>NC_141141.1:116857236-118287347 GCF_053477565.2 Lygodium microphyllum | reverse complement strand
GTCAAAGAATATGTTGTCATATAACTATCATACTTTAGTGTTCCCTTCTTTGCAAGATAGCTATCTATGATATGAAAGGGCTCACCAAGGACTTTCAGGCCTCTCTATTTGATGTGAAATATTTTCTATTATACTCAAGATGGCTTTGGAAGCAAAGACCCCTTAATTCTTTTCTTCTTCAATGTATCTTACATAACTTTGAAGAGTTGAGTATAGCTTTATCTACTAATAATGAATTTGTCTAAGGTGCTTTGAATGTTTTCTTTGTCCAGGCAAGATCTTTGCACGAACTTGTCAACATATTGTTTCTTGGCCTTTTTAAACCTCTTCTCAACCAACATGTTCCTTACAGTTTTGGGAGGAACTATGTTGTTGTTGTCTTGCAAATCTATCTCTACATTCGCCAATGCTTTGTCCTAATGGAGGATGGCCTTATCGATTACAATACTAATTATGACATATATATGAGTATGGATTCATAATGCATTCACACAATGAACACTTGGTTTGGACTTGATGCACTCAAAATAGAATAAAAGAATATAACTAGTTTAGGTTGAGTGACCAATTGTTACTATATTTTTGTCATTTTTCTTCCACAACCTCCACTTCTAGGCTTAAGTATCTTGATATTTTTTAGACTTCTCTACCTTTTACAAAACTTGAGCATCGTTCTTTCTTTAGCTGCACATAGTTGGGGTTTGAGACTCCTCATTTTACCTTAGCTCTCCTCTAATTATTTCCTAAGTGTATTTATTCTCTAGCATGACCATTGGTTCTCCAACTCTAAATTTTTTAAATGGCCTACTAGTTTCTAAGTATAAACTAGAAGCCATTGATGACCATCTCTAACAAACCTCAACAACAATGAAGAACATAAAGAGAATGGAGGGGTGCTTCTTGTTATAGGATCCATAGGATATAACTTGCCATCATTCCATAAATCGATATTCTTTCTACTCTTTGATCTCATTGCTTTCCAACACACCTATTGTGTTACCAAATGCCTTGTTTCTTTTGCAAATAAGTTCATATTCATCATCCATATCAATATGGAGGTGGCATGGTTGTTTACAATGATCTATGCTTGCAATTGAGTGACCAAGAAGTGATCTAATCTTGTAATAAAATTAGATGTAGTTTATAGTCCCTTGAAACAAAAATTAAAAAATGAAGAGGGAATATTCTTAGAGAGTCATTGAAGCTTGAAGGGAAGTTTTTAAGTAGCAATGAGGTATTAAAGGTGACAATTGCATGTGACACCTTCGAAGTTCATCATCAATGAATAATAGACAACAAAAATACCAAGATACAAAAGGACAACTATTCCCTAAGTTTGTAAAATTTTTCAATAATATTTTTAATAAATTGCATTGCATTTCTCTTTCCTCGATTTCTTATAGGGTCAAAAGTGACCCCAAATCTCCCCTAATGAAGTGGGCGAGTGGCATGATACATTGCATTGCATTGCAAAAGCAATGGCACAATTAGAAATCGAATTCCCCAAAAAATCTTTTATTCAACTAGCTTTTCTCAACGTAACATTGGTATCAAATGTTGCAATTTTTGTGTTTTTCCTTTAAGGCATTGACCAAGTGCATCATTTTATTGTTTGATGATGGCATACATTGAATAAGAAAAATCCTTTGACCCTATCAACACATCGATTCTATAAGGCATTGTGGCAAAAAAGTATCGACTCATTCCTTCACATAGACTATAATGCATCCTGAAAATAAGAAACACTTCCCTTTTTGTTGCATTGTTTAAATATTTAAAAAAACTTGATGTCAAATTCTAGACCTTTGGATATTGCATCATAGAATGGGACACTGTTGAATGTTATGGGAAAGCATTGGCATAGAATATCATGGATAGAATATTCCTTAGGATCAAAGGTCAAGTATCATGGATTGAATGAGGAATCTAAAACATAAGAACTCAAAATATTGGGTTGAAGCATCGAATGCCAATTGGAAATGTAAGAGTCAAGGTTTCAATTAGGATTTGGATGTTGCATTAAGAGCTAAACTTAGCTTGGTGTCAAATATCAACATAGAAGCCAACATAATTTGGAATGGAACACTATCATTCACTTGAATAGATATTTTGATAATAGAACTTTCAAGGGTTGCATACAAGTGGTTTAACGTAATTGCGATTGAATGTTAAAATCTAGGAGTTGAAGGCTAAAATTTGTATCAAGGAAGATGATGGTACACTTGGATTTTTTTGGGACACTCAATCCACCTTGATCCCTCCTTGTGTTTTTGATGCGTTCGTTTCTCTAGATGGGACCTCTATACTTCCTCTCTAGATGAGAGGTAATGGATTTTTGGTGCAAGTTAATTCATTTATAATTGCTCTACTCTCTTCCCATCAGGTGTTTAATTTGACCCATGCTTAGAGCTATGTTTTTATACTTATGTTCCTATCTTCTTCACAAATCTATTTTCTCCTTCTATTCCCTCTCTTGTCACTTTGGCTATGATATGCTTTTGGTTGCTTACCCCACTCAAATACTATTGCTCAATGTGAGTTGGATTGTTAGGGAATAGGTATGCATTCAATGATACCATCCAATTCTCTCTCTCCCCCATTCTATCCAAGTGACTCTCTTGATTAATTGCTTGTGCCTATCTTTTGAGGTGTGCTAGTGCTATTGGGGCTCTCCCTTTAATTCATGCTTTATGAGTAGCTTGTGCTTCCAGTTACTCTTTGGCACAGAAGTCTCTCTCCCTCTAGGTAGTTATAACAAAATTCCTTCTTGCTCAGACCATCTCCTTGACTCTTGACTTCTCTAGAGAGGAGTTTTTCCACATCATTTTCCCTTTTCTTTTTGTTTTCAAATCATTATGTTTTTTTTTTCTCATTTCTTCCTCTTTCATTCAAATTCCTATTGCACTGAATTGTGTTGCATTGAAACTCTACCTTCAAGTTCTATCCAAAAGGAAATGCTCTAATATTTCATATTTACCTCTTTGGCCTACTTTGTCCTTCTCCTATCTCCTACTTTTGATTCCTTCTCACTCCCTTGGACATAGAAGTCATTGTGAGTATTCATGCAACCCATCCATTTTCATGCTATGGGAAAAGAAAGAAAGCCATTTGGGTCATCTATGGCCTCTTACAACATGTGTCCAAGTCCAAGTGTTTGGGAGGTGCTATCTTGTTGGATGTTAAGATTCATATTACATCTTTAAGGATGTCTTTATTATAGTCCTTTAGTAAGCAGCAACATCCTTTGGTAAACATTGGTATTGCTTTTACTAAGGAAATTGAGATCTCACATGATTGCACTGAAATCCAAGCCACCTAGCGGCATGCCTTGAGTTTAACTCCGTAAAACAAAAATACCACTACCTATTCTTCCTTTACACTTGACTGCTCCTTGACAAAAGATCCCTTACTTCACTAATTGGCATCCCCTTAACTCTAGAAAAGAGATTAACTAGTTGTCAAAAGTTTTTGGTCACATCCATGTTGCTTGAATGGTAGGAAAAGAACATGGAACATGATAAGCTTAATAGAATGGAAGGACTAGGTTTAAGGGCTATATAAGATGCCATCATTTCTAGTTAGTCTTAGGTTCATTCTTTCCACCATATCCATCAATACTTTTGATTTTTAGTTGGATTTACACACCGTTGACATGTTGCTTCAATTCTTTCCACCACATCCATCAATACTTTTTGTTCCTTGGGGTCTTCATCAACATTTTCCTTTTCTCGATTTAAGTGGGCTTTACATACCCTTGACATGTTGCTTCAATTGTGGAGATCTAAGCTTCCTACTAGGGTAAAGCTTTTATATGAAGACTTCTTATCAAGGGTCCCCCGAAAGAGGATATTTTGCACGGTCTCTAGATTTCCAATGGTAATGGCATGTTTGCTTACTACATGTGATGAGATTCATGCTCATCTTTCTATTTCTTATCTAGTTACTAGACATGTTTAAGGATTCATTTCTCAGATATGGTTTTTAGTGACACGTCAATGCGTAATCATCCATTCTTGTGTTTTGGGCAAGATGCCATCCAATGCCATTTCATAGTGGGAGCATATCCCTCTTTTTCATTTTCTATGTTGGACTAGCCTTTTGCACGTCTACTAAACATGCAATGCGTTCACTGATTTGGTGTCACGTATATGTGATCATGCAAGCCATGTTCGAGGATTGCTAATGTGGGAAGTTAGCTCCATAGTTTCTATGTATATCTAGCCATGGAGAAAGGGAGCATTAGTGTTTGATTTTGAGAAACAACAAAAAATAGAAAATCTATGTATATCATCTTGAAAAAATGTATCATCTTGGCATGAGGAGTTTAGAAATTTTGGTATCCAAAAGAACGTATTGTTCTATCCAATAGTTGAAGAGTCATTGCCAAGACATGGGAATGTAAGTGAAACTGTAGTACAAGCCATGGGAACAAGCCTTATAAAGGTTTATAAAGGAGTTTATATATAATTCGTTAAAAGGTATCAAGTAGATTTTTCACACAAAAAAGGTGGTGATTTGAGGAAAGCATGAGATGGTGGATCTGTTGAGATCAGTTTGGCCTACCTTGGCGTGGTGAAGTCCATGTTTTGGTATTACAAGCTCAATTGAAGTATTGATGTTTGTTTCATCAAGTGAAAGGGATCACACTTTAAACCATTGAAATGTTTCCTACTTTCTAAGAAAAGACTATACTTCGAACGATTGAGATCCTCCCCCTCCTTGTTAGAGAAGGATTACACTTCAGACCATCAAAATGCTCTATACTTAGAAAAATTGTACACACTCACATGCTCAAACCACTTTCACAATTTCAAGCCTCCTCCCAAAAAGAAAAAGAAAAACCGAATAACAATGAGTGAAATTTTGTGTCCTGGAGCGACTAAAGGAAGTGTAGTGAAGTGCTTAGGAAGTGTAGTGAAGTGTTTGGGTGTGGCACTACCCTAAAATTGTTTTCTCTTTTTCGAAGAAACGCTTGAGGATGGATTTTTTAATTCGGAGAAGGCGTGCTGGATTAAGTAGGGGAGGGGGGGAGTCGGGACTGAGTAGCGTGGTCGGCAAAACGCAGTCAAGGATGTGAGGGTGGCCACTGGCCAGTGGCCACATTAAAACTGCCGCGCTTTGTAGCAGCACTGCTACATTTAGTAAGTTAGCTATTCTACTCCGCATACGGCATGCACGTGTTTCTCGTACGTTATTTCATGGATGAGAGAAACGGCGGTTCTAGCACACCCTCTCGTGGTACTCAATTTGCCTCTAAAATAACTCCCCTACATACATACATGTAGAGCAGTAGGCCTAAATCATCAAACAGAAACAGCCTGGATTTCTGGTTAATGTTCTCCTTTCTTCTTCTTCTTTTTGTGGGCCGGGGGAGGTCGTTCTTTTCTGGGGCCCTTTCCGTTAAATTGTTACAGCGAATTCGAATTCCTGAAGCTGTTGTTATTCGCCGGCCCAGCATTCCTCTTTCCTCTTCGGGAAGTTGGGAACCAAGAAAATTTATTGCTGCCGCATTTTAGAAAACAAACGAAAATACCCCAACGCACTATCTTTCTTTGAAAGCAAGCCCTAAGGTAGGTTACACACCCGGCTGGACGGACGTCTCTTTGTGTGAGGAATGTGACTTAGATATTAAATGAAGCCAGTGAAAATACAGAATATAAATGGAGTGGAAGGTGAAATGCTAAGGTTCTCTAAGGGTTTAAAAAATAGAAAATAAAAAGCCATCTGGTTAGTGCAACATTTCCTGCGAAAAAACATTCCAGCAGCCTGAATTCGTCTGTCCGCATATAAAAAATTTGGGGAAATGTATATATATTAGAAAAAAAGGGGCCTGGAGAACAAAAGGCCTAGAGCCCACAGTCGGCTCGTGTCATCTTCCTGTCTTTTTGTCGACGACTGGGTATTTTGAGAAGCAAAAAGATGTTGATAGATTAATGATCGTTAATTTGCCGTATTTTAATCCGGTTAGCAAAATCAAATTAGCGCGTTACTCTGCTTTTTCGCCAGAATAAAAATGTTTTCTTCGGATGAAAATCCAATTAGCAGAGAAATGCTGCATGCAGGCGGGGGGAAGGGGAACTCGTTTTCTTGTCCGGCATTATATATATATAAATATAATTTATGATTTTATATATATATATATATATATATATATATGAATAATTTTACAGGCCTGCACGAAAATTGGTCCTTTCCTACACTTTTCCCTGTCAGTCCAATTCCAAAGATTAAGCTTCCACAAATGTACCGATAGATATGCTCGAGATTAAAATCCCCTCGCCAGATTTGAACCCCAGATTCTAATCAAAGGGCTGATAAGAAATCTTGTCACGAACAAAAGCGAAGTTTGTGTTGAAAAATCAAACCTGGCAGCACCAATCGAGAAAGTGTAATCATGCCTGCTTTTATTACCTTTGCCATTATTTCCCTTTTGACAGCCTTTGAGTGAGGGTTCGGGAAAAGGCGGGTTCCGATGAGTGCCCTTTCGAGTCGACAAGGCCTCCCGATTGGAAGTTTTTGGATCCATCCGAGGTTTTGCATGATGCGGTAATTAAAATTTCGGTTGTTTTTTTTCTAACCGATTCTTAGAGAAAGAAACGAAGGAAATTATAATGCGATAATTTGTAGACGAATCTTAATAGAGATGCATAAGGGAAGGAGCAGACGCCGGGGGAGGATCGAGAATGATATCCGAGTGTACAAACCTAGATCTATACTGAATAAAAGGGAATGAGAAAGATGATGATAAGGCGACCATCGTCAGCAAAAGAACCCACCCGGCCCCCGGCCCCTGGCCCCTGGCCCTCTCTCTCTCTCTCTCTCTCCGCAGCCTGCTGCCTCATACACACACACACACACAACAAAAGGACACCTATCTCTCTCTCTCTCTCTCTCTCTCCACACACGTACACATTCTTCTCTTTGTCTCCTCTTAGCCACCTGCGTCGTGGTCCTGCACCACCTCCATAATATATTGTCCCACCGCCACCTTTCCACACATTTTTCTCCGCCTCCTCGTCTTCCTTCTCCTGCTCCTTCCTCCCCTTCTTCCCTTCTTAGTCTTCAATTCTCACCTGCTGACAGTCATAATGGAGTATACCTCCGACGGTTGCCCGACCCTTCTCAGTACTCCTGTCCTGCCGCTGCCTTATGAAATCCCTCACGAATTGTACCTCCAGCAGCTGTTCCAATCTAATCCTCACATCTTCAATTATAACCATAACCACCCTCTCGAACAGCATACTCTGAGCTCGTCTCTTCATGCGCTTCCAATGGCATGTAGCAGTATCGACACACAAGTTCATGAGACAATGGTGGAGCAAGAGTTATACAATTACCCACCACAGCTTCTTCTCCAGCTCCAGGCGCAGGCCCTTCTCATGAACGACATGTCAGCGGCGGCGAGCTTGGATCAACTCTTGCCGACTGCAGCAACGGCATCAATACTAGGATACGCTCATGATGTTGTTGATCTGCCAGACCTTCAACAACCGTATTGCAGCACCGATACAGCTGCCATTGATGACAGCCAGACTACTGACCTTACAAGCCTTTATTTTGACAATATAAGCCAGCTGAATGGGGTATATGATCAGCTACCCTGGAGCAAGTATGAAAATTATATGCAGCTAGATGCTCATCAACTGTTAGCAGCTGCACCTAGCTCTCCTGGGAGTGCAGCTTCCTCTTCTGTCATAACTGAACACATAGATCAGAATAACCCAGAAAACCCTAATTGCTTGCTCAGCGCCAACGGTGACTGTATTTCTGCCCAATTGGATGCCATAGCCACCCCTGCAGCGGTTAATGGCTTCTCTTTCAAGGTCCAACCCTCCTCTAGTCAGGTTCCGATGGTCTTGCCTTTTGTCAGCCCTCCTTCTTGGGTGCAGACAGCCCCCATAGCCGCAGTCATTCCTCCTCAGCTTCCACGCGACTGCATTACAGCTACCTGTGCATCACACTCTGACACTATAGTTGAAATCAGACGGCCTCCTGCGCCCAAACTCAGAAGATTACAAGGCATTACGATGGAGCAAGTTTTGCAGGCTGAGCAGTTTCATCGGCAATCCAGTGCCATCAGAAACTCTTCCAAGATTAATCCGTCCGCTTACTTATTAAAACCCAAGCTTTCTTCAGATCGTCAATCTGGAAAGCATAGTAGTACCACTATGCAGGCAGCTTCTCAGCTGCATGTGACTCCTAATGCAATGGATGGCATGGCGGATTATCGTGCCGGCGGGGGGGGGGGTGATGAGGAAGGCGATAGCTACGTCCGTGGAGCCTCAGAGTGTAGCTGCAAGGAACAGAAGAAAGAAGATAAGAGAGAGAACAGAGGCCCTCGGGCTTCTCATCCCGGGCGCGACGAGGCTAGACACGGCGGCCATGTTCGATCAGGCCATAAGGTACGTGAATTTCCTGCAAGCTCAGATGGTTTGCTTGGAGAACGAGGTGAAGCTGATGGACGAGGAAGGCGCAGCAGCAGCAGAGGCTGAAGATGGCGGACGCAGCGTGAAGAATCAAGGCTGTGATCAGGTTAAATACGATGATGATGACGATGATGATGCTGATCAGCTTGCCTTCAGGAGAGCTCTGGTGAACCGGCTTCTCTCCTCCCCGAACATCCAGCATTTTCTGTCCAAAGAGGGCTATTGCCTGGTGACTCGGAGGTTCGCCAAGCGTCTACATTTCAATCCAGCCTTAAGCTACTCATTTGGAGATGTTGTTCCGGCTGCGAGGCATCATGGCTGATCTAATTTACATAAGAGGAGCTGTAATGAAATCAGGCACCACCCTATCATTATCTCTCAGACGTCCCTCTACTTGATAGGATATGTAGCCTTGAATCAATCTAACACATTCAGACACTTTGTTGCCTTGCTTGGCTCATGCGCTACATACAAATAGTCGGCTTCCATAGCCAGAGGTTCCACAGTTATACTACGTCATATGGCAACTACATTGTTTTTTGGATTACATATGATGATTGTGAGCATCTCCACCTTGATCTCCGTTGGATATGGTCACGAACTGATCATTTTGCTCTTTTGATATGCAGAGAATGCAATTGTTGAAACTGTATGGCCTTATATTTGGCAAGCCTCGGATGTGAAGGTGAGTTCTTAGGTTGTAGGTTTTGCTTATAATTGTTGCTGTAGTTGGATCTACACAAAGGCCAAGTTGAAAACATGAAGAAACGTATATATGATCATTCGCCGCCCATAATACTCCTTGACTAATAAGGTATAACTCAAAAGCACACGAAATTAACGTTACAATTCACTCAAACAGCAAGAGACCCGCTTCAAATTTGACAAGTGGACCGGTCTATGCAATTGCTGAAACTGTATGGCTTAGCACACCCTCGATATGAAGGTGAATGCTTGTGTTGTAGGGTTGCTATTAATTGTTGCTCTAGTTGGAACTCTACAAATATCAAGTTGAAAACATGAAGAAACGTATCTATGATCGGTAGTGAACTATATTACTCGGTCGCTACGTTATAGCCCAGGCCCTAAAAGCACACATGCAGCAAGTAACTTGTTTCAGATTTGACAACAACTACAGACTTAAAGCTGGTCGTAGGACTATGCACCAAGGGTTTGTAAAACAAGTATCATAGAAAGCCTTTGTACCATAGGCCCAGCCATTCATGTAGCACCTAAAGAGAAATTGAGGATTACATGCCCGTCTACTACGACTTAATGGCACAAAAAGTTTTACGGTACTACTACTATTGGTGCTAACTTAGTTTGAACGAAAGAGACAAAGGTCACTTGCTGTCCATCTTTAAGTTACGAGGCTAAAAGGTAATGTTAAAATGTCTTAGTAAGCAAGAGTATGTATTTGGATTGGTTTGTTCTTGGGCTAGGCTTGTGGGCCCTAGAACATTTGGTCAAAGGAATCTCTACATGCTAGAAAGATCCCTAGCTCAAATATCAAGTTCTATTTGGATAGACAATGATTATACCCATTGTTTTGAAGAGAAAGCGTAAAAGAATACGAGGCTGAGAGTTGTGAAGAGTAACAAATGTTGAGGATAAAGGAAGGCCTAGGGTTACCTTAGAGTTGCCTTTTCATCACTACATATTCTCAACCTAGGAGCCTAGAGGAAAATTTTAAGTACCCTAAAGACTCATATCATTTATTAGGGATAAGAGTCCTTGTTCTATTTTTTTCTAGGAAGCCTTGCAAATGTCATATCCCGTTGAAGGTAAACCTTGAGTAAAAGTCATTGAGCACATATGCTTGAGGAGTTGGGTGTGGTCATGACTTTATAGCTTGGATCATATATAAGGTATTCTCATATATTGGGTTAGTGGATTTTCAAGCCACACTTTAGTGTGTTAGTGCATAAGGGATCTTATAAGAACTTGTATATCCTAGCATGCTCTGGCTTGGTTGGTGTGGCTAGTCTATTTTCCATAACATGTGCCACTTGAACAATCTAGGAAGCCATCATGATTGCTGTAAACTAATACTTGTAGAAGAGTTGCTTTAACTATTGTATATTCAAGCCATTAAAGAATAGTGAAGGAAAAGCAAAATATAGCTCACATTTTAAAATTTTCTTCCTCTGCAACCCTTTCTTCTACCTACAAATTGATAGAACCTTTTAAGCTATATCTCCATGGTGACATTTTCCACCTTCCTTCCCATATGCTCAATACCAACTCATCTTTGAGTCTCTAGTAAAATCCCCTTCAATTGATCATATCTCTAAGTGCTTAAGAGCCATTTGCCACTACAATGGGTTGTTAGTGATGCAACCTTAAAAAATATCATCCTTATGTGGCGCTTGTAAAGAGCATGGCATATGCAATGCCATTTGTATTGCCTAGGTGATAGATTTGAAGCATCACTTATATGAAAAACTTTGTGATGAGTTTTGCAATGTTGATAGACTAAATTTTGATATATAAATGATACCCATGAAATTGCACTATAGAAGTGACATTTGTGATTAGAATTTTTTGCAAACACTTCTCCCAATTTCATTTTTCATCTTTTGTTGTGATATCCTCTCTCTCTCTCTCTCTCTCTCTCTCTAGCAAATAGGAGACACCATCACAAGAATCAAGGATCATCATGAGGACTTTATGAGCTAGTGGTAGATATTTGCCTCTCAGATTCCCTCATATGATTGATTGAGCATGACATTTATTGTTTTTCTTTTGTGCAATTGTTATTGAGTTTTGGTCATGGTTACATTATCTTGAGTTTAAGACTTCACCCTTGGTGATTATATCTCTAGTTCTAGCTTGGGCACAATTTAGAGTTTCTCATTTGGTCATCTTTGGTATTACATAATTCCCTATTTGTTTGCATATTGAGTGTAATGTCTTGCGAAGAGCAAGATGATGTAATTTAATTATGTTTTGTACATTGCTTGTCTTGGGAGTTCTTTCCACTCTTGCTTTTCATCTCATATACCTCCATGTTAATGAGAATTGACACTTTGGGATATAATATTTATTTCTTTTAAATGGAAATCTCTAATTTATGGTTTGCTTGCTTCTCTTGGTTGAGTGAATGAGAGATCCATGGTGTTTTTAATTGGCTATGATGTCATGTTTACTTGCATGTCTATTGATGCATCTAATTGCTATTTAGATGCATGAAAAAATGTGTAGATAGAGATATACTTCTAGAAAAATATTTGCACCTATAGATACAATTTTTACAAATACATAAATATATGTGCATATATAGACAATTGTACTGTTTGAGGGACCAAGTGTATGCATGTATGTGGATATATCTTCCTAGTAATATACAAAAAAGAAAACCTTCTTTTTGTAAAGTGAAAGATTTGGTTGTTTGTCAATTTTATCTTAATGCATTTTGAAAGATGAAAGGCGCTAATTTATAGCAATTTTGCCTAAATGATGCCCAAAAGAAGTGGGGGTTTCTATTGATGGATTAGATAAGAGATTTAACATTTAATAGGCTTAAAGAAACTAAGAGGAAAATTTAAATACAATTATGTGTATACTAGACGACATGAAATTTGGCTAATTCCATAACCATAGCCAAGCCATGTCAACATGTGGTAACATGTAAATCACAATGCTAAATTTTCTTTGAGACTCATCTGTGTGTATACTCCTTTTAGGAGTTCATGTTTGCAATTTAGGTTTTAGGATTGAATTTGGCTAGGTAAGCATAGGATTAGGATTTGCTAGAGAAATAGGCTCAAATTAGGCTACATTGTGGCTATTCTAGGCTTAGTCTATACTAGGTTATGTCTACACTAGGTAATGGATATACTATGGATATGCTAGGATATGGCTAAGGCTAGAGACTATCCTAGGCTATGTTTAGCCATGGCAGGCTTACATTAGGAGAAACATGGACTCTCTTTTTTAACCCTTAAGTAGTGAATAAGCAAAAATAGGCCTAACAAGTGAGAGGATTGGGATTCCAGATCCATGTAATATGAATCTTTTAGCCATATCTTGATCCAAATCTTCCCTCAATAATAAAATAAGGCTGCCACTTCTTGAAAGTTTGTGACTTGAATTTTTTTATTTTTTTATGTTTGACTTTTTATATCTCCCCTTTTCAGTTTTCCCCTCTTACTTAGGCAATACTCAAATTTATCATTTCTCTTTCCTCGCTTCTTCTTTCTTGATGAAATTTTATAGCCTCATTATTGCTTGCTATATTTCTAACCCAGTGAAATTTCATTCCCTCTACACAAATATAGAGTGAGTTTCACATGTTTTATGAAAGCAGAGCTTATTCTACAAAAACCTTGAGATTTTCTTAACAAAAATTTATAGGTATATTATTCTCTTTCATGGATGTTCTATGGTAAAGTTTTAACTCGTTTGGACAAAACCTGTGTAAGTTATGTATACACTCTGGTATGAACTTTCTTTTGTTTCGGTACTTTAGGAGTCTCTTACAATCAAGAAAAATGATCTTTTGAATATTCAACTTCTTGTTCAACATCTTTGGGTTTCTCTATAAATAAAGTTACATGTATGTTGTCTTTTTTTTTTGTTGCTCCTTAGTTAAATTTCATCTCATTTGGACAAAATCTATGCAAGTTATAGGTATACTAAGCTTTTCTTTGTCTTTGTACTCCAACAATCTTCCACAGTGAAGAACAATGATTTTCTAAAAACTCAACTTCTTCAACATCTTTGGGCTTCTCAAAGAGAGCCACATGTATATTGTAATGTTTTTTTGTTGCCCCATGTCTAAATTTCAACTAATTTGGATAAAGCCTATGTAAGTTGTATGCATGCTTTGACATGAGTTTTTTTTTTTTTTTTGCACTTCAAAAATCTCATAGTGAAGGAACAATGACATTATAATAACTCAACTTCTTACTCAATATCTCTAGGCTTCTTTGTGAAAACAATTACAGGTAGAATGTCATTTTAAAAAAATGCTTCATGGTTGAATTTTATTTCATTTGGAGAAAACATTTGTAAATTATGCATATTATGAGTTAAACTACCTTTTGGTGTTATATCCTAGGCCTCCATCTCAATGAGATACACCTATTATCTTGAAATCAATTTTTTTTCTAATAGCCTTAGAGTTGAGAGCTACAAAGTTTCTCATGTACATTGCTCTCTATAGTGATTAAGTGTAAAATTTTGTTTTAGTTATAAGGTTTTTAATGTGAATTATTATTATTCACATCTAGTTAGGATCGATGAAAAGAAATATCTAGTATATATTTGAATATTAAGCTTGCAACATTGATATATTTTTTATATTTAGAAATCCACAATTAAAATGCTATGAATAAGAAAACATTGTGTTAGTTTTTGATCTCATTAGGAGATTCTAAAACCATGGAATATCATGAGACAGCATTATCGTCGTTGTCTCATAGCATCGCATAAAACTAGATTTGCATAGGCGAAATGATAAAGGGATGCTTGTGCATGAAAATATTGTAATACTAATGATTCTAGATAGGGACAAATTCACTTACATATAATAATAAAAGCACATAAAGATTTGATGATATGTAACTTTTCTATTTAGTTAATATAGATGTCTTCATAGAGGAAAAAATCAGTAACATACTTGCAAAGGAGGTCTTCAATAGGAAATATAGTATTAGTAATTAGATTTGTGATAAATACTATAAGTTGGATTAGATTTTGATGCACCAAGTACTGGAGAGATTCAAGGTTAAGTATAGGGATGTTATAGACTCCAACAAACATTGGAAATGTAGAATTTTAGAGTTTAGAAAAGTGTTTACTCGGACAAGTATAGTAATAGAAGTGTTGATCCAACATGTTTATACGCATAAACAAATTTGTGTACATGACGATAACTACATTCTAAAATATAAGCAAAATAGTAAGTTTCTAAATTTTATTATGATTTATTCTTTTGCATTAGTTTTACTTTTTATAATATTTACAGTGTTATAATTTACGTTTGTTTTACTGACAAATCTATATCCATCAACTCTGCATGAATGGTAGAATGTGGAATGTTTGAGCGACAAGGTACATGTTTAGCATGAAGATACATGTTCTTTGATCTATGATAATAACTCTACAAATCAAATTGTAACTTAAAATATCTTTTAAATAATTCATTGTGTTGGGGTAAAAGATCTATGGGCATGTTTGTGTATACTATGACTGCCCATTCTTTATTTATATATAATATGATAGTGCAATAAGGCTGTCAATTCAGTTGGACAGCACCTAGATTGTGTGTGCTCTTTTCTCCCGCATCTTCCTCTTCTCCTTCTCCACTAACAATACATCCCCTCCAACTGGTATCAGAGCTTGATCATGGAGCTTGGCCCGGCATTACTTCAACTTGGATTGAAGACTTAGAGCTTGGAGGTTCAATGCTATCCATGGCTTCTTCCCCCCGAGGTAAGATTTCATCTCCCGCCTCTCCCTAGCGCCCTCATAGGCTCTTTACAAGTGTTCCTTTGCTTCATTTGGCACCTTGTATGCCCCCATTTGTCCCCTTATCCTCAGCATAACTAGCATACCCCATAATAGTAGCTTACGTTTTTTGGTGCCTGTTTTAAAATCTGGCTCAAAAATCTAAATTTTTCTCTTATCTTGGGCATCGGAACCCAATTTAGGCAAGGTAAGAGTCTAACTTGAGGTTTTGGCAGACTCCGGACGCAATGGTGATGTCAGATCTGCCAAATTTTGATCATAGAGTTTTCTGTAATAGATCTGAGTTGATTTATAACAAGAACATGCCATGCTCTTAGCTTATGTGATGCTCCCGAGGCTTGGTATTTGATCTCCAAATGCTTAGGGAATGTTTGCCCAATGTTTTGAGATGCTTGGAGACTTGGTTTCAGCTTCCATAGCTCGATTTATGTAGGGATTTACTGTTGTACATTGTTTAGGCAGCAAGGTTTTATCAGGGAGGACGACTTATGCATAATGCTCTTTGTTGACATTTGGGTGTCCTATTGGATGTATTGATGCTTGGTCATCATGGTTTATGCCTAGATATGCTATTTGAGAGCTATTGAGCCTTGATTTAGATGTGAATACTTCATTGTTGGTTGGGATTTATGCTACCTTGGTTGACAGGTTATAATACCTCTAGTTTGGTTATGCCTATGGTCTACGGGTGCTCATGACTACTCGGGATGATATGGTGATGTATTTGGATGATGCCACTTTGATGTTTATGATCTCGAATTCTTCTTCAGCAAAGAGTAGAGCTCAATTCTTGGTTCACTAACATTTTCTTTGCAGCTGGCATTTCACTTGACAAGGTTTATGCCATGTGCTACCCATTATGGGATTGATATTTGATGTGGATGCTTTTGGTTTTCAGTTGCAGTATGGGAGCTTGAATCGACTTGCATTTGAGAATTTTGTGGAGCAGTTTGCATTTGGTTGGCTTATCACTTATGCAACTTAGATGCTATTTGGCCCTTAATGCCCTGATTATGGATCTTGGATTTACTTGGATACAGATACATGTTTGAGCAGTGCTTGCTCTATTGGCTTGGCAGTTGGTTATTGAGCTTTCATTGCTCATTGATGCTTGGTTCTTTACGGGTTACTCCTTGATCAGTGGACTTCTTGATAGTGCTTGGGTTTAGTAGTTATGGCTTTGTTGCTTCTATGTTGCCTAGCTTCTATGCTAGTTGGGTTGCTTTTGCCTATACATGTCAGAGAGCACTTGCTCTTGATGCCTACCCAGCTATGCACTTTGTCTACTATCATGTACTTTACAGATCCACTTATTTGGATGTTATTATACAGATACTTGGGCTTCTCCTAGAGCTTGACCATTGCAGGATCTTATACCACTTACCGGTCTTGCATTGACTTGGATGCTACTATCTAGTCTGATGTACTGCAGAGTCACGTTTGCCATTATGGTTATGGGCTGATTTCATGACCGAATGCCATATGCTCTTTTGAGAGATGTCTTATGCTTTACCGTACTGTGGTTGGCTATGTCATGCAGTTGGCTACGACTCTTTTTCATGTGGGAGCTTCTGCATCCCTGGTTGATGCTTCTGTGCTTCCCTCTCCAATGAGGATGGAAGAGTACTTGCAGCAGCATGCTTCTACCACTTTTGCTTCTACTGATAGTTGTCTTGATGAGCTGGTTCCCTATGTTGGGACAACCCTCGACTCCTTGAGCTCCATGGATGCTATGGGTAGCCCTATTCATGATGACTTGGATTCCTTATCGTCTTCTACAGATTCTTCTTCTACATATGTATACTTCCATTGTGGGAAGCTTGGGCATGTTAAAAGAAAATGTTTCAGATGGATTAGAGAGCAGTAGAGACAGAGACAGACTTGACATGAGTAGAGAGTCAGAGATATAGGAGATGCAGTGGGTGTTACCACTATTACTAGTGGTGAGGTACATATTGTTACCCATGCTGATGCAGTTGAGATTGTACTCATGTCATCTAGTTTCCCTACAACTTTCTTGCTCAATGATATGGCCTATGCCTTAGATTGGCTATTGGATTCTATAGCATCTTGTCATGTTACTCCACATAGAGCATGGTTCTCTACTTATAGGGAGTTTGATGGATGCATTTCTTTGGGCCTTAAGCAGACTTATGCTATTCTTGGTATGGGGGACACACACCTAGCTTTGCCTAATGGGACTTCTCTTATGCTTAGGGATGTTTTACATGTTCCCATGCTAAGTAAGAGCTTGATTTCTGTCAGCCAGTTGCATGATGCAAGTTACTCTGTTTCTCTTCAGGATAGGTCATGGAAGATCTATCGTGGTTACTTGGTTTTGGCCAGAGGTTCTAGAGTTGGTTCTCATTACTCAGTGCATGTCTCTCATGTGGGAGATTCTATGGTTGCCGTTATTCGGATACCACATGCATTGTTATGGCATTATCACCTAGGCCATATGCACCAGAGAGAGGTGGAGATCTTGTCTCGTTTAGACTCATTGTTGCCTCCTATGTCACTTACAGATCTTGATGCTTGCCCTGATTGTACTCTTAGTCCTTGCAAAGCCCCCTTGGCTTATGGCGATCATATGAGAGGCATGTTTCTCTAGATCTTGCCCATTGTGTAGTATATGGAGCTATGCCTTCCCAATCACTTGGTGGAGCGTCGTAGTTTGTGACCTTTGTTGATCATGCTACCCACCGTGTTTGGTCTTTTCCCTTGGTGCAGATTGAGGATGGTCCAGTTATGCCTTGACAGGTTTATGGATTCTGCTGGTAGCAGGCCTAGGTGCTTGCAGATAGATTATGAGAGTCATGCTCTTTCTCCTAGCTTTCGGACCTCTTGTCAGTAGTATGGCATTGATTTCTTGTGACCACAGTATTATGGGATTGCTCATGGCATGTGCTTGACCTTACAAGCAAAGGTGGCTTCTATGCTTACCACAGCTGGGTTGTCTTATGGCTTTTGGGCTGAGGCCCTTATGATGGCAGTCTATTTGGTTAACAAAATGCCGTGCTTGACCTTGGATCGTATTACACCCCATGAGACATGGAGTGGCATGCAGCCCTCCTATGATTACTTGAGGATGTTTGGCTACCAGGAATTTGTACGTATGCCACACGAACTTATGTCACGTAGATGTATCCTCCTTGGTTATGGAGATGGTGACTTTAAGGTCTATAGATTATGGAATTTGGATGCTCACCAAGTCATACGCAGCCATCATGTTGTCTTTATGAGACGTAGAAACCTCTCAGGCCTCTTGATGAGCGTTTAGTACGCTTTATGGCTGATTTTACATTAGCTACAGTGCCATTACAATAACCTGTTTATTCTGAAAATGAGGCACTTATTGGCCCAGATGACGTAGCTATGCATAGTAGTCACGGTCATGATGTTGGTGGTCAATTGCTAGACCCCTTGCAAGCTCATGAGAGCCATTTTCTTGTAGTTTTGTAGGTTGGACAACCAACCATATGTCAGTCTTTCGCTTTGCTGAGGCCACATGTAGTCTTGAGACCCCGTTGGACCAGGGTCCAGGATGTAGGCTCTCCTTCAGTGATTGACTTTGGAGAGTTTGACTGCTCTCCGCTATCTTGTATGCGCTACCATGAGCATGACTTTGATGCTTTACAGCCGTGCACTGATGAGTTGTGCTTGCTTCATTAGAAGCATTCTTGGATTGCTCCATTGTATGGAGCTGCGGGATCACTTATCTCCTGGATGTCATGGACTCACGGATGCTTGACTCTTTTTCTGCAGAGGTTCCCGACACTTCTTGCACAGCTTGCTTTTCGATTGGGCGTTGGGTGAGATGTCATGATTCCTCACCTTGTCTTTTCTTTTCTTTTCTTTGTTTTCACTCCCTAGTCACATTAGCCTTTTAGTGGGAGGCATTTAATTTTGATAATTTTGGTTTATTATTATCTAAGCATGTGAATATATATGTTGTAATTAGTCAATCGCATGGGTTAGAATCATGATTAAATTGCAAGTTGGAGGTTTGTAGTCTTTGGAATATTGTCTCTACATAATGATATATTGCAAATCCTCTCTTCTACCCATTTTTTTGAGCACTCACTCTGTTATTGGAAGGAATGAAAATATGTGGTCAAAGCATTTAGATTTCTATCTACAAATTGTTAAATGGAGTCACCACTTTTGTTTTAGTTAACTATTTAATGGAGCTACATTGGTCTATTGAGTGACAACAATAATTTGTAACCATGTTGCTTGATTTCATGTGTTGATAAGGCATTTGCTATATAGTTGGCATATGAAAAAACAATGTGTCACACAACAAGTTTTAGATTTCTTATTCGTAAATGATTTATAGAAAACTTCTAAAATAGGGTGACATGTGAAAAGAGAGTTGCTCTTCAACCAGTTTTGGAAGATCTCATTAAAAAAGAAAGGCTCTTGAATCCACATGGCAGGGGATCGCAATTTTCAAGCAGCAAATAGCACGTTGAATGGGAAGAAGAAGAAAGAGTGATTTGGGAGAATTTTGACCAAGTATCTAGGTGTGCTCGGTTTTACCCCCCCTTTCGAAGCCAACATAACAATTAGATTTACTATTTGAGCAGCAAAGAACAAGCTAGTATTTGGTGTGTATTTTTGGTCTGCCAGGGAGCTCTAGGAGATCTAATGCTTGGAGATTGCCTCTTGAGTAGTCACATAGAAGGATTTTTTAAATCTTGTCAAGTTCTATCAATACATACTGCTTTGAATCGTTGAGTTTTGTCTTTATCTTGTATACCATCAGTTTATTCTTTTTCTTCTCATCTATCTCGTATTCTCTACTTCCTTCTCTCTTTGATCCTCAATGGATACGACCTTTTTGAAAGGTCATTGGCAGGAAAGGCAGGATGGGAGACCTTTAAGCACAGTTTCTAGTGATGTTTTGTAGTAGTTAGTGCAGAATATGAACATGCTTATGCAGGTACAACAACAACAACATATGATGTAGGCTTTTGCTCAAACAAAAACTATTGTGATGAATGCTCTATAGGCAGTAGAGCGTAGAGATGAAGTTGTTTAATTGTAGGGATGCATTTGCATATTTACATAACTTGCATGGAGCCAATTTTCTATGGGTCATTGTACATGAATTGAAGGCTTGAGTTACTGAATTGCATATGTAGGATGCTAACTAGGCAGCTTTCAAGAAGATACTCCGTGAAGAATTTTACACTAAAGATACTAATTTGATTACCCACAAGACTTTCTAGGAGTGGGTTCTAAAATCGAATAAGAGTTGTGGTGGCTATAGAGTTATTAAGAGAATTTGAAAGTTGGTTTAAGAAATCAGTGTTGAGATATTTACAATCACACCTACTTCAATCCCTTTGTAAGGAGCAGTGAGGGTTCACGACCAAAATCCCATATGCACAGTAGGAGAAAGTACCACCACTCAATTTCTATAAAGCATTGCACTTGCACTCTTTTTCTAATGCTTTTCAGTAAGATATCTTGTCATTGTCAATACATAAGATTGTGTTTATGAGTCAAAGTCTCAATCTTGGAATCTAATTCACTTGTGTGACAATTTGTCTTTGTCTGGGTCAATGTCTTCATGAGTTTCTTCTTTCTCTTTCAACCTCCATAGCTTCTGCATCTGCCATGCTCTAGATCCTGCATATTTTGACATGGCATCAGAGCGCAATTGAGCATAGTTTAGCTCATTTTAGTAACTCTTCACCTCTGGTCTATCTCTACTCAGCTGAGTCTCAGCCTATGAACTCACTTTCTATCTCCACCTTCAAGCTTGCCTTCATGGTTGCCATAGCTAGCAGCACCTTGTCAAATTGAAACTCTTGTATCTCACTCCACAGGCCAAATCTTATCAAGATTCCTTATGAAGAATGTTCTCCCTCTATTGATGTTTCTTTGTATCATCTTAGAACTTGACATTGTCCCATCCACTACTCAGCATTGTCAAATTTCTCAGGTGTTGTTTTGTGGTCTCCATAGCCAGGCAGTACCTAGGCATCTTAGAGCTTATGGATCTCACACTAAAGGCCACCATTGATCATGATGTCTTCTAGGGAAATCTTATTCAACATTAGGAGTTCCATCATATCACAAAAAACGTCGAGATTGATGCACGCCAAGACCAGCATTGTAGAAAACGTGAAAAATTGACAAAAAATGCCCTTGCTGTTGTTGTTTGCCCTACACACTTAAATCTGGCATCAATCATGACCATCATCATGGGGCTTTGGTAGAGTATGAAGAGAGATTCATTTTCATAAAAAAAGTTTTCAAAATGATCAAGTGTAGCTCCTGTAATGTCAGAAAAACCAGGCTGCCCTCAAAAACCCTAAATGTGACTCTATAACCAAACTTCACCAAGCTAAAAAAACTCATCATTTTCTCTCTCATGCCATTTGGAACAAGTCACTCTGGCTCACATTTGAAGGTCCCAGCATCAAATTAAGAAGGGGAAGATTTGGATCTGAAAGAACTTGAAGGATTTTGCAGATTTGGAAGACTCAAGGAAGAAACATAGTGTCCATTGACACTCATTTAGTACTCTTAGCACTTGTGTCTTTTAACACATCTCAACCAACTCTTCTGTTGCTTAAATCTAATAATTCTAAAGTTGATTTGCTATTTTTTCTGCAAGTCTAACATGGGCAAAGATTCTCCAACTACTCGTTTCAAAAGAATTGGGTTTCATACTTGACAGACCCGCATCAAACTCATCCTGATGAAGAAAGGCCTCTGGGCCATTACCACCGGAAAAGAAAACAAGCCTTGTGATGTGGACCTTGCTATCACTTGGCAAAAGAACGATGATAAGGCTCAGGCCATTATCAAATTAGAACTAGACGACAGCTATATCCACCATGTGGATAACTATGAGACTTCATAGGATACATGGAAGAGACTTGACACCTTGTTTGGTGCACAGTATAAATCATCAAAGTACGGTCTCTTGATTGAGTTTTTAAAGCTTGAAATGAAGTCCATCACATCACTTGCTACACATCCAAATTACATGGAAGGACTTCTAACCCAACTTGCAGGAATCAACATTAAAATGGAAGAAGATGTTTACATCAATGTTCTAATTAAGAGTTTGCCTCCTAAATATAATAATGTATCAACAACTTTAATAAACATACCAAATCCTGATCTTGTTGATATCCAGGCATCACTGTTAGAGGAGGAAAAGAAGCTAAAAACTAAGGAAGAACCAAGCACCTCTGGAGATGAACATGCATTATATTTTGGCAACATGTACAAAGGCAAGAGGGATAATCTCTTCTGTGACTTCTACAAAAGGACCGGACACACCGGAAGTTCTACCACTCTAGAAAGAGGTCCCAAAAGGCCTATCTAGTTGCAGTCAAAGAAGAAGAAGAAGACCACCAGGAGAAGGACAAACCTCATCAGTCCTTCTATTCAGATAGACCTTTTTAGCTTTGTATTTCCTAGACCTAGTGCTTCAAACATAAACTTATAAACTCCTCAAATAAGTCTTTTACTACAGCCTCTGTATACTTTGTGAGGCCCCTGCTACAGCCTCTAGATATCCATCATGTTTGTGGTACCCACACTTGGCCTTTTTTGCAACAGCCTTTGGATTTTTGTAATGTTTATGGTGTGCCCACACTTTACAGGTGTTGCTTTTATTAAAGCCTCTACACACTTTGTACTTTTGGTTGTGATTGAGGAGGGGTGTTGAGATATTTACAATCACACCTACTTCTGTCCCTTTGTAAGGAGCAGTGAGGGCTCAAGACTAGAATCCCATATGCACAGTAGGAGAAAGTTTCACCACTCAATTTCTATACAACATTGTACTTGCATTCTTTTTCTAATGCAATGATAGTACTATTTTCTTTCCAGTAAAGTGTCTTGTCACTGTCAATACACAAGATTGTGTTTATGAGTCCAAGTCTCAATCTTGGAACCTAATTCACTTGTGTGACAATTTGTCTTTGTCAAGGTTAATGCCTTCATGAGTTTCTTCTTTCTCTTTCAACCTCCATAGCTTTCGTATCTGCCATGCTCTAAATCCCGCATATTTTGACAATTAGATATTACAAAATAGCACACTCTTGCAAGTCAGAAAATTGAATTGTTTCTACAAGCGATAGATCCCAGCTTCAAGAGAAGCTTGATGATTTGTTAGTGGATCAAAATACATAGACATAACTTAAAATAGAGTAGAGGCATATAAAGGATGTTGCTACTGCACTGGTGAAAAAGCATAGAAGAAGAGAAATATTGCATGTATCTAACTTGTCCATTATTATAGGCAAAACAATTGATGTATCTAGTAAGCCACCTGCTTCTGTGGCTAGCCCTATGGCTACACCTACTTTTGCCACTATTAGGGAAGATGTATTAGATGAATTGGTTAAAGACATGTGGGATCTTCAATTGAAGGTCACAAAACTGGATGACAAAGGACAAGAGGAAAGGGGACGGGCAGCAGCCCCTAAATAAGGAAAAAAATATATGTGGTATGATAGTTTGCACCATGAAAGGACGGATTGTGTTGCTTATGAGGAGGCCTTGGCATGATAGCTCATCTTTTGAAAAGATGGCAAGATCCATGCATAAGAAATGGGATTGCCTCTTGCTTTGAATTTTGAAAAGGAAGATATGCAAAAGTTGTTGGAAGACTTGGCTATCCAAAATGCGTATGTGGTTGTCCATACTTGTACTTTTGGTCTATCGTTGGATAGAATGCATGGCCCGAAGGTTGCAATATGGACACATGATTTACATGTAGCTCAAAAGAGGAAAGTTATTGATAATGAAATGGCTAATGTAAGGCAAGACTAGTGCACAGATCGGATGCCGTAAGTGCGCGTAGTGACCGTTAGAAGGTCCCCAAGAATAAAAGAACTCTATTTTTTGCACACAAATCCATGTAGAAAGCATGCACGACATGAACAAGAGACCAATTGGGTGCAATCTCCCCCCATGCCTTGTGTGAGTGCTCCACAAAGCATGTATTTCATATATTAATCATCTTCAAGCTCAAATAATAGCCCAAATTACAAAATAGCACGCTTTTGGCTTTTGAGTTTGCTTTTGTGCCAAATAGAAATAAAGCTAATGGACGGGCGCCCAAGAAGTCAGACGTATCCAAATACAATGTCCAAATACAAATATCTAAATCGTGCGTCCATGCGCTTACAAAAATAATAAATAAATATCAAACACCTTCATAAATAGGCGCAATAAAATATAGGCGCCATGCCTAAGATATGTGCCCATCAAAATATTGATGATAACTCGAACACACGCTATCCTCCAATGCTTTCCACCGCCACTGCTATTATCTCTACACATCAACTGAAGCATTCACAATCCTTAGTAAAATAATACAATTAAATCGATAAAAGTGAATACCTAGCAGTCTTCAACTACATAAATAAATTAATTGGTTAGAAATCAATCCTAACCTTTATTTATCACGAGTGCGCACTCTAAACTCATAAATATTTATTAATTTAATATGTATTTTGCAGAATCACCCGCTATGGAATCACCCATGTACACACTAAATTAACAAAATGCCCGAAAAGGATAGGCGTCTCCATTGACTTCTCACACAAAGAATCCACTTTGTGTATGAGCCCCGGTAATAAAAGTTTACGGAATCCACCGTAAAACCTCACAGAATCCACAGTGGCACAGAATCCACCATGTAATATGCCTCCTGGCATCATACCCCCAGGGTGGGATAGCAATTGTCCTCAATTGCTATTAGCTCAATGTGGAGCTAACAGAGTGGGGAAAGCATTTAAGTCTCTAGCGTGCATCCATTGGGCCTCTTCAACATGATGGTTTTTAAACTTGACCAAATATCTAGAATATCTACGGCCAGTTCTAGTGGTCATAAAGTCAATATCTATAATAGTTTCAGGCTCAAGGATTTCAGTCTCTTCATCTAACAAAGGTGGGCTTTCATAGACAAGGTGTACAGGTAATTGGCCTCTAAAGGGTCGTAATAAACTAATATGAAAGGTGTTCTGAATTTTCCAATGTGGTGGTAGTTCTAATTTAAATGCATTGTCATTGATTTTGTGTAAGATCTTAAATGCTCCATAGAATCTAGGTGCTAATCTCACAACTGGATATTTATCTACACTTTGTAATCTAAGTTTTTCTATTGTTAACCAAACATAATCATCAACTTTAAAATTCATGGCTTGTCTTTTCTTATTGGCTTGTTTTGTATATGATTGCTGGGCTTTGGCAATCATCTCTTTAACTTCATCAAAGATAGTAGTGTGCATGTTAGCAATATCATCAGCAGTCTGAATTTTATTTGATAGTGATGCAACAAGTGTAGGTAATCTATAACCATAAATAACTTCAAATAGTGCTTTCTTTGTAGCTGTATGTGGTGTATTGTTATATGCAAATTGAAGTAAATGTAGATGTGTATCCCATGTGTGTGGTTTTGAAATAGTGTAAGCATGTAAAAGATCTAAAACAGTACTGTTAGTAGCTTCTGTTTGACCATTAGTTTCAGGATGAAATGCAGATGAAAAATCAATCTTTGTTTCTAATTTAGCAAACAAAGTAATCCAAAAATTATTGCAAAATCTAGAGTCATGATCAGAAATAATAACTTTTGGTAAACCATGATTAGTAAACACAGTTTTCAAAAACAATTGAGTTGCTTGAGATGCAGTTAGAGTTTTCTTGCATGGAATGAAATATGCTTGTTTGCTAAACTTGTCTACAACAATCCAAATCATATCGTGGTTATCTTTAGTGTTAGATAAACCAGTGATAAAATCCATAGAAATCTGTTCCCATGGTCATGATGGAATAGATAATGGCATTAGTAAACCATATTGTTTATCATGGTTTCTTTTAACTCGTTGACAAATTAAACATTCAGATACAAAGTTAAATACATCAGTGTCCATATATGGCCAATAAAAATCTTCCGTCTATGTACGCAAAATAGATATAATACCTCTATGACTTGGATATGGAGGACAATGCATCTCATTCAAAACAAAAGATCTAAATGGAACTGTCACACATAATCTATTTTCATAAAACATGAATCCAATTATTTGCAACTAATTTATTCCAATCAGATTGAAAAGTAAGATCATGATGATAAGTATCTTTCATAGGGATAAGGGAATCAAATGATATCACAGAAATATTATGAATTTTCAGTCTTCTACTTAAAGCGTCGACCACAACATTCTCTTTTCCTGGTTGATATTGTATAAGGGGATGAAAACTTTGAATGAAAGCTGCCCATTTAATATGTCAGTCAGATATTTGGGGTTGACTAAGGAGATGTCTAATACTTTATTGGTCAGTCTTGATCACAAATTCAAAACCCATTAAGTAATGTTTCCATTGACGTAAGACCTAGAAAAGGACGTAACTCATGCACATTTTTGAGTATGGGCCAATTTAAAATTGCTTCTATCTTTTTAGGGTCAACCTTAATACATTCTGATGAAACAATATGACCTAGATATTCAATTTTTGTTTGAAAGAATTCACTCTTTTCTGGTTTAGCATACAATTGATTATCTTTTAACAACTTGAAAACTAAAGACAGATGTTCATAATGCTCATTCTCATTTTTACTAAATACCAATATATCATCAAAGAATACTATAACACAATGCTGATATTTCAGAAATATACGATTCATCATTCGACTAAATGTAGCAGGTGCATTAGTTAGACCGAAAGGCATCACTAGAAATTCATAATGTCCAAATTGTGTTCTAAATGCAAATTTGAATATATCAAATTTATCCAATCTTACTTGATGATAACCAGATTTAAGATCTATCTTACTGAATATGACAGAACCTTGTAGTTTATCCATAAGATCATCTACCCTAGGAATTGGATATCTATTCTTAACAGTAATTTTATTCAGGGCATGATAATCAATGCACATGCGATAAGTATTATTATTCTTCTTTACTAATAAAATAGGTGCACCAAATGGAGAACTACTAGGTCTAATTAATCCTCTGTTTAGCAATTCTTCTACTTGATTTTAAATTTCTTTTTGTTCAATTTGGTTATGTCTATATGGTGCTTTACATGGTGGTTGTGTGCTAAGAATTAAATCTATTTTGTGATCTTCAGGTCGTGAAGGTAGTAGTCCAAGTGGTAAATCATAAGCAAAACAATCTTTAAATTGAGCAAGAAATTGTTTATACCTAGAATGCATATATTTTTCTTTAGCTTGAAGTTCATTTACCCAAATTAAATAAGATTTGCTACTTTTACGTAATGCACGTGTAGCTTGAGTATGAGTAAGCAGTGAAAAATTATTAAATGTGTGTATACCATGCAATGTGATTGGTTTTCCTTGAAAATAATTTTTAATTGAATGCGTAGAATAATCTATATGTTAGGATTATACTGATGACGCAAAGGCATACCTAAGATAATGTCACTAGACTGCAAAGGTACAACTAGGAAATTTCTTCGTTCAGTATATTCACCAATTTTAATTTCTAAGTTATGCACTTCTCGTGTTCCATTATATCTTGTGCCTAGAAATGCTGCTTTAATGTGATAATGTGTAGAAACAATTGGTAAATTCAATTCTTTCCCTAACTTTGCAGAAATAAAATCATGTGTGCTACCATCATCATGCAAAATAATCTTTTCTTTACCATGCACTAAACATTTCATTGTCAATAAAGAATGTAGAGTTGGCATACCTGGCAAAGTATCTGAAGGAGTACCAATGTCGTCATCATCTTCCGTAAAGTTAGGCATTTCCTCACGCTCTTCTTCTTCCATTGCTCCAAGATAATTGATATGGACAGGTGGCTTTTTCGATTGACAATTGGTTGCTAGATGTCCAGATTGATGGCATTTGTAACAAACTATAGGTTTGGCTTTAAATACATTGTTGGTAATGACAAGAAGTTTAGGAATATTGGGATTTGGCTGTGAGGATGGCTTAGGGTTTAGATTAGTATTTGATGGCAAAGCAGGTGGTCGTGTCCAAGACTTACGGAATGAAGATGGAAGAAAACGACTTTGATTGAATCTTCTAAAATTTGAATTGAAGTGCTTGGAACCATAGTTACCATTAGCTTGAAATTGTTGTGGTCGCTTGTCTCTTCCGCGAATCTTGTCTTTAGTGTCATGAGCCAAAGAAATTGCATCTTTAAGGGTTGTTGGCTTGAACATATTGACTTCAGCATAGTAATGTCCAAGTAAGCCAGACATAAACTTGTGTTTGTGAGTCGCTTCAAGTACGTCTTCGAGCATGCGTAGTTGCAGTAGGGCATTCCAAAAACGTTCAGTGTATTGGGAAATAGGTTCATGTTCTCTTTGCTGTAGAAGATCCCATTGCTTTATGTATTTTTCATGGAATTGGGGAGGAAGAAAATTCTGCAAAAACTTCTTTTGGAAACTCTCCCAGGTAGTGGGACAATCGATGCTCTTGCAAACCACAGTCCACCATAGAGATACTTGATCGACTAAATGGTTAGTGACACATTTAATTTTGTCTTTCTCAGGCATATATCTCTTCATGAAAGTAATCATCAAACTGATTGATAAATGCAAGTACAATCTTTCCATCTCGAGATCCATTGAAAGTACAAAATTTGAAGTTTATTTTACTTATCTTTATTTCTTTACGGATGGATTGAGCTTCGAGCACCGCATCGATGGTACGTCGTATAAGATCTTCGGGTTGTGGTCCATCTTGTCGGTAGTAGATCGTTGCAAATTGGCCAATTGAGCTTGCAAAGCTTGTCGAGCTCTTCGTTCTTCATCAAGATGCATCATAATTAAATTCAACTTTTGTTCCATCGTTGGTTCGGGTAAATCACCTTCAGCCACCATAAAATTGTCCATATGTTGTTTCGTCATCCTGTAAAATCCAAAAGACCTCACACTCTCGAAATCTGATTAGTGGGATGAGCGTAGCTCAAAGTCGGGTATACAAGGCTTATATATTTTATTTGGCTTTTATGATCTTTGTCTTTTGCGATTGCAGGATTCATTGTCTTCGTAGAAACTGTGTATGACCTTCTGTGTTTACTGAAACTAGTTCAACAAGTCTACAAATAGGAACAGGGTCTTCCAGAGAGAAATTCTGTGATTTTGTGCTTCTGCGTGTGAACAGCCTTTATGGGAATAGATGGATAAGTCTGTGTTGACTTTTGTGGACTTGCAGGACTTGCAGAAGTAATAGAAAACTTGAAGACCTTGAGGAACTTAGTAGACTTGGGAAAAATTGGTAGACTTAGGTGATTAAGCTTCTTTTAAGCTTAATTGACTTAAGCTTTAGAAAAGAAGACTGATCAGGCGCGATTTTAGGGGGGGGGCATTTTTTGCCACCGGCTCAGGGATCAGCATTCCGTGTTCAAATTCGAAAAATTTGGGGGCCCTTTAAGCTTTATAATAAGCTTTTTAAGCTTTAATATAAAACTTCTAAACTTTTTGGCTATGAAGCTTATCTGTTTGTTTGGTTTAAAATGACTTGAAGAAGGAGCTTTTCATGTGGTCCTCCGCCTCCTCAGGCCGGTCCTTCGCAATTAGAGGCTGCAGATAGGGGTTCTTAACCGCTAGGAATTCACCCGTATCGACCGTTCGTGATGAAACATACAAATATCTAAATCGTGCGTCCATGCGTATGCAAAAATAATAAATAAATATCAAACACCTTGATAAATAGGCATGACAAAATATAGGCGCCATGCCTAAGATATGCGCCCATCAAAATATTGATGATAACTCGAATACACGCTATCCTCCAATGCTTTCCACCACCACTGCTGCTATCTCTACACATCAACTAAAACATTCACAATCGTTAGTAAAATAATACAATTAAACTGACAAAAGTGAATACCTAGCAATCTTCAGCTACATAAATAAATTAATTGGTTAGAAATCAATCCTAACCTTAATTTATCACGAGTGCGCACTCTAAAATCATAAACGTTTATTAATTTAATATGTATTTTGCGGAATCACCCACTATGGAACCACCCATGTACACACTAAATTAACAAAACATCCGAAAATGATAGGCATCCCCATCGACTTCTCGCACAAAAGAATCCACTTTGTGTATGAGCCCCGGTAATAAAAGTTTATGGAATCCACTGTAAAACGTCACGGAATCCACCGTGGCACGGAATCCACCGTGTAATATGCCTCCTGGCATCATGACATTCAGGATATAATTGGTTTTTGGAATCACAAGTAGATACATATTTAGTATATGCATACTTAGCAAAAGTGCAAAACATGAATGTACTTGTGGAAGATAAATGGAAGAGAGATGAAGATAATGTAGGGAGATCTAAGAGAGTGACAAGAAAAAGTGTGGATTAGCCTAAAGCTGTAAATTAGCCATCTCCTGAGCATGTTATGGAAGAGGTTGGGCAGGAGCAAAAATAAGGTAGCAAGCAAGAGGGCAAAAAGAAGGGCAAATAGTCAGGATATAAGTTGCAATCTCATATTGAGACAGCCACATATGCCTTAGAAGATCCTGTAGTGGAATAGTCAGCTATTGCATATGTAGATATTCTTAATGTATTTGAAGAGGTTTACGCAGCTTGTATTTTACTTGATGTAGAGACTCAGAGGAAGATTGTGACTTGCTGGATGTACATGATTTGCAAGACATAGTTGGTGTCTTTGAGACATTTCATGAGCTAGAGGCTATGTAGATAGAGGATATTGTGTGTATAATGCTCCATAGCTGGAAAAGGTTTTGGATGCTTTGTTAAAGGCCTTTTAAAAAAATTCAAAGAAGACATGGACTACTTCACTATTTTTAGTGATGTTAGTCAGCATGTGTTGGATAGAAGTGAGGCTCAATTTATATTTAATGTAGTACATAATTGTTATTATAAGAAAATTTCCATGTGCTAGACTTTGAAATAGCAAGCATGTTGCTATGTCTTTGTTGATGGGTGCATTGATAACCTATATATGGAGATTCAATAGTCTCTAGTATATGATACACATCCAAGGTCTAATGACCCTAGAGTGGATGCTTGGTATGGTATTAGAATTGTGAAAATGCTAGTCATTTTGATCTATGATCTAAAGGGATGTCTTTTTATATGCATGATGAGCAATAAGTTGATACTATGGGTGTTTGACCTGGGTGGTGCATCAGTGGCACATACTAGAGGATGTGCAAGTTCAAAGGGGGTGGATATCATGCCATTATGCGGATGTAGTGTAAAAAACCCTAGAGTGCATCATCATCCAGCTTTCTTATGAATGTAGAGAGTCAATGTTATATTAGTCATCAATGTCAGTGTCCATAGTATCGATGGTTTAAAAATACAATATTTTTGGATAATTTTATATTATATATTATATTTTGGATATTATTTCCTGTAAATATCCTAAAAAGGTGTAGAAAACTTCTAGAATAGGGTGACTGATGACCGGGAAATCAATGCAAATATAGGCATAAAAAAATGCTAAACATGGAAACATCCTTTGCAAATTAACACTTTGCTTTTGTACCCCTTTGTCAAAAAAATCAAATATGAAGCAATGTAAAATGTGTAGTCCAAAAGAGACACACTATAAAATATTCCTAGGAAAAGAAAAGGTCAAACACCTTTGTCTCATGCTAAAAATTGAGGGGTCTTTAGACCTTAGCCAATGTATGCAAATTTGAATTTCATAATTCAAGAAAGGAAAAGGAGGTGGTTGCAGTCGTGGGATTTAGGGAGGTGGGAGGTTGAGGTGGTTACACCCTCTCTCTTCCTTTATCTTCTTCTCTCACGGTTCATTTCTCCCTCTCTCATTTTGGCACAACACTTGCCTTCTTGTTCTTGCTTTTCTCTCTTGTGCTTCATGCTCATTTCTAATGGAGAGTGAGGAAGAGGAAGAGGGTGAGGATGGAAGAATTGTCAAATTTCTTGTGTGTCTCTCTCTTGTGTGTTTGGAGAGCATGGTTCTTGGTGAGGAAGAAGAGGTTTCTTGCAGGTTTCATGGCCAGCAAATGTATTTGCAGCCTCTACCTAGCCGGTTCGTGGTTCTATTTGTGCCGTGACAGGGTGCTCTTCAGTGACATATAAAAAGCAAGTTGCTTTTCAATTAGTTTTAGGAGATCTCATGAAAAAAGAAAGGCTCCCAAATTGGCATGGGACCAAAAATCACAGTTTGTTGAGATATTGGCAATCACACGTAGCTTAGCCTCTTTGTATGGAGCAGTGTGGACTTAGGATGTAGAATCCCATATGCACAGTGGTGGAAAGTGTAGCATAATCTATTCCCCCGTGAAAAAAGTAGCGTTTGGGATTGAAAGTCTACCACGGGGGTAAGAGACAGTAGGGTGAAGGAAGATTTCAGGGAGAGGAGTAGACAGAAGAGAAGGGGTTTAAAGAAATAGAAGATGCAGAAGAATACTCATAGAGGTGAAGCCTGTCAATTTATTTCTGCATCTTGAGAAGATAAATTTCTTGTAGACCAAAAACATGCATAACACAATAGCTTCCTCTCTATTGCTTAGACCGCCAATCTAATGCTTCCATTGGCTCCAAAAGGGGGGTAAAATTCGGGGACACCTACCCAGATCACTCCTTGATCTTCTCCTGGTTCGAAGTGCTGTTTGCTTTCTATAAATTGCGATCCTGTGTCGTGCAATTTTACCAATCCATCTTATTGCATAAAATCCCTCCAAAAATGACTAAAATCCACTTTCTTTCTTTTACATGTCACCCTATTCTAGAAGTTGTCTATAGATTTTGGATATTTACAAGAATTAATATCTAAAATATCAAAAATAGATTGAACTTGTCCAAAAATCTAGTATTTTTGAACCATCCACATTATGGACATTGATACTAATGACTAATATAGCATTGACTCTCTAGATCAATAAGAAAACCGAACGAGAATGCACTCTAGAGTTTTTCACAATGTGTGCAAGTAGTAGCGACATGACATCTGCCCCCTCTTAACATGCACATCCTCTGGCATGTGCCAAAGTCTTATGGATTTGCAGTTTCAGAAGAAGTATCCTTTGCCATGTCAATGTCTTCATCTTCTACCTCTTCTTTTTCCACATTCTCATGTTTATACTCAAATCAGTATTCAACTTCTTCAACTCATATCCTGAAGACTCCCTATGTTTAAAGAGCTTGATAAGTTTTCTAGCCCCACTGGAATCCTTAAAGCTGTCCTATCCATCTCATTTAATACATATGTAGCATTGTCAAAAATAAACCTTACCACATATGGACCAAACCACCACTTTGCCACCTTCTAACTCGCAATATGCCGATTTTCCAAGCTGCAGTCATAAACTAGCACCCAGTCCCCTTCTTGTATAGCTCCTCGTTGAAGTCTATGTGTCGCTTGGCAAACCTCTTCTTGTTCTTGATCCTTGTAGTCTTCAGCTTCTTCATGGTTGTCTCAATGTCTTAACGCCTTATTTCTAACTTTCTAATGCATAGGACCAGCAATTCTTCTCTATTCAAATCCTCTTCCCATAGTAAAACACTCCAAGTAGCAATAGTTTCCTCAATAGGCATAATTGGATGTTGTCCATACATTAATTCAGCATGCATATACCATGTTATTGCACTACGAGTGGCCCTATTAGCCCATAAAGCAAAGGGTAACATTCATGGCCACTCTATCATCTTGCCATTGCATGACTTTGTGAATGCCTTAATGATAGGCTAATGACCTCTTTTAATTTTTCCATTTGCTTTAGGATTGTAGGCTAAAGTTAAAGCCAGCTTGATATCCAATCATGAAAAGAAGTCACCCTCCTTATCCGCATCCAATTCTCCTCTATCTGCAAACCACTTTACCAACACAACCATACCTGTAAAAGACCTTCCAATAAGAACCTGCAAACTTCTTGAGTAGTCATTGTACCAAGAGCTCGACCTTCCACTTGATTTGTCAAGTCTCTCATGCAAGCACAAGATATTTCATATTCCATAAACATGTAGGCATGGTAACCAAATCAACTACCCATTTGTAATGCATAGACAATGGATAGGTCAATTGCAATCCATCTCTATGCTTTACCATGGAATACATCTGATAGACACTTCATGATTCCACATAATGCTCCACATCTTTATACATGTTTTGCCACCAATACATCCCTTTGATCTTGGAAAATGTTCCCCAAACTCCTCTATGTCCATCCCACAAACTCTCATGAAACTTATGCATCACCTATTGTTGAGAAGCCCTATCTCTCCCAATATACGTACTGGAGCTCCTCTTTTTTTCTTTGTATGCTTCCATAAATATCTGTCTTTAAAGAAAAACCATAAGCTTTTCTTTTAATCCTTTTGAATTTAGCTTGAGACCACTCAACCCTCTTTGTCATGAGGCTAAGATATTGGCCTATTTTCAACTAATTATCCTCATACAACTTTTTCAAAAATTGTGTTCTCACTAAAGCATAACACTGATGATACTTTCTCTCTACTGTCCATCTCTTCTTCATGGTTGTAATTTATTTTCTTATTGTTGAAATCCATGTTACAATAGTTGTATCTGCAATAATAACAACTGCATACTCATTCCCAGCTATCATAAAGTCATTTTCAGCACCTATCACATCATCCTCTTCATCTTCCATCAACTCCTCTTCATCTTCAAACCTTGCTCGTGAAAGGATGTCAGCCACCATGGGGTTTTTTCTACCTGAAATATGTTGAAAATCAAGGTTAAGTGACTTTATATATGCAATCCACTGTAACATAGCAATATTGGGAGTTGAGCAATTTACTATCATGCCCAATAGAGGTAGATAATCAGTCTCTACCACTACATGCGCTTCCATAAAATATTCCCTATCACACTTAAGGGCTGTCACTACACCCCAAAGCTCTCTTTTGACTTGAGAATACCGACGTTTTCATTCATTGAGTACCTTTGCTCCAAATCAAATGTGACAGATGATTTTTGATACCGAGAAGTGCTTAAAAATAGCCAAAATTTTTGAATTTCAAGGGAAAAATAGACATCGTCAAAGGCAGCGGTGGCAATCAATACGATTTTAAGTGGCAATGCTCGAAAATGCTTAAAAGACCCACTAGACGAAAATTGGTGAATTTTCATAATTTTTTGGCGTGTCAGACGAGACCTTGGGAGATGCATGTCAGTGGAGGATCTCAAGACGGATGCCTAAGATTTTTTAGACCAAGAATCGAGTACCAGACGCGGGAGATAGGATACCTAGAAGGCCAAAGGCCAAAATGCCAAGTGGGAATGGACTTAAGGAGTCCCAAAAGGCATGCCTCTTGGGGACTTCCAAAAATAAAAAAACATGGGGGGGGGGCACCATTTTTTCACGCGTAGAGAAAAAGAAGGCACCATGAATCCATATGAAGGAGAGATGGGTTATGAAGGCAAAGAACAACCCCCCAACTGATCTTGGGCTTAATCTACACTCTATCTATGCTTCCTATCTCTGGTCTCCGCTCGTCCATTGGATGCCTGGTTGTGGAGATCATAATTTAGTCTTTCTCTCTCCTCCCTCTCTCTCCTGCATAGAGGCAATTCATGTGGCAAGAATCAAGAAGCGAATCGGGTGATGGATGCTTATCCGGGAGGCACCGAATTGTTCCAAGAGGCTGAGGAGGCTGAAGGATAAAGATCTATGTTGAAATCCATGGTTGGTGGGTTGATACACAGTCCCAATTAAATATTCAAGAAACCCAAAACACACAAAAAGACACTATGCTCTATTTTATGAAAGAATTTTGCTTGTTTTTTATCGTTCATGGTCTAAACGATGTGCGTATGGGCTGAAAATTTATTTGAATGTTCCTTGCATTATGTTTGAGGGTCTCAATCACTGTTATGCAAAACTTGTATTGATTTACAACAAGTATAAATTTTTAAAACTTGAAAAACCACTAATTTTGATGGAAATTGATAGTTTTTTGAATTTTGAGTGGGAAAAAATGAGTAGACATGGGATAAAATAAGGGAAAATACTGAGTTTCAGTTCAAATGATCGGTCATCAAAGAAAACCAAAAATACCTATTTTATGTTAAAAATAAATAGAAAAAATAAGTGAAAAATAAAAAAAGGGTTTCTTGCGCTAGAAAAAAATAGAAAAATAAGATCTATGTATATGAATGTATAATGGGGCTAAAGTATGAGGTTAAGCCTCACTTTGGCCCTTTTCCTTTGTGTTAAAGTGTGCATTTATTATTTTTACGTACAAAAAATATCATAAAAAACCCTCTACATCTATGCTCCACAGCAAAATTTAAATGATGAGGGGGAGGATGATGCTATACAATAGTTTAAACACTCAAATAATACAAAGTGTGATTTTTCTCTTTATGCATAGCATTTAGGATGCGGTTTATTTTGAAAATAATGGATCTAGCAGCATAAGGTTTGCCTTGGTGCTAGGTTCCTACAACGCATCATTGCGTATTAGCAAAAATTCATTAAAATGGTTGTTTTTATACGATACATGGGCTAATTTTAAACCATAAATTTTTGTGCACAATCTTTCACCATTGCATGAATCATATACACATGGTATCTATTCTTGGCATGCACAGCAATTGGTTTAATTATAAATGACCCATGCTCGAGAGAGTAAGGCACCCAAGTTGTAGGTCTAGACGGTGGGTCCAAGGGACAAGTAAGTGAGGACTGGTACATTCCTGGAACGATATAATATTGGTACCAAGTGCGGATTTTGTTTCCTATGTGCTATATGTGTTAGCGACGCATCGAGAGGCCAATCTCCAAGGTGTAGGAGGGTTGTAATAGGGACTGTGGCAATCAGGCGAGGGGTGCCTCCTATGTTGTTCTACGTGGTGAATTACACCAAAATGTGTAGGTCTCCCTTTGAGGAGTCTGAGAAGGTTAAGGGTTGGACTATAAACACAATATGAATGCAAAATATACGTACGATGACAGGGCAATGTGTCTTGTAGATGCTCCTGACCGCAAGGCCATGGGGTTGTCTTGTGCATGTTAGAGGTCCAGCTAGTGCTATAGCCAGTCCGGCCCATTTTAGGTCCCATTAGAATGGCATACATATTCCCATCAGCATCATCCTGACTCATTGCCCAACCAATGCCAGTTGGGCTTGTATCCATGGTGAGAATAATAGGTTGTTCATTCTCACAATTTGCTCTCTTTAGTGTTGGGGCTGAAATCAATAAGCTCTTTAACTTTTGAATTGCTTTCATATGCTATTTACCCCACCAAAATTTTTTCCCTTTTCTCAAGAGGTGATATAAACTTTCAGCCATTTGAGCAAAATGCGGAATCCATATTAAGTAAAAGACGCATGCACCCAAAAATATTCTTACCTCAAATACATTAAAACATGTCTCCCACATCGTACTTATGGCATCAATCTTTACTAGTGAGGGCTTTCTTCCATATGGTCCACACATATGCCTGACAACTAATACCTCATCCACTCCAAAAACTGACTTTTCTCTTGACAAAGTCAAATGCACTTCTTCAAGATGGCTCAAAATCCTATCACAATCAGCAATATGATAAACCACAAATCTTCTATATCCATGTTCATTAAACTCTTCATTCTTCTCATAGATATCACATCCTTTGATCAGCACATCATCAAGAAAGGGTACACATCCTAACTAATCCATCATATGCGTTCATCATATGCACCACTAAATTGGTTGCTCCTTGCAGAAGTGTACACATCCTTACCAATCCAAGTGGTGTCTTCATGGTAGTGATATCCCGCATTTCTAAGGTAGGCTCGAACTGATCATATCTTGAATATAAATCTCCCATAGAGTAAATTGCCTTGCATGCAAATGCTTCTGCAAATTCATGCACTATTGGGCCTAATCCAACATTCCTTATGGTGACCTTTTTATTTGATTGTTGTAAATCATGTATAAATCTCAAAGAACCATTCTTCTTTGGAACAGTAAACCACCGATTTGAATGTGGAGCTAAAGAGGGCTCTAAAACTCGCATCTTGATCTTCTTGTTCAAAAGCTCTAGTAGCATAGGCAAATATGCCTAAGACACTAGAATAGGCTTTAAATTCCTTGGCACATGAGGTCTTGTAAAGATCACCATAGGTGCAACTATGGTTGGATCAACACATCCAATTTCATCTAGTTAAAACACAAAGGCCTTCCCATGCCTTGCCAATATATGTAAGAAACAATCTCTTTATATAGTAGAGGCAAAAGAAAGCTTGTATAACCAATTTTCAGCTTTTGTAAAGTTTAAGTTGTAAATTTATGTCCTACTCCATGTGGATCTTGTAAACTAGGCTATTGAGATGCTTTTTCAGCCAACCCATCACTTTCAGGTGGTAAAGGCAAAGCCACAAGCTTAACCTTCCTTACAACTATTTTGTACTTTGTATTCACTCTTGCTTTAGCCCTGTTTTGTAGCCCATATTGCAGCCCATAACATTCATGCTCAGCAAACTCTTGAAGGACTTCATATATCTCTAAAGTGTTAACATAAATAACCTCTTTTGTTGCCCTATTTTCAACATTAATTAGTGTAGAAATTTAAGCCATTGTATCAACATCAACCAACCCTAAAAATAACCTTAAAATACCTTCATTTGCAGCCACCATTAAACCATATGTCTTCAACTCTTTTTCAACCCATCCTACATCTTTCTTTTCAACCTTGCACATGGCTGAAATATTCTTCAAACTGCTAAGACTATATGCTATCCATTCCTGCAATCCAGATACAAATACAGTTTTCCCCTTTCTTGGAGGCATGATTATCTTCCTAGAGGCACTACCATAGCCTCCACTTATAGCAGTGCTATCTAAAAACTCTTAAACTCTCATGCATTAGGTGGCATGGGATTATCTCGTAGCCTCTATCCCGATTGTGGGGATGATTCACACAAATAGTGAGAAATTGTACCGCCTTTGTATCGTCTTTACTTCGAACCTGAGCATATGTAGAACCATCATCCAAGACTTTTGTTTCCAGTTTTCATTTCAAAATATAGGGCTGCCCCAAAATCACTGGATAACTACATGAATCCTACGCAAAAAAATGATATTCATCCCTAACATCTCCAATAGTCATGGGTACGTTGGGACAAGCCGCATAAAGATCCCCTGTGATGAATTGTTTGCTGCCCACATGCGCCATCCTAGATCTACATCAATCGGTCAACCTCCATTCTCATACAAACTATGTGCCATAACATTGATTTCGGAACCATAATCCAAGAGACCTATGCAAGGAATCTCTCTTTTTCCCACTTTAACCATTGTCTCTGTTGTATCATAAGCCCAATGTGTTCGTGAATAATGACTACTTGAAATAAAATGAGAATCTTCTTCTTCATGTACTTGTTGTGATGGACATCCCCATTATACATAGCCTTCTCTCTATGCTTATTGCTTCCCATAATACCAATTTCAGCCACAAGCTTACTGTCTACACTCCCATTTAACCCATTTTCAACATCACCTTACTCCAAATCAACATTACATGCATCATCATATTCCCTCTGAAGTTGTTTCTCTATGTCTTTATAAACCTGCATCAATGCTTGCAAAACTTCACCATCAAATTGTCTTTTTTGTTTCAACATATCAATGATTGCATCATAAAATTCACTCTTTGCAATTCCAAGAACTTCGCCAAGTGTGAATTCCACTCTACTGCCAAGTATGCAATCTTCCAAGACATTTTTAAGGTTTGCTGCAGTCTCAAGATCCAATTGTAACCTCTAACCAAGTTGCTTGCCCCTTTTCTTTCCTTCTCGTTTCTTCTCTTAAGATGCATCCTCTAGAACATGCTCAAGTATGGCTTTTTCGGCCTCTTTTTGCTGCTCCAATTTACTTCGTGATATATGTTTAGATGGGCCTGAGGAGAAAGGACTAGTAGTGTCCTTATCTCTTCTTCTCTTTTCTTCCAGAAGAGCTTCTTGATTATGAACCTCAGTCAAATAAGCATAGGCTGAAAATGAATCCACTAGTGCACTCCATCATGTTCTCCTTCATATACTCTGACTTGTATCAGTCAATTCAGACTTTGCTGTTTTCCCCTTTTCCATGGATTGATCTAATGCTTGCATCCAAACACGAGCTTTTGCTTCAGCCATGCCTCCTTTACGAGCTTTATCAGTCCTTTCAATTCTCAACCCATATGTGGCTGCATCTATGGCAAAAAATGTTTTCCTTTTGTAGCCATCTCTTCCAACCCCTTCTGCATGCCGCCATTTTCAAAATTTGGCTCTATAAGAAAACTAGTTTATGTTGCATGTATTTTACCATCTTTCCAAAAGACTAACCTTTTTGCTTTCGCTTCATGATAGGCTGTATAGTCTCGCTTTTCATGCTATAAATTATCACACCAAATGCATCTCCTCTGGTATCCTTCTTTGTACAGTTTTTGGGCTTTTGCTCGAGAGCCTTCTCTTCTACCTTAACATCCAAATTTTCGACCTTTGCATAGATTTTTGTCAAATTCATCCTCAAATCACGCATGCCTTTGATTAATTCATCCACATCATCACATTTAAGAGCCGGATCAACAGGTATAGTTGATTGTTCTGCCATAGCTACAAGCACCTTGGTTGCAATTTCAACCCCCTTCTAAGCATTGGGGCAAGTGTGGTGCCTATACCCCTTCTTAATTTCATCCACTCTCTCTTTACCAACATATGCACTGCCTCAGTTACATTAGTCCAATCTAATTTCAGTCTCGTTTTTTAAAATATTCTAAATGATCAGCCAGCTTCTCCTGCAAGACAAGATTTGTAGCCTTAAAAAACAAATCAATTTTTTGACTATCCAATGATTGCTGCTCATCGGCATCTAGCTGCGTATACCGACTTTCAAATTCATAGAGCAAAGTTGTAGCAGCCAACTCTTTATTGGGCTTTTCAATTGAATATGTAAATGTGTCTTTAGTTACCAATCTTGCATCTTCCAAGAAAAACTCTTCTCTCAAAGCTTTCTTAAAAGCTACCCAATCAACATCTCTTCTATGTAACTCATCAATCCAATCATGCAATGCATCCATTGCTCACTGGAGAAATATTGACTCCATGCATACTTCGGTAACCCATGAAACGACATATTTTTTTCATACAGCAAGATGAAGGCTGAGATATTATGACCCTTAAACTGCTTCAATTCATGTCCCACTGACCTAAAATGCATTCATAGCTAAGGAATCAATTCATTCTGCTTCTTGCCAAGTTTGCAAATCCTATTATAACAACAATTGTTGTGGTTGTTGTTGGTGCAACAAAGCAACATATGTTGTAAAGCATCACCACCACTTGAACCTATAGAATCCCCCATCTTCACATACTTACCACCAACTTTCGCGTTGGGTTCACCATTGTCGAAGTGTTTGGGGTCGAAAGTCTATCATGGGGGTAAGAGACAATAGGATGAAAGGAGATTTAGGAAGAGGAGTAGACGGAAGGGAAGGGGTTTAAAGAAATAAAAGATGTAGAAGAATACTCACAGAGGTGAAGCTTGTCAATCTATTTTTGCATTCCAAGAAGATAAATCTCTTGTAGACCAAAAACATGCATAAAACAATGGCTTTCTCTCTACTACTCAAATCACTAATCTGATGCTTTTGTTGGCTTTGAAAGGAGGGTAAAATACTAGGACACCTTGCTAGAATTCTCCCAAATCACTCTTTCTCCCAATTGGAGTGTTATTCAATGCCTGAAAATTGTGATTGTGTGTCCTGCGATTTCGCCAATTCTTCTTTTTGCATTAAATCCCACAAAAATGGTTGAAATTCACTTGCTTTCTTTTACATGTCATCCTATTCTAGAAGTTGTCTACAAATTTTGGATATTTACAAGAGATAATATCTATAATATTGATAAGAGAAAATCAAAAAAAAATATTTGTCTAACATTTTTTTGATTTTTTGTACATTTCAAGGTTTGAAATAAAGAAGAGGGTGGGAACAACCTCTTGGGAAATCCAAGAAATCACTGGATGGAAATATTTCATGGACCGGTTTACCAAGGGGGGGTGAAGAATAAGATCAATGGAGGAAGGTGAAGCAAAAATGTGTAATGTGAAAAGAAAAGACATGACATGGATTTGGAGCCATCCAAAGGGCATGTGAGGCTCATAATGTCATGGCTTTGGATCCTTATGATAATTCAAATAAATGGGACCCTTCTTGGAAGCATTAGTGGAAGAAAAATCAGGCACATGATGTTGTAAGATTTTAAAAAAATACTTCAACTCTGATCCAAAAGAACTTTCAACATGAAAGTTGTAGCGCATGGGCTGAAGTTTCGGCTGGTATTTTTAAATAAATTTTTGGAGCTACAAGTCGGAAGATATGGCCAAAATGGTAGATGCCAACTTTTTCTAGCTATGGTGGAGACCACCTCCTAATTTTATACACACCCACACTTTCTTCCCCACACTTAACACTTCCATAAAAGATCATTCATTAGACTCTTAACCCTTTCCCCTCTCTTCTCCTCTCTCTCAAGCTAATAAACCATTAGAATTCCCCTCCTAAATCACCCTCAAATCATCCTTAATTATAGTAGTAATGTATGAATTCTCACTACTCTCTCCATTATTGCTAGATTTGATCTTATTTTATGAATATTCTCTATATTTTTTTATAGGAGAGTTCTTGGACTCAAGCTATGGGGGGGAGAATGGAGACAACTTACCTATGATGGAACTTGATTAAGTACAAAATTGGTCAACAGAACATCTAGATAGAGCTTCCACATTGGCGGAACCACCTTAATGCAGCTTTGGTGGTGTTAATTCCTATTTTATCTTAACCACCTCCGTAAACACCCTCAAGGCCTTTATAAAGATGCATTCTCCTTTGTAATTTGCAAGAGAGAGAAAAGTGGCATTCTTCAGCCCTATTGAGCCTTCCCCATTCTCTCTCATGAGCTCATGCAGTTCATTCCCTTACTATAGCTCATGCATGCTCTACAGTGTAATAAGCCCATGCTATTGGTGTCCATATTGTATATATTGGTTATGTCTTGAGGGTTCTCCATCTCTTGTGTCCTCTTCAGTTTTATTGATTCATCTATTTTTTGTAGTTCTCTCTCTCTCTCTCTCTATCTCTCTCTCAGTTTTCCTCTCTTCTCCCTCACAAGCTCCTCTCCCTCTTGCATAGCGTCCTAGTCCGCTCTTCCATGACTAGGTGGTGCCTTACCTCATTCACTTTGTGGCAGAAGGGAGTTTGGCATAGCATTGAGACTGCCATACCGAATTTCCTTTGTCATAAATTGGTGCCCCCATTGAGGACATTCTCATCCACAATTCTCTACCTCCTTATGCGGGACGATACAACACATAGTGGTGCATCCTCAACAACAAGTGCTCCAAGTGGCTCGTCTCCAATGCCTTTACCAACTCTTTTTGAAGCTGCTTGAAGTCCACGACTCCCACAATGGTCTGCCAAGGAAGCCCAAGAAAGGAAGTATGCCTATCAGATGACGGCACGTATGCGGGTAAAAGGTGTTCACCTTAGAAATTCCATTCTCTCACAATGGAAAAAATCATATTGCCATCAATTGCTAGGTTTCATAATTGTGGTGAGTGTTTTGCAAACAAAGTGAAGGCCCTTTCAGGAGGTCCTCATCTCCAAATCATCAAATCCCTCTCTCTCTCTCGCCTAATCCACATCAAAGGAGGACAACTATGTATGAACGGTGTGGAGTTTTGCAGAGGTGCAAAGTATGGAGACTACCTTCAACTGTTACTAGCTTGAAGGTTGGGTGTGGTTGAAAAGGTGGCTTTCACACCTTATGAAATATATATCACCGAGGATGGACACACTAAGGCAAGAACAATCACTCGTGAGCAAATTCTCTGTATAGCAAAGTTGGTGGGTTCTAGAAAGAAACACTCTAGGAAAAATCATTTATAATTCAAGAAAGTGCATTCCCTCTACTCCCTTAAGTAGTCTCCACTTATGAATAATAATAATGGCCCGAATTTCTACACCTTCTACTCTGTACAAAATATCCAAGTTAATGTACTTGCTAAAATCAATGCATCTGTCAACCCATTCATCTTTCCCCTCATAAAATACAACTTAAGTCTAGACATGTTCATATTTGTACTCTACTAAGGCAACATGGCATTTCCAAGCTTCTTTTGGCGCAATGGGAAAAATGCAGTGGATTTTTTGGACAACCTTGAGATGGCCTTCCTTGTCTCTGGGAGGGATGATGAAGCATTAAAGTTGAGGGCTTTTCCTCTGGTGCTCAAGGAAGAAGCTAGAATGTGGTTCCAAACTCTAAATCCGGCCCAAAGAGCTGAATGGGAGGGATTGAAGGCAACTTTCTTGTAGAGATTTCAATAAACTAACTCAGCTGAAGAGTTATGGCAACGGATTTTGGCCCTCCATCAAAGTGATCCTTATGGTTATGCAACTTATGAGGAAGGGTTTTTGAAGCTTTGGGGGCAGTGGTCAAACTCACTGAATCCTGGCGAGAGAGATCCAAACTGCCTTCAAAAGGATCGATTTATTTCAGGTTTGTACCTCTTGCTCAGGGAGAAGGTAAAGGTAAAATTTCCAAATACTTTTGAAGATACTTTGAGAATCACTAGGGAAAAGAATCGAAAGATTCTCTACCAAGCCCAAGCTAACCAAGTAGTTTTGGGAAACATCATCACAACTATGGAGGCCTCTCAAGTTTCCCCAAATGCATCTAATGCACTAGGCCGAGGTCAAGAAGACATGATCCAACAAATAAACAATCTTACTAATCAACTAGACGATTTGAGAGTGAATCTTGTGCAAGGTGCAAGAAGACCTATCGAGGGGAATGGTGGGAATTGACCACAAATGCAACGACAAGCAAGGGAGATGTTGTGTTACGACTATGGAGAAAATGGACATGGCATGTACAATTGTCCTCACCCTAGAAGATATGATCACCCTGCAAGAGGTCCTCGATAACAAGTAAGCCCCCCTCATGCTAGGACTCAAGAGCAAGAGCAGTCATGACCTGCAATTTTACAACTACCTTATGTTTAAGCTGAAACCCCTACTGTTCAACCAAATGTTAATGTCATAAAAATAGAGGAGGTGGTCAGGGATAGAAGGCTCCAAGAAGAAATAGTGAGAGGTAAGATGAAGGTAGATGTAGTAGAGACCATGCCTATCAAGCGGGTATGTGTTCAAACTTAGGCAAGCAAGGAAGGAATCAATGAGGCAAGTACATCATGGGCACCTAGAGATGAAGGGAAGAAGAGAAAGACTCAAACTAGGTCTAAAATTGATATCTCCGACTTCCCTTTGGGTTCTCGGACACAACCTTATGATCTGATAGCAGATGTAAGCTCTCAAGGGCCAAAAATTTCTTGGCCAAAACTACTTCATGCATCCCCAAAGCTATGATGGCAATGGTAAAAAATGGTAAGTACAAGGGCAAGGCAAGGTAAAATGGTTAGTGCAATCAAGGCATATGGCCTCAAAGATATAATGCCTTTAGTGGAGGCTCAAATCAAAGGTCAACAGATTTGAAAAACATACATCGATAGTGGAGCAGAGGTTTGTGTCATGACAGAAAAGCTTATGCATCAATTAGACTTAGAAGTAATGGAATCCTCAACCTTTAGGGCAAAGATGGCCAACAATGATGCGGTCACATGTGTGGGTGTAGTGAAAGCTTTGAGAGCTTCTGTTTTTGGAATCATTGCAGTAGTGGATGTTTATGTGATTCTAGTAAAGGGAGAAGGATATCCTCTCATCCTAGGGAGACCTTGGATTATGGGCATCAGAGCTAGGCAAGATTGGGCAATAGGGGATCTGGAGTTGAGGCCACGTAAGGTGGGTAGCCACGATCAAAAGGTGGTTTACAACTTGAAGAGTGGGCCTCAAGAGAACCTTGAACTAGAAACGTCTACCGATGAGTGGAGCTCAAGTGGATGTTCCTCATCGGTAGAAGAGGAAGAGAGTTCAAGTGGAGAGAGTGATAGCACTCTCAAAGTTATGGGCGTCACCTTAAAAGGAACCTACCTCATCAGAAGACAACCTAAGAATCCAAGGAGAAGATGTGTGGGATGCTAGCCTAGAGAAGATGATATCCAAGGATATCCAAGGATATAAAGGATGAAGAAAGGGAGGGTTATGTGAATGTTCTCAAGAAGCATACATCATTGTTTATTTCTGATTATACTCACATTATAGGTGTCACTGCAATGAAGCATGATGCCAGGAGGCATATTTCACGGTGGATTCCGTGCCACGGTGGATTCCGTGAGGTTTTACGGTGGATTCTGTAAACTTTGATGACCGGGGCTCATACACAAAGTGGATTCTTTGTGCGAGAAGTTGATGGGGACACCTATCCTTTGCGGGTGTTTTATTAATTTAGTGTGTACATGGGTGATTCCATAGCAGATGATTTCGCAAAATACATATTAAATTAATAAACATTTATGAGTTTAGAGTGCGCACTCGTAATAAATTAAGGTTAGGATTGATTTCTAAACAGTTGATTTATTTATGTAGCTGAAGACTGTTAGGTATTCACTTTTGTCGGTTTAATTGTATTATTTTACTAACGATTGTGAATGCTTCAGTTGATGTGTAGAGATAGCAGTAGTGGCAGAGGAAAGCATTGGAGGATAGCGAGTTTTCGAGTTATCACTTATATTTTGGTGGGCGCATACCTTAGGCATGGCGCCTATATTTTTTTGCGCCTATTTATTGAGGTGTTGGATATTTATTTATTATTTTGTATGCGCATGGACGCACGATTATGATATTTGTATTTGGACATTGTATTGGGTATGCCTGACTCTTTGGGCGCCCGTCCATTAGCTTTATTTCTATTTTGTGCTAAAGCAAGCTCAAAAGCCAAAAGCATGCTATTTTGTAATTTGGGGCTATTATTTGAGCTTGAAGATGATTAATACATAAAATACATGCTTTGTGGAGCGCTCACACAAGGCATGGGGGGAGATTGCACCCAATTGGTCTCTTGTTCATGTCGTGCATGCTTTTTACCTTGAGTTTTGTGCAAAAAGTAGAGTTTTTTTGTTCTTGGGGACCTTCTGGCATTCACTACGCAAGCATACGGCATCCGATCTACGCACTACTGGTATCAGAGCGAAGCTGAGATAGAGAGCTTCCAATTGCTACCCATCTTGTGCGAAGCCGGAGCTCTGGAACGATTGAGCTCTACGGTCAATCTCATCGCAAACGGTCGATACGGGTGGATTCTTGGCGGTCAAGAACCTCTGTTTCCATCCTCTGATCGCGAAGGACCGGCCTGCAACGACGGAGGACCACTCCTACATCCTCTTCTTCAAGTCGTTAACAAACATAGAGATAAGTCTTCAAAATCCATAAGCTTAAGAGCTTAAGCTTAATAAGCTTAATAAGCTTAGTATAAGCTTAAAGAAGCTTATAATCTATGATCGTTGAAGAACGATGGCAGTTCAGGGCGGTAAAAATTCCACCAAGGACATATTCATGTCCTAAAAATTGCCGACTGTTAAAGAAGCTAAAAGCTTCTTAGTAAACTAAGTTTACTAAGGCTCCCCAACTCTTCAAGATCAAAGTTACTTATCCTGCAAGTTTTGTTAGTCAACAGTCACATAAATCTATCAATTTGATTAAGTTACATAAGTTCTCGTACTCTGCAAGTCTCAAAAGTCTGCAACTCTGCAAGTCAGTCAAGTCACCTGAAGTCAAAACTGACTTCTGTTGAAAACTCCTAGAAGGATTGTTCTTGCGTAGAAGCTTTGAACTGCAAAGTTGTTCTCTCGAAGGTACTGTTCGCATACGCTGACTTGTTGAACCAATTTTCGCACACGCAGAAGGTCAAAACACAGATTTTTCAAAGATTACAAATCCCACAATAGCCAAAGACGAAGATTGTGAAAGCCACACACAAAAATTTATAAGCCTTGTATACCCGATCTTGAGCTACGCTCATCCCACTAATTGGATTCTGAGAGTGTGAGGTCTTTTGAAGTTTTGCAGGATGACAGAACCACATATGGATGATTTAATGACTGAAGGCAATCTTCCTAAACCTACGATGGAGCAAAAGCTGGATTTAATTATGATGCAGTTGGATGAAGAATGACGAGCCCGCGGCAAGCATTACAAGTTCAATTGGCCAATTTACAAAGATCGACTACCGACAAAGAGGAACCACAATCTGAAGATCTTATCCGATGTACCATCGACGTGACTCTCGAAGCTCAATCCATCTGCAAAGAAACAAAGATAAGTAAAAGAAATTTCAAATTCTGTACTTTCAATGGCACTCGAGAGGGAAAAACTGTTCTTGCATTCATCAGTCAGTTTGATGATTACTTTCATGAGGAAACATATGCAGAAAAAGATAAAATCAAGTGTGTCACTAATCATTTAGTGGATAGAGCATCTCTTTGGTGGACCGTGGTTCGTAAGAGCATAGATTGTCCCACTACTTGGGAGAGTTTCAAGAAGAAGTTTATGCAAAATTTCCTTGCTCCACAATTCCATGAAAAAGCCATAAAGCAATGGGATCTTCTTCAGCAAAGAGATCGTGAGCCTATTCCACAGTACACCGAACGTTTCTGGAATGCATTACTCCAGTTACGCATGCTTGAAGACGTACCTGAAACGACACACAAGCGCAAGTATATGTTTGGATTAATTAGGCATTACTACGCTGAAGTCAATATGTTCAAGCCTGCAACTCTTGAAGACACAATTTCTTTAGCTCATGACACTGAAGACAAGCTTCGAGAAAGAGACAAGCGTTCACAGCAATTTCAAGCCAATGGTAACTATGGACCTAAGCAATTCAACTCAAATTTTAGAAGATTTAATCAAGGTCATTTTCCTTCATCATCTTTCCGTAAGTCTTGGGCAAAACCACCAACTTTACCATCAAATACCAATCAAAACCCCAAGCCAATTTCACAACCAAATCCTAATATTCCTAGACTTCTTGCCATTGCAAACAATGTATCTAAAGCCAAACCTATAGTGTGTTACAAATGCCACCAACCTGGACATCTAGCAGCCAATTGCCAATCGAAGAAGCCACCTGTCCATATCAACTATCTTGGAGCAATGGAAGATGAAGAACATGAAGAAATGCCTGATTTCACGGAAGATAAAGACGACATTACTACTCCTTTGGATACTTTGCCAGGTATGCCAACTTCACATTCTTTATTGACAATGAAATGTTTAGTGCATGGAAAACAAAAGATTATTTTGCATGATGATGATAGTACTCATGATTTTATTTCTGCAAAGTTAGTGAAAGAATTGAAGTTACAAACTGTTCCTACGCATTATCGCATTAAAGCAGCATTCTTAGGCACAAGGTATAATGGAACACAAGAAGTGCATGACTTAGAAATTCAAATTGGTGAATACACTAAAAGAAGGAATTTTCTAGTTGTACCATTACAGTCCAGTGATATTATTTTGGGTATGCCTTGGCGTCATCAGCATAACCCTGATATAGATTATTCCACACATTTAATTAATATTCAATTTCAAGGAAAACATATTACATTGTATGGTATGCATGCATCTAATGCTTTTCCATTGCTTTCTCATACTCAAGCTAAACGTGCATTACACAAAAGTAGAAAATCTTACCTAATTTGGGTGAATGAACTGCAAGTTAAAGAAAAACATATGCACCCTAGGCATAAAGAATTTCTTGCACACTTTAAAGACTGTTTTACAGAAGATCTACCACCTGGTTTACCTCCTTCATGTCCTGAAAACCACAAAAAAAATTTGATTCCTGGTACACAACCACCTTGTAAAGCACCATATAGGCATAACCAGATAGAGAAAAAATAAATTCAAAATCAAGTTGAGGAATTACTAAATAGAGGATTAATTAGACCTAGTAGTTCTCCATTTGGTGCACCTGTTTTGTTGGTAAAGAAGAATAATAATACTTATCGTATGTGCATTGACTACCGAGCTTTAAATAAGATGACAATAAAGAATAGATATCCAATTCCTAGAGTCGATGACCTTATGGATAAACTGCAAGGTTTTGCCATATTTAGTAAAATAGACCTTAAATCTAATTATCATCAGGTGAGATTAGATAAGTCTGACATATTCAAGACTGCATTTAGAACACAATTTGGTCATTATGAATTTTTAGTGATGCCTTTCGAATTGATTAATGCACCTGCTACATTTAGAAGAATGATGAATCGTATATTTTTGAAATATCAGTATTGTGTTATTGTATTCTTTGATGATATTTTGGTGTTTAGTCAAAATGAGAAAGAACATTATGAAAATCTGTCCTTGGTTTTCAAGTTGTTGAAAGATAATCAACTGTATGCTAATCCGGAAAAGAGTGAGTTCTTTAAAACAGAAATTGAATATTTAGGTCATATTGTATGATCAGATGGTATTAAGGTTGACCCTAAGAAGATAGAAGCAATATTGAACTGGCCTATACCTAAAAATGTGCATGAGTTACGATCTTTCCTAGGTTTTGCTAGTTTTTACAGGAAATTTGTGAGAAATTTTTCATTACTTGCTTTGCCTTTGACTAAACTTTTAAAGAAAGGTATTGTTTATCATTGGTCTGATAATCAACAGAAATCCTTTGATTTATTGAAACATGCATTAACCCATGCTCCTGTATTACAACTACCTGATTTTAATAGACCATTCTTTTTAGTAGTTACTAATGCTAGTGGATCTGGAATAGGAGCCATACTTATGCAAGATAATCATCCCATAGCCTATTCTAGTTGTAAACTGAAACCCTCCGAACTTAAATATTCCACATATGATAAAGAATTATTAGCTGTGGTACAAGCTTTAAGACAATGGAAACACTACTTAATGGGTTCTGAGTTTATGATTAAGACTCATCAACAAAGTTTAGACATTTACTTAGCCAATCCCAAATATCTGACCGACATATCAAATGGGCAGTCTTTATTCAAAGTTTTCATCCCATTATTCAATATCAACCACGTAAAGAAAATGTAGTAGCCGATGCATTAAGTAGAAGACCTACCATTCATAATATTTCTATTATATCATTTGATTCTCTAACTCCTATGAAAGATACTTATCATCAGGACATTACTTTTCATGCTAATTGGAATAAATTAGTTGGAAATAACTGGATTCCTATTGATTCACTGTCTTATAATGATGGATTCATGTTTTATGAAAAGCGATTATGTGTTACAGTTCCATTTAGATCTTTTGTTTTACATGAGATTCATTGTCCTCCATATCAAGGTCATGGAGGTATCATATCTACTTTACATACATTAAGTGAAGATTTTTTTTTGTCACATATGGACACTGATGTATCTAACTTTGTTTCTGAATGTTTGATTTGTCAAAGAGTTAAGAGACATCATGGTAAATAGTATGGATTACTGATGCCTTTATCTATTCCATCAAGACCACGGGAACAGATTTCTATGGATTTTATTACTGGTTTACCTAATACTAAAGCTAACCATGACATGATTTGGACTGTAGTAGATATGTTTAGTAAACAAGCATATTTCATTCCATGTAAGAAAACTTTAACAGCATCTTAGGCAGCACAATTGTTTTTGAAAATTGTTTTCACTAAGCATGTATTACCAAAGATAAACACCCAGTTGTGAAATTAGCACCTAGATTCTATGGACCATTTAAGATCATTCACAAAATCAATGACAATGCATTCAAGTTCGAATTACCACCTCACTGGAAAATTCACTACACATTTCACATTAGTTTATTAAGACCCTTTAGAGGCCAATTACTTGTACACCTTGTATATGAAAACCCACCTTTATTAGATGAAGAGACTAAAATACTTGAACCTGAAGCTATCATAGATACTGACTTTATGACCACTAGAACTGGCCGAAGATATTCTAGATATTTAGTCAAATTTAAGAACCATCCTGTAGAGGAAGCCCAATGGATGCACGCTAGAGACTTAAATGCTTTTCCCACTCTGTTATCTCCACATTGAGCTAATAGAAATTGAGGTCAATTGCTATCCCACCCCGGGGGTATGATGCCAAGAGGCATATTTCACGGTGGATTCCGTGCCATGGTGGATTCCGTGAGGTTTTACGATGGATTCCGTAAACTTTGATGACCGGGGCTCATACACAAAGTGGATTCTTTGTGCGAGAAGTTGATGGGGATGCCTATCCTTTTCGGGCGTTTCATTAATTTAGTGTGTACATGGGTGATTCCATAGCGGGTGATTCCTCAAAATGCATATTAAATTAATAAACATTTATGAGTTTAGAGTGCGCACTCGTAATAAATTAAGGTTAGGATTGATTTCTAACCAGTTGATTTATTTATGTAGTTGAAGACTGCTAGGTATTCACTTTTGTCGGTTTAATTGTATTATTTTACTAACGAATGTGAATGCTTCAGTTGATGTGTAGAGATAGCAGTAGTGGCGGAGGAAAGCATTGGAGGATAGCGAGTATTCGAGTTATCACTTATATTTTGATGGGCACATACCTTAGGCATGGCGCCTATATTTTGTCTTGCCTATTTATTGAGGCGTTGGATATTTATTTATTATTTTGTATGAGCATGGGCGCATGATTATGATATTTGTATTTGGACATTGTATTGGGTATGCCTGACTCTTTGGGCGCCCGTCCATTAGCTTTATTTCTATTTTGTGCTAAAGCAAACTCAAAAGCCAAAAGCGTGCTATCTTGTAATTTGGGGCTATTATTTGAGCTTGAAGATGATTAATACATAAAATACATGCTTTGTGGAGTACTCACACAAGGCATGGGGGGAGATTGCACCCAATTGGTCTCTTGTTCATGTCGTGCATGCTTTTTACCTTGAGTTTTGTGCAAAAAGTAGAGTTCTTTTGTTCTTGGGGACCTTCTGGCATTCACTATGCAAGCATACAGCATCCGATCTGCGCACCAAAGCATCACATCCAACTCAAAGAAGGAAACAAACCTATAGTACAAAGATTGAGAAGACTGGGAGTTGTGCAACAGGATGCACTATTGACGGAGGTGAAGACACTCTTGAATGTAGGATTTATATACCCAGTGGAAGATTCAAAATGGGTCTCCCCAATAGTAGTGAGGCCAAAGAAAAATGGTAAGTGGCAAGTATGCATAGATTACAAGCCACTAAATGTTGCAACAAAGAGGGACCACTTCCCTCTCCCATTTCAGGATGAAATCTTGAATGAAGTAGTGGGACATGAGCGGTATACAGTGTGTGATGGCTACTCTGGCTACTTTTAGATTCGCATTGTAGAGGAGGATCAAAAGAAGACCACTTTCATTACACCATGGGGTTATTTTGTCTTTCGGGTCATGCCCTCTGGTTTCACAAATGCCCTAGCAACCTTTCAACGATTCATGAATATGGTCTTCCAACCTTACTTTGGTAAGTCCATAAGGGTTTTCATAGATGACTTTTGTATTTACAGCTCAAGGAACATACATCTACGCAAGGTTGATGAAGGATTTACTCGCTTAGCTAGGTTGGGTGGACAACTAAATAAGGATAAATGTCACATTAGGGAAAGCAAGGTTACATTACTAGGGCATGTAGTGTCAATTGAAGGAATTGAGGTAGATCCAAAAAAGGTAGAAACATTGCTATCTCTACCTTCCCCAACCTCCATCAAATAATTAGTCTCCTTCTTACAAAAGCTAAGATATTTGGGTAGATTTATACACTTACTCTCTCAGGCCATATATCCCCTGTAGCAACAACTGACACGCCAATAAACACTTGTATGGAGTGAACAAAGTGAAGGACATTTTAAGGAGATAAAGAAAATGTTGGGGTCACTTCCTATAATCCTCCAACCTTGTTGGGAAGAAACAATCTTTGTAAGCCCTAGCGTGGGAGAAGAGGCCATTGGTGCTACTCTCCTACAAAAAGATCCAAAAACATCCTTCATGAGGCCTGTGTATTTTGCCAGATGCCTCATGAAAGCCTCTGAGAAGGCTTACACCTCCATGGAACAACTAGTGTTGGCCCTCATGTTTGCAGTAACCAAATTTCGGCCATATTTGCTTTCAAAGAGGTTTGTGATAATCACTGTGGAGGATATGTTTCCCTATGCACTACAACATATGGAAATCTCTGACAAAATAGCAAAGTGGGTGGTCTGACTTTAAGAGTTTCATTATACAGTGCAAGTTGAAAAAACAACTCGAGCATGCCTGGCTGATATTTTGACAAACACATGCTATGTGAAAAATCTCAAGGTGAAAAGAAAGGACCTTCCACCACCCCCATCCATAAAGACTCTTGTAGATGCTTATAGTCTCTACTTTGATGGTGCATACAAGAGAACTAAGGATAAGGGAGCCGCAGGCATTGTTGTTTTCTCTCCTTTAGGAGAGAAAATCTATTGGTGTCTGACACTCATATCTATGTGCAAAGTGGCCTCCACACAAATCGGTGTTTTCTCTCAAATATTGGTGTCAAACATATGAAGAATGTCAGAAATCAGGACTACGATGGCTCATAGTAGAACCCCAAATCCCAATCAAGGTCTATGGACCCTTTGAGAAGTGGAAAATTGATGCCATAGGGCCTCTACCACGCACTCCATCCGGAAAAGAGTATATTATCATGGGGGTAGATGAAATGACTAGATGGGCTGAGGCTATGCCAACTAGAAGAATCACTGCTAAGGAAGTGAGTAAATTCATCTTTGACCACATTTGTTGTAGGTTTGGTAACCCTCTTGAAATACTATCAGATAGAGAACCAGGGTTTAGAGCTAATGTGGTGGGTGAACTCATGCAAAAGCTAAGTATTCAACGATGACACTCTACCCCTTACTACCCTCAATGCAATGGATTGGTGGAGAAGGTAAATGGAATGATTTTTAAAATCATCAGCAAACATGTACATTCAAGGCCCGGGATTGGGACAAGCACCTTAGTGGAGCTCTATGGGCTTAAAGAACCTCCTTTAAAACCATGTTAGGGTTCACACATTTTCATCTAGTTTATGGACAAGAGGCTCTTTTGCATATTGAGATGAAATTAGATAGCCTTTGGGTATTAGGTTGCACAGTAGGCTCTCAAAAGGAGAAGTTACATCAAAGATTACTGGACCTAGAGAGGCTACAATTGGATCGTGAAGAAGCCATCAACCACTACTCCCAAGAAGATGAAAAGCATAGAGAAAAGTTCAACAAGAAGCTGACAAATAAAAACATCAAGGAGGGATCTTTAGTGCTTTGATATGACAATCTCTTTGATAAAAGAAATGATGGCAAGTTTCTCTACCGGTGGGAGGGACCATTTTGGGTCACAAAAAAATTCAACAATGGCTCATCTACAAACTTCAAGACATTGAGGGAAAAGTGCACAAGACCAGAATAAATGGATGGCACTTAAAACCCTATCACATCAGGGGGGTCAGCTCAAGATACCAAAGAGTGTCTAGAGGCATAAACACCTCTAGCCAGGTTGGGGGGGGCTATATGATTTGAGACAAAAAAATATTTGTCTAACACTTTGTTGATTTTTTGTACATTTGGAGGTTTGAAATAAAAAACAGGGTGGGAGCAACCTCTTGGGAAATCCAAGAAATCACTGGATGGAAATATTTCATGGACCGTTTTACCAAGGGGGGGGTGAAGAGTAAGATCAATGGAGGAAGGTGAAGGGAAAATGTGTAATGTGAAAAGAAAAGACATGACATGGATTTGGAGCCATCCAAAGGGCATGTGAGGCTCATAATGTCATGGCTTTGGAGCCTTATGGTAATTCAAACAAATGGGACCCTTCTTGGAAGCATTAGTGGAAGAAAAATCAGGCATTAGTGGTAATTCAAACAAATGGGACCCTTCTTGGAAGCATTAGTGGAAGAAAAATCAAGCACATGATTTTGTAATATTTTAAAAAAATACTTCCACTCCGATCCAAAAAAATTTCAACATGAAAGTTGTAGCGCGTGAGCTGAAGTTTTGACTAGTATTTTTTTATAATTTTTTGGAGCTATGAGTCGGGAGATATGGCCAAAATGGTAGACGCCAACTTTTTCCAACTACGGTGGAGACCACCTCCCAATTTTTTACACACCCACACTTTCTTCCCCACACTTAACACTTCCATAAAACATCATTCATTAGACTCCCAACCCTTTCCCCTCTCTTCTCCTCTCTCTCAAGCTAATAAATCATTAGAATTCTCCTCCTAAATCACCCTCAATTCATCCTTAATTGTAGTAGTAATGTATGAATTCTCACTACTCTCTCTCCATTATTACTAGATATGATCTTATTTTATGAAGATTCTCTATATTTTTAAATAGGAGAGCTCTTGGACTCAAGCTATGGGGGGGAGAATGGAGACAACTCACCTATGATGGAACTTGATTAAGTACAAAATTGGTCAACAAAACATCTCTCTCTCTCTCTCTCTCTCTCTCTCTCTCTCTCTCTTAGTTTTCCTCTCTTCTTCCTCACAAGCTCCTCTCCCTCTTGCATAGCATCCTATTCTGCTCTTCCACGACTAAGTGGTGCCCTTACCTCATTCACTTTGTGGCAGAAGGGAGTTTGGCATAGTATAGAGGCTGCCATACTGAATTTCCTTCGTCAAATATAAAAAATTGGCTAAACTTGTTCAAAAATCTAATATTTTTGAACCATTCACACTACGGACACTAACATTAATGACTAATATGGCATTGGCTCTCTAGATCAACAAGAAAGTCAAATGATGATGCACTCTAGAGTTTTTCACACTGTGTCCGCATAGTGGCACGACAACAAGAAGAAAAAGAAAGAGAAATCTAAGAGATTTCTGAGCAAGTAATCTGTACTTGTATCCCCCTTTTGGAGCCAACGAAATTGTTAAATTTTCAATATGAGTAGCAGAGAAGAAGCTAGTATTTGGTGCATATTTTTGGTCTACTAAGGAGCTCTAGGAAATATAATGCTTTTTGTTTATCTTCTTAGGTTCTATCAATATATAATGCTTTGAGTCATTGAGCTTTGTCTTTGTCTTGTGTACCTCCTTCCTATTCTTACTCTTCTCTTCTATCTCCTATTCTCTACTTACTTTTCTCTGTAATCTTCGGTGGATATAACCTTTCGGACTAAAACCTCTCCAACAACTTTTACCATCTCAAAGAGTCAAACTTTAGATAAAGTTTGATCAATGAGCTTATTAATATTTCTACTAGGAAAAGTAAATTGAACACATAAAACCAAGCGAGTAAATCAGCACTCTCCTAAGAATTTGATCTAAAGGGATTTTAAAGGTATTTTATATTTTTTCTATAAAAATTTCAATATATTCTCTAGTTAGACTTGAATATACTCAATGATCTACACATAGTTAAGGATATAAAGAAGTGTAATAAAGTGTTTGCCTATTTGAGTAGTTTTGATGGTGGCTTTAAATTATTGAAATAAAGTATCTATGATTAGGGTTTGAATTTGAAACTTTAAGGTTAAATAATTTATAAGAATCTTTATTTAAAATCCCTGATACATAAAAGTTAGATCTCCCCAAACTCATTTTCACTTTCATTCTCTACTTCTCTATACTTGTGTTTTTCTTCTCTCTCTCTCTCTCTCTCTCTCTCTATGATGCCATGGCTACTACTCCCACCTTCATTGCATGGATTAGCTCCACATGTTATGCACATATAGAAAACTGGATTTACTCAATTTTGCATGACCTTGAATCTAGAGAGCTCACTTTATGTGGTAGATCCTAGCGCTAGTATAGTGGCATCATTTTGTGATACGACAAACCCTCTCACTTGCTCCATTTTGAACTCTAATTTTAGGTGGATTCCTATAGATTTTTTGTATATTGTTATATCAAGCCATGCAAAGGTCATAAATCGAGATTTGGTGCATGTGGGACAACATCTTTGTGCTAGAGATGTATCCCCCTCGCCTTAGGACCACACCATGATGGATGTCATTGAGCATCACTTCGTCATTGGGAGCCTCACTGTGGGTGGTTTTAACACCCACCTTCCTTGATAGAGTCCTCATGGCAACATGCAAACAAGAAAATTGTGTGCAAAGTACTAAGAGAGTTTGAGTGGCATATTAAAGAGCCCTAGGGCTGTGTTGAGACCTTAATGGATGGAGGGGGCTTGTGTTGTATCTGGGGTAGCGAGATTTAGCACATCTCTTATGCCCTATTGATTGGTTGATGGTGAGATTCGTTTTGCACGATAGGATATTTCTCAATAGTTCAAACTTGAGTCTACTCAACTAAACTCCATCCATATGCTATCGTAATGGCACCATAGATGTACATTGTGGCTTGACATCATTTGGGTCGATGATATGCTCAAAATTCTATACAATTTTGATTTTTCTTATCTAGGGATTTTCCTCCGAAATCCAAATAAAAAATTAATGGAAACACCAATCGAGCACAACTTGTCATTTTATTCAACCACCAAAACGTGGGCTTTTACCCCATCAAGGGCTAAATTTCCCTTGGATTGGATTTTTTTTTTCCAATGGTATTTTAAAAATAGTACTTGCTCTCTCCTCAATTTCATATAGGGCCAAAAATTGACCTCAAATCTCCCTTAATGGGCTTGGGACTTGGACTAAGGCTCAGGATCATTTGGTCTTAAGTTGGGCGGCTTGGAGCTAGGGCTTGGGCTGGGGCCGAGTGGCTTGAGTTGGGCTCGAGGTTAGGATTGGTGCTCACTAGACAGGCTTGTGCGCCTCAGTGAGCTAGGACTTTTTCCAAGGCTAGGGTGTCTCTTGTGCTCTTTCCAATAAACATTGATGCGATCTAGCTTGGGCTCATGCTTTTTTGCTACTAGCGCTCTCTTTAATTGTGAGTCTTTCTCATGTCTATTAGGGAATCTTGGGCTAGCTCATCTTCACTGAAGAGGTGAGACCATAAGAATTTCTTGCATGCTATGGTCTATAATCTCCATAGGATTTAGAAACCAATCATACTGCAATCACGTGGCACAAGCTATCAAAATCTCTATGAATGACTATCACCCTGTGGGCATGGGTTGTGAACAAGAAAATATGCATCTTAAAAAAATTAATGAGAAAGTCTTTGGTGATCTCTTGAAGTGTGAGAATTACTGAGATAGTACATTAAATAGCATATTAGAGAATTTGAGAATTTCACAAGTCCCAATTTCAAATAAGTGATAAATATTTGACTGCGGGGCTAAATATTAATCCATATTTGAAAGTGGAATTTTGGAAGATAGCTTATATAGTACTTCGAGTAGACTCTACCTTTAAGTAAGACAATAAGATTTGACCATGTGGTCAAATAATAAAGGTAATGGCGATTCCCAAAGTGTATGGAAATTCCCAAATTCCCTAATATAGTGTTATTGCATGCCAAGGACCCAAAAATCATAGATTTTTTATAAGACTAATCTTCGAAACGTTAGGCATGGTAGTTTAGGCTACATTTGCCTCTCTATCTTGTATAGCTCGTCAAATAGCATGTAGTAAGCCTAATCTCTTTTGCACCTTCTATGGGAGGGAGTCAAGCATGCCATGAAACCTAAATCATAGACCCTAAAGAGTGAATATGGAGCCATAGATAGTAGTGTGTTACATTCATGGATTGGTTGGTGGTAACCCTTGATGTGATAAGGATACTCGACAAGGGTCACCATTGAGTGAGAGAGGTTGCTCTTGGCAAAAGGTAGCCACAAGCCACTTGGTAGTGACCCTCAAAGATAAGGATACTAAATAAGGATATCCATTGAGTGACAGAGGATGCCCCTATAGGTAAAGGATAGCTACTAGTAGCTGCTTGGTAGTGACCCTTGATGAAAATGATATTGGGTGATGATCACCATTGAGCGATAGACTGCCTCTAGGTAAAGGGTTTCTGTGAATTACTTGGTGGTGAACATCAAAGAAGAAGACACTAGACAAGGATCACCATTGAGCGATAAAGGCAACCTTGGATCAAAGGCTTGCCACGAACCTCTTGGTGGTGAATATCAAAAACCAAGACACTAGGCAAGGGTCACAGTTGAGTGATGAAGGCTACCCTTGAGCAAAGAGTTTCTATGAATCACTTGGTGGTGCCCATTGAAGACCAAAACACTTGGACAAGGGTCACAACCAAGCATCAGAGGTTGCCCCTAGACAAATGGTAGCTAGGAACTGCTTGGCTCTTACCAACAAAGACTAGAATACTAGACAAGGGTCACCATCGAGCAATAGAGGTTTCCCTTGAGCAAAGGGTAGCTAGGAACCACTTGACAATGACCATTGAAGACCAAAACACTAGACAAGGGTCACCATCCAGCGATAGAGATCACCTTGGGCAAAGGGTAGCCTCAAAGATAAGACCAAAACACTGGACATGGATGAATAGGCCATGACAAAACAAACTAGGGCTTTATCATAGTCAATAGGTTGTAATGAGAGTGGTATTGTTGTCACAGAGTCACTTCTTTTGGAGTGGCCTCACAGTGTCGGTGGGCCCAAATGAGGGTATGAAAGGTTCCATAAATAGTTGGTGGACTTGCAACATTGGTAAGTTTGATAGGCCCAATGGAGGGCACAAAGCCTCAACACACAATTGGCTCAGTGAGAGTTTAGAAAAAAGGACCATGCAAATGCAAGAGTAAAAAAACAACCGAATGTTTGTGGAGTCAAGTTTAATGGAAGAGATAGTGCATTAAATGATTTAGGGTGTGGGAGTCAAAAACTAAGTGCTTTTGCACTAATAGGTTTAGGGCAAGGGGATGGAGCACTAAGCAATTTTACATTGACAAGAATTATTTTCAAATGATTAAAGAATTTTTAAAAGTGTTCCTTCCATGGGGTATCATAATTAAAGTATTTTTAACAATCCAAACAATAATTTGTATTGAAAAGTATAAAAGATATTGTTGCTAGTATAGAAGGCCATTACATTCCATGTCATAACATTAGCTAGATTTTATAGATGCCAGGGAATCTAGGATGCATATGTATATAGGGGAATTTGGAGTGCTCCCCCCATAGGTTGTCACAACCATTACATAAAAATAGTTAGACATTTATATGCAGGGGGAATCCAGGATGCATATGGGAAAATCTAGGGTGCCTATGGGGGAATCAAGGATGGGGGAGTCCACAATGTGTATGGGGAATCCGGGATGATTGGGCTAAGGGGGTGCACATCACCTACACTAGTACTTACATCATAGGCCTGTTGGATTTGGAACTAGCTTGAATCTAAGGCAAGAGAATTAGATTCATCATCCCATATAAAGTTAACATTTGCACAACTTTTGGTGAGTTTATCTTATTGAAGCATACACAATGTTTTGAGTTCCCCCCTTCTCTTACTAGCTGATAGGTCAAGGGTTGGAGTTTTGCACGGTTGGTGAATTTGGAGAGTTGCCATGCAAGCAAGGGGTGGGATATCCATTTAAAAGTCCCAAATGTAAGTAAGGGGGGTTGGGAGCAAGACTGCTAAAGCTGTTGAGGTATCAATATATAAGGGAGACATGAGAAGGCTATCATGCAACAAAATTGTTATGGACTTATGATATCTACAATATTTTATTGAAATTCGCTATGAAAATAATATGATTTTTTCTATTTAGTGAAAATTTTAAATTTTCTATACAATTTATGACTTATTGTATGGGTGCACCTATGTGATACTAGTGGTATTATGCCTAGTAGATAGATTGAATGATACTAATGTGTTTTGTGTTGTAGTGAGCAGGCTATTATACAAAGTTATGCCAAATAAATATTTTGAGAAGCATCAACTCCGACAAGACATGCCATTGATAGCTAATTTTATAGAAATACCAAAGATGCCAATAATTAAAAAAGAAAGTAGTCAAAATTAGGCCTTGGTCTTCATAGGGCAAGGCCAAGAGCTTCAAGGCTGCAATTGAGAGTGGTTGCCTCTGCCACTATCGATATTAGTGATGTGGAGTAGGAGAGCATGTGGATTAGTCACATGATGTAGGGAACAAAACAGCCACGTGACATATAATAAAATGTAATAAAACGTACTATAGGCTAAAAATCCCAAGCTCCCCCTCCCAAAAAAAAAGGAGAGAAGCCTAGAAAAGTGTCCCTTTCATTAATTCCAAAATTCAAAACCTGGGGACTAGCTATGTAACCAAAAGGGATAATCACATTAATCCCATGAAGGGACCATTGGTTGTATATGTTTATTTTGCATTGTGAGGGATTGCTAAAATGGTTTAGGGTCCATAACTTTGGTAGGATGCTTTGTCCTACAACACGTGCTCCACTACCCTCTCTATCTCGTTTGATCATTCCCTTCTTAATCTCTCTTGCATTTTCTCTCCTCTAGCTCTTGCACTTTGGTCACTGCGATAGAGGCATAGAAGATCAAGAATTTTAACCCAACGATGGATTTCAGCTCCTCATGTGAGGTGCCATTCGATAAGGTAGCAGATGTGGGATATTTCAAACTTTGTACTATTTCTAACCAAAAAAAATAGTTGCTTCATATATATAGATGCTTATCAAAGGGATGTGTAGTTTTCTAAAGGGGATGCCCTCAATAACAATTTAGGGCGCAGGTCAATGCTCAGAGAATCGACTATTTTTTAGGCATTTTAGTTATAAAATTGGCAATTTTCTCCCCAAATTTGACTATAGTTAAGCATCTTCATTTTTTCCATTGGATAGCATTGTTCATGTCCTCATGTGGTGTAAATCCATAATGGCCAAGTGAGAAACCCCTTCCTTGTGTGGAGAGAGCCCATATTGCTTGCTAGCAACCCTCATGTGCAATGAACTCCTCATGGATCACTATAAGTGAGGGAGGTACCTTTCTCTTATGAAGAGAGCTCGTATTGCTTGGTAGTGACCCTTGTATACTCTAAAGCCTACACAAATTGCCAGCAAGAGAGGAAGGGCCCCCTTGCTTGTAGAGAGAGTTTGTATTGCTTGGTAGCGACCGTCATAAGTTGTGAAGTCTAGACAGGTAGCCACCAAGAAAGGGAGACCCCTCCCTCTTATAGAGAGAGTTTATATCACTAACCCTCATGTGCTTTAAACTTGCATGGATTGCCATCAAGAGAGAGAGAGGGTTTCCCTACTCATAGAGAGAGCCCGTATTTCTTGGTGGCAATCATCATGCACAATAAATCCTGCATGGGTCACCAACAAGCAAGGAAGGTCTCTTCCTCTTGTAGAGAGAGGCCAATTTGCTTTGATAATGACCCTCGTGTGTAGTGAAGCCCTTCCATGTCACTACCAACAAGCAAGGAGGCCACTCCATCTTGCAAGGAGAGACTGTAGTGCTTTGTAGTGACCCTAGTATACAATGAAGCCCGTATAAGTAACCACTAAGGTAGGGAGGTGCCTCCCTCTTGTAGAGAGAGCTCATATCATTTGGTAACAATTCTTGTATAGTGAAGCCCTTTAGTGTCACCATTAAGTGAGGGAGGCCTCTCCCTCTTGTGGAGAGGGCCTCTATCACTTAGTAGTGACCCTTATGTGTGGTGAAGCCTTGGGGAGGTCACCTTATAGAATATGTAATGTACCACCTTAGGTGTGGGAGGGAGGGGGTCAATAGTTAGACTTGGCTTTCTCTCTCTCTCTCTCTCTCTCTAGCTATAACATCCCATTCCTAGGAAGTTTCCATGCCTTGTGTCCCTCCAAGTGATTAGGTAGTTTTATAAGAGAGGCATAGGAGAGGGGATTAATGCATTAACACACAGAATCCATGCATGCTTGGAAGACAACTCACATGTATCTACATATACACTTATTTACCTATACCTTTATGACATTGCTTGACTAAAATATCTAATGAAGAATCACATCCTTGTGTAGCATAGTTAGGATTATAGGCTTCCAGGGAATTCACCATAGGTAACTTATAGAATCATGTAAGTGTTGGCAAGCGGGTTTTCCAAAAAGCACATAAGTGTATACATTAGAGATAGGACCCCATTAGCTTTCCCCTCCAACCATAAAAGTAAGGAGGGGTGAGTGGACTAAGGGGGGATGGGGGAGGGAGTTCAATATATATCATAGCCACATACATTCCATAATAGTAGTATTTTAATTATATCCCTGTAGCTACATACATTCCATAGTACTAGAAATGTTGACTCTAAGTGAATTGATCAAGGCATTTTAGTCTAGCATACACTTTGAAAGAGACCTTGAAATGTATAAGAGTAGAATCCAAAATATCAATATGATATTCTGTATGTCATGACTAGTCTTTGATGTATATGAAAATGTTGTATTTTGAGATTAACTATGATATGCATATGATGCCTTTAGCAAATCTAATTGATCAAAGGCAAGACTCGTATCATGTGAAATCTTGGCCTAAAATAACAACCATGTTTCCAACTCAAAATATAGTCTACTAACATGTGAAAAAAGAGCTAAAGGTGGAAAGAGTATTGGTGAGAGAGAGAGAGAGAGAGAGAGAGAGAGAGAGAGAGAGAGAGAGAGAGAGAGAGAGAGAGAGAGAGAGAGAGAGAGAGAGAGAGAGAGAGAGAGAGAGAGAGAGAGAGAGAGAGAGAGAGAGAGAATCCTTTTTTTTAAATGATCTGAAATAATTTTTTATTTCTCCAAAAGTTATATATCCACACATTTCAAGGCTAAATGAAACGTACAAAAAGAGCTAAAGATGGCAAGAGTCTTACTCTGAGAGAGAGAGAGAGAGAGAGAGAGAGAGAGAGAGAGAGAGAGAGAGAGAGAGAGAGAGAGAGAGAGAGAGAGAGAGAGAGAGAGAGAGAGAGAGAGAGAGAGAGAGAGAGAGAGAGAGAGAGAGCACTTTTTCTTTAATTTTCTAAAATAACATTTTCTTTCTCAAAAAGCAAGATATCCATACTTTTCAAGACGAAGTGGACCACTTAGCCAATGTTAATATAGGGTAACTTTTTGGGGACCTACACCACCTTATCATCTCACCATTGTATAAGCATGAGCCAAGTAGTTATTACAACCTAAGTGTCAATTGAATTGTCCACAACCCTATGTTATCTCAAAGAAGTTGCAAGTCATTTGCGACATCCTTGTAAGGGTACTTATCTTCCAAATTTCCCTTCTACTTTCACTAGCCTCTTCAATGACCTACATCAAATCAGTCTTAAATCAAAGTAAGAAAAGCCCTAATGCAACCGCACAATAATCACATTACTATAGTGAAAGACACAAGTGTTAAAGCACATTCTTTTAAATTTAGTATGCAATAAGCAAAAAGATATATGGTAACACTACAAAGAAAACCCAATGCAGGAAGAGACAAATGGTATTATGGCACAACAAAAATGAGGGTGCACAACTATTTAATAATTTCACAAGTGGGATCTTGTAAGTTGATAATCTCATAATAGAATATTGACAAGTTTAAAACAAGGCCAAGGCAAAGCACATGGATAGGAGAGAGATGTGTAGTTGTGATATCTTGTAGTTTAAAAATCCATATATGATCAAATTTGAGATTTTCTCACAAGTTTGAAGACTAAAGCACCTTCAAAGTTTGAAATTTTATTTGTTCAAGGATTATTTTCTCAAATTTAAAGGGTTTGGCCAATCTTGTAATTGATAGGGACTACTTTGATAATTATGGAAAAATGTTGTGTTCAACCCTTAAACCACAATTCATATGTATAGTAGCTCTATATGTGAGAAGTAAAAGGTGAAAATAATTTTAGAAGTTTGCTTTTGCTTATCACATTTACTTAAAATGGTTCATTGCACTAGTTAAACTTGCACCCATGTGTGCCAAAAGTCCATTTGATCAAACAATGGTTCATGGAACCTTTATTGGCAATTATCTACCTTGGTTAGTTAACGTGCGGAGGCTTGAAGAGAGAGAGGGTTGCTAGTAGATTTTACACACAAAATGATGGATAGTTTAATGAGTTACAAGTTACTAGGATCACATGATATTGGTTGAACACTTGGTCTTATCAAATTTTCTCAGAGTACCAAGACTACATGACATTTCCAGAAACCATGATGCTTTGAGGCCTATTTCCTCCCCGAAAATCTTAGCATCATTGCCTTTGAAAACTCTTGCATTTCTAATCTCCCATAGTGTTCTAAGGGTCACAAGCTTGATCACATGGAATGCTATAGCTTTTGTTTACTCTTGATGTTGTTGATACCAAAAATCTAGGCCTTCATATGTTGAGGGTTTTCCCTTAGTACTATGAAATTCAAGTAGACTTAGGCCCAAGTTTGTTGTGTAGAGCATTTGTTTCTAGAAGATTTGTTTGAGGGATTCCTCCTGTTCACGGCTACACAAGCCACTTCTCATGCCTCTCTTCTTCAACTTGAGGCCATGGAGTAGTGCTCAAGCCATGAATCTCCATAAGAAAATTCTATCCTTGAGTGGAAAAGCTAGAGATCAATTTCCATTAAAATAGTCTAGGAGTGACTTCTCAGAGAGGTTGGTTTCCCAACCATTGTTGATCTATGCTAGATCCTGTGGTTTGCACTATAGGATCTTCTTGATACGTTTGGCATTGAGAGCAAAGGTGGTCTGTATGTTACCAATGCACAAAGCTATCATTGCCTTCTCACTCATTACAAAGTTGCTTAATCCTACACATTTTTGTGCTTTATCCAATTCCATGATAGTTTGAATGCCTTGGACACACCTAGTGGTTGAGGTTTCTTGGCTCTCACAAGAGTTGCCATCATCGAGCTTCAACTAGTGATGGCAGTGAAAGTAGTGAGCCTTAGCTAGATAGATGCCCCTTTTTCTAAGCTCAATAGCTAGTGTGGGATCAAAATACTTTGATAAGAAGACATTCTCATTCATTTCCATAATTTCTAGGGGCCTTTCACCTTGCTCAAGATTAGTGCTCAGTCCTTTAGGAAGCATCTCAAAGCCTAGGTACTACTATAACTTTGTTGGTGCATGCGATTAAATGATCTCTAGTCCATTCATAGCCTAGGAACTACATAATTTTTAATTAAATATGAAGAGAATATCAATTAGCATATAGGCCCAAGGGGTGTCCTACATCGAGCACTGTAGGAAAAATGATGGTGAGAGAAATATACAGAGACAATGAGACAATGAGATAGAGAATAAGTCACACACTTGTAATGCACACTTGCTTACATTCTTATATTGAGGTGAGATTACACATATATATACAATGAAGGTGTGGATATGGTAGGTTCTCTTAGTGAAGTATCATCCACATGTTCTAGATCCAGCTTGTCTAGTTCTCCTAAATATCTAGATATTGTCTTCCTAGATATTCTCAAAGTACATGTTCATATGAGTACACTCTAAGATTCGTACATTACACCTCTCTAGAGAAGGTTAACAATATCTTCTAACATTTTTCCTTCCTTCTCAAAAGAAAATAGGATTTTCTTTTGCAGTACAAAGACTTTTTGCCAATCATTTTGGCTACAAGAGAACTAAGACTACAATGATGACTATAGCATGAGACCTTGTCCCTGTTGCTACTATACATCAATCTTTGCTTGCAATGATTTAAGGGATGTAAGTTGATGATAAAGATATTTGGGATTTGGTTGATGGTGGATACCTTGATGAAGAGCCGATTTCCATAGTTTCCTTCATGATAGACTTGATAAGAGATGTGCTCATCATGTAGATAGATTATGTATTTCAATTGGAGCTTGATAGTTGTGGAGTAAAATAACGATGAAAGCATGTTTGTACATGGAAATATGATCTCAATGTGACTAGATATCATAGTAAGATAGAGATTGATAAGGTTCTTATGACTTGATCTTTTGGAATGAATTGCTAGTGAATGATGAGGAATTTTAAATATATTGTCTTTGAGAGGACTCCAAGAGTTGGACATAACATCTTCAAAGTAGTTTGTACCAACATGCTCATGCATTTCTTTGTACTTCATACATTCCTTTCCCCTCCTTTGGAAGGCCAAGATAGTTGGATGATTTGAGAAATATACAATTTGGATAAAGTAGGAGGTAGTGACCATTTCATGATGATACTGAGAGAAAATTGGAAGAGAGATTAATTGTGATTGTTTGAGGTCATTGCCATGTAACATAGAATAATGATTGAGATTTGGGTATACAATTAGAGCAAGATGATTGCAAGAGGAATGTAGGATAGGATAGGATAGAAGGAAATGATGATTTGATAGATTGGGATTGATAGGACATAAATAAATATAGTGTGGATGGAATGTGATGGTAGGATAACATCATGTGTAGGGATTCAAGATTGCACATTGAGAAACAGTGATGTGAAAATGAGAAACTCAAGGATATAGGATTTTTATGTGCACTTGGAAACATTTTGAGAATCTCGAATGTGTAGGAGGAAACCAAGAGTGTGTTGAATTGCATATTTTCAAGAGATAATGGCACACAGGTGAAGTGGAATGTGCGTGTGACCATTAGAATATGAGGATATTGAGCCCATAGAGAGAGTGTGAGATAAGTACAAGGATGTGATCTTGAGATTGAAGCAAAGTTTAGATAAATACTAGATGCTGAGTGAGAAATCTAAGGAAATAGGATAGAACATAGAGATGTAAGAGAAACGGAAGCAATGTACCTGATGAGGGAGTGACCTTGAAGGTTGGTAGAAATATCCAATAAGAGTTTATAAGGAACAATAGGCATATCCACATTGTTAACTGACAAAGTGACAAGGATTGCCATCTTCTTGCCACTAAAGTACCATCCAAATGTGTTGAAGAATATAATTCAATAGAGAGGACAATGTGGACAATGCCTTCTTGAGTCTCAAGATGTAAGGTACAAAGGGCATCCTCTTCTTCAACTATTGTTCCAATTGAGATAGAGTCCTCTATTTTAGGATGTAAGAGGAAAGACTGATAGGGGTGCCAAACATTATAGTATTGAGAGTGACTAGAAGACCTAGAACATGCTTGGATGGATGAGTTAAGAGTAGAAGATCACAAAATGGAAGAGTCATGAGAGATATGTGGATATGAGTGGCCTTTATTTGGTAGAGGATTGGGGTTGTCCATCAAAGATTTTTCTTTGTATTCCACTAGTTGACAAGAGAGAGTGAACAATGGACTTAATGAGGATAAAATCATGGAACATATGTGTTGCATAATGTGATATAAATATCTTGTGATAAAGACTTTAGATAAGGGTGAACATGTAGAGTTTAACAAAAGATGTGAGAGTAACCATGTGGCAAGTGCAAGGAACTAGGAAACTATATGAAACATATGTGTGTTAGCACAAAGTAAGAAGGTAGTCTATGTAAGTGAGGATAAGATTAGAGATAAGGTTTGTGGATAAAGATAAATAAAATAGGAGGAAAATGGGAGGTAATGTAAAGGCTTGAGCTAGATTAGAAATGAGTGAAGTACATGTGGCACGGATAGCTCAATGTCTCAAGGCGAAGAGGATGAGGCTAGTTCAAGAAAGGATAAAAAATATGTGTGGCTAGGAAAAGGATTCTTCAAGGATAAGGTTGGGTGAGAATTAAATGGATTGTGTGTGGGAGATTACTTTAATGGGTAATGGATGGGTGGGCTACAAATGAGTGTGAGAGAGAAGGGGTGTAGACCTTAATATGGCAAAGGACCAATATAGGTAAGTGGAGAGAGGAGATAATATGAGATAAGGATGACAATGATAAAGAGGAAAAATATCTCTCTTTAAGGAGATGTGATAATGAAAAAGATAAAAGTAGGTGAATATGATAAGAATAGATAAGAAGTAGGTGGACAATATAAAATAAGTTCAAGATAATGAGGATAAGGTGCATGTGGATAAGGTTAGTTTACCTTAACGTGGACTTAAAGCAGTTGATTTGGATTGCATGCAAGAAATGAATATAATGATTAAATTGAGTAGACAAAAAACTAAAGGCTAATAACCTACGCCCTCAGGAGCTTGGTGTGCTCTCTTACCCTGTAGTGAAAATGATGGTGAGAGAAAGAGAGAGACAATTAGACAATGAGATAGAGAATGAGCCACACACTTGTAATGCACACTTGCTTACACTCTTACATTGGAATAGGTGAGAGTACACATATATATACAATGAAGCTATGGATGTGGTAGGTTCTCTTAGTGAAGTATCATCCACATGTTCTAGATCCATCTTATCTAGTTCTCGTAAAGGAGAGGGGTTATTAAGTTATCACCAAAGAGTGAGTCACCTCAAGCTCCCTTTTGGTGAAATGGTTATATCCAATGATGTGTCATGTCCTTATCTCCCCTTGGTAGGGGTTAAAATGTCACTTTATTGGCTTGGCTCTAAAATTTTTCTTTCACTCCCATGTGTCTTTTTTTTGGCTCTCAAAAATTTGCAACACCATTACAATCAAAGCACACATTTGTGATCCTTCAAGTGCTAAAATGAAGACTCTTTTGGTGGATCTCTGCCTTGAAGAATAGCAAATCGAATGAGCTATCAATTATGCAAAATGGTGTGGAATCAAGGAACCACATGGCTATCCATCGTTGCTGCAAATCTATTGGCCCCCTAACCCTAATCTTTCCCTAGCTTTCTTGAAGACCCATGAAAATTGGAGGGATTCTATTATGTCCACCCCAATTGATTTAAGACTTTTTCTCAAATAAATAATGAAACCAGTGAGACCACCCAAACATTTTGGTGGTAGAGTTAAACAAACTACGAAATGAAAAGTAGCAAAAACACTAAACGGCATGACAGGAAGCAAGGGGGTGATGGTGTTTGATTTAGAGTTGCAACCAAGCCTCAAGCACTGTGGGCTCCTCCTCCTTCTTCTTTTGATAGTCATCATCTTGCATAGCTAGAGGGGCTCTAGATGAAGAAGCTTTGACTTTTATGCTCTTGAAGGGAAGGAGCTTCTTGAATGAGAAGCCATTAGTATATGTTGCTTCATGAATGTCATAAGTATGAGAATATTAAGAAACAAAGAAAACATGTTAAGAGATAATGGGAAAATAATTAACTTCTCCATTTTATATCATTTAAGAATGATTATGGAGTCTTTTCATGTTCATTAGGCTCATTACTATAGACCTGATGTTGAAAAATTCAGTTTTCCTTTGTTACTAACATTAACTAGATGATTGAAATTCTCAATTGAAAGAACAATCACAAAGCCTTTTTGTGTTCATTCAGGTCATTGCTAAAGTCTAGATGTTAAAAATTTGGGCTTTTCTTTGTTATTGACATTAATTGGATATGGAGAGTGCATAATGATCATTACAGTCCACATGATGAATTGCCAGAGTATGATTTGTGTGTGACTCTATGATTGAACCTAGCACTAAAAGTTGGATTTGTCCTTACTAACCTAGAATTTGCAAAGTACACCTTGGAGTTGCAATCATTAGGAAATTGTGTATAGAGTGAAACTTGGAGTTACATATTGCAATCAATTGAATTTCTTAGTTGCATACATTTTCAACTTGTACTTCTTTTAGAACAAGGCAAGGAAGATGTAATAATCCCGTCATGACACTTCATATCAAGAAACAAAATCGTACTTGAGATATTTTAAAAATTACTCGTCGAGCTATCACATAAGTGACCGTACTTAATTTTTTAAATATTGAGTCTTGCAATCTGACATGGGAAGATGCCTCAATGTTCCCAGTCAGCAAGAAGAAAATACGCCTTGTAAATAATATTACAATGGCTTGATCATAAATTTTTCCGCATCACATATTTGATTTAGTATTCCCAATTTCATTTAATGCATCAAAGAGTACATGGATTTTGTAACCGCAAGACAAATTGCAAAAGCCTTAATCGGTAGACAATGAATGCACAAGAATGAGCATGATATTGAGTAAGCTAAGTATCAAAGATTATGGTATGACTTTATAAACTAGATAAGTCATAAGGTAACTTGGCCAAAACCCACCAGATGACGTCGTTTTGAAGGGAAAAAAGGCGTTTTTAAAAAAAATAAGCAAAAAATCATGACTTTTTTATGCCTGGTGGGAGAGAAAGCATTTTAAAATCATCCCCATGCCACCATCCAATATATAGGCAATCAAAAAGTATTTTTTAAAAAACTTACTTAGCTCTTGACAAGTAGCCAAAAGAATGAGTTGAGTGCATGCTCCCCCTCATGGCTATAAATACACCCCCCTCTCCTTCACAAAGACAGCAAGAAGGAAGACCTCGTGATGATGGAAAATTTTCTCTACTTCTCTTTTCCATTCTAGCATGAGCCTTGAAGGAGGAAAATACCCCTCTTCTACCTCATTTCCATTTTCTCTACCCCCTATTATGCCTTCCTTCCATACAGCCATATCGCTAAACAAAACATTGGCAAATTTTTTTTGGATGAATGCCAACTCTCCCTGAACTACCACATTAATTTCGCTTGACATCCATGGCTCCATGAGGTTGCGAAAATTCAAGAAGCCCATTTGAAGCAAGAGAGGGAAGGATCGTTGCTGATGGAGAAAATGGCGCAATAGAGATTGGCAAAACCCCCGTTACTAAAAACTGATAGAGGCAACATCTCATCGGTTAGGAAAAAATTAGTGTTTTATAAGCTTATCACAATATTTGGCTTTAAATAATTATAAACACATTCTAAAGAAAATGCATATGAACTGTCGCTTAGGAAAATAGCCTAAGTAAGATAATAATTAACTATTCGGTGAAAAGAATCTTTCACTTTGAAAAGGATTATATGTATGTCATTGAGAAAATATCTTAATTATGGTTTATTTAATGATATTTATTGTTATTTCATCAATGGCACATGTGATTATAATAACTAAAAAAAAGTAGACAGTGTTAGGGAAGCGAATATTTTATAAATTTTTCCTAAAAGTGACTATCTCTATTTTATTTTTCTAATGATAAACAGATGTATATGAGTTTTATAATAATTTATAGAAAATCATCTAGATAATATTATGCAATAATCAATGCATTAAATTAACAAAAAATTACATAGGGTAATATATACTAGATGTGTATAAATTAGGTGCGTGAAATGTATGAAAGATTAAAGAAAAGCTGCACTTATGATTTTTGCATTGCTTAGAATAAAATTTTTAGAAAAATAATCAGCATTGTACTTAGGACATAACTAAATGAAAATTATTCTTTTTAGATAACCTTGAAGTTCAGCAAATGGTCAAACATTGTCGATTAAACCATAGAATATGCGTATAATAAAATAAAATTTATTTTCTTACTAAAAACACATGCAATGTTAATATTAATGAATTTATTAGTGAGAGCATCAATATCATGAGTTGGCCCACGTATGAGTCAGCGAGAAAACCTTACCTAAAATATCGATAATGTTGAAGCAAAAATAACTATGAAATACTCGAAAATCCTGAAACTATCAGTATTAAGAAATTAAATAAATATCGAAAGTCTATTAGACTTGTTGGACATTGATAAGAAAATTTTTATGAAAATTATAAAGTCTAAATAAACTTGGAAAAGTATTTGAAATCCTGGTAAGCACTATTAGGGCAAGGCAGCATGTGAATTGCTTGCCATAGGTATAAATGCCCATATTATCTTTTAGGGTGGAAATACCAAATTTTTTTTGTAAGGATAAAATAGACTTCAAATTCACGAAATAACTTGTGGATCTGAAAAAAGAGTTGCATGTAGGAAGCAAAACTCTAAGAATAAGATGGGACCTTAAAAAAGAAACCCTAGAATTGGGTGGGGTTGCTTCCTATGCTAAAAATACTTGCTGTTGTTTCTTTTTTTTAATTTGCATATGCATTGATGGTTGAACAGGAAAGATTCACTGTGCTTGCAATAGTTATATTTGATTGTACATATATAATTAAGATAATAAGAGGAAAGATCATGTTATGTCTCCCCTATGCCTAGACGCAAAACCTTGCTCCAAGGGGGATTGTTTTGTACCACCGCAAAGGAGCTTTGAACCAATTGCGATGGTGAGAGGTTGCTCAGTGAGGAATCCATTAGGCAAGAGGAGCTGGGAGTGCCAAGGGGGATCTAGCTATAAATCTCTCGATCACTCCTACGAACTACCTGTCCCTCACGCGAATCAAGATGGGATCTTGGAGTTCCCAATAGTAGTGAAGGGATGGAAATCTTGGAGTGTTTGTTTTCTTCTATACTTCGAAAATATGTTTTTCCAAAAGATTGTTTTCTCTATCTTTGTGATGTGCCATAAAATTATGCAAAGGAACTTGTGAAAACGGGTTGATTAACGAAGCTGCTTTTATATGTCATAACTTAATGTGATAGATAATTAGAAAACTAAAGAATACTATTTATCAGAAGCGGATAGGCGAGATCCCTGAGGGATTCATCCTATAGATGGGTAGTCTCGGTAAGCTGGGAGCTTCTCTTAAGAGATTGAACAAAAGGTTAACTAGAAAAAGTAGGTAGAGCTAAGCATTGACTTACCTAGGGTTAGGTCTTAAAATCTTGATCAGTAATTATCTTAGGGGAAAGGTGTGGTGGGTGTGCCAGAACTGCGTTAAGATTGAATCCTAACCAATTTCTGGAAAAAAACATTGTAGTCCATGAACCAAGGGTAACTATGATTGCTCCATTTGGATGAGAATCCCTTGTGGGACACCTTCGATGGAGTTAGTTGATGCATCAAGACCCCAATTGTCAAATTAGGACCCTGAGCTTGTAGTTGATCCTCGTGGGGATGGCCGATACCTTCCATTACTAGGTGGAGTCTGGGAAACCTAGATGATAGACTCTGTGCATTCTTGTGAGTGCCACAGGCAAAGCCATCTAGGATAGTTTCCTGATGGACCACTAAAATGTGTTGTTAGGGAATGTTTAGGTAGGCATGTGACACGTGGTATCAGAGCATAATTGAAATTAAAAATATCTTTAAGACCAACTATTCTAAGAAATAATGAGACTGCTAATTGTTAAGGGATAAACTTTGGCAGAATAATGAAGCCTGGAACTAGTTCCTTGTTTTTCGAGCAATGTACACATTTGTGCTGAACGCCACAAATGATGAGTGGAGAAGAGAAATGATGAGGATACTCGATCGCCTATATGATCCATCCCTTGTGAATCACCCAAGAAGATGGTCATGGGATGAGCATTATTGTTACATTGAGGCCGATCAATTCTTCAACATGCAGACTAATCTGAAATGCCTTGAATGGATGGAAAATTTAAAAGTAGTTGAGGCCTTTATCTTTTGTCCCTCTAGAAGGAATCCACTTATGATCACTAGTGCTCAGTAAATATGTTTAGACCGTTATGTCTATGACAAGGTATTAAAGGTAATTCGAGCCAACAGGATTATTCTCACGAAGGATGTCACAAGTATCGAGATTACCGTATCCATGGTTTTCTAGATCTGCCATTTCCACAGTACAAATTTCTGGACATAGACAACAATTGGCCTACTTTCTTCTACATGAATGTAACTGATATCCATCCCTGAAAAAGAAAAATATAATGATATCCTATTTTGGATATCATACATAGCATCTAGCCTATCCTATCGATGCTGATATATCTCTACTTGTAAACGTCTGACATTTTTAAATATCCCTTGTAAAAAATCATAGCATATGGCTATTGATAATAAAAAATAACAGTAGCTAGATTTTGTAAAAATATTGTGCTCTTTGGACCGTCATTGTTTTACAAAACTAGTAAGACATGTTAATGTGAAAATGAAGCTAAAAATTTTAAGCACTAAACTAATTCGTGAAACTTATGATAACCCAAGGTAATAAAGCTATCGCTAGCCCCGAATAAAATTCAGGAGAAGAAGTATCTCCTTAAGCAAGTTAAGCCACCAGAATTCAATGGCAAGGGCAAAGATGTTGAAGCCAAGGCAGAGATTTGGATTGAGACAATGGAGGACTACTTTACTATCGCGGGAACTACCCCTACCAATCAGGCTATGATTGCCAAGTTCAAATTGATTAGTGAGGCACGCTTGTGGTGGAAACAATGGTCTAAGTTTTGTCACGAATTGAATGCTCCTCTAAACACACACCTTCAATCTATGCGTCCAACTGATCTGCAAGATGCTTTGATTTGCACAAGACCTCTTGTTTAGGAGATTCAGTCAAAGATAAGGAATAATAGAATTTGGAATCAAAACAAAGGGACTTCACGGGGCTATGTTAAGCAAGCCCAAGGTCAGCATCCACTTGGTAAAGGAAAGAGGGCTAAAACAAATGCAATTGGGAACTTCATACTTATGGGAAGTAATTCAAGAGTACGTAGGTGTTTCCACTGTAATGAGCTAGGCCACTTTAAAAGATAGTGCCCAAAGCTTGGCCAAATTCCTCACCAAGGACAGTACAGATGTCAGATTCAAGCTTCAATTGCAAAAGAAAAGGTATTTTTTGTAATTATCAAAGAGCTTGAAGAAGAGGAAAACCCAACTATGGAAGCCAATATGGAGAGGGCATCAGTTCATGCCACCCTCCATAAGAAAGGCCCAAATCGCCAGTTTTTGGTGATTCAAACACCAATAGAATATCAGGGTAAGTCCTTTAAAATTCTGATTGACTGTGGAAGCACACACTCATTCATGTCACCAAAGTGTGCCAATAAATTAGATATAGACACAATACCTACATCTAGGTTGCTTGTGGAACTTGCTAATGGAAAAGGAATCATGTCTACTCACCAAACTTGCAAAGTGACATTTAGCTTGGGAAGCAATCTCTCTGAAATGGGATTTAGGATCATGAATTTAGGGGCCTACGAATGTCTATGGGTATGGACTGGCTAATCCCCAATGACACACATATTTAGTGCAGAAAAGGCCAGTTGACTATTCAAAACCTAAAGTGGGAAAAAGTAACGACTCAAGGTGAGGCAGGAAAACCCAAGGTTCAACTAGCCAAATCATCTGGCATAATAAAAGGGTTAAGAAAAGGATTACCTGTGTATCTCACAAAATTAAATAAGGTTGAGGAGAATAAAAAAGATGAGGGAGAGCCATATTGGCTGAAGGAATATGATGACATCTTTAGCTGTATGAATTACCACCTCGAAGAAAAATCGATCATAAGATCAGACTTGAACCAAGAGCTGCTCCAATCACTAAAAGTCCATATAAAATGTCTATTCCTAAAGCAATTGAGCTGAAATAGCAACTCAAATAGTTACTGGATCAAGGTTACATCAGACCAGTAATTCGCCATGGGGAGCCCCAATATTATTTCAAAAGAAAAAGGACGGAACTCTTCACATTTGCATTGATTACTGAGGTCTAAACCAGGTAACAATCAAGAATAAGTATCTGGTCCCAAGAATAGACAAGCTACTTAATAGACTACAAGGGGTGAGAATCTTTTCTAAGATTGATCTTCAATCAAGTTATTACCAAATAAGGATCAAGGAAGAAGATATCCCCAAAACTACCTTCAATACTAGATATCATCATTTTGAATTCCTTGTAATATCTTTTGGTCTAGCTAATTCCCCTGATACATTTAACAGATTAATGCAGAACATTTATCGGCCTTATCTTAATGAGTTTATCCTAGTCTTCTTTGATGACATCCTAACATACTCTAAGAGAGATGGAGACCATGAGTTGCAATTGCACATTGTGCTAGACACAATGAGGATGCACAAGCTCCATGCGAAAAAAAAAGGTGTGTCTTTTTCAAAAGACACATGGAATATATCGGATTCATAGTATCTGTTGAAGGAATCTCTGTAGACCCAGCCAAAGTTAGAGATGTTCAAGAGTGGCAACCTCCAATGACAGTTAAGAAAGTGAGAAGTTTTTTAGGGCTGACTAGATGGTATAGAATTTTCATAAAAAATTACGCCCTAATAGCTACACCTCATTGATTTGGTGAAAAAGAAAACTGCTATTGTGTGGACAGCAAGCCAGTTTTGAGCATCTCAAGAAAAGTTTAGTAACAGCACCCATTTTAAAGCTACCTAACCTAAGTCAAGAGTTTGAGGTCATAACAGATGCAAGTTCTCTTGCACTAGGTTGCGTGCTTATGTAGCAAGGTCATCCGATAGCCTATTCCTCAAGGAAATAAAAAATCCATGAAAGGAATTACACCACCCATGATCTCGAGCTATTATCTATGATCCATGCTCTCAAATTGTGGCGACACTATGGATTTTGTAGTTGGCTTACCTTCTATTCAAGGGTATAATTCAACCATGGTGATTGTGGATATGTTGACAAAGGTCACTCATCTTATCCCAGTTAAGACCAACTACAAAGCTTCATATATTGCATGACTGTTTGTGAAAGAAATATTTAGTCTTCATGGATTGCCTAAACAGATCGTTAGTGACCGCGACTCTCTGTTTACATCACATTTCTGGAGAAGCCTATTTGAAGCAATTGGAACCCAGCTTTTCTTTAGCACAACTTACCATCCCCAAACTGATGGTCAAAGAGCAGGTTAATCAAGTCATTGAAGATATACTAAGAGCTTATTGTTCCAGAGAACCAATAAGGTGGATATAGTATTTACCCTAAGTTAGTAGAATTTCCCTACAATATGTCATATCACTAGAGTACTCAAATGACTCCATTTCAGGCATTGTATGGGCAAGAGTGTTTGATGCCACTAAATTTCTTTGATCCAACCCTAAAGGTTGAGGCTTCTAAGAAAATTTTAGAAGACATGGATGATCAAGTCAAAATTATTAGACAATACATCCAAGCTGCCAAAGACCGCCAAAAAGCTTATGTTGATCTAGGATGGCAAGAGCATATCTTCTAAGAGGGAGACATGGTTTTCATTAGTGTACGCCCAAAGAAGAGTTCTCCATCATTAGGAAAGTTCAAAAAGTTGAGTCCAAGATATTGTGGACCATATAAGGTTCTCAAATACCTAGGAGTTAATGCCTACAAATTGCAACTTTCTGATCATGTGAAAATCCACAATGTATTTCACGTTAGTCTTTTGAAAGCTTATGTGGCAAATCGAGATCATATTCTTAATGACCAGCAAATTGTAATGCCTAGTCAAGGATCCCTTGAACTCCAGTCCTATAAGATCCTAGATCTAAAAGAGAAATCTCTAGGAAACAGAACCATTAAAGAGTATCTTATCCAATGGAAAGAATATCCTGAGGAGGATGCCACCTGGATAGAAGAGATAGCTCTAGAAAACAGTTTTCCAAATTCTTTTTCGAGATGAGGACATCTCAATTTCTCTAAGGAGAAGAGGATATTATATTCTCTCCATAACACTTCATATCAAGAAACAAATTCGAGCTTGAGATATTCTAAAATTTACTCATCAAGCTATCACATAAGTGACCGATGTACGTAATTTTTAAAATATCGAGTCTTGCAATTCGACATGACAAGACGCCTCAATGTTCCCAGTCAATAAGAAGAAAAGACACCTCGTAAATAATATTACGAGATAGCTTGATCATAATTTTTCTTGCATTCACTACAAGGATATATGAGAATAGCAACGGCCATTTCCGACACATATTAGTGGCGATGCTATTGCGACGCAAATAGCGATGATACTTAGATGAAAAATGTGGGCCAAAAACTCGAGCGCAACATTTTGCACGAAATAGTGAAAGAGGGAGTGAAAGAGAGAGTGAACTGCATCGTTCGTTTGAGAGGGAGATGGAGAGAAAGAGAGAAAGAGGGAGAAGGAGAGATTCCCACCATCGCCGCTGCCGTTTGCAAAGAAGAGGAGGAAGTGTACGAAGGGAGAAGAGGAGCCGCCGTTGCGAAGAGGAGCTGTCGAATCCATCCTCGAACCTTTGTGGTGAGTGCATTGCTCCCTCTTGGTTTGTTTTTGTTTTTTCTCATTTTCTTTTGCTTGTTTTTGTTAAAAGTGATGTGTAGTGAGAGTGAAAGAGAGAAAATGAGAGAGGGAGAGGAAGAGAGAAAAAGAAAGAAGGAACGAGAGAGAGAGGGAATAAACGTGAAACATAATAAAGAAAGAGAGAAAGAGAGATATAGGGAGGGAGAGAGGAGAATGAATGGATAAAAAACAGAGAGAGGGTAAGATCTTGTTCTTTAGTTTCTTCTTTTCTTGTTTGTAGTAGTAGTAGTAGTAGTAGTAGTAGTAGTAGTAGTAGTAGTAGTAGTAGTAGTAGTAGTAGTAGTAGTAGTAGTAGTAGTAGTAGTAGTAGTAGTAGTAGTAGTAGTAGTAGTAGTAGTAGTAGTAGTAGTAGTAGTAGTAGTAGTAGTAGTAGTAGTAGTAGTAGTAGTAGTAGTAGTAGTAGTAGTAGTAGTAGTAGTAGTAGTAGTAGTAGTAGTAGTAGTAGTAGTAGTTCTTTAATTTCTTCTTTTCTTGTTTATAGTAGTATTAGTGGTAGTAGTAGTTCTTTAATTTTTTTTTTTTTTTTTTGGTAGTAGTAGTAGTAGTAGTAGTAGGGTTTTGTTAAAGGTACACCTTTAGTGTATTTGAGAAGGTGAGTACTAGTAGTAATAGTGGTCCGGTGCAATAGCACAGGATGGGAAACACTCTGACATAGGGTAGTTACTCCCTCATCCCTAGTAGTGGTAGTGGTAGTGGTAGTGGTAGTGGTAGTGGTAGTGGTAGTGGTAGTGGTAGTGGTTGTAGTGGTAGTGGTAGTGGTAGTGGTAGTGGTAGTGGTAGTGGTAGTGGTAGTGGTAGTGGTAGTGGTAGTGGTAGTGGTAGTGGTAGTGGTAGTAGTAGTAGTAGTAGTAGTAGTAGTGATGAGAGAGAGAGGTTAAGTGAGAGAGAGAGGTTAAGTTAAAGGTAAGAGAGGTTAAGTTAAAGGTATACCTTTAGTGTGTTTCAGAAGGCGAGTACTAGTAGCAGTAGTGGTCCGGTGCAATAGCATGGGACAAGAAACACTCTAACATAGGGTAGCTACTCTCTCATCCCGATGCATAGTATATTAGGCTTTACATACTATAGGCCCGTAGGTATGTAGAGACTTTAGATACATTAATTTTGTTGAGTTACAAGAGAAGAAATCCCTTTTCAAACAATTTAAGAAAAAAAAAGAATGATAACAAAAACAAATTGTTTGTCGTAACGTAGACCAAATGGAAAACGATGAAGGCTGGGAGTTCAAGATCGTGAGGGGTATCTTAATCAATGTGTCCCATGTCCTTGCTCTCAATGTACGTTGGCAATTAGATGAAAATTTCGATTGTCTATGGAATACATATGACACTTCGGCAAGTTTCAATGAGAGATAATTGATCAGGTGATCTCAGATTTTGAGAAAACTGTAAGAAAAGTGTATATCAATCATGCATTGTATTTACAAAATGATTGAATATCATATACAAAAACATTGGATGTGACCGTAAAATTTATTACATGGAGGTGACGTCTCATCCCAAGGAGAAGTACACTCTTTGTGGCCAGTTAGAAGAGTTCGTGGGTATGCAATGGATGGAGTGCCTAAGCCAATCCACCACTTGGAAGGTACTACCCAATCTATATCGTCAATACCAGAGGAGATAAGAAGCCTTCCAGAATTTTCTACAATCTTGGAGCTTAAGATGGAGGCAATGATCGATGCATTGATGCCCATGGATGTTGAGACATCTGATCCTCTTAGAGAGGAAGCATCCATACCATTATATGATGGGTGCCGAGTATCTCGCATAAAGATACTTATTGCACTCCTGAGTGTGCAAGAAAAATACGAGTGGAGGGATGCGAGTGTGACCGAGTTGTTCGGGTACCTTCTACGTACGCTTCATTGATTTCTTTTCGGCACTATCATAAAAAAATTGTGCTTTTTCAAGGTGTTTTATGAATTTTTTTCAAGTTACTAAAGTATCATATATTACCACTTGCAAATACCATCCCTGAGTCTCATGATGATGCGTGACATGTTTTACGAAAGCTTGGCATGGACTACAATAGCATCCATGCATATATCAATAATTGTGTACTATTTCAAGGAGAATACGAGACTATGGAGACATGTCCAAAGTGTGGTGCTCATAGGTATCGACAAGACTTGCAAGGGAAAATCATCCCTCAAAAAGTCCTTAGACACATTCTGCTTATCCCCCGTATATATCACATGTTTCGTATGTCCGGCATGGCAAGCTTGACAACATGGCATGCACAGGAATAGATCCACACATGGAGTCCAACGAATATCTGCGGATTCACACGCATGGAGCCGCATTGACTCTACCTTTCCAGGCTTCGCCTGAGAGCCAATGAATCTTTGGCTCGATCGTGCTATGGATGGTGTCAACCCATTCGGCCTACGCTCAACTTCTTACAGTGTATGGCCTATAGTCCTTGTTAACTACAACATCCCTCAATGGCTTTCTAAAAAGAAAGGTCACCTCATCCTTAGCTTGCCTGTTTTCCCAGCCGCTACAAAGTCAAGAATATGGACGTCTATCTTTATCCATTAGTCGATGAGCTTAAGATTTTGTGGGAGGAGGGGTCGTAGTGGAAGATATGAGCAATTGCGATGGTTGACAGCGGTCTACCAATATTCGAGCCATTCTCATGTGAAAAATGCATGACTTTCCAAGATTCGGGGAGCGCTCAGGTAAATAGGCTTCCATTCTCGTTTTGGTAATATCTATCATAGCTCGTTTAAGTTTGTATTCACTGGATAGAGGTATTGAGACGGGTCTGCTTACCTCAGGTTATCATGCATGTCCATTGTGTAGGCCACAGTTAGACTCCCAAAGGTCACGAACCATAAAGAAGATTGTATATCAAGGACGCACCGCTTTCTAGCCGATGGTCATGAACTGAGGGAAGGTTTTCTTGGATCACCTCCAGTAGATGAATGAGCACCCAAAGCTAGTACGAGTAAAAAATGGTCCACACGGAGTCACAACCAAATAGAATGTGACAATTCTCAGTTTTCTAGGAGTTGCCGTATTGGACCCACTTACAAATCAACCACTTGTTGGATCCCATGCATATTTTCAAGAATGTGGGTAGCTTACTACGGGACCACATCACAGGAAAGAGAGACATTTCACGGGCATGGATGGATTTGAAGGAGGTAGGCAAGATGGAGACACTTTGGCCGTAGTTGAGTACTGATGTGGTCGCTTGCAGCTACCTCGCACTCCTTGGGTTTTGTCCACTAAAGAAGAGCACCTTGTGAAGAAAATTATCAAGTCTATCCGCACTTCGATGGGTATGATGCATTCTCTCACGTCCGCATTTTCTAAAGACAACGAATTATCATGGCTAAAATCCCATGATTGGCATAAGATATGTCAGGCTTGTACTATGAATGGATTGTAAGTGGCCTACGTATTTTGCTATTTGGAGTATAGTCGTTGTTCGTAATGCTTCTCCATTTGTGTTAGGAAATCGACACGGGACAATAGGGTACTTCATACTTGGAGCATCCACCTACTCAATTCGTTGATGAATTGCTTATAAGGGTACATAAGATATGTGTTTTTAAGTAAAATCATTTTTTGAAGATTTATATTACCGTGCTTTGCTTGATTTATATTGCTTATGCTAACATCGATTTTTGTCTGTGCAGGTGACCTTTGTGGATATTTGAATCCGCATGATGAGTCAAGAGATGAGCAATGAGGAGCTATAGGATACCTTCACACGTATGTCTCCAGATCAGATGGCTCGATTCAGAGATATGGCACACTAGGATCTTTCTCTCGGATACCATCAGGCCATTCTGTTAGATCTTCTTTGGTATACTCTAATGCTTCAATTTTCAATAGATGAGGTTGGCGCTCCAGACCTGGGCCGGATGGAGAGAGTGGTTCTGGGGGATATTGCGGAGATGTCGATGCAATGAGGCTTAGGATATAGGTGCTACTTCTCACTCTTGAGTAGGTTCGAGAGAGCGTGGCTCAGGTGATTGTTATGGAGGTACCGATGCAATGTCTCCATCTCATCATTCTGTTGGAGTTGTATCACCTATGGGATTTGTCACACCTATGGGGACGTCTACTCTAGTCACTCCGGCTTTTGCTCAACCGTCTGTAGGTGGCACCCCTATGGGTGCTACTCCGAGAGATACTAGCCCCGTAGGTATACTAGATGTATAGGGGTCTCTTGGATATGCCCACGAGTGTGGTCATAGGTGGGAGAGGACACATCTTAGGTTTACCCTAGAGGGATATGGATACCTTGATGATAGGATAAGAGCCATCATCATGAATGATGAGGGGAGGAGGGTGATGGCTCGTATGAGAGAGTTGTGCCAATAAGTTTTTCAACACAACATCTTGGATCATTGGAACAACATATCGGAGGGGATCAATGACTACATAGTAGCATCCTTGCATGACGATTTTTTGGTATCCACCGCAGTAGATAGATTTTTCACAGGCTGGATGATGGAGTGCATGTGTGCGTACATGTCACACAGACGATCGGACGCACGCAAGGCACTTAAGAGTGGGGCCTCAAAGCTTGAGTGGCTAGACGTAGATGATTGGCGGTGACTCAAGGGGGAGGCTATAGATTCTCTAGGATGTTGGAGACAATAGCGCAAGGCGACGAGGGCACGACTGAAGGCAAGAGTGGTCCATCATCTTGGGAGTGGCGACCATAGGACTTATCTAGAGGACTTTGTAAGTTTTTTTTTTGTTCTGCTTGTTTATTTTTTTGCAATATCCCTTGTACTGATAATCATGTTTCTAATAGTTGTATTTTTTTTTCTTTATAACACTCCATTACAAGTGGCAACCCCACTGGCCTAGAGACTCAATATGTAGAGAGACACAGTCTCACTACATTGATCGACGGATTATATGGACGCGGCGGCCTAGTAGATCACTCATCTTTCTTGTCCATAGTTGCTAATTTTAATTAAAATGCATTATTGTATGGCGGATTGATGTATAGTTGTTTCTTTTTTTGCAGAGTGTGTTTGATGCTCCTTTGCAGCGGGATGAGGTTTCGGATGGCGAGGATCTATAGCTCGCCTTTGGATCTGTAGAGTGCACATCCTCTTCTTTTTTTGTCATGTGATTTATGCACTATTTTATTATCATCCTTTGTATCTTGCCATGATTATACCGTCGCTTTCATTATGCGATCTTGTATTTATTTTATCTATTAGTCTTATGGATTCAAGTGCACTTTGCCTTCATGGAGACAAGCATTGTACACTTTATTGTAACTCCTTTGTATGGCCCAAATAAAGCACATAGTGCTATTTGTGGCAGGGTAAATTTTTTTTTCCTTGTAACCATCGCTATTAGCGTCGCAAATTTATTACACGCGTCGCTATTAACATCACAAATTGTCGCTATTTGCGTGATAGAGACGCAAATAGCGACTTATATAACAACGATTTTAGCGATTGTTCTATTGACGTCGCTAATACTGACGTTTTTTGTGATGACGGGGGCAAAAAAAGGAATTCGTCGCTTTGAACATCAGTATGAGGCATTTATCTTGTAGTGATTATATTTGATTTAGTATTTTCGATTTCGTTTAATGCATCAAAGATCACATTGATTTTGTAACTGCAAGACAAATCACAAAAGCCTTAATTGCTAGACAAAGAATATGCAAGATTGAGCATGATATTGAGTAATTTAAGTATCAAAGAGTATGGTATGACTTCATAAACTAGATAAGTTATAAGGTAACTTGGCCAAAAACCACAAAATGAAGTCGTTTTGAAGAAAAAAAGACGTTTTTGAAAAAACATACAAAAAATCATAATGTTTTTTACGCCTGGAGGGAGAGAAAGTATTTTAAAATCATCCCCATGCCACCATCCAACATGTAAGCAATCAAAAAGCATTTTTTAAAAAGCTTACTTAGCTCTTGACAAGTAGCCTAAAGAATGAGTCGACTGCATGCTCCCTCTCATGGCCATAAATATACTCCCCCCTCCTTCACAAAGAAAGAAAGAACGAAAACCTCGTGATGATGGAAAAATTTCTCTACTTCTCTTTTCCATTCTAGCTTGAGCCTTGAAGGAGGAAAATACCCATCTTCTACCTCATTTCCATTTTCTCTACCCCCTGTTACGCCTTCCTTCCATACATCCAGATTGCTAAGTAAAACATTGGTGAAATTTTTTTGGATGACCATCAACTTTTCTCGAACCACCACATTAATTTTCCCTTACATCCATGGCTCCACGAGGTCGCAAAATTTCAAGAAGTCCATTTGAAGCAAGAGAAGCAAGAATTGCGACCGATGGAGAAAATGACGCGGTAGGAATTGGTGAAATCCCCGTTACTACAAACCTGATAGAGGTAAAATCTCGCCGGTTTGAAAAAAATTAATGTTTTATAAACTTATCGCTATATTTAGCTTTAAATGATTATAAACATATTCTAAAGAAAATGCATATGAAGTGTCACTTAGAAAAATAGTCTAAGTAATCTAATAATTAACTATTAATTGAAAATACTCTTTCACTTGGAAAAGGATTATATGCATGTCATTAAGAAAATATCTTAATTATGGTTTATTTCATGATATTTATTGTTATTTCATCAACAATGCATGGGATTATAATAACTGAAACAAAGTAGACGGTGTTAGGGAAGGGAATATTTTAAAAATTTTCCCTGAAAGTGACTATCTCTATTTTATTTTGCTAACAATAAAAGTTTTATAATAATTTATAAAAAATAATTTAGATCATATCATAAAGTAATCAATGTATTAAATCAAAGGGAACCTCGTCACGTATCATACATCGGTGATAGATATCATCAATACCCTACCGATATAATGTTTCTGCTATCAAGGAAAATTTCAATGCCTGTTGTTTAATCTTTCTCTTCTCCGATTTTGATAAAGTAGCTCCAGTCTCTCCCGTAGAAAGATAGTGCGTTATAGCAGCACACTAGGAGGGAATAGATGTCGTATCAATCTTGAGCAAAGTCTCCATGTCACTTCCTTCAACCATGACCTCTTTTGGTTCTCCGAAATCCACAAGACACTCTACAATGCCCTAAAGCTTCGGTGGCTTGCTCTTAATCTCATAATCAAATTCTTGCAAAGTGATTAACCACTTTGCCAAATGGTCAAGTGGGTGTAACTTATTCAACAACAATCAAAGCCCTTCTGCCTTCGTATAAAAAAGCACCCTCTCATAAAGAATGTAGTGTCTGAATTTTTTGGTCGCAAATACCATCGCAAGGCACAACTTCTCCATATAGGTGTAGTTAATTTCCGATATGCCCAATTTTCGACTAGCAAAAGCTATCGGATGGTACCACTTTTTCTCCCAAATTTTGGTCAAATAGCAGCTGATACTATGCATGGTTACTGCTAAAAATATATAGAATATTTCGCCCCTTTTTGGTGCTTTTAAAATAGGTGCTTTGGCAAGCTCCTGCTTCACACAGTCAAAAGATACTTCGCAAGCATCACTCCATGAAAACTGACAATTAAAGGACAATAGGTTGGTCAGCAGCAATGTTCTTTCTACCAAGGCATTGATAAACCTCTGATAATACCCTACTGATGACAGAAAGCTATGCACTTCCTTTGGAGTACGTGACGGACTCATGGCAACTGTGACCTTGATCTTTTCAGGATCAGTTGCAATCCCTACGGAACTGACCACATGGCCTAACAAGAGCCCATAAGGGACTCCAAAGAAGCACTTCCATGGATTAAGAGCTATGCAAAATTGTCTACAACACTCAAAATACTTGCGCAAGATGATCAACTATCTATCCCTTATGGTGGCTGCCCCCATATCATCAATGAATACTTTCAGCTCCTTTGGGGAGATGTCTCCAAAGGTCTTGTCGGCCATTCTTTGCTACGAACCAGGTGCATTACACAACCCAAATGCCATCACATGGCACGCAAAGGTACTAAAGACTGTAATAAACATCGTTTTTAGCTTGTCTTGCTCAACAATCGCCATTTGGTTATACCTTGCAAAGCAGTCCATAAATGAATATATTTCCCTACCCACTAGTTGATCCAAAATTTGGTCAGTAAATGGCAACGGATCGTAATCTTTAACAGACTGCTTATTCAGCTCTCTAAAGTCTACAAAAAGACGGATTTGATTATTATTCTTCTTTTTTATCACAACTGGTGAGCACCATTGAGTATGCTGAACATGGAATATCAAACCCACTTTTTGCAACTTTTGTAGTTCCTCGTGCAACCTGTCCCCCTTAATTCAAAAGGTATATGCCTTACTTTCTAACGTACAGGGTGGGTACCTTTCTTTACAGGAATAGTATGCACAGCTAGACTGGGAGGAATACCCCAAAGTTTGTCATAGCTCCAAGCAAAGATATCGCGGAACTCTCGAATTAAGGACACATAATCCTCTCTTTCTTTCAAATTGAGAATGGACCCTAATTTAATTGGCCGTGAATCATTTAGTGTACCAAGGTCCAGCTCAATAACATGCGCGTCTCTTATTCGATCATGAGGCTCTATCGGCTCATTCAAGGTTATCTGATAAATATCCTCTATAGTGGACCCTTCCTTAGATCCATCGCTTGATGACGTCTCACTACCAGATGGATCATCTACTGTTTCTAGTTCAGTGGAGGATAGTGGAGCTCTCTCACTCTGAGGAGACTCAAGATAAGCATCCACTATTACACGATGGGCACCTCGACCTAGAATCACTTGACCAGTGGGTATATCGACTTGACAGTCTATCCGTAGAATCCATGGCCTGCCTAGCAAAACTCGATAGCTAGGACGTCCTGCAAACCTTATCACCCTAAATTCCAGATAGCATTCCACGCTCGCAACTATAATGTGGATCTTAGTAATGCAACCTTCTGGTTGTCTTAGACTATCATCAGTCATCCTAAGAAGTGTGGAGCTGTCTTTTTGGATCTCTAGACCTAACCTCTCCATCAAGTCTGAACTTATGATATTGAAGGAGGATCCAATGTCCACGATAGTGTGCTCCACTAATATTCCATCCACATATGTTGGAACCCTAGGGCAATGCTTTTCAACATGATCGAACCAATCTTCCCCCACTCTAGCTATGCCCAAAGGCACAGGATTTTCTTGAATTCCTTGCGTACTCCTAGAGAAAGTTTAATCAATTGCAGGAGATTTACGCCTGGTTTGACTTCGTAAAGGGAACTTGCTAGATCAAAGTCAGGGTAATTAGCCAAAGTTCTCTTCTTGTGCCAAACTGTTCTCTCCTTTGGTCTTTCCATCGGCTTTGGTATCTCTTTTTTATCCTTTACCTTCTTTCTAGGAAAATTTTTATCCTCCTTGGGATCAACTTTACTACCAACAGGTCTTAACGGTCCACCTTTCTTATCAGGATTTAGGACTTGCTTTTCCCTAGCATCTTGCTTAGGGCTTCCCTCGACAGGTTTTACAATTCCTTTGTCACCCTCTTTAATTTTTTGACCTCTTGTTACGGCTCATAGATTAGAAGTTTTAGCATCATTGACATGTACAGCCTCAATAAGGCTGACTCCAGTACCATGAGATAACTCCTCTACAACAGCCTTTCGTCTTTGCAGTATTTGCCTTGGTCCATTGTCTTGCAGGAGATTATTCCCTTGTGGACGATGGCTAACTGGACCTAGTTGTTTACTCCCTTGTTGGGGAGAACTAATCTTACTCCAACATGTAGCAGCTAAGTGGCCAGACTTCCCGCAAATATCACATTTGACATTCGAGCAATTTCTAGGGAAATGTTGGCCCCCACACCACTTACAGCTGAATCTTGAGGGGCCACCCTCTTCAGGGCGTCGGCTCCCTATCAAATTATGTTGCTTCTTAAGAAAATTGACATCCATAGCTATTTGTCGAAACTATTCAGAGATCATATCGATATAGTGCTTCATCATATCCTTAACTTCACCAAGGACATTAGAAGCACTCGACTCATAGCCACGATCATCAGTCTTGTCATCCCATGGGCCTAACCACTTGATTAGGAATTAGTCGCTGACCAATTGGGACAACATTAGGATTCATTGTCTAGTTTCCACCACTATTTAGTGAGGCTGCCTGACTAGCCGTAGGCATAGTCATGCTAGGAGGAGCTGGTAACATAGGTAGATTTGACATAATACTCCCTCTGCCACTCGTATTTAACATGGGGTCCCCTTGACTCCCATTGGTTAAGGCCAAATCATTACCATTCCAATTTATCCTTGCTGCATAAGCCGCTTGCAAGCGCGACTCTACTCCCTTTGCTTGGGTAATGGCAGTGTCAATAACCAAAGCAACACTACTCAGCTGCACATATCCAATCCATGTAGGAAATATTGCAACTGTGCAGCCATTGGAATGGGAATATAATTGTTAAGTTTGCGAAGAACTTGCTTTAGTTTCTTGACATGTGCTTGGATATTCTCATTTGGCTCTTGCGTGTTACATTTTGAACACGTAACCAATATTGCCCACCCTTCTTAGGGGCAAACTCTCTATGGAAAGCCATAAAGAATTGGGCATTGCTAGTTATGGTTTCGGCTTCTAGACTGTGATACCACACTGTCGCTCTTCCTTTTAACGTCATGTTGAAGAACATCATTAGGTGCCATTCATCTTGGATTCAATAGTTGAACATGAGCATTTGAAACTCCTTAATGTGGAGTTCTCCATCTTCTTCTACTAACCCATGGAAAATGGGAAATGGTGCTCCTAATGCTAGTAAATCTGGTGTACTTGCTGGAATTGTGATAGGTTGTGCCATGGCTACAACCGGATTGACGACAGGAGTTTGTGTAGGCAACACTACACCCCCACTTATTGTGGGTTGTTTAACTGGAAATAGGGAAGTACCAAGACTTCCACTTGCACTCAAAGAGCTACTCGTAACACCTAGGTTACTAGAACCACAACCACTTATGCATAACGGCTGCTCCTTTGAGGAGAATAGCATCTTATAATCTCCAACCAGTGTCTAGCCCTCTTAGCACATTCTGCTTTTTGTATTTTGTCTTGACGGTCCTTGTCAGAGGACATGAACCAACTATTTGGTCCCTAAAAATCCTAGATTCAAGAACCACCACTTGTTGGCGGCTCCTAGTAGACGCACCACTAATGGGCCCTAAAATGGATCGGCACTAGCTATGGCACTAGGCAGGCCTCATGCATACGATAGACAACCCTACCACACGGCCTCGCAGGCAAGGAGCGTCTAAGACTCACTTTGCACTAAATGCTTATGATGATTTTGTGTTTGTATCCAATATGTAGTCCAATGTTCACATTCTCTTCTCCTTAGAGAGAGATTCCATAACATATAGGCACAATGCCTTGTAATACACACATAGGGAAGCACCTCTTGGCTGATTGCCGTGGCTCCACTGTGACTCTCCTACACCTCGGGGATTGGCCCCAAGATGCGTCTCTAAAACATATAGCATTCACACAAACTCCACTCTTTCATAATTCAGCATTCCAGGAGATTTTGATTTGTCTCACAAAGCTTTCCCCCATGGAAGCACCCGTCAAAACTGACGACTTAGGTTTCGTGTCCTCTCAGCGTTGGTCAAAGTTTATCAATCAATTGCAATGCCATATGAGGTGTGAAAAACAGCCCTTTCATGAATTTTAACTAAGCTTTACGTGATGCGCTGCTTTAGGGATTAGCACCAGAACTTTCGTGCTATTAGTCGCCTATATTTAATTATGGAATGATCCCTAAATGCTATGCACAAAGAGGAAAATCAAAATTTTTATCTTTTCAGCAATTAGATCATCGCACAAACTTCACCCCCTCCCCCTTATCGTTTAGGTGTTGCTGCGTTGCATAGGTATAAATGGTTGTTTTGTGTCATTTTTGTATGAAAAAAACAATGAACACGAACTATAACACAAAGGACGAGGCTAAACTGAGGCTTGAACTCATGCTTTAACCTCGCCAAACATTTACGCAAATAATTTTTTTTTCATATTTTTTAAGCGTGAAAATTTTAATTTTCTCTATTTTTTACTATTTATTATTCATGAAAAATAGGTATTTTCTGATTTATTTTTATTGCCTTATTATTTTGATTGAAACTTAAATTTTCTATGAGTTTATCCCTTTTCCACTCCTTTCTCCCAACTCAAAATCGAAAAAAATCACTAATTTTTATTAAAAATGACATTTTGCGAGTTTTAAAGAATTAATAACGGCTCTAAATCATTACTGGTTCTAATTTTTGTAGTTATAGCCCTCAAACATGATGCATACAAGGTTCAAACAAAAATTCATCGCATATGAACAACATTTGAACCATGAAACAACAAACACAAGCAAATTTCTTCATAAAATTGGAGCATACCGCATGTCTTGCGTGTTGCGGGTTTTTTAATAATTATTCTAGGTAGCCCACAGACCGACCTACAACTATTCTTCAGTGCTGAACCTCTTTCCTCAGTCTCCTCTTCATCTTGAAGCAATCCGATCATAGCCGGAGAGGCATCCTTCAACCCCTCTTCTTCTTGATTTCTTGCACATGAATTGCCTCTATGCAGGAGAGAGAGGGAGGAGAGAGAAAGACTGAAAACCAGTTTCTTCAATTCTCCACCATATTTTGCAAGATTGGAGCCATCATATTCCTTTAAGGGAGTAGATCAGCAATCTCCCCTTCTCTCTCTTCATCCCCCATCCTCCTGGAGGTATCAAATCATGGATTTGAGGGGGCACAAAAAAAATTTTGCATCCTCCCCTTGTCATATGCAAAAAATAGTTTTTTTTCCCTCCTTCATTATTAGCTTAAGCTTTAAACCTTTTAAAAAAACTAGCTCTAGCTTGTTGGTTTCACACTACTGCAAGTGGGTTTTCTAGTTTTGAGGGGCCAAACGACGTCGGAATTGAGATCCATTTGGACAGGTGGCTTCGTGACATCGAAATCTACAAATATAGGCCCCATCCTGCTCTTCACGACTTCTCGATCTGGTAACCGCTTCACAACCTCGAACCTTAAGGGGATTAAATGGGGAATCAAACGACCTCGAAATTGAGATATGAGACTTGCATTGGTTTCCTGACGTCGTTTTTCATGTAGGAAAACTCCAGTTTGGCCATCCGTCATCATTTGATTTTCCATGAAAATTAGCACTAACACTTTAGGAACTTGCCGCTTAAAATCATGCTGATTGCCACCGTCACCTTCGACGAAGTCTATTTTTTCCCTGATATTTGTAAATTTTTGCTATTTTAAAGCACTTATCGGCATCAATAATCATATGTCATTCGCCCCCTCCCCCCCTGTGGTATGCCAAAAACATTTTTTCTAAAGCTTTAGACCTTTTAAAAAAACTAGTTCTAGCTTGTTGGTTTCACACTATTGCAAGTGGTTTTTTCGATTTTGAGGGGCCAAACGACATCGGAATTGAGATCTATTTGGACGGGTGGCTTCATGACGTCGAAATCTACAAATCTTGGCCCTGTCCCACTCTTCCCAGCTTTTCGATCTGGTAGCTGCTAAACAACCCCAAACCTTGCGGGGATTAGATGGAGGATCAAACAACCTCGGAATTGAGATTTGAGACTTGCGTTGGATTCCTGACGTCATTTTTCATCTAGGAAAACTCTAGCTCGGCCATCCACCACCATTTGATTTTCCATGAAAATTAGCACTAGCGCTTTAGGGACTTGCTGCTTAAAATCGTATTGATTGCCACCGCCGCCTTCGACAAAGTCTATTTTTTCCCTGATATTCATAATTTTTGGCTATTTTTAAGCATTTCTTGACATTAAAAATCATCTGTAAGCCATACATAATCTAGGATTATATCAAGAAGATTAGTTTAATTTAATCCCTCATGGAGGCTATTAAGGTGCCCATGGAGATGTAAAGAAACAATCACAAGCACATGAGAGCGCTCTAGATCATCAAGCCCCAAGGTGAGCCACTAAGAGCACATTATGCAACACTCTCATGCTAGTCCATCTCTTTGAGGTAATCTATGAGTGAGTCTCTTTTTTTATATAGCATTCCATGAATACATAATGGCAAGCTTCCTCTATCTCTTCTCCTCTTGTCTCCCTCTCTTCTCATCTCTCTCCCTCTCTCTCATATTCTAATATGACATCTAGATCATATGGTGTCCAGATCATATGTACTCTCTTCTAATTCTCCCTCTACATTTCTACTTATACTTATTAAGTAAGACTTGCCATATGCTCTATTGGTGGAGAATCCTTATTTTATCATGTTATATATATGTTCATGGGATAAATTAGGAGCCATAATCTCTCTTAACCTTCCATCATCTTCATTTTTCTTAAGATGGGCTACAAATTCTCTCTTGTGAAGTCGTGTTTTGGTTCTTTCCATTCACTTAAGAAAGGGATTCCTAACCCATCCTCCCTTTGGCTAGGTGGTGCCCTTCTTTAGATCTCTTAGTGAGGATTGGAGGCTGGTTGGGTAAGAGACAACCCACTTATCTTTTCAGCTCTTATTTTGGTGCCCCTACTGAGGACTTCTCAAGCTATGCTCTACAATTTCTATGAAGGAAAAAACATCCAAGGAGTTGTCCTCTTCTTCAACGAGTGTTTTTCAAGGGATCACTAAGGAGGAATCTTCATCAAACCTTATTCAAGGGATTCATTGCTCAAGAGTACTACTATGGTCTTCAAAAGAAGCTCAAGACAAGAAGAATAGTTATCGGAAAATGGTGCTATGCGGGTAAAGCAAGTTAATTACGTACACCCTTCTTTACTTCAAGAGAAATCTTACTCTCATCAAGTCTCTAGGTCAAGGCATTATGTTGAGTGCTTTGTGTCTAGTGTAAAGACACTCCTTAAGGAGCCTCGTCTTCAAGTGGTGAATGCGCTTTCAAATTCAAGGATTAATAAGTTTTTGGAGGGGAAGTTACACATCAATCGTGTGCAGTATTGGCTACATATCGTGATGCGCTTCAACTACTACTAGCAAGAAGTCTCAAAGTAATTGAGAATGTAGCTATCAAAGCCTATGAACTTTACAAGGTTGATGATGGTCATACCAAAGCTAGGCTAATCACTGGTGAGCAAATCATTCGCATCTCTCGAGTAGTGGGATCTAAGAGACCAGAGCTTCAATAATATGCTTCATGAAAGTTTGTAGTGGAAATTTGTAGTTAATACATCCATTCAAAACATTAGGGTGGATGTTTGCATTAGTAGAAAGATACATTTTGGTTTTCTATTTTGGAGCTGAGAGGTTGAGAGATATCTTATTGTCCCCTGATCCCATAATATTTCCTATTTTAGATTATAACATCTCCTTTAATGTGCACATATTCATTCTACTCTAAGTGCATCCCATGAACCATAGGGATTTTGTACGGACCTATCCGTCCTCTTGCCAGGCAAACCGTGCACATAATAGCTAGTACAAGGCTTAGGTTTCAAAATATCATAAGGGACTTATTGGGCCCTCATCATCTTGCTGAGATTAATGCATTTGTGAATCCATTTATTCTACCCTTAATAAGATATGACTTTGGCCTAGAAGTGTTCATCTTTGTTTTGTATTGAGCTAGATCAAAGTCTTCGTATCGTGGCTTTTTCGAGTTTTTTTTAGAATAAAGGGGAGAAAGCTCTAGACTTTCTAGATGACTTAGAGATGGCCTTCCTAGTCATAGGCCCGAATGATAAAGTAACCAAAGTACGGGCATTCTCTTTAGTTCTAAAGGGTGATGCCCGAGTGTGGTATCAAGCTCTCCCGGAGACTATAAGGGGTAACTAGGAGGATCTGAAAAAGACCGCATTCTTGCACTAGTACCAAGATACAAAGCCTCCTGAAGATCTTTGGAGAAAACTCCTAGATCTTTACCAAACCTTACCAGGAGAGTACAAAGCATATGAAGGTATGTTTATAAAATTCTAGGATAAATGGATAGCCTCCTTAGCCGAGGGAGAGAGGGTACCTAATTGCCTTAAGAAAGATTGTTTTTTGGCCGGAATCCACTCTCTACAAAGGGACAAGATCAAAGGCAAGTTTCTCACATCCTATGAAGAATCAGTCACTTATGCTAGGGAGAAAGATAGGAAATTGAAGTATCAAGCCTAGTTGAAGGGGGGAGTTGAGCCCATGCAGGTTTTACCAATCATGCCAAGGCCTAGAGAAATAGCAAAGGGCCCACTAGAACTAGAAATTCCATAGCAAGAGCTCCTATAATGCATTACTAATCAACTTGAAATCCTTTCATTGAATTTAGTGCAAGGAGTATGGCCCCCCTCCCCTCGCAAATGAAGGCAATCGAGGTCGAAGGAGACAAGAAAGAAAGTATGTTTGCTATAATTATGGGAAAACTGGCCATGGTATGTACTTTTTCCCTCATCCTACACATTTGCCAAGAAATGGGTTCCAACCAAGAAGAAGGGGACAACAAGTGACACCACCTAGAGAGAGGCTTATTCCACCGACTCCAGGGCCTCCACCACTGGTCCAAGTTCTCGAGCATCCTCGACCACTTTGCACAGGTGCCGCCCTTGCCTGTCCAGCCGTTAAAGAATCGTCACGTCAGGATGATCGGTTTGGATAAGAGTGATGTCAAAGGGAAGGCCAAAGTAGTAGAGGTTGAAGCAATGTCGATGAAGAAATACCGTAGAATTGAGAAGATGGAGCCTACACCACTAGAGGAGTTTCACCGACGCATTGAGCTAGATGATTTTTCCCCAGGTAAAGGTACTAGAGCTTATGATTTGCTTTGCTGATGTGAGGGATCAAGGGCCAAAAATTTCATGGCCACAATGACTAAACAGTGCAGCGACAATGGTTAAAGATGGTAAGCATTAGACCCATGAAGAATAGACACATAAATGCAATCAAGGCTAGAAAGATGAAAGATATTGTGCCTCTAGTGGAATCCGAAATCAATGGGCAGAGAGTATCAAAGACATATGTGGATGGAGATGCAGAGATTTGTGTCATGATGAAAATGTTGATGCATCGTTTGGGATTAGAGATAAGTGAAACTATTGAATTTGGGCCAAAATGGCTAACAATATAGTAGTAAATTGTTTGGGAGTTATAATGAAAGTCAAGGTAAAGGTGTGTGGAGTGCAATTGGAGCTTGACATGTATGTGATGCTAGTGAAGAGGGACGGCTATCCACTCATTCTTGGGCGACCATGGCTAATGGGAATGAAGCCAGACAATATTAGGAAACACGGGCTTTAGAGCTAAGGCCATAGAAGGGGCTGCACAAAAAATGGAAGAGCACTATCTAGAACATGAAGGAGGGCCGATAGGAGGATCTTGCATTAGAGACCACCATTGATGAATGGATTTCTAGCGAGGACTGGTCATCTATAATAGAGAGCGAGTCTTCTAATGAGGAGGAAGAAAGCTCTCTAGAAGTGATGGGGATTACATTGAAAGGGCCTTCTAGTAGTGAAATTCCGTAGCAACTTCCAAAGGTCGAGAAGAAGGGATTAGAAAAAATGTTGGCTAAGGATCTAACAGCTAAGGAGAAGGCATCCTACATGGAAGTGGTGATAAAACACTCTACACTTTTTATTTCTAATTATGAACACATCACAGGTGCGACCACAGTACATTACATTAATCTAAAAGATGGAGCAAGGCCAGTGATGCAATGGCTATGATGGTTGGGAGTGGTTCAACAAAACACTCTACTCATTGAGATGCAATGACTTTTGAAGGCAAACTTCATCTATCCAGTAGGGGACTCAGAGTGGGTTTCATCTATAGTGGTGACAACCAAGAAGAACGGAAAATGGCGGATTTGTGTGGACTACAAGTCACTAAATGTTGCAACAAAGAGAGATCACTTCCCTCTTCCCTTTCAGGATGAAATACTCAACGAGGTGGCTGGGCATGAGAGATACATTTTTTGTAATGGGTATTCAAGTTATTTCCAAATCATCTAAATAGCTAAGGAGGATCAACAGAAGACCACCTTCATCACATCATGGGGGTGTTTTGCTTACAAAGTAATGCCATTTGGATTAACAAATGCCCGAGCTACCTTCCGAGCGATTCATGAATTATGCCTTCCTGCCATATTTTGATAAGTCCATCAGAGTCTTTTTTGATGATTTTTGTATTTATACTTCTAAGGCTCTACATCTAGGAAAGGTGCATGAAGGTTTCAACTGCCTCGCACAAATGGGGGGTAGCTAAACCATGAGAAGTGTCCTATTAGCAAAAGTAGTGTAACTTTGTTAGGGCATGTCGTAAGTGACAGGGGCATTGAAGCGGATCCAAACAAAGTTAAGGCCCTATTGGCGGTGCCGTCACCATCTTCTATGAAGCAACTAACCCCTTTCATTCAGAAGGTGTGATATATGGGGTGGTTCATTCATCTCCTCTCCCAATTAGTGTTTCCACTACAACAGTTGACCCACTCTGAGGAGCTCTTGTTGAGTGACGAAAGTGAAAGGTTCTTTCACGAGGTGAAGAAGGTTCTCAGCACCCTTGCCATAATTTTACAGCTTTGCTGGGATTAAGAGTTTTTTGTCAACTCGAGTTTTGGGGAAGATGCTCTAGAGGCAGCACTAATACAAAAGGATGCTAAAATTGGTCTGATGAGCCCGGATTACTTTTTCTAGCACAGTAATGACAACATCGGAACGAGGGTATAAGATGGTGGAGGTGATGGTTTTGTTTCTAATGTTTGCTGTAAGAAAGTTTCATCCTTATCTTCTCCCTAGGCCGTTCACAGTGACAGAAGAGAATTTTCCCTATACTTACAACACATGGATGTTTAAGCTAGAATTGCTAAGTGGGTGATACAACTCCAAGAGTTTGACTACACCTTCAAGGTGGAGGACTCTACTCGGGCCTGCCTAGCTGATTTGTTGACCCATAAATGGCATTAAAAGAAGGAAAAAGAGAAGGGAAAGGTAAAAGAGGAGATATCTCCTCTTGAGATTCCGCCATGGGTGGAGAATGCCCATGCCCTCTACTTTGATGGGGCCTACAAGCATATTAAAGACAGAGCGGTAGTAGGAATAGTGGTGTTTAGTCCCGAAGGTAACAAACTTTATGGAGAAGGTATCAGCGTGGAAGATGTCCATTCTAACAATGAGGTAGAATATCAAGCCTTGTTTTAGGTTTGAGGTGGTGTCTCTCACATGGTGTCACTCGACTTAATGTTTTTGGGGATTCTATGCTAATTGTTAAGAAAATGAAAGGAATCTGGGCTTGTAAAAATGATAACTTAGCCGTGAAAATGAGAGAAGCTAAACTCTCATGAGGAAGCTACAGAAAGCCCAGATCTATTTTGTGCCAAGGTGCACAAACGGCAACGCAGATGCTCTAGCAAGCTGAAAAATTGAAAGAGGTAATGGTGGGCATCATTGCAATAAAGCTCCTCTTGTTTCATGGTAAGTTTCAACTACAAGATGTGTTTTATTTTCTTGTGAGACACCTACACATATGAATAAGAGTGAGAAAAAGTGGTTGGCTACTAAGGCCACTAAATACCGCTTGGTAAATGATGTGTTGCATTGCAAAGGAAAGGATGCAATGCTTAGAAGGGTACCAACAGTTAAGGATATTATGGATGTGATTAAGAGCTGCCATGAGGGGGTTTGTGGCAAACATTTTTCTTAAGAAATAACCAGCAGAAAGATTCTCCAAGCCGGTTTCGTGTGGCCTAGTCTACATCGAGATGTGCAACATTGGTGCCGCACTTGTGATGCTTGCCAAAAGGCCGTTGCCAAAAGGCCAGGCCAAGGAAACTAGTGCATGAGGAACAAAATCCCATAACTATATATGGCCCATTTGAGAAATGGGGGACTGATGCAATAGGGCCACTCCCACAAACTCAATCTGGCAAGGAATATATCATAATGGGTGTGGACTACATGACAAGGTGGATTGAGGCTTTAGCAACTAGTAGGATCATAGACCAAGAAGTGGGAAAATTTATGTTTGGAAACATTTGTTGCAGGTTTGGCACACCTTTAGACATTATCTCTAACTGGGGTCATGGTTTAAGGGCTAATTTGGTGGGGGAGCTAATGGAAAAGCTAAAAATCAAGAGCAGGCATTCTACTCCCTACTACCCACAATGTAAATGTTTGGTCGGAAAGATGAATGGGTTGATTTGTAAGATAATTACTAAGCAAGTACACATGCACCCCAAGCACTGGGATAAAAAATTGAGTGCAGTTATTTGGGCCTACATGACTTCATTCAAAACCTCACTTGGCTATACTCCATTTCACCTCGTTTATGGCAAGGAGGCTTTGCTTCCTATAGAATTAGAACTGGCCAGTTTACGTGTTTTAGTAGCTAGTCGAGAGAAGAATGAAGATAAGAAGTTAGAGGAAAGGATCTTGGATCTAGAGAGGCTGGAGTTAGACAAAGCAGCAGCAGTCCAACACTATTCCATGTAGGCTAAAGAGAGGATGAAGACATTTAATAAGAAGCTAGCTAGCAAGTACATAAGGGAAGGATCACTTGTGCTATGCTATGATAACCGCTTTGATAACAAAAAGGATGCTAAACTTGTATTCAAGTGGAAAGGGCCATTCATGGTCATAAGAAGATATCCAAATGGCAACTATAAGCTAGGTGACATAGATAGGAGGGTTCACAAGACCAAGGTAAATGGATGGTGACTCAAGTCTTATTTTTAAACAATTAGGGACACTTTAGAGGAGTCATTCGAGAAAGAGCCACCAATGAGAGGGTGCAATACTCCCTGCTCTGTTGCATAATCATTAGTAAGCTAGAGGTATGAATGCCTCTAGTCTAAGGGGAGGGCTAATGATCTGGGTTTTTTACAAAACGGATTTCTACCACAAAATTTGGCCAAAACCCCTATCAAGAGCCTTACCCATAGCTTAAACCCTACATCTTATCACTTTGGGTTTACTCTTCAAGCACTAGGTATGTTACATTGCTTCTCGATTATGATAACTCTAGCAAGTGGAGAAACAAGTTCTTAGGAGGGATGTCAATGTAAAGGGTAAAAGGAATGGGTTATCTTAGTGAAGATGGAAATGGATTACACCTAAGGGTTGAGTGAGTGCATAGATTTTTTCAAAGGACTAGCCTCCAAATACACTTGGGTTCCACTTGCATCACCAAGATTTGGGATCTATTACCATCATTAGAGGACACCTCACCCTTATACACAAGTCAATGTCCATATCATGGTGTCATTTGGATCTTACACAAAAGCTTATAAGCATGGACCCCCTCTGTCACATACTTATATGTATATAAGGAATTAAAGTCAAAGCAGCTTTTGGAAGTATTTTTAATAATTTTAATAAATCCCAAGAAAAATCCAATTTCAAGAAAATTTCCATGCTACCAATCGATTTCAACCTAGTCTACAAAGTAGCAGAAGAAACTTTTTTTAGATTCTTCACTGATTTGAAGTTACAAAGGTGCAGACTGCTGGGGCTGCAAGAAATTTTCTTCTCTCTTTCACCCTTATCACATAAACTTTCCATTTTATCCTTCTTGTACATAAATTATAATAATGTGCTTTGGGCACTTACCTTTTGTAATCTAGTTCCCTTTCTCTAGCTTGTCTACCACCACCCTTGGCTTCTTGGATGATGACCAAGGTGGGGACTTGTCCCATCCACTATTCTCCATATTATCAAGATTACATACATAATCTAGAATTATGTTAATCAAGAAGATTAATTTAATTTAATCCCTCATGGAGGCTATATAAGGTGCCCATGGAGATGTAAAGAAACAATCACAAGCACATGAGAGCACTCTAGATTATCAAGCCCCAATGGGAGCCACTAAGAGCACATTATGCAACACCCTCATACTAGTCTATCTCTTTGAGTGAGTCTCTTTTTTTATATAACATTCCATGAATACATAATGGCAAGCTTCCTCTACCTCTTTTCCTCTTGTCTCTCTCTCTTCTCATCTCTCTCCCTCTCTCTCATATTCTAATTTGACATCTAGATCATATGGTGTTCGGATCCTATGTACTCTCTTCTAATTCTCCCTCTACATTCATACTTAAACTTATTAATTAAGACTTGCCATATGCTCTATTGGTGGGGAATCCTTATTTTCTCATATTATATATATGTTCATGAGATAAATTAGGAGCCATTATCTCTCTTAACCTTCCATCATCTTCATTTCCCTTAAGATGGGCTACAAATTCTCTCTTGTGAAGTTGTGTTTTGGTTCTTTCCATTCACTTAGGAAAGATGTGTCCTAGCCCATCCTCCCTTTGGCTAGGTGGTGCCCTTATTTAGCTCTCTTAGTGAGGATTGGAGGCTAGGTGGGTAAGAGGCAACCCACTCATCTTTTCATGTGTCACTGGCACAACTTGGTGAATGGCTAATAGAGCCATGACACAAACACGTCCATGATCCAAGCAGTCAAAATGCCTTATCCTAAAGCCTGGCATATCTAGTGAGAAAACGTTTTCCTTACTCATTGCCTTGCATTGTTAAGTAAGCCACAAAGAGTAACCATAAGTAAAGCCTCTCTAGTAGGATACTTATGGCCCTCTAAATGGTTGCATAATCCCCTCAAGAGATAGTCACAAAACTTAAAGGCATAACATAAAGGCATACATAACAAGGATGAAATAAGTATGATGTAAGTATGATGGACAAACAAGGAAACTAAATCAGACAGTGGTACATCAAAGTGACTCATGAGCTATGAGGCTCATGAGAATCATGGAAATTGGTAATAGACTACTCCTGGGCATGCTACTCATGTGATCCAATAGGTGAAATATCCATATCATGAATCTTGTCAACTATGAGATCCCTAATCTTAACTGGCCAATTACGATCATACAAGACATCATTGATTCACTATGAGACCCCTAATCTTAACCGGTCAATTACAATCATGCAAGACATCATTAATATCAATCCTAACCACATCAACAACCTTTGAAGGCTGATTTTTAGCAATATGAATCTGCCTAGCATTTTGCAAACTAGCAACCATATACACAAGTCTATGGTACTCAATCTATATACTATCCAAATTCTCTTTTAACATGTCTTTCTCATGTATCAATGCTTCCATATTCTTAGATACAAATGTCTAGTATAATACTACACAGAGCTTAGAAATAAGGTGTGACATCCTGGTGGCAATACTAGCACACTGATCTATCTAGATCAACCTCCATTTCACTCAAGAGTTTATTTTCAACCTTAAGGAGAGGTTGCAAATGAGCATCCAAAAGAATTCTATCAGCCTTAAGCTTAGAATTTTCCTTAGCCACCAAACCAAGTTCACTGTGGAATTTCTCTTGCATGTGTGCTATCCATTCTTTGAAAGCAACTTAAGACAATTTACATTTAGCCAGCATATCAGCATACTCATCAATATGCCTCCATAAAGCACCTACTTCATTATCATGCAATTCCTTCATCTTTTCCATCTCAATCAATATTGTATCCATTTTAGTCTTCATACATGACAATTGCTCTTGCAAAGATTGCACTACATCCAGCTTAGCCGCACCACTTGCATGCATATTAGTCATGAGCCTATGTAAACCTATCATAAATGAGCAAGCTTCCTCAATATTTTGAGGGACATATCCAACTGTGGAATAGCTTTCTTGTCATAAGGAAACCAATACCTTGTTGTGCAAAGAATCACTATGTTTAGGCATAGGCATATTCTCCATCTTGACCTTGGAGAATCTAACCTTTTTCTTCACCCCTATAATAGCCACATCTTCATGAACATTGTAATTTATGACATCATCATTGAGCCATTCTCAAATGTCCAAAGACATAGAACCTCCCAAAGCATTAGCATTTGAAACTTCATGAGAAGAAAAACCCATCGACAATAAATCTAAAAGCTCTTTTCCCTGACCATTTTCAGCATCAACTGAAGCATTGCCATGAGACAAATCCTTGTCATAAATATCAACATTCTACCAATTTTTGCTTTTTGAATGCACTAACCTTATCCATTTTTTGTGACTCCCAAAGATATGCATGCAAAGTTGGGCACACTACCTGCAAGTGAGCATAGAAACCTGCCAACATAAGCCCAAATTTGCTTTTCTACTTGTTATTTTCAAACTGTTGGTACATGCACTTATTTCATGAGCTTATCATACAAAGTTCTAGGCCAACTAGGAACTCCAACATTCTCGGCATACCACATAATGTGAAATGTATTCTTTGTAATGACATCTGCCTTAATGAAGAGAAGGAACCTTTGCATAAACCACTTTATGAAGAATCTTCTCTTTGGGCCAGCATGTCTCAAGACATATTGATTTTTGGCACTAGTAGCATTGCCAAACTCTTGCTACATCAGTACATCTCCAATGCTTTGTTCTGTCATTGAGATTAAGAGAGAATAATTGAGCTAAAAGAGAAGGGGTGAACTCGAATTTACCACCAATTTTGCCACTCTCTCTAATCATCAATAGCTACTATTGGGCATGTACATTATTGCCCCAATAATCCCATGGCAATCTAGGGAAAGAAAGCAAACCAATCTATTTAAGCCAGCCCATGGTGTAGGGCCCATTTGTGTCCATGAGTATAGAACAATCGATCATTGGTATAGCTAACTCATTGTCATCATCACTAGACATGGTGGAAGACACTTTCGGTGTAGAAGCCTTTTCCTTAGAAGGAGTTGTATTGGGAGAGTCGTTGCTCCAATCCTCCTCTTGGTCAAGAACCCCTCTCAGCTGTTGTCACCCTCTCTTCATAGGGAGTTTGGAGACCTTCCTTTGTCTCATTTTCACCATCGTAGCTTCAACAACAACCTACTAAGAATCAAATAAGAAAAGAGATGAAGAATATGAAGGAAGATGAAGATGTGGATTTGTAGGATGGCACTGTTGAATAGGTATAGGCGTCAAAACTTGTGCCTTCTTACCCATGCTTTCCCCTTTTTTTGCTTTCCCTACTTCACAATGAGTCAATCTCCTAGAAAAGAGAGAGTGTATAACACACTAATGACAACATGTACTCACTATGAGTTTGACATTTGTCTTATGTCTCTTGAAATAATCCTCATGCAACTAAAACTTGATGTCCTCACATAGTTCTAGTACCAAAAGAACGACAATTGAAGTCAGTTTCCCTTCTAAACCATCATGCACAAGTCCATAGTTAAAAGGTAAAAGTCTTTTCAATGCGCAATCCATCAATGCCATGATAATACTTTGCCAAGTCATAATATCTTGTGGGAAAACTTTAAAGGTAAAGCCACCATAAGGCAAATTCCCATAGCCCAATTTCAATGTAAGATAGTGCCACCACTTCATGAAGCTCCTTTGCACTTGTAACAAGACAAAAAACAACTCCAAAATATCATGCACTTCACAGAGCACCATTGAAATTCACATAGCTTCCTTATGAAGACCATAAGTAATATAAAAGATAACATCATCAGCCAACATCTAACAATAAAATAATGTCTCTTTTTGTAATGAATCAATCCAAGCAACCCTAAAAATAATCATAAGGGTTAAAGAATCACAAACTACTCTATGAGATAAAATCTCATTGCTTGCTCTATGAAGCAACATTGCTAATGGTTGAATCAAATTGACTGCAACTATGGGTTTCCCCTAAACTTCATGAGGTAAATCATCATAGTTTGGTTGTACCAGCCTCCTTAATCTAAACCCATTTATTGTGGGCTTGATTATGTCACTCTGCAAAGTAGCCAATACAAAAGTACCTTAATCGAAATCTTTTACAACCTCATAAGGGCCAATATACCTCAACTTCAACTTTCCCAGATGCTTTCGAAGACGAGAATTATACACCATTACCAGATCTCCCTCCTTCATTATCTTCTTCTTTATGTGTGTGTTTACCCATGCATGTCTTCTTGACTGCACCACTATTGATAGGTAATGGGATATAATTCGATCTTCTTCTAGCTGCATCAACTTCTGCAACCTATCATGAACTGACTCTTCAGGACATAGCCTATAAGTAACCGCCACTCTCAAATTAGGAACCAGAGACTCTATGGGGACCATTGCCTCAAGTCCATAAACTAACTTGAACAAAGTCAAACCTATTGAAACTGTGTATGCTGTTCGAAAAGACCATAGTACTAAATCCAACTTAGTGTCCCAATCCTTATGGTTATCATCAATTATCTTCTTGAGAATTCGAAGAAGAAAAATCTTATTAGAACTCTCGACTTGCCCATTTTCCTAAGAGTGCTAAGGTGTAGATATCTTATGTAGAATCATATGTTTAGATGTCAACTCCTTAATCACTTCATTTAGAAAATGCTTACCCCGGTCACTTACCAACTCTATGGGGCAACTGAACTGAGTCATTATGTTAGAGTAAAGAAATTGTGCCACACTTGTTGCCTTATTGTCCCGCAAAGCTTTAGCTTCAGCTTGCTTAGTGCAATAGTCCATACAAACCAAAATATATTGATTCTTACTCTAACAAGTAGATGGTTTGATGGGGCCCACAAAATCAATACCCCACTTTTGAAAAGGTCCCAAAGGAAAAATTGGATGATCTTGCATTCTTTCCCTAGATTGAGGTTGACCTTGTTGAGATATCGAGCTCCACTTGTGATACGCCAGGGTGACCGTTGTGTATTTATGTCACCGACGTGTCAGTTGCAGACGCGGTTGGTACACCGCCCATGAATAATAGCTACATGATAGCTATCCTTATCTACTCTAGTTCGTGGCTCAATTAGTATGCCACCTTAGTTAGTTGAGTTTGGTTTGAGACCCATATATAGGATTCTTCTATTTCTTTGTACTAGAGTTCTTTTGGCTTACACAACTAAGAAGAGGAAAACTGTTTTTAGCCTCCACCTCTGTGTGTATTCCCCCATTGTGCAAGCAAGAAAGCTACAAGTGAGACTCCTTCCTTCTCTCCCACAATCTTGACAGACCTTCCTTCATAAAAATAATGCACTCCTTTGCATATATTGATGAGCACCTTTAAGCATAGTTGGCCATCACAACCCAACTTGAAGAACCTTCTTAGCGGTAATCTCACCGGAAAAATGACCTCCAATGAGTCATGCATGTGCCTCATGCAAAACAATAGGATGTTCTTGAACATGTACACATCTTGTTAACGCATTATCGATGCCCCTCCTATAGAGCACTCCCATAATAACCTAAAAGTTACTGCTCTACAATGCCAACCTTCTACGATGGTCTCTTGGCAATTCTATAGGCATCACTCCATGAAGAAAAAAATTCAACATTTAATCATAAAAGGAATTGAATTGACTCAGTGGAACACTGAACATCTCTCCATCAGACAACTAATCATTTACCCCTAATGTAGAGTCCACTGACTCAAGTCTACTCAGAAAATTAGCTACCACATGCTCTTTACCAGGTGTATGCACTATTTTGTAGTCAAATTCTTACAAAAGTAACATCCACCTTGCCAATCTTCTTATAAGGTACAATTTATTAATGAGATGCAATAAATCTTGATGATCCACATAAAAAATTACTTGGTTCCCCAACAGGTAATATCTAAATTTTTGCAATGTAAATATAATTACAAGAGCTTCCCTTTTAGTTATTGTATAGTTCTTCTTAGTTGTTGTAAGCCTTATACTTGCATAGTAGATAGGTCTAAACCAACCTACAACTCTTTCCTGCATCAAGATTGCACCCACCACAATGTCAAATGCGTCAACAAATACATGGAATGGAATATCCCACTATGGAGGTTGTAAAATTGGTGCTACTACCAACATCTTCTTCAATATATCAAAAGCTTTATCATGGTCATGCCTCTAGACATCCTAAACTCCCTTCTTAGTAAGCAATGTAAGCGGAGCACAAATATGAGCTAGATACCTCAAATACCTATTGTGCCATTTGACTTTCCCCACAAAGTGCATCACTTCTTGAATTGTTGTAGGTACAGTAACCTTCTAGAACTGCTTGGATTTTCCTTGAATCGATAACCATACCTTCCTCAAAAATAATATATCCCAAAAGAACTCCTCTTTTGCTAGCAAAAATAGTTTTGAATGGGTTAAGTGACATGCCAAATTGATGGCATCTTTCAAAACAGAGCTTGAGATGCTGCAAATGATCAGCTTTCTTGCCAAATACACAGAAATCATCTATGAAAACCCTCATAAAACATGTAAGTTATGGATCAAATGTTTTATGAGCTACACCTTGAAATTCTAGTGGTCCATTCTTTAAACAAAATTCATAATAGTACTTATGAATGCTTCCCATTCTATTATAAAGGTTGTCTTATCCATATCATCTAGATGCATGCAGATTTGATTATATCCAGAGAAACCATCCAAAAAATTATAGTTATGATGGCTTGCCACATCATCCAATAAAGAATCTGTAAATCGAAGAGTGAAGGGATCAATTATCATTACTACATTCAATTTTCTATAATCCACAAACTAGTATGTTGCCATTATTTTTAGGTACCACTACAATAGGTGACAACCAAAACCTTCATTGGCGGGTTTGATAAAATCGACTCGAAGAAGTTTTTCAATCTCTTCCTTCACTTTTTTAGAATAATTGGGATTCATACGATACCACTTCTACATAATAGGTTTTTCATTTGCATTTAAGTTAATTCTATGCTAACACACCCTTCGATCAAATCCCTTCATGTTAGTATACTCCCAAGCTAAGATATCCTGAAATTTCCTACAAAAATTGATTAATATTTGGTACTTGAAGTCTTCCTCAACAAAAATACCCACCTTTATTGGTTTAGAAGTTGCTTCAACTTCCAAATATACTTTCTGAACATCATCTTCAAACACTCTAGCTAAATAATTCATAGAGTGGTCATATTTTAACTCTGCATCAATAATAGCTTGTTGGCTTGCTTTATTGAGATCCTTCTCTATCTCTATTGAAGGCTTATTCTACTCTTTAAGAGTTTCTGGATCAGTTCCTTTACTCCCGAAGTAACATTGCTTTCTGTAACCAAATTACTATTTTGCTATAATGAATTTTACCTTTGAGTATCATTAATCCATGTTCCATGAGCATATAGTTGTTGCTATCCATGAGGGTTTCCAAATCCATGTGGCTAATTATATTGTTCTTGTGGTTGAGAGAAAGAATCACCCATAACATGTGGTTGTCCACATACTCTTTGATGCTTTCTATACACATGAGATTGAATATTTGTTGTGACATTTAGTTATGGTTCCTACCCACTAATTTGATGAGGCCAAAACTGATTAGAATGAGGACTTTTCTTAGAAGGCTAATTATAAGTATGATTATTATTGACCAGCTATTGCTACTCATAAGAATTTGGAGCTGAATTGACATGACCATGTCCATTATAATGGTGCTGCCCATTAGAAGTATTACCTCCACTTGCCTGACCATGATATGATCTTTGTTCTTCAAACTTCTCTTCATGAATAGGATTAGCGATATGGTTGAACATAAGAAGACTTGTAGAAAGGATTACACCCATGTGTGTCTTCATCATGCTTAGAGCTAGCATGGATTCTCTCTTATGGGTCTTGACCATGAGAGCTTATGTAGGCCCTTGGCTGATAAGGAGGCCAAAATTGAGGCTAAATTTGAGAGGGTTGAGCTCTAGATGGCTCTCCAACCTCATAGTGCCCCACAACCTTAGGCATTGTGATCTTTGACTGCTTCTCAACAATGGGAGGGCTTGGAACACTTGGGATTGTTGTAGGTAGTATTCTCTCACTCAAGAGAGCCACAAGTTTGTCAATGCCCGACTTCATATCCCTTATATCATTGGATAATTTTTGAAACACTTGGGATTGTTGTAGGTAGTATTCTCTCACTCAAGAGAGCCACAAGTTTCTCAATGCCTGACTTCATATCCCTTATATCATTGGATAATTTTTGAAAGCTATTAGAATATGTATGTACATGAGTTGTGCCAGCCCCATTCGCTTGATTGTTGACTGCAGCATGAGTTGAACTCATTTTTGAACTCATTTCCACCTCCTCATTATCGTGATTCACATGGTAAATAGCTTCTTGAGAAGCTTCATGCTATCTTTCTTGTTGGCAATCCTTTAAACCTTAGTATCCATAATAGGATCCTTTTTCTTGTTTTTGGCCATAGGTGATGATATGTCCTAAGTATACAGTAGTAGTAAGGCTCAAATATCCTGAGCTTTAATGATCCAAACGATGAACTTTTTGGATGTCTCCTTTCCAATGAGCTATCAAATATTGAAAATGGTTTAGTATAGAAATTTTTGTAAGCCAATTTCAATGGTTGTATGTAGTTCCTTGCACCCTGTAAGTACTCTCTTTTGGTCAATTTTTTATATGTAACATCAATTTAATGCATACCCCACCATTGTAGGCCTGTAAAAGAATTGAATACACTTGCAAGCAATGAGAATAATATTTGCAATGACCAAGACAAGTTGATTAATCTAGTTGTAACTTTAGGAAAGCGATCCAACAATGAATCCCTATTTGCATTCACTACCAAATTCTTCAATGTTGAACTAAAGTACTTCAATGCACCAATAACCATGCATGTTACCCTACATATCTTTGCCCATATCTGCCAACTGTCTCGTGCTATCATACATTTTTCCACATAGCATGCTAACATACATCTTATCCATACATTTTCCAAATACATCATGTTGCCCATACATTTGTCAATACATCATGGAGTCATTTGCCAAGTACATCATGTTGTAGTCCAAACTACATCACTCTTTATGTCAGTACCTGCATCTAAATTGAAAAATTAATGGGATTTGTAACTTGAGGGGTTTGTAAATTTCCCTCTCAAGCCGTTTTGCGCTTCCCTTCAGGGTCCTCATCAATAGGGGAGGGTCACCTCACTTTTATCCTACCAACTCACCTGGCATCCACTTTTCCTCATGGGAAATGACATGACATATCAATGCTAGGCTAATAAAACAGTATGAAATGCATGGATTGAAAGAAAATTAGTATCCATTTCATGATATGCATGAACTCAGTGAAATGGGCTGAGAAATGAAATGGAAGTAGGTAGGAAATACCTTCAGCAGTGACTCATTGCATTACAAAATTTTCCACTTACCATTGGGCACAAATTTTATGACATTTGAGAAAACAATCAAACAGGGAAATGTCAAGGTTAGGGAAAAATAGATGAGAAATTGGAATCTCAGAGTATGATTATGGCAATGAAATTAGAGTAGTTTGGTAATTGTTACCATCTATGAAAGCTTAGCATTAGGATATTCAAGAGAGATTAAAAGATAATTGAGAATACCTCTTGTCCTTGGAATTGAAGTATATTGTTGATGAATAACCCTTTGACAAGAATGGCTTCAATTCAGCCTCAAATTGACCAAGATCCTCCATTATAAGCTTGATCCATGTTGGATTTCAGCCCCTGTAGCATGCTCTTCTCCTTCAAGCTCCATAGGTACTCCATTGAGCCTAGATTGGTTGAATGTAGCCAAAATTCCCTTCCATTTTGATAAGATGCCTTTTAGAATGGTAATAGGTAATCCAAGAATGATTGTATGTGGCAGTACTACAACTACTACAAGGCTTACTGTGGCTGTTGTCAAGACATGTTATAGATAGTTCTTTTATGTGGAAGAAGATAAAGAAGAAAAAAGAAGATTTCAACCCTATCTCTTTGTGCTCTCAAGTCTCCATTGCTTGTGTGTGTGTGCTCTTGGGTGCTTCACCTCTCTCCCCTCTTTTCTATTTTCACACCTAGATGAGGAGATATAGACATCATTAGCAACATTGAAAAGAGAAAAGAAATTGCATGCAACATATCGACAATAGAAGATGAGAATTCTTTGTTTGAAAGAGAGAATCAAGTTGTGCTCCATTATAGATGCCAGATATGACTTATAAAGGTGTCTTACCTTATAGGTTCTTGGTTGGTTTCTCCATGAATACCATTGTATAATCTACATTGATTTTTCAAAGGAGTGACTTCAATAGACCTTGCACTTTTCTTAAGCTTGCTTATAATAAGTGCTTTACCACCAGTATTCTAGAGCAACTCAACAACAACATAATCAATATACAACACAATTGCCTGGTAGATCCTAAATGAGTGGTTAAACTTGTATGAGAGGAAAAATGCCTAGGATTTGCCACTTCAAGGCGAGTTTGTATTTGGATTTTTTTGTTTTTTGAATACCATATCCATGTTTTAGGATCAAGCTAGCCTAGGCTAAGACAATCATGTTTGTGTTTTAGGATCAAGCTAGGCTAAGAAAATCATGGGGCATGGTAGAGCTAGGACCATGTGGAAACATGTAAAGCTAGGAAGAATGTTGATGAGAAGAATAAGTGCTCACTCTATTTGAAGGGATTGGATGTATGTTAGAGGCTCTTAGCATGAGGGATTGTATACTAAGGTTCCACATGTGGCAAGTAGGCCTATTTTCCCTCCATAGCCATGTGCCATGCTATGTTCTCCTTTTCTATTTCTTGTCCTGGCATTATAGTGAGCTATTCTAACTGGCATCACTTGCCTCCTATTTGTCCCTCAAATGGCGTGTGCAATGGTTATGGTGCTTCTAAAATATGAACAAGGTATTTGATAGACAAAGTCCTTTTCTTTAGCATAGTGCATATGCTTTTGGGTGTATTAGCTATTTGTCTAGGCTGGCCCATTTTCTTTGACTAGAATTGATGCTCTTCTCATTTGTGTTAAAATCATATTTAAAACCCTAAAATGGAAATAAGCTTCATGTATATGTATGAAAATGTCCAATGACTCCCTTATCAGTGCATTCATCTAGAAGAGCCCACTATTACTTACTGATTACAACTCTCATGTGCCAAAAACTAATCTCTTGTTTTATAGGACCTAGATTAATGTTCCCCACACTGCTTAGTTTGGAGGCTCACTAGCAAAGGGTGACCACACTCACCCCCTCTTAGGTATTGGTGAATCATGATCCTAAGGAGCACATAGGGAAAATAATTGGTAGGTAGATGAAGAGTATTATTGTGCCCATGTCAACATTAACAGGACAATAAATCCATCAAGGATTTGTTGGTGCTAGACATAGTTGTAGTGGAACTTTGTGAGGATGAAACCTTAAGTTCTTGGCTATGACCAAGGTAGTTACAATTTTTATATTGAGTATGAAAAGATGTTTGGTTGCTATTGTGGATAGCAGCTCTCTATGTCATGAAAATATTTGGTCTTATAGGGCCATTTGAGACCAATCACCTTCCGCTTGGGAGCATAATAAACTAGTTCAAAGTCCGATTTGTCTCCACAGAGACAAGTACTCTATACCATCTGATTGCAAATGACAACGGGGGAAAGTTGCCCCAAATAAGCTGCTTCTTGTAGTAGGGCAAGGTGGATTGAAATCCCTCCATTTTTCAAGGTCTCATACAAAGTTATTAAGCATTTAGGCTATTGAATTTTGTACTTGAATGATTGCACTTTCAAGTGTGAACATGTGTCTAAATTTAATTGTTGCATTTTTTTCTTGAATGACTGCACTTTCAACTATGAACATGTGTCCAAATTTGCATTTTGTGCATGAATGATTACACTTTCAACTATGAACACCTGTCTAAATTTTCTTCCATGCTTACCAATTGCTACTCACAAGCTCCACCCATTTGTTATGTGCTTTGGGACATTTCTCAACTACCACAAAATCTCTCTCTCTCTCTCTCTCTCTCTCTCTCTCTCTCTCTCTCTCTCTCTCTCTCTCTCTCTCTCTCTCTCTCTCTCTCTCTCTCTCAATAGAATATTAGTGAGTTTGGGAATCTTCCAATTCCCATTTTTTGAATACTAAAAAGGTGGCACTTGGATAACATGCCCATAAGTTTCTCAAAACCATATGATGTGACCTATCATTGGAAAGCGTTTGAAAAATGGAATCTATTGAGCTATAGAGTGCTCATTTTGGAGTTAAAGTGTTCAAGCTATGACAAATTCAAAGATTTGACCATGTGTCCCAAACTTATGGAGAATTCCCATATTCCCCAATATGCTCTCTCTCTCTCTCTCTCTCTCTCTCTCTCTCCAATGGCCTTTGCCTACTTTGCAAAAGAGGATCCCTTCAAAGCCTTGGTTTTTGCCTTTGTGAGAGATACTAAATTAGAATCAAAATCAAAAGAGGATAATGACTTATCAGAGGAGACCTTCATCATCATCATCATCATCATCTTCTTCTTCTCCTCCTCCTCCTCCTCCTCCTCCTCCTCCTCCTCCTCCTCCTCCTCTTGCTCCTCCTCCTCCTCCTCCTCATATAATGCTACTAGATCTTTACATTCCTTTTGGAGATGCCCCTTGTGATCAGAGTGGTAATACCATGCCTTTGTCTTTTTCTTCCTATTACCCCTATCTAAGGCTGCATAAGCCTCCTAATGGCCACCATATTGAGATAGATGCCTTCCCTATAAATGAAAAGGTGCCTCATGCTCAAGTAGCATGGAGAGTATATGCTCAAAACTGACATGTGTCAATAATATCTAAGCCTTGAGCAGATTGGAAATATGTCTAGTATACAATATTTATATTGATGAAGAGGCACAAATGGCATGAGAAAATGATGGAATCATGGACTACCATAATTCATTCAAGGCTTGAGCCTCTGCCTAGGGTGCATACTTCATATTTTTCTCCAATATTAGGAAAGGAGGATGCAATAGATGAGTTGGTGTAAAACATGAGAGAATTGCATATTAAAGTGGTTAAGATTGATGAACCTAGATGAGCTGGTCCTTGACAAGCTCTACACAGGAAAGATTATGTGAAAAGATGCATCTAGTGTGATAGCCCTAAGCACAAGCATAGAGATTGTGAGTCATTTTGAGATTTTTTAAGAAAGAATTTGGTTTTCTAGGGCCAAGATTGAAAGATTTGTGCAATTGAGATTGGTATGCCTATAGCTCTAAACTTTGGTAAGGGTGGAATGAAGAAGATACTTGAGGATATGCATGCATGGTCATCTTTTTTATCAAGAAGACGGCTATAGAGAAAAAGAAAAAAAGAGATAAAGATGATACATGTACTTTGAAAATATTTGCTAGAGGGGGTGAGCAATGTGCTCCTCCTACAAGACCTAGCTTTGAGTAGATTACTCGAGTGGATTATGAGATATGTGTAGAAGAAAAGGGTGATTCAAGATGATGTAGACATTGAAAATTCAAAAATACTTGTAGATATACTGAAAATTGAGATACTAAATGATATCAATTGACAAAAAGAGTTGGATGTTGATTTATTTAAGCAAACAAAGTAGAGGGTTGATGTGTTTCAGCCAAGAGAACATGGGGGTGATGTATTTCAGCTAAAAGGGTTTGATATTGATTTATTTGAGCATATAGAGTTCGCATTTTTTATCTTACCCAGTCCAAAAAGAAGAGAGCTAGTTGAGAGCTGATTTTTAGATGGATTCTAAAGCACCAAAGTGGCTTGGGAGCTGTAAAAGTGGAAGTTTTGGTGGAAAATGTGTAAATCACAAATGAAGGAGCTAGAGTTTTCCTAGGTGGATTTTGACGTCGAAAATCCAATGCAAGTGTTTCTTCATCGATTGAAGCCCTTTAGACCCCCCATTTAATGCCTACAAGATTTGACATTATTAAGAAACTACTTGATCTAAAAGTCAGAAAACAAGTGACATAGATTAGAATAATCATTTTCAATGCCAGGAAGTTGCTCATTGAGTTAGATTGTGAATTTGAGGCCCTTTGGCTCAAAAGTACTTATCCATAGTGTGAACGTGAAGGAGATGAGCTAGATAATTTGCAAGTTAGTGATTATGAAGTTTAAGAAGCCTCAAAATCTCAAAAACTTCACGAATGGGGTGGGGATGTATTTTTCTTAGCACTCGCATATTTTTTTAAAAAAATGGGTTTTGCGCCCCTTTGAATCATGCCTCCTCCTCTTAACTGTGAGATCTCACATTTGGATGCTTTGTTTTGGTGTAGACAACAAGAGAAATGATGCACTAAATGAAAAGATCAAAATCTAGTCTTTCTCTCTCCTCCTTATTCCTTGTTTCTATGGCTGCATTTGAGAGAGAGGGAGAGAGCTGATGTGATGGTTTTGGTATACACAATTGTTCTCAAGCATGGTAACATATAGATCGAGGGATTTGGAAGCATCAGTGTGGTTATGTGATGGCATCAAGGGTTTTTTTTTCAAAATACAATGTGTCACATTTGCGAGATTAAGCGTAAGTGCGGATTTATTACATATTATGTGGTATCTCTTGTGTCTTTGTGAAAAATGGTTGAGAATGCTTGAGTTATGTTTGCTAATATCTAAAATCATAAAAACTCACTCACTTTCAATCGTTTGGATAAAAAGATTAAAATCACAAAACTTGAGATATGAGTTTTAATGCAAAAATGGGGACTTTGTTGGATTTCAAGGGTTCAGTATTATTCACATGGAGTAATAATTGATATGCTAATGGGTCATCGTCCATACTAGTCAAACAAATCAAAAAATTAAGAAAAATCAATAACTTATGTTTAAATAAATATAAAATTTTATTAAAAATGGTCTTTTTGAAAAATAGAAAAAAAATTAATTTTAATGCAGTAAAGATTATCAAAATTTAAGAGTGTGTATGTGGATGTATAATGAGGGTAGGACATGAGAATTTGCCTTAGCTTATCTCTCTTTATATAAAAAGTGTTTATTTACTGCTTATTCATATGTAGATGACGACAAAACCCTTTTGTACCTATGCTTGAAAGGAAACCCTAAGCAGTAGGAGAAAAATGGCTAAAAAGAGATAATATTTGAATAAGTTATAATTTCATTGGATATCATGGTATATAGACTTTGGTTTATTTAAGTTTGAAGCGGAATAATAGCATGGGTTAGCTCAATATTGTCCCTTTACAACATAGCATAACATTAGAGAAAAGAAATAATGGAAAGATTGATTTCACATAACACTTGGCTAATTTATAGTTTTAAAAAAATTAGCACAATAAGTCATACACGTTGCATTTGCATAAAACCATGGTATCAAAAGGGAAACACCTAGATGCATAGCACTTGAATACCTAGTTGTGACCAACATTAAGTGTTTAAGATTCCCTTGATGTAGGTTAGCACGATGATCTTTAGGAGGATGTTATGTGAAATATTCATGGATTGTTATATACATCATGAGAGGATTTTGTCACATTTTTTCTTAATGTTTAAGATGGCACATCTTGAGGCTAACCCTTGGGGTATATGAGAGCTATAGGAGCCACATTAATCAACTAGGGAGTGCTCTATTTATGTGTATAACAAGATATTAATCGCCTACATGGATGGGATACTCCCTATGCTCAAAGTCAAGAGATGGATAGTAGATTGGACTATAGTTTGAAACTCATGCATAAAAATGTATTTGCTATATAAATCACTTCATAACATCAGTACACTCCTAGACATGAGGCCATGGGGGTCGTTGGGTGTGTGTAGGAGCCCAGCTAGAGTCTTAGAGCTAGTGTCAGGCTTGTTTTTGGTTCGAACAGGTGGTACATTTTCCAGGAGTTGCTAATAAGTAGCAATTTTTTAACCTCAAATAATAGGGACCTAGTTAGTTAGTGTGTGCCAAAAACTATCAAGATAGATCCAGTATATATTGATAGAAACCATCAAGCCGAGATTCAACGTCAAGAATGATTTGAAAGGTCTAGACAAAGAGGAGAGATCCTTAGGAGGTATTCTTCTAAGTGTAGTAGTTCAATGTCATTAAGAGCGAGAGGTCTTATTGACTCAATTAATATCCTAGTTAGTTTATCAATGGGAAAAGGAACCTCTAGCATCCCCCTTTTTTCAAAAAGTCAATCTACTCCAAGTGGAGTGTAAACCCCCTCAATATAAACCCCTACAGAAAACCCAGTCATATGATGGCACAACAAATTGTGATACATGTAGGAATGGTAGATTTGCCAATGTTAGTTTTTCCCTACCCATTTTTAATGGGTTAGTAGAGGAGGATGGAAAACTCCATATTGGTGAGTTCTAAAAGTTAATGTTTAATTGTACGATCTAGGACTGAGGACATCTTATGATGTTCTCTAATATGACTTTGAAAGGAAGAGTTGCAATGTGATGTCATGGCTTGGAACTAGAACCATAACTAAAATAGATCTATTTTATGCGGCCTTTCGAAGAGAGTTTGCCCTAAGAGAGATGGTCAATATTGGTTGTATGTTTTGAATATAACACGTCAAGAGCCTCATGAGAATGCTCAAGCTTATGCCAAGAAATTAAAGGAGGTGTTCCACAAATTACAAGCATCTATTCCTATTCTAGCTACTACTGCTCAGCTATACAGTACTTCCTACATGGATTGGATCTCAGCATCCAAGTGCAATTGAGTAGTGTTACTCTCGTTAATATAGATACTACCATTACACAAGCAGAGTAGATAGAGTCATGATTAAAGCGGCCTATGTATCTAGGACAAATCTCTATTCACATCTAGGTCCTTTGGCATTACCTATAGTTAGTGGTGGTCAACGTAGTCCACCCATAACAAACCCTAATGCAACAAGTGATTGAGATTAGAATTTAAACACCAGAGAAATGTCAGATAAGTGCCAAATGACGACAATTTAAGGTGTACCTCAAATCTTGAAGGAAGCAAAGGATGTGGATCTGACAATTTTAATTGGTTGTAAAATATAGGAATTCAAATTACTATTGGAAGTCAGACTTCGCAGTGGTTCCAGATTTTTCATAAATTTTTCAAGTGTTGAATTGAGGTGGAATAAGTTCAAGCAGTTCAAACTTCAAGACGAACATGCAAAAATTTGTGGAAAATTGGGCACCAGACGTGGAAGAAGCCAAAGATCTGGCATTCATGATATAATGGAACTTGGAAGATTTGAAAGGGTATGGCCCTTGGGACCCTTAGTGGCAGAAAACTTAACAATTTGGAAGGGAGATGTTTTTTCAACATATAGGATGTAGAATGGAGATGCCATCATCATGATTGTTTGAGGGGAATTGTGAGGCTGAAAGCACCTTATTAATCTGATCATATAAGCTTGCTCCACAATTTTTTTGCTCTACATTGGCTATCCCCACATGGGAAACGATTGTTTGAAGAGGAAGATTAGAAATCATTCTTTCTCTCTCCTCTCTATCTCTCTCCTCTTGAAGATGGTTCATGCGCAAGTAGATGGGAAGAGATTGGAATGAAGACTGGTTGTCGAGCTTGCATCGGATCGTGAGCACGGGATAATGTGAATGTTGAGGAATGATAGCCAGCATGGTTTGAGGATCAATGGTGGGTTTGGTGGGTTTCCAAGAGTGAAAATATTAATTCGTGAAACCAAGAAAAGATGGTAAGCCCTTTTTCAATGAAAATTCAAATCTCTTTTAACAATTTATGATGCAATTCTCATTCATGTGCAACAAAAAATTGTTTGACACTTGGTTGCAATATATTTGAGGATTGTCTGTCATAAAATTTAAAATCTCCACTCATAATCACATGAGTTATTAATTTTCAAAAACTCAAAAAGCTTATTTTTAAAGGAAAAAATGGTGTTTTCATCATTTCGGGCGATCAACTTGTATTTGTATGGGATAAAATTGAATGTCAAGATGGATTAGAGTGTTGTTGACTTAGAAAATTTAGAGAAATACATCAATTTATTTAAAATAAATTAAGAAAATCAAGAAAATTTTAGATTTTATATGCCAAAAATTTACAAAAATTTATAAATGTGTTTGTGGATGTATGGTGGGCTTAAGGCATAAGGTTTAGCCTCAGCTTATCCCCATTTCCATGTTATAGTGTGTATTTATTACTTTTTAGAAGACAAGAAAATGACATGAAAACATTCTCTACACCTACCACTACAAGCATAACATTAAACAATAGGAAGGGAAGGGGATCATAAGCGCTAAATATAGGCTGAAATTTGATTTTTGTAATGCAATTTATACATAGGATGCATTAATTTTAAAAATGAAAGGATTTAATAGCACGAATATGCTCGATGTTATCCCTTATGCAACAAAGTAAATACGCTAGTAGTATGAAAATCATGAAAAGAATTGGTTATGCACATCCACATTGCTTATTTGATTAATAAATTGTTTGTGCACTCATGGACATTCACTTTGCATTGTATCCCATATGCATTATATCAAACGAGTAATTCACTCCCTCGACAACTGTCCTTTACCTTCCAATGATTGTTTTAATAGCCCATTGCCCAAAGGACTACATTTCACTCCCTTCATTGTGCAAATTCCCACAACTACTACCACCAAATTTAGACAGGACAATACAATCATCTTTTGAGCTTCTGCTCTACTGTATCAGCTTTTCTTCTCATAGCATAATTCAATGCATCATCACCGTGTTCTTCTTGTGTTTATGAGTTTCTATTCTCTCTCCGTGTGCCATACACACTTTGTTTCTCCCTACAAACCCTATTGTCTCTCCGGTCTCTTAGTTAGTTTTGGATATGGTATCAGAGCATACCCTATTTTTGACATGGTATCAAAGCCAAAGTTGCTTAGTGAGCCATGAAGATCCTCTACATCAAAGAAGGCAAAGACAGGTTGTTGATTCAGCATCATCTACTGATTTCCCCCTTCACTTCCACTACATCGCTAAGAGAAAGAGATATCCTTCTTTTCCTCTCCCTCCCACCTTGCCTTTTACAAGTTGACACTCCAATGCTATGGCTTCTCCACACGTAGATGGATAGACCATGGGTGCTCCTCTTCCAGCATCATCGCAACCCCACCGATGCTTGATGACATGGACCTTTGCTCCCCACACCACCGGAGTAGATGCGTCAAACCCCAAGCATTCCTTGTGCCACCTCCCTTTTGGGCCATAGAGTTTACTATGCACCTGCTCAATTCCTAGATTGCATAGCAATTGGTTTCATAAATGCAAGAAGTCCCAAGCTGCAGGTTTACTACATTCATTTCTTTGGGGATTGATTCAGTGAGGATTATACTTCATCTCCTGGAATGGTTTTATAAAGAGAGGACTATGTGTCATATGTGCTTTATTTTTGGATGGCACATCTTGGGGTCAATCCTCGAGGGGTATAAAAGAGTCGTAGTAGTGGGGCCATGGCAATTAGTGTCAAGGGGTACTCTCTTTGTATGTGCTACAAGGTGCTAGGCACCATTATGTTTGGGTGCTCCCTATGAGAAGTGGGAAAGGGATCCATTGGACTATGAACGGTACAAACACATGTATAATTTAGATTAGAGAGTGTATCCTCCATATGCTCTTGGTCACGAGCCCATGGGGTGGTTTGGTTGAGTATAGAGGCTCACTAGCTAGAGCCTTAGAGCTACTGGGTCCCTATATGTGGTGCATTGCCGGGGGCCACTAATAAGTGGCAGTTTTCAAATCTTGGTTGATAGGGACCAATTGTTTAGTGTATCACAAAAGACAGTGAAATATATCTGAAAAACTATCAAGTTGAGATCCAGAAGCAAGAAAGAGCTGAAAGGGCTAGATGGCAAGCTAAAATTGTTAGGAGGTATTCTCCTCAGTGGAGCAGCCCGATATTCCTATAAGGGAGGGGTCTTAGTGACCTTAGTTCTACGAGAAATTATTTAGGAAGCAAAGGAAGCTCTAGTATTTCCCCTCTCCCAATAGGTTAGCCCACTCTGAGCTCTAGTATGCCTATAGGGATGCCAGATCTACCAATCTTAGGATTCCCTCTACCCATTTTTAATGGGTTAGCAAAGAAAGATGCAGAGCTCCACATTAGTGAGCTTCAAAAGTTAATGTTCAACTATCAAATTCAAGATGAGGAATATCTGATGATGCTCTTTAATATGACTCTAAAAGGAAGAGCTGCAATATGGTATCACAGTCTAGAAGCTAGAACCATAACTAAAACTGATCTAATTTTTGTAGCCTTGTGAAGAGAGTTTGCTCATGAGAGAGGCGGCCTATATTGGCTACGTCTTCTCAATGTAACACATCAAGAACCTCATGAGAATGTTCAAGTGTATACCAAGAAACTGAAAGAAGTATTTTGTAAATTACAAACCTATATTCCTATCCTAGCTATTGGTTAACTGTAGTACTTTTTACATGGATTGGACTTTAATATACGGGTGCAGTTGAGTAGTGTTGCTCATGCTGACATTAATACTGCTATTACACGAGCAGAGGAGGTAGACTCATGATTGCAAGTGTCCTATGCCTCTAGGGAAAACTTGAATTCAATTTTAGGGCTTGGAAATAATTTGGCATTGAGTAGTGGAAGTCTAGGGACACCCATGAGCTTGGAAATAATTTGGCATTGAGTAGTGGAAGTCTAGGGACACCCATGACCAATTTGAATGGGAGAGAAAACATAGTGTAGAGTCTGTCTATGCTACCAGCTTGTACTGTGACCATGCTAATAGCTAGCTAGATGGCTCCACTAAATAATGGAATCCAAATGACAAATCTTAATGTCTTTCTAATTAATCAACAAGACATTTGATCCCTAATTAGTTGGTTAGACCAACTGAATAGCAAGTAGATTATCATAGCTATGAGTCTAGTGTATCAAATGTTCTTGGCAAAGTCAAGGACGTGATGAAGCATTATATTGATATGATAACAAAATAGTATAGATGAATAGTTGTGTAGATGTTAATTTCCTAAAGAAGTAGCAAAACTTGATAGGAAGTCAATGTCCTAATGAAGAGGGTGGTCCATCAAGATTCAATTATAAGAGGTGTGGCAGTCAAAACTTTTCAAAAAACTATCCTAATGTCAAATGTGACATATGTGGGAAGTCCAAGCATTTAGCCAGTACTTGTTGGAGTAAGATCGTCTCTCTTCAGCAAGGAGTAAGTAGCCATGTCCAATAAATCATTGAATATAAGGGAACAACCTTCAACGAGATGAGGGACCAAAACAATTATTGTAAAAAGGAAAAGATACCATAGAGGGGTTGCCCACTGGTGAAGGGAGCTCTCTCGCTCAACCCCCAAGACCTACGGACCACTTATTGGTCAAGCGTTTCAACACGAGCAGCCATGGCTACCTCTCGCATAGCTGATGCGCTCTCCCTACCCATGGGGTGTAGTGAGCTTACATTGATGCTCCATCGAGTACCCTCCTCTTTCTTGCACACTAGTATCTCCATGATCCTTGATGCAAGCTCGAGCAACCTCAATCCCTCTCTGTCAAGCTCCATCCTCCATAGCCGTGCATGACAAGAGAAGAGATGAGATGAGATGAAGATGAAGAGAGGAGATGGGGAGCTTCTTCTCCTCGATCCCTCACTCTCACAAACTCACCCCTTCACTCTCTCACACTCAAGCGCACACAAGAAGGTAAGAAGAAGAGAAGCAGAAGAAGAAGCTTTTTGCCACACACCAAGAATGATATTTTTCATTAACTTTTTGGCATATATACATGCCCTCTCTCCCTTGGGGGGTCATCCCCTTTTTACATGGCTGGCCATGGTCTAAGCCCTTTTGTCCATTGTCCTCCTATCTTCCTAGCTTCCTTCCTACCGCCCATCTACCTTTACAATTTGCATAGGAGGGAGCCTGGTGCTCTTTTTACAATAGTTTTAGGGGCACCTTGTATTCAAAAATGTGCTTTTGCCTTTGACTTGATTTTTGAGGCCGCCCTTGCACTTTTAGTCATTCTCCTTCTTGCCTCTTCCATTGTTTCTGATTTCCTCCTGGGCCACCTCTCTTGGGTCTTGACTTGTGCTTTTCCATTTTATTCGCTTTCTTCCTGTTTTTTTCACTTTCTTCTTGTGCTGAGGTTAAAATTATCCCCCCTTCTAGTTTAATGCTAGTCCCATGGCACTGATGCGTAGTAGTTGGAAGGTGCGATGGGTGTAGCCAGATGGCTTTTTTGAGTTTGTATACAAGCCCTTGCAAGGGATGATGTTGGGTGGACTGGCCCTTGAAATTGAAGATGTAGTTGGGGCAGGTCCTTCCTCTTTCTTTCTGCGGTTGCTACTCCGCAATCTTACCATGTCTTTTCCCTATTTTCTTCAAGTTTCCTTATCCCTTTGCCCATGTTGTTATGGTATGCTGATAAAATGAATTACATTGCACCTCACACTTCCCTTGTGAGAGCTTTCAGTGCTCTCCCTCATCCTTGAGAGAGCCTTGCTAGAATATTCAGTGCTTACCTCCATCCTTTCTGAGCACCTTGCTAGACTCTTTGGTGCTTTCCATCATCCTTGGAAAAGCATCCTTCATCCTTGATAGGGCCTCCCTCATCCTTGAGAGAGCCTTGCTAGAATATTCCGTGCCTACTTCCATCATTTCTGAGCACCTTGCTAGACTCTTTGGTGCTTTCCATCATCCTTGACAGAGCATCGTTCATCCTGCATCCTTCATCCTTGACAGAGCATCCTTCATCCTTGATAGGGCCTCCCTCATCCTTGAAAGAACCTCACCAAAGTAGTCAAAGATCCATCTTTTCTGATTTTTCATTCCCCTGCACTGTTCCAAATGAGCTTCTTCATTCACTTTTTGACTGGGGCTAGTTCTAGGACACATGCACTTCTGAGTTAGCGAAGGTTCGGTGATTTAAAAGGGCGATCGTGTGAGTAGATGATGATGGGGCCTTAGAGGAATTGGGCTTGGAAAGAAATGGATCACCCAGTTAAGGTGATGGAGGCCCCGAGAGCGCATTGCATGGATGATGGGGCCTCCGAAGCTTGGGTCTGGAGCCTTTGTTTGTACCTGAGAAGAAAAGAAGGTGCACTTCCTAGGGGTGTGACATGTGGTGCATTGTGATCGTGCTAGTGGGACTAGGAGTTGGGTCAAGCCTGGGGCACTGCCCCACACTTGAGGACCCAGTTTGTGCATGGTTGTAAGTGTGGTGCACTCACAGAAGTTACTTTATATATATCCTCTACATTACATGTGTTCAAGGCCTATTTATAAATATCCTTATCTACAAATTTTCCTTGAATAAAACATGACTCTTTTCTATTCAATCTATAAATAATACATTTATACTATACCCTTATGTATGTAAAAAATATATAAAAATGGTATTTTAAAAATATATTATTTTGAACCCACGTGATGCACACATATATTCACGAGTAACTTACCCGACGTGGTGTGTCACTTAGGGAGGCAAGTCTGGGAGAATGTCCTGCCCTTGATGTGCCCTGAGCATGTGCAATGGGAAACCGGGCTAAGTATAAAAACCCTACATGCAATGATTGTGGCACTCATGATACGTTAGGGGATCCAATTTTTAACTTTTTCTTTTCTTTTCTTTTTCGTTTCTCTTTTTTAAAAAAATAAGACGATTACAGCCGACATTTTGATACAGGAGTGTGCTCAGGCTATGCCCTAATCTTCCTGGGGTGACTTGCGAGGTGGTCTTAGGGACTTAGTCAAAAAGGGTAGCTCTACAAGTATTCCTTGATACTAGCCTTTGCATTAAGAGATGTGGTTGACAAGAAAGGATGATTGCACCTCGTAAAGTGGCTATCGCTCATGTCCTCAAAGATCTTCATACAAAAAGAGGGAACCAGGGTTTCCCTCATCATGAGCCTCACCATAGCACAACTACCTATTCCCAAGTTAATGTAAAAAAAGAGTGGGGGAAGGTGGGCTTCCTCAGCTACTGGCATTTTCTTATGTAAAAACCTAATGGTCCTAAGGTAATTACTAGTTATGAAGACTAGGTCCGGGCAGGAAGAGAAATCCTCAAGGAAGAGGTTGATGGATGGGTGCAAGTCTCCTACTTTAAACATCATGCATTCCTCATGAGTTGCTGCATTGACATTGTAGACCTTCAAAAAGTTGTATTTGCCATGCACCCCCTATCGTAATCCACTCCATGTCTATGAGGGTAGGGCATGTAGATAGGATCATTCCTTCCTTCCGATAGCATACTACAAAAGGCCATCCATGCATCAAAATCGGTGTCCCAAGTCCTCCTTCACCACTTTGGATGCGCCTTGTAACCTCTGATGATTTTGGAAACTTGATAAACCTTATCCTACCAGTAGTCCGCAGGTTCCTACATCCATTGTGTGATTACGATGCTCCGCTTCTCAAACCATCGATTTGCTAAAGTATCTCCCAAATGAATGATACTTTCCACTACCTCTAAGGGTAAGACTCGGCCCAAGGCTCGTGGGTAGAGAAAGGAGAACTCAAAATGTTGGGATGGGAGCTCTTGTTGTTGCCAAATAGTCAGCTCATGCGGATAGTTGATGGGATGATGATCCTTGCATAGTGGCATGGGCTCGTCAGGAAGCTGTTGTGACCATGCTCACGCTCTTTGTTGGGATTGCTCCACAAGTTTCTGTCTACTTTTTCTTGTAGCAATAATGCATTCGGGAACTTGGGCACCCTCTGTCTCTTCTGGGGGTAGATCAAGCAAGGATGACAGACTCGGCTCTTTGATTTGTGGTTCTTCTTCAAATTATTGCTCGAAGTTCCATTATGGGTTGGACTGGGGGTGGATGGGACTACTCTTGTTCCTCGAATCCAAGTTCCCTAAGCTCATCGGTGGAGAGGCCGGCTTGTCGCAAGTAGCTGTGTTGTTGCTCCTTGGTTATGCTTGTGTGCTGGTTGGGAGTGCACGCTCTTGCAAGCCATACCTCAAGGCTTTGGTTATCAACTCCAACTTCCTTTGCATTCTCTTGACCAAATCCTCACCTTCAATTTGTGTGACATGAAGCACTGTGCTCAAAAAGGCTTGCCTCTGCATATTGGAGCACACTTCACCAACCTTAACCCTGGATTCTATGAGTATCTTCTCGCACTATGCCACTGCTAGGTGCTCTATCAATCCTCGTACTCTTTCAAAATTGTGCCTTTCCCACTACTGTGCTTTCTCTTCCAAATCTTCCTTACCCCTTTCCATCTCCTAAGACAGCATCATTACCACCTACTACTGCTGCTCATTCCACACTTTCAGCATTTGGGTTTTCTCTTTATCCCAACAGTTCAGCTACTCTTCGTCTATTCTTCTACCTTGATCAGCCAACTAAGAACTGTTGATGGGCTTTTGTGAGCCTTTCTGATAGATCTTGAGTGACTTACACTTGGCTTTGTAGTTTTTCTCGGTGTAGCCTTCTTTTCGTCATGGCCATGGCCATTAGTCCCTCCACTTCTTGCTGGGCATTTCAAAGGTCATCATGCAAGCTCCTGGTGGCTTCTTCTATGACCTCTTCCTTATCCTTTGATGACACCAGTTCTACCTCTCTCTCTAGCCTTCCTTGCTCCTCCATTGCTAACCACAGCCTGAATACGAGGGCATCCTCCTGTTCTTGGCATTGTTCTTCTGATGCTTAGTCCCCTTCCCATGGTCCCCTTCTCGTTGGCTCTCCCGTAGTTCTACATTCATCTCTTCCACCCATGCCATTCGTTGCTGGAGCTCAGTGTATTCTTGGATGAGCAACTTGTGGCCCCGCTGCTCTACCACTAGGTCTTAGGCTTAATCCTCTGGCCTTTTCCTTAGGCGATATTCATTCTCTTGTGCCTCATTTTCTTTGGCATTGAGTTGTTCTTTTAAGTTTTAAATTTCTTTCTGATGTTCCACGGCTTGTTGTGTTATCTCTAGCCTTAGCACCATAGAAACTTCTCTTTCGGCCTCTAATTCGACAGACATGGACTTCTTTTCTTCCTTAGCCTTCTCTAGTTGGGCTAGGAGTTCAGGTACATAGGCATCATAGTCTGCACAGCCATGGGCATTATTGGCAGTGCTGTGGTGGTGGATGCTTCCAACCTTTGCCGCTTTGGGTCTTGCCTTGACTTGACATTTGCTACAGTTGGCCTTTTTTGTGTCCATGGGACAGGCACTAGCTCCTGTGTTGTAGAGGTGGTGGTGGCAGTATGACGTGTGAGAGTTGAAGGGAGGGGGTGCAATGGGGCTTTGTCCTTTTCTCCAACAATTGGGGCTTCTTCAGAGTTGTCACTTGGTTCTTGCATTTGTTCCATGGGCTCAAGGTGGCCATTTCTTGAGCATCATGGGTCTCCTCTATAGACCTATGCATGGCCTCTGCCATGTCTTCATCCTCCTTTCTCTTTAGCTCCTCAGCCTCTTCTTCTAATCTCCTTCTTCTCTCCTCCTCAGCTCTCTGTGATTCTTCTCTCACTTTCTTCATTTCTTCCTTCTCTTTTATCCTTCGTTCTTCTTCCGCCCTTTTGGATTCTTTTTGGGCTCTTTTTAGTTCCACCCATTCCTTTGTCATTTCCTCCCTTCTCTATTGTGAAAGGTGAGAAGGATCAAACCTTGCACTCGAGAGCTATGGCGGGAGAGCAAGAGCAAGAAAGAGAGAGACAAGAAATGGGAACTCCAACAGTCACAATGTGTGACCGGGCCTTCCTTTATTCAAACTGTCACTAAAAGAATAAAGAATAAAGTTATGGTGACGAGTGCCCGCCACCTGCAGTGTGCAGTGGCGGTGACTGTCAGTGTAGTAATACACGGGCGGCTAGGTGGAGGCGCCTTTACCCCCAACAATCTCCCACTTAAAGGTGAATCTACCCTAGTGAGGAGTGAAAATAGAAAAAAAAAAGACAGTACAACATGTACACATGTACAACAGGATGAGGAAAGATGTCATCTCATCCCACGCCCATCAACCTCCTGAGGAATGCAAAGCGCTCTGTAGAGAGGCTTTTCGTGAGCAAATCTGCTGAATTCTGGTCAGTCAAGATCTTGACAAGATCAACAGACTTGTCCTCAATGACCCCACATATGAAGTGATACCTCACCTCAATATGTTTCACCTTCGCATGGACGATCAGATTCATGGCTAACTGAATAGCACTCATAGAATCCGAATGCAGTGTAGGGGTAGCATCAATACCAAGGTCAGCAACCAAACGACCCAACCAAATGGCGTCCTTGAAAGCCTTAATGGCTGCAACATACTCGGCCTCTGTAGTAGAAAGGGTTGTGCATTTTTGCACCTTGGACATCCAAGAAACAGCACCTCCAGCATAGGTGAATACATAGCCAGAAGTGGACTTTCTACTATCTGCATGCCCTGCATAATTAGAGTTAGTGTACCCCACGACTCCTATATCCTGGCTGCCATAGCATATGCACATATATGCAGTGCTCTTCATGTACCTCATGATACCCTTCACGGCATCCCAATGCTTCTTGCCATGTGTAGCCATATAGGGTGCCACAACACCAACTGCAAAGGCAATATCTGGACGAGTGGCGATCATGGCATACATAAGACTGCCCACTGCAGATGCATAGGGAATCTTGGCCATCTCGGCCCTCTGCTCATCTGTCTGTAGACAATCAACCTGTGATACCTTCACATAAGAAGGCAATGGACAGCCAATAGGCTTTACATCCTGCATGCCGAAGCGCTCAAGGGCTTTATGAATGTACTCCCTCTGTGACAAGTAGAGGAGTCCCTGATGCCTATTGCATCTAATGTGCATACCAAGTATGTGAGAGGCATGTCCCAGATCTTTCATCTCAAAGCTCTTCTTGAGCTGAGTCTTAAGAGCATCTAGCTCATCATGAACTTTCCCTGCTACTATCAGCATATCATCCACATAGAGTACCAAAATCAATAAAGAACCATCACGGGCTTTCTTCGTGTCAAGACACGGATCCATAGCACTCCTATTGTAGTCTTGTGACTGCATAAAGGCATCAAACTTATGATACTACTCCCTAGGTTCCTGTTTCAAGCCGTAAAGACTTTTCTTCAATTTGCACACTAGGTGCTCCCTGCCAAATTCTGCAAAGCCCTTAGGCTGCTACATATAAATGTCATCATGCAAGTCCCCATGTAAGAAAGCCGTCTTGACATCCATCTAGTATAGATCCGCAACCAAAGCCAAGACTAAGCGCAGGGCGGTCATCTTAACGATAGGAGAAAAGACCTCATCAAAGTCCACACCATGCTCCTGCTTAAAACCCTTTGCTACCAATCTAGCCTTGTATGCCGGCTTGGGGTGTCCAGGGGTACTTTTCATCTTGTACACCCACTTGCATGGCAAAGCCTTCTTGCCCGTAGGCAAGGAAACCAAATCCCAAGTGTCATTTTTATGCAAGGAGTCTATCTCAGACTGCATAGCCCTCTCCCAGGAGTGACTGTCACCCCTGCGCATAGCCTCATCATAAGTGAAAGGCTCTCATGCATCTATAACCAAGACATAATGCATCGAGGACTAAAATCTATCAGGTGGGGGTCTGTCTCTAGTAGACTGTCTCACGGCAAGCTCTGCTACCTGCCCAGCTGCTTGTCCAACACCCTAACCATGAGCATCTATTGCAGTAGTAGGCTGTCCAACTGGTTGTGTGGGAGCTCTCGACTCCTCCTGAAATATGACCCTGCGGATCTCAACAACTCTCTCAGGCTGCCGATGCATCTTGTCTTCATGGAAGACTACATCATGACTGCGAATGACTTTCCGCGCTTGCGGATCCCAGAGATGGTAACCCATCTCACCTGCATTCCCATAACCAAGGAAAATGCATTTGACACTCTTAGGATCCAACTTACTTCTCTTGTCCTTGGGCACATGGAAAAATGCCTCACATCCAAAGACACGGAGATGTGCATAAGAGGGAGGTTTTCCAGTACATACCTCCTCAGCAACCTGGAAATCCAAACCACTAGAAGGCGATTTGTTTATGATATGCACATCTGTACTAAGTGCCTCAGCCCAAAAGCTTTGTGGTAGGCCTGCATGGCTAAGCCTATTGCGTACATGCTCTTGGATGGTTCTATTCATCCGCTCAGCCAAACCATTCTTGGGGGGGGGGGGGTGTAGGAGGTGGTCAACTGATGCTTAATACCCCTCTCATCACATAACTGCTAAAAAGCATGTGAGACATACTCACCCCCATTATCTGTTCTTAGGCATTTTAGCCTATACCCAGACTGGTTCTCAACCAATGCAAGCCATCTCTGAAACACATCCAAGACATCGGATTTCAGCTTAATGGGATAAGCCCAAACTTTGCGTGAAAAATCATCTATGAATATAACAAAATACTTTGCATCACCCATAGACTGAAAAGGCATGGGCCCACAAACATCCGAATGTACCAATGCCAAGGGCTCACTCATGCATGGCCTACCAGACTTCTTATGCATAGACCTAGTCTGCCTGCCATAAAGACAATGCTCACATGAATCAAAACATGCATAATCAAGGGGTGGTAAGTACTGCAAACCAAAAAGCGTATTCATTCCCTTTAAAGACATATGGCCCAAATGGGCATGCCAAAGAGATACATGTGGGATAGAACCCACAAACAAAACACGATCAAGGGAAGAAGCGGATACAATCAAGGGATAGAGGCTACCATGTAGAGTCTCCAAAAGATACATGATAACATGTGTCATCAAGCTGTCTAGCTGATAGGAGACTGCGTATCAAAGTAGGTACATGACGTACATCCTGCATAACAAAACTGCTGCTAGAAGGAAACTACAGCCTAACATCACCAATGCCCACAATATCAAGAGAGCTATCATCACCCAAGCACACAGAACCCGAAACAGTATGACATGAATGAAACCACTCAGCAAGGTGTCACATGAAAGGGCGCACCTGAGTCCAAGAGCCAACATTGTGCATACATAGAGTGTATCTCTGTCATCCGCGAAGCACTAGAAGAAGTTGCAAGGATATAATCATCATCATCAACATCCTCAGGCTGCATAACATTGATCTCTTCAATTTTAACACTGGACTTTGCATGCACTATGCTGCGATTAGAAGACTTATCCTGCACTTTGTCTTTCCCCTTATCTTTGCACCTTTCATTGCACAGTTCATGGCATTGTGGCCTAATATGGCCTTTTTTCCCACAATGGTGACAAGTAACATCTGCATTCCTGCCACGGAATTTGCTACGTGACTTCCCACGAGACTTGGACCGAGATTTCTAAGAATCCCATCCATGGTTACTGCCCTTGCCATGCTTTTCATATCCATCATTCATGCCTCTAACTGTCATAGCATGTGACACACGAGAGGCATCCAAATTCTTACGATTAACCTCTTCCTGCAAAAGAGCACTTTCACATCAGATAATTTCAAGGTAGCAGTAGAGTCACATAATGCAGTGCGGAATACATCCCATGACTCATTAAGAGTACCAAGCAAGAAAAGAGGAGTGACATCCTCTGCAAAAGTGATGTCCTTTGAAGTCAAGTTCTTGAGTATAGCATGGAACTGGCTCAAGTGAGCAGACATAGTCACATTCTCCTTCATGCACAGATCCATAAGTTGCTTCAACCAATACATCTAACTCACTCGACTTTTCTTGTCATAGAGATTCTTGATTTTATCCCACAACTGCCATGCACTCTGTTCTTCCTCAAATACATTGTAATGAACCTATTCTATGAGAGATAATACAATAGTGTACTTGCATAACTCATCAAGCTCAAGCCATTCCTCATCTGGCATAGTTGCAGACAGGCTCAACCTCAATGGTTTGATCTACGATTTCTGCACCAAAACCTACCAAATCAGGCTCTTCCAATAAGAATAATTCATACCATCAAGCTTAATGATGTTGAAAATAGCATGATCAGTGGATGAACTCACCATAGTGCAGGCTGAAAGACCGTAGATTATTTAAAACTACTTGCTGTTTACTGCAGAAAATGACCAAAAAATCACCAAAATCAAGAGAAAATGGCAAGAAAAGTATAACCAAAGCTGCTATCCACCAAGTACTAGTGAAAGTACATCATTTCAGAATATTTCAGCATGAAAAGTCCATGTCACTCTGGAGTTATGTACTTGCTGTAATAAATGATAGCAGGGTACTGTGAGAGGCAATTGCTGACCAAATCAGTGCACCAAGTCAAGAAATGACAGCCAAGACATGACCAACCATAAACGGCATAAATCAGTACCAAAGAGTCATCAAGACCCTGAGCAAACACCCAAACACGCTGGTAAGACCTGACACCAGTAGGTGTATGCTCACAAAAGTGCAAAGCCCAAGCTCAGGTCAAAAGCAACTCCAAGAATATCAGGCATGGACCATGCATCATTTAAGTGTAAGAGATCCCAAAGTCTCAAGTATCTGCAAAATGCTCAAAATAGCATAAACCTCCTGCTCAATGTCAATCAAGCATACAAGATGCTCCCACTGGCACAAAAGGTGGATAAACGAGCTCAACAACTCAATCAAACCAAGTCAGAGTACCAAAGACAGGTAACCAAGACAATGCCTCAATAGCATCCCAAGAGCATGACGGCTACAAAGAAACTGTAGGTAGCATCCATGAGCAAGACATACATCCCAATAAATATTTCTGACAACCAAAATAACAGCCAATACAAAATTCTGAAATAGCAAATGAGAATCCAAGCCAAGTCTTTAGAGAGCACTAAAGCTCAACAAGTACATGGTACACTGTGCCAAGACAAATGCATCAAGCCGTAGGCGTCGGGTAAGCATGTACCCAAATAGCATATAACTATCAAAGCACTGACTACTGTCAAGAATAGACCAATGTCAATAAGTGCAGGCTGAAATAAGCTCAAGCTTCCAAAAGCATCCGGATCCAATGGCAAGCTCGAAGTCGTCCCTGGAAGATCAATACATCATAGCATAACCCAAGATATACATCCGGAACCAATAGGCATATGTCAAAGCATGAAAGATAGCTTCATCCCAAGAGTATTCAGCATGCATTTATTGTTATAAATTGAGTATTTCCAGCCCTACAATCAGGCCAAAATCATAGCATTACATGTAGCTTCAATCCCCCAATCAATCGACATCATTAGAAGCATCACATAAGCCATAGGCATACAAATACATGCTGTCTCAAACCTAAAATCTATTGCAAAATATTTTATCATTAGAATTTGGCAAATCCAACATCACCATCGTGTCCAGAGCATGTCAAAACCCCAACTTAGACTCTTACCTTGCTTGAATTGGGTTCCGAATGCCCGAGATATGACAAAAAGAGTGATTTTTGGGCTAGATTTTGAAACATGTGAAAAAAAAAAACGTGGGCTGGCTGGGAGGGTCTGCTGTCCCACGTGTCAATAATGGGGGCCAAAGGGGTCACAAGTGGGGGCCAAAGAAGGCCTACACCAAGCCTCAGCAAGCCTTGATAGGCTGGAAGCAAGATCTTGGTGAAGGAAGCTCCAAGAGGTGTGAGCTATGGCTGCCCACAACCTGTGAAAACCCTGCTTACCTAGACCTGTGGACTAAGATAAATCTCTAAAATAATGAAGCAATACCTCAATTTCAATGCCCTGATGGTGCCTCAATAGGCTGGGAAGAAGCTCGAGAAGCCGAGGAGTGATGGGAGCTCAGGAGAATGAGCTATGGCTACCGGGAAGGAGGCCTAATGTGAGTGGGGAGTCAATGGGAAGCTGAGAATACCATGAGCCAAGCTCAAGAGTTGGGAAGCCGTGATCTGATACCACTTGAAAGGTGAGAAGGATTGAAGCTACACTCGAGAGCTATGGCGGGAGAGCAAGAGCAAGAAAGAGAGAGACAAGAAATGGGAACTCCAACAGTCACAATGTGTGACCGAGCCTTCCTTTATTCAAACTATCACTAAAAGAATAAAGAATAAAGTAACGGTGATGGGAGCCCACCACTTGCAGTGTGCAGTGGTGGTGACTGTGAGTGTAGTAATACACGAGCGGCCAGGTGGAGGCGCATTTACCTCCAACATATTGCTGGGGTTTTGTGGCCTTCTTCTTCTCTTGTGCCCTAGCCTCCTTCTAGGTTGTCTATACCTCTTGCTCTCCTCGGTCACTAATGGTTTTCTTGCTTGATTGCTCTACATCAAGGTGAGGTAACTGATGTGGTGTCTCCCCTACTTCTTCCTCAACTCATTCTGCCTCCCTCACTACTTCCTGAATGATTGCTGTCAAGACCCCACCAAATTTGATTGTGGAGGTCTTGGAGGCAAGCTTCTTGTGCATTGACCTAGCCGTTGGACTGGGGACTTCCCTCTTGCTGGTGTTGAGCTTGTGGCTAGAACAGTGGCTGAGGTCTTGACGATTTCAAGACAAACCCATTCCAGTTCACTTCTTCAGGGGACCCTATGGCTATCCTCTCCAGCAGTGGCATGCCAAATATATTCATCAATGCATTGTACCTCTGTCCCGAGAAGAGGGCATGGGTCATCTTCACTTGCATCCATACTTTTGGGTTTGGGATGTCTGCCAAACTTATCCCATCCACCATGTGCACATCATGCTTATTCACTCCCAGCATAGCATATACATCTCTCCGAGGGCGTCTTTCTATCTTGACGGCCAAGCCTAGGTCCTTCTTGATCATTGTAGCACTCAGTGGTACCTCCACTTGATGCTCTTCTTCTCTTGTCCTGACTGTTACTATGCCATAGTTCCTTGCATCATCAAAACTTCTCAGGAACTCTATGCACATGCTCTAGTCAATTGCTTGCCCTAATTTCTCCATGTACTTCTGGAGGGCACATTTGTCCACCACCTGCTTTATAGCTAGCTTCTCCAGGATGGCTTCATTCAAGTTTAGTGTATGTTTTAAGGTGAATTAGCTAAAGCCCCTTGTCTTGACAGTCAGGCTGTACATAGTCTGCTTTTCTTCTGTGAAAGGGAGCTTGCCACCTTTATCTTTCCCTGCCATTGTGGGTACTATCATTCATCATAATCCAACATTAGTATTCCTTAAATGACTTTTTGGTTAGCAGGCAATTGATTTTTCTTCCATGAAGAGAATGAACAAGTTGAATTAAAGACATGAAATTTTTTAACAGCAACCTATTCATTCCAAAACATTTTTGACATTTTTGACCTTTTGTTTCCAACCCCTTTTTCTTTCTCTATTCTTTCATCATTTCAACTTTGATTAAGGCTTTTTACTTTCTTATTGTTTCCTATACTTTGTTGGTCACCTTCACATTACCCCCTCCCCCCATGGGAAATGATAAGAATCCTTCCTAGGATTGGACATGGGAGAGGCAAGGCATTTGAGCACAATATGGTACTATCTACTTTGACATAAGCCCAGACATAAGCCAATCCAAGGTTGTATTCCAAGTGAGCATGAAGATCAAAATTACGAGGGCTAACACATACTTGGGTAATGTAAGTTAGGACATTGGTTAGAAAATCACCCGAGTTAATGCGGCTAGCCACATGTAGCTCCTCTTCCGTAAGGATGAGATCAATGTAAGGGTGGGCCAAGACTTGGCCGTCTAGGTGTTTGTTTTGGGTGCTAGCCAAGACCCTAAAAGAGGTTGGTGCTATGTAAGTTGAGTCATACTCGTTGTTTTAATTGCATACCACTGCTCAGCATTAATCATTACTTGGCAACCTCGTTTCTCCCATTGGAGACGTAGGTTATACCATTTTTGTAAGAACGATGAGTCAGAGTCAGCGAGGTGAGTGAGTTCCTCAAGCTCAATGGGTGGCGCAGGCCTTTGGGGCTTGCGGTATGATGTTATTAGCCGTTTGATGAGCGCATGCTTTTTTGAGATTTCACCATTATTGATCAACTCCTTTGTGACCTTGGATAATTATATGGTCATGAACTCGTATTCTTCCCAAGTGCAGAATAAAGAATGACCATCAGAGAGGCAAGGGGTTCATCAAGCAAAGCCAAGGTCAAGTCTTTCATAGCTCCTAGCGAACATGGTGAAAGTGTTTTCCAAGAGCCTGATGCAAGTCACCAAGTCATCTCTTGTATTCCCAGCAAGGTCCTTAGCAATCGATAGGAACGAACGTCACTCGTAGGAAGGCCTAAGACGAGTGGTTGCGATAAAATTGGACTAGATAATGATGGTTCTAGGGGCAGCGGACTAGAAAGTGGTGTTTCAAAGGGGAGATCTGCAATTTGATTAGTGTGTCTAGTGCTTCTTTGGGGTACTAAGGGTGGCTCCAATGGCATAGATGGTGCATTTCCCTCCTCTTGCGCAACCACTAGGGTGCCAAGCTCTCTAGACTTAGACGATTATGGGGTATCAAGTTGTTTTTTTGGTCGATATATTGGTTGGGGTTTGATGACCCCAATGATCATGGTTTCTGTAGGCTTTGACTGCTCGGGTTTCTTGGGTGTTCAGTGCCTTAGCAGAAGTGGGGCTTCCTAGAGATGGGGTGGCAAGCAAGGGTCGTGGTTGGGCTATGCTTCTAGGATTTCCCTTCTTGGGCACCCATATCCAAGTTTTTCCTTCGTCGTATCCTTGGGCTCACAACATATCTTCGGGGATCCATCGCGGCTTGATTGTGTACCTACGTCAATAGCATCGGGTCGGTCTCTTAGGTTTCAAATGATAGTTGCTAGCTTTGCATGGCTGTGTTTGCTAGCTATGAGTAGGTTGTGTTTGGTGCTTTGGCACCCATTTAAGCATGGGCTCTGTGGCTTTGGGGATGGCCTTATTTGGCAGTGGTTTTGTAGTCTGGGTGGGTTATGATGACTAACAACCCCCCTCTTAGACTTGATCCTAGGTATCTCTATCAGTGGCATGGCAGGCTTGGGTGGAGCCTCATTGCCCTTGCTGAAAACTATCACGATTCAAAAGTTGCCAATGGCAAGGTGAATATGTTGTAGATCATTACCTACATTGCAATGTGCTTGCTTCTTGAAAGTGCATCCTAACAACAATTCTTGACTTGCATCCTTTGTATTTGGCAATGCATAGAAGATGACTAGTAGGCTCTCAAACTTGATAGAGACTGCGGTCTTACACTTCCCTAGGAGTTCATATGACTTGCCCCCAAATGGGCTGAGTTTAGCATTAGTAGATTGCAATTGTGGTTGACCAATGAGGGTCCAATGAGCGTGAGTCAAGAAATTGAAGTCAGCTCCCTCATCAATCAAGGCATCAAATATGTGTGTACACCGGGCGGTGGCCGTGATGCACAAGTATGCTGGTGCTACTACCTCCTCATCCTCATCCTCTAATTCAGTGATAGTGGCTACGCGAACATTGAGAGGGACGTCTAGCATTACTTCTTCATGCACTACCATTAAAGGAGCCTATGCCCTCACCTTCAAGGGTTTCAAGTTCTATGTTGCTCGTCCTACTAATGGTGCATACTCGGAAGGGTCCTTATCCTCGAAATTTCATTTTCTGCTTATGGCCCTTTACCGAGTAGAGAAAAACAAGGTCTCCCTACTCAAAGTTGAGTTGTTTGACGTGCTTGTCAAATCACATCTTCCATTATTCTTTGTCACAAATTAGGGAGTGGGTGGCTAGGAGAGCCAATTCTTAGCTAGTCATTCCAATTCCATGAGATGGTCAGTCCAAGATTTCTTCCCTCTCTATCTCTCCAGTACTATTCTCCTAAAGCTAGGGACAAAGAATTCTAATGGCAAGATGGCCTTAGTCCCATAGGTCAGCCTAGAGGGTGTCTATCCCACAACCATTTTATAGGCTGTCTGATAGGCCCATAATGCTACCATAAGTTTTTTGTCCCAGCCACTTCGCGAGGTAGAAACTACCTTCGTAAGGATGTTGACTAAGATCTTGTTCATGGATTCTACTTGGCCATTAGCTTGAGGGTAGTAGGGTGAGGATTTACTATGGATGACTAAGAAGGTTGAGAGCAAGTGGGAAATTACATCATCGATGAAGTGAGTGCCTTGGTTGCTTATTAATTCAATAGGGCAACCAAATCATGAGATAACCTACTCCCACAAGAACTTCACTATGGTCCTAGCATCATTCTTCCTAGTGGCTTGTGCCTCGGCCCGTTTCGTAAGATAGTCAGTTGCTACAATGATGTATCTAGCCTGTGAGTATTGTGCTACGGGACTATGGGTCCAATGAAGTTGATTCCTCACTTTTCAAAGGGTTCTCATGCAATGACAAGGGTCAACTCCATCTTACCCTTTCATGTAGGAACTTTAGTACTTTGGCACTCATCACAATGCTTTACAAACTTAGCAGCATCGCAGAATAGTGTGGTCCACCATATGTGAGATTGCAACACCTTACGGGCCGTTGCAGGGCCCGCTAAAGTGGCCTCCAGCAATCCCACCATGTGCTTCGCTCAACATGTCCTGCATCTTGTGCTTGCACACACATCGTCATAGCAACCTGTCTTGCCCTAACCTATAAAGTTGACTGGATATCAACTGGTAAGGTTGGACTTTCAAAATAAGTCTCCTAAACCTGGTCTTCTCGATAGGTCTCTCAGGCAAACTATGCTCTAGCACTTAGACTATGTCATCTGCACCTAGTATGGCATTGAATCAGCTCTTGGGTAAGTTACTCATGAATATATGTGTGCACCATGTGGGTTCAAAAAAATGTATTTTTAAAATACCATTTGAATACATTTTTTACTTACATAAGGGTGTAATATAAAGGGGTTATTTATAGATTGAATAGAAAAGGTTTATGTTTTATTCAAGAAAATTTTATAAACAATGATATTTATAAGTAGGCCTTGAACGCACCTGATGTAGAGGATATACATATAGTAACTTCCTCGAGGTCAGCTCTAAACAAGTATTTCTCGCTAGACAAGCTGAAAATATGAGCATCGATAGATCATCAGATATGCCTTGTCCAACAGCTTCTCCTGTGGTTATTCACAACATGTGATCATCCATGTAGTGCTACTTGTCCTTGCATACCACCACAAAGAAATACAATTCTAGAAGAAGAAACAACCATCTCATAGCACAAGGTTTATTTGCAAGATATAATAAGGCTTGATGGTCTACAAAAAAGGTGAAAGGTGTGGCCAGGAGGTAGTGTCGAAACTTCTTTATAGCAAATACCATGGCCAACCCCTCCCTTTCTATGGTGGAGTAATTCATCTCCATGTCAGTGAGCTACCTACTAGCAAAACTCACAAGGTAATCCAAGTTATGTTCATCAGGCTGGCACAAGACGACTCCAATAGCAAATTTAGATGCAATTATATGCACAAGGAAGGTGTTGTTCCAGTCTAGGGCACATAAGATTGGTGCAGTTGTAAGAGCCTTCTTTAACTCCTCATATGCTCATTGGAACTCATCAATACACTCAAACACAATCAGTAGCTTATACAATGGTCTTGCAATCAGTGTGTAATTCAATATGAAGCGCTCATAGTATCTAGTGTGACCTATGAAACACTCAATTCCCTTATAATCCTTGGGTGGTGGCAAGTCAACAATGACCCTAACTTTCAAAAATTCGGTGACTATGCCATTCTTGGATACCATGTGCCCTAGGATGCATCCATACTTGACCTAGAATTGGCACTTCAAGAGGTTTACTGAGAGGTTGTAAAGTCGATATCATTCAAAGACTGCTTGCAGCTTTTTCAAATGTTCTGCCCAACTAGAGTGCATGCATAGGTTGTCTACAAACACCTCTAGCTCTTCTCTAAGAATATCTTTGAAGATGGTGCACATTAGACGATGGAAGGTTGCAAGTGCATTCATTAACCTAAAGGGCATTATGATATAAGCAAAGACACCCCATCCAATGGCAAACACGGTCTTGTGCTATCATCCGGATGTACTTGCACTTGGTTTTATCCTGAGAAGTCATCTAGAAAATTGTAGGCCTCTTCACCTGCTACCCTTTCGAGCATGTGCTCCATGTATGGTAATGGGTAATTATCCCTTTTTATCATATCATTAACCTTCTTATAGTTCACGCACACTCAGATCTTCCCATTCTTCTTCATGACTATAACAATCGGTGATACCCATTCTATGTGCTCTATTTCATAGATGAATCATGCCCTCATTAGCATATCGATTTCCTCCTTCATGGCTTGGGCATGCTTTGGATTCATAGGTTATGATCGTTGTTTTATATGCACCACATCATGGGCCATTGGTATGTTATGTGTCACCACTCTAGGATCCACTCCTTTGAGCTCATCTAAGGACCAAGTGAACACGTCCACATACTCTTACAAGAGTGCAACGAGACTAGCCTCTTCCCCCTCAGTCAGGTCGTTAGCTATAAATACAGGCCAAGGATTCTCGCCTTCCCCTACCAGGTTGACTTCCTTGACCTTGGTGGGTCCCTCAATCAGTTCACTTGTCTATCCTTTTCTTTTCACCCCCAGCAGGATCACTACCCTATCACGTTTCTTAAACTTCATGAAACATTTTGGTAGGTCCTACCATTTCTTCTGTTGTTCTGCATCAAATTCCTTCATCCATCCTCTCCTTTCTTCCTTCAATCATCTTCTGCACCTGAGGACCAACAAGTCCCCCTTGGGTGCATTTTGTCCTAGGAGGTCAGGGTATCTATGGGTCACTCTCCGTACTGACCTTCAATTCGGAATTGAACTCACAATCCTCACTAGAGGGAGGAGTTTCCCCTAGTAGTTGTATCTCAGTGGGTGCATGTGTCCTAAGGGTGTTGTGGGTGGTTGGGCTATCCCTACTTGTTTGTAATCTATTACTCCTATGTGCTCAATCGCACTCCATCCACATGATTCCTCTCTCGATCTTGTAAGCACTCCATTTCTAAGGCTTGGAGTCTACTCTTATCTACTCTATCACTCTTCCCTCGGTGTCATACTCTATGGTGTCTATCTCTTCTTCACTTTCCTCACTAACAGAGAGGCAGTCCTCATACTCATTGTCGAAACCGTCACCTTTTGACTGCTCATCATCTCCAAGACTCTGATCTCTAGCTTCTCCCTTGTTGGTGACTAAGGCCCAATTATACATTAAGTTCAGGTCATGCACCTTAGTCCATCTCCACTAACGTTCATCCAGGAGGTCTCTGAGGGGCTTGAGATTAGCAACGGGGTTGCCAATCAATTTGCATGTCAGATACTTGAGGATCTTGTGAAGTTCTAGCCTGGTGCTAAGAACATGAAGAGAGATAGGTCTTGGTTGGCTGCTTGAGCTCCTGGCCATCATGCAGAGTGGCACTGTGGGCTCCTTCTTTGACACTCTTGCATTTTTTGCAACCTATTTGTATGCCTCCTCTTTGTTTGAGAATGGGAGATCGATGGTAGATAGGATGTGCATCCAATCTGCTCATCCTCAGGGCAAGGGATATACTTGGTTAATGGCCTATACAATTTATTTACTGGCACATCACCCTTGAGCATGGCAAAGATGGCATCTAGGTTGACAGGGGTCATCTTCCAAGTGTCCATCTCGACCCTTACTGCTTCCGTTTTGTTTCCTAAGAATATTAGATCGTTGCCCCAGTCTTTGATAACTCGAGCGTTCCTCATCCAAGGTCAGCCTAACAAAATGTCATAGTCCACTCCCTTCATGACAATGAAGTTCACAAAGAATTGAACACCCGCAATCTTCACTAGCCAATTCTTTAAGACTCCAAATGGCTCAACACACTCACTCGTGTCCCAGTATCTACGATTCCCTTTTGTGTTATGTCTCCTAAGGCTAGGATAGGCAAGACTGTGTGTGTCTCAGTGCCTTCCCAAAAGGCGTTGACGTGTAGTGACTTTGGCACTGAGTGCAACGTCAAACTGGGTATCTACGTGACTCCATCATGATCTTGCAAGTCAGTGGCAGCATGCTCCATTGGTTCTTCCATCTAGTGTTTCAACTCCTACCATAGCGTGGGGTGCTCCTAAGCAAGTATCCTAAACTCAGAGTCATTGGGATGGTCACTAACATCACGTGAGGAGGTTGTTGGTTGCTCCCCTCTCTCCTAGGTTTGTGCTTCTTGGCCATTGGTCTTGACTAACTAGTTGGCTCGTAGCATCTAAGCTTGGCCTAGGTGGCACCACCTGTGGCATGGGTGCGTCTCTTGACCTTGGTCGTGCAAGTGAAAGTGGTGTTCTCACTCTAGAGAGATCCTAGATCTTGTCCTCTAAGATAGGCTTAACATCCTTGAGGTGCTTCTGAGCTTCCCTTACCCACTCCTTGACTTTGGCTATTGCCGCGAGTTGATGGCTAGGGTGAGGATACTCCCCTACCTTGGCACTCCCTTTCTCTATAGTATTTGGGGCAGTGGTCTCTACATCTGCATCCATAACCTTCTTGCCAATCACTAGCGTTGTCGCATCCTCAATCTTAAGTGTGACCTTTGCGTCAATCTTTTTCTTCATTCACCTTCATCTCCTCTTTCCTATTGAGGCTGCATCTAAGTTGCTAGGCCAAGCAATGATATGCATGCATGCTTCATCTATGATCTGGTCATGACATGTAGTGGGATGGGTGTGCCCTTGATGTCGAATGTCTCGACTCCGAATAGCCCCAAACGCATTAATGGCAAGATTGTCAAGCTAGAGGGTGGCTTCCTTCTAGGGCAATTGGCAAAGAGACGAGTGATGCCACACTGGACACATCTGAGGTCAGCTTTTTCCCTATTCACTTGTTCTCTCTCTGGACAGCGTGATGAGATATGGCCTGGGTGACTACAAGTATTGGATCTTGGCGGCCCTACAAATCCCCCGCCCCTACCTCTACCTAACTCCATCACCGGCATTGGTCAATAGTCTATCATGACTAATTTCCCTCGTTGTCGTACGAGACGTAAGGGCTCACATAGGATTCATCTTCGTTAGGCTCCTCCACGTAATGGATTGGAGCATCACTTGGTGGATGGGTTACATAGAATCCTGGTGGCTTGGATATGATTGTCGGGTTGATCTCCATCCTAGGGATGGCTAGTTTTGTGTTGTTTGGTGTTGGGAGAACCAAGTAGGCTCCTCTTCCAAAGAAATGTGGCAGCCCGTTCCCTAGGTATGGTGGATTCTACTACTCAACATAGGGAAATCTCCAAGGCAACCTATAGTGCATGGCATCATGGCCAAACCTACCACAATTTGTGCAAGGCCTAGATCTAGGACCCTAGCACTCGGCTAGGAGGTGGTTGATTTCATAATGCACACATTGGACCTGCAATCGTGCTGGTTTCCTCACTAATTCCTACAATCATGCTAGCTCCATTCTCACCTCTGGCCGTGATCTACACTCTTCCCCTTGTCCTACTGCATGTTAGAGGTTGTGGTCCTCTGACTGGAGTTATTGCGGTTTGAACTTTGAGAGCTTCTCTCTCTCATCTCGTCATCTGCCCTAATTGCCTCGTCAAAGACCCTAGCTAACACATCTCACTGCAAGCTATAAGGGTTGCTAATGCTGCTACACTTTGTTTAGCATTCGTATTGTCTATGAGCCGCTTGGTCACAAGCTCACTTAGTGTGAGGTCTGCCTCTAGTGCTCTCTCTCTCTCTCTCTGCCTTTGGTCCTACCTTTCTTTTTCCAGCTAAGGATAGAACACATCAAGCTTCGTGCACATCTATGTCCTGTTGCAGCTTCCTAACTCTCTGCTCATGGTTGTAGGAAACTATGCCTTGCACCACTTTTCTAACTACTTTATTCTCTTCCTCTAGGCTTGCCACTACCTACTCTACTGGCCTACTGTGGATTACCATCTTGGTTAGTAGGTCCTACTTGAATCTACTATCCTTTAACTATTGCTTTGTTTGGAGTGACCCACATCAAGTATCCTTTGAGGATGTAAAGTATGAACTAGTGAAAGCACTAGTCTTGAAAGCACCCAAAAGGGGTGAGGTTTTCTATATATTTTCAATAGCCATAATTCATTACATCAGATGTGCTATTTAGCCCAGATTTGGGAGGAGAAGTGATATCATCAAATTGCATTTGCTAGTCCTAAATTGGGGATATCCGAGCCTAATTATACATATATGGAGAAATTGTGCCTTGGGATGGTATTTGCAGTAAAGAAAATGAGGCATTGCATTCTCTATGAGAAGGTGGTATTTTCTACGAAGGCAGAGGGGCTGAGGCTATTGATGAATAAGTTGCAGCTGGCTGACTGCCTAATGAAATGGCTAATCACCTTGCAGGAGTTTGACTATGAAATTAGCAGTAAGTCGACCGCCAAAGTTGCAAGGCATTGTTGAATGTCTTGTGGATTTCAAGGAATTGAAGGAAGGCTTGGATGAAGATAGTGACCTCTAGGGTCTATTCAAATTTGATACAGTCTCCATCCCTTCTTGGTATGCTACCATAACGCACTACCTATCTACAAGAGAGACTAGAGCCACTTTATCAAATCCTAAAAAGAGGAAAATTAGGCAACAAACCTTGAAATTTTCCTTGATTGCAGGAACACTATATCCACAAGGGGTTGATAATGCTTATTGCCAATGTGTCCTACCTGATGAGGCCTCATTTATCTTGGAGGACTATCACGAATCTACTTGTGGAGGGCACTTTGCTAGACGGTTGACTATATAGAAAGCTTTGAGAGCGAGATATTGCTGGATAGTTGACTACACAGAAAGCTTTGAGAGCCAGATATTGGTGGCAACCCATTTTTTAGAATGCTTTTTTGTATTTCAAGAGATGTGATACATGTTAGAGACATGACAGCAAGGAGAACAAGAAGTGCCCCCATTGGCTCCTATCATGGTTATACTACCATTCAAAAAGTGAAGCATCAATTTTATTGGACCTATACATCCTTTGTCAAGTACGTGAAGTATTATATCATTGTGGAAACGATCAACTACTTTGCAAAGTGGTCTAAAGCTCAAACCGCGATGAAGGATAATGCCAAGGAGACAACTAGTTTTATCATGGACTAAATTGTTTATTGTTTTGGTTCACGAAATTAAGAGTTAGTGTTTGATTGTGGGACACACTTTTTGAATAAGGCTATAGAAGCCTGGATGGAAGCACTAAAAATTAAGCACAATAAAACTACCCTGTATAATTCCCAAGTGATTGGACAAGTAGAGAGTACCAATAAATAGCTTGTGGGGATTCTATCCAAGAAGACAGTATCTGAGGGTAAGCGCGATTGGGATAAGAAACTGCATATAGCTATCTAGGCATATAATACAACATTCAAGAGAGCAACAAGCCACACCCCATTCAAGTTGGTATATGGGGAGAAGTGTGTCTTACCCTTGGAATTTAAGTTACCCACTATGAGATTTTCTCTAAATCATTCATTGGGTGAGGCAAAAGTATTGTAAGAAAGGTTCATTTCCCTTGTGCATCTTGATGAAAAATGATTGCAAGCTCTATTACATCAAGAAGTAGGGAGGAAGAGGATGAAAGTACTCCATGACCTTTAAGCTAAAAGATATAAATTTGTGAAGGGTCTGTTGGTGCTATATTATGATGCTTGTCGTGAGTTATTCCCTAGCAAGCTAGAACCTAAATGGAATGGCCCATATAAGATCATTCGTCTAAGAAAAAATGGATCTGCATCCCTTTTAGTATATTTTTAAAGTGTAGAGTTTAAAAATAAAGTGAAATTTAATAAGTTGAAGCCTTACTATGTGTAAGGGCTAATGTCGGACTTGATGCCTTTGTAGGTCTTCCTAGATCTAGCTTAAACCTATAGTGGGTACCAAGACAATCGAATGGGTAGAATCATTCCTTATCTTGGATATCTATATTTAGAGCAATATTACCACCAAGGTCAAGTGATTTGGTGGAGTAAAGTTTATCATATCACTGAGAGACAAGACAAATCTTTTACTTGGGATATTAAGGTCTACTACCACCATTGTCATAGGGTTCTTGTTAGCATCCCTATTGAGTTTGTTGAGGAAGGAGAAATCTCTCTCAGTTTGACTTTGACTTTCATAAGTACAAGTAAACTGATCTATATGGCATGGCCTATCAATGAAGAATGGGTATATACTCTGTATTTTGATGGAGCTTCTCGAGTGCCCACTAAACATGCAAGTGTGGGGGTGGTCATTAAAGATCTTTGATATAGAATTGTTATAAAAATGAGAGTATATTTAGAAACTCCTTTACTAATAATATGGTAGAATAGAAGGCCTTAATCATGGAGCTAAATATAGCATGACATGGTAGTATCCACTGTTTATTGGTAAAAGGTGACTCGCAACTAGTGATGATCAACCAATTGCATGGGACGTATAGTGTGAGGGATCCCATTCTGCAGATGTATCATCATGCAACCTTAGATATCTTGCAATTTTTTGAGACAATGACTTGTCAACGGATTCCCCAACAATGGAATCGCTTTGCAAACTCCCTTCTCAATTGTTCTTTTGTTGAATAATTTGATGCACTTAGGGTAGGGCTGAGCAGCCATTTATGCACGGATTGCCATTTATGCACGGGGTTGGCCAATAATTTGATGCACTTAGGGTAGGGCTGAGCAGCCAATATTCTTGGTCTAGTTTCAGGCTTTAGTAGAGTTATGTGGGGACCAAGGATTTGGTTTCAATAGTAAGCTGTTGAATGGTACATTTTTGGTTTATTTCATTAGGCCAAGATGGCCATTTCCATTGAGATTAATATTTAATTAGGCCAAGAGGGTCATGTATTCGTTTGGTATAGGTACGATTAATGTTTTCTTTTCTTAATGTTGTACTAGACAGATTTGATGAAGTACTTAAAGTGAGCCTCTTGCTGCCCTACTAGAGCTTCTTGTGGCCAAGTCCATGTGATATCCTTCCTTTATTAGTTCTTCCCTTTATGCTGAATAGTTATATGTATGTGGAGTTTTTAATTTTGTTGGAAACTAGCAGTCAAGGTGGCATGAAGTTCCAAGATTAGGCTAGGTATGTTCGGGGAGGTCCAAGCAATCATTCGCTTCCTATGAAGACATTGTTAAGCACCTTAAGAACTATTTTAGAGGGTAGTACCAGTGACCCTATTTTGCTACCTTACTGGGTAACGGGTTCTAGGAGTTTTTGCTAGTTCTGAGGCAATTAGAGAAGCCTGCTGCCAAATAAAAGAAAGAGAAGAAACAATGCCTATATTTGAAAACTATGGTATACTGAGGTGTGTAAAAAGGGATTCTAACCCTTTAACAAAACAAAAATAACTTAATTAAAAGAAAAAATAAAGAGCAGATGATCATTGCCTTGCAAAGGCTTGGTAGGTTTCTAGGGTCGAGTCACAATGTCTTGTCTTCCTGGGGGTGATGATCTCTAGCTAGACAAAATAAATAAGGATACTTGGAGCAAACATAAAAGTGAGGGAAAGAAAAAGGATTTCGTGTCAATATGTGAGGGCTTGGTAAGTTCTTTGATACCAAGTCAAGACCTAAGGCCAATGCCTTGTTCTCCTTAGGTTAGTATGCTCAACTCCCTCCTTTTTACACGCTCGAAGATACCTAACAAGCTTCACTACAATTAAACAAACAATTAAACGATAACAAGTTTGTCAATGGCAATATTCTTTCTACCAATGCATTGATAAATCTCTAACAATATCCCACTAATGATAGAAAGCTATGTACCTCTTTTGGAATGCGTGGCAAGCTCATAGTGACTATGATCTTTATCTTTTCAAGATCAATCACGATTCCCACCAAACTAATCACATGGCTTAATAATAGCCCATACGGCACTCCAAAGATGCACTTTCGTGGATTAAGAGCCATGTAAAACTGCATGCGATGCTCAAAACATTTTCTTAAGATGATCAACTATCTATCCCTTATGGAAGCTACCCAGATCATCAATGAAAACTTTTAACTCCTCTAGAGAGATGTCACCAAAAGTCTTATCACCTATTCATTGCTAAGAATCAGGCACATAGCATAACCTAAAGGCCATCACCTTGAATTGTGGTGGCCCCACTACAACTCTTCTACACCTCAGGGATTTGACCCCAAGATGCACCGTGAATACATAAAGCACATGCAATACATACTTAGAACCTGTCAAAGCATCCATGAAAATGGAATAATTCATGGTAGTAAGTGGCTCATTATAAATTCCTCATGGGTCAAAAGGAACATTACCATCCAAATCGAAACGAAAAGTGTTGGCATGATCATAAAAGTGTTCTTGCCCAACTTTCTCCTCAACATCCTCATTTTCAGTGGTAGTTACAAATGCATTAACCTCATCAGTGTCATCCTCTAAATCTTCAAATATTAAGATGCTACGGACCTTGTCTTTTGCATTTTTATATATGCGCTTTTTTTGCATGATCAGTTGTATACTTTTCTCCACATTTGAAACATAAGCCTTTTTCTTTCCTTTCTTTGTAGAGATCCATAGGAATAGACTTTGGATTCACATTAGCTGAAGTAGATCTAAACTTGCTATCCCCTTGTTTAAAATCTAGTCTTGGATTGTTTGTTATCCTGAAATTTCCTTGAGGTCTTGAAGCATTGAACGATGGATAAGTTGGCACTCTTGAGCTCCCATTGGGTGCATGATTGCTGCCATAAACATTGCCAACTTGTCCCTATTTTAAAACAGTCCTTGGTTGTCCATAACTAGGCTAAAATGAAGCCTCCCTTATATAGTTTCTTCCATAATGTTTTGCAAGCTCAATAGCTTTGAAAATATTAGTAGGATTTTGTGCCATAGTATCATCTGATAAATAATGTTATAAACCATACATATACTTGTGGAGTTTAGCTTCATCACTAATGCTCTCTACATATATGGTAAGGTTGAGGAATTGGTTTATATAATCCCATACACTTGGGTCTCTTTGCTCTAATTCATTCCATCTTTGTGCCAATTTTTCTTTTTCAAGAGGGAAGACAAAGACTTCACCCACCATAAGTGTCTTGAATGCATCCCAATCCTCTACAAGTATGTTCTCTTTCTTGATATATCTCTACCAAGTAGCGTAAATTCTTCCAAATGTAATAATGCAAAATGAATCTTCATATCATGAGTTCTAAGGAATATATCAAAATAGGATTCTAATTTTGAAATCCATTCCTCTAGATCAGATAGTGAAGATGACTGCCCACTATACTTTGCCAAAATGATTTTATCCTTCAACTCCCTTTCATGAAAGGTTGCTATCTCAAAATAGACTGCTCATGGTCAGTAGGCATTGAACCTCCATAAGAAGATGGTACTCTTCCAATAGGTGGCTAAGAACTAGTGTGAAACCTTCTCAATGGTAGAGAACCTCTAGGGGGTTGGGAATTCAGCACATAAGCTTGGAAATTAGCACAATTCATACTACCCAAATAGTCATCATGTCTTTGTGAAGTCTCACCTACTTCATATTGACTATTGGAAATTCCCCTTCATCCAATAATTCCTTTGCCTTGGCCATTTTGTTTAGGTAGCTGAAGTGGGACTGAGGGATCACTATTTGAATGAGCTTTCTCCTTAGCTTCCTTGGTTTACATTTATATTTGCACCCATTGGGAGAATTGTGCCATTATTTGAGCATTGGATTCTACTAATTTATCAATTTAATCCTTTGTTTGAGTAGTGGAATCCACCAACTTCTTAATGGAAGACTTCATCAACAATACTATCTATTCAACTCTAGATAATAGCTCCATATGCCTTTGAGCATCCCTACTCTCATGTTCACACATGGTATTATTAAGTGCACTAATTTTTCCTTACATAGGAGGCTCTTTAGGGCTCTCTTGAGGTTTATTTTCCAATATAGATTCTCTAATTTGTCAAGCATATTCATCTCGGGCCTTACTCTTTCCCTTATGACCTACCATAGTAATACAATCCTATAGTACCCCCTATCAAAAAATTAGTTATAACTTGAGCTAGGAAACTCTAATTTCCAAAAAAAATTATTCAAAAAATAGCCGAAAATTCTATCTTCAAGATGAGCTATCATGTCATAACATATTTAAAGCAAAATTTTTGCAACTCAATGTCATAGGCTAACTGTCGAGGCATGTATCCTATTTTGACCTCTAAGTACCTTGTTTCCACATATGAGAGAAAAATGGTAGTACCTAATGGCTACCAAACCCTATGGAGAGCTGCACACGACTTGTGGAAAACCTATAGTATCAATACCTATACTTCAATGATGAAGATGGTACCTTGAATAACTTGTATATATCCTATAGTGTCCTGTAAAATTCTTGTTTCACCCTGTTTTGATCTTCAAGTCACTTGAGTTTTTAAGAGTGCTTCAATCTTCTATTCTCCACTCGATGTACTTATATGAGAGATAAAATTGCAGATAAGGCTCTCCACATGGATCTACATCATCGAGAGATGGGAAAAGCTCCCTTGGGTCATTTTGTTTCACCCCTTCTTCAAGATCTTTAATATTGGGGGAGGTTCACCTCTCTATTGTCCCACTATCTCCCCCGACATCCTCCCTTTTTCTCGGTGGGAATATCAACATGGCAGTAACATGCTACTCTAATCAATTAGCATGATATGCATTATTTAAATTTTCATTTAGCTCTTTCCATGAAGTGCAAGAGGATTAAAATCTAGCAAAATGAATAGGGAGAGAGTCTTACCATGCAATGATTCACTACTGACTTACCCTTTTACAATGGATTATAATATATTTTACCATGAATAGACACTGATCAACAAATCAATGAATTAGAGTAAGCAATCTTATCAATCAATTGGGCTTTAATCAATGGGACTAAATATTATGCTGGAACTTCAAGCAAGAGCTTCTAATTCACTGATTGAACCAAGTATGAATCAAGTAAACAATGCATTCCATGAATGGGCTGATTTAACTAATGATGGATTGAAATTTGATGGAAATTTTACAACTCGTTTATCCCTCAATCAAGTGGATGAAGGTCAACAATTGGATGAATGAGAGAGATTAAGAATTAAAGAGGAATACTTTTTGTTAGCTTGATGAAGGCTTGAATGATCCCCAAATACGTAATGAAGCCTTCGTTACTCAATGTTGTTGAAGTAATCTTCACTCCTTGTACATTTAATGCTTAGAAGCAATCTTGAAGCTTCAAAAGCTTGAGATTGAAGTGTGAAACCTATTTTTCCCAATTTTGACTCCATAAAAGCTCTTGAAGATGAATCCTTGACTATTATTGCTCAATCCTTGGAATTTGTGCAAGAATCTTTGCTAAAATAAGTTCCAAGGCTGAAATGATGAAGAATCTTCAAGAATATTTATTGAAATAAGTTTCAAGGATGATGGAATGATGAAGAATATTCAAGAAATTGATGAGAACTTGAAGCTTGAGGTGAAGCTTTCATGGTTGTCCATGGCTAGGGTTTCTCAAAAATCGAAGAAGAAGAGAAAAATGCCAACTATTTCAGTCATTTGTTAAAGTTTTTGCATGCTAAAGACCAACAACCAATCATCAAGCTGAGTAATGACCAACAAGAAGAGAGATCAGCTCTCCAAATCAGCCCAAAAATTGCACCACAATTTTTTAGGCTATTTACTACAGTCCACAATTTAGCACTTGGTCAATCTACTATTCCTCCTGCTACTAAGAATGAAGAATGGAAAAAGATTTGAGTGTGTAATGACTAGGAAACTTCATATCCTAAGAGATATAAGGAGATATTAGCTCAAAACTCCATGAAATCTATAGGAGAGCTCCAAGAAAGGGAAAAGAGAACCCTCCCTTTGAAAAGTAACCATAGTTTGTTTCTCTTCCAAGTTTGGTTAACTCCTATTTGACCAAGTTACCTTCAAATTAGTCTGTAATGGATTCATGGCCTACCATTTTAGCCATGGCTTGGCCAAATATCTCTAAGATATTTTTCAAATCCCTAAGTTTAGTATTCGCTTCTAGTAGAACACCTACAAATACCTGCTATGTGGCTCCTATACCTACTATCCAAGATTTAATGGTCCATGAAATTTGGAGAAAATAAGACTGAAATGAGAAAATAAAATGGACCAAAAGCCTATGCTCTGATACCACTTGTCAAGGAGTGAATTGTGAGATAAGAAAAAGAAGAGTAGAGGGGAGAGAAAGACTAGAAATAGAGAGACAGAAACATGAAAGATGATAGAGAAGCCATAGAAGATGTGAACAAGAAGGTAAGGTAAGAGACATTAATGTATTAATGTTCCAAAAGATGTGAAAATTTACATGTCTCTCCCTTTTGTACCTATATAAGTGTGACAAGGTATTATTTTTATTTCTACACCAAACATCTCTTCTTTTCAGCTTCTTACATGGAATCTCCCGTAGGTAAGCCCCATCATTTTATAAAGTATTCTAGCACAAATCAATTTCTCAAAACTTTGTCTCTCTTTCCAATGACCTTTTGAAGCTCATAAATAATGAGACCCTCTTCATCCATAGGAGGAAAATCCTCTAGAACTTAAATTGCTAGACTGGCACACTTCTTTAGGCATTAACAAAGCTATGTGTAGTGCTTGTAGCCACAAGAATATGAGCAACTTTACCATTTATAACATCACACAACCATGTGGATGGAATGGGAATGCATCCATCGGATTGTAAAGCTCTTCATGGAGCATCATTCTTTTCTTCCTGTGGGTCTTCATAACGGGATAAGGCTACCATTTTCTTCATCCTATTCCACCCCAATAATCATGCCTAACCTTAGCATTTCTTGACTTACATTTGTTCTTACAGTTGAGAGTCAACTTATCCCCACACTTGGAAGCATAAACATTTTGTATACATATCCTTCAACTCATCATTGCTTGCATTGTTTGTGGCTGAAGGTTTACCACCAAAGTTTGTCCACCTAAAGTCCAATTTTACCTCAGCATTGAGCCTAAAGTTAATACCATGTTTTTCTCCATAAAATACTACCCCAATGTAGGAGTGGTTTGATAAAGTGTTTTCCACAACTTTGGGCTAAAGAGAGGGCATATCCCTTCAATAATTTTGGTTGTACCACTCATTAAGATGAATGGCCTTGAATTACATGGCACCAACCTTTGATGAGAGCTTAAGGTCAAGTTTATACACATATTTATTTAATTTTTCCCAATCTAAACTTCCTTCAGCATACAATATAAGTTCCCAATCTAAACTTCCCTAAGCATACATTGATAAGTTCAACAATATGTTGGAGTAGTCTTAACAAACATGCCTCTTTGTTTTAGATCATACCATCTCCTTTGTAACTTTTCATTCTCCATAGGAGAGAAAAAAACATTATTTCCCTCTTAAACTCCTCCCAAGTGGCAAACTCTTCTCTAATTTTCATCAGGTACCACCACAACTGTGAGCATATCCTTCAAAATGAAGGGATGCACAGTGAATTTTGGCTTTATCATTATGGGAAGAGAATGTAAAGTACAACTCAAATTTGTTAATCCATTCCTCCCATTCTATTGGTGAAAATATGTCATGTTTGATGTTTTAGTATTGAATTTTCCTTTCTCTTCTCTATAATTATAAAGTGGTGGTGGATTACATTAGGATATCCATAACGAGGTTACTTTCATTAGTCTTTGCTCCATGAATTTTTTCTAAAGGAGGGCTAACAAAATTGATTCTTATTGAACCCATGAGAAGATGATTGCCCAAAACCATGATTAGAGGGCTGACTGAAAAAATGGTGCTCTCTATTTGCTTCATCATGAAATGACCTTCTACCTTCATGCTTGTCTTCAGGGTTGTGTTGGTTATGAGCTTCCACTTCCTTTTGCATGGTTGAGAGCTCAGGGTAAAAAGATTTGTAAAACAAATCACAACAATAATTGCCATCTTCATTCCTAAGGTCGTCTTCTTGTCCATCAACATCCTTTGGGTTGAATTGAGGCTTTGCTTTGTATTTAGCTTGCACTTGAGGTTGATAGAATGCCTCTTTCTTCTTTGATGGCTTGCCCCTTCCACAATTAGGCCCATGTGGTTGATCAAAATATCTTTATTAGGAACAATTGTGGGGCTAGAAATAGGACTTAAGGAGGCTATGAATTATGTGTATTACTACTCAAATCTTTTGTGGCTACTACCAATTCATCAAAGCTACTGCATGTTCTATCCATAGACTTGTTGAGTTGATAAATGCTACTAAGAATACCCACATTTATATGACTCGACTCCTTTGATAGTTGTAGGTAATCATTGGACCCTTGAGAAGCATGAAAATCCTCATTCACATGTTGAATATTTTATGCATTAATTATATATGTTATCTCATCTTCTTGGTGATAATTGAGAGCTTAATTCAAGTGATTTATAAGCTTTAACGTCTTTGCTCATTGTTTCCATGATTTGATCCTTCCTTTTGTTCTTAGCCATATGTATAAAAGTGTATCATCCACAATGATTAGCAGTTAATAATTTGGCTATGACTTAAGCTAGAAAGGTCCAAATGACAAACTTATTGATTGTCAAGATCAAAAAGGGGCCTGACACTTTCTCTAGGGCTCTAGTCAAGTTCTTATGCTCATGAAACCACCCTCACAACCTCATGACTAGGAGCGTCTGGCAGTTACATACTAATCTAACTAAATCATGTGTTTGTATTTATTTGCACTCCAACAATTTTTCCCATTTCCAACTCCCAGAAAGGGAGTATACCATGCATATACAAGTGACGAACACCTCATTGCACACATATACAGAGTATCCCCTAGCTAATTACTGTGGCTCTTATGGCTCTCCTACACCCTAAGGATTGGCCCTAGGATGCAACATCTAAAACATAGAACAGAATCATAACATTGTCCACTTTTTTTCCAAGCTACATATTCCAAGAGATATTTTTGTTTCCTCACTTAATTAGTCCCCAAAGAAAATTGTACTATCCTACAGCTCTAGGATTCTCACACTCTCATCATTGGTCAATAGTTTTAGCAACTAACTGTAGTGCATCCAAGAGACTTCCTCTTTCTTGATACCATATATAAGAATGAAAATGCAAGGTGTAATGCCATGTAGTGCTCAAACAAATTAACCACAAATCGGCCAACATGTCATGTGAAAAACATTATTTCTATTATTTTCTTTCTAACAAATTTTTGCATTGCTTAGAAACAACATTGAAAATAATCAATCTTATTGTTTCTCTGAACTTAAATGAAGAAATTCTTAGATGTCATTATGTGTATGAAAATCAAAATGTAATTGATACATAACTTTCCACAACCCTTTTCCCCTACCCTTTAGGTTTTGCAACCCTGCACCAGTTTAAAAAGGTATTTCATGTCATTTTTTCATGTAAAAAATGGATAGATACACACTTTTACATAAAGATGGACATAGGCTAGGGCAAATCCCCATGCCCTACCTTCACATATATCCTCACATATATACCTAATTTATAGTAATTTTTACGCATGAAAACTAATTTTTCTCATCAAAAATATATTTTTATAATTTTATCATTTATTTTAATATTATTTATTATTTATTATTTTTATATTTATAAAACTTATATAGATTGTGATCTTACATTACATACAACATAACTCCATAGGAACACCATTTGAACCATAAAAATCCATAAAACTATCATTTTTTAACGAAATCTTGCATTGTGATCCTACAATTTTTATTTTCATTATTTAAATTGCTACAAATTATTTATTATTCTATAAATTTAGAAATATTCAAGCGTATTCAACTATTTTCAATCATTTGTTATAATAAGAACAAAATATTCATTATAAAATTCAATAAAAGACATTCACGCTATGAATCGCATATCTTACTAGTTTTGTAAAACAATGATGGGCCAAAGAGCACAATATTTTTACAAAATCTAGCGGTTGTTATCTTTTATTATCAATAGCCATATACTACGATTTTTACAAGGGATATTGACAAATGGCAGATGTTTACAAGTAGAGATACATCAGCATCGATAGGATAGGTTGGATGCTATGTATAATTTCCAAAACATGATATCATTATATCTTTCTTTTTCGTGGATGGATATTAGATATATTCATGTAGAAGAAAGTAGGCCAATTGATATCTATGTCCAAAAACCTATACTGTGAAAACGACAAATCTGGAAAACCATGGATACGGTAATCTTAATACTTGCAATGTCCTTGGATTATAATCATGTCAACTAGGATTACCTTCAATACCTTGTCATAGACATAGCGGTCTAGACGTATTTGCTGACCCCTGGTAATCATATGTGGATTCCTTTTGGACTCACAAAAGATAAAGGCCTCAACTACTTTTAAATTTTCCATCCATTCAAGGCATTTTAGATTAGTATGCATGTTGAAGAATCGATCAGCCTCAATGTAACAATAATGCTCATCCCAGAACCATCTTCTTTCGCGATTCACAGGGGATGGATTGTATAGGCAATCGATTATTCTCATCATTTCTCTTCTCCACTCGTCATCCATGGAGTTCAACACAGAGGTATACATTGCTCGAAAAGCAAGGAACTAGTTCCAAGCTTCATTATTCTACCAAATTTTATCCCTTAACAATTAGCAAGCTCATTATTCCTTAGAATAGTTGGTCTTAAAAACCATAGATATTCTTAATTTCAATTATGCTCTCATACCACGTGTCATGTGCCTACCTAACCATTCCGTCTAGCAGCATGTTTTAGTGGTCCATCAGGAAACTATCCTAGACGACTTTCCCTGACACTCGCGAGAATGCACAGGGTCTATTGTTTAGGTTTCCCAGAGTCCACCCCATAACGGAAGCTACCGACCGTTCCCACTAGGATCAACCTACAAGCTCAGGGTCCTAATTTGACAACTAAGGTCTTGATGCATCAGCTAGCTCCATTAGAGGTGTCCCACAAGGGCTTCTCGTCCAACTACAGTGATTGTAGTTACTCTTGCTTCAAGGAGTGCAACACTTTTTTCCATCAACTGGTTAGGATTCAACCTTAATGCAATTCTAGCACAGCCGCCGCACCTTTTCCCTGAGATAATTACTGATCAAGGTTTTAAGACCTGACCCTAGGTAACTCAACTCTCAGCTCTACCTAATTTTTCCTAATTAACGTTTCATTCAATCTCTTGAGAGAAGCTTCCACCTTACCGGGACCACCCATCCATAGGACGGATCTATTAGGGATCTCGCTCGCCCGCTTCCCACAAATGGTTTTCTTTAGTTTTCTAATTACCTATCACATTAAGTTATGAAATATGAAAGTAGCTTTGTTAATTAATCCATTATCACAAGTTCCTTTGCGTAATTTTACGGCACAACAATCTTTTGGCAAAACATATTTATTTATTATTTGTAAAGTTATTTACAATGATTTTCCCCTTCTGCCTATGCAAAAGATAAACCTCCATTCACGAGAAAATCCCTTCTGTCTGTATAGAAGAAAACAAACCCTCCAAGATTTTCGTCCCTTCACTAGTACCGGGGACTCCAGGATCCCATTCTAATTCACGTGAGGGTCAAGCAATTCCCAAGAGCAATTGAGAGATTTACAACTAGAGCCCCCTTGCACTGCCACCTCCTCCTGCCTAGCGGATTCCTCACCCAACGACCTCTTGTCATTGGGGCCGGCGGTCCAAAGCTCCTCATGGCAGTACAAAACATCCCCCTTGGAGCAGGGTTTCGCGTCTAGCCATGGGGAAGGCATAGCGCGATCTTTCCTCTTATTGTTCTAATTATATATTAACAATCAGATCTAACTACTACAAGCACAATCAATATTTCCTATGTAACCATCAATGCATGCACAAATCAAAAAAGAAAGAACCGCAAGTGTTTTTAGCATAGAAAGCAACCCCACCCAAATCTAGGGTTTCTCTTTTAAGGTCCCACCTTATTCCTAGGGTTTCGCTTCCTACTTGCAACTCTTTTTTCTGGATCTACAAGTTATTTCGCGAATCTGAAGTCTATTTTATCCTTATGAAAAAAATTGGTATTTTTTCCCTAAAAGATAATATGGGCATTTATACATATGGCAGGTGATTCATGCGCTACCCTTCCCTAACCCATACTTAGCAAGATTTCAAATGCTTTTTCAAGTTTGTTTAGAATTTAGAATTTGTATCGACAAATTCTTATCAATATCCAACAAGTTCTACAAACTTTCGATATTTATTTAATTTCCTGATACTGATAGTTTCAGGATTGTCAAGTATTTCATAGTTGTTTTTGCTTCAATATTCTCAATATTTTAGATAACGTTTTCTTGTTGATTCATACCCGGGTCAACTCATGATATTAACACTCTCGCTAATATAACTATTAATATTAACCTTGCGTGTGTTTTCAATAAGAAAATAATTTTTATTTTATTATGCTCATATTATATGGTTTAATCAATGATGTCTGACCATTTGTTAGACTTTCAACGTTATTTGGAAAGATCAATTTTCATTTAGCTATGTCTTAAGTGCAATGCTCATTGTTTTTCTAAAAACTTTATTCTAGGCAATGCAAAAATCATAAGTGTACTTTTTTTAATCTTTTAGACTGAATTATACTACTACACATCTAATTTATGCGCGTATAGTATATATGTTTTCTATACAATTTTTTGTTGATTTAATGCATTAATTATTTCATGTTATTATCTCGATTATTTTCTATAAATTATTATAAAACACATATATGTCTATTTATCATCAACAAAATGAAATAGAGATAGTCACTTTCAAGAAAAAATTATAAAATATTATCTTCCTTAACACCATCTACCTTTTTTCAGTTATTATAATCACGTGTTATTAATGAAATAATAATAAATATCACGAAATAAACCATAATTAAGAGATTTTCTTAATGATAGGCAGATAATCCTTTTCCAAGTGAAAGATTCTTTTCACTTAATAGTTAATTATTATATTACTTATGTTATTTTCCTAAGCAGTAGCTCATATGCATTTTCTTTAGAATGGTTTATAATCATTTAAAGAAAAATATAGCGATAAGCTTATAAAACATTAATTTTTTCCAAATCGACGAGATGTTACCTCTATCAAGTTTGTAATAACAGGGGTTTCGCCAATTCCTACCAAACATTTTCTCCATCGGCTGTGTTTCTTGCTTCTCTTGCTTCAAATGGACTTCTTGAATTTTTGTGACCTCTTGGAGCCATGGATGTCAAGCAAAATTAACGTAATAGTTCAGGGAGAGTTGGTGGTCGTCCAGAAAAATTTCACCAGTGTTTTACTTAGCAATATGGCTGTATGGAAGGAAGGTATAACAGGGGGTAGAGAAAATGGAAATGAGGTAGAAGAGGGGTATTTTCCTCCTTCAAGGCTCAAGCTACAACAGATAAGAGAAGTGGAGAAATTTTTCATCATCAAGAGGTCTTTCTTCTTGCTTTCTTTGTGAAGGAGAGGGTGTGTATTTATAGCCATGAGGGGGAGCATGCAGTCAACTCATTCTTTTGGCTACTTGCCAAGAGCTAAGTAAGCTTTATAGAAAATACTTTTTGATTACATACCTGTTGGATGGTGGCATTGGGATGATTTTAAATTGCTTCCTCTCCCTCCACGCATCAAAAATGTCATGAATTTTGGCTTATTTTTTCAAAAACGTCTTTTTTTCTTCAAAACAACTTCATCTAGTGGTTTTTAGCTAGTTATCTTATGACTTATCTAGTTTATAAAGTCATGCCATACTCTTTGATACTTAACTTACTCAATATCATGCTCATTCTTGCGTATTCTTTGTCTACCGATTAAGGCTTTTACGATTTGTCTTATGGTTACAAAATCAATATGATCTTTGATACATTAAATGGAATCGAGGATGTTAAATCAAATATAATGCGGAAAAATTTATGATCAAGTCGTCGTAATATTATTTACGAGATATCTTTGCTTATTGTTGGCTTGGAACATTGAGGCGTCTTCTTGTGTCGGATTGCAAAATTAAGAAAAATTACGTGCAGTCACTTATGTGATAGCTCAACGAGTAATTTTTAAAACGTCTCAAGCCCAAATTCATTTCTTGATATGAAGTGTTATGGCGGGAATATTACACTCACAAACCAGCACCCATTCCCCCTCATCCTCTCAGTCTATATGAATAGCAATTATGGCAAGAGAGAAAGAGGAAAGAAAAATACTAAAATCTAAACTTTTTATAGAGTACATCAAATCTCTTGCTATATGCAACGTGGAAAATCTACATCTTAGCCCAATGAGGAGGAGGTGTGATTCAAGCGGTCACAAATCTCCATTTTTTGTATTAAAAAATGGGACACAAAAAAAAATTACACCTTCTCACAAGTTGATTTCTTGATTTTAGGCTTCTTCTAAGCTTCATTATTAACACTTAACCTTTAAAATAACCGGTTCATGTTCTTGTGTTCACACTATTTCAAAAGTGGTTTTAGGCTGAAGGAAGGGGCAAACAACTAGACAACCAACTTCCTAGCATCAAAAACTATTACTTGGGCTCTATCACTTACTTTTGGCTTTTGGATCAAGTTCCTTTAGATACATGTTCTTTATCTTGTCATTGGAAACATGTTTACTTTGCACCAAAGGAGCTAAAGTTTTCCTACAAAATCGATCCTTTTTCCACCTAATCTATTTTCAACATTAAACCTAAAATTAGTGCCCTATTTTGAACCATAAACGGTAGGAAATGAAGGGAGCTTGGTGCATATATTTGATTTCTTTCCTCCTTGTTGAAAATAAATATTTGTCTGCCCAAAATTAACAGTTGTCCTAGGGGATTGGTTTGGCTGAAAATGATGCCCTGTTCTTCGCTGAAATTTTTTGTACTTTTAACTATACCTTTCAACCAATTGTATGGTTGATTTGTAAGGAGGAAAGTTTCATGGCTCCCAATTTCGAAGTGTTGATGTCCTATCTATGCAAAATACATAATAGGACAGAAAATGCTTCATGGGAAAAAAATACCCAATCTAATTTAGAGAACTCATATAAACTTAGAACTAATCATATAGAGACATAGAAACATTGGCTTCAGCACTAATGATCAAAAAATGAGAAGTAAATCACAAAGAACATGTTGCAAATAGAACAAGAACACCACAAATGATGGTGCCAACTTCTAGATCCTCTCTATAATCATATGAATCCATCATACATTAAGCTTGGACATCCAAGATGATTAGATAAACGAAAATGACACACAAAATGCCTCATCAGGTCACGTTTTACAACTGCCTCAAAACTGTACTTCATGAGGCAAATAGGGTCTGCCTCACACATAAGACTAACATAACTAAGGTCAAACCATGCTAAGGGGCATAATACATGATCCATAGAGTGTGAGACCGTGACCATGGCTAACACTTGGTGATCTAGGTTTTTTACAAACCGGATTTCTACCACAAAATTTGGCCAAAACCCTATCAAGAGCCTTACCCATAACTTAAACCCTACATCTTATCATTTTGGGTTTACTCTTCAAGCACACTTCAAGCACTAGGTATGCTACATTGCTTCTCGGTTATGATAACTCTAGCAAGTGGAAAAATAAGTTCTTGGGAGGGATGTCAATGTAAAGGGTAAAAGGAAAGGATCTTGGATCTAGAGAGGCTGTAGTTAGACAAAGAAGCAGCATTCCAACACTATTCCATGTAGGCTGAAGAGAGGATGAAGACATTTAATAAGAAGCTAGCTAGCAAGCACATAAGGGAAGGATCACTTGTGTTATGCTATGATAACCACTTTGATAACAAAAAGGATGCTAAACTTGTGTTCAAGTGGGAAGGGCCATTCATGGTCATAAGGAGATATCCAAATGGTAGCTATAAGCTAGGTGACATAGATGGGAGGGTTCACAAGACAAGGGTAAATGGATGGTGACTCAAGCCTTATTTTCAAAGAATTAGGGACACTTTAGGTGACTCATTTGACAAAGAGCCACCAATGAGGGGGTGCAATCCTCCTTGCTCTGTTGCACCATTATTAGTAAGCTAGAGGCATGAATGCCTCTAGCCTAAGGAGAGGGCTAATGATCTGGGTTTTTTACAAACCAGATTTCTACCAAAAATTTGGCCAAAACCCCTATCAAGAGCCTTACCCATAGCTTAAACCCTACATCTTATCACTTTGAGTTTACTCTTCAAGCACTAGATATGCTACATTGCTTCTCGGTTATGATAAAGCTAGTAAGTGGGGAAACAAGTTCTTAGGAGGGATGTCAATGTAAAGGGTAAAAGGAAGGGGTTATCTTAGTAAAGATGGAAATGGATTACACCTAGGGGTTGAGTGAGTGCATAGATTTTTTCAAAGGACTAGCCTCCAAATACACTTGGGTTCCACTTGCATCACTAAGATTTGGGATCTATCACTATCATTAGAGGACATCTCACCCTTGTACACAAGTCAGTGTCCACATCATGGTGTCATTTGGATCTTACATGGACCCCCTCTGTCACATGCTTATATGTATATAAGGAATTAAAGTCAAAGCATCTTTTGGAAGTATTTTTAATAATTTTAATAAATCCCAAGAAAAATCCAATTTCAAAAAAATTCACATGCTACCAATCGATTTTAACCTGGTCTACAAAGTAGTAAAAGTAATTTTTTTCAGATTCTTCATCGATTTGAAGTTACGAAGGCGCAGACTACTGGCTGGATGCAATTTTCTTCTCTCTTTCACCCTTATCACATCAACTTCCCATTTTATCCTTCTTGTAAATATATTATAATAATGTGCTTTGGGCACCCACCTTTTGTAATCTAGCTCCCTTTCTCTAGCTTGTCTACCACCACCCTTGGCTTCTTGCAAGATGACCAAGGTGGGGACTTGTCCCATCTACTATTTTTTATATTATCAAAGATGCCATATATCATTTAGGATTATGTTAATCAAGAAGATTAGCTTAATTTAATCCCTCATGGAGGCTATATAAGGTGCCCATGGAGATGTAAAGAAACAATCACAAGCACATGAGAGCACTCTAGATCATCAAGCCCCAAGGGGAGCCACTAATATCACATTATGCAACACCCTCATGCTAGTCCATCTCTTTGAGGTAATCTATGAGTGAGTCTCTTTTTTTAAATAGCATTCCATGAATACATAATGGCAAGCTTCCTCTACCTCTTCTCCTCTTGTCTCCCTCTCTTCTCATCTCTCTCCCTCTCTCTCATATTCTAATATGATGTCTAGATCATATGGTGTCCAGATCATATGTGCTCTCTTCTAATTCTCCCTCTACATTCATAATTAAACTTATTAAGTAAGACTTGCCATATGCTCTATTGGTGAGGAATCCTTATTTTCTCATGTTATAAATATGTTCATGGGATAAATTAGGAGCCATCATCTCTATTAACCTTCCATCGTCTTCATTTTCCTTAAGATTCTCATCTCTCTCCCTCTCTCTCATATTCTAATATGATGTCTAGATCATATGGTGTCCAGATCATATGTGCTCTCTTCTAATTCTCCCTCTACATTTATAATTAAACTTATTAAGTAAGACTTTTCATATGCTCTATTGGTGAGGAATCCTTATTTTCTCATGTTATAAATATGTTCATGGGATAAATTAGGAGCCATCATCTCTATTAACATTCCATCGTCTTCATTTTCCTTAAGATGGGCTACAAATTCTTTCTTGTGAAGTTGTGTTTTGCTTCTTTCCATTCACTTAAGAAAGGGATGTCCTAGCCCATCCTGCCTTTGGCTAGGTGGTGCCCTTCTTTAGCTCTCTTAGTGAGGATTGAAGGTTGGGTGGGTAAGAGGTAACCCACTCATCTTTTCAGCTCTCATTTTGGTGCCCCTACTGAGGACTTTTCAAACTACGCTCTACAATTTCTATGAATGAAAAAACATCTAAGGAGTTGTCCTCTTCTTCAACGAGTGTTTTTCAAGGGATCACTAAGGAGGAATCTTCATCAAACGTTATTCAAGAGATTCATTGCTCAAGAGTACCACTATAGTCTTCAAAAGAAGCTCAAGAGAAGAAGAATAGTTATTGGCAAATGGCACGTATGCGGGTAAAGCAAGTTAATTACACACGACCTTCTTTACTTCAAGAGAAATCTTGTTCTCATCAAGTCTCTAGGTCAAGGCATTATGTTGAGTGCTTTGTGTCTAGTGTAAAGACGCTCCTTAAGGAGCCTCGTCTTCAAGTGGTGAATGTGCTTTCAAATTCAAGAATTAACAAGTTTTTGGAGGGGGGGTTACACATCAATTGTGTGTGTGGGAGCTTTTGCTCAACCGCCAAGACCCACTGACCGCTTATTGTTTCAAGTGTTCCAAGCGAGCTCGCATGGCTATCTCTCACCTAGCCGACGCGCCGTCGATCCTACGAATGCAATGAACTTACCTTGATGCTTGATCGAGTATCCTCCTCTCTCTCACACTCCGGTAACTCCACGATTCTTGATGCTAGCTCAAGCATCCTCAAGCCTCCTCCATCTCCAAGCCTCATCCTCCATAGCCGCATGCACAAGAGAAGAGAAGAAAAGAGAAGAGGAGAAGGGGAGAGGAGATGGTGGAGAGCTTCACCCTCTTGATTCCTCACTCTCTCACACACTCACTCCCTCACACTCTCATACTCCCTCTCTCAAGAGCACACACAAGCAAGAAGGAGAGAAGAAGAGAGGAAGAAGAAGACTAGTTTTGCCACACCAAAGAATGAGCTCTTCATTCACTTTTCAACTTTATATACAAAACCCTACTTCCCTTTTGGGCGGTCATTCCCTTTTTCCCTTTTTTACATGGTCGGGGCCCTGTTTTCCCTTGTCCTTTTATCTTCCTTGCTTCCTTTTCACTACCCTTCTATATTTACAAATCGCACGGGTGAGAGCCCGGCACTCTTTTACAAGATTTTAGGGTGCGCTTTTTATGCGCCTTTCCCTTTTCGTGGTTGCCTTGGCCTTTAACGGTTGTCCTTGCGCTTTTGAACTTTTCTCCTTCTTTTCCTTCCGTCGAGCTATCTTTTTTCCGCCTTTGCCCTGCGTCTTTTCCACTTTCTTTCACTCTCTTCCTGTTGGGGTTAACATTACCCCCCTCCTAGACGAGTGCCAGTCCCATGGCACTTACTGGCGTAGGGAGCAAGTGGTAGTATGCATTGAAGACTCCGGGGGGCAGGGCTTGGGGTCTGCACTGGTGACCGGTTACGTGGGGGTTGGTTGGGGATGCCGCTCAGGATGATTTCTCCGGCTTGTCGGATGCTGGGTGGATAATTAGCATTGACGATTGATGAATAACGAATGCCACTTGGGTTGTGGTTGCCCACGCTTGCAATTGAAAACCTGTCAAGTGGTCTTTCCCTAGGGGTAGTGCTAGTCTTTGTATTGTGCACAAGACTTAGTTTGGGAGACAGGTCGAACTCTAAGCAAGCTGAGAGTGTTGTCCTGCACTTGAGGACCCAAACTGTGAATTAGTTCTGTGTAGGTATTATATAAGTGTCGTGCGTGTGCATACTTAAATATTACTTAGCTAGAAGACTGGGCGGCAGGGGCGGTGTGGAGCAGAATTGTGGTAATGGGGAGATGAAGTACACCTTTGACTCTTGTTTGGAGGCGTCGTTAGGGGTGTGCCATGGTCGTCGGAGCTTGCTTGAGTTTCTTTTCTTTTCGTTTCTTTTCTCTCTCTCTCTCTCTTTTTTTTTTTTTGCCATGGTTACATGGAGGCAGCAGTACAAGGGATAACGGGATTTCTACTCCTCATCATCAGAATGGTGGGGAAGGGTGGGTGGAGGGCAGGGGGCCTTGTTAAAAAAATTTCGGCTTAGCAAGTAGCCTTTAGTGTGGAGGCGGGTTTTGAGGGTGGTGGTGGAGAGAAAGGGGTGGTTGCACTGTGTGAATTTGCTGTCATTCATGTCTTCCAGCAGTGCACCACAGAAGGATGGCAAAAGAGCAGCACACATCATGAGACGAGTCATGGTGGTGCTGTCTATGGCATTGGGGTCAAAATAGAGGGGTGGAAGGTGGCGCTCTTGGGGAGCAGGTTCCTGGTGTACTAGGATTCTAATTAACCTAAGGTAGTTATAGGTGGTGATAAATGTTGGGTCAGGGCAGGAAGTGAATTCGTTAAGGAATTTATTTATGGAGCTATACAAGTCGGGCAGGGTGAAGAGAAGAGTGTTCCTATGGGAAGTAGTATTGGTATTATAAATGACGAAAAAGTCAAACCTGCCATGGATGGACGGGTTAAAATCCACTCCTACCCTTCGAGGATATGGCATAAAGGTGGGGTCGTTCCTTTCCGAAGGGAGGGTGTTGCAAAATGCCATCCACGCCTCCAGGTTGACGTCAAGAATGTGCTGCCTCCAGGTGGGTTGGGAACTATAGCCTTCCACTGTGCGAGGTACCTGGAGGACTTTGTCTTGCCAAAATTTGCGGTCCTCGGCCCCCCAAGCAGTTGGGTGGGCCTGACGCTATTCTAACCATTTAGCCTTGAGCCAGGCCCCCACAGCGATGACATCCTGCACCAACTGAATGGGCAGCACCCTATTCAAGGCAGTGGGAAACTCGAAGCGTAGGTCGAAGGGGTCTCGGCTATACTCCTACTGCTCCCAGATAATCATTTCAGCGCAGTACTCAGCGGGGGAGTCTTGGGTGCGCAATGGGAAAGGGGCAGGCTGTTTCGGGGCAGGTCTGGCCTTCAGTTTTCTTCTTGCCTTCTCCACCATTTCCTTCCTTCGAGTGGTGTGGGCCGCTCTTCATTCGGTAGATGCGCCATGGGGTGGCAGTTCGGTTTGTTGGGGTTGAGGGGGTGGCGGGACATATTCCTCATCTTGAGGCCCTAGGTCAAGCTCTGGCTCACCCCCTTCCGCTTGCTCCTCCTCCTGTGTATTCTCCTCAGTGAATCCCAGGTCATCCATCTCTTGTGTTGTCAATCCTGCTCGTGCCAGATATTTTCTTTGTTCCTCTAGGCTCTGCGGAGGGCCTCCTAGCTGCAGTGGTACGTGCAGGCCTGCCGTGAGGGCCCTGCGCGCAATGGTTAGCTTTCTCTGCAACTGATCATTGGCCTCACCTGTTTCTGAGTGGGTGGTGTGGAGCAGTGTGTTGATAAAGGTGTGCTGATGAGCTATCATAGCAAGCTGGGCTGCCTCTGCCTGGTTTTCAGCCATCACTTTGTCTCCCTCAGCCTTGGACAGCCGGCGTGCTAAGTCCCGCACTCTATGCTCGTTATGATTTGACCATTCCTTTGCCCGCCTCTCCATGTCTTCCAGGCTTTCCCCCTGTCGGAGGGTCATCGCCATAAATTGTTGTTGCTAGGCTTCGAGCTCATGGCACAAGCGGGATTGCTCTCGATGCTCCTCTGCGATCTGCTCGTTGAGTTGGTCCCGCGTCACCTGCAACCTGCGCACCTGTTCTGCCCTTAATTGATCCAGCTCTGCAATGTCTTGTCTAATTTTCTCAAGCTGACTCTGTGCCTCCAAGTTGGTTGCAGATAGCTGGTCATTCCTGCGCTAAAGGTGGGCATTTGTCTCCCTCTCCATGGCGAGACGCTCCATTAGGATTTTCCTTCGTCCCTCCTAGGTAGCGTCACGCTCCTTCAGGGTTTTCAGCTCCTCCGCCTCCTTGGTACTGGCCTCCTCCCTAAGCACAGCGATTTCCTTTTGATATTCTGTTATTTGCCTTACTCTGTCCAGTTGGAGGGCAGCTTGTGATTCGCGCTCCGCTGCCAGCTCCTCCACCGCCGCCCTCCTTTCTTGCCTAGTTGTTTGCAACTGCGCAAGCAGCTCCTTTACATAGTCATCATAGTGGCCTGTTGGAGGTGGGGAGTGGGGCATGACAGTCGTGGTGGAAATTTCCTCCACTTTTTGTCTTTTCTCTTCTGGCCCTGGCTCTAGCTCGGCCGTCGCTGCCCTTTTGGCCCCTAAGACTGGAGTGGCCCCGGCTGCTTCCCTTGCCAACTCCCTTTCCACCAAGAATTATAGCCAGGTGACTACATTGCTTTCATCGATCTTTGGGGTGTGCATCAGGGCAGCTGTGGCAAGGGCCGTCACCTTGAGGGGAGTGTCTTGCATGGTTGGTGAGAGGAGAGAGGAGACGGCGGGTCTGATCGGGTATTTGCCTTTCCCTTCTACAGGAGGTGGTGGCACAGGTTCCGGCTCACCGGTGCTGGGGTCGGGTGCTTCAGATTCAGATTCGTATGTTCTGCCCGCTCCCTCCATGTCTTTTCTCCGTTGTTCCTCGATGGAGCGACGCGTCACCAGCTCCAATTCTTCTTCTTCTCTTCTCCTCAACTCTTCCTCAGCCCTTTTTCTTCTTTCCTCCTCTTCTCTTACCGACTCTTTTCGGGCCCATTCGAGCTCCTCCTTCTCTTTTCTCCTTCGCTCCTCCTCTCTCTTTCCGTGCAGGGCTTTGGTCCGTTGCTCTGCTTTCCTTTCTGGTGCAGCCTGGCATTCTCCCTCCTCGTCAGTGTCCGTCTATGTTTCATCTGACTGTTTCTCCGCCTGGGGCTGAGACTGCGACGGTGAGTCGCCTCCTTTTTCGCCATCTCCCTATTTGTCCTCTCCCGCATGTCCATGCCCTATTGCCTCGTGGAGGATCGCAGTGAGGGCACCTCCGAAACCTACAGTGGAGGCCTTGGAGGATGAGGCCTTGCGGGTTGATCGAGGTGAGGGGGATTCTCCTGCTACGGCCCTTCCTCCTGTTGCCAGGGCCTTTGCTGAGGCCTCAATCGTCCTTCTCACGAACCTGTTGAGGTTCACCTCATCCAGTGCCTGATCCGCGATGCTTTCGAATAAAGGCACATTTATCGTGGACATGATACTATTGTACCGTTGACTCGAAAATAGGGTATGCATCATTTTTGCCTGCAGCTGAATCTCTGGATCAGGGATGTCTGCTAAGTTGACTCCGTCGTTGGTGTGGACTTTTACTTTGTCCATCCCCAACATGGCGTAGACGTCCCTTTTCGACTTCTTCTCCACCTTGTTTGGAAGCCCCAGTGCTCTTTCTATCAGTTCAGGGGTCAGTTCAACCTGCACATGTTTGGTGGCTTCCGCGTCCCGCACTGTGATGGTGCCCATGTTTTTGTTGAAGGTGCGTAGGAACTCGGCGCACAGGGTATAGTCTATCCTTTGGCCCACTGCTTCCAGATACCGTTGTAAGTGGCATTGCTCCATGATCCGTCGTACCGCTGGTTCCTCAATAACCACATCTTCCAAGTTGAATATGTGGCGGAACTTCAGCTGATTGAATGCTCTGGTTTCCACCGTGAGGCCGTACCGCACCTGTTCCTCCTCCAAGAAAGGGAGTTTGCCAGCCTTGTCTTGACCTGCCATGGTCGCCACCTATACATTCAGTCAATTCACTTCTCAGTATCTTTGGCAACCAATTCGTAGGACGACCATAGCAGATTTTATCATTTATAACCATGATTTTTTCCTTTCAAACTTCTATCACCTATTTCTACATGGCATTTCAATTTAGAGCCTTTTCATGCGTGGTTCACTTTTTAGTTTTAACTTTCATGCTTGGTTTGCTTTTTAGATTTACTGCCCCATCCCCCTTGTGGAAAAGAAAAATCCGTCCCAGGATTGGGGGGTGTGGGTCCAAGGCGTTCAGGTTGTTTTGTGGAGGAGCCAATCGTAGAAGTTGGGGTTATATTCAAGGTGTGTAGAGTAGTCCAGATCACAGGGTCGGATGCCTACGTGGGTGATGTATGTGAGGACATCGGTGAGGAAATCTCCGAAGTTGACCCGACTTGCGATGTGGAGCTCTTCTTCTTTCAGGATGCGATCGAGATAGGGGTGTCCTAAGATATGATCGGACCTCGAAGAGTGGTTAACACTCGATACAAGGTGGGCGCGACGTATGTGGGATCATATTCGGCTGTCTTGATGGCTCGGCATTGTTCGTCGTTGGTCATTATGCGGCATCCTTCCACTGCCCATTTTAATCGAAGAGTGTACCACTGCTTCAAGAAGGGAGATTCGGTGTCCGCCAGGTGGGACAACCTTGTTGTTTCTTGGCTAGTGAGGCTGGACGTTGTGCGCGGGTCAAACGATGGGATGAGGCATTGCTTAATGGCTTGCTCTTTGGAGACCTCGCGAGTGAGTAGCTCAGCGGCAGAGCGTGAAGTTTGTGCGAAGGTGAATTCAAAAGTCTCCCAAGAGCAAGGTATGATGCGCACGTCCATTGCAAGGGGTTCCAGCTAACAGTCCCAAGTCTAAGCGGTCATAGCTGAGGGCCAGTGCCACAAAGGTGGCGTCGAGCTGTTTGATGCAGTCCACAACGTCATCCCCCGTGTCCTCAGCGAGGTCAGCGGCCAGCGTTAGGAATGACTTCCATTCATAGGAAGGCTTAAGGCCGGTGGGTGGTTGAGGTTTGCTGGGGCTGGAGGTTCTGTCGGTACAGAGCAGCAATTGGGGGCCTCTTTGAGTCAGCAACTCAGGCATTGGTTGGATGGATGGGTCGGGTTTGATCTTAGGGGCCATGCTAATGCAGTCGGCAGGGTTGCTGGGTTGCGGGCCTGGTTGGTTGGGTGATACCTCCGGTGGTGGTGGCCGGTGCTTGGGCCGTTGGGCGTGTGTGACGCCCGTGGGGTGACTCACAAAGGGGTCGAATGACTGGGGTGGACTCTGCAATTCGTGGTCTTGAAGTGTCAAGGGACAAGGGCTTGCGATTGACGTAGGAGCAGGGCCCATGTCAGTTGGGACTTTGGGGATCCACAGCAAGTCATTCCCCTCATAGTAGCCTTATGCACGCAGCAGGATTTTAGGGACCCATATTTGTTTCATCACACAGCGCTTGTGATGATGGCGGTTTGGTCTTCTAGGTTTAGGTTTGTAGGTGTTCCGCGGACCCGCGCGTCTAGTCCTAGACTGATCGCGAGGCTTCTTCGGCACCCATTGCAAGCGAGTCTGTTGGGATTTTACCTTAGGTTTGGCGGGTCACGGTGCATGGGGATCTGGGTGTAGTAAATATGCGCGGCCCTCCTCCTTAGTCCTAGGTGCGGCTATTTCTATTAGTGGCCGGTTGAGCGATGCTGGGGTTACGAGGCGCTGGCTGAAAGTCGTGACAATAGCCACATTCCTGATTGTTAGGTGGATGCGTTGTGACTCATAATCAACATTGCAACGGGTCTGCTTTTTAAAAGTTCGCCCGAGCAATGACTCTGTGCCTGCCTCCCTGGCATCGGGTAGGACATAGAATAGCATGGGAATAGTTTCAGTCTCAATAGAAACAGCAACCCTACATGTACCGAGGATCAGGTAGGATTGGGCTCCATATGGGTTCAATCTGGCTGTTGTGGGATGAAGCATTGGTGCGCCAAGTTGGGTCCAATGCTCATGCGTCAAAATGTTAAAATCCGCCCCCTCGTCAATCAGGGCGTTGAAGGAGCACGTTTGCTTGGCCGTGACCGTGATGCGAAGGTAGGCGGGTTCTACAGGCTCCTCCTCTTTCTCGCCGATTTTCGTAAGTGTGGCTACTCGTATGTTAATGTGTGTTTCCACCATTGGTTGTTCATGCAGTGGGTGAGTGGGCGGGTAGTACTTTTTTATTCGACTACCGTTAAAGAAGCCCATTCCCTCACCATCCAGTGTTTCCAACTCGATATTACCAGTTTGGCTGATTGTGTGGACCTTAAAGGGCCCGAGACCTCTGAATTTCATCTTCTGTTTGTGTCCTTTAACTGAGTAGAGGAGCACTAGGTCTCCCTGCTCAAACTCTCGTTGCTTGACGTGTTTGTCAAACCAGCTTTTGTGTCTAGCTTTCTCACAGATAAGCGCATGGGTGGCTAGGAGATGCACCTCTGATAGGCATTCTAGCTCAACTAAGCGTTGCGTCCATGCCTCCCTCCCCTCCCATCGTTCTTGTTGTGCTATCCGTAGGCTAGGGATGAAGAATTCTAATGGAAGAATAGCTTCGGTCCCATAGGTTAGCCTAAAAGGCGTTTGTCCGACGGCTATCTTATAAGCTGTTCTGTAGGCCCACAGGGCTGCCATCAACTTGTTATCCCAGTCACTTCATGAGGCTAAGACCACTTTGGTCAGGACAGTGATGAGAATTTTGTTGGTTGACTCAGCCTGGTCGTTAGCCTGAGGGTAGTATGGTGAGGATTTGTGATGGATGATGAGGAAGGTGGATAGGAGAGGGGCGATCACTTCATTGATGAAGTGTGTTCACTGGTCGCTAACCAATTCAATGGGGCAACCAAAATGCGAGATTACTTGCTCCCATAAAAACTTGGCAGTTGTCCTGGCGTCGTTTTTCCGTGTGGCCCTCGCCTCCGCCCATTTGGTGAGGTAGTCCGTGGCCACCACAATGTATCTGGCTTGCGAATATTGTGCCACGGGGCTGATGGGTCCTATGAAGTCAATTCCCCACTTTTCGAAAGGTTGGCGAGCAATGACCGGGGTTAACTCCATCTGATCTTTACGGACCGGGACCCTTGTCCATTGGCACTCGTCACAATGTTTGACAAATTGTAAGGCATCACGGAAGAGCGTGGGCCACCATAGCTAGGACTGCAACACCTTTTGTGCTGTCGTATCTCCGCTAAAGTGTCCTCCTGCAATACCGTTGTGTGCCTCTGAGAGCACATCGTGCATCTCATGCTCACATACGCATCTACGTAGTAGACCGTCTTGCCCCAGCCTATAGAGCTGGCCTGCAATCAACTGATAGGGCTAGATCTTTAGGATTAATCGCCTAAGCCGTGCCTGTTCCATTGGTCGTTCGAGTAGCCCATGCTTGAGTACTTGGACTATGTCATCTGCCCAGTATGGTGTTAGGTCGGCCCTGAATAGGTCTTTTTTGCCGGATATGCGGAATAAGTGGCTGTCTGGTAATTCGTCCACTATGCCTTGTCCAGCAGCTTCTCCTGTGGGTACTCGGGACAGATGGTCAACCATGTAGTGTTGTTTTCCCTTTCGTACTACCATTGAGAAGTCGAATTCCAGGAGCAGGAGAAGCCATCGGGCTATACGTCCTGTAGCACAAGGTTTGTTGACTAGATAGAGCAGGGCTTAATGGTCAACAAAGAAGGTGAAGGGGGTGGCTAGCAGGTAATGCCGGAACTTCTTCACGGCGAATACCATGGCTAATCCCTCCCTTTCCGTTGTTGAATAATTCATCTCTGTTTCAGTGAGCTGCCTGCTCGCAAAACTCACTGGGTAATCTAAGTTATGCTCACCAGGTTGGCACAGCACTGCCCCCACGGCGAACTTAGAGGCGTCGATGTGTACGTGGAATGACATAGTCCAATCTAGGGGTCGTAGGATAGGTGCCGTTGTTAGGGCTTTTTTCAGTTCCTCATAGGCTCGTTGGCAGGCTTCGGTCCACTCGAAGGCAATTAGCAACTTGTACAATGGCCTAGCGATCAACGCGTAGTTCAGTACAAACTACCGGTAGTATCGTGTGTGACCTAAGAAGCATTGAACTCCCCTATAATTACTTGGGGGTGGGAGGTCCACGATAACCTTGACCTTTGAGAAGTCTGTGGCAATGTCGTTCTTGGATACCACATGTCCCAAGATGCAGCCATTCTTTGCCCAAAACTGACATTTCAGGGGGTTGAGAGAGAGGCGGTATAAACGACACCGTTCAAAGTTCGAGCGGAGTTTTTCGAGATGTTGGTTCCAGGCCGAATGGACACACAGATCATTGACGAAGACCTCTAACTCCTTGCGAAGCATGTCCTTGAATATGGTGCACATGAGGCATTGGAAGGTGGCGGGGGCATTGGTTAGCCCGAATGGCATGACTACATAGGCGAAGACGCCCCACTCAGTGGCGAAGGTGGTCTTGTGCCTATCCGCAGGGTGCACTTGCACCTGATTGTATCCTGAGAAACCATCCAGGAAACTGTAGGCTTCCTTACCTGCCACCCTCTCAAGCATGTGCTCGGTATACGGTAAGGGGTAGTTGTCTCTCTTTGTTGCTGCATTTACTTTCTTGTAATTGATGCACACTCGAATCTTACCGTTTTTCTTCATCACAATGACTATGGGTGACACCCAGTCCGTGTGCTCAATTTTGTAAATGAATCCGGCTCGCATCAACTTGTCAATTTCCTCCTTGACAGCATGGGCGTTCTTTGGGTTCATGGGGTATTGTCGCTGCTTGATTGGCGTTGCATCCGTTGTCATGGGTATGTTGTGAGTCACAACACTCAGATCTACCCCTCGTAGCTCATCTAAAGACCAAGCAAACACATCCCGATACTCCCGCAAAAGAGCGATGAGGCTAGATTCTTCCTCCGTGGTCAGGTCCTCAGCAATGAACACTGGCCAGGGTGTTTCTCGTTCCAGGGCTAGGTTTATCTCCTTGACCTTGGCTGGCCCTTCGATGGGTTCGCGGGTTTGCCCTTGGCACTTGGCACTTAGCAGAACCACCACCCTGTCCCCTCTTTTGAATTTCAAAAAGTGCTTAGGGAGGTCTTGTGGCTTCCTTTGCTCCTCCGATCGCACATCGTTGGGACGCTCTGCTTCATTCTGCCGTAATCGTCGGTACCTCAAGTGGATGGGTAAGTCTCCCCTGGTGCGTCTGGTCATGGGTGGCCTAGGGATTTCTGGGTCATCCTCTAAAGTAACTTCAGATTCAGAGTCGAATTCCCCATTTTCACTAGGGGAGGTGGTCTCCCCTGGCGGCCGCAGTTCGGATGGCGACTCGGTTCTAAGCATGGCTGCCGTTTTTGGTTGGGTCAGGCCGGCCTGCTTAAAATCCATAGCTCCCATCTGTTCCAACCAAGCACGATCGCATTTCGCACACATGACCCCTTGGTCCATTCTAAGGGCCGGCCTCAGCTGTGGTTTTGCATCTGCTCAAATTTGCTCAATCTCTCGCCCTTCGGTATCATATTCTACTGTGTCCATCTCACCCTCACTTTCTTCATCGAAGGGTTGGCAGTCTTCGTATTCATCATCAGAATCCGCCTTGCTGATTTGCTCATCATCCCCCAAGGCCTGCTCTGCCTCATTTTGTTGGTCGAGGACCAATGCCCAGTTGTATCTGAGATTTAGTTCGTGCACTCTGGTCCACTTCCATTCGGGTTGTTCCAAGAGGTCTTGGAGCGGCTTGAGATTGGCGGCTGCGTTGCACGCCAGTCGGTCCGTTAGATGCCCCAGTTTTCCCTGGAGTTCTCTCCTGTTGGTTGGCACTTGGAAGGCGACAGGCTTAGGTCCGTCATGGAGGCTTGCTGCCATCATGTAGACAGGTGTAGGCTGTGTTTCCCTTGGCTTGCCAATTGGTTTGATAGCCTGCTCGTACGCTTCATGATCTGAGAACGGCAAATCAAGTGTAGCGAGAACGTGCATCCAATCCCGCTCGTCCTCTGGGCAAGGGATATACTTTGTCAAGGACCTGTAGGGGTCCTTGTTCGGGGTGGTTCCTTTGAGTAGAATAGAGATGGCATCCACGTCGACTGGTGAGGCCTTCCAAGTGTCCATCTCTATTCTCACAGCATTAGTTCGGTTGCCCAGGAAGATTAGGCTGTTACCCCAGTCTTCGATAACTCTGGCATTGCGCATCCAGGGTCGACCCAACAAGATATCATAGTCCATTCCCTTCATGACGATGAAGTCGACAGAGAACTGGACTCCTGCAATCTTCACTGGCCAATTCTTCAAGACCCGGAATGGTCTCACTCGCATGTCATTTGCTAGCGTGACGTTAAACCGAGCAGTTTCGACGGGCGGGTTTCCCCACTTCTGTAGCACTGCATGGTTGAGCACACTGACCCCAGCTCCTGTGTCCACGATCCCCTTTCTTGTTGTGTCCCCCAAGGCTAGGACTGGCAGGACTGCGTGCATTTTCGAGCCCTCCCAGAAGGCATTGATGTGCAAGGACTTAGGGTCTAAGTGTAGCGTCAAACTTGGCAAGTGCGTTTCCACATCCTGGTCTTGAGCATTTCCCGGAGCTTGCTCGTGTGGTCTTTCAACCCACTGTTTGAGGTCCTGCCATAGGGTAGAGTGCTGCCTGAGCAGCTCTCCCAGTCCAACCGTACAGGAGTGGTCACTAGTGTGGTTAGGAGATTGCTAAACACTTGTCCTTCCCTTTGTTCAAACTGTCCGGGCCAATGGCCACGGCTGTCCGGTGGTTCTGTCACGTCTAGGCTTGGCCTCGTCGGTACTGCTTGTGGCGTAGCAGCCTCGGCAAACTTAGGTTGGGGTAGCGATGACGGCGCACTCATGCTGGAGAGGTCCTCAATCTCATCCTCCGTGATGGGCTCGACATCCTTGAGGTGCTGTTGAGCCTCCCTCACCCATTCCTTTACCTTTTCTATGGCTTCCAATTGCCACCTGGGGTGTGGGTATTCCCCTACCTTAGCGCTTTCCTGTTGGGCAGTTCTAGGGGCTGAAGTTTCTGCCTCTACGTCTGAGACTTTCTTGCCGTGGGGTAAGGTCGTAATGCTATCGGTTTTTAGTGCGACCTTAGCCTCTGACCTCTTCTTTTTCTGCCTACGGCTTTTCTTTCCTACTGAGGTGGCATCGAGATTGCTAGGTCCTGGCAGAGAGACGCCGGCCTGCTTCGTTTGTGCTCGGGTCATCACTCGTAGGGGGATAGGTGTGGCCTCCCCATCGAGGTTTTCAACACCAAACAGTCCCAGTGGGACAGACAGCAAATTAGCTGTACCAAAAGGCGGCTTCCGTTTTGGGCAATCTATAAAAAGATGAGTGATTCTGCACTCTGCACACCTTTGGTCAACTTTGTCCCTACTTTGCTACTCTCTTTCTGGGCACCGTGATGCGACGTGACCGGGATGTCCACACGTCCAACAAGTGACCGGATCCTGTGGCTGCCCTCCCAGGCCTCTACCCCGTCCTCGTCCTAGTGCCATCACCGGTACTGGTTGGTAATCCATGAGGATTGCATTGCCCTCATCGTCATGCGAGACGTAAGGATATATGTAGGTTTCTTCGTCACTGGGCTCCTCTACGTAGTGCATGGGAGCATCGCTCGGTGGGTGGGTCACATAGGGACCAGGCAGTCTAGGAATACCGGTAGGATTTATGTCCAGCCTAGGGACCGCTGGCTTCATGTCGTTAGGTGTTGGTAGGGCAAGAGGAGCTCCCCTTCCGTAGAATGGTTGTGGCATGTTAGCCAGGTAGAGCTGGTCGTAGGGCTGCGTGTATGGTAGTCTTCGTGGTAGTCTGCAGTGTGCGGCATCATGGCCGAACCTTCAGCAGTTAGTGCAGGGTCTTGACCTAGGGTCTTGACATTCTGCTGGCATGTGGTTTCCTCCGCAATACACGCACTGGACGTGCGGACGCGTAGGTCGCCTTAACATGTCTTGTATTTTGGCCAGTTCTGTCTTGACCTCGGCCAAGCCGTGGTCCGTCTTGGCGGCCTTCCCCTTATCGTGGGACGATGCGTTGGATCGCTCGCTAGAGGTTGACGTTCGTTCTAAACTCTGTGGGTTGATTTCTTCTGGGTTCAAGCTCCTGGAGCTCCGCTCCCTCAGCTGGTCATCGACCCTAATGGCTTCCTCAAAAACCCTAGCCACTACGTCCCTTTGCAAGCTCGAGTTGCCTGCTAGTGCTTTGTACAATTCTTCATCCCGAATCCCGCTGATGAACACGGTTGACACTGCCCTATCAGCCGGTCTTTCGCCCAAGGGGATTCTCTTAAGGAGGCTTCTCACGTGGGTCACATAGTCGCGGATGCCCTCCTTCTCCTTCTGCTTGACGTTCATCAGACGCACTAGCAGGTTGTCAGAGTATCCGGGTTCGGCAAACCTCTTGACAAAAAGGTCCTTGAGGTTGTTGAAGTTGGCTCATTCTATAGCATCTAGGCTAGTATACCACATCCTACCCTTATCGCTTAAGCAAAGTCCGAATGCTTGCGAACATTGGGCCTGGTCGTTGAAGCCATTGGCTTCGCAGACCTACTCGAACTACTCGACAAAGCTGTACGGGTCGTCCGGTGGCTGGTACTTGTCGAGTTGCTTAGCGACGATAGGTATTTTGGCTTGGCTCTTTGAACCCTGGGTTTCCCCTAGTCCTGTAAGTAGCGAGGTTGCTAGCGCAGCGGCATTTTGTTCCGCCGCGGTGTTATCGAGCAGCCGTTTCATGAGGAGCTCGCCCAGCGTCAGGTCTCCCTCGAGTGCTCTTTCCTGGTCTATTCGGTTTCGGCCAACCAGGTTCAACACTCGCTGCACCTCATGCAGCTCCATGCTTTGCCTTAGGCTCCTGGCTTGTTGGTCCCTATTATAGTCTGTTATGCCCTGCAGTGCCTTGCGGGCTAGCCTCCTCTCCTCCTCCAGGTCTGCAATGATTGCCTCTGCCGTCCTGCCATGGTGTTCGTACCTGGCATGCGCATCGTAATTGCTCACCATTTGCTGTATGGCTTCCAAAAATGCGCTAAAATCTAGCTCCCCTGCAAACCGATGATCTGAGCCTCCCTCTATCATGGTGAAATTCTCGCGCCTGGCTGTAAGTCAGATCCTTGTCGTTGTCGCTCCTTGCTTGATCCTGCCTTGCGTTTGTTATGCTTGGGTTTTCTCCTAGTGGTGGGTTTTTGGGCAATTTATCTGAGTGAGTTCTTTTTAATTTTTGAATGCAGTGCTCAACTTAGGGTCACTCATGAGTGCGTTGCTCCTCGTGTACTCTTGCTCAATCAGGCTTTCGACTTTCCTAAGTGTTCTTCAAGTGCGGAAATTCAATCAGAGTGCTGTGAGTGCTTCCCCTGCATCTTACTCACTCTTGCTCGTTTTGGGCCTGACAGGCTTTGCTACTCTGGTCCTGGCCGCCTTATGGGTCACAGGGTCCTATGCTGCTTCCTGTTGCTCACGTGGGGGTGGGCCACTAGGGGAGTGCCCCAGTGTGTCCCTGGATGGGTTAGGTTTTGTTTTGGTTTGACTCTGGGAATCGGACGTCCGATTTACCAGTGGTGCGATTGCGGGGATCGGACCAGGTATGTTAGGGCGAAGTGGGGGTCTCAAGGTCCGCGTGTCCGATTCTAAAGAATCGGATGGGCGAGTGTGCGAGGAATCGGTCCGATTCTAGGCAGTCCGATTCTAGGCGGTCCGATTACGGATGGGTCCGATTCTAGGAATCGGACCCCGACTGGTGATGTGTGTTACTTCGTCCGATCGGACCGGGTGGGTCCGAGTTGGAGCGTCCAAGTGGTCCGAGTGGTTGAGTAGGACAAGTTGGTCCGAGTGCCACGTGGCGCGTCCGATCGGACCAGTTGGTCCGAGTCTAGTGATTGAACGGGTTGTTTCGATCGGACGGTTGTTGGAGTGTCCGATTCTCGGGATCGGACACTGGGTCAGCCGTCCGATTCCGCCGGTCCGATGACTTACGCACACCGATTTACTCGATTTTCACTAGGTGTATTATCCTATTGGTCGTGCGATTACCCCGCGACAGAGCTGAAGTGAGGCGGACGAGATCGGTTACCTGAAGCCCTAGCTTGCTCACTCGCTCACTCTCTGTCTCTCTCACTCTCCGTTGGTTGGAAATGGGGTCCTCTTGCCCTCCCAGAGTTTATACCCTGCTAGTTCTGCCCTACATACTACAGGTTCCTTCCCTGGCATTTCCTATGCCGTTACCTTGCATCTACTCCATTTTTTTCCTTTGTTTCCTGTTGTTTTCCCCCTGTTTCACAGCAGCAGCCCTCTACCTTTTCGTGTGTGATTTCCTACTGCTAATCTATCCTAAACACATCTTGAATCGAAAGCAAAACATTGAACTAATTTCTCCACATTTTCCAATCATTAATAACCAGATTGTTCCAAAACACTTACCTGTTCTGAAGATCAAAAACACCAGACTTCCTACCTATCTCAAGCTCCGTTTCAGGGTGAATGCCCTACTTCGATGCTTGATATGGGACGTGCGAGTGCTCGAGCTTGAATCCATTGGTCCCGGCAACGGAACCAAAATGTGGGAGCTTTCGCTCAACCGCCAAGACCCACTGACCGCTTATTGTTTCAAGCGTTCCAAGCGAGCTCTCATGGCTATCTCTCACCTAGCCGATGCGCCGTCGATCCTACGAATGCAGTGAACTTACCTTGATGCTTGATCGAGTACCCTCCTCTCTCTCACACTCCGGTAGCTGCACGATTCTTGATGCTAGCTCAAGCATCCTCAAGCCTCCTCCATCTCCAAGCCTCATCCTCCATAGCCGCGCGTGCAAGAGAAGAGAAGAAAAGAGAAGAGGAGAAGGGGAGAGAAGATGGTGGAGAGCTTCACCCTCTTGATTCCTCACTCTCTCACATACTCACTCCCTCACACTCTCACACTCCCTCTCTCAAGAGCACACACAAGTAAGAAGGAGAGAAGAAGAGAGAAAGAAGAAGACTAGTTTTGCCACACCAAAGAATGAGCTCTTCATTCACTTTTCAACTTTATATACAAAACCCTACTTCCCTTTTGGGCGGTCATTCCCTTTTTCCCTTTTTTACATGGCCATAGCCCCGGCCCTGTTTTCCCTTGTCCTTTTATCTTCCTTGCTTCCTTTTCACTACCCTTCTATATTTACAAATCGCACGGGTGAGAGCTCGGCACTCTTTTACAAGATTTTAGGGTGCGTTTTTTATGCGCCTTTCCCTTTTCAAGAGCGGATGGTTTGGCGTGAAAAGCGAACTCTATCTAACTATCATGAATTCGATTTGGCGAGTTCTCTTTGTGAAGTCAAGCCGGATGTGAACCTTTTACAGCTTATTAAGCTTTCCCTAGGAGTACGCAAGGAATTTAGAAAGATCCTGGGTATTGGGTATATCGTAGAACCTTTGGGTATTGCGCAAGTTGGTGATGATTGGTCTTGTTGAAGCTCTGGTCTCTTAGATTCCATCACTCGAGAGATGCGAATGATTTGCTCACCAGTGATTAGTCTAGCTTTGGTATGACCATCATCAACCTTGTAAAGTTCATAGGCTTCAATAGCTACCTTCTCAATTACTTTGAGACTTTTTGCTAGTAGTAGTTGAAACGCATCACGATATGTAGCCAATATTGCACACTGTTAACCCCAACACGAAAAGAGTGAAAGAAAGTGGAAAAGACGCAAGGCAAAGGCGGAAAAAAGGTAGCTCAACGAAAGGAAAAGAAGGAGAAAAGGCCAAAAGCGCAAGGACAACCGTTAAAGGCCAAGGCAACAGGCTTATCCTTGTCGGCCTCTCTACCCTTTTGACCTCTTGTAAGGACAGCTCGCAGATTAGAGGTTTGAGCGTCATTAATGCGCACAGCCTCAATCAAACTAACCCCACTACCACTAGACAGCTCCTCTATTGTAGTCTTTGGTTGTTGGAGTATTTGTTTAGGCCCGTCTTCTCGCTGGGAATCATTTCCTTGCACACGATGATTAACAGGCCCTGGTTGCCGACTACCTCACTGGAGAGAACTAATCTTACTCCAACAAGTGGCTACTAAATGGCCAGATTTTCCACAGATGTCGCACTTGACATTTGGGCAATTTCTTGGATAGTGTTGCCCACCACACCATTTGCAGCTAAACCCCGAAGGTGCACCCTCATCTGGGTATCTACTTCCTAACAAATTTTATTGTTTTTAAAGAAAGTTGACATCAACGGCTATTTGTCAATACTGCTCCGTAATCATGTCGGTATAATGCTTCATCACGTCCTTAACCTCGCCAAGAATATTAGAAGCGCTCGACTCATAGCCTTGATCATTACCCTGTCATTCCATCGGCCTAATGATTCGATTAGGTACTGGTTGTTGAACCACAGGCATGGTATTAGGATTAACTGCCTGGCCTCCACCATTTGGAGCCATTTGACTGCCCGTAGGCATCGACATGCTAGGGGGAGCTGGTAATAAAGGCACATTCTGCATCATGTTCCCTCTCCCATTAGGATTAGCCATCGCTATCCCTTGGCTACCACTGCCATTGGCCGTCGCCACGTTATTTCCCAATGCTAGACCCATATTCAAATCGCCTCGAGAGACATAGGCTGCTTATAGTCGGGATTCCACTTCTTGTGCTCATGTAATGGCAGTATCTATATCCCCCAAAGGGACACTACTCAACTGCAAATGGATATTAAAGTCCAAACCATGCAGAAAATATTGCAATTGGGTAGCTGCGGGGATAGGAATAGAGGTGTCCAACTTACGAAAAACCTCTTTTAGTTTCTTCGTATAAGCACAAATATCCTCGTGTGGTTCTTGGCGGGTCATGTTGAGTACACGCTGAGGGCTGAAATGATGAACTGGTTGCCTCTTACCCATCCAACCTCCAATTCTCACTAAGAGAACTAAAGAGGGGCACCACCTACCCAAAGGGAGGATGGGCTAGGACATCCCTTTTCTCAAAGAGAATCAAAAGAACCAAGACACAATTTTACAAGAGAGAATATATGCACTAGACACTCTATTAGAATATGAGAGAGAGAGATGAGAGGGGAGGGAGACAAGAGGAGAAGAGGTAAAGGGAGATTTCCATTATGTATTCATGGAATGGGAAGATGAGAAGAGAGGGAGACAAGAGGAGAAGAGGTAGAGGAAGCTTGCCATTATACTACATAATAAAAGAACTTACTCATGGATTACCTCAAAGAGATGAGGGTATTCTAGAGTGCTCTCATGTGCTTGTCATTGTCCTCCTTCCCCATTCTCCATGGGCTCTTTATATAGCCTCCATGAGGAATTAGATTAAGATAATCTTCTTGATTAACATAATCCTAGATGATGTATGGCATCTTTGAAAATATGGAGAGTAGTGGATGGGACAAGTCCCCACCTTGGTCATCATGCAAGAAGCCAAGGGTGGTGGTAGACAAAACAAAGAAACGGAGCTAGATTACAAGAGTTGGGTGTCCAAAGCACATTATTATAATATATTTACAAGAAGTATAGAGTGGAAAGTTGGTGTGGTGAAAGAGAGAAGAAAATTGCATGTAGCCAGCAGTCTGCACCTTCGTAACTTCAAATCCGTGAGGAATTTGAAAAACGTTTCTTCTGCAACTTTGTAGACCAGCTCGAAACAGATTGGGCATCGTGAAAATTTTCTTGAAATTTGCTTTTCCTTGGGAGTTATTGAGATTATAAAAACGGCTTCCAAAAGCTGCTTTGACTTTAGCCCCCCATATATATACGTACAAGCATGTGACAGAAGGGGTCCATGCTTGTAAGCTTTTGTGTAAGATCCAAATGACACCATGATGTGGATATTGACTTGTGTGATAGGGTGAGGTGTCCTCTAATGATGGTGATAGATTTCAAATCTTAGTGATGCAAGCGGAGCCCATGTGTATTTAGAGGCTAGTCCTTTGAAAAATTTATGCATTCCCTCAACTCTTAGGTGTAATCCATTTTCATATTCACTAAGATAACCATCCCTTTTACCCTTTACATTGACTTGCCTTCTAAGAACTTGTTCCCCCCATTTTCTAGAGTTATCATAATCGAGAAGCAATGTAGCATACCTAGTGCTTGAAGAGTAAACCCAAAGTGATATGGTAAGCTCTTGATAGGGGTTTTGGCCAAATTTTGTGGTAGTAATCCGGATTGTAAAAAACCCGGATCAACGCAACCAATATTGCCCACCCCTTTCAGGGGCAAACTCCCTCGAAAAGCTCCATAAAATGAATCAATATTTAATATGGTTCCAGCTTCTAAACCATGGTACCATATGGCAACTCTTCCTTTGAGAATCATGTTGAATAACATCGTTAAATTTCCTTCTTCTTGGATGCGACAGTTAAACATCAGCTTTTGAAACTCCCTGATGTGGAGTTCCGTATCTTCCTCAACTAGCCCATTAAAAATGGGTAGCAGGTAACCTAGAGCCGGAAAATCCGTCGTTCCTACAGGAATTGCAATAGGCTGCGCCATGACGGAAATTGGATTTGTACTTGAAATAGGGGACGGTGGGGTTACACCTCCCACACTTGATGTAGACTGCCTTATGGAAGGAAGGGGAGCACTAGAGCTTCCACCTTCTCCTAACTTACTGCTTGTGGCACCAAGACCACTAGCTCCACTCCCTCGTAAGGGTTCAGCACCGCTACGCTTAGGGGAATACCTCCTAAGAAATTCAGCACGTCGTCTAGCTCTTTCATCTCTCTCTTGCTTTTGGATTTCTGCTAGACAATGCTTATCAATGAATAACGGGTCAATCTCAATATCCTTTGGCATAAACGGCTAACTGGTCCCCAGACAACCGGGATTCGAGGACCGCCACTTCTAAGCGGCTCCCGGGAGACATACCACTGATGGGACCTAAAACAGGCTGGCACTGGCTCATGCACTAGCCGGACCTCTATCATGCGCTCAACAACCCCACGGCCTCGCGGCCAGGAGCGTGGATGACACATACATCATCTTCCTAAACATCTTGCATTTGTATCACGTATCGTAGTCTAACTCTAACCCAATTAACACTCCTCAGAGGGAGTCCCAGCACATTGCCAAATAGCATGAAGTACAAACATAAGAGGTCCTCCCACGGCTGACTGCCGCTATCTCACTGCAACTCTCCTACACCTTGGGGATTGGCCCCTCGATGCGTCGCTAAACATATATAATATTTCGCACACAAACTTCTCTCTTTTATGATTCGCATATTTCCAAGAGATATACCATACTTCCTCACTTTCTTTCCCCTAGACCCAATGCCTAGCCTACAGCTCGAACAACCTTACTTACTCAACGTTGGTCATATTCCTCTAGAAAGCAATTGCCATGCATCCAGGAGATATTGTCTGACACCTTTTAAATTTCTTTATGATTTATGTAAATTTTGAATTTCCATGTGCTCAAACAAAGAAGAATCAGCATTGTGCTTAGTGCAAAAGCATTATTTCAATGAGTTTTGACTATCGCTCGTATGCGGCGTTGCATGAACCTAGCACCGAGAAGACCTCGTGTTACTAGGTTCTTAATTTTTAGATATCGATCAACCTAAATGGTATGCATAAAAAACCAGCAAGCTTTTCATCATTCCATTCAGCATTTAAACACTTTTCATACACTCTACCCCCTCACCCGTTTAGGTTGTGCATAGTGCATAAGTTTAGGGTTCATTTTCCACATTTTTATTGTATGAAAAGCAATAAAAACTCACTAAAACATAAAGGTAGGGTTGAATTGAGGCTAAACCTCATATTTCAGACCCCCCATACATCCACAAACATGGTTCTTATTTTTCCTTAATTTTTGATACTCAAAATCTATTTTTTCTCTATTTTTCTCTATTTTTTCTATTTTTATTATATTTTTGCAATACTAAATGACTAAAAATTCAAAATGAGTTGCGGGCTATGGCCCTTAGGTTCATTTGCAGAAAAAACACAAGTTTAGTTGGTGTGTCTTATTATATTTTCCATTTATGTCTCAAAAACACCCAATTTTTTCATATTTCACGTGTTTTACGAGTTTTACACTATTAATTTCATCCACAACACTTATGATTTTTTAATTTTTTGATTTCAAATAGTTGGAAGACATTACAAACAACATCATAATGCATAATCATCCCATGGAAACAAATACTCATGAAGCAAATTGCATAAAACATCAATTTCCTTTGTAAAAATGAGATTACCGTTCTTTGCAGGTTGCAAGTTTTTATTTGTCATATCTCGGGACCGATTTCCAGCCACCATTAATGTCCATGACAGTCCACAATCAGCAATCTTCATTCCTCTTGCACCACAGAGCAATCTGGTCTTCATTGGACAAGTATCCATCATCCATTCTTCTTCTTCTTCTTCACCACATGAATCTGCCCTTAGGAGAGAGAGAGGGAGGACAGAGAAAGACTAGATTTCCATCTCTGCATTCAGGCCACCATTGGAGGAGCGAAGATAGGCGATAGAGTCCACAGGCAGAGGGGAATGAAGCCCCATAATCGATTAGGCAGGGTGTTTGTAGGCTGCATGATGCCTCCCATCCTCCCATGGCGCAAATTTCGGTGCCACACAGACATTGTTTTCTTCCTCTCCCTCATGCCCACGATTTTTTGTCAAGTTAAATGTTGCATAAAATGCCCAACTTCCCAAGGGTCATGCCCACTTGGCCAAAGTTTGGTCCACCTTTTCGTATCTTGCCCGATTTCTTGGCTCCTTCCCCGTACGGTCTCTGAATTGAGCTCTGAAAAATCCTAGGCATCCGGCTTGGCATCCCACATTGGCCAGTAGCTCTTGTCAACCTGCACGACTATCTAAAAATTTATGAAAAGTCAACAAGTGTCGCTCGGGTGCCTTTAAAGCACTTTGGCGCTTAAAATCATCCTAGATCGAGCCGCCGCCTCCGACGTTGAATATTTTTCCCTTGATATTCATAATTTTTAGCTATTTTTAAGCACTTCTCGGCACCAAAATTTCACTCTCAAGAATAGACACGTAAATGCAATCAAGGCTAGAAAGATAAAAGATATTGTGCCTCTAGTGGAAGCCGAAATCAATGGACAGAGAGTATCAAAGACATATGTGGATGGAGATGCACAAATTTATGTCATGATGGAAACATTGATGCATCATTTGGGATTAGAGATAAGTGAAACTATTGAATTTGGGGCCAAAATGGCTAACAATATAATAGTAAATTATTTGGGAGTTATAAAGAAAGTCAAGGTAAAGGTGTGTGGAGTGCAATTGGAGCTTGACATGTATGTGATGCCAGTGAAGGGGGATGACTATCCACTCATTCTTGGGTGACCATGGCTAATGGGAATGAAAGCCAGACAAGATTGGGAGACAGGGGCTTTAGAGCTAAGGCCATAGAAGGGGCTGCACAAAAAATGAAAGAGCACTATCTACAACATGAAGGAGAGCTGATAGGAGGATCTTGCATTAGAGACCACCACTGATGAATGGATTTCTAGCAAGGATTAGTCATCTACAATAGAGGCCAAGTCTTCTAATGAGGAGGAAGAAAGCTCTCTAGAAGTGATGGGGATTACATTGAAAGGGCCTTCTAGTAGTGAAATTCCATAGCAGCTTTCAAAGGTCGAGAAGGAGCGGTTAGAAAAAATGTTGGCTAAGGATCTATCAGCTAAGGAGAAGACATCCTACATGGAAGTAGTGATAAAACACTCTGCACTTTTTATTTCTAATTATGAACACATCACAGGTGTGAGACAATATACTACATTAATCTAAAAGATGGAGCAAGGCCAGTGGTGCAATGGCTATGATGGTTGGGAGTGGTTCAACAAATCACTCTACTCACTGAGATGCAATGACTTTTGAAGGCAGGCTTTATCTATCCAATAGGGGACTTAGAGTGGGTTTCATCTGTAGTGATGACACCCAAGAAGAATGGAAAATGGTGGATTTGTGTGGACTACAAGTCACTAAATATTGCAATAAAGAGAGATCACTTCCCTCTTCCCTTTCAGGATGAAATACTCAATGAGGTGGTCAGGCATGAGAGATACATTGTTTGTGATGGGTATTCAAGTTATTTCTAGATCATCTGAATAGCTAAGGAGGATCAACAGAAGACCACTTTCATCACATCATGGGGGTGTTTTGCTTACAAAGTAATGCCATTTGGATTAACAAATGCCCCAGCTACCTTTCGAGTGATTCATGAATTATCTCTTTCTGCCATATTTTGGTAAGTTCATCAAAGTCTTTTTTGATGATTTTTGTATTTACAGTTCTAAGGCTCTACATTTAGGAAAGGTGGATGAAGGTTTCAACCGCCTCACACAAATGGGGAGGTAGCTAAACCATGAGAAGTGTCGTATTGGCAAAAGTAGTGTAACTTTGTTAGGGCATGTCATAAGTGAGAGAGGCATGGAAGTGGATCCAAATAAAGTTAAGGCCCTATTGGTGATGCCGTCACCATCTTCTGTGAAGCAACTAACCTCTTTCATTCAAAAGGTGCGATATATGGGGCGGTTCATTCATCTCCTCTCCCAATTAGTGTTTCCACTACAATAGTTGACCCACTCTAAGGAGCTCTTGTTGAGTGACGAAAGTGAAAGGTGCTTTCATGAGGTGAAGAAGGTTCTCAGTACCCTTGCTATAATTTTACAGCTTGCTGGCTGAAGAGTTTTTTGTCAACCCGAGTTTTGGGGAAGTTGCTCTAGGGGCAGCACTAATACAAAAGGATGCTAAAACTGGTCTAATGAGGCCGGATTACTTTTCTAGCAGAGTAATAACAACATCAAAACGAGGGTATAAGATGGTGGAGGTGATGGTTTTGTCTCTAATGTTTGTTGTAAGAAAGTTTCGTCCTTATCTTCTCCCTAGGCCATTCACAGTGACAGAAGAGAATTTTTCCTATGCCTTACGGCACATGGATGTTTCTGCCAGATTCACTAAGTGGGTGATGCAACTCCAAGAGTTTGACTACACCTTCAAGGTGGAGGACTCTACTCGGGCTTTCCTAGCTGATTTGTTGATCCATAAATGCCATCAAAAGAATAAAAAATAGAAGGGAAAGGTAAAAGAGGAGGCACCTCCTCTTGAGGACCTGCCATGGGTGGAGAATGGCCATGCCCTCTACTTTGATGGGGCCTACAAGCATATTAAAGACAGAGCGGCAATAGGAATAGTGGTGTTCACTCCCAAAAGTGACAAACTTTATGGAGAAGGTATCAACGTGTAGGATGTCCATTCTAACAATGAGGTAGAATATCAAGCCTCGCTTTTAGGTTTGAGGTGGTGTCTCTCACATGGTGTCACTCGACTTAATGTTTTTGGGGATTCTATGCTAATTGTTAAGAAATTGAAAGGAATATGGGCTTGTAAAAATGATAACTTAGCCATGAAAATGAGAGAAGCTAAACTCTCATGAGGAAGCTACAGAAAGCCCAGATCTATTTTGTGCCAAGGCGCATAAACGGCGATGCAGATGCTCTAACAAGTTGAAAATTTGAAAGAGGTAATGGTGGACATCATTGCAGTAAAGCTCCTCTTGTTTCAGGATAAGTTTCAACTACAAGATGTGCTTTATTTTCTTGAGCATGGTGAGGCACCTACACATATGAATAAGAGTGAGAAAAGGTGGTTGGCTACTAAGGCCACTAAATACCGCTTGGTAAATGATGTGTTGTATTGCAAAGGAAAGGATGCAGTGCTTAGAAGGGTGCCAACAATAAAGGATATTATGGATGTGATTAAGAACTGCCATGAGGGAGTTTGTGGCAAACATTTTGCTCAAGAAATAACCAGCAAAAAGATTCTCCAAGCCGGTTTTGTGTGGCCTAGTCTGCATGGATGTGCAACATTGGTGTTGCACTTGTGATGCTTGCCAAAAGGCCAGACCAAGGAAACTACTGAATGAGGAAAAAAATCCCATAACTACATATGGCCCATTTGAGAAACGGGGGACTGATGCAATAGGGCCACTCCCACGAACTCAGTTTGGCAAGGAATATATCATAATGGGTGTGGACTACATGACAAGGTGGGCTGAGGCTTTAGCAACTAATAGGATCACAACCCAAGAAGTGGAAAACTTTTTGCTTGGAAAAATTTGTTGTAGATTTGGCACACCTTTAGACATTATCTCTAACTGGGATCCTCATTTTAGGGCTAATCTAGTGGGGGAGCTAATGGAAAAGCTAAAAATCAAGAGCAGGCATTCTACTCCCTACTACCCACAGTGTAATGGTTTGGTTGAAAAGATGAATGGGTTGATTTGTAAGATAATTACCAAGCAAGTACACATGTACCCCAAGCATTGGGATAAAAAATTGAGTGCAGTTCTTTGGGCCTATAGGACTTCATTCAGAACGTCACTTGGCTATACTCCATTTCACCTCATTTATGGCCAAGAGTCTTTGCTTCCTATAGAAGTAGAACTAGCCAGCTTACATGTTTTAGTAGCCAGTCGAGAGAATAATCAAGATAAGAAGTTAGAGGAAAGGATCTTGGATCTAGAGAGGTTGGAGTTAGAAAAAGAAGCAGCAGTCCAACACTATTCCATGTAGGCTGAAGAAAGGATGAAGACATTTAATAATAAGCTAGCTAGCAAGCACATAAGGGAAGGATCGCTTGTGTTCTATGATAACCACTTTGATAACAAAAAGGATGCTAAACTTGTGTTCAAGTGGGAAGGGCCATTCATGGTCATAAGGAGATATCCAAATGGCAACTATAAGCTAGGTGACATAGATGGGAGGGTTCACAAGACAAGGGTAAATGGATGGTGACTCAAGACTTATTTTCAAAGAATTAGGGACACTTTAGAGGAGTCATTCAACAAAGAGCCACCAATGAGGGGGTGCAATCCTCCTTGCTCTATTGCACTATCATTAGTAAGCTAGAGGCATGAATGCCTCTAGCCTAAGGAGAGGGCTAATGATCTGGGTTTTTTACAAACCAGATTTCTACAAAAAATTTAGCCAAAACACATATCAAGAACCTTACCCATAGCTTAAACCCTACATCTTATCACTTTGAGTTTACTCTTCAAACACTAGATATGCTACATTGCTTCTCGGTTATGATAACTCTAGTAAGTGGGGAAACAAGTTCTTAGGAGGGATGTCAATGTAAAGGGTAAAAGGAAGGGGTTATCTTAGTAAAGATGGAAATGGATTACACCTAGGGGTTGAGTGAGTGCATAGATTTTTTCAAAGGACTAGCCTCCAAATACACTTGGGTTCCACTTTCATCACTAAGATTTGGGATCTATCACTATCATTAGATGACACCTCACCCTTGTACACAAGTCAATGTCCACATCATGGTGTCATTTGGATCTTACATGGACCCCCTCTGTCACATGCTTATATGTATATAAGAAATTAAAGTCAAAGCATCTTTTGGAAGTATTTTTAATAATTTTAATAAATCCCAAGAAAAATCCAATTTCAAAAAATTTCACATGCTACCAATCGGTTTCAACCTGGTCTACAAAGTAGTAGAAGAAATTTTTTTCAGATTCTTCACCGATTTGAAGTTACGAAGACGAAGACTGCTGGGCTGGAGGCAATTTTCTTCTCTCTTTCACCCTTATCATATCAACTTCTCATTTTATCTTTCTTTTAAATATATTTAATAATGTGCTTTGGGCACCCACCTTTTGTAATCTAGCTCCCTTTCTCTAACTTGTCTACCACCACCCTTGGATTCTTGCATGATGACCAAGGTGGGGACTTGTCCCATCCACTATTCTCCATATTATCAAAGATGCCATACATCATCTAGGATTACGTTAATCAAGAAGATTAGCTTAATTTAATCCCTCATGGAGGCTATATAAGGTGCCCATGGAGATGTAAAGAAAAAATCACAAGCACATGAGAGCACTCTAGATCATCAAGCCCCAAGGGGAGCCACTAATATTACATTATGCAACACCCTCATGCTAGTCCATCTCTTTGAGGTAATCTATGAGTGAGTCTCTTTTTTTATATAGCATTCCATGAATATATAATGGCAAGCTTCCTCTACCTCTTCTCCTCTTGTCTCCCTCTCTTCTCATCTCTCTCCCTCTCTCTTATATTCTAATATGATGTCTACATCATATGGTGTCCAAATTCTATGTACTCTCTTCTAATTCTCCCTTTACATTCATACTTAAAATTATTAAGTAAGACTTTCCATATGCTCTATTGGTGGAGAATCTTTATTTTCTCATATTATATATATGTTCATGGGAGAAATTAGGAGCCATTATCTCTCTTAACCTTCCATCATCTTCATTTCCCTTAAGATGGGCTACAAATTCTCTCTTGTGAAGTTGTGTTTTGGTTCTTTCCATTCACTTAGGAAAGGGGTGTCCTAGCCTATCCTCCCTTTGGCTAGGTGGTACCCTTATTTAGCTCTCTTAGTGAGGATTGGAGACTAGGTGGGTAAGAGACAACCCACTCATCTTTTCAACTCTCACTGGCACAACTTGGTGAATGGCTAGTAGAGCCATGACACAAACCCGGATCCAAGAAGTCAAAATGCCTTATCCAAAAACCTGACATATCTAGTGAGAAAAAATTTTCCTTACTCATTGCCTTGCATTGTTAAGTAAGCCATAAAGAGTAACCATAAGTAGAGCCTCTCCAATAGGATACTTATGGCCCTCTAAATGATTGCATAATCTCCTCAAGAGATAGTCACAAAACTTAAAGGCATAACATAGAGGCATACATAACAAGGATGAAATAAGTATGATGTAAGTATGATGGACAAAGAATGAAATTGAATCAGACAGTGGTATATCAAAGTGACTCATGAGCTATGAGGCTCATGAGAATCATGGCAATTGGTAATAGACTGCTCCAAGGCATGCTGCTCATGTGATCCAATAGGTGAAATATCCATATCATGAATCATGTCAACTTTGAGATCCCTAATCTTAACCAGCCAATTACAATCATGCAAGATATCATTAATATCATTGTGAGACCCTAATCTTAACCGACCACTTACGATCATGCAAGACATCATTAATATCAATCCTAACCACATCAACAACCTCTAAAGGCTGATTTTCAGCACTATGAATCTATCTAACATTTTGCAAACTAGCAACCATATACACAAGTCTAGGTACTCAATCTGTATACTATCCAAATTCTCTTTCAACATGTCTCTCTCATGTATCAATGCTTCCATATTCTTAGATACAAATGTCTACTGTAATACTGCACAGAGCTTAGAAATAACATGTGACATCCTGGTGTCAATACTAGCCCACTGATCTATCTAGATCAACCTCCATTTCACTCAAGAGTTTCTTTTCAACCTTAAGGAGAGGTTGCAAATGAGCATCCAAAAGAATTCTATCAGCCTTAAGCTTAGAATTTTCCTTAGCCACCAAATCAAGTTCATTGTGGAATTTCTCTTACATGTGTGCTATCCATTCTTTGAAAGCAACCGAAGACAATTTACATTTAGCCAGCATATCAACATACTCATCAATATGCCTCCATAAAGCACCTACTTAATTATCATGCAATTCCTTCATCTTTTCCATCTCAATCGATATTGTATCCCTTTTAGTCTTCATACATGACAATTGCTCTTGCAAAGACTACACTACATCCAGCTTAACCACACTACTGGCATGCATATCAGTCATGAATCGATGTAAACCTGTCATAAATGAGCAAGCTTCCTCAAGATTTTGAGGGACATATCTAGCTGTGGAATGGCTTTCTTGTCATAAGGCAAACCAATAGCCTATTGTGCAAAGAATCACTATGTTTAGGCATAGGCATATTCTCCATCTTGACCTTGGAGAATCTAACTTTTTTCTTCACCCTTGTAATAGCCACATCTTCATAAACATTGTAATTTATGACATCATCATTCAGCCATTCTCAAATTTCCAAAGACATAGAACCTCCCAAAGCATTAGCATTTGAAATTTCATGAGAAGAAAAACCCATCAACAATAAATCTAGAAGCTCTTTTCCCTGACCATTTTCAGCATCAACTAAAGCATTGCCATGAGACAAATCAAAAATAAAGCTTATCATACAAAGTTCTAGGCCAACTAAGAACTCCAACATTCTCGGCATACCACATAATGAAAAATGTATTCTTTGTAATGACATCTACCTTAATGAAGAGAAGGAACCTTTGCATAAACCACTTTATGAAGAATCTTCTCTTTGGGCCAGCATGTCTCAAGACATATTGATTTTTGGCACTATTAGCATTACCAAACTCTTGCTACATCAGTACATCTCCAATGATTTGTTCTATCATTGAGATCAAGAGAGAATAATTGAGCTAAAAGAGAAGGGGTGAGCTCGAATTTACCACCAATTTTTCCACTCTCTCTAATCATCAATAGCTACTATTGGGCATGTATATTATTGCCCCAAGAATCCCATGGCAATCTAGGGAAAGAAAGAAAACCAATCTATTTAAGCCAGCCCTTGGTGCAAGGCTCATTTGTGTCCATGAGTATAGAACAATCGATCATTGGTATAGCCAAATCACTGTCATCATCACTAGACATGGTGGAAGACGCTTTCAGTGTAGAAGCCTTTTCCTTAGAAGGAGTTGTATTGGGAGAGTTGTTGGTCCAATCCTCCTCTTGGTCAGGAATCCCTCTCAGTTGTTGTCACCCTCTCTTCATAGGGAGTTTGGAGACCTTCCTTTGTCTCATTTTCACCATCGTAGCTTCAACAACAACTTGCTAAGAATCAAATAAGAAAAGAGATGAAGAATATGAAGAAAGATGAAGATGTGGATTTGTAGGATGGAAGTATTGAATAGGTATAGGCATCAAAACTTGTGTCTTCTTACCCATGCTTTCCCCTTTTTTTGCTTTCCCTACTTCACAATGAGTCAATCTCTTAGAAAAGAGAGAGTGTATAACATACTAATGGCAACATGTACTCACTATGAGTTTGACATTTGTCTTATGTCTCTTCAAATAAGCCTCATGCAACTAAAACTTGATGTCCTCACATAGTTCTAGTACCAAAAGAACTACAATTGAAGTCAGTTGCCCTTCTAAACCATCATGCACAAGTCCATAGTTAAAAGGTAAAAGTCTTTTCAATGCGCAATCCATCAATGCCATGATAATACTTTGCCAAGTCATAATATCTTGTGGGAAAAATTTAAAGGTATAGCCACCATAAGGCAAATTCCCATTGCCCAATTTCAATTTAAGATAGTGCCACCACTTCATGAAGCTCTTTTGCACTTGTAACAAGACAAAAAATAACTCCAAAATATCATGCACTTCATAGAGCACCATTGAAATTTGCATAGCTTCCTTATGAAGACCATAATTTATATAAAAGACAACATCATCAGCCAACATCTAAAAATAAAATAATGGCTCTTTTTGTAAAGAATCAATCCAAGCAACCCTAAAAATAATCGTAAGGGTTAAAGAATTACAAACTGCTCTATGAGGTAAAATCTCATTGCTTGCTAGATAGTGATGGTTCTAGGGGCATCGGACTAGAAAGTGGTGCTTCTAAGGGGAGATCTGCAATCTGATCCATGTGTCTAGTGCTTCTTTGGGGCACTAAGGGTGGCTCCAATGGCATAGATGGTGCATTTCCCTCCTCTTACGCAACCACTAGGGTGCCAAGCTCTCTGTACTTAGACAATTATGGGGTAACAAGCTATTGTTTTGGTCAATATATTGGTTGGGGTTTGATGACAACAATGATCGTGGGTTCTGTAGGCTTTGACTACTCGGCTTTCTTGGGTGTTCAGTGCCTTAGCAGAAGTGGGGCTTCTTGGAGATGGGGTGGAAAGAAATGGTTATGGTTGGGCTATGCTTCTAGGATTTCCCTTCTTGGGCACCCATATCCAAGTGTTGCCTTCGTAGTACCCTTGGGCTCACAACATATCTTCGGGGATCCATCGCAACTTGATTGTGTGCCTATGTTAATAGCATTGGGTTGGTCTCTTAGGTTTCGAATGATAGTTGTTAGCTTTGCAAGGATGTGTTTGCTAGCTACGAGTAGGTCGTGTTTGGTGCTTTGGCACCCATTTCAACATGGGAACTGTGGCTTTGGGGATGGCCTTAGTTGGCAGTGGTTTTGAAGTTTGGGTGGGTTGTGATGACTAACGACCCCCCTCCTAGACTTGGTCCTAGGTAGCTCTATCAGTGGCATGGCAGGCTTGGGTGGAGCCTCATTGCCCTTGCTAAAAGCTATCACGATTCAAACATTGCCAATGGCAAGGTGAATATACTACAGGTCATTAACTATATTGCAATGTGCTTGCTTCTTGAAAGTGCATCCTAACAGCGATTCTTGACTTGCATCTTTTGTATTTGGCAATGCATAGAAGATGACTAGTAGGCTCTCAGACTTGATAGAGACTGCGATCTTACACTTTCCTAGGAGTTCATATGACTTGCCCCCAAATGGGATGAGTTTAGCATCAGTGGGTTGCAATTGTGTTGTCCAATGAGCATGAGTCAAGAAATTGAAGTTAGCTCCCTCATCAATCAAGGCATCAAAGGTGTGTGTGCACCGAGCGGTGGCCATGATGCGCAAGTATGCTGGTGCTACTACCTCCTTATTCTCATCCTCTAATTCAATGATAGTGGCTACGTGGACATTGAGAAGGACTTCTAGCATAGGGGGCTCATGCAATGGTTGTGCGGAAGGGTAGTACTTCTTCATGCACTGCCATTAAAGACGCCTATGCCCTCACCTTCAAGGGTTTCAAGTTCTATGTTGCCCATCCTACTAATGCTACTTACCCGGAAGGGTCCTTATCCTTGAAATTTCATTTTCACCTTGTGGCCCTTTACCAAGTAGAGAAAAACAAGGTCTCCCTACTCAAAGTTGAAATGTTTGATGTGCTTGTCGAACCACATCTTCCATTGTGCTTTGTCACAAATTAGGGAGTGGGTGGCTAGGAGAGCCAAGTCGCAGTGAGTCATTCCAATTCCATGAGATGGTCAGTCCAAGATTTCTTCCCTCCCTATCTCTCCTGTACTATTCTCCTCAAGCTAGGGAAAAAGAATTCTAATGGCAAGATGGCCTCAGTTCCATAGGTCAGCCTAAAGGGTGTATGTCCCACAACCGGTTTATAGGTTGTTCGATAGGCCCATAATGCTGCCATAAGTTTTTTGTCCCAACCACTTCGCGGGGTAGAAACTACCTTCGTAAGGACATTGACTAAGATCTTGTTCATGGATTCTACTTGACCATTAGCTTGAGGGTAGTAGGGTGAGGATTTCCTATGGATGACTAAGAAGCTTGAGAGCAGGTGGGAAATTACCTCATTGGTGAAGTGAGTGCCTTGGTCGCTTACTAATTCAATAGGGCAACCAAATCATGAGATAACCTACTCCCACAAGAACTTCACTATGGTCCTAGCATCATTCTTCCTGGTGGCTTGTGCCTCGGCCCATTTCGTAAGATAGTGAGTTGCTACGATGATGTATCTAGCCTATGAGTATTGTGCTACGGTACTATGGGTCCAATGAAGTTGATTCCTCACTTTTCAAAGGGTTGTCATGCAATGATAGGGGCCAACTCCATCTTATCCTTTCATGTAGGAACTTTAGACCTTTGGCACTCATCACAATGCTTTACAAACTTAGCAGCATCACTGAATAGGGTGTTCCACCACATGTGAGATTGCAACACCTTACGGGCTATTGCAGGGCTCGCTAAAGTGCCCTCTAGCAATCCCGCCATGCGCTTCGCTCAACATGTCATGCATCTCGTGCTTGCACACACATCGTCATAGCAACCTATCTTGCCCTAACCTATAAAGTTGATCGGATATCAACTGGTAAGGTTGGATTTTCAAAATAAGACTCCTAAGCCTAGCATTCTCGATAGGTCTCTCAGGTAGACTGTGCTCTAGCACTTGGAATAAGTCATCTGTGCCTAGTACGGCATTAGATCAGCTCTTTGATAAGTTACTCATGAATATATGTGTGCATCACATGGATTCAAAATTATGTATTTTTAAAATACCATTTGAAAACATTTTTTACTTACATAAGGGTGTAATATAAAGGGGTTATTTATAGATTGAATAGAAAAGGGTTATGTTTTATTCAAGAAAAATTTATAAACAAGGATATTTATAAGTAGGCCTTGAATGCACGTGATGTAGAGGATATACATATAGTAACTTCCTCGAGGTTAGCTCTAAACAAGTCTTTCTCACTAGATAAGCTGAAAAGATGAGCATCAATAGATCATCAGATATGCCTTGTCTAGTAGCTTCTCCTGTGGTTATTCAAGACATGTGATCAGCCATGTAGTACTACTTTTCCTTGCGTACCACCACAAAGAAATAAAATTCTAGAAGAAGAAACAACCATCTTTCAACTTATCCAATAGCGCAAGGTTTATTTGCAAGATATAGTAAGGCTTGATGGCCTATAAAAAAGGTGAAAGGTGTGGCCATGAGGTAGTGTCGAAACTTCTTTACAGCAAATACCATCGCCAACCCCTCCCTTTCTATGGTGGAGTAATTCATCTCCATGTAAGTGAGCTACCTACTAACAAAACTCACAAGGTAATCCAAGTTATGTTCATCAGGCTGGCACAAGACAGCTCCAATAGCAAATTTAGATGCAACTATATGCACAAGGAAGGTGTTGTTCTAGTCTAGGGCTCATAAGATTAGTGCAGTTGTAAGAGTCTTCTTTAACTCCTCATATGCTCGTTGGAACTCATCAATCCACTCGAGCATGATCAGTAGCTTATACAATGGTCTTGCAATCAGTGCATAATTCAACATGAAGTGCTCATAGTATCCGGTGTGACCTAAGAAACACTGAACTCCCTTATATTCCTTGGGTGGTGGCAAGTCGACAATGACCCTAACTTTCAAAAAGTCAGTGGCTATGCCATTCTTGGATACCACGTGCCCTAGGATGCATCCATACTTGACCCAGAACTGGCACTTCAAGAGGTTCACTGAGAGGTTGTAAAGCCAATATCATTCAAAGACCACTTGCATCTTTTTCAAATGTTATTTACTGGCACGTAATATACCTGGTTAATTGCCTGTACGATTTCTTTACTGGCACATCACCCTTGAGCATGGCAGAGGTGGCATCTAGGTCGACATGGGTCATCTTCCAAGTGTCCCTCTCGACCCTTACTACTTCTTTTTCGTTTCCTAAGAAGATTACTCTCCGCCTTTGGTCCTACCTTTCTTTTTCTAGCTAAGGCTAGAGCACATCAAGCCTTGTGCATATCTATGTCATGTTGCAACTTCCTAACTCTCTGCTCATGGTTGTAGGCAACTATGCCTTGCATCGCTTTTCTAACTGCTTTCCTCTCTTCCTCTAGGCTTGCCACTACCTCCTCTACTGGCCTACTGTAGATTACCATCTTGGTTAGTAGGTCGTACTTGAATCTACTATCCTTTAACTATCGCTTTGTTTGGAGTGACCCACATCAAGTATCCTTTGAGGATGTAAAGTAAGAACTAGTGAAAGCACTAGTCTTGAAATCACCCAAAAGGGGTGAGGTTTTCTATATATTTTCAACAGCCATAATTCATTACATCAACTGTGCTATTTAGCCCAGATTTGGGAGGAGAAGTGATATCATCGAATTGCATTTGCTAGTCCTGAATTGGGGATATACGAGCCTAATTATACATATATGGAGAAATTGTGCCTTGGGATGGTATTTGTAGTAAATAAAATGAGGCATTGCATTCTCTATGAGAAGGTGGTATTGTCTACGAAGGCGGAGGGGCTGAGGCTATTGATGAATAAGTTGCAGCTAGCTGACTGCCTAATGAAATGGCTAATCACGTTGCAGAAGTTTGACTATGAAATTAGCAATAAGTCGACCGCCAAAGTTGCAAGGCATCGTTGAATGTCTTGTAGATTTTGAGGAGTTGAAGGAAGGCTTGGATGAAGATAGTGACCTTTAGGGTTTATTCAAATTTGATACGATCTCCATCCCATCTTGGTATGCTACCATAACGCACTACCTATCTACAAGAGAGACTAGAGCCACTTTATCAAATCTTAAAAAGAGGAAAATTAGGCAACAAACCTTGAAATTCTTGTTGATTGCAGGAACACTATATTGACAAAGGGTTCGATGATGCTTATCCCCAATGTGTCCTGCTTGATGAGGCCTCATTTATCTTGGAGGACTATCACGAATCTACTTGTGGAGGGCACTTTGTTGGACAGTTGACTACACAGAAAGCTTTGAGATCCAGATATTGCTGGACAGTTGGCTACACAGAAAGCTTTGAGAGCCATATTTTGGTGGCAACCCATTTTTTAGAACACTTTTGTGTATTTCAAGAGATGTGATACATGTTAGAGACATGACAGCAAGGAGAACAGGAAGTGGCCCCATTGACTCCTATCATGGTTATACTACCATTCAAGAAGTGAAGCATCGATTTTGTTGGACCTATACATCCTTTGTCAACTATGTGAAGTGTTATATCATTTTGGCGACGATCAACTACTTTGTAAAGTGGTCTAAAGCTCAAGCCATGATGAAGGATAATGCTAAGGAGACAGCTAGTTTTATCATGGACTAAATTGTTTATTGTTTTGGTCCACCAAATTAAGAGTTAGTGTTTGATTGTGGGACTAAAAATTAAGCACAATAAAACTACCTTGTATAATCCCCAAGCAATTGGACAAGTAGAGAGTATCAATAAATAGCTTGTGGGGATTTTATCCAAGAAGACAGTATCTGAGAGTAACCGTGATTGGGATAAAAAACTACATATAGCTATCTAGGTCTATAATACAACATTCAACAAAGTAACAAGCCACACCCTATTCAAGTTGGTATATGGGGAGGAGTGTGTCTTACCCTTGGAAATTAAGTTACCCACTGTGAGATTTTCTCTAAATCATTCATTGGGTGAGGCAAAAGTATTGTAAGAAAGGTTCACTTCCCTTGTGCATCTTGATGAAATACGATTGCAAGCTCTATTACATCAAGAAGTAGGGAAGAAGAGGATGAAAGCACTCCATGACCTTCAAGCTAAAAGACATAAATCTGTGAAGCATCTATTGGTGCTATATTATGATGCTTGTCGTGAGTTATTCCCTAGCAAGTTAGAACCTAAATGGAATGGCCCATATAAGATCATTCGTCTAAGAAAAAATGGCTCTACACCCCTTTTAGTAGATTTTTAAAGTGTAGAGTTTAAAAATAAAGTGAAATTTAATAAGTTGAAGCCTTACTATGTGTAAGGGCTAATGTCGGGGACTTGATGCCTTTGTAGGTCTTCCAAGATCTAGCTTAAACCTATAGTGGGTACCAAGACAATCGAATGGGTAAAATCATTCCTTATCTTGGATATCTATATTCAGAGCAGTATTACCACCAAGGTCAAGTGATTTGGTGGAGCAAAGGTTATCATATCACTAAGAGACAAGACAGATCTTTTACTTGGGATATTAAGGTCTACTGCCACCATTGTCATAGGGTTCTTGTTAGCATCCCTATTGAGTTTGTTGAGGAAGGAGAAATTATATCGACATATTCTCTCTCTCGTTTTGACTTTGACTTTCATAAGTACAAGTAAGCTTATCGATATGGCATGGCCTATCAATGAAGAATGGGTATATACTCTGTATTTTGATGGAGCTTCTCGAGTGCCCACTAAACATGCAAGTGTGGGGTGGTCATTAAAGATCTTCGATACAGAATTGTTATAAAAATGGGAATATATTTTGGAAACTCTTTTACTCATAATATGGTAGAATAGAAGGCCTTAATCATGGAGCTAAATATAGCCTGACATGGTAGTATCCACTGTTTATTGGTAAAAGGTGACTCGCAACTAGTGATGATCAACCAATTGTATGGGAGATATAGTGTGAGGGATCCCATTCTGTGGATGTATCATCGTGCAACCTTAGATATCTTGCAATTTTTTGAGACAGTGACTTGTCAGCAGATTCCCCAACAATGGAATCGCTTTGCAAACTCCCTTCTCAATTGTGCTTTTGTTGAATATGTCTTTTTCAACTGTGGTCTTGAGGGGCTCCTATGGGGACTTTTTGACATGTCCCACTTTGGCCACCAATGGCTAGTTTGGGTTACAAGTCAGGTAGCACTTGATCACCTCCCTATTTTGTCATAGACACATAGGATTGTTCAACATCATATTCATCAAACACCCCTTGCCATTTATGCAGGGGGTTGGCCAATAATTTCATGCACTTAGGGTAGGGCTGAGTAGACAATATTCTTGGTCTAGTTTCAGGCTTTAGTAGAGTTATGTGGGGACCAAGGGTTTGGTTTCCGTAGTAAGGTGTTGAATGGTACATTTTTGGTCTAGTTTCAGGCTTTAGTAGAGTTATGTGGGGACCAAGGGTTTGGTTTCAATAGTAAGCTGTTGAATGGTACATTTTTGGTTTATTTAATTAGGCCAAGATGGCCATTTCCATTGAGATTAATATTTAATTAGGCCAAGAGGGTCATGTATTTGTTTGGTGTAGGTACGATTAATGTGTTCTTTTCTTAATGTTGTACTAGACATATTTGATGAAGTACTTGAAGTGAGCCTCTTACTACCCTGCTAGAGCTTCTTGTGGCCAAGTCCATGTGATATCCTTCCTTTATTAGTTCTTCCCTTTATGCTGAATAGTTATATGTATGTGGGGTTTTTTATTTTGTTGGAAACTAGCAGTCAAGGTGGCATGAAGTTCCAAGATTAGGCTAGGTATGTCCGGGGAGGTCCAAGCAATCATTGGCCTCCTATGAAGACATTGTTGAGCACCTTAAGAACTATTTTAGAGGGTAGTACTAGAGACCCTATTTTGCTAGCTTACTAGGTAACGGGTTCTAGGAGTTTTTGCTAGTTGTGAGGCAGTTAGAGAAGCTTGTCGCCAAATAAAAGAAAGAGAAGAAACAATGCCTATATTTGAAAACTATGGTATACTGAGGTGTGTAAAAAGGGATTCTAACCTTTGAACAAAACAAAAATAACTTAATTAAAAGAAAAATCAAAGAGCAGATGATCATTGCCTTGTAAAGGCTTGGTAGGTTTCTAGGGTTGAGTCACAATGTCTTGTCTTCCTGGGGGTGATCTCTAGCTGGACAAAATAAATAAGGATACTTGGAGGAAACATAAAAGTGAGGGGAAGAAAAAGGATTTGGTGTCAATATGTGAGGGCTTGGTAAGTTCTTGGATACCGAGTCAAGACCTAAGGCCGATGCCTTGTTCTCCTTAGGCCAATACGCTCAACTCCTTCCTTTTCACTACAATTAAACAAACAATTAAATGATAACAAGTTCGTCAATGGCAATATTCTTTCTACCAATGCATTGATAAATCTCTAACAATATCCCACTAATGATAGAAAGCTATGTACCTCTTTTGGAGTGCATGGCAAGCTCATAGTGACTATGATCTTTATCTTTTCAGGATCAATCACGATTCCGGCCAACCTAATCACATGGCTTAATAATAGCCCATAGGTCACTCCAAAGATGCACTTTTGTGGATTAAGAGCAATGCAAAACTGCATGCGATGCTCGAAACATTTTCTTAAGATGATCAACTATCTATCCCTTATGGAAGCTACCCAGATCATCAATGAAAACTTTTAACTCCTCTAGGGAGATGTCACCAAAAGTCTCATCATCTATTCATTGCTAAGAACCAGGCACATAGCATAACCTAAAGGCCATCACCTTGAATTGCGGTGGCCCCACTACAACTCTTCTACACCTCAGGGATTTGACCCCAAGATGCACCGTGAATACATAAAGCACATGCAATACATAGTCATTTCTTATAAACAATCATTCTAGGAGATAGAATATGATCCTCACTGCACACTCCCCAAAGAAATTGCTCGCTATTCCGATGGCTTGGGATACCTCACTCTTAGTGTGGGTCAATGTTTATGAAGATAATACGATGCATCTAGGATGATACCATGTGTTGAATGAAATGTAAATGTGAATAATTCATAGTGCTCAACCATTTTTATTCATTTAAAACAACATTGTGACCATGCAAAACGATTTCTTTTCATGCTTTCATTCTTAATGTAACTATTGTGTTGCATAGGATCAGCACTGGGTATGCTCGTGCTACTAAATTCTTTAATTCTCAAAACACACATATTCCTTATGCGAAATGCATCAAAAAAATTAGACTCAACACTTATTATCCCCTCCTCTCCCTACCATTTAGAGTTTTGCATTTAGTAGTAGGTTGAGAGAGCATTTTGATGTATTTTTCTTTATAAAGAGTAATAAATACTCACTTTTATACAAAGATAAGGCTAAACCTCATGCTTTGATCATATCATACATCCATTGACACATTATTTTTTTCTACTTTATAAATGTTTAAAATATATTTTTCTTATTTATCAATAAATGCTTATATTTCTTGCTTTTTTTCTGTGACTTGATTAGACTTGCTGAGAATTGTTTTCATCCCATGCAAATACCATTGATACATCAAAATTCCCAAAATCTATGATTTTCCTTATAATTGTAATTTTACGGGTTTTACCTATTTATAAAAAATTTAATAAACGACTTATTCTTGCTAATTTTTTTACTTTTTCTCATAAATCAAATCATTAATAATCAAGAACAACCATTTCTAACCATTTTTAACTGAGATTTATCATAAAATGATGAAAAGTATCACTTACTCATAAAATCGTACTTTATTTCACATGTATCTTGTATTTCGAAGGTTGTTGATGCTTGTTAATAGTCTTTAATGCTCTTCCAAACGTCTATCTATGCTACATCATGTCTCAACATCATCTCTCAATCAAAATCTCTCCAATCATCCCACCCCCTTCTCTCATAGAGAATGATGGATAAAACACGCACTAAGAGGAGAGAGAGGGAGGAGAGAGAAAGATTGAATTTAGAGATTTTCACTCCCTTAATCATATTGCATGCATTACATTCAAATTGAAGCCCTTTATGCATAGATGGAAGGGTTTTCTTTCGCCTCTGACCGATTGTGCTAGTGAGAGAAGCCATCAACATGCCAATTGATGAGGCACCAAAAAACCGCACCCCCTCCCTCCTCTACCTTGATTTTTTTGGGTTTTTATGTTTCCAAAGTCTAAACATTAACCTTTGGACTTAATCAGTTCAATTCCTATGCATTCACACTTCCCAAAAGTGGTTTCGGCTCCATTGAGGGGGAAAACGGACTTGAAATCGCGATCTGACTAGACGGCTGGCTTGGTAGCATTAAAATCTACCAATCTAGCCTCTGTTGCACTTTTTGCGACTCCCAAACCCTATAGCCACTTTATAACGTGAAACCTTGCAGGGATTAAATAGGGGGTCAAACAATCAACGACAAAGACTTGCATTGGATTCTTGGCATCGAAACCTATCTATTGAAACTCTAGCTCATCGATCAAAATTTTTCTCTTTTATGCCTCCCAAGCCAATATTTGCGCATTAAATCAGGCTCCAAAAAGCCACTCTCGCTTTGGACAATGTGATCACTTTGAACTATAAACCAATGGTACCATTTCTTTATTGCATATAAGATAGCCAACATCTCCTGGTCATAGACATTCATAGTCATTTCCTTATCTATAGGCTTGTAACTTTCAAAGACAATCATTCCATGCTCCTGTAACAAAACAGCCCCTATGCCTTGACCATTGGCATCACATCGTATTGTAAACTCCTTCAAAAAATTCGAGCATACTAGAATAGGAGTAGAAGTACGGAGTTTCTTTAATTGGATGAAGCCACTATCTACAAGTGCATCTCAAAAGAAAGCTTCCTTCTTCAACATGTCAGTCAAAGGAGCTGCAATAGCCGCACAATGCTTAATGAATTGGTGACCAAATGAGGATAGACTAAGAAACTCTCTAAGTAGTGATAGTAGGTGTTGGTGGACAATATTTAACACATTGCACCTTCTTGGGGTCAGCTTGGATACCTTTTTCACTGACAATTTGGCCCAAGTACTCCACCTCAATTTGTATAAAATAGCATTTTTTTCTCCTTAACAAAGAGTCTATAATGTCTCAATACATCAAAAACCTTCCTAATATGTGATAAATGGTCCTAAAAAGCCTTGTTGTAAATCAATATGACATCAAAGAAGACTAGGACAAACGGAAAGAGAAAAGCTACAAAATCTTGTTCATTAGACACTGAAAGGTAGTTGAAGTATTAGTAAGCCCAAATGGCATTATTAAAAAATGGTATAGCTCTCAATCTCTCCCAAAGGTAGTCTTAATTGCATCACCCTCTTACATACAGATCTGATGATACATTGACCTCAAGTCAATCTTTGTAAAGAATCTAGCCCCCTTAAGCTCATCAAGAAAATCATCAATTCTATGGGTATTGGGTATCTATTTTTCACTGTGATCTTGTTTAGATCCCTGTAGTCAATACTCATTCTGAAGGATCCATCTTTCTTCTTCAGTAACAAGATTAGAGATACATAAGGTTAAGAACTAGGTTCAATGAATCCCATCTCTAAAAGCTCCTTGATTTGTTTGGCTACTTCTTCACGCTCACACTTAGACAATCTATAGGGTGGCTTATTGATTGGCTTGGAGTTAGTCTCCAAATCAATAGGGTGATCTACTACTCTCTTAGGAGGCAACAAAGTAGGTGCTTCAAACAAATCCTTATACTCCTCAAGAAGAGCTTTCAAAGCTAGATGATCTACTAGTTTTGGACTAATCTTCAATCTCTTTATTCAGGTACAAAACAAAAAACAATGAGCGGATCTTGTACTCCTTCTTGAGTTGTTGAATGGTGATAAGCTAAAAATTAGATTTAGATTCCTTGTAAATAGATAGGCTTTCCATCCAAGATAAACTCCATATACAGCTGTGAGAAATCCATAGTAATCTTTCTTAATGTCATTAGTCAATCACACCTAAGTACAACATCTATGGGTCCCATTTCCAAAGTAATTATGTTTATTTTTGCTTCATAATTTTTAGTCAATTGTAAAGGAAATTGTGGGCATATTTGAGGGTTGATTTTTTCTTCACCATTGGCTATTTGAACTCTTATGGGCTACTATAAATGAGTGAGAAGACTTATTCACAAAACTATGTATACTGCCATTATCTATTAGAATAAACATATCCTTTCCATGAATATTATCCTTCATACAAAGTGTATTAGGGCTCTTAGAACCTGTCAAAGCATCCACGAAAATGGAATAATTCGTGGTAGCAAGTGGCTCATTATGAATTTCTCCCAGATCAAAAGGAACATTACCATCCAGATCGAAAGGAAAAGTGTTGGCATGATCATAAAAGTGTTGTTGCCCAACTTTCTCCTCAACACAGTCATTTTTAGTGGTAGTTACAAATGCATTAACCACATCAGTGTCATCCTCTTAATCTTCAAAGATTAAGATGCTATGGACCTTGTCTTTTGCATTTTTGTATATGCACTTTTTTTTATGATCAATCGTATACTTTTCTCCACATTTGAAACATAAGCCTTTTTCTTTCCTTTCTTTGTAGAGATCCATAGGAATAGACTTTGGATTCACATTAGCTGAAGTGGATCTAAACTTGCTATCCCCTTGTTTAAAATCTAGTCTTGGATTGTTTGTTGTCCTAAAATTTCCTTAAGGTCTTGAAGCATTGAACAATGGATAAGTTGGCACTCTTAAGCTCCCATTGGGTGCATGATTGCTGCCATAAACATTGCCAACTTGTCCCTATTTTAAAACAGTCCTTGGCTGTCCATAACTAGGCTAAAATGAATACTCCCTTATATACTTTCTTCCATAATGTTTTGCAAGCTCAATAGCTTTGAAAAGATTAGTAGGATTTTGTGCCATAACATCATCGGATAAATAAGGTTATAAACCATACATATACTTGTGGAGTTTAGCTTCATCACTAATGCTCTCTACATATATGGTAAGGTTGAGGAATCGGTTTATATAATCCCATACACTTGGGTCTCTTTGCTCTAATTCATTTCATCTTTGTGCCAATTTTTCTTTTTCAAGAGGGAAGACAAAGACTTCACCCACCATAAGTGTCTTGAATGCATCCCAATCCTCTACAAGTAAGTTCTCTTTCTTGATATATCTCTACCAAGTAGCGTAAATTCTTCCAAATGTAAGAATGTAAAATGAATCTTCATATCATGAATTCTAAGGAATATAACAAAATAGGATTCTAATTTTGAAATCCATTCATCTACATCAGATAGTGAAGATGATTGCCCACTATACTTTGCCAAAATGATTTTATACTTCAACTCCCTTTCATAAAAGGTTTGCTATCTCAAAATAGAATGCTCATGGTCAATAGGCATTGAACCTCCAAAAGAAGATGGTACTCTTCCAATAGGTGGCTAAGAACTAGTGTGAAACCTTCTCGATGGTAGAGAACCTCTAGGGGGTTGGGAATTTAGCACATAAGCTTGCAAATTAATTCATACTACCCAAATAGTCATCATGTCTTTGTGAAGTCTCACCTACTTCATATTGACTATTGGAAATGCCCCTTCATCCAATAATTCCTTTTCCTTGGCCATTTTGGTTAGGTGGCTAAAGTGGGACTGAGGGATCACTATTTGAATGAGCTTTCTCCTTAGCTTCCTTGGTTTACATTTGTATTTGCACCCATTGGTCGAATTGAGCCATTATTTGAGCATTGGATTCTACTAATTTATCAATTGAATCCTTTTTTTGAATAGTGGAATCCACCAACTTCTTAATGGAAGACTTCATCGACAATACTATCTATTCAACTCTAGATAATAGCTCCATATGCCTTTGAGCATGCCTACTCTCATGTTCACACATGGTATTATTAAGTGTACTAATTTTTCCTTACATAGGAGGCTCTTTATGGATCTCTTGAGGTGTATTTTTCAATATAAATTCTCTAATTTGTCAAGCATATTTATCTCGGGCCTTGCTCTTTCCCTTATGACCTGCCATAGTAATACAGTCTTATAGTACCCCCTATCAAAAAATTAGTTATAACTTGAGCTAGGAAACTCTAATTTCCAAAAACTTTTATTCAAAACATAGCCAAAAATGCTATCTTCAAGATGAGCTATCATGTCATAACATATTTAAAACAAAAATTTTGCAATTCAATGTCATAGGCTAACTGTCGAGGCATGTATCCTATTTTAACCTCTAAGTACCTTGTTTCCACCTATGAGAGAAAAATGGTAGTACCTAATGGCTACCAAACCCTATGGGGAGCTACACCTGACTTGTGGAAAACCTATAGTACCAACACCTATACTTCAATGATGAAGATGGTACCTATAATAACTTGTATATATCCTATAGTGTCCTGTAAAATCCTTGTTTCACCTTGTTTTGATCTTCAAGTCACTTGAGTCTTTATGAGTGCTTCAATCTTCTATTCTCCACTCGTTGTACTTATATGAGGGATAAAATTGCAGATAAGGCTCTCCACATGGATCTACATCATCGAGAGATGGGAAAAGCTCCCTTGGGTCGTTTTGTTTCACCCCTTCTTCAAGATCTTTAATAGTGGGGGAGATTCACCTATCTATTCACCCACTATCTCCCCTGACATCCTCCCTTTTTCTCGGTGGGAATATCAACATGGCAATAACATGCTACTCTAATCAATTAGCATGATATGCATTACTTAAATTTTCATTTAGCTCTTTCCATGAAGTGCAAGAGGATTAAAATCTGGCAAAATGAATAGGGAGAGAGTCTTACCATGCAATGATTCACTACTGACTTACCCTTTTACAATGGATTATAATATATTTTACCATGAATAGACAATGATCAAAAAATCAATGAATTAGAGTAAGCAATCTTATCAATCAATTGGGCTTTAATCAATGGGACTGAATATTATGCTGGAACTTCAAGCAAGAGCTTTTAATTCACTGATTGAACCAATTATGAATCAAGTAAACAATGCATTCCATGAATGGGCTGATTTAACTCATGATGGATTGAAATTTGATGGAAATTTTAAAATTCGTTTATCTCTCAATCAAGTGGATGAAGGTCATTAATTGGATGAATGAGAGAGATTAAGAATTGAAGAGGAATACTTTTTGTTAGCTTGATGAAGGCTTGAATGATCCCCAAATACTCAATGAAGCCTTTGTTACTCAATGTTGTTGAAATAATCTTCACTCCTTGTACATTTAATGCTTAGAAGCAATCTTGAAGCTTCAGAAGCTTGAGATTGAAGTGTTAAACCCATTTTTCCCAATTTTGACTCCATAAAAGCTCTTGAAGATGAATCCTTGACTATTATTGCTCAATCCTTGGAATTTGTGCAAGAATCTTTGCTAAAATAAGTTCCAGGACTGAAATGATGAAGAATCTTCAAGAATATTTATTGAAATAAGTTTCAAGAATGATGGAATGATGAAGAATATTCAAGAAATTGATGAGAACTTCAAGCTTGAGGTGAAGCTTTCATGGCTATCCATGGCCAGGGTTTCTCAAAAATTGGAGAAGAATAGAAGAATGCCAACTATTTCAGTCATTTGTTAAAGCTTTTGCATGCTAAAGACCAGCAACCAATCCTCAAGCTGAGTAATGACCAACAACAAGAGAGATCAGCTCTCCAAATCAGCCCAAAAATTGCACCGCAATTTTTTAGGCTATTTACTACAGTCCGCAATTCAGCACTTGGTCAGTCTAGTACTCCTCCTGCTGCTAAGAATGAAGAATGGAAAAAAATTTGAGTTTGTAATGACTAGGAAACTTCATATCCTGAGAGATATAAGGAGATATTGGCTCAAAACTCCATGAAATCTATAGGAGAGCTCCAAGAAAGGGAAAAGAGAACCCTCCCTTTGAAAAGTAACCATAGTTTGTTTCTCTTCCAAGTTTGGTTAACTCCTATTTGACCAAGTTTCCTTCAAATTAGCCTCTAATGGATGCATGGCCTACCATTTTAGCCATGGCTTTGCCAAATATCTCTAAGATATTTTTCTAATCCCTAAGTTTAGTATTCGCTTCTAGTAGAACACCTACAAGTACCTGCCATGTGGCTCCTATACCTACTATCCAAGATTTAATGGTCCAAGAAATTTGGAGAAAATAAGACCGAAATGAGAAAATAAAATGGACCAAAATCCTATGCTATGATACCACTTGTCAAGGAGTGAATTGTAACGTTAACAACTAGGCTCAATGAATCCCATCTCTAAAAGCTCCTTGATTTGCTTGGCTACTTCTTCACTCTCACACTTAGACAATCTATAGGGTGGCTTATTGATTAGCTTGGAGTTAGGCTCCAAATCAATAGGGTGATCTACTACTCTCTTAGGAGGTAACAAAGTAGGTACTTCAAATAAATCCTTATACTCCTCAAGAAGAGCTTTCAAAGCTAGATGACCTACTAGATTTTTGGACTAATCTTCAATCCCTTTATTCAGGTACAAAACAAAAATCAATGAGCGCCTCTGGTACTCCTTCTTGAGTTGTTGAATGGTGATAAGCTAAAAATTAAATTTAGATTCCTTGTAAATAGATAGGCTTTCCATCCAAGATAAACTCCATATACAGCTGTGAGAAGTCCATAGTAATCTTTCCTAATGTCATCAACCAATCACACCTAAGTACAACATCTATGGGTCCCATTTCCAAAGTAATTATGTTTATTTTTGCTTCATAATTTTTAGTCAATTGTAAAGGAAATTGTGGGCATATTTGAGTGTTGATTTTTTCTTCACCATTGGCTATTTGAACTCTTATGGGCTACTATAAATGAGTGGGAAGACTTATTCACAAAACTATGTATACTGCCATTATCTATTAGAATAAACATATCCTTTCCATGAATATTATCCTTCATACAAAGTGTATTAGGGCTCTTAGAACCTGTCAAAGCATCCATGAAAATGGAATAATTCGTGGTAGCAAGTGGCTCATTATGAATTCCTCCCAGATCAAAAGGAACATTACCATCCAGATCGAAAGGAAAAGTGTTGGCATGATCATAAAAGTGTTGTTGCCCAACTTTCTCCTCAACACCGTCATTTTTAGTGGTAGTTACAAATGCATTAACCTCATCAGTGTCATCCTCTTAATCTTCAAAGATTAAGATGCTATGGACCTTGTCTTTTGCATTTTTATATATGCACTTTTTTTTATGATCAATTGTATACTTTTCTCCACATTTGAAACATAAGCCTTTTTCTTTCCTTTCTTTGTAGAGATCCATAGGAATAGACTTTGGATTCACATTAGCTGAAGTGGATCTAAACTTGTTATCCCCTTGTTTAAAATCTAGTCTTGGATTGTTTGTTGTCCTAAAATTTCCTTGAGGTCTTAAAGCATTGAACGATGGATAAGTTGGCACTCTTGAGCTCCCATTGGGTGCATGATTGCTGCCATAAACATTGCCAACTTATCCCTATTTTAAAACAGTCATTGGCTGTCCATAACTAGGCTAAAATGAATACTCCCTTACATACTTTCTTCCATAATGTTTTGCAAGCTCAATAGCTTTGAAAAGATTAGTAGGATTTTGTGCCATAACATCATATGATAAAGAAGGTTATAAACCATGCATATACTTGTGGAGTTTAGCTTCGTCACTAATACTCTCTACATATATGGTAAGGCTGAGGAATTGGTTTGTATAATCCCATACACTTGGGTCTCTTTGCTCTAATTCATTCCATCTTCGTACCAATTTTTCTTTTTCAAGAGGGAAGACAAAGACTTCACCCACTATAAGTGTCTTGAATGCATCCCAATCCTCTACAACTATGTTCACTTTCTTGATATATCTCTATCGAGTATGTGTAAATTCTTCCAAATGTAAGAATGCAAAATGAATCTTCATATCAGCAATTCTAAGGAATATATCAAAATAGGATTCTAATTTTGAAATCCATTCCTCTAGATCAGATGGTGAAGATGACTGCCCACTATACTTTGCCAAAATGATTTTATCCTTTGACTCCCTTTCATGAAAGAGTTGCTATCTCAAAATAGACTACTCATGGTCAGTAAGCATTGAACCTCCAAAAGAAGATGGTACTCTTCCAATAGGTGGCTAAGAACTAGTGTGAAACCTTCTCAATGGTAGAGAACCTCTAGGGGGTTGGAAATTCAGCACATAAGCTTGGGAATTAGCACAATTCATACTACCCAAATAGTCATCATGTCTTTGTGAAGTCTCACCTACTTCATATTGACTATTGGAAATGCCCCTTCATCCAATGATTCCTTTGCCTTGGCGCTAAAGTGGGACTGAGGGATCACTATTTGAATGAGCTTTCTCCTTAGCTTCCTTGGTTTCCATTTGTATCACTACAAGGATTTAAGCCTATAGCGACGGCGGGTAGCAACGCAGGTAGCGGCGTCGCTATTTGCGACGCAAATAGCGACGCTCCACAGGGAAAAAAACAGGCCGAAACTGAGCGCAGGTTTATTTCGTGTTTTTGCTTCTATTGTTTTGAGAGCGGGAGCTAGAGAGAGAGCGATCGTCGTGAGAGAAGGAGAGGAAGAAGGCTTGCCGCCGCCGCTGCCGCCGTTGTTCGCAAAGGAGAGGAGGAGCCTTCATCGCGAAGAGGAGCCGCCCCATAGTCGCCATATCTCATCGGTGAGTCTATTTTCTCCTTCTTTCGCTTGTTTAGGGTTTAAATCACTTTCTCTTTTGCTTTTTTAGGAGAGGAAATGAGATAGAAAGAGAGGGAGAGGGAGAGGGAGGGAGAGAAAGAGAAAGAGAGAGGGAGAGAAAGAGAAAGAGAAAGAGAAAGAGAGAGAGGGAGAGGAGAGGGAGAGGGAGAGGGAGAGGGAGAGGGAGAGGGAGAGGGAGAGGAGAATGAGAGAGGGAGAGAAAGAGAAAGAGAGGGAGAGGGAGAGGGAGAGGGAGAGGGAGAGGAAGAGGGAGGGAGAGTGTGTTCTCTCTCTCCCTCTCACTTTTGCTTTTGGAGAGTGTTAGGATATATTGTGAGAGGGAGAGGAAATGAGAGAGAAAGAGAGGGAGAGGGAGAGGGAGAGGGAGAGGGAGAGGGAGGGGGAGGGAGGGAGAGGGAGAGAGAGGGAGAGGGAGGAAATGGAAGAGGTTGTGGGCAAAACTCTCTATTCACTTTTTTGAAGTGTTCAAATTAACATAGGATGCATGCATAGATCATTCTTGTGTGTGCAAACTTGAGAGCTCTCTTCTCTCTCCTTGTATCCTATCTTCTTATACTTCACATTGAGGGCGAGGATGAGGGTGAAGATGAGGGTGAGGGTGAGGGAAAGTGAGAGAGGAATTAAGTGAGGAACTAGAAGAGTGAAGCTTCTCTCCTATCTTGCATTCTTCTCTTCTTCCCCTTCTTCTTCTACAATTTGGAGGGTGAGAGGTGGAGTTGAGATGAGGTTGGGATATCCCTCTTTCTTTTCTATGCTTCCTCTCTTTGTTGGAGTACTTGAGGAATGGATGGATTGCAAAATGGAGTGGCGTAACTAGTTGAGGGAGCCATGCTTGGATTGTGAGGCTGAATTGATTTAAGATGATGATTTGATTGGTTGAGTATATTAGAGTAGATAGAAATCAACAACTCAATTTTTTATTAAAAAACTCTCTAATCATTTGTAGTAGAGATTCGAATTGCATTGATTGATGATTGCTATGGAGGATTAGTTATGTCCAACTTTTATCAATTGCATTAGGAAAGAAATTAGTTATGTCTACTGTTATGTCTAATGATTGCTATGGAGGATTAGTTATGTCTAATTTTTATCAATTGTATTAGGAAAGAAAGTAGTGAATTTTTTTTGCTTACGACATCTAAATGCAACCCACAATGTAACTCATCTAAATGCATTCAAATTGAACTCACAATGTAACTCATCTAAATGCAACTCATTGGAGAGTGTTAGGAGCATTTAAATGGAAGGACCTCTTGAGTGAAAGCTAGTGGGAAGAGAGGGAGATATTTTTCAAATAAAACATTTAAGGAAGAAAATGAAATGAGAGAGGGAGAGAAAGAGAGAAAACGAAATGAGAGAGGGAGAGGAGAGAGAAAAAATGAGAGAGAGAGGAGAGAGAAAAGGAAATGAGAGAGGGCACTAAGGCTCAATACATAACCTAGAAGCATATAAATACCACTGACAACACTATGACAGATATAAGTACTAGATCCAAGACAAAATATCAAACCATCCTACGATAGGGGTACTGCATCCAATGAGTATCAAGAGAGCATGTACATGTCACAATTAGTCCTATTGTCTCACTATAATATATCTAACAAATGGCTCATGTATCATCCAATGATAAGAGGCATGAAGTGTCTTAAATTAATGCTTGATGTGAGAAGTGACAGCCAAACTCAATGAGACTAAGCTTCAATCTCAATCCAAGTGCATTCTAGAAGCATGGCCAAGTATATGGCATCAACCATAGACATTAGTGTAGCATGCAAAGTAATCAATAAGCATCAACAAGCAATAAGCATGAAGTTTCTCTGACAAAATAGCATTCAACCCTACTTATTACAGAAGTGAAAACCTCTATAAAATTTAGTAAATGAGTGCTCAAATTAGTCCAATAGCATGCCAAGACATTGACATAGCATCCCAAGTGATCTCACATCAAATAGACATCTCGAGAAGCATAAGTGACCTCCAATAAATAATGAGTGAATGGTTTTCCCAAATTGTATTACAAGCCATTAAATTATTTGTTGTAACGTACACAATATGGAAAACGAAGAAGGTCATGTTGTTCAAGATCGCGAGTCATATCTTAATCAGTGTGTCCCATGTCCTTGCTCTCAATGCAAGTTGGCAATTAGACGAAAACGCCGATTGTCTATAGAACATGTACGACGATTTGGCGAGTTTCAATTTGAGATCATTGATTAGGCAATTGCAGATTTTCAGCAAACGATAATTTGAAGTTAATTTCAATCATGCATTGTACTCGTAAGCTAATTGAATACCATATACAATAAGATTGGGTCTTGCTGGCAAATTTTCTGTCTAGGGAGGTGATGTCTCGTCCCAAGGGGGAGTGCAGCCTTTGCGGCCAATTAGAAGAGTACGTGGGCCTACGATGGATGTAGTGCAGGAGCCAATCCACCACTCGTAAGGCCAATCTATACCGACAATGCCAGAGAAGACAGGCAACCTTCCAGACCTACCTACAATCTTGGAGCCTGAGATGGAGGCAATGATCAATGCATTGATTCCCATGGATGTCGAGACTTCTGATCCACTTAGAGAGGAAGCATCCATACCATTATATGATGGGTGCCAAGTATCTCGGCTGAAGACACTGCTTGCACTCTTAAGTGTGCAAGCAAAATACAGGTGGAGCGATGTGAGTGTGACCGAGTTGTTCAAGTACCTTGTACATACGCTTCATTGAATATTTTTTTCGGCACTATTATTACAAACATTTGTGCTTTTTCAAGGTGTTTTATGATTTTTTTCAAGTTATTGAAATATCATATATTACCACCTACAAATACCATGCCTGAGTCTCGTGATGATGCACGACATGTTTTACGGAAGCTTGGCATGGACTACAATAACATCCATGCATATATCAACGATTGATGTCTGTTTCGAGGAGAATGCGAGACTATGGAGACATGTCCAAAGTGTGGTGCTCACAGGTATCGACAGGACTTGCAAGGGCAAACCATCCCTCAAAAAGTTCTCAGACACTTTCCGTTCATCTGCCACATAAACCACATGTTTCGTACGTCTGGCATGGCGATCTTGACAACATGGCATGCGTAGAATAGGTCCACAGATGGAGTTCAACGAATATCAGCGGATTCGCGCGCATGGAGCCACATTGACTCTACCTTCCCAGGCTTTGCCCGAGAGCCAAGGAATCTTCGGCTCGGTCTCGCAATGGATGGCGTGAACCTATTCGGTCTGCACTCAACTTCTTATAGTGTGTGGCCTATAGTCCTTGTCAACTACAACATCCCTCCGTGGCTTTCTACGAAGAAATGACATATCATCCTTAGCTTGCTCGTCCCAGGCTGCTACAAAGTAAAAGATATGGATAGCCTAATGCAAATCCACCACCATTTTATAATTATAGAGAAGAGAAAGGAAAATTCAATACTAAAACTTCAAACATGACATATTTTCACCAATAGAATGGGAGTAATGGATTAACAAATTTGAGATGTACTTTACACTCTCCTCCCATAATGATGAAGCCAAAATTTACTATGCATCCCTTCATCTTGAAGGATATGCTCACAGTTGTGGAGGTACATGATGAAAATTAGAGAAGAGTTTGTCACTTGGGAGGAGTTTAAGAGGGAAATAATGTTTTTTTCACTCCTATGGAGAAAGAAAAAGTACAAAGGAGATGGTGTGATCTAAAACAAAGAGGCATGTTTGTTAAGACTACTCCAACATATTGTTGAACTTATCAATGTATGCTGAGGGAAGTTTAGATTGGGAACTTATCATTGTATGCTGAAGGAAGTTTAGATTGGGAAAAATTAAATAAATATGTGTATAAACTTGACCTTAAGCTCTCATCAAAGGTTGGTGCCATGTAATTCAAGGCCATTCATCTTAATGAGTGGTACAACCAAAATTATTGAAGGGATATGCCCTCTCTTTAGCCCAAAGTTGTGGAAAACACTTTATCAAACCACTCCTCCATTGGGGTAGTATTTTATGGAGAAAAACATGGTATTAACTTTAGGCTCAATGCTGAGGTAAAATTGGACTTTAGGTGAACAAACTTTGGTGGTAAACCTTCAGCCAACAATGCAAGCAATAATGAGTTGAAGGATATGTATACAAAATGTTTATGCTTTCAAGTGTGGGGATAAGTTGACTCTCGACCGTAAGAACAAATGTAAGTCAAGAAATGCTAAGGTCAGGCATGATTATTGGGGTGGAATAGGATGAAGAAAATGGTAGCCTTATCCCATTACGAAGAGCCACAGGAAGAAAAGAATGATGCTCCATGAAGAGCTTTACAATCCGATGGATGCATTCCCATTCCATCCACATGGTTGTGTGATGTTGTAAATGGTAAAGTTGCTCATATTCTTGTGGCTACAAGCACTACACATAGCTTTGTTAATGCCTAAAGAAGTGTGCCAGTTTAGCAATTTAAGTTTTAGAGGAGTTGCCTCCTATGGATGAAGAAGGTCTCATTATTTATGAGCTTCAAAAGGTCATTGGAAAGAGAAAAAAAGATTTGAGAAATTGATTTGTGCTAGAATACTTTATAAAATGATGGGGCTTACCTACGGGAGATTCCATGTAAGAAGCTGGAAAGAAGAGATGTTTGGTGTAGAAATAAAAATAATACCTTGTCACATTGATATAGGTACAAAAGGGAGAGACATGTAAATTTTCACATCTTTTGGAACATTAATACATTAATGTCTCTTACCTTACCTTCTTGTTCACATCTTCTATGGCTTCTCTATCTTCTTTCATGTTTTTGTCTCTCTATTTCTAGTCTTTCTCTCTCCTTGTCACTTCTTTCTCTCCCCTCTGCTCTTCTTTTTCTTACCTCACAATTCACTCCTTGACAAGTGGTATCAGAGCATAGGATTTTGGTCCATTTGATTTTCTCATTTCGGTCTTATTTTCTCCAAATTTCCAGGACCATTAAATCTTAGCTAGTAGGTATAGGAGCCACATGGCAGGTACTTGTAGGTGTTCTACTAGAAGTGAAGACTAACCTTAGGGATTTGACAAATATATTAGAGATATTTGGCCAAGCCATGGCTAAAATGGTAGGCCATGCATCCATTACAGGCTAATTTGAAGGTAACTTGGTCAAATAGGAGTTAACCAAACTTGGAAGAGAAACAAACTATGGTTACTTTTCAAAGGAAGGATTCTCTTTTCCCTTTCTTGGAGCTCTCCTATAGATTTCATGGAGTTTGGAGCCAATATCTCCTTATATCTCTCAGGATATGAAGTTTCCTAGTCATTACACACTCAAATCTTTTTCCATTCTTCATTCTTAGATGGCAAGACTCTCTCCCTATTCATTTTGCTAGATTTTAATCCTCTTGCACTTCATGGAAAGAGCTAAATGAAAATTTAAGTAATGCATATCATGCTAATTGATTAGAGTAGCATGTTACTACCATGTTGATATTCCCACTGAGAAAAAGGGAGGATGTCGGGGGAGATAGTGCGACAATAGAGAGGCGAACCTCTCCCACTATTAAAGATCTTGAAGAAGGGGTGAAACAAAATGACCCAAGGGAGCTCTTCCCATCTCTCAATGATGCAGAGTCCATGTGGAGAGCCTTATTTGCAATTTTATCCCTCATATAAGTACAACGAGTGGAGAATAGAAGATTGAAGAACTCTTAAATACTCAAGTGCCTTGAAGATCAAAACAAGGTGAAACAAGGATTTTACAGGACACTATAGGATATATACAAGTTATTATAGGTACCATCTTCATCATTGAAGTATAGGTGTTGGTACTATAGGTTTTCCACAAGTCGTGTGCAGCTCCCCATAGGGTTTGGTAGCCATTAGGTACTACCATTTTTCTCTCATAGGTGGAAACAAGGTACTTAGAGGTTAAAATAGGATACATGCCTTGACAGTTAGCCTATGACATTGAATTGCAAAATTTTTATTTTCAATATGTTCTGACACATTATAGCTCATCTTGAAGATAGCATTGTTGGCTATGTTTTGATTAATTTTTTTTGGGAATCAGAGTTTCTTAGCTCAAATTATAACTAATTTTTTGACAGGGGGTACTATAGGACTGTATTACTATGGCAGGTCATAAGGGAAAGAGTAAGGCCCGAGATGAATATGCTCAAAAAATTAGAGAATCTATATTTGAAAATACACCTCAAGAGAGCCCTAAAGAGCCTCCTATGTAAGGAAAAATTAGTGCACTTAATAATACCATGTGTGAACATGAGAGTAGGCATGCTCAAAGGCATATGGAGCTATTATCTAGAGTTGAATAGATAGTATTGTCGACGAAGTCTTCCATTAAGAAGTTGGTGGATTCCATTACTCAAACAAAGGATTCAATTGATAAATTAGTAGAATCCAATGCTCAAATAATGATTCAATTCGACCAATGGGTGCAAATACAATACAAGATATAGGCCTTATACCGATGTTTAAAGCGACAAAAATATACAAACAACAAAATTTGCCCCTGTCGTCGCAAAAAGCGTCGTTATTGGCGACACCATAGAACAATCGGTATTGGCGTCGCTATCAGTGTCGATTGCGATGCCAATACTGACGCTTATAGCGACGGTTTGCGACGCACATAGTGGCGCCAATACCGATGCTTTGTGACACGCGTAACGACACTAATAGTGACGCGAGCAGTAAAATTTGCGACACTAATAGTGATGCTAGTAGGATTTATTTTTTTTTGTGGCAGGGCAGCAAGCTGCCCTGTCACATATAGCACTATGTGCTTTATGAGAGCCATACAAAATAGTTTCTACACTACTGTGTACAATGCGCTTGCAAACAAAAACAATGTATACTGAAATCATAAAACTGATACATGAAATAAATACATGATCGCATAAAAAGCAATTGGTACAATCATGACAGGATATTACTAATACATAGAAAATGTCTACATAGATCAGGCGACTCAAAAATAAAGATGTGTGAGCTCCAAGGATCCAAGGATGAGCTATGCATCCTCGTCCCCTGAAAGCTCGTCTCGTCGCAAAGGAGCATCGAATGGACTCTACAGAAAATAATGCATTCAAATATCTCATGGTAACTACGAACAAGAAATATGAGTGACTTATAGGGCCGCCGCGTCTATACAATCAGTCGATCAATACAGTGAGACCATGCCTCTCTGCATATCGAGTCTCAAGGCCAGTCGAATCGCGATTTGTAATGGAGTGCTGCAAAGAAAACAAAATGCTAACTGTTAGAAACATGATTGTCAGTACAAAGAATATTTCAAAAAAATAAACAAGCAAAACAAAAGAAAAACTTAGAAAGTCCTCCAAATATGTCCTATGGCCGCCACTCCCAAGATGATGGACCACTCCGACCTCGAGTCGTGCCCTTGCCGCCTCACGCTACTGACTCCAACGTCCTGGAGAATCTGTAGCCTCCTCCCTCAGTCGGCGCCAGTCATCTGCATCTAACCACTTGGGCTTTGCAGCCCCACTCTTGATTGCCTTGTGTGCGTCGGATCGTCTATGTGACATGTATGCACACATGCAATCCATCATCCAGCCCGTAGAGAATCTATCTACTGTGGCTGGCACCAGAAACTCCTCGTGCAAGGATGCTACTATGTAGTCCTTGCTCCCCTCCGGTATGTTCTTACAATGATCCAAGACGTTGTGCCGAAAAACTTGTTGGTACAACTCTCTTATGCAAGCCATCACCCTTCTCCCCTCATCATTCATGATGATGGCTCCTGACCTACTATCGACTAGATATCCATAACCCCTAGGAGTCTGCCTAAGATGGATCCTCCCCATCTGCGTCCACGCTCCTGGGCATATCCAGGAGACCCCTCTGCATCCGGTGTACCGACAGGGGTAATCTCTCTCGGAGTGGCACCCACAGGGGTGCCACCTCTGCTGACGGCTGTGCAAAAGCCGGAGTAATTGGAGTAGACGTCCACATAGGTGTGACAAATCCTGGAGGTGATGTAGCTCCAGCTAAACGATGAGACGGAGACACCGCGTCCGTGTCTCCACAGCATCCACATGAGCGAGGAGTCGCACCTGTATCCCGTAGTGACCGTGGGCTCACTGCCTCTGTATCTATGCACCATCCCCCTGATCCTGATGCACTCCCTCCTTATGGCCCAAGTCGTGAGCATCGAGATCTTCTACTCGAAGCCAAAGCATTCGATCGCACTAAAGCAGATCTAGCAGAGCGCCCTGACGAAGACCGAGACAGCTCCTGGTCTACCATCTCTTTGAATCTGGCGATCTGATTTGGAGACATGCGTGCGAAGATGTCTTGTAACTCCTCATCGCTCATCCCTCAACTCATCCTAAAAATGTCACTTGCACAGATAAAAAATGATGTTAGAATAATCAATTTAAATCATACAAAGCACAATAATATAAATCATTTTTAAAAAATCTCACTTAAAATGCATATCTTATGTACTCTTATAAATGATTGGTCAACGAATTGAGTAAGTGGATGCTCCAAGTATAAAGTATCATATGGTCCCATGTTAATCTCCTGACACAACTTCGCATACACTGGAAGGTCGATAGAAATGTCACCACAAAAGAATGAGTCTACCTCGTTCTCAAAGAATTCTTGGACTCCTGTATTTCCATCATTGTTAGCCGATGCTGGCTCCAAGCTTTCGACGGCCTCCACCCCTTGCAATATCGACCCCTCTATTTGCATATTATCTTCATCTATGCTCGGAACATCGCTTTGATCATATACTCTCGCACTTCGGGGAGTTGAAGGTATAACATACCACCAACGAGGTTTTCGGGGGTTTGAATAGAAGATTACATGTTCACAAACACGTACAAGAGAGTTCAAACCATTGTGACATAAACCATGTCGTAATACAATTAGCAAGCAAATGAGTCCATGCACCTGTTCATAATGGGCCGGCAACACAAAGGTGTCATGCAAATCCGTCCATTTTTTTTCGGAATCTATTTCGAGAAATCCAGATGGACCTCGTCGAAATGTTGCTCCAGCTCCTCCAATGACCACTTTGAACCACTGCACATCAAATAGTATCATGGAGAAGCTGCGGCAATCCACCGTAACAATACTTTGCAAGTTCCCAAAATACTCCATCTCATCCATAACCGTGTTTGGATCCGTTGCTCGTCGCCAGCTCTCTTGCTCGAACCTTGCCATGATACCACAGTCCATTGTGGAGCGCATTTTGTCAATACGCTCCACACGACCACCCTGCACTATATATTTTGTACTGTACATTGAAATACTTGAATTATATGTCTTATATAAAATTTAGATACGACAGATTCTAAATCCCTCATCACCTTTGGACTACATCCCCTCGAGAATTCCCACTCCTCCATTGAGACCTCTGTCCCTTCGCGAGACAGTGCGGTCAAGGCTCCATGCAACCATCACGTTGACATAAACTGCGGCATCTCCTCCATGCCTTCGGGATATCAAATCGGTCGATGATGCATACTACGTCGGAATTCAACTCGCGCTTCCTCTCGATCTTGCCTAGCGATCTGGTACTTGGCGAGCCACGTCTCCATAGAGGCATGGTGCAATATACAAAAGCGATTCACCTTCTCTTCCATTGAGGCATTCATTTTTTTTTTTACCCCATTTCCAACCACCACATCTCCAGTCAATCTATCATCGTCCTTCAGCGACCATAGCATTTTATTGTCTGGTTCCACTGTTGGTAGCCATTGTGAAATTTGCACTAGCACCTCAGACACCAACCAACCTTTGGCCATGCTACCTTCTGACCGAGCTCGTTGTTGCACAAAGCCTTTCAGGGTTTTAATGAAGCGCTCCAAGAAGAACATCCATTGCGTATGGACAGGTCCAGCAATCTCCACTTCATCCACAATATGCACAAGAAGGTGGACCTGTATCGTGAGCATGCTGGTGGGCAGGTATTTCTCAAAGAGACAGACCGTCTCCACTACTCCCTGCCTCACGAATTCAATAGAGGACGTCTTAATCTCCTTCTATGAGATCCATTGTACCAAAGTTGACAACTTGTAAATGGCCCCACGTATTTCTGGAGTAAGACATCCTGTGATCGCGATCGGTAGTACAAACTGCCACAAATGAGAAAGCATTATGAATAATGGCTACATTCCAAATAGCAAAATGCCCATGCTAATTACAATCCATTCATAGTACAAACATGACATATCTTATGCCAGTCATGGGATTTTAGCCCTGATAATTGGTCGTCTTTAGAAAATGTGGACCTGAGAGAATGCATCATACCTGTCGGAGTGCGGATAGACTTGATTACTTGCTTCACAATGCACTCTTCTTTAGTGGACAAAACCCAAGGAGCGCAAGGAAGCTGCACGCGACCATCAGCACTCGACTGCGGCCAAAGCACCTCCATCTTACCTACCTCCTTCAAATCCATTCGTGCCCCTATAATGTCTCTCTTTCTTGTGATGTGGTCCCATAACAAGATGCCCACATTCTTGAAAATATGCATGGGATCCAACAAGTGGTTGACCTGTAAGTGGGTCCAATATGGCAACTCGTAGAAAACTGAGAACCGTCGCATTCCATTTGGATGTGATTTCATGTGGACCATTTTTAGCTCGTACTAGCTTAAGGCGTTCATACATGATGGAGGTCGTCCAAGGAAACCTTCCCTGAGTTCATGATCCTTCGGCAAGAAAGCAGTGTGTCCTTGATATACCATCTTCTTCATGGTTCGTGACCTTGGGGTGTCTAATTGTTGCCCGCACAATGGACATGCATGTAACCTGAGGTAACCAGATGTGTTCCAACACCATGACCTAGTAAATACTTGATTGAAAAAGATAAAATATAGATATTACCAACGAGAACGGAGACTTGCTCACCTGAGCACTTAACAAGTTGCTTTCATGATTCTTTGCTCCATGAATTTTTTCTAAAGGAGGGCTAACCAAATTGATTCTTATTGAACCCATGAGAAGATGATTGCCCAAAACCATGATTAGAGGGCTGACTGAAAAAATGGTGCTCTCTATTTGCTTCATCATGAAATGGCCTTCTACCTTCATACTTGTCTTCAGGGTTGTGTTGGTTGTGAGCTTCCACTTCCTTTTGCATGGTTTAGGGCTCAGGGTAAAAAGATTTGTAAAACAAATCACAACCATAATTTTCATCTTCATTCCTAAGGTCGTCTTCTTGTCCATCAGCATCCTTTGGGCTGAATTGAGGCTTTGCTTTGTATTTAGCTTGCACTTGAGGTTGATGGAATGTCTCTTTCTTCTTTGATGGCTCGCCCCTTCCACAATTAGGCCCATGTGGTTGATCAAAATATCTTTATTAGGAACAATTGTGGGGCTAGAAATAGGACTTAAGGAGGCTATGAATTATGTGTATTAATACTCAAATCTTTTGTAGCTACTACCAATTCATCAAAGCTACTGCATGTTCTATCCATAGACTTGTTGAGTTGATAAATACTACTAAGAATACCCACATTTATATGACTCGACTCCTTTAAAAGTTGTAGGTAATCATTGGACCCTTGAGAAGCACAAAAATCCTCATTCACATGTTGAATATTTTATGCATTAATTATATATGTTATCTCATATTCTTGGTGATAATTGAGAGCTTAATTCAAGTGATTTATAAGCTTTAACATCTTTGCTCATTGTTTCCATGATTTGATCCTTCCTTTTGTTCTTAGCCATATGTATAAAAGTGTATCATCCACAATGATTAGCAGTTAATAATTTGGCTATGACTTAAGCTAGAAAGGTCCAAATGACAAACTTATTGATTGTCGAGATCAAAAAGGGGCCTGACACTTTCTCTAGGGCTCTAGTCGAGTTCCTATGCTCATGAAACCACCCTCACAGCCCCATGACTAGGAGCATCTAGTGGTTACATACTAATCTAACTAAATCATGTGTTTGTACTTATTTGCACTCCAAAAAATTTTCCCATTTCCAACTCCGAGAAAGGGAGTATACCATGCATATACAAGTGACTAACACCTCATTGCACACACATACAGAGCATCCCCTAGCTAATTACTATGGCTCTCCTACACCCTAAGGATTGGCCCCAGGGGGTGCAAAATCTCAAACATAAAACAGAATCGTAACATTGTCCACTTTTTTTCCAAGCTGCATATTCCAAGAGATATTTTTGTTTCCTCACTTAATTAGTCCCCAAACAAAATTACTATCCTACAGCTCAAGGATTCTCACACTCTCATCATTGATCAATAGTTTTAGCAACTAATTGTAGTGCATCCAAGAGACTTCCTCTTTCTTGATACCATATATAAGAATGAAAATGCAAGGTGTAATGCCATGTAGTGCTCAAACAAATTAACCACAAATCGGTCGTGTGAAAAACATTCTTTCAATTATTTTCTTTCTAACAAATTTTTGCATTGCTTAGAAACAACATTGAAAATAATCAATCCTATTGTTCCTCTAAACTTAAAGGAGATCATTTAAGGACTTGCTTCATTTAAGAACATGCAAGATGTCTTAGATACGGTAATCTCAATACTTGCGATGTCCTTGGATTATAATCATGTCGGCTAGGATTACCTTCAGTACCTTGTCATAGACATAGCAGTCTAGACATATTTGGTGACCCCTGGTAATCATATGTGGATTCCTTCTGAACTCACAAAAGATAAAGGCCTCAACTACTTTTAAATTTTTCATCCATTCAAGGCATTTTAGATTAGTCTACATGTTGAAGAATCGATCAGCCTCAATATAACAATAACGCTCATCCCAAAACCATCTTCTTTCGTGATTCACAGGGGATGGATTGTATAGGCAATCGAGTATTCTCATCGTTTCTCTTTTCCACTCATCATCCATGGAGTTCAACGCAGATGTATACATTGCTCGAAAAAAGCTTCATTATTCTACCAAAGTTTATCCCTTAACAATTAGCATGCTCATTATTTCTTAGAACAGTTGGTCTTAAAAACCATAGATATATTCTTAATTTCAAATATGCTCTAATGCCACGTGTCACATGCCTACCTAACCATTCTATCTAGTAGCACGTTTTAGTGGTCCATCAGGAAACTATCCTAGACGACTTTCCCTGGCACTCGCAAGAATACACAGGGTCTATCGTTTAGGTTTCCCAAAGTCCACCCCATAACGGAAGCTACCGGCCATCCCCACGAGGATCAACCTGCAAGCTCCGGGTCCTAATTTGACAACTAAGGTCTTGATGCATCAGCTAGCTCCATTGGAGGTGTCCCACAAGGGCTTCTCATCCAACTACAGCAATCATAGTTACTCTTGCTTCAAGGAATGCAACACTTTTTTCCATCAACTGGCTAGGATTCAACCTTAACGCAATTCTGGCACAACCGCCACACCTTTTCCCTAAGATAATTACTAATCAAGGTTTTAAGACCTGGCCCTACGTAACTCAACTCTCGGCTCTACCTTATTTTTCCTAATTAACATTTCATTCAATCTCTTGAGAGAAGCTCCCACCTTACCGAGACCACCCATCCATAGGACGGATCTATTAGGGATCTTGCTCGCCCACTTCCCACAAATGGTTTTCTTTAGTTTTCTAATTGCCTATCACATTAAGTTATGAAATATGAAAGCAACTTTGTTAATTAATCCATTATCACAAGTTCCTTTGCGTAATTTTATGGCACAACAATCTTTTGGCAAAACATATTTGTTTATTATTTGTAAAGTTATTTACAATTATTTTCCCCTTCTACCTATGCAAAAGATAAACCTCCATTCACGAGAAAATCCCTTCTGTCTGTGCAGAAGAAAACAAACCCTCCAAGATTTTCGTCCCTTCACTAGTACCGGGGACTCCAGGATCCCATTTTGATTCACATGAGGGTCAAGCAATTCCTAAGAGCAATTGAGAGATTTACAACCAGACCCCCTTGCACTCCCGCCTCCTCCTACCTAACAGATTCCTCACCCAATGACCTCTCATCATCGGGGCCGGCGGTCCAAAGATCCTCGTGCTGGTACAAAACATCCCCCTTGGAGCAGGGTTCCGCGTCTAGCCATGAGGAAGGCATAGTGCGATCTTTCCTCTTCTAATTATATATTAACAATCAGATCTAACTACTACAAGCACAATCAATATTTCCTATGTAACCATCAATGCATGCACAAATCAAAAAAGTAAGAACAACAAGTGTTTTTAGCATAGAAAGCAACCCCACCCAAATCTAGGGTTTCTCTTTTAAGGTCCCACCTTATTCTTAGGGTTTCGCTTCCTACTTGCAACTCTTTTTTCTAGATCTGCAAGTTATTTCGCGAATCTAAAGTATATTTTATCCTTATAAAAAAATTTGGTACTTTTTCCCTAAAAGATAATATGGGCATTTATACGCATGGTAGGTGATTCATGCACTACCCTGCCTTAACCCACACTTAGCAAGATTTCAAATGCTTTTTCAAGTTTGTTTAGACTTTAGAATTTGTATCGACAAATTCTTATCAATGTCCAATAAGTTCTACAGACTTTCGATATTTATTTAATTTCCTAATACTGATACTTTCAGGTCGTCAAGTATTTCATAGTTGTTTTTGCTTTAATATTCTCGATATTTTAGGTAAGGTTTTCTTGCTGATTCATACCTGGGTCAACTCATGATATTGGCACTCTCACTAATATAACCATTAATATTAACATTGCATGTGTTTTTAGTAAGAAAATAATTTTTATTTTATTCTACTCATATTCTAAGGTTTAATCAACAATGTCTGAGAACTTTCAATGTTATCTAAAAAGATCAATTTTCATTTAGCTATGTCTTAAGTGCAATGCTCATTTTTTTTCTAAAAACTTTATTCTAGGCAATGCAAAAATCATAAGTGTATTTTTTTTTCATCTTTTAGACATCAATTTATATTACTACGTACCTAATTTATGTACGTCTAGTATATATTTTTTCTATATAATTTTTTGTTGATTTAATGCATTAATTATTTTATGTTATTATCTCAATGATTTTCTATAAATTATTATAAAACACATATGTGTCTATTTATCATCAACAAAATGAAATAGGGATAGTCACTTTCAAGGAAAATTTATAAAATAATATATTCCTTAACACTGTCTACCTTTTTTCAGTTATTATAATCACATGTGTCATTAATGAAATAATAATAAATATCACGAAATAAATCATAATTACGGTGTTTTCTTAATAAAAAACATATAATCCTTTTTCAAGTGAAAGATTATTTTTACTTAATAGTTAATTATTATATTACTTATGTTATTTTTCTAAGCAGCAGTTCATATGCATTTCCTTTAGAATGTGTTTATAATCATTTAAAGCCAAATATAGCGATAAGCTTATAAAACATTAATTTTTTCCAAACCGACAAGATGTTACCTCTATCAGGTTTGTACTAATAGGGGTTTCACCAATTCCTACTCGGCATTTTCTCCATCGGTTGTGTTTCTTGCTTCTCTTGCTTCAAATGGACTTCTTGAATTTTTGTAACCTCTTGGAGCCATGGATGTCAAGAAAAATTAACGTAGTAGTTTAGGGAGAGTTGGTGGTCATCCAAAAAATTTTCACCAGTGTTTTACTTAGCGATATAGCTGTATGGAAGGAAGGTGTAACAGGGGGTAGAGAAAATGGAAATGAGGTAGAAGAAGGGTATTTTCCTCTTTCAAGGCTCAAGCTACAACAGAAAAGAGAAGTAGAGAAATTTTTCCATCATCAAGAGGTCTTCCTTCTTGCTTTCTTTGTGAAGGAGAGGGGGTGTATTTATAGCGATGAGAGGGAGCATGCAGTCGACTCGTTCGTTTGGCTACTTGCCAAGAGCTAAGTAAGCTTTATGAAAAATACTTTTTGAATGCATACATGTTGGATGGTGGTATCGGGATGATTTTAAATTTCTTTCTCTCTCTCCAAGCATAAAAAACGTCATGAATTTTTGCTTATTTTTTCAAAAACGTCTTTTTTTCTTCAAAACGACTTCATCTAGTGGTTTTTAGCCAATTACCTTATGACTTATCTAGTTTATAAAGTCATGCCATACTCTTTGATACTTAACTTACTCAATATCATGCTCATTCTTGCGTGTTCTTTGTCTACCGATTAAGCCTTTTACGATTTGTCTTGCGGTTACAAAATCAATATGATCTTTGACACATTAAATGGAATCGGGGATGTTAAATCAAATATAATGCGGAAAAATTTATGATCAAGCCGTCGTAATATTATTTATGAGATATTTTTGCTTATTGTTGGCTGGGAACATTGAGACATCTTCTTGTGTTGGATTGCAAAATTAAGAAAAATTACGTGCGATCACTTATGTGATAGCTCAATGAGTAATTTTTAAAACGTCTCAAGCCCAAATTCATTTCTTAATATGAAGTGTTATGGAGGGAATATTACACTCACAAACCAGCATCCATTCCCCCTCATCCTCTCAGCCTATATGAATAGCAATTATAGCAAGAGAGAAAGAGGAAAGAAAAATACTAAAATCTAAAATTTTTACAGAGTACATCAAATCTCTTGCTATATGCAGCGTGGAAAATCTACATCTTATGGTGCGCAGATCGGACGCAGGTAGCTCACGTAGTGAATTCCCAAAGGTCCCCAAGAACAAAGTTCTCTACTTTTTAGCATAAAAACCAATGTAAAAGCAAGCACGACATGAGACAAGAGACAAATTGGGTTCAATCTCCCCCATGCCTTGTGTGAGCGCTTCACAAAGCATGTATTTAATGTATATTTCCAATCTTTTTGCTCAAAAATAGCCCAATTACAAAAATATGACAAGCTTTTAGCTTTTGAGTTTGCTTTCTACCAAAAATAGGAAAATAAAGCTAATGGACGGTGCCCAAAGAGTCTGGCACGCCCAATCTCAATGTCCAAATAAAAATAACATATCCAGGCGCATAAGCGCATACAAAATAATAATAAATAATCGATGTCTCTATAGACATAATCAAAATATAGGCGTGGCGCCTATCAAAATATAGTCCAAAGATCGAAAACCCGCTAGACTCCAATGCTTTCCTCCGCCACTGCTGCTATCTCTACACATCAACTGAAGCATTCACAATCGTTAGTAAAATAACACAATTAAACCGACAAAAGTGAATACCTAGCAGTCTTCAGCTACATAAATAAATCAACTGGTTAGAAATAAATCCTAACCTTAATTTATTACGAGTGCGCACTCTAAACTCATAAACGCTTATTAATTTAATATGCATTTTGCAGAATCACCCGCTATGGAATCACCCATGTACACACTAAATTAATGAAACGCCCGAAAAGGACAGGCGTCCCCATCAACTTCTCGCACAAAGAATCCTCTTTGCGTATGAGCCCCGGTCATCTAAGTTTACGGAATCCACCGTGGAATATGCCTCCTGGCATCATACCCCCGGGGTGGGATAGCAATTGACCTCAATTGCTATTAGCTCAATGTGGAGCTAACAGAGTGGGGAAAGCATTTAGGTCTCTAGCGTGCATCCATTGTGCTTCCTCTACAGGATGGTTCTTAAATTTCACGAGATATCTAGAGTACCTTCGGCCAGTTCTAGTGGTCATGTAGTCAGTGTCTATAATGGCTTCTGGTTCAAGGATTTCAGTCTCTTCTTCTAGTAAAGGTGGGTTTTCATAGACAGGGTGGATAGGTAATTGTCCTCTAAATGGTCTCAATAAACTAATATGAAAGGTATTATGAATTTTCCAATGAGATGGCAGTTCTAACTTGAATGCATTGTCATTAATCTTATGAATGATTCTAAATGGTCCGTAGAATCTAGGGGCTAATTTGACAACTGGATGTCTATCTACACTTTGCAGTCTACGCTTTTCTATTCTAAGCTAAACATAATCATCAACTTTGAAATTCATGGCTTGTCTTTTCTTGTTGGCTTGTTTGGTATATGATTGTTGGGCTTTAGCAATCATATCCTTGACCTCATCAAAAATAGTGTTATGCATAACAGCAATATCATCAGCACTTTGTATTCTATTAGACAAAGATGCAACAGGTGTAGATAATCTATGTCCATAAATAACTTCAAAAGGTGCTTTCTTTGTAGATGTGTGCGGTGTATTATTGTAAGCAAACTGTAATAAATGTAAGTGAGTATCCCATGTCTGAGGTTTAGAGATAGTGTATGCACGTAAAAGATCTAGAATGGTGCTATTTGTGGCTTCTGTTTGTCCATTTGTTTCTGGATGAAATGCAAATGAAAAATCAATCTTTGTGCCTAGATTTGCAAACAGTGTAATCCAGAAATTATTACAAAATCTAGAATCTCTATCTGAAATAATCACTTTCGGCAATCCATGGTTAGTAAAAACAGTTTTCAAAAATAACTGTGCTGCTTGTGATGCTGTTAAAGTTTTCTTACATGCAATGAAATATGCTTGCTTACTAAATCTATCTACAATTGTCCAAATCATGTCATGGTTAGATTTAGTATTTGGTAAGCCAGTAATGAAATCCATAGATATATGTTCCCAAGGTTTAGATGGAATAGATAAAGGCATTAATAGTCCATACTGTTTACCATGATGTCTTTTTATTCTTTGACAAATCAGACATTCAGAAACAAAATTAGACACATCTGCATCCATATACGGCCAATAAAAATCTTCAGTTAACATGCGTAATGTAGAAATGATACCTCTATGACCTTGATATGGGGGACAATGAATTTCATTCAAAACAAAAGATTGGAATGGAATAGTAACACACAGTCTCTTTTCAAAGAACATGAATCCATCATTATATGATAATGAATCAACAGGAATGAAATTATTTTGAACTAATTTTTGCCAATCTGAATGAAAAGTAATATCCTGGTGATATGTGTCTTTCATAGCAATCAAAGAATCAAAAGATATAATAGAAATGTTATGAATTGCAGGTCTTCTACTTAATGCATCAGCAACTACATTTTCTTTTCCAGGTTGGTATTGAATGATAGGATGGAAACTTCGAATGAATGAAGCCCATTTGATATGACGGTCAGAAATTTGGGGTTGGCTAAGTAGATGTCTTATGCTTTGCTGGTCAATCTTTATCATGAATTCTGAACCCATTAAATAATGCTTCCATTGTTTCAATGCTTGTACAACTGCTAAGAGTTCCTTGTCATAAGTGGAATATTTAAGCTCAGAGGGTTTCAGCTTAGAACTAGAATATGCTATTGGATGGTTGTCTTGCATTAGCACGGCTCCTATTCCTGATCCGCTAGCATCGGTCACAACTAAAAAGAATGGTCTATTAAAGTCAGGCAATTGTAGGACAGGGGCATTGGTCAATGCACGTTTAAGTAAATCAAAGGATTTCTGTTGGTTTTTAGCCCATTGATAAACAATACCTTTCTTAAGAAGTTTGGTCAGTGGTAAAGCAAGTAATGAGAAATTACGTACAAACTTCCTATAGAAACTAGCAAGACCAAGGAATGAGCGTAATTCATGTACATTTTTAGGAATAGGCCAATGCAATATTGCGTCAATTTTCTTAGGATCAACTTTTATTCCTTCTTTTGATACAATATGACCTAGATATTCTATTTCTGTCTTAAAGAATTCACTCTTGTCAGGATTTGCAAACAATTGATTTTCTTTCAGTAATTGAAAAACTAATGATAAATGCTCATAATGCTCTTTTTCACTTTGACTGAACACTAAAATATCATCAAAGAAAACAATCACACAATATTGATATTTTAGAAAAATACGATTCATCATTCTACTGAAAGTAGCAGGTGCATTAGTTAATCCAAATGGCATAACTAAGAATTCGTAATGGCCAAACTGTGTCCTGAATGCAGTCTTAAATATGTCGGATCTATCTAGCCTCACCTGATGATATCCAGATTTAAGGTCAATTTTACTAAATATAGAAGATCCTTGCAGTTTGTCCATAAGGTCGTCAACTCTAGGTATAGGATACCTATTCTTTACAGTGATCTTGTTTAATGCTCGGTAGTCAATACACATCCGATAAGTATTATTCTTTTTCTTGACTAGGAGCACAGGTGCACCGAATGGAGAACTGCTAGGTCGAATTAAACCTCTATTTAGTAATTCTTCTACTTGAGTCTGGATTTCTTTTTTCTCTATTTGATTGTGCCTATATGGGGCTTTGCAAGGTGGTTGTGTGCCAGGTATTAGGTCAATCTTATGGTCTTCTGGACGTGATGGAGGTAAACCTGGTGGTAGGTCTTCTGCAAAACAATCCTTAAAATATGCAAGAAATTCCTTATGTCTAGGGTGCATATGAGTTTCTTTTGCGTGTAATTCATTCACCCAAATGAGATATGATTTAGTATTCTTGCGTAGTGCACGTTTTGCTTGAGTATGCGAAAGCAGTGGAAACATATGAGATGCATGCATACCAAATAATGTAATAGATTTTCCTTGAAAATTAAGATTCATTGTGTGTGTGGAATAATCTATATTGGGATTATGTTGGTGTCTCCATGGCATTCCTAGAATAATGTCGCTAGATTGTAATGGGACAACTAAGAAATTTCTTCTTTCAATATATGGACCAATTTGAATTTCTAAATTTTGAACTTCTTGTGTGCCATTGTACCTAGTGCCTAAAAATGCAGCTTTTATGTGATAGTGCGTAGGTACTGTATGCAATTTCAATTCCTTTACCAATTTTGCTGAAATAAAGTCATGCGTACTACCGTCATCATGCAATAAAGTTCTTTCTTTTCCATGCACCATACATTTCATAGTCAACAATGAATGTAGAGTAGGCATACCTGGTAAAGTGTCGGAAGTAGTAGTAGGATCATCTTCTTCTTCAGTGAAGTCCGGCATATCCTCATGCTCATCTTCGTCCATGGCTCCAAGGTAGTTGATATGTGCAGATGGCTTCTTTGAATGACAATTTGCTGCGAGATGCCCTGGTTGGTGACACTTGTAACATACGATGGGCTTGGCTTTGGTCACATTATTTGCAATGGCTGGGAGTCTGGGTATATTTGGATTTGCTTGTTGGATAGACTTAGGATTTGGATTGACAGTAGATGGTAATGCGGGTGGTTTAAGCCAATTCTTGCGGAAAGATGGTGATGAAAAATGACCTGGATTAAACCTTCTGGAATTTGAATTGAATTGTTTAGATCCATAATTACCGTTTGCTTGGAATGGCTGTGGTCGTCGATCTCTTCCACGTAACTTATCTTCAGTGTCATGAGCTAAGGAGATGGCATCTTCAAGGGTAGCAGGCTTGAACATATTCACCTCAGCGTAGTAATGTCCAAGAAGTCCAGACATGTACTTCCGCTTATGGGTCGTCTCTGGTACGTCTTCAAGCATGCGTAGCTATAAGAGTGCATTCCAAAAACGCTCTGTGTACTGTGGAATAGGCTCACGGTCGCGTTGTTGCAGTAAATCCCATTGCTTGATAGCCTTCTCATGAAATTGCGGTGGAAGGAAATTTTGCATGAACTTCTTCTTGAAATCTTCCCATGTAGCAGGACATTCTATACTCTTGCGGACTACAGTCCACCAAAGTGATGCTCTATCTATCAGGTGATTAGTAACACACTTGATTTTATCTTTCTCAGGATAAGTTTCATCATGGAAATAATCATCAAACTGGCTAATGAATGATAAAACAGTCTTTCCTTCTCTTATGCCATTGAAAGTGCGAAACTTGAAACTTCGTTTACTTATCTTGGATTCCTTGCGGATGGTTTGTGCTTCAAGAGTGGCGTCGATGGTACGGCGAATCAAATCTTCAGCTTGCGGTTCTTCTTTGTCAGTGGACGCTCCTTGTAGCTTTGTCAATTGCGCTTGCAAGGCTTGCCTAGCTCTTCGCTCTTCGTCCAATTGTAACATGATAAGATCCAGCTTTTGTTCCATGGTAGGCTCGGGTAGATCGTCTTCAGCCATAGGATCATCCATATGTGGGGTAGTCATCCTGTAAAACTCAACAAACCTTTCTCACTCAAAATCAGTTAGCGGGATGAGCGTAGCTCAAATTTGGGGTTACAAGGCTATGTATTTTTTTTGGGTATTTTCTTCTTCAATTTTCAGAAATTCTGAAATATTTCTGTCTCTGTTTGCTGAAAGTACTTCAACGAACTTGCAGATAGGTAAAACAGCTTGCTGCGAACAACTTTCCAGTTCTGAGTTTTTGCAAACGAACAAGTCTTCTAGGAGTTTCGAGCGTTAGTCAGTTCTGATTTAGTCTGACTTGCAGAGTTGCAGACTTAGCAGACTTGCAGGGTTGTTGACTTGCTGAACTTAGCCGATTTGCATAACTTGCAGGACTTGATTCCAAGTGACTTACGGAACTTGTCTTCTGGAGTGCGTGACCGAGAGTTTGCAGACTTGTCTGCCCAGTAGAACTTACAGAGTATAGTATGGCTTAAGCTTAATTAGTTAAGCTTAAGCTAATAAGCTTAAGTAAGTCCGCCGTTTTTGATCGTGAGGGGGGGGGGCCGTTTTTCTTCACGCGGATTTTTCGGACTGATCCTCCTCTTGCCACGACTTGACGATTTGTTGATTAGAAGCTTTTTAAGCTTCTTAAGCTTTGTATTAAGCTTTTACACTAAGCTTTTTGAAGATAGAGATATGGCTTTCTTACTGTTTATCACGACTTGATGAAGAGAATTGATGAGTGGTCCTCCGCCGAGAGAGAGTGGTCCTTCGCGATCTGACAGTAGAAATAGGGGTTCTTGATCGCCAGAAGTCTGCCTGTATCGACGGTTCGCGACGAGATTGACTGTAGAGGCCGTTTGTTCCTGGAGCTCCACCTTCGCCCGAGATTGGTAGCGATTGGAAGCCCTTGATCTCTGCTCCGCTCTGATACCACTGGTGCGCAGATCGGACGCAGGTAGCTCACGTAGTGAATTCCCAAAGGTCCCCAAGAACAAAGTTCTCTACTTTTTAGCACAAAAACCAATGTAAAAGCAAGCACGACATGAGACAAGAGACAAATTGGGTTCAATCTCCCCCATGCCTTGTGTGAGCGCTTCACAAAGCATGTATTTAATGTATATTTCCAATCTTTTTGCTCAAAAATAGCCCAATTACAAAAATATGACAAGCTTTTAGCTTTTGAGTTTGCTTTCTACCAAAAATAGGAAAATAAAGCTAATGGACGGTGCCCAAAGAGTCTGGCACGCCCAATCTCAATGTCCAAATAAAAATAACATATCCAGGCGCATAAGCGCATACAAAATAATAATAAATAATCGATGTCTCTATAGACATAATCAAAATATAGGCGTGGCGCCTATCAAAATATAGTCCAAAGATCGAAAACCCGCTAGACTCCAATGCTTTCCTCCGCCACTGCTGCTATCTCTACACATCAACTGAAGCATTCACAATCGTTAGTAAAATAACACAATTAAACTGACAAAAGTGAATACCTAGCAGTCTTCAGCTACATAAATAAATCAACTGGTTAGAAATAAATCCTAACCTTAATTTATTACGAGTGCGCACTCTAAACTCATAAACGCTTATTAATTTAATATGCATTTTGCGGAATCACCCGCTATGGAATCACCCATGTACACACTAAATTAATGAAACGCCCGAAAAGGACAGGCGTCCCCATCAACTTCTCGCACAAAGAATCCTCTTTGCGTATGAGCCCCGGTCATCTAAGTTTACGGAATCCACCGTGGAATATGCCTCCTGGCATCATCTTAGCCCAATGAGGAGGAGGTGTAATTCAAGCGGTCACAAATCTCCATTTTTTGTATTAGAAAATGGGGCACAAAAAAAAATTTGCACCTCCTCACAACTTGATTTCTTGATTTTAGGCTTCTTCTAAGCTTCATTATTAAACCTTTAAAATAACCGGTTTATGTTCTTGTGTTCACACTATTTCAAAAGTGGTTTTGGGCTGAAGGAAGGGGCAAACAACTAGACAACCAACTTTCTAGCATCAAAAACTATTACCTTGGGCTCTATCACTTACTTTTTGGCTTTTAGATCAAGTAGTTGATTCATAACACCAAGCCTTGCGACTATTAAACAGGGGGTCAAACAAACTCCCATCGATGAACTGACATTTGCGTTGGATTCCCAGCGTCGAAATTCAGTTCTATTATTTAGCTCTTATTGATGACCAAGAGATAGGATGATAGTCTGTCAAACCCACGAACTTATCTGCACAAACTGTCAAGAATAAACGAGAGAGAGAGAGAGAGAGAGAGAGAGAGGGAGAGAGAGAGAGAGAGAGAGGAGAGAGAGGACTACAGAAGAGACAAGAAGTGCAAAAGAGAGAGAAAGAGAGTGCGAGGAGAGAGAAATACTAGAATAGGTGAGAGAAAGACAAGAAAGAAAAAGAAGCCATTGAAGTTGAGAGCAAGGTGAAGAGGAGAAGGACAGTAATGTATTAATGTGTCAAAAGATGAGAAAAACTACATGTCCCCTCCTTTTATACTAATGTCAATGTGACATAGCATCAATACTATTTATACACTAAATCCTTATTCTTCCTAGCTTCTTACAATCCCTCCCATCCCAAAGGTTTTTGCCCTCAAAAACAAACTTACAAAGACTGGAAAAGGATGGATAGAACAAAGTACTACTCTATTTTTAGCTTTACAAATGGAAAAATGAATAAAAGATGAAAGTTGTATGGACTAAAATGGAAGAATAAGAGTAGGTCTCGGCCATATACATGATCAAGAATGCTTCAAAGGTACTTGGAGCCTTAAAGTATTCAACTGATAAGCTCAAAATGAAGTAGACAACTTGTTGTATAAACAGACCTTGTTGAACCAAATCTATTATAACTTCTGGTAAAAGTGCCCAAATGAGGCATGAAGCATGTCAAAACATAGCTCTTGAAGAGTACTTTGACCCTATGTAAGTGGTTGGAGACTTATCTACGCCAATTTAAGTAAGCATGTTCAGACCGTAGAGGGAGCCAATTTAAATACTGCTTGCCAAAAGTTGCTCATGAACTTTGAATCTCTGTCATGAACAATCACTTGTGGTAATCCATGTCTAAAAATCGGCTCCATAAACTAACTGGCCACTTGAGAAGAAGTAAACTACATCTTGGTTGGAATGAAATGGGCTGCCTTCTTGGTGAGTCTATCCACCACCACATATATACTATTCCATCCATTTTTGGTAGTAGGCAAGCCAATAATGAAGTCCATGGTAATGCGCATCCATTTCCTTATAGGAATGGGTAATGGCTGCAACAAACCACTTGGCTTATGGATGTTGTCCTTATTCTGCTAACAAGACACACTTCATGATGAAGTCTTTGACATATTTCCACAACCCTTTCTAATAAAAACTTTTGTTGATCCTATCATAGGTTTTGAAAACTCCAAGGTGTCCAACTAAACGCAAAGAATGAAACTATTCCATAATTTTGTGTGTAAAAAAAGAAGTATAGAGAATGAAAATCTTGCCATTTAACCATATGAGGCCATTTTGAAGCTGATAATGCGAGTTATCTTTCATGAGACCTTGCTATAATTTCTAAAAAATATGGCTGAGCTCTTCATCCAAAACATAAGCCTCTTGTATTTCTTCAATCCAATCACTATGTAGCTCAATCATTAGTGAAACTTTGTAAGCCCACATATGAGAAAGAGAATCAGCCGCTACATTGACTTTGCCCCTCGTATGAGTGATGTCAAAATTATAATTTTGTAGTGTAGCTACCCATCTACACTACTTAGGAATCATATTGGACTGAGTGAGAAAATACTTAAGGACCTTGTGATCACTTTGAAATCTGAAGCAACTACCATACAAATAATGGTGATATCTCTTTATTGTATGCAAGATAGCCAACATCTCTTGGTCATAAACGTTCATAGCCATTTCCTTATATGTAAGCTTATGACTTTCAAAGGAAATCACTCCATGCTCATGTAACAAAAAAATCCCCAATGCCTCGGCCATTGGCATTACATTTTATGGTAAACTTCTTTGAAAAATCCAAGCATACTAGAATAGGAGCTAAAGTAAGGAGTTCATTTAACTTATTGAAGCTACTATCTGTAAGATGATCCCAAAAGAAAGATTTCTTCTTTAACCTATCAGTCAAAGGAGCTACAATAGCTACATAATGCTTGATGAATCGGTGATAAAATGAAGATAGACCAAGAAAACCTTTAAGTGAAGTAGTGGTAGTACGTGTTGGCCAATCTTTAATACACTGAACCTTCTTGGGATCAGTCTGGATCCCTTTTTCACTAAAAATATATCCCAATTATTCCACTTTAGCCTACATGAAAGAGCATTTCTTCTCCTTAGCAAAGACTCTGTCATGTCTCAATACATCAAAAACCTTCCTCATGTGTGATAGATGGTCCTGAAGGATCTTACTGTAAATTAGAATGTCATCAAAGAAGAACAAGACAAACTGAAAGAGGAAAGGCTGCAAAATCTTGTTCATCAAACTCTAGAAGGTAGCTAGAGCATTTGTAAGCCCAAATGGCATCACTAGAAAATGATGGACCTCCCGATTAGTCCTAAAAGTAGTTTTGATATCATCACCCTCTCACATGCTAATCTGACCTCAAGTCAAGTCAATATTTGTAAAGAATCTAGCCCCCTTAAGCTTATCAAACAAATCATCAATCCTAGGTATTGGATACATGTTCTTCACTGTGATCTTGTTAAGATCCCTGTAGTCAATACGCATTTTGAAATAGCTATCTTTCTTTTTTACTAACAAGACCAAAAATGCATAGGGTGAAAAACTAGGTTCAATGAATCCCATCTCAAGAAGCTCCTTGATTTTCTTGGCTACTTCTTCCCACTCATACGGACAATCTGTAGGGTGGCTTATTGATTGGCTTTGAGTTGGGCTCTAAATCAATGGAGTGATCTACTACTCTCTTGGGAGGCAATGAAGTAGGCACCTCAAACAAGTCCATGTACTTCTCCAAGAAGAGCTTTCAAGGCTGGGTGACGTTGAATTTATGGAATAATCTTCAATCTCTTTATTCAAGTGCAAAACAAATATCTGTGAACACCTCTTGTACTCCTTTTTGAGCTGTTGAATGGTGATAAGCTGAAAATTTGATCTACTAGGAATTCCTTGTAAATGGATGAGTTGTCCATCAAAGATAAAATCTATATACAGCTATGAGAAATCTATAGTGATTTTGCCTAATGTCATCGATCAATCACAATCAAGTACAATATCTATGGGCCCCATTTCCAAGGTAATCAGGTTTACTTTTACTTCATAAATTTTAGCCAGCTATAAAGAAACCTATGGGCATATTTAGGTGTTGATTTCTTCTTCACCATTGGCCACTTGAACTCTTATGGGCTGTTGTAAGTCAGTAGGAAGACAATTTAGCTTGTCCATAATGGACTTCTTCACAAAATTGTGTGTACTACCACTATCTATCAAGTTGAAAATGATATTCCCATGAATGTTACTCTTCATACGGAGTGTATTAGGGCTCTTAGAACCTATTCAAGCATCCATGGAAATGGAACAACTAGTGGTGGCAACGTGGCTCATCATAAGTCCCATCTGGGTCAAAAGGGACACTCCCACCTGGATGATCAAAAGGAAAAGAGTCAGTTGGATCATAAAAGCACTCTTGCCCAACTTCTTCCTTAAGATCATCATTTTCAGCACTAGGCGCGCATTAGCCTCATCAATATCATCTTTAGAATCCTCAAAGACTAACATACTATGAACCTTGGCTTTTGCATTTTTGTATACCACTTTGTGGCATGATCGGGTGTATACTTTTCCCCACATTTGAAGCATAATCTTTTTTCCTTTCTTTCGTTGTAGAGGTCCATAGGAATTGACTTGGGATTCATATTGGCTTAAATAGATTTAGGCTTGTTATCCCCTTGTTTGAAATCAACTCTAAGACTATTTGCTATCCTAAAATTGCTTTGAGGTCTTGAAGCATTGAATGGTGGATAAGTTGGTACTCTTAAGCCCCCATTTGGTGCATAATTTCTGCCATTAACATTGCCAACCTTTCCATGTTTGAAAATAGTCATTGGCTATCCATAACCAAGCTGAAATGAAGACTCTATTCTATATTTCCTTCCAAAGTGCTCTGCAAGCTCAATAGCTTTGAAAAGACTGGTAGGGTTTTGTACCATGACATCAGTTGGATAAGGATGGCTCTAAACCATACATGTACTTGTGGAGTTTAGCTTCATCACTGATGCTCTCCACATAAATGGTAAGATTGAGGAATTGGTTGATATACTCCCTTACACTTAGGCCTCTTTGCTCTAACCATACCATCTCTGTGCCAATTTCTCTTTTTCAAGAGGAGAGACAAAGACCTCATCCATAAGTGTCTTGAAAGCTTCTCAATTCTCTACAAGTATGTTCTCCTTTTTCATATACCTCCACCAAGTATGTGTGAATCCCTCCAAATGCAAGGAAGTAAAATGAATCTTCATATTATCAATTCTAGGGAATATATCAAAGTAAGATTCCAATTTGGAGATCCATTCCTCTAGATCAGATGGTGAAGATGATTGACCATTGAACTTGGCCAAGATTATCTTATCTTTCAGCTCTCTTTCATGGAAGGGTTGATGTCCCAAAATAGACTAGTCATGAGTATTAGGCAGCATTGAACCCCCAAAATAAGATGGAACTCTCCTAATAGGTGGCTGAGAACTAGTATAAAACCTTTCCGTTGGTAGAGGACCTCTAGAAAGTTGGGTATTTAGTCCAAAAGCTTGGGAGTTGGCACCATTCAAACTGCCCAAATAGCTATAATGTCTTTGTGAAGTCTCACCTACTTCATAGTGGCTATTTGGGATTCCCCTTCATCCAATGATTCCATGATCTTGACCATTTTGATTAGGTGGTTGAAGTGGGACTGAGGGTTCACTATTTGAATAAGCTTTCTCCTTTGCTTCTTTGCATCCCATTTGCATTTGCATCCACTAGAAGAATTGAGCCATTATTTGAACATTAGATTCTACTAACTTGTCAATGGAAGCCTTTGTTTGGATAGTTGAATCCACTAACTTCTCAATGAAAGATTTCGTTTGACTAGTAGACAAGACCATCTGCTCCACTCTTGATAATAGATCCATGTGACGTTGGGCATGTCTATTTTCATGTTCACACATGATATTGTTAAGTGCACTAATTACTCCATGCACTTGAGGATCTTCAGGGCTCTCTTGGGGTATATTATCCAACATAGAATCTCTAATTTTCTAATCATACTCATATTGGGCCTTATTTTTGTCTTTATGCCCTACCAATAGTGCAATCTTGCAGTATCCCTATCAAAAAATTGGCTATAAATTGAGTTAGAAAGCTCCAATTCCCAAAAAAATTTATTCAAATTGAAGCCAATGATGTCTTCTTTAAGATGATCTTAGCATGTCATAATAGGTTTAGGAAAAAAATTTCTCCAATTCAAACTTTGAGTCTAAACTATCCAAGCATGCACCATGTTTCAACTTGTAAATACCCTATTTCCACCTATAAGGGTAAAATGGTGGTTCCAAATGGCTACCAAACCTTGTAGGAAGCTAAATAGGACCTATGGGTACCTATAGTACATGCACCTATACTTCAATAATAAAGTTGGTAACCTATAAGGACCTATAATTACCCTACAATGTCCTATAAAGTTCTTATTTTACCTTGTTTTGCTCTTGAAGGTACTTGAGTCTTTGAAAGAACTTCAATCTTCAATTCTCCACTCACTGTACCTATGTGAGGGATAAAACAACAAGACAGGCTCCCTACACGTGCTCTGAAACATCGAGAGGTGGGCAAAGTTCCCCCCCGGGTGGGGTCGGTTGGTTGCATCCCTTCAGGATCTTTGATAGTGAGGGAGGGTCACCTCTCTTTTGCCCCACTATCTCCCTTAGCATCCACCTTTTTCCTTGGTGGGTATATCTGTCAAAACATGGATCTAGAGTATGGCAGCTATGGAGGATGGAAGGTGAAGACACTGCTCATGATGACATGGACTTAGATAGACTAACTATTACACAAGTGAATTAGGTTCCAAGATGGAATCTTGGACTCATAAAGACATTCTTGTGTAAGATGGACAATGACACTGACAATGACTCAAACTGATAGTTTCATTGAAGTGAGTGTCAAGTACATGCTTATATAGCATTTTGATAGTACCACTCTACCTCACTACACTTATGGGATTCTATCCTCTCTCTTCCTAGAGCATACATCATATGTCTATCTTCCATACAAAGCCACTTATAGGCAAGCCACTTTTGGGCACACATCCAGCCTCTATGGGTATACATATCAAGCATCATTTGTTGTTCTCAATACCCTCCCTCAAATGATGAGTTTCTACACTTGTTGGTGGCTTTTGCCTCCCCCCCCTACATGATGACATGGCTCGGGAGACTACCTCATAGGTAGCCTAGTCAAGTTAAAGCTTGAAACTTTACATCTTTGGCAAGGGTTTTGTTTTACAAAGAAAATCCACCAAGGAAAACAAAATCGACTATGGGAAATAAAGATCCACTATGGGAAAACATGATCCACTTATGGGAAATTGCTTTGTTGTCAGTAGTAGCAGAATGTATCTTCTTCATGCATCCTCTATTTTTCTTGATCTTCTTGGTTTTCTTTGTCTTCATGCTCTTTTCCTTTTTTGTGCTCTTTATCCCGTTTGTTAATGTGTGGTACATGCCTTTTTCTCTAGTCTTCTTGACACAGTCTTTTTTCTCAATGCTTTTGTGATGCATATAAACAAGTACATTGCTTTGACTTGACAAGACTTGTTGAGCCACTACATAGATCTTGGGATACCATTTGGCCTTGTGAGCTCATTAAATTTATTTGGGCATACAAGATGGATACATTTTTCTTTTGGCTTCATAACTTGATAGCACATCACTACATTAGCTTTGGATACATAAAATTTTGGGATTTCGTATGGCTTTGGCTCATGGCTTGACATTACATTGAATTTCCTCCCAAGATCATACAACATCTTATCCTTCATTTTTCTTGCTTTGTCACTCTTCACTTCACTTGCAACTTCTTTGACTTTGACTTTTCTCTTCTTGTCCCCCTCAAGCAAAGGTACCGCCAACTTTGAGTTTTGTATGATAACCAAGGCAGCTAGAATGTCTTCAAAATTCTTCATGAAAGGCATGAACATAAAAATGCTCTTGTTTATCATTGACATGACCAGGAATCAGCATCCAACAACTGGGAATAACCAGCAATGAGTTGGTTCTTGAATGTGCTGAGAAACCACAAGCACTAGATTACTATCAAAAGATATTATGCTTGAAGACTTTATGTTCAGCTTGATGATGCCTGATCTTCAAGTGGGTTGCTCCAAATATTCTTCCTGAGGTTTGCACTTACTGAAAACTGATCAGATCTGAGTGTCGCAAGTGTTGGGGGTAAAGGCGCCTCCGCCGTGCCACCCTGTGTATTACTACACTGACAGTACCCGCCACTGCACACTACAGGTGGCGGGCGCCCGTCACGTCACTTTATTCTTTATTCTTTTAGTGACAGTTTGAATAAAGGAAGGCCCGGTCACACATTGTGACTGTTGGAGTTCCCATTTCTTGTCTCTCTCTTTCTTGCTCTTGCTCTCCCGCCATAGCTCGCATGCAAGCTTCGATCCTTCTCACCTTTCAACTGGTATCAGAGCTTGGCATTCTCTTGCTCGAGCTCGACTCGGTGCTTCCCGACCTTCGCATCGACTCGCTTCACGCATTGGATCTCCATCCTGGCAGCCATATCCGATCTCCCCGAGCTCCCATCACTCCCCGTCTTTCCGAGCACCTTCCCAGCCTATTGAGGCACCTTCAAGGCATTGATACTGAGGTATTTGATCATTCTTTCAGGGTTTTATTTCAGTCTACAGGTTGCAAACAGCAAGGGCAGCCATGGCTTCAAACCCTTGAAGCTTATTCCCCTCATATTGTGCCTTACACCTATCAAGGCTCAAAGAGGCTTGTCATAGGCCTTTGATAGGCCCTTCTTGAGCCCCCCATTACCCCCTTTTCAGCCCATGTGGAGCAGCAGCAATTTTAGCACCAACAGGGCAGATTGCATCATTTTTTTCCAGGCTGTGAGCACTCATCTACTTCAGCTCCACACTTGGCCATTGCTTCTTGCTCTCTACCTTGATCAAGAGGGCTATAGACTTCATGTTTGATGTCATTCAAGCTTTGGGCATTGGTCTTGATCATTCAGGGCTGATTTCTTCATATTTGGGACTGTCATAAACTGTCATAATAGGCTGAAAGTAGGGCAGCACCATTGGCATTAGCATTTATTGCTTATACTCCATTCCGGTTGTGCTATTTGATGCCCGTATGCGGTCTACATGATGCCTAGTGCCTTGGGAATGTATGCACATGATTATGCCATAATTTTGGCTTGAAATATTGGCTGATTTGGGACTGTTATTTATTGTTATACAGTGCTGGAAACAGGGCAGCCACACTTGGCATTGGCATTTGATGCTTATACTCTACTCCGATTACCTTATTTGATGCTCGTATGCGGTCTACTTCCTACCCGGATGTATTGCGGATGTATGCATTTGGTTTGACCATGATTTTGGCTTGAATTTGGGGCTGAAATCTACTATTTAGAACAGTAAATACATGCTGGAATAACAGTGGGCTGAAGGTACTTTACATGCTTTGGCACTTACCTACCAATACCGGATGTATGCTTTGAGCTTTGGCATGATGTCTCTGACATTTGGGGACGACTTGGAGCATATGTATGAGATTATGGGATGCTTTTGAGCTTCGCATTAGCTCCGTCTTCACTGGCATTTGGACCGACTTGGCATGCTCGTGGACCGCCTATGCCTCATGTCTCTGCTTGACAGTTAGGCTTTTGCATTACATGCTTTGGTTCGTGACATATGCTATTTGGTTCGTGTATGCCATACCGACATTTGGAGCTTGGATTTGGATGTATTTGAGCATTCCCGGCTTACTTGATCACTGATCTTGGTTGCTATTTGGATGTCATTGAGTTGACCGAGAGCTTATTTGGGCTTATGTATTGCTTCATGGTTAATACGACCGGTGCTTCATGTATGTCATGCTCTCTTGGATGCGCTTGATGCATTGACAAGGTCACTTATCACTGGTGCTTTCTCTTGGGTTGTTTGAGCTTCTGAGCTCGCTTTGTATGCCTTTTGTGCCAGTGGGAGCATTTTACATGCTTGCTTGACCTTTGACAGTTGCATGCTATTGGAGCACTTACATGTATTTGGAGCAATTTATGTCTTGAGCAGCTACATACGCATTGAGACTTTGGGATCATACTCCGATCTTTATGGATATGCATTGATGTACTCTTGGTTCACAGGATGCTTATGAGCTAAGTCTCATATTTGGATCTTTCTCTTTGAGCAGACACCTATTTGTGTCAGGTTTTGGCAGTTACAGGAACACTTTGCCTAGAGTGTCTGGGGGTGTGCCTTTCACTGGCAGATGTTATTTTGACATGCTTCGGTGTTGAGCTCATGTTCTTTTCACTGTCATTGGCCTTGCTTATGTCCGTTTCATGCCGGCTTTGGACCTAGCATTGTTTGCTTGACATTGGATCCTATTTTGGGATAGTTTGCTCTCTAGACTGCATACTTGCAATTTATTACAGCAAGCAGTTATTGGTGGACTGAGGTGTACTTTTCATGCTGAAATATCCTGATTTGGTGTACCGCACCTAGTACTAAGTGGGCAGCAACTTTTGGCACACTTTGCTCTCCCTTTGGACCCCGTTTTGGTCATTTTTGGGCAGTTTCTGCAGTAAAACAGCAAGCAGTTTTGGACTGTTTGGGCATTTCCAACTTGCATAATGGCGTCATCTTCGCCTGATAGTGCCATCTTTAACATTACAAAGTTGGATGGTACCAACTACTCTTATTGGAAGAGTCAAATTTGGCAGGTCTTGGTGCAGAAATCTCAGATTAAGCCACTTCGGTTGAGTGGGGAGCAACCTGAAACTATGGACAATGACGACTGGCTTGAACTTGATAAGCTATGCAAGTCCACGATTGTATTGTCTCTCACTGAACAGGTACATTATAATGTATTTGAGGAAGCACAGAGTGCATGGGATCTATGGAATAAGATCAAGAATCTTTATGATAAGAAAAGTCCGGCGAGTCAGATGTACTGGTTGAAGCAGCTTATGGATCTGCGCATGAAGGATAATGCGACTATGTCTGCTCACTTGAGCCAATTCCATGCTATACTGAAGAACCTGACTTCGCAGGATATCACCTTTGGAGAGGAAGTAACTCCTCTTTTCTTGCTTGGGACTCTGAATGAGTCATGGGATGTTTTATGTACTGCTCTTTGTGCCTCTAGTGCTACTCTAAAATTGGCAGATGTTGAGAGTGCTCTTCTTCAGGAAGAGGTGAATCGCAAAAACTTGGATGCCTCTCGTGGTAGTCATGCTTTGACAGTTAGAGGCAGGAATGACAGGAATGATCGTGGTAATAACCGTGGTCGTGACTCGCAGAAGGGTTGGTCTAAATCTCGTGGCAAGTCGCGTAGTAAGTCGCGTGGGCGCAATGCAAATGTCACTTGTCATCATTGTGGGAAAAAGGGCCATATTAGACCACAGTGTCATGAGTTGCGCAATGAGAAGCGTAAGGATAAGGGGAAAGATAAAGTGCAGGAGAAGTCCTCTGATCGCAGCATAGTACCTACGAAGTCCAGCGTCAAGATTGAGGAAATTAATGTCACGCAGACTAAGGAGTCCGATGGTGGTGATGAGTTTATACTTGCAGCTAGTTCTTCTGATGCTTCACACTTGACTGAGACATCTAGTATGTATTCACAGTGCTGGTTATTGGATTCCGGAGCATCCTTCCATGTGACGCCTTACCGTGAGTGGTTCCACTCTTACCACACTATATCTGGTTCAGTCAGACTTGGAGACGACAGGTCTCTTGACATTGTGGGCATGGGTGATATTCAGTTGCAGTTTTCCACTGGCAGTTCATTTTTGCTTAGGGATGTACGTCATGTACATGCGCTTACGCGCAGTCTTATGTCTGCGGGACAACTGGATGATGCACGATTTCATGTATGTTTTGGGGATTCTGCCTGGAAGATTACTCATGGCAGACTTGTGCTTGCTAGAGGCGCCAAGTTTGGCAGCCTCTATCCTCTTGTTGTATCTGGGTCCTCAGTTGACCATGTTTTGGCAGTGGGTTCTATCCCACATGTATCACTTTGGCATGCTCGTTTAGGGCACATGTCTTTGAAGGGAATGAAAATGTTATCTAGTTTGCAGTATCTTTCGCCTTTGGATTATGCATGTTTTGACTCGTGTGATCATTGTCTTTATGGTAAGCAGAATAGGTCTACACATAAGAAATTGGGTAGGCCACGCAGGAGTGGGCCCTTGGCATTGGTGCATTCCGATGTTTGTGGGCCTATGCCTTGCATGTCTATGGGTGGCGCAAAGTACTTTGTTACCTTCATTGATGATTTTTCTAGGAAAGTGTGGGCTTATCCCATAAAGCAAAAGTCCGATGTCTTGGCAGTCTTTCAGTGTTGGCTTGCTCTTGTTGAGAACCAAACTGGGTATAGGTTGAAATGCCTTAGGACAGATAATGGGGGAGAATATGTCTCGCATGCTTTTGAGCAGTTTTGTGATGACAGGGGTATTAAGCGTCAGTTGACCGCCCCTTACACCCCACCCCAGAATGGTTTGGCTGAGCGCATGAACAGGACTATTCAGGAGCGTGTGCACTCTATGCTTAGCCATGCAGGCCTACCCCAGAGTTTTTGGGCTGAGGCAGTTAGTACGGCAGTGCATGTCATAAACCGATCGCCTTCCAGTGGATTGGATTTCCAAGTTGCAGAGGAAGTTTGGGCTGGTAAGCCACCCTCTTATGCGCATCTCCGTGTCTTTGGATGTGAGGCATTCTACCATGTGCCCAGGGACAAGAGGAGTAAATTGGATCCAAAGAGCATTAAATGCATATTCCTTGGCTATGGTGAGTCAGGAGAGATAGGCTATCGCCTATGGGATCCACAGATGCGAAAAACAGTACGCAGCCATGATGTCGTCTTCCATGAAGACAAGATGCACAGGCAGCTTGAGAAGGTGGTTGAGATCCGCAGAGTGATCTTTCAGGAGGAGCCTAGAGCTCCAGCACAGCCAGTAGTACAGCCTGCAGCAGTTCCTCCACAGGGCCAGGGTGTTGGACAGGCAGTTCGACAGGCAGCAGAGGTTGCGGTGAGACGGTCTGCTAGAGACAGACGTCCACCTGACAAATTTCAGCCCTCTATGCATTATGTTTTGGTTACAAATGCAGGAGAGCCTTTCACTTATGATGAGGCTATGCGTAGGGGTGACAGTCACTCCTGGGAGAGGGCTATGCAGTCTGAGATAGACTCCCTGCATAAGAATGAGACTTGGGATTTGGTTGCCTTGCCTAAGGGCAAGAAGGCTTTGCCATGCAAGTGGGTGTACAAGCTGAAAAGTACCCCTGGACACCCCAAGCCGGCATACAAGGCTAGATTGGTAGCAAAGGGTTTTAAGCAGGAACATGGTGTGGACTTTGATGAGGTCTTCTCTCCTGTGGTTAAGATGACCACCCTGCACTTAGTCTTGGCTTTGGTTGCACAGCTTGACTTAGATCTATATCACATGGATGTCAAGACGGCTTTTCTACATGGGGACTTGCATGATGAGATCTATATGGATCAGCCTAAGGGCTTTCCAGAACCTGGCAGGGAGCACCTAGTGTGCAAGTTGAAGAAGAGCTTGTATGGCTTGAAGCAGGCACCTAGGGAATGGTATCATAAGTTTGATACCTTTATGTAGTCACAGGGCTACAACAGGAGTGCTATGGATCCGTGTCTTTACACGAAGAAAGCCCGTGATGGTAGTTTGCTTATCTTGGTACTCTATGTTGATGATATGCTGATAGCAGGGAAAGCTCATGATGAGCTAGATGCTCTTAAATCTCAGCTGAAGAAGAGCTTTGAGATGAAAGATTTGGAACAGGCCTCACATATACTTGGGATGCGCATTAAGTGCGATAGGCATCAGGGGCTTTTGTATCTCTCACAGTGGGAGTACATTCATAAAGTCCTTGAGCACTTTCGCATACATGACGTAAAGCCTATTGGCTGTCCATTACCTTCTTATGTGAAGGTATCACAGGCCGATTGTCCGCAGACAGATGAGCAGAGGGCCGAGATGGCCAAGATCCCTTATGCTTCAGCCGTGGGCAGTTTGATGTATGCCATGATAGCCACTCGTCCAGATATTGCACATGCAGTTGGTGTTGTGGCACGCTATATGGCTACACCTGGCAGCAAACATTGGGATGCCGTGAAGGGTATCATGAGGTACTTGAAGGGCACATCAGATATGTGTATTTGCTATGGTAGCCAGGATACAGGGGTCGTGGGATACACTGACTCCGATTATGCAGGACATGCAGATAGTAGGAAGTCCACTTCTGGCTATGTATTCACCTATGCTAGAGGGGCTGTCTCTTGGATGTCCAGGGTTCAGAAGTGTACAGCTTTGTCTACCACTGAGGCCGAGTATGTTGCAGCCACTGAGGCTTGCAAGGAGGCCATATGGTTAGGCCGTCTAGTTGCTGACCTTGGGATTGATGCTACACCTACACTGCATTCGGATTCTATGAGTGCCATTTAGTTGGCTAAGAATCCGGTCTTCCATGCGAAGACGAAACACATTGAGGTGAGGTATCACTTCATACGTGGTGTCGTGGAGGACAGGTCTGTTGACCTTGTCAAGATCTCCACTGACGAGAATCCTGCAGATCTGCTCATGAAGAGCCTCACTACTGAGCGCTTTGCCTTCCTCAGGAGGTTGATGGGCGTTGGATGAGATGTCGCCTTTCCTCATCCCTTGTACCTATGTACATTTGTACTGTCTTTTCTTTTTCTTTTCTCTCTCACTAGGGCAGATTCACCTTTAAGTGGGAGGTTGTTGGGGGTAAAGGCGCCTCCGCCGTGCTGCCCCGTGTATTACTACACTGACAGTACCCGCCACTGCACACTGCAGGTGGTGGGCGCCCGTCACGTCACTTTATTCTTTATTCTTTTAGTGACAGTTTGAATAAAGGAAGGCCCGGTCACACATTGTGACTGTTGGAGTTCCCATTTCTTGTCTCTCTCTTTCTTGCTCTTGCTCTCCCGCCATAGCTCGCATGCAAGCTTCGATCCTTCTCACCTTTCAGCAGGCTTCAATGTGTTGAGAACAATGAGGAAATGAAGTGAAAAATGGGCTTGAAATGAGGAAGCTATGGTGGATTAGGGTTTGATAGGTAGGCAACTTGTTTTTTTTAATGCAACATTGCATAGGATAAATGATTCAGCAAAATATTTGAGTTGGAGGGAGCTTATTAGCCAAGCTTGAAATGCCCTATGTTAGCAAAGTCGATCACTGCACGAAAAGAGAACAAGCATACAGACGACCGCATAGGATAAATGATTCAGTAAAATATTTGAGTTGGAGGGAGCTTATTAGCCAAGCTTGAAATGCCTTATGTTAGCAAAGTCGATCACTACACGGAAAGAGAACAAGCATACAGACGACCAGTAGGCATAATTTCAACAACAAGCTCGAATTTTGCCAATCTTGAGCTATATCTAGGGAAATGTCGGTGATTGAAGTGTCAGGAGAAGCTTTAGTAGCAAAGGAACACTTTTCCATAAGGAACTTCAAGAGATTTGGCCTATATGAAGAGATCCAAGAGCTCAAAGTAGGTAGGTGCAGGTTGGCTATGGCTGCCAAGTAGAGAGAGTGTGATTCAAGTGGAGAGATGGAGTCATACACTCAACCTGAGTTGAGCAGAAGTGAAGAGAGGCTGAAGGATCAATGTATAGAGCTATGCCATGCTCATCATGGCTCTCATACCATGTCAAAACATGGTTGCCAAAGTAGAGAGAGTGTGATTCAAGTGAAGAGATGGAGTCATACACTCAAGTTGAGCTGATCTGAAGTGAAGAGAGGCTGAAGGAGTAATGTATAGAGCTGTGACATGCTCATCATGGCTCTAATACCATGCCAAAACACGGATCTATAGCATGGAAGCTATGGAGGATGGAAGATGAAGACACTACTCATGATGACATGGACTTAGATACACTAATTGTTACATAAGTGAATTAGGTTCCAAGATGGAAGCTTGGACTCATAAAGACATTCTTGTGTAAGATGGACAATGACACTGACAATGACTCAAACTGATAGTTTCATTGAAACGAGTGTCAAGTACATGCTTATATAGAATTTCGATAGTGCCACTCTACCTCATTATGCTTATGGGATTCTGTCCTCTCTTCCTAGAGCACACATCATATGTCTATCTTCCATATAAGCCATTTATGGGCAAGCCTTCTTTGGGCACACATCCAGCCTCTATGGGTATACATATCAAGCATCATTTGCTATTATCAACAATATCAACATGACAATAGCATGCTACTCTAATCAATCAGTATGAAATTTATTTCTGAAATATTCATTCATCCCCTTTCATGGAATGCAATAGGATGGAAATTTTGAAAGATTGGATGGGAAGAGGGTCTTACCAATACAATTCAGTGACTCACTAATTGCTAGCACTTACCCTTTTATAATATTTCAAGCTTGGGTAAAAGAAATCAGCCAATCAATGGATTAGAGTGAGCAAACTTATCAATCAATAGGCTTAATCAATCGGATTAAATGTAATGCTGAAAATTTTAGTTTGAAGCCTCTAATTTAAGAGCTTCCATGGAGCCAAAATTTGGGAGAAACATGTTTAATGCTTCAATCTTAAGCATTTGAAGCTTCAAGATTGCTCCCAAGCATTAAATACACAAGCCTTGATGATTATTTTGGCAACATTGGACCACTGAAGGCTTGCTTCATCAAGCATTTGGGGATTAATCAAGTCATCATCAACCATGTCAAAGGTACTCTTCTTCAATTCTTAATCTCTCTCATTAATCCATTTGCTAAGCTTAATCCACTTGATTGAGAGATTAAAGAATTGAATAAATTCCATCAAATCTCAACCAACCATTGCTTGAATCAATCCATTTATGTAATGCAATGTTTGCTTGATGCATATTGGTTCTTCAATCTTTGACCATTCATGCTTAATCCTTGAAATTTCTTCAAGAATCCTTACTAAAATGATCCCACAGGCTTAAATGATGAAGAATCTTCAAGAAATTCATGAGAATTGAAAGCTTGGGCTAAAGCTTTCATAGTTGCCATGAACTTTATAATTAGGATTTACAAGAAAGCTGAAGATTCAAAATCGGAGTACAATCTTTGAAGTTTGCTGAAGGATTTTACTTGCCAAAGGTCTAAAGGAGTTCCAAGAGCTAAGGAATCAAAATGAATAGCAGGGGGCAGGCTAGAATCACCCCAAAAAATGCGCCATATTTTTTGGGGTTGTTCCTAGCTCCATAATTGAGCTCCTCTCTAGCAAATAGATTGTCATCCTGAAGATCTTGAAGCAAGGAAGTCAGAGCAAGTGTCATTTGGTCAAGAAAAGCAGGGATTTGAGAGATATGAAGAGATCTTGATGGTAGACTCCATGAGACCTGCAAGAAGCTCTAAGACAAGGGAAAGAAACCCTCTCTTTTCAAGGTAACCATAGTTTGCTTCCCAACTAAGCCCAATTAACTCCTATTTGACCTACTTACCTCCAAATTGCATGAAAATTTGATGAAAACTTGCTATTTTAGCCTTTCACCTCCATATCTACCATTCAACATCTCCAGATATAATCTCCTGCTAACTATATGTGTCCTACAAACCTCTACTAGTCACTAGCTATGTCAAGTACCTGTAGTACTTGTCTGAAAGTGGTTTTTATGGTGAAAATTTGCCGAAATAGAAAGAAAAATGGATCAAAGACCAATGCTCTGATACCACTTGTCAAGAAGTGAACTGAAGAGAGAGAAAGAGGAGAGAGAATACTACATAAGAGAGAAGTGCAGAAGAGAGAGAAAGAGAGTGACGAGGAGAAAAAAAGACTAGAATAGGTGAGAGAAAGAGAGGAAAGAAAAAGAAGCCATTGAAGCTAAGAGCAAGGTGAAGAGGAGAAGAACACTAATGTATTAATGTATCAAAAGATGAGAAAAATTACATGTCCCCTCCTTTTATACCAATGTTTGTGTGACATGGCATCAATACTATTTACACACTAAATCCTTATTCTTCCCAGCTTCTTACACAAATATAAAACATAAAGAGTATCATGCTGCTTCAAATAAACTACACAACAAAGCACAAACACAGCTCTCACCGTATCCCCTAACAAAAATCAAGGCATGAAGTCCACAAGGGATAGGCCAAACATAGTCTAACAGAGATCTCGAGCTAGTCGCTAACCAACTACTCCAACACATACCGACCAAAAAGAACCATCAAAATGTCATCCTAAGTGATGGTCTGGCCTACCTACCTGACCTAGGACAACTAGACCAAGAACTCCTACTAGGCGAGGAATCCTATAGCCTGCTGGTCTATAAAAAGTCGCATATTTTTCCATTTGATCACATTCTTTTTTCTTTAATACTTTATACTTGGGTATGTAAAAAGGAGGGAGCTGAGAGTATTGTGACTCAAGGAGAATAGGGCGTCCCAGTCTCAGTACCAAAGAACCTAGCAAGCTCTCGCAAGGCAACACAATTTTTCTTTTTGTTATATTCACTTTTGTTTTCGCTCTAACTATTCTTATTTATTTTTCAGCTAAATGCCACCCATAAAAAGGCAAGGCATCGGCCCCTTAAGCCACATACTCGTCCCCAAGAACCTATGAGAGGCCTTCTCAAGGCAATGAATATCTACGCTTTGAATTTTTATTTCTTTATTTTTCTATTTTAGGGATTAGAACCCCTTTTTACACACCTCTGTATCTTATATTTTTTCAAATATATTCATTGGTTTTTTCTCTTTTATTTGGCAAGCTTCCCTAGTTACCTCACAACTAATAGGGATTCCTAAAAACAACTACCTAGTAGGTTAGCAGAATAAGGTTACTAAGACTACCCTCAAAAACAGCTCTTAGAGTGCCTAACAATGTCTTTATAATAGGAGGCAGACAACTGCTCAAACCTCCCTAGATACACCTAACCTAACCCTTAGACTTCATGCCTTGAATGTTGTTCCCCAATTCAAAGAAAAATACCCCACATATATATACACATACAGCATAAAGTGAAAGAACTCATAAAGGAAGAATATCACTTGGACTTGGTCAGAAGAAGCTTCTGTGCAGCAAGGGCTCCCTCTAGGTGCTCCATCAAATCTATTTAGTGCAGCACTAAAACAAAACCCATTAATTGCACCCACACCAAACAAACAAGTGGCCCTCTTGGCCTAACAAAATCAAATAATTATCTACAAAAACAAAGAGCCACCTTGGCCTAATGAAATATAACAATGAAGAGCATCATTCAGCAACCTACTACTGAAAGAAAACCCTTGGTCCCTGCATAAATCCTAGTAAAGCACAAAACTAGACCAAGGGAACGGCCATTCAGGCCCTACACTAAATTCATCAAATTTTAAATAGACCCTCAAGATCACTACCTTCAACCAAGACTTCCTTCGACTCCCCGAAATCCACAAGACATTCAACGATGCCCTGTAACTTTGGCGGCTTACTCCTGATTTCAAAGTCAAACTCCTACAAAGTGATCAACCACTTTGCTAAGCGATCAAGCAGTTGCAACTTTTGCATCAATAGCCTCAACCCCACTACCTTCATATAAAATAATATCTTTTCATATAGAATATACTACTTGAATTTCTCTGTTGCAAAGGCCATCCCATATAGTTTTTCCATGTAGATATAATTAATCTCAAACACCCCCAATTTGCAACTAGTAAACACAATTGGATGTACCACTTCATCTCCCAAATCTAGGCTAATTAGCAATTAATACTATACATCGTAACTGTTAAAAATATAGAAAATATCTCACCCCTTTTAGGTGCTTTTAAGACTAGTGCTTTTGCCACTTCTTACTTCATACCCTTGAAGGATACTTGACATAGATTACTCCAAAGAAAAAAATAGTTAAGGAACAACAGATTCATCAATGGCAATATCCTCTTAGCCAATGCATTAATAAATTGTCGATAATATCCGACTAACGACAGAAAGCTATGCGCTTCTTTAGGAGTACGTGGGAGACTCAATGTGATGATAATCTTTATCTTTTCAAGATCGATCGTAATACTAGCGGAGCTAACCACATGGCCCAAGAGCAATCCATAAGGCATTCCAAAGACACATTCCTTGGATTGAGAGCAATGTAGAACTACCTACACCACTCAAAAAAATTTCTTAGAATGATCAAATGTCTCTCTTCCTTATGGTGATTACTCCCCCATAACATTGGATTTGATTATTTCTCTTTTTCGTGAGAACTACCCATGAACACCACTCTATGTGCTATACAAGAAATATCATGCCAGCCTTACGCAATTTTTGTAGCTTCTCAAATAGTCTGTTCCTTAGCTCAAAAGGAATATGCCTCAATAGTCTGTCCCTTAGCTCAAAAGGAATATGCCTAACTTTTTATCAAATAGGATGGCTACCCTCCTTCAAGGGAATAGTATGCACAATTATAGTAGGAGGAATACCCCTTAGCTCATCATAGCTCCAGACAAAAACGTCATGGAATTCTTGGATCAAGAACATGTAGTTCTTTCTCTCTCCCAAAATAAGAATAGATCCTAATTTAATTAGTCATGGTTCATTCAATGTACCAAGATCTAGCTCAATCACATCTACATCTCTGATTCTCTTTTGAGCTTCTATCGGCTCATTCAGAGTCACCTGGTAGCTATCTTCTATAGTGGACCCTCTCTTAATTCATCGCTTGATAAAGTCTCATTGCGCTAGAAGGATCCTCTAATGCATCTAATTTTGCCGAAGATAAGGGTACTCCCTTACTTTGAGAAGATTTAGGATATGCATCCACTTTTATGAGTTTGGCACCCTTGCCAAAAATCAGACGACCATCAAGTATATCAACATGCCAATTGGATTGCAAGATCCATGGCCTTCCTAATAATACTTGATAGCTTGGCCGTCTTGCAAAGCTAATGACCCTAAATTCCAAAATGCATTCCACATCAGCAACAATCACGTGGACTTTGGTAATACAACCGTCATCAACCATTCAGAGAATTGTGGAGGCATCCTTTTGGATTTCCAATCCCAGTCTTTCCATCAATTCTGAACTCATAATGTTGATGGAGAATCTCGTGTCCACAATGGCATGATCCACTAATATGCTGTCAACATATGTTGCTATCCTTGGGTAATGCTTTTCAATATACTCAAACCAATCATCTTCCACATGGGCTATTCCCAACGGTTCGACAATATACCCAGTGCAAAGGATCTTCTTAAAATCTTTACACACTCCTAGAGATAACTTAATTAGCTGCAGGAGATTCACAACAAGCTTTACATCTCAAAGAGAATAAGTCAAATTTATGATAATTAGCAACGGTTCTCTTCTCCCAAGACCATTCTTTCTCTTGGTCACTGAACAAGCTTCGGTGCCTCTTTCTTGAATTTTACCATCTTCTTTGGAAGCTCCTTATTGGATTCATATTTCCCATCAATAGCTTTTAGAGGACTGGCTTCCACATTAGGGTTAAGGACTTTCCTCCCCCTATCATCCTATTTAGGGTTTGCCTCAATAGGTTTTACATTATCCCTATCACCTTCTTTAACCTTTTGTCCTCTAGTAATTTCTTGTAAATTGGAAGCCTTAGTGATATTGACATGTACAAATTCAATAAGACTGACACCACTATCACTAGACAACTCTTCTATGATAGCTTTTCCTCTCTGTAATATTTGCTTGGGTCCCTCATCCTACTAAAGGTTATTCCCTTATGCTCGATGATTAATTGGACTTGGCTGCTTACTCCCTTGCTAAAGTGAGTTGGTCTTACTCTGACAAGTACTATCTAGATGGCTAGACTTCCCACATATGCCGCATTTGACATTAGGGAAGTCTCTCAAAAAGTGCTCACCACTACACCACTTACAAGTAAATCTTGATGGACTACCCTCTTCAAAACGTCAACTTCCTATCAAGTTTTACTTATTTAGGAAATTAACATCTACGGCTATTTTTTTATACTGTTATGTTATCATATCAATATAATACTTCGTAATATCCTTGACTTTGCCAATAGCATTTGATGCACTAGACTCATAATCATGATCGTTCACTTGTTGTTCAGCTAGTCTAACCACTTGATTAGGGATTTTCCGTTGATTAGTTGGTATGACATTAAGGTTCATCATTTGGCTTCCATGATTTAGTAGAACCATTTGGCCAGCCATTGGCATAACAACGTTAGGAGGAGTTGATATCATGGCCATGTTCTGCATTATGCTTCCTCTTCCATTCATATTGGTCATAGGTGTAATAGTAATGTCTATATTAGCAATTATAACACTACTCAACTACAATTGGATATTGATGTCTAATCCATGTAAAAAGTACTGCAATTGGGCAACTAATGGAATTGGAATAGAGACATGCAATTTGCAAAACACCTCTTTCATTTTTTTGGCATATTCTTGAGCATTCTCATGAGGCTCTTAATGTGTCACATTCAAAACATGCAGCCACTAATACTAACTACCTCTCTCAGGGGAAAACTTTCTTCAAAAGGCCATAAAGAATAAGTCAATCATGGTTATGGTCCCGGCTTCCAAGCCATAATACCACATTGCAGCTCTTCCTTTTAGAGTCATGTTGAAAAACATCATGAGATGTCATTCGTACTAAATTCAAAAATTAAACATTATTTTTTGGAACTCATTGATGTGAAGCTCCGCATCTTCCTTTGCTAACCCATTAAAGATAGGCAGAGGGAAACCTAAGACTAGCAAATCTGGCATTGTTGTAGGTATTGCTAACCTAAGACTAGCAAATATGGCATTGTTGTAGATATTGCAATGGGTTGCACCATAATGATGACCAGATTTGCTACATGGGTCTTTATAAGTGGTGGGACTACACCCCCAGTTGAAGTTGGCTGACTTGTTAAGGTAAGAGGCATGCTAGAGCTTCCCTCCTCCCCTAACAAGATGGATGGGATAATAGGGTCAACAATACCTCTTTTTCTCAAGGATATTGGACTACTACACTATGGAGAATATCTCCTAGGGATCTCAACTCACCATCTAGCCCATTCATCTCTTTCTTGACGTTGAACCTCGGCTTGACAATGTCTATCAGAAAATAACGAATCTATTTCAATACCCTTTGGCATACACTAAACAATTGTTGCCTATTAACCAAGATTCAAAAATCGCAACTTATTAGCTTCAAAAATTGCCACTTATTAGCACCTCCTCCTAGTAAACGCACCACGTGTTGTGGCCAAAAATGGGCCATACACTAGCTCTAGGACTCTCACAAAGCTCCTATGATGCTCACCAAACCACCCTCACAATTTCACAGCCAAGAGCATCTAGAGGCTATATACTAATCTAGCAAAATCATGTGCGATTTGCAATCCAACAATTTTTTCCCTTCCCAACACCAACATAGGGAGTATACCACACATACAGGTGACTAACACCTCATTGCACACACTTACATAGCACCCCCTAACTAATTGTTGTGTCTCTCCTACACCCTGGGAATTAGCCCCAGGATGATGCACCATCTATAACATAAAACACAATCATAACATTATCCACTTTTTTTCCAAGCTATATATTCTAATAGATATTTTTTGTTTCCTCACTTAGTCGCTCTCTAAAGAAAGTCACACTATCCTATAGCTCAAAGAGTCTCACACTCTCATTGTTGGTCAATAGTTTTAGCAACCAATTGCAATGCATCTAGGAGACTTCCTCTTTCTTGATACCATGTATAAGAATGCAAATGCAAGGTATAGTGCCATATATTGCTCAAAAAAATTAACCACAAATCAACCAACGTGTCATGTGAAAAATATTCTTTCAATGATTTTCTTTCTAGCAAAGTGTTGCATTGCTTAGAAACAACACCGGACTAATCCGTGCTATTATTTCTTTAAACTTAAATGAAGCAAGTTCTAAATATCATGATATGCATGGAAATCAAAATTTAATCGATACTTAACTTTCCACAATCCCTTTTTCCCAACTGTTTAGGTTTTGCAATCATGCACCGGTTTAAAAGGATGTCTCATGTCATTTTTCATGTAGAAATGTGATAAACACACACTTTCACTTAAATATGGAGGTAGGCTAAGGCAAATCTCCATGCCCTACCTTCACCATACATCCACACACATATACCTAATTTGTAGTAATTTTTTTTATATATGAAAACTAATTTTCTCCATTAACATCTATTTTGTATGATTTTTTATCATGTATTTTAATATTATTTGCTATTTTTTTTATTTTCAAATTTATGAAGCTTATGTGGATTGTGATTTCTCTTTTCATTCAATATAATTCCATAAGAACACCATTTGAATCATTAAAACCCATGAAATTATCATTTTTCTATTGGATCTCCCATTACAGGTTTTATGGTTTTGATTTCCATTACATGAATTACTATAAATTATTGACTATTCTATAATTTTAGACATTTTCAAGTATTTTCAATCATTCTCCATAATACGAACAAGTTCATCATAAAATTTAATAAAAGACACTTACGTTGTATACCACATACACATCCCATCATATTTCAAAAATAAGAAGTTGTTAACACTCTTTTGCAATTGTTGTGTGGCCTTCTTTGTGCTTTATTGTTCCATCCCTTGCATCTTGTCACAAATCCGCACCCATTCCCCCTCATCCCCTTAGTCCATATGAGCAACGATTATGGCGAGAGAGAAAGAGGAGAGACAAAGACTAAAATATAAACTTTTCGTAGAGTGTATCAAATCTCTTGTTGTTTCTTGCATTATGGAGCATGGAAAATCTGCATCTCAACCCCAAGGAGGAGGCATGATTCAGTCAATTCGAATCTCCATTTTTTGCATTAAAAAATTGGGTGCAAACCTTCCTCCTCACAACATGATTTCTTGATTTTAGGCTTCGTTTAAGCCTCTTGAACACTTAGCCTTTTAAATTATTGGTTCATATTCTCGCATTCACACTCTCCCGCAAGTGGTTTTGGGCCAAACAAAGGGGCAAACCACCTCACATTCTCAATCCGACTAGATGAGCAGCTTTCTAGCATCAAAAACTATTACCCTAGACTTTGTCACTTGCTTTCCAGTACTTTTGGATCAGGTAGTTACTTCATAACATCAAACCTTTTGCATCCATTAAAGGGGGGTCAAACGGACTCCGATCAATGAGCAGACACTTGCGTTGGATTCCCGGCATCAAAATGCTCCTAGGAAAACTCCAACTCCTTGATCCTTGATCAACACATTTTTCACCAAAAACACCTTTTTTATGGAACTTGGACCACTTTTGCGCTTTAAATTCAGCTCTAAAATTCAACTCTCGTTAATTCAAAATGGAGTTTACATTGCTCTCTATGCAAGTAGCTATTAAGCTTGAATTATTGGTATGTATAAAAATTTATATATATTAATCTATGTAGCTATCCAAAAGTCTCGTGTGCCCTGTCCTAGACCTATCATAGCCCTATTTTGACCTATAAGTGTTCCAAAATCACTTGCAAAACCTATAGAACTTGTATGAACCTATAAGGGACTATGGAACACCTATAGGATATAAAAAGGTAGAGCAACATATCTTCATAGATTTGCAATTGGTGTTTTGACCTCCATGCTTGAGAATGAAGCTAGAGATGGAAATTTGAAATGCCTAGAGACTAAGGCTAAAAACATGGCAGTGAAGAAGATGTTTATTGTTGTTTGGTCCTATAGAACAATGCAAAATGTGCAAAGTGGTTGCTGCCATTCATGGCCTTAGTCCCCTCCTCATTGGTTTTATCAAAGGGCTCCATATGATGTAAGGATCCACGATCAAGAAGTATATGGTGTGTTAGAAGCCCTATGAAAGAGAGATATGTAGATTTCCTCCATGGAAGCTTTAGGTGAAGCTTGGAAAGTGAAAGGTAAAACTCTGCTTTGGAAAAGTAATCAAGCTTTTAGTCTTTTGTAAAGTCTATGACCTTGATTTTGTCTAGGAATCACCAAAATTACCTCCGAGATGACTACGACTGCTAAATTTTTCAAGAAACCTCCAATCACTTCAAGATCTCTTCCAATAACCTCCAAAATAGTCACAGTTTGAAGTAGAGAAACTTGGCAAGTCACACATATGTCCTAGAACCAAACTGTAATTGTGTTTCTACTTGAAAATCTTCTATCTAGTCCATGAAGCTAGAAAAAGACTTGTAATAATCCTCTAAAATAGGATTAAAGCCATTTCTTTGATACCAATGTAAAGATTGGGTTTTATCAAACCAAGAAATTCTCAAGATACTCCAAGAAACCTTGAAACAGTCATAGCTAACATGACTATAGCTTGGAATTTCATTGTCATGAATGAGAAATACAATGGATAAATAGAGAAAAGACATCAAGATACCCACCTCTTACTATGGTGGAGCAAGGAACACACCCCTTTGTTATGGTGGGAGGTCTAAACTTGGAATCCTCAATGGAAGTTTCATTAATGTGAAAAAGATATACACATGTTTACAACTCAACCCATTTATACTAAACCCTAACTATGTGCTTTATTATACTTTCCTTTTCCACTTTTCAACTCATTTCTTTTTCTTTCCTCACCCCCCTTCTTCCTAGTTTGAACAATGCTTAGTTATGTTCCTTTCTTTGCTCGTCTACTATCTAGTTTTATCAAAGGATAAGGACTAAGATATCAAATTACACATAACCACAATAAAAAGACTTGAATACACAAACAAGACCCCTAACTAGGTCTAACAGGTAACTAGAATATGCTATAAGACTTAAATGTGTCTAAAATGTAATAATAATATGTTATGTGAGGACTTCAATATTCAACTTATAAGGGTGTGGATGTGCATGCACACATTTTTTAATACAGTGATATGAATGGATTATGTCAATATTCCAAAGGTATTATGTTCAATGTAAGGGAAAAAAAATCCAACTTGAGAGGTAAAAGTAGAAGAGGAAGAGGCCAACACCAAAACCACAACCCAATAAGCTTTTTAGAAGAAAATGAAGTCTCTAACATATGGCAACCATAATATGAAAGAGGAAGCAGAAGCTATGGATATTCAACAGGAAGAATCCATAACCAAAGCAGACCAAGATCATACAACTACTGTGTTAATCCATGCCGCTAGGAGAGAGAATGAAGAAAGAAGATGGCACTAAATGGAAGACGTCAAATCAAGTATGGACAAGCTACTAGTCAAAGCTCAAATTATACTACAACAAGCTCAAATCAACCCCAAGTTCAAGGCTCTCCTTCTTTATCAAAGTTTCTTGTTACCTCTTGCATTGCACATATACAAAATGAGATGGAATGCATAGACCTTGAAACAACAGATCACATGGCATACCATGAAGAATGGTTCAAATCATCTCAACCCATCCAAATTTATTCAACAATCATTATTGGAGACAATTCGCAACATGCAATGCAATGTCATGTTCCATTACAAACACCAAGTGAAGTGAAAAATTTAGCAAATATTTATTTGTTCCTAGCATAAACAAAAACCTATTTCAATTGGACAAATAATGGATCAAAATATGGCGATAAGACTCAATCCTGAGGATGTTTTTTTCGTGAGTTCAAAGAAAATGGATAGATAATTGCGCATGGAGAAAAGGTTGGAAGACTCTTTAAACTTCAGGTACCCAACCCTCATCATCCGGCAATTTTTTCATCACAATCTTCTTCAAACTTACTCACACTATGGCATAAGAGGCTAGGACATAGAAATCACAATAGTATCATATACTTGAGAAGAGAAAATCTAGTTCAATGAGCAAACACATACATGTCCATCATAGATGTTTGGAAAACAACAAAAATTAAGGTTCAAGAGCACTTAAGAGCAAGGCACAAACTAGAAATCATACATTTTAACTAATACCGACCATGCCAAGCAACATCAATTGGTGGAGCTCACTACTTCATGACTTTTGTGGATGACATGAAAAGAAAGGTATGGATTTACTTCTTAAAACAAAAAAAATTAATGATATTTCTTATGTTCAACAATTCAAAGTATAGTAGAGAGAGAATGTGGCAATTACAACAAGAATCTAATATCAGACAAAGGGGGGGGGGGGGGGGGGGGGGGGGGTAACTTGTTCAAAGATTTTGAATAGTTTGATTTTCAGCAAGGTATAAGGAGGCAATATACATGCTCCTATACTGCACAACTAAATGGAGTAGCAAAGAGAAAGAACATGATAATTGCTAAGCATGCTAAATTAAACCGATCTTCCAAAGCACTATAAGACTAAGATGCTAATATAGTAGTGTATTCCTGAATAGGAGTCCAACTCAAGCTCTCAAATTCCTTGTTTGAGAAGAATTATATTCACCTATAACACCCAAGATATCATACTTGAAAGTATTTGGCTACATTGCTTGAATGCATATTCCAAACAAGAACAGGTGATATTTGAATGTAAAATCAAAAAAATGCATCTTTGTTGCGCATGTTATACATACCAAAGGCTACATGGTATATAATCTAGATTCTAAAAAGGTATATATATTGAGAGATGTCATGTTTGATGAGTATGATAGGTGGTTCAAAGCAAGTCCATATAGGGTATCATGCAAATGAAGGGACAACTAAAGGTAATAAGACTAAAAATTCCAACCTTAAAGAATCTCTAATGTTGTCCACAATTACCTCTCACAGACTTCTACTTTTTTCCCTTGAAGTGGTTCAAGAACCAACCAGCCGAAAGACAATCAATAAGAAACCCACAAGTATCTCAAAATCAGCTACCAATGGCATTCCAAGTGAAGATTCAATCCATGAAGAAGGAACCTCAACAATCCCTCTCAAAAGATCTACAAGGCTAAAGTTTACACCTTAAAGACTCACTTATTCTTTGAATTTTGTTGCCTAGCATAGAGCTTTCATGGCTAATATTTAATTTATCATGGAATCTTAGGTACAAATGGAGATGGATTTTAGCAATGAAGAGCATATAGCTCTTGTGAAGAATGGTTATCAACAACTCAAAGATCTTTCCAAGGGGGAGAAAGAAATAGGATGCAAATGGATTTATAGATAAAGTTAGATGGATCTATTGACAAGTATAAGGCCAAATTATGAAAAAGCAACCCATCATTACATTGTCTTCTATTGAAACATGTTCTATGATCATCTCTCTAGTATTTATATTGACAACAATCGAGTCCTGCATGCCAAGACCAAACACATAGAACTTCATAATCATTTTTACAAGGGTCACTAACTCATTCCTCACCAAAAAGATATTATATTTGCAATCAACCCCAGTCATGCAAGAATTTCAGGCAAACTACCTACCAACTTCTATATAAGCCCATGTACCCAACAACTAAAAATATACAATAAGAGCAAACTAAGTGAACTGAGAGTGAGCTAATGTGTCTTACCAACTCAATATGAAGGATTGAGTCAATTGCCCTTGTTAAGCCTCTTTCATACTATACTCAAACCTATTGCAGTCTTATTGAGTATACAAGCTTTCTTTATTTCAATATGTTTTAATCAATTTCTTCTACTCATTGGTCTCTGACACTTGTATTTACTCAAGTTTAGTCTAAGATCAATTCATGCTATGGTTTACATGCAATGCTAGTTGATTTATTGCATTGGCCGACTTTGCAATGATAATTAGGCTATGACGACTTTTTCAAAACAAGTCATCATGAGTTGTATATGTATCCAATCCAACCAAATTTCATCACATAACAATCTCATCAATCAATTTCTAGTAGGCAAGGAATTTCTTGATTTTCTTCATTAATAGAACTTTATTATCATTCTTGTTCCAAACAAACCAAAGAGAGAAGTAATACACCAAGGATTCAAGCAAAATCTTAAAGAAAAAATCGTTATCTTTGAACCAAAGCTTTTGTGTTTATCAAATCACATGTATTTATTATGCAACATCTCCTATTTAGAGAAGGTTATATTGTCAAAAGTGGATGCAACAATGGAAGCATAAATAGATGTTGAAATAAACTATTGAGCACAAGATTGAAGACAAAGAAAGAGAGAACACTGCAAACAAGATAACTCAAGAGAATGCTTAAGAAATTTGATCCATATACCAAACATGATAATGACTCATACAACAATGAGTCACTAACTCATTGGCACTTGTACCAGCTCCCTCTCTCCATGGAACGTGTAGGTGATTATATGACTGCATGAGGAGGAGAAAACAATGCCAAAATAGGAGCAGGTCGTCCAACATAAAATACCCCAAATAAGCATCATAATGACCATAATAAGATACCTAGAAATATAAGGCATGAGCTAGACTCACACATGAGCTGACTAGATTTCTAACACACCCTCTCAAATCATGGGTGATCTGATACAATACAATGATATAATGATAAATTCTAATCATAGTCCATACAACAAAGAAATATCAAGCATGAGCTAGACTCACACATGAGTTGACTAGATTTCGAATACCCTCTCTCAAATCATGGGTGATCTGATACAATACAATGATATAATAATAAAGTCTAATCATAGTCCATACAACAAAGAATTTCCAAAATAGAAACCTGGATACCCTAGCATCATGCCACCACCAAGATGCAGCTAAGAGAACCTAATGTCGATGCCGATCGTACCAACTTCTAAAAAAGACAATCATAGTAGATCTATGTGTATGTCAACAATGTCTCCCAATTTATTGCATACAAGACCATCCTATTAAAATGCTTCTAAACATACATGACCATGGATTATCCACCTTTGGCCAAGACTATCAAAGTGTCCCCTCATGTGAGCTCTCTAATCCCGCTCCTTGTCATGTAATAGCCCATCATGAACCTAGAAGTCAATCCCAACTCTAGGGTTTCAAACCTACCAAACTTCAACCGATGCATTAGGAAAGTCCCATTGTGAAACTTTTGCACTTGTATACCTATATAAATGAGTGCATCTGCCCCACCACACCATCCTCTCACACTCCCTCTCTAGCATTAGAGAGTCATGAGGGATGGCATCACCTAAGAAACACATCACATGCTAATTAGCCTCTTAAAAAATCCCAAAACATGCTTATTTAATGAAAAATGTAAAAATGGTGCACTATTTAAGAGAATTTCAATGAAAGAATTAATTTGGGAGGGTCCATCCACACCTATGAAAAGACGAGTTGCCCCAATTCAATCTTCATCCTTTTCTGCATGTTTCTCACTCTACCATGTAGATTTTACCAATCAATCGCCCATCGTCTATTGTCCAACCATTGCTGACTACATCCCATCATTGCCTATTTCCAACCATGGCCCCATTGTTTGGAGATTTCCATTTGTTGCGTCAAAAACTTGATCAACATGCATTTTCAATATCTAGTACTAGGCAACAAGCTACTACCATCTCTCTTACTAAGAGACTATTGCAGTACCTGCATTTTTGCTATCCAATAGGCCACATAAATCAACAAACACCTCTCCTATTGTAGCCTGACAATTCTCTGCCTTCTCTAGTGGTACACTGCTACATTTACTAGACTTTAGCCTTCGATTGTTATGTTTTGGTGATCAATTTGGTGCTCTTCATTATTTAGCACTCTCATCTCCAACTAGTGATTACAATACTTGGGATCTATCTATGGTGGACATCACTCTCCAACACTATTGCTCTGCCCTTGTGCACTCTGTACACACTTCATTCATTTATAGTTTTCATCACTTCAAAGTTGTGTTCTTTCTCTCTGTGTTTGCTTGCATTTGTTTCTACATTTGAGTTATGAGTTTTTGTTTTAGGGTTTGAGTTTTACACACATATATATATATATATATCATTGTGTTTCTATCATGGTCGTACATTGTGTTTCCTTAATACTAACCATTGTGGAGTGCTAGGTTTTGTGTGAGGCACACGAATGACTCATAACCGAATCACAATGTCATAGTCACCTTCTTCTCAAGACCCCATGATGTCTAAGAAAGCTTCATCTCTGGAGGCCATGAGGAGGTATTATGGACTTGACACGAAAGACAATACCCCACCTTCACCTTCATCTTCTTTGTTTTCTCCTATTCCAGATTTCAACTCATGTCAAAGGAGTTTCAAGAGTACTTGGTCGAACTTATACCCCTCCTACCAACTTTGCTACTCCATTCGAACCAATTGTTGAGGCTAGCCACCTCTCCCAATCATGGAGGATATACGACATTTGGGATGGTTGGCAATCCATCTTCTTCATCTCAGCCAAGCCTAGTGTTAGGTTCATACAACCCCTTTAAGTCATATAAATTAAAACCCTCTCATGTTTTCCCTTTTGGTGTGCAAGGACCGGATGATTTTTTGTAGGTAAACTTTAATAGAGTGGCCTCTCGAAGCAAACATCCTTCATCAAGTATATCTAGATCTATTTCATTTAAGCTTGTAAGTCACTCTTCTCAAATCCCACCCTCTTCTAGCCCACACCTTGATTTCCTCTCTCCTTCATTCCAAACCCTTGGATTACTCCACATCCACATCCCTCATACTAGGAGTCAAAACCTCCATTTCTACTCATAGCACATTCTCATTCTCCATTACCTACTCACACTTTCCTACCACTTCACGTCATAGTGCTTTGTTACAAGGAATACCACCCTCTAACAATGTACCATCCACTTAACCTCAAGTCATTTTGCACCATAAGGCTTTGTTACAAGACATGCCACCCTTTAACACAGTACCCTCCTCTTTCCACAAGTGAGCACATCATTTCCCACTAGGACGAATGTGATAGGCATCCCTCACTACCCCCAATCAAACACATCCTTTGACCTCTCAAACATAGGGATTTCCATCCTCTGCTTGTGGTGTGTCATTACACTTTCCATGGGTCACTCCTACGCAACAATTCCCATCCTCTACTCGTGTCCCTATTCTTCCTCCATGGGCTCCTCATCTAGTTACCTTGCACATGCCTAGCCAGCCCATACCCACGTTAAGATCCACTATACATACTTCCCACATGCATGGTGGGCACTTTGGGATGAATTTCCAAGTGTCCTCCACTCCCCCACCCTATCCACTCTACCCTCATTAAACACCTTATCCATCTCCTAGCACTACCACTCATGTTGCAACGACCAAAAAAGCATTCACACATAAGACTCGTTTTAACAGTCAGGTCAAATTTCACTGCTTGATTAAACTTCATGCAACAAGTGCTTGAATTTCAAGAACTTTGGAATCTTGTCATTGGTTTAAAGCATATGTGAAACCCTCGATTAGCTCAACTTGATCACATCCATCAATGAAGAGCCTACAATGCCACAGTCAATATTGAGTTAACGCATATGTTGCTTCTTGAGTTCCACTCTCCATTACAACATTTTTCCCTCGCATCTAAGCGTTTGAGTCATTTCATTTATCGTTATGCAATAAGAGATCACACTCGATGTATCAATCTTGATTTTAACTTCAAGAGTTTTCCATTAGGAAAGGAGATGATCTAAAAGTTAAGTTGATTTAATATCGGTAGTTAGTCACGGAGTTTACTGTAACTAGCTTCCTGAAATCAAAGAATGACCAAGTCGTGTTCTTCCTAAAGAAGCTCCTCGACAAATACTTCCATTTTATCCAACACATTATCTCACTATCTAAATTCTAACCTTCTACAAGTTTCAATGCCGTTATGAAAGGCTACATGACCAAGTTCACAAGAAATCCTCCACCCATACTTATTCAAAGAGGGGTTTGGTTGCAACTCCTTTGTAAGGCAAACCATTATTGGCAAGAACCTAAGTTGCGAAGGCAAGCCAAACTAAGGGTAACTTCCCTTCTTTAGACAAAACCGAAGAAACAAAACCCATCTGGTAACAACTTCCTAAGAAAAATAGACTTTGCACACACTACCAAAGATCGAGCCATGTGGACGAGGAGTGTCGTACCAAGGCCCAGGGTCTTTCCCTTAAGAAACCTCTGCAATCCACTGACTACCTCCATTGTGTCTGGCCAACCCAATGGGACTATGCCTCCTATTGCTACCACACATGCTCCTACAGCCCCAACGAAGATATACAACACGTCAAGAACCTTAACAACAATCTCTTTCACTACTCCTGAGAAACTGGTTGGTTGGTCTACAAGTACCAATCCCATTGCACTTTACACATCCACTTCACACCCACCTCTATCTAAGACTACCTCACCACCTCACTGTGTTTCATTAACAAAGCCCTACTAGTGGGCATACACAATGGTGGCCACATCCTTGGATCAGCTCCATCTTTGCACTCTCGTCTTTAGGCTATATTGAGTCTAGCCCATAGGATTTTATCATTTAGATTTTCATTCTGAAGTCTTCCGCTACATTTACTCACACAGATATAATGATTTTGTTTGTACCTTTACAGAATCACACCCACGAGAACTATTTATCGCTAACTCTAGGGTCGTACCATATTCTTCCGCTCCACAAATAAAAGACCCATTAGATATGATTAAAACCCTGACAAAGAGGCAAAGCCCCGACATGATCAGCCCCAACAAGAAATAATTTAGAAGAGTAGTTTGGATGAGCAACTGCTCTTACAGTACGCCATGAACGAGCTGCCGCTCACATTGCGTTGAATGAGAATACCGCAATGTCACAAGCAGCGTTGCGAATATACACGTCATAGGAGGTACACAGCTGCATGTTCTGCATAACTAGCATTGGAATGCCGATTTACATACTATTGGAAGCGAGCAGTGTCGACTACAAGCAGCACTACAAAGTACGGCCATAGAAAGGCAGCTGTCTGTCACAGGCGCGCTGTTCTGGATACTGGACACGTTGCCACTGGATGTCATTGCCCACATCGCAGGTGCAAAACCATCAGGAGCGAGAAGTTATGCATCGTTATCGCTTCAAAACAGCAGATAAAACAATTGACAAGACGAGCCACCCCAAGAAGAAATACCCAAGCCTTCTTGTTGGCTCTTCATCTTCAGGGGGCTGCAGAAGGTTTCCAATGACAACAACATATATCAGTATGGAAGGGAAAGTGAGTGAGAGATCAATATAACACTTCAAACATTGAGCTAACATCAACTAGCTACTATAGTGATGCCTTGAACATATCTTGTTGCTGACTGTTGTAAGCATGGATTTTAGCAGAGAAATTGACATACGTTGGGTTCCCCAAACAAAGAGCGACAGCCTGGTTCACTTTTTCCTTCTCTTAAAAACAAACATCAAAGTTAGACTGCTAAGTATTTTCCAATATGATGTACCATTTCAACCCCACCATAGTCCATGGGGGGTCTCTGAAATTCCCAATCTAATTACCAAACCTCCGAAACATTTAAGCACTGAAGAAAAACAAGAGAAACATGCTTTAGTTTACATTTATGGTATATCTTTTTTTTCTTTCTCGATTCCACACCTTCCCAGACAATTACCCCTTTGTTTATATAGCACAAATCTGAAGTCTTTAAAGCACAAGTGCAATATAATGATTGTCTGTGCAACAGATGCAGACAAGTTGATTTCTATCGATTGATAAATACCCCCCAGATTTGAGAGAATATGAGAACAGTCCAGGTTTAGAAAAATCAGAGACTCGCAGCTGGCCCATGACTACTTATGTTCAGTTTAGCCTACCATCTGGCTAAATGGATATCAACCTACAGTGATATACCAATTTCCAATTGCAAGTCAACTCTGAATGATACTTTTTTAAATATTATTTTACAGAAAAGAACCAGTGAATGAATGTAAACTATTGGTTGAAAGTTTGATTACCAGTGGAGGTGCTGGAGGGTATTCACTTTGTGTGATGTCTGCCTCATATGGCCATCGATATACATTAGCTGGACTCTCTGATTGAGACAAACTCCAGTCATACAATCTCCTTTCTTCCTTTGTAGACAAGATATAATAAGAATCCTGAATTTTAATCAGAAAACAAAACATATTCATTACCACCACCACCACAGAGCTCACTATTCAATAACATGACCAACCCCTCTATGGAACAGAAACCTTGAGAAGCTGCAATTGTTCCCGGATTACTTCCTCATCCAAACCTTGACTCAAAACACTTTCGCATTTGAATTCAAAAGCCTTTCTCACCTGAAATCAGAGAACCAAACCACTTAGGAGTCTGTAAGGGTAAACTCACAGGGACTGTCTTCCAACTCCATAAAATCCCAAGTATTTGAGAGAATAATGTGTTGTTACCAAACCATGAGTGCACTTAAATAACAATATGGTGCACGCTACATTTTCGACATGCTACTACTGCACTGTGCATGACCATGTGAGAATAATGTGTGTTGTTACCAAAAGCATGACTGCTCTTAAATAACAATGTGCTGCATGCTACACTTTGGAGCAACTGCTACTACACATGCATGCATGCAAACATACATCTTGTCTTTGCAATGCTTTTAAGTACAGCTCTGAACTCCCGATGGAGGTAAAAACCTAAAGATGTTCAGAAGGGAAAAATTAAATCACGAAGCAGTGTAAAGTTTTGTGATCATGTGCATGAAATGAGTCAGAGGCAAGGTCTACAAGATACAGACCTATCATCTGCAGCTGAAGAGACTTGTCCTCAATATGCAGACAGGATCACTTCCTTACTTCGTGATATTACTGGCAAGACAGCTTCCCACAGCTAAATACTGGAAACACAATTTGATAAAAGCAATACAACATTTGCTAGGGAAAAAGTCATGCGCTTGCACACCATTGGTTTTCAACAAACTGGTGCTGATATAATTGGCATAATTGTGTCTGTTCCTGTATCCTCCAGATACTATATAAATCGGAAACCTTAGTCATCAGTTCATTATTCGTCTTAGCTTGGCTCACTAGGAGAAGCTGGTTTGATACTGACGATCTTGTAAACACTTGAGTTTGCACATGTGCACATGCACACACAAAACCCTTGTAAAGATCTTGAGACATATTTCAGTGAATCAAAGGATTTAGTTGTATGGATTTATGGAGATATAGGAATACAATGGTAATAGATATGGAGTACTCTTTCTTGTATGATGCTGGGAGATATCATTAGATTGCTTACAGTGATCTCTGGAGATTGGTTCTTTGTTATTTTCAGTGAACTTTCAGTTTTCCACTTTCGTATACAATCTAGGAGGTTGCTTCTAGTTGTTTTATCTATTCACATGTAAGTTATTGTTCTCTTGTAGATCTTTGTACCAACAGATCCATTGGTTCTTCAAGGATCAATTGTTTCAGCCCTCTCTTATGAGCTGCATCTACAATGATTCAGAAGGGATTCACTATATTTTGTTGGATGTAGATAGCCTTCACTGGATCCACTACCCTCCATCAAGCACAGCTATCTTCTACCCTGGACATGAGTGATCTCGGTCTACTCTCCTATCTTTTAGGCATAGAGGCTGTACACGACATCCATGTGGCATGTTTTTGCATCACAACAAAAAATACATCCTTCAATTAGCCGATCAGTATTTCCCTCACCAAACTATAATCAGTGATCACCCATTGGATCTAGCCCTTAAACTAGCCAAGGAATTGGATGCACCTCCACATAGTAAGCATGACTACCACCAAGGAGTTAGGCAACCGATTTGGCCTAATCACACTAGACACGTATCTCACTCCATGTCCATCCTCAACCAACATTAAATGTATGAAAACCTTCTGGTTTGCATTTAAGTACAAAACACTAGAGGGATTCACTGACTTTGATTTGGTTAGAGATCTGGAGACTCAATGCTCCCATAGGGGCTAAATTCTGTCTCAGTTCAGATCCCGTTCCTTCATGTAGTAGGAAGCAAGAGATGTTGTCACTTCCTTTGCAAAGACTGAGTAATGATGCTACCTAGAACCATGGAAGCCATCTATCTTCGAAGGTTTACTGCTCAGCTGCAATTTCCTATTGAGGGTCCCATTGTGATCCACACTGAGAGCCAAAGTGCCATCACACTATGAGGATACACTAGGGTTTTCAGAGAAAACACAGAGAGTGTACAGATGCAACTAACACGATGAACTCAAACAAGAATGCAAATGAAGAACAGAATGAAGAATGAACACTGAAATGAATGATGAATGAATGAATTCTTTGAGAACAGATACCAAGACCACTCTAGCAGTAGCATAAATAAAAGGGACTGTCAAACACACCAAGTCCAGAGAGGATAGATGATGTCAGAGGGCTGAAGATGGCAGGGCAGCAGGATCATGCCAAAACACAGCTATGGCAAGAACTGAGAATGTTAATACTCAGGTGTATACAGTCTAGCATCAGGTTGTGGAGGGGAAGGTAGCAGCTGAATCAAAAAGCGAGCATGGTCAGATGTTGGAGATGAAAATACAGCTGACAGTAGGGTGTGGAGATGGAAACAACAGCAGCTAGGCATGAAGGAAAAGTTGGGCAGCCACCTGCAGATGTAAAAGCAGCAGCTAGGAGTGTGGGAAGCTGGGAGGCACCTCCAACCACGAGGTGGCAGCATTCTGGGGAGGGCAGAAGCAGGGCTGCAGCCTAGACGTGGAGGAGGAGATGAAGACGATCAAGGTAATCATGCGTATGAGGATGAATGAGAAGCTGGCACTGAAGGGTATAGGTGTGTGATGAAGGGATGAAAGTGGGAGTGCACAATGGGTCCCCTTACAGAACATTCTGAGCAAGTTGTCCTACTGACTATTTTCGAGCGTCATTTGAATTGATTTAATGTTTTTTGGGACTGTTCTAAAAGTCAGATAAATATAAATAATTAAGTGGCAATTTTAGGAGCTTAACATGAACTTGTTAGCAAGAGGCAAACTAAGAAAGCACAAGAATGTACAATTGTACAAGCATTCTCAAAGAGCAAAAAAGGACCACAATGCCTCTGTGCCTTCAGGACCAAGGCTGTGGGGTGCTGAAGAAGCAATCAAGGGCACCAGAAATCAGCATGAAGAGCATGTCACACTCAAGCATGTCCTAATGCAGCAATAGTCCCATCCTGGATGGCCAAAACTTGCTATCCATTCCAAATGGAATACTTTTCTGCCATCTTTCTCTCAGTAGCCAGCCTTTGGGCATCCGAACCACCTAAGCTTCCTGAGCTACTAGGTCCCTCTTGAACTAGTTGCCACATCTTACCAAAGTAAAGATCGTTTTGGCAATGTCCTTTAAGAGCAAGAGAGAAATCAATCAAAATTTCAAAGAACAAGGCATTGACTTCGGGAATTTGACTAAGAGTATCAGCAAGCAAATTAGTTGCGCCCTTCCTAGAGCAAATTTCTGAGTCAAACTCTTGCATAGGCTCCGCTTATCTCGCCTTCAAGCTGATCATATAGATATTTGAATGAATGGTAGTCCCTCTAAATAATAAACAAAGCGTCATACAAATAATGACACCATACTTAAGTGCATTGATGACCACCAATAATTCCTTCTCTTCGATAGAATAACATATTTGGCATCAACAAGCTAATAGCTCTCAAATGCGATAAGCCAGCTATCCTAATAAAAGATAGCACCTACAATATAATCGCTAGCATTTATATAAACCAGGTTTATTCGGATTGATAATCTGCAATATCGATGCAATAATAATAAGCCATTTCAAAGTATGAAATATTGATCAAGCTCACTAGTCCAAACAACGGACAGACTAAGATACTTCTTCTTGCTTCAGATACCCTTAAGCAAATGTGTTAAGGGTTCAACAATATGAGCAAAGTTCTTAATGAATTTTCAAAAAAAACCCGTACAAACTAAAAAAGATTTTACTTGTCTTATGGTCCTTGGAATAGGCCAATCGAGTACTACTTGTACCTTTTCGGCATCAATCCGAATGCCATTAATCAAGATGACACGACCAATATATAACAGCTCCATACGAAAGAATTCGCACTTGGATAGTTTAACAAACAACTCCTCGTCTTAAGAGACGTAAGACGATATGCAAGTGTTTAACATGCTTATCCGACGATATATTATAAATAAGGCTATTGTCGAGAAAAATGACTATTCACTTCTAAGATACAGACGAAATAAATCATTCATTATCTATTGAAAAGTTGCGTGAGCATTGGCCAATCCAAAAGATAAAAACCAAAAATAGTTAATATCCATATCACATTCGAAATACACTTTATGGGACACCCTTCAAAGCTATCCGTATTTGATGGTATCCGAACCTTAGATCGATTTTAGTGAAATAGCATGTACCACAAAGTCGATCTATAAGGTTGGCAACAGAGTTCTATTCTTGATGGTCACCTTATTGAGACCTTTATAATGAATACAAAAGCACATCGTGCCATCTTTCTTTTTGGCAAGAAAAATAGGTACACCTCATAGGGATTTACTCGGCTCAATAAAACTCTTGGTCAAATAGTCTTGAAGTTACCTGGCTATCTCATCCTCTTTCTTTTAAACTAAACCTATTAAGGTTACCAAGAGACAGGATGGCTACTCAACAAGGTTTCAATCCTATGGTCTAAGGTTCCGTGAGACAGTAACAGTCTGTCAAGTAGCTCGGTCGGAAAAACATTAACATACTCATGTAATATCAGATCCAAATACTCACTTACATTTGAACTGATATTAGAATTATTATTAAAAGCAATTGAATTACATTGATGATCAAATGATTGAACTTTTCAACAAAACAAATATAACTAGTAATAACTGAATCCAGAAAAACATGAGTAAACTCCATTGTTGTATATCTACATTATTTTTTGTGATCTCGAAGGATAGAAAGCCCTCAATCTCATGGAATTTGCCTACCATCAAACTTATAATAGCAAAGTCTACCTCCAAGACTTCACCCTATGAGTGACCTTACGCTTGCGGTCCTTTTTCTTATGAAATTCCGATGTCGGCTGACGAGTTGCTACCGAGGTAAACTATTACTTTGACTTAAAAATTGGGGAAACTTGTCACAAGGTGATGATACTTTTTACAGTTGCTTTTCTTATTTACTTATATAAATATTTTATTTTTCTTTTCTTTTGTTGTTGTTGCTTCTTACCCCCAGAGTTCTCTTGGAATAAGCCGAGATTTTTGCATAGCCAGAAGAGGCGGCCATTGCAACAAATTGGACTAATGGTTTGTCTGAGCCTTAGGACCGGTTCCATATTAAATAGGCATTGAAAAATAGAATGTCGGTGGTTTGGAACTATGTGCTTAGCCACTCGAGATGGTGCACGACAATAAGTCTGGCCAAGACAGAAGATGCACATGTGAGAATGCTCACGAAATAAAAGTCACTGTAACTGCGCCACATTACACTTTTTTATGCAGTCACAGTGATAAAAGTTGCTCAGAACAACTTGAGGAATACAGGGGTCACCATCTCTAAAATTTAGGGAGTTACTATTTTTGAACCCTAGAATCTGTTCATGTTATTATCTTTGTTTTTGCACGAGGATTAATTCTTTGGTCTGTGCCGAGGTCAAATTTTGCACCGATCCTAGAGAATTTTAGACTAGAAGATTTAAACAGGAAAATTCTTACATGTATGCCATGTGGCACAAATTCCCAAAAGAGAAAGAGAGCATTTTTAAAAAAACGTAATAGGCATAAGAGGCAAATGGAAGAATGAAGTTTCGAGCAGCTGAGGGCAAATTGCTGTAAGAAAATCAGTCATGGAGAGTATTTCTATGTCTCTGACTCAAGTACGGAGGTAGAGCTTGCTCCCTCTAATCAACTCTCTCTCTATTCTCAGAGGAAATGCTTTACATGATGGGCTGATTCCATCGAAGGTACAATTCTGTGTTTTCTTTGAAATTCTGCACATGAATCATTGAGTATTGGTCACAAAACATGCAAGACATGCTAGACAATAAAAATATTGAATTCAGAGATCTGCAACCTGTAATTCTGCACACAAATCATTGAGTTTTGGTCACATGCTGAATAGTAAGAACAGTGAATTATGCACATACTGGACAATAAGAACAGTGAATTCAGAGATCTGCAAGCTGTAATTCTGCACAGGAATCATTGAGTTTTGGTCACAAAAAATGCTTTCCTAAAAGGAATGTTGATCTGGACATGCTGTACTATTCTTATGCAGTTGGGATTTACTCAAAGGATGAAAACCAACTGTTCACAGGTTATGTATTTTGCAACATTATTATTTTTGTAATTTTTCATCTTTTAATTGATAAAGAAAAATCGAGAGGGACGCCGGTCTTCGTGGCCAATCTGGTGTTGAGCGAGGGAGTAAGGTCTCTGCTTATATGTGTGTGTGTGTGTAGACTAGGTGTTAATTGAAGGAACTACCGCTTTATGTGAGTCATATACCGGTTTCAAAACTCAATGGGCACTCCTAGCCGGCTAACTATCCCTACTTGCAGCCAAAGTATTTGCTAAAAAAGTTTGTATACCTATAGATTTCCTTGATCGAGTAAAAGGGATTGCAAGGCACCTCATTCTGATAGTCTAACAACAATCCAACAAGGTATTGCAAATAGAGCAGCGCCTGATGATTATCCAATGCCTTTGCTTTACACAATAAACCTTTAAATTCCTGCGAGTATGCATCCAAGCTCTTCTTCCCTATATCAAGTTCAAATAATTTTTGAAAGTTTTCAATCCGATCATCAATCACAAAGTGCTTAAAATTTGCTTGAAAATCAGTCAAAGTCGCTACCTTAGGACGTAGACCCACCCACCAAGTGTACGCCTTCCCCTGTAACATAATGTGTATCTCTCAATGCATTGAGCATCGTTGAACTAATACAAATCAAAATATGTCATCCATTTAGCTAGTCATGAATCGATGTTTATCTCAACACATTCTTTCTTCTTCCCTTTAAAGGAATCAAGTTGGAATTGACGAGGAAACATCCTCATGACTGGGGACACAAACAGAAAATGGAGAGTATAGAGCTCAGCTAACTACCGCTACCTCTCCTTTACTTGCACTTGGAGGATCGTAACAATGGATAAATCTCCTTTGAATTTGAAGGAAAAATAAGCTTCGAAATGCTACCCATGAGGGTGTTTGGGTTAGTGGAGCGAGCATCTTGTTGAGCTAAAAATGCATTACTCTGACTTAAACAACCCCAAAATACGCAACTCGTAGATGTGGATAAGACTCACATCCTCAAATGTCTCTATGGAGATGATGTGAGCCTTTGTAGACCAGTCAAACAAGCCCTCTAGTACTGAGAACGTTATCGATTGTGATGGCTAACCAATGGCAGCATAAGTCTAACCTTGCCACTATCTCTGCTAAGGGTTTCCACCACCCTAATGGATGAAGAAGGGGCAGCAGCACCAACAACCTGTCCTCTAGCATTACGTTGAGGCATTTAAGGTGAAAGACCTCCTAGTCGCTACAAATCACCTATAACATAGTCCCACGAGTCCTTCACTACGAGAAGGTTATATACCATAAAACTCCACAACGGGTAGTTTGCTCCATCAAGTTTGTCCTCCTAAGTGAGAATACCAAGGATGTTGCTCTGATCATTAGTTCCCTAATGTGCAATGTTGTCAGTAATGAATAAAAATCTGCAACCAAATACTTCTCTACTGAAGTATAATTGTACTTTCTCAGAGTACCAAAAATTCCCTCAAGATTACGCAACAAGTACCAAACCATCACACAAATGCCAAAGTGTGTCCACTTTGATCCAAATCGGCACTCAACCAAGAAATAATAACAATGCATTGTTGTACTACACTTGCCTCGTAATGTGTGTCCTCAAAAGTACAAATTACAGCTTAATGCCGATTCTTACCAAAACTTATTGAATTTTCACAAAATTTTGATCTCAATCTGACTGTAACAACAATTAAATGCTAGTTTACCGCTTGTTTGCTACCTTGGAATGCGTGTCCGACAAAGGCCCCAAATTTCTTTCTAAAATTTCAAAGAAATTGAAGAAATTTGTGCCTTACAACATGAATTTCTGCAGTAATGTCACCTCGGGGTGCATGCTGGAATCTGCCTTATGATACATGTCACAGCCTCTGGGACAAAAAGCTCCAAATTTCTTGCACAAATGTCAATGAAATTGTGCAATGTCAATGTTTCCAAAGAAGATTCGCACATGGGATTGCAAATCAGGCAAAAAGCCCCAAAATTTTTTGCAAGAAATAATTTCTGAAAATTAACAAAAGCCCCAAACTTTGGGCAGCACGAGCTGAGATTCAGAAAGAGATGGCCAAAATAAAAGGGAAATTACAAAAATTTTGAAAAAACCCCAAGTCTGAAAAATAGGGTTTTTGCACTTTTTAGGGCTTGCAGAAAATCGCGAGCAGGGCTAGGAATATGGTAGGAAAAAGTGTGAAAATAAGGGGTAGAGCTAAAAACAGCAACAGCTACTCCAAAACAGTAGCTCCTCGGACTGCATATGGGCTGCGTGCAGGATTGCATATAGGGCTACACATAGCCTGAAAACAGCAACAGCTCGTCCTTTTCTTCCTTGGGCAAAGAACTAGCTGACAGCAACACGACCTTAGGCGGGGCGGCACCAACTAATAGTGGCTAAACTAAATCCACGCATAGAACCTTGCTCTGATACCAAATGTTGGAAAATGACAGCCAACTAGGGAGAAGAGAAAAGAGAGACAATGAGAGAGTGTTGAAGCAAAAGAATAGAGTAAACTCTAAGAGTGGTGACACAACTTATAACTTTAGTTGTGTTCACACTACGAATTGAAAAAGAACTAAAGACTAAAACATTAGGCACTGCCCATAGAATTGGCAAATTCTAACATGTTGCATATTCTCTCTCCTCTGATGCCATCCGCATCAAATCGAACCTCCCAAGTTGCGTTTACTAATGTTCAACACTCAAAGCTGCCTTGCTACATTTCACGATCCGTTTCAAAGTACGACACACTCTCCAACTCATAACCTCTACCTTCATCCTAGAGATACAAGAGTTCAAAAGTTCAATATTCATTGCATAGTGTGTTTGCTACATGAGCATCGTATATTCATTAGTCATTCACTTCATTATTCATTGTGTTCATTGTCTCTAAGTTACCCTAACCCTAATTGTGTTCTCTGTCATCAGTTTGTATTTGTCGTACAATTGGTTTTATGTTTTCTATGTTTAGAGCATTTCTTCATATGGCATCAGAGCTAGGTACTCTGAGAGAAACCTTGGCATTTGATCAGAAAGCTCATCTACAGAAAAGAGAACAACAGAAGGATAAGATTTCACAGTAACCTCAAGATACATGCTCAAAATTGAGGGCCTAAGACTTAAATTCTAGCAGCTAAAGTTTAGGAATTTCAAGGAGATTCAAGAGGCCAACCAACCAATATCAAATTTGGGGCTGAATTTGTCTTTCAAAGAGCAAGGTGAAGGTCAATTCCTGGGCAAAACAAGGACCAAATTGGTTTGGAGGCTTACTAGTCAGTTTTGACAACAAGAGGCACTTGAATTAGTGGATGAGATCAAAGAATCTCAGTTGTACTCCTTCCAATTGCAATATACGATAAAGAAATACTGCAAGGGCATCGGTTTTAGGGCCAACACGATGTCCAATGTCCAAGATTAAAGTGGTAAAGTGTGCATTTTCAATTTACATGAATTTTATGCTTGCTGTAATTAGTGCTTAATCAGGTTATTTACCACCCTATCCGAGGAGGAAGACTGGTTTCACTGGGTCTATTACCCACTCCTGACCTTGCACATACTTCAGCTCCCCGGTCCCCCTCTACAAGACCCATTACCTCGCTGATACCAGCAGACCATACAAGATTCATAGATCCTTCTGCCAAATTCCACTCCACAAGACCCTAGAATATCTCATTAGCTCACACCTCAAGCTTCCTATGCATCGTTGTTTATAGCTAATTACATTGCACGTTCCGAGACGGACAGCTAGCAAAGGCTCTCCAGGACCCTCTATAAAATGAAGCCATGGAAAAGGAACTACATAGTATTGACTGAAATGGAACTTGGACCTCGGTGGATCATCCTCGTCACAAACCATTCATCGGGACGAAGTGTATCTTTCTGACCAAGCTAAAGGCTAACGCTACTTTAGACAAATACAAGGCTCACCTTGTAGTGGAAGATTTCAAGCAAAAGCACAGCATTGACTATAAAGAAACCTTTGCTCCTACCGCTCAATTAATATATTTTCGTTTGTTGGTTACACTAGCCACTCACCACGATCAGCCAATCTATCAAATGGACACCAAAAGTGCCTTTTTGAATGGTTATTTGGAGGAGAAAGTCTATTTGGAGCAACTTCTCGGCTTTTCTTCTGCTGACCGAAACGACAAGGCATTTCACTTGCAGAAAGCTCTTTATGAGCTGAAGCAAGAGTTGAGGTCTTGGTACCACAAGATGGACAAGTTTTAGCAGATTCATGGATACCATTCTACCCCCTATGATCCAAATCTATATGTGCGTACTATACACGTGGGGGTCAACTTCATCATGTTGTGTATTGATGACATACTTCTCACTGGCTCAGATTCTATGGCCATCACAGAAATCAAAGCAAAGCTTTGAACTACATTTCAAATGATCAACTTAGGTTTGTTATCTTATATCTTGGGGATGAAGATTGTTCGACCCAAGGGAAGTATCTTTCTATCAAGACAGAAGTATGCCCCATAGCTAGTAAAACAACATTGCACCAATCAACCATGGCCAATGGCCATGTCTCTAGATCCCACTATCTATCTGTATAAGGATATCTCGGGTCAACCTTTTAATGCTCACACCTATCACTCTACTGTAGGAAAGCTACTTTGGTTGATACATACTAGGCCAGATCTTGCATACTCCATTAGTTTGCTTAGTCAGTATTTTAATGCACCTAAGATATCTCATTGGATTACTTGCCTTCATGTATTAAGATATTTAAGGTTTACTTACAATTATGGACTCACTTATGGTTATGGTTTATGCTTGCAGGGGTACATCAACTCTGATTGGGTGAAAGATCCTGACACCCGACATTTCCATGGTGGCTACCTCTTTACCTTGGGCACGGCAACCATCTCTTGGGCTAGCCATAAGCAAGAGACGGTGGAAGTTCCCATGGCCAAGGTAGAGTATCAGGCTCTCTTCGATAGTACCACTAGGGCCATCTATCTGAGGAACTTCATGGCTATGCTTTAGTTTTCTTGTGAGATGCCTACAATTGTCTACTGTGACAACCAAAGCATCATCGCTATTGCAAGCAATCCGATCATCACACATTGGACATAGCACATAGTAGTTCACTTCCACTTCATCCAAGAATAGGTTGAGCTAGGCACTATTCACCTAGATTTTATACCTTCCAGTGACAATTTTACAGATATTTTAACCAAGAAGGTCAACCGGCCCAATCTACAATACCTTCATCGGCTTGAGTACACACCCTCCTTTAGAGTTCTTCAATTAACGAGGAGAGAATGCTTCCCTCTTACTTTCTTTTCAAGTTTAAGAGGGGGTGGTTTTCTTCTCTTGATAGCGACAATGATCATGCTTATATGTTTTTTTTACTCTGAAACATTTATTTACTTTGTATTGTACATTATAGATATTTGTAACTTTATATACACTATCAAGATGACATAATTGTAAAAGGATACTTAGGTAAGTGAACCATTCTCCTACAAGAACACTATCCAAGTGACACCATTGCATAGCATTCTGCATAGGCATGAAAACTTGCATCTCCCTTTGCATTACCCCATGCATTGTCATTATATTCATGTAAGCATGTATTTATGCATATTCCCTCAATTCGGTCACTCTTGGAGTAGTCAACTCTGCATCCACTATACTCGTGGCATAGCACATGACAGTCTCCAAATGCAATTTTTTTCCCTTATGCTTCCATGCTTGTCTTGCTTGTTCACATGTCGTATTGCTTATCTCTCCACATATTCTCCATATGATTGACACACACACATCCTTGGGTTATCCCTAGGTACTTATCCTAATAGTATATGGACTACTTTTGCTTGTTTTATAAAGGTAGTGGAACTATCCATCCTTATTTTGCATAACTTGGGACATAGTGACTCAATGGGACAAACACTGATTTAAAACCCTCACTTAATGCTAAATCTTGTGACAAACTAAATCAAAGCCTTCATAAGAAAAAAAACCAATATATATATATATATATACACTGTTGATTCCATCCACCTTTGCAAACTTAGTAGATCCTTGGATAGCCAACAAGCACCCTTGGTCCAATGCCCTAGTCTCTCAAGGGTAATCACTTGGGCTCCCTTAGATAATGATCACCTTTGTAGTCTTGGTAGGTCACTGGGCAGCTAACGTAAACCCTTTGCCCACCAATGCCCTATCTGCTTTGGGGTGGGACGCCTTGGAATTTAAAAAAATAAACAAAAGTGATTACTTATCATGCCTCAATTTTGGATCTAAAAGGGGATATTGAGTTAAAAATGCATTATCTTGACTTAAACAACCCCAAAACACACTTAATTAATGAAAATACCTTTTATTTCAAAAAGGAAACGCAATCTTAGAGAGTAACTATATCCCATATGCCAAACCCTAATTTGGGTATCCCTAAACTTTCTATAAATAGGTATGTTATAGACCACTCTCTCTCAACCTCGTTTTTGAAAATTTCACAGAGTTGTATCTTTGCTACCCACACCCCGTTCATAGAGGACATCACGTCAGAGCTTTGCATTGCGATCTGCATCTATCTAGCACTTGATTCTAGCCTCTTTGACCATCTTCTCATTGTCACCTACCTCCTAGAACTGTCACCATCACCAAAGTACTTGCATCCTCCTGTCAATGCATCCACAGTCACTATCATCTATATCCTATCGCCATCAATAGGAGCTCTCACCATCAACTTATTGCCTATGTTTGGTGTCTACACTATTCCTTTCCTCTACACAATCACCAAGTACTTTTCTATTTGCGTTTGCTATATATTTTCTCTCCTCTACTGCCGTCTGCATCAAATTCAACCTCCCAAGCTGTGTTTGTTGGTATTCAATACTCGAAGCTTGCCTTTTGAGATCCATTTTGAAGTACAAAGATACAAGAGTTCGAGGTTTAGTATTCACTACATAGTGTGTTTATTACACAAGCATCATATATTTAATAGTCATTCACTTCACCATTCATTGTGTTCATTGTCTCTGAGTTACCCTATCTCTAACTGTGTTCTGTAATATTAGTTTATACTTTGTCGTACAATTGGTTTTGTGTTTTAACTTTTTTGTGATTAGCATTCCTTCACACATCCTCCATGTGTCAAAGTTCAATAGAAGTGGGCACATCAAAGGGAGACACGCCATGAGAAGACATGGTATAGACAAGAGGAGAGATTTTGAGAGAGGTACAGAAAAGGTGACATTTTAGAGCTCAAGGAGTGCAAAAGAGGAGAACAAAAGGAGCAAAAACTGTCTCCATTTAATGCAAAACTAGATTCTTTTTTTTTTAAATGCAAAACTAGATTCTTTTTTTTTAAAGGGGATAGCTTAAAGGTATGCTTGGCTTCACTATGGGAGACAATTGTATGATCTGCTAGGACAACCACTGATGTAGCCCCCGTAGGTCTATAGGCCAACACAATGGTCTCACTTCACCTGGAAAATGGTTAGGGATGCAATTTATAGATTACAAAATAGGACAATAAACGATAAGGATGGGCTAGTGATAGAACATTTCTCACGTGCTTGCAGCATACTAGCATCCATACTAGTAGATATGTTGAATAGAGTGGTATGTGAGGTCTTCATTATGAGCAGGTCAAACAATACTACAATTCCACTCCTAGTGGTGATCCTTGATTCATAGCACTTAAAAGTACTATAATGATCAATCTATACTTTGGCCAAGATATATGGATCTATACTGGAGCATGAACTCAATGAGTGGGCTAAGATGCAAGGCAAGAGAACACAAGGACAAGTAGGTTTCAAACACGGGTATATCACACTAGATCATATCCTCGCACTAGGAGTCATTATTGAGAATCTAGCTCGAGACAAGAGGATCTACTATGAGGGGCGTTTGTGAGATACATGACGAGATAGACAAGATATCTGATTATGTAAGTTCCCATGGAGCTACATAGGTGTGACTAATCAATGGTACTTGATGAGCATATGGTGGATCCAAGTTTATCACTCTTTCAAGAGGTGAAAGGGATGTATGCTTACACAATGTATCACTAGAATGAAAAATAGATGAATAATTTAATGAAACTTCACAAATATTTTTAATTAAAGTAGACTTTAATTCTAGTATCCCTAGCTCTTAGCATAGTGATCATTGCACAAACAGTAAAGGATTTGATGCAAGGTACACAATGGACAAGTATATAGCCTATGTGGTACAAGCGCAATGCAAAAGAAGTAAGATGCAATGTAAAACTTTCATTAAATTAAAAATTGAGTTGCATTGAATGTTTCATCCAATAAGCAACTCACATAGGACACTTAAGTTATTAAGCAGGCTTTGAGATAAAGTTTCGTCCAATGAGTACTTATGATTAAAGATGAAGTCATCAATTGAACCTTAATCAAAAACATGATCTAATTAAAGAGCAACTCATTATTCATTGGGAAACTTGATCTTCACTATTTGGGGCATTCTTTCTTTCTTTTTCTCTCGTTTTTTAAGTAGCCCAAGTTTGCATAGTTGTAGCAACGAAAGCATATACATGCTTACTGATTTTTCACGATAAACAACAAGAGGATAGTGTTTTTCAACCATCCCGAGGTGCTAGATAGCCAATAATCAATCTCTTTCTTCTCCTTTCTCTCAAGTTATGTAAGCTCTATTTTGTTGCAAAACAAAGAAAGAATGAGAGTTGATTTCTTGGTGGTTGTTGTTATGGTTTCATAATGAAACAAATGGTAACCCATACCTAGCACATAAAGCGCCTCGGAAGTATGAGTACCACTTCATCCATTTGGAATCAGTACACCTCAAGTCTACAGAGCAGCCAACATGATCTCTGCCCCAAATTGAGTTAGGATCTGCGATTAGAGAATGCCTGAAAGTGAGCTGGAAATCTGCAATAAATAGGTGGAAAATCTGGTACAGGTCAGCTGCATTAAATGCAGCCGATTGTGCAATAAAACCGTCCAACTGCACAGCTGCCACATGGCAGCCTGTCTGACTGCTGATGTGGTGACTGCGTACTGATGTAGCAACTGCTGACATGGCTGCTGACGTGGCAACTGCTGCAGGTTGGATCAAACTGCTGCCTGTCCAAGGGATGACCAGATGACCATATCTCTAACATTTGCTAGCATCAAGATTAGGAGGATCCCATAGAGAAGAAATGATAGTCTTTTGCTGTCATTGCCACCTATTCGAATACAATGGTCATGGGTAATTGGCAATTAAACTCTAATCATTTGTTTTCTCTTTAACTTCTCCAAGAGGGGGTGTATAAATTTGTGAGGATCTCGAGAAGGAAAAAAGAAGAAGTTGAAGCCCTTGCAAGCGGCTGATGTCTCCTTGTGGCGCCCTTGCAGGCAGCTGATGTCTCCTTATGGCACCCCAATATGCCGCTTCTCCACGCGCCACATCCATGGCGACCTACACAGCTAAAAGAGAAAGAAGGAGAATATAAGGCAAGGAGGTACAATGTCGTTAAGTGAAGAAGAAGCTACCCTCATCACTCCTACTAGTCAAAGAAAACAATGGTGATAAATGGCAACCTATTCCTTCCCCTGCATTCTCTTCCAAATCTCCAGCAACTCTGTTCTTCTTCTTCATGCTCTCATGGCGGCTTACTTACCCACACTACCTCCCATGGCACCAACATCAACGACCTCAAAACAAATCTCTTTAGATTATCCTTCCTCCTCACGCTTTCTTTCATAGGGGCCAATACGATGAGCAAAGAAAGACAATGAAGAAGATAAGGTTAAAAGAAAAAAAAAAGCCCTAATGTTATTTAATCCCTTTGTCATGATAGTTCATATGCAATATATGTAAAGAAAGCTGAAGCTTTTATATCACATGGGTGAGAGAACTTAAAAAGATAAATCTATTGAGTGGAGTGCTGATTGACAGATCATTTCCTCGTTTCTAGCTTTTTTGGTGTCAAAGTGACAGAATATCCGCGTTTCTTCTTCATGGAGACGTTGTGCATCCCAAAGACAAAAGTGTTGTGGTATTCATCCTTAATCAATGTAATCATGTTCGTGGGTGTTAGAATAAAATTTTAAAAATTTAATGAAAACTGAGATAATGGTAGAGGAAGTGGACAAAAGATCCACACATGTCAAAGGATGGAAGAAAAGGAAGAGTGGAAGAGTTTTGTGAATCTAAGGATGGAAGAGTACCATGGTTTCGCGGGAGCTTACCATTAAAGTGTGGGAGAAATGATAGCCTTCAATTTCTTCACCAAAGATGCTAAAAGATTTTAGCACTACATTGACAAATCTTTGATTTTATCCACAATTTATATGCTATGTGCACATTCATTGTACTTCATTGATATATCTTTTGGTGCATTTGTAAATGCTTGGCTTGGAGCTCTAAAAGCTAGTGCATATGTTCTTTCATTCAAAACCTTAGGGAACTTGCCAAAAATCCACACAACACACTAAAGGCTCATACCTTTACTTCTTGTATGGTCGAAAGATTTTCAATTTAATAAAGATTTAAAGGGGTATGGAAGGGAGTTTGAATACCCTCTCTCATGAGGAGTTCCTTTATCAACCTCCACCTTCTCTTGTTCTTTCTTTTTGTCCAGTCTCTCCTCTCTCATACTTGTGCAGAAATTATGGATCTTATATGTGTGAGTTTGAAGGAGGAGCCACCCAATCTTGTATTTTAGTTGGTGTGAATGTCTTGAGTCTTTTGTGCACGTGTATTTCTATGCAAGAGGGTGTACTTGCAGGTTTCATGGTGACGAGCAAAGCTCCGTGCATATACTTTGCTACCCGAATATCCCAGTTATGTGCTTCTTGGTGTGTTGGGTGATAACCTCCTATCAAAAGCATCCAAGTCCATAGTTAGCTTCACAATGGGATCCAATGGAGTAACCACTAGTTGTGCACAATGTGGGAAAAATAATCCACTAATTGAAGAGTATACTTATCTTGTGACACAAAAATACCCTAAGAATATTGCACAACTTCCATGCCTGAAAAGTATGACAGAAGACTCCATCATCTTGAAAGAGGAGCTAACGAAACGTCTCAACATCACCCTAAGACAAAACGTGCACACAACACAAGCTATATGCATGATACATAATATTAAGGGGATGGACATCAAAGCCAAACGGCTCAGCCTCAAGCTTGGGGCTAACAAATACAAGGCCAAAATCACATCCCAAGAGTCAGTGTCCCATACCACCAACCCAAACCATCCCAATGTACAAATACATCGACCATTGGGCCTAACATCCTAGGGTGGTGATCACAATTCTATGCGCAAATTGGCCTTGATTCCTATAACTAGGACTCACCTACCCTAACCATAAAGTGTCCTTAACACATTTGCACTGAGTCACTTTATGACCCAAGGAAGTGACCAGCGCTACTCACACCCATCCCGATGTCCAAGGATGTAACACTTCTCCTGTTATGAATGATTGCTATCATCAAAAATATCCCCAAGGATGAAGTGCAGAAAATGATTCTTCCATGAAAGTACTAACTACCAAGTTGCCTCTACCTCCTATGGTTTTTTCACTTGACTAAATACTCAAGATAGATGGATCTACAATGATTGTTTGTCCTTTAGTCAAGAACCAATTCAAATTCAAGGGGAATATAATGACAAGTTTCTTCAGGTCATAGATTTCCCTCATTGGGACAATTAATTCACCATATCCTAGTCATTCTTTTAAATGATTCACATGGAATACTAAGGTCAAAATGCATACATAAAGCAAAACCCTCCTTGAATTGGATAGAATGAGCTTTGAGGCTGGCTGCTCTCTCAAAAGAGGGTCATGTACAATGGGCCCAATAAGATCCATATATTGCTAAGACATATAAAGAATTGTGGAACAATAAGCCTAAATCCTTGGTGACTAGAAAAGCCTTGTCTCCTTTGCATGCTCTTTAAATCACCAAGAACCCTATCCTATCTACCACCAAGGGTATGAATAATCTCTATCCAAAAATGCAAGAGTATCTTAGAAAGAATACTAGCAATGAACACCATTTGTAGCAATGTCCTCTATACTCTTAAGAAGTCAAGTCTAAATCACCCTATGGTAACGCTTTACCACCAATCTAAGGGCAAACTGGTCGGGGAGATCCCATGGACTATCACGACGGCCAAGCTTCTCTATTGTTTTACTCACTGCTTTATCTATCAATTTATGTTGTTCCCTAGATCTCCCCCAAGTTATCAAGCATGCTTCAAGCAACTCACTAATACAAGACGAATAGGAGATCACCAATGGTTGCTTTGACATAGGTCAACTACTAAATTTGATAAAAGCATCTATGAATGGCACATGGAACCTATATTCAAGGTGCCATTGTGGCCTACTCTAATACTAGGACTCCAATCTATCATTATTGCGCAATTGCACTCAATTATTTGTGGATGAAAAGACCAAGAAGGAGATAGGATCTTGCCTCTTGTTGTACTAAGGCAAGTAGTAGTACGAGTGCTTCACCTCGTGACAAGACGCTCCCTTGCATACTACCATGTAGTTCTCCTATAGGCCCTAGTAGTTGCTCCCTAAGCCACTATCATTCAATTTTAATTACCTCTTAACATTATCTTGAGAGCCTTTCTCTAGCCTTCTTGAGCAACGACCCAATCCCAATGGAGTTCAAAAGGAAGTATTGTTGGGTCTCCTCTATTGCCTCACATGTATAGCATAGACTAGAAATCTTGCCAAAGTCAATCTAACCATTCTCAAATCTGCTATAGAAATCGGAAAGCCCAACTAATGCCTTAATTTTAACAATGGGATGCTACTATGTGAGACTCCTAAAAATATCATTCCCCACAGCACACTCCCAAGTCTTACTCCAAGTGTTCGAAGGCCTTCTAGAAAAGACCATTCCACACTCCTCTCCTAGGTCTTACTCCAATTGGTGAAGGATCTAATCTAGAAAGACCAAAACTTCCATCCTGGTTGAGTATATGAGCAACCACCTCGACTCCTTTGTCTAGAACGCCCAGCAGACTCTTGCACATTAACCTTCTACCTAACCAATCTATCGTCATCCAAGGGGAAGGACCCATCCTTATGTACCATGGCAGCAAGCAAGACATCTTGTCTAGTAAAGAACCCACCCATTGTCCATCAGCCTGGGTGAGCCAATCAGGGGTGATGGACTGACACTAATTGAGTCGTGGTGGATCCCCCTAAGTCTTTGTCCCTAAATATGTGGTGGCAACCCTATGAAGGTCTGCCATTCTCCTCAAGTCCCATATCTTAGAGAAAACTACACCAAGAGAAATAATGTTCCTACCATAGAGTATGATCTCCTCTTCTCTTCTAAAGCTGTGGTAGATTGAAAAATGAGAAAGACTGCTCTCCAAACTTTGGTGATGACCATGGCAAATCAGTCATCGAAGACTCTACCAAACCCTAAGCTCTGATCTGATTTAAAAAACCATCTCATGCTAGGTTTCCAAGGCCCTCCCAACAACGGCAGAGCAATCTCTACATTCTTTTACAGTCAATACCAAGCTCAGTTGGAACAAACCTGGAATGATTCGGAATAGCATTCCCACATCCAAAGGCCCCATGCTGCCCCGACTTCAGTAGTATGGAAAAGGTTCATGGTACATGATTGGTAATACTCGACTGCTTTAACTACAACATGCTTTGACTGGACCTTAGTCGGGAAAGGCTTACAGTACATGATTGTTAATACTCAAAATGCTTTCACTACAATATGCTTTGACTGATCCTTTGGCTATCAATTACACCTTCTCAAAAATACCACACATTCAACAATACCAGTTCTTTATTGCGGCCCTCCACATATTTGTTCTATCCCCTCCTTCCATCAGCCACGTAAGAATTCACATTCTTCTAGCATCTTGGTTCGATTATGATGTCAGAAACACAGAGTTACCTTATTCGCTTCACAACAGTTACTGAAGACTACCATACATCATAAACTAGCAGACTTTGCCCTGCTTTAATTCAAATACTGTGCGCCCAGACAATCCTGGATATTTCAAGCCAATGTTTATTGCACGCCTTCAGGATTTTAAAGGACCAAACAATCCAATAAGTGACTACCTCATCGTAGCTGGCCCCACGTCTCAAGCCCAAAACGCCATAGTGATCAGGAGTTGGTATGGCTGCAATCTAATGGCGAGGTTACAAGATGAAGGAAGGCAAAACAAACGGAAAGAAAGAAAGCCCATGGTTATACATAGCAGGTTAATGGCTGCAAGGGTAAGTAGCACCTTCTCCCGCCAGGGCCCTTTGGATGTTGGCGTAGTTGATCAGGGAAGGGGGCGGAATGTCGAGTGCGGAGGAGCGCAGCAATTCGGTGGAGTCGCCGTTAGCTGAAGGTGCTGCAGAGGGGCCAGTATCAGATGACGGCTCGAGCACGGCTGCTGCTTCCGCTAGGGTTTGGTTGCCGCCGCCGCCACTGCTGCTGCTGGAAACATCTGAAGAGGCGTCGCTGGCGGCGGCTTCGCAGCGCAGGAATGCGGCCGACCATCGGCCACCATGGGGGGGCAGAGACGATCGATGGTATGTGCAGAAGAGGAGCGGGCGATGGAGGGCAGGAGAGGACAAGCGAGCTGCAATCCCTCCTGCCGCAGATGATGTTGCCGCCGCCATTGCTGCCCTCCAATGGCAATTGCCTCCCGCTACTCTTGTGAAACTTTGACGGCTGCAAACGTCGACACGTGGCAATCAATGGATGGACACCACCTTCATCCTCCTGTAGGTTGGTCGGTTGGTAGCTGCCAAGAGCGCCTTCCCACGGGGCCTTTTAAATCCCATGAGAGGCATCGGCATGCCAAAAAGTAGAGCACATCCTTCATTTGCAAGCTCCTACTGTGCATTGGAGAACCCTTGCAATTGGGCGAAGGAAACTTTGCCGATCGTTTCTTGCATTTAAGGTAATGCACTAATTTAGTGATAGCTACTGGTAATCGGAAGGTCAAATGATTGTCACAAACACAGGGTTGGCATCACCACATATTGATACACTAGCAGAACTAGAAAAAGTTCTAGACTCTCCAATTCACCTCACACCCTCCGATGGCTCCTAACATGAATTCAAGTATTGCAAAAACTACTCACAAAAATGTGATAATGGAAAGGCTTGAAGAAAGACCATTAATGACCCAATTCTGTGATGGCCATTAACCTCTCTTCGACCAATCACAAGACTCCATTTCATGGCTTTTTTAAGAAATGACATCTGCAAGCGTTTTAAACTTGGTCTACTTATAACACTTCAAACTATCACAAATCTAGGGGCCATCGTTTTATCGGCCCCCTTACCCTACTTGTTACAGTTCTTCTTCAAGAGTATGTGTATTCCATCATTGAACTTTTATCTCCAATATCATTTCTTGTGTGAGAACGATCATCCATAATCTGTGCAATTTGATATAGAGTTTCAAACTCACTAGATGAAGCCCCTCTCAATGTGAACCTATAATTCATCCATGCACTTATGGGCTCATTGTGTGTGCAGAAAAGACCAGCAACCTAGATCACACTCACATTGAAGGTCACATGGGCCAATTTCCAATCCCTAAAACTAGTTTCAAGCCACAAGTTGTTGCTACTACTTCAAGTGCAACTGAACTTATACTTGGGTAATGGCCTAAACAAGATAACTAGTCTTCAAACTTGGAGACTCTAAAGAGGATGTAGCTCTCCAAAATTGAACCAAGAAGACATACTTGCTACCCTTCTACCCTTTCCGCTCAATTATTTTTCCTACTATTAAAACTATGGTGATGAGGAGGCTTGTGCAAGAGGTTATAAGCCAAAAAGTCAATATGATTTTCTTTATGAAATTTTTTAAAAATAATTAAAACCGAAATAGAATTGCCTTCTGGACTAAGAGAGTGGAGAGAGATGTAGATTTGAGAGATTATATGTGAGAGATATTAAAAAACCTATACATTGAATTTTCCAAATCTATTTCTACTCAAAACAACCTTTGTGATTTTGTCCCTAATGCATTATAAGTATCATTTATTTATAACATATATAAAAACATTATGCAATTTCTCTTACAACAATTTTTTGAATTTTATGTTCTTGGGATCCCTTACCACTTGTGGCATGAAAAAAGTGTTCCAAAAGTACAATGCTCATGCATGTTTTGTGCTCCAATCTATTAGTATTATGTTATAGTTTATAAACATTCACACACATGCACACATACAATTATTACTATACAAATTATAGCTATCTCAATTAGAAGCATATGGAATATGAATATGTTATTAACTACTATGATTGAATATAGATTTGCAACAATATGATACATATTAAATTATAGTTTATGTATACATTTACATTTTTACTAAGATGTAAAATGAATAGAAAGAAATAATTTGTTTAATATTCTCTCTCTCTCTCAATATATATATATATATATATATATATATATATATATATATATATATATATATATATATATATATATATAGTTTGTATATTAAGTTGTGTGCATACACTCATATTATTTTAAAATATGTGTTATATGTTCAATATAATTATATAGTATGTATAATATGATAGCTAATATATAATCACTAATCTTTCCTCTTATAAAATAAAACATTATTTCATTTCTCTTTTTCTCTCTCATTTTTTCTCTCTCCTCTCTCATTTTTTTCTCTCTCCTCTCTCTCTCTCTTGTTTTCCTTTCTCTCTTTCTCTCCCTCTCTCATTTCCTCTCCCTCCCTCACCCTGACCCTCTCTTTCTCCATTAGGTTTAATGATTTTTCTCTCTTTTTCTCTCTCCCTCTCTCATTTCATTTTTCTCTCTCCTCTCCGTCTCTCATTTCCTTTTCTCTCTTTCTCTCCCTCTCTCATTTCCTCTCCCTCCCTCGCCCTAACCCTCACCCACACCCTCTCTTTCTCTCTTTTCCTATTATGTTTAACATCTTTTCTCTTTTTCTCTCTCCTCTCATTCTCTCATTTTATCTCTCTCCTGTCCCTCTTTCATATAATTCTCTATATAAACAAGAGCTCACAATTGAGAATTCATTCCACTACAAGGAAGTAGAGGTATACCAATGGATGTTAGCGATGGTTTTCATCAACATCACTAATATTGCTGGTATGAGCATTGCTATGTCATTGGTATTAACAATGCAAATAGCAACGTTATAATGTGGAAAAAGAAATACGTGTCGAATGCAGACGGCTATAGTTTTGCTTAACGAGCATGAAGAAGGAAAGAGAGAGGGAGAGAACACAAAGAAAAGCAAGGGAGGTTGTGAAAGAGAGAGAGGGGGGGAGAGGGAGAGAGGAAGGGCACCATCCATAAAGAAGGAGGAGATGACAGTGAAGGAGAAGAAGAAATAGAGAAAGAGGGAGGCCATGAAGGACAAGAAGAAAAAGACCCCATAGGAGTCTTCTTCAAGCTTTGAGGTAAGTGCATTCTCTCTTCTCTCTTTGTTTTTCTATATCTTCTCTTCTCTCTTTGTTTTTCTTTATGGAGAGATGCTAAGAGAGGGGGGGAGTGAGAGAGAGATAGAGAAAAATAAAGGGGGAGAGAATAGAGAGAGGGAGGGAGAGAGAAATAGCGAGAGGGAGAGGGAAAGAGATAAGAGAGAGGGGGGGAGGGAGAAATAGATGAAGAGGAAGGGATAGAGGGAGAGGGAGATAGAGGGAGGGAGGGAGAGGGAAAGGGAAAGGGAAAGGTATAGAGGAGGGAGCAAGAAATTGAGATAGAAAGAGAGGAATAGAGAGGGGGAGATTGAAAGGGAAAGAGAAAAATAAAGAGAGGGAGAAAAGGGGGGAAATGGAGATAGGAAGGGAGTGAGAGAAATGGAGATAGGGAGAGAGGAATAGAGAGGGAGACTGAGAGGGAAAGGGATAGAGAGGGAGGGACGAAGGGAGGGAGAGAGAAATAGAGAGAGAGGGAGAGAGAGGAAAGAGAGAGAGAGAGAGAGAGAGAGAGAGAGAGAGAGAGAGAGAGAGAGAGAGAGAGAGAGAGAGAGAGAGAGAGAGAGAGAGAGAGGAGGGAGGAAGGGAGGAAGGGAGGGAGAGGGAGAGAGAAATAGAGAGAGGGAGGGATAGATAAAAATAGAAAGGGGTAGGTAGGAAGAGTGAGAAATAGAGAGAAAGTGAGGTAGAGGTAAAGAGAGGGAAGGGATAAGGAAAGAGGGAGGGGGAGAGGGAGAGGGCAAAGCAAGGGAGGAATATATATATATATATATATATATATATAGGGAAGGGGAGAGAAAGAGAGAGAGGTAAAATGGAGGCGTGTTGGCTACAAACAAGCCCTAATGGTCATGTGCAACTACTACTCCTTGTCCATTAAAGAGGAGCACATAGTCAAGCAGAGAACTAAAATCCCATGATTGATATAATATTTGCTAGGTTTGTTTTAACCATTATGGTCATAGACTTTATCATGAAAATATTGTGTTTTTTATTTTGCATCAATCTATAGTATTGAACACGTTAAATTTTTTGAAGTTCATACTATTAATCACAATCATCACTCCAAAGATACATTCGATGGTTTATAAGTTATCGAGCTTAATGCAATGCAAGAGATAAAAACATCCTCAATTGAAAGTGCTAGGCAAAGAGCAATGGCAACAGTCTCTCTATTTGAGAAGTATTCACCCACAATTATGCTCACGATGATAGACCCACCTCTTAGTATATCTTATGGACAAAGTGGAGATTGCAAGACCAATCCATATTTGGTGGATGTTCTTTTTGGAATGCTTCATGAAAACCTTGAAAGGCTTTGTGTAATGACAAGCTCATCCAAAGAGAATCACGTCTAAAGGGTTGATAGTGTTGGAAGCATTAGTAGATATTTCTGAGTGGTTGCTGATGGTGGATTCAAATAGCAGGATGCTAAAGGACAATGTCGGACTAACTGGAGATGTGGTAGTTGGAAATGGGATAAAGAAGAGAATGGATGGAGCCATGGAGGAGAATGTGAATCGTTTTTGTACGTTGCACCTTGCATCCATGGAGAAGTGGCTAAATATGTACGAGCTTGCCAAAAGGCAATGAGATCAAATTTTTGGCATAGTAAACATTAGCGATATAATTGATACCTCAAGGGCATGGATGGGTTACCATGGTTCATGACTATGAGGTGGTTAAATGATGCATTGATAACAACTTCACGCGAAGGGGAGGAAGTCACTTGGGAGAAATGGGAATTCTCTGTTGGGGGTAAGGCCACCTCCGCTTAGCTGCCCATGTATTACTACACTAACAACACTTGCATCTACACACTATAGGCGATGGGTGCCCATCACTGTCACTTCATTCTTTATTCTTTCAATGACATTTGAATAAAGGAAAGGCCGGTCACACATTGTAACTATTGGAGTCTCCCTCTTTATTGATTTTGCTCCATCTGCCATAGCTCTCACCTCTGTGCTCTCTTGCTCGATTCTTCTCACCTTTCAACTAGTATCAGAGCTTGGCTCTTTGAGGTCTTGAATGTGGTCGGGCACTCCTTTAGCATTCATTCAAATACCTACACTCTTGTCTTCACTCTTAGCAACCATAGCCACACCTTTTGAGCTTTCGATCGATCTCATCCTTCTCGAGCAAGCATTGGGCCTTCTTGGCTAACCTCAAGGCATTCATCTACAAGTATTGGAGCTCTCATTCCACTCTTTATTTCAATTCACAGGGTTTGAAGAATAGGGCAACCATGGCTCAGCCCATGAAGGTTTGGAACTAATCTCTCTCTCTTTTATACCTGTTGAGGCCTCTTGGGAAGCTTCTTTGGGAGCCATAGAAGCTCCCTAACCATCAAGTAGTGCCTAGGCCCCTCAGCAACATCAAAAATATGATTTTAGTAAGTTGCGCCATTTTCTCAGTCTATCAAAAACGTGGCATTCATCTCTAGCACCTCTTTAGGCCATTAGCACTACACAAAGGTCTCCTTTGAGGCATAGGAGCATGCTTCAACATGGCATTGAAGGCTTGAGCTTGGCATTGACATTTGGGTCTGATATACTTCAATCCAAGATTGTCATAACAGTCCACAGGCAGCCCCAAAAAGTGCTACATTAGCATGTGATGTTTATGCTTGCTTGGTACTAGCTATTGATGCCATTTGGTACCCGAATCATACCCAAATGTTATGGGAAGCTATGCATACGTTATGCCATTGATTTGATGCTGATTTTGGCCCTATTTATGCTTACTTTGACACTAAATTTACTACTATAATAGAGCAGTTGAATCTATTTAACTCAGGTTATGTTATGCCTATTGGTCTCGTGTGCTTCTCGGATGCTTGTTATGACTATTTGGATGCAAATGGAGGTTGGCAAATGTCTTGGATAGTTTCGGAATGTATTTTGAGCCTCGTTTTAGCTTCGTATTTGTTGGCACTTACTTGACTTTGGTCTATATTGGCATGCTTTTTGTGACACGGGCTATACCTATGGTCTATGCATGACCCGTTGGTACATGCTTTTAAGCATATGTCAATGATGCATGCTACCTACATTGTTTGAGCTTCCTTGCCACTTGGAGCTTCAGTTAAGCTTGTACTTGGATACTTTGGAACCTCTTTTGGATGTTTCTTGGCTTGTCAGAGATTGACTTGGGTTTGTACATGATGTACTTGGATGCTATTAGATGCTGGACCCGCTAACATGCTCTTAGTGCTCTCATGATGTACAGTCTTGGCTATGAGATGTCTTATGCATTTACATGATAGCTCTGAGCTTGGTTGCTCATTTGCCATCAGCTTTTGTGCTGGTGGGAGCTTTATGCTTAGGGTCTTGGATTTACCCAGAGCTTGTGGGTTATGCATTTGAGCTATTACTTAAGATTTGAGACTAGGATCTCTTACACCTCCTTGACCATGATATTTACTTGGTAGATGCTTCCATGTCTGCTCTTGGATGCTTATGAGTTGATTTGATCCATCTTCATTGAGCATACATCGACCTTTGTTAGTTCTTGCCACCAGTGCTATGTACATCTGACTTATTACTCAGGGGATGTATCGGTTGTACTGACAGACTCTCTTGACACATTTGGGTGTTTGGCTCATGTTCATTGGTTGTCATAGTGCCTCTATTATGCTCGATTGATGTAGGATTGGACTTGGCAGTCACTATTGTCATTGGATCTCTATTAGCTCACTATTTTCTCTCATTTACTCACCGCTGTCATTTATTATAGCAAGCTGTTTTATGCAGATTGTTATGTATTTATTGGACTGAATCATGTCATTTTAATGTACTATTGATAGTAGTTGGTGGGTAGCATCATTGATCACTTGTACTTTGCCACTTTGTCTTGGTTTGCTCCTGGTTTTGGGCTATTTACAATAGTATACAACAAGCTATTTTGATTGTCTACACCGTTTCCAGCTTGCATTATGGCTATTCTTCCATTGATAGTGCTATATTCAACATCATTAAGTTGGATGGTACGAACTATGGCTATTGGAAAAGCCAAATATGGCAAGTGTTGGTGTAGAAATCGTAGGTTAAACCACTGAGATTGAGTGGGTAGCAGCCCACAATGATGCCTAATGATCAATGGCTTGAGCTTGATGAATTATGTAAGGCCACTATCATATTGTCTCTCATAAAACATGTACACTACAATGTAGTTGAGAAATCACAAAGTGCATGGGATTTTTGGGAGAAAATTAAGAACTTGTATGATAAGAAAAGTCTTGCTTTCCAAATGTACTAGTTAAAACAGCTTACAGATCTCCACATGAAGGAGAATGTGACTACGTCTGCTTGTTTGAGACAGTTCCATGCTATCCTAAAACATTTGGTTTTGCAGGGCATTGATTGTAAGGAGGATGTGACTCCCTTGTTCTTGCTTGGCACTCTTGATGACTCTTAGGATATCTTTCATACTGCTTTGTGTGCCTTTGCTACTACACTTAAGCTATCTAATATTGAGAGTGCTCTTCTTCATGAAGAGATAGTCATAAAGAATTTGGATGCCTCATGTGTCTCTCATGCATTGATAGTTAGAGGTAGGAATGATGGAAATGGAAAGAATGGCAATGGCAATTGTTGTGGACGAGATTCTCAGATATCCCTCTCCAAGTCTCGTGGGAAATCATGTAGCAAATCATGGGGCAGAAGTGCAAATATTACATGCCATCATTGTGGGAAAAAGGACCACATTAGGCCACAATGTCATGAATTGTGTAATGAAAGGCGCAAGGAAAAGGAAAAAGAGAAAGTGCAAGAGAAGTCCTTTGATCGCAGTATTGTACCTGCAAAGTCCAATGTTAAGATTTGAGGAAATTAATGTTATGCAGCACGAGGACTCTGATGGAGATTATATTCTTGCAGCTTCTTCAAGTGATGCCTCGCAAATAACTAACACTCACTCTATGTATGCCTAGTGTTGGCTTTTGGATTCGAGTGCATCCTTTCATGTGACACCGTGCATAGACTGGTTTCATACATACCGCACTATTTCTGGTTTTGTGCGTCTTGGTGATGACATGTCTCAATATTGTGGGCATAGGTAATGTTATGTTTTAGTTTCCCTCTAGCATCACTTTTCTTATGCATGATGTATGCCATGTACCTACATTGACCCACAGTCTTATGTCAGCTGGATAGCTTGATGATGCAGGATATCATGTGTCTTTTGTGGACTCTGCATGGAAAATTACTCGTGGTAGGCTTGTATTTGTAAGAGGTACCAAGTCTAGAAGCCTCTACCCCTTGGTTGTATCTGGTTCTACTCTTGATCATGTTTTGACAGTGGGTTCTATTCCACATGTATCTCTTTGGAACGCTTGTTTGGGGCATATGTCTCTTAAAGGAATGAAAATGCTTTGTGCTTTGCAACATATCCAGTCGTTTGACTCTTTTGACTTTGAGTCATGTGATCATTGTTTATATGGTAGATAGACTAGGAACTCACATAACAAGTCTGGTATGTCACACATGGGTGAGCCATTGGCTCTTGTGCATTCTAATGTTTGTGGACCCATGACCTGTCAGTTGCTAGGGGGTGCGAAGTACTTCGTTACATTTATTGATGAATTTTCATGTAAGGTTTGGGCTTATCCCTTAAAGTAGAAGTATGATGTCTTGGCAGTATTTCAGTGTTGGCTTGCTTTAGTCAAGAACTAGTCTGGGCATAGGATGAAATGCCCAAGGACAGATAATGGGGGTGAGTATGTCTCACATGCTTTTGAGAAGTTTTGTGATGAGCAGGATATTAAGCGTTAGTTGACCGCCCCTTACACCCCCTCCCTAGAATTGTATGGCTGAGTGCATGAAATGGACTATCCAGGAGAGGGTACATAGTATGCTTAGTTATGCATGCTTGCCTTACCATAGCATTTTTGGGCTGAGGTAGTTATAACTGTAGTGCATATCATTAATAGATCGCCTTGCAGTGGCATTGACTTCCAGGTTGCAAAAGGAGAATGGATAGGAAAGCCTCCCTCTTATGCTCATTTGCGTGTCTTTAAATGTGAGGTATTTTGCCATATGCCTAAGGATAAGCACAATAAGCTGGATCCTAAAAGTGTGAAATGCATATTTCTTGGCTATGGAGATGTAGGTGAGATGGGATATTATCTGTGGGATCTGCAGGTGCAAAAAGTCATCCACAGCCATGATGTTGTGTTCCACCAAGAAAAAATGCATAGGCAACTTGAAAAGGTAGTGGAGATTCACAGGGTTATCTTTCAGGAGGAGTTTCTTGCTCTTATACAGCCAGCTGGACAGCCTCCAACAGCAGTTGGTACTCATGGCCAGGATGTTAGACATGATGTTGGACATGCAACACAACCTGTAGTGAGGCATATGGCTACACTTTGCAAGAGGCATTGGGATGTCGTGAAGGGTATCATGAGGTACCTAAAGGGCACTATTGATACATGCATATGTTATGGCAACCAGGATATATGAGTCATGGGATATATTGACTCTGACTATGCAAGACATACATATAGTAGGAAGTCCACCTCTAGCTATGTGTTCAATCTTCTTGGAGGTGTTGTTTCATAGATGTCTAGGGTGCAAAAATGCATGGCTCTTTCTACTACAGAGGCCCAATATGTTGCAGCCACTGAGGATTGCAAGGAGGCCATTTGGTTGGGTTGTTTGGTTGATGACCTTGGTATTGCAGATGCTATCCCTACATTGCATTCGGATTCTATGAATGCTATCCAGTTAGCCAAGAATCTAGTCTTCCATGTGAAGACAAAACACATTGAGGTGAGGTGTCACTTCATTCATGGGGTCATTGAGGACAAGTCTATTGACCTTTTCAAGATCTCAACTAACCAAAATCTTGCAGACTTGCTCACGAAAAGCCTCTCTATAGAGTGCTTTGCCTACCTTAGGAAGTTGATGGGCATTGGATGAGATGATGTCTTTCCTCATCCTCTTGTATCTATGTACATGTTGTACTATCTTTTTTTTTCTTTTGTTCTTCTCACTCCTGAGGAAAAATTGCATTTAAGTGGGAGGTTGTTGGGGATAAAGGCACCTCCACCTACCCACCCATGTATTACTACATTGACAGTACCCGCACATGCACAATGTAGATGGCGGGGAGCACCCATCACTATCAGTTCATTCTTTATTCTTTTAGTGACATTTGAATAAAGGGAAGGCTGGTCACACATTCTGACTGTTGGAGTTCCCACATTTGGAGTCTCTCTCTTTATTGCTCTTGCACCATCCACCATAGCTCTCACCTTTGTGCTCTCTTGCTTGATCCTTCTCACCTTTCATTCTCGAGAGGATGCAGTCTAAAGATAAACACATGCTTTTATCATTGTTGTATTTGGCAATTGTATGCAACAATTAACTTAGAAGTTTCAATATATAGGACGAATTCTACAGCATGGTGTGGTTGCATGGGCGACATTTTCAAGTAGAGTGCATCAACAAGTTTCATTCGATGAAGAATTGTGGTATCATGAAAAAGTTTGAGCAAGAAAGTTGACAATGGGACACATATTCAAATATTGTAGTGGACAAGGCATAGTATTTTGGAAATTTGCAAAGCATTATTTCAATAGATTATCATAGCTTTTCCATGATCATATTTGAAATACAATGGTCTAAAGGGGTGATGGAAGGTGCAAGGGCAATCATTTGATGAGGGCCATCTGGGTTTTTAGAGGTAGATTCCGAGAAAAGATTGAATGATTTGCGAGGCACATTTATCTTACTGAGTCATTATGAGTCTATATGGTCTTTTTTAAAAAATTTGTCTCGGTAAAATGAAGGCCACAGATGTATTTTTACTTTGTGACACATTCTTAATTGATTTCAAATAGGTGATCTTCTAATTCATAACAACCTTGTTGGTGGTATGTTGTGTCTACAACACCTTGAACGGTTCAAGTGTATGAGATGAAGGGAATGTCCCTAGTGTGGAGAGTATGCAGGTAGGGAAGTCGTTGTTGTGAGAGGTGGAGGATGAGGAGGGCTTGCGGCATGTGGAGGAGATGAGCATGGGCAATCTAGGGGAGGAGACAAACATACAAGAATTATTTGAGAAACAAATATACTCTTCTTTTTGTGGAGACCTCTATATAGACCTTTCAATGTATGCTAAGCTATGCTAAGAGCTTGTTATGGAGCCATAAGATTGCTCATTTTTACATCCACTTGTTGTCAAACTCATTGACTATTCACTCATATTGTTACTTTATTATATGTTTTTAAACTTACGTACATATTCACATATATATGTTATCATGCTTCACTTTCACCCTTAGATTGAATGTGCTAACATTGTTTTTTGATCATGTAGGTCACTACAAACAATCAAGAGAGCAAGATGAGCCAAAAATACACAAATGAGGAGCTATTGGAGATTTTCATGTAGATGTCTCTAGATGGGATGGCACGCCTTAGGCAGATAGCAGATGTGGAGTTGTCTTGATTGGTGTCTAGGAATTCTTCCTCGGCATGCTCCAATGTTTCAATCTCTAGCAAGCAAAGTTGATACTCTAAGTTGGCCGTAGAGGGAGGTGACTCAAGGATGCCTTGCTTGACTCGCAGAGGTGATGGCTATGGTGGATACTTCGAGGAGCCACAAACTTTCTTTCCTACCCATTCGGGGGTTGGTTCTGAGAGAGCTACACATATACACATGTTGTGACTCTACAACCAATTACTACTCCCCGCTCCTGTCCTAGTTCTAGAGAGGGTGGCTTTGGTGGTCACTACTATAGAGACATCGATGTTGTGTCTCCCTCTTCTCATCGATTGAGTGGACACCATTAGCTCTCAAATTTGCTATACCTATAGGTAGCCTATGATGCTAGGGTTTGCTCAATTGTCTATGAAAGGCACTCCTACGAGTGCTACTTCAATAGATACCACCCTTGTAGGTAAACCAAATATTCAGGGGTCTCCTAGTTATACCCAAAAGTGTGGTTGCAACAAGTGGGAGAGGATGCATTTGAGATGCACCCCACCAGATATGGATACTTGGTGGAGAAGAAAACTAGTAAAGTATATGATGTGAATGATGAGGGGAAGAGACTGATTGCATGTATGCAAGAGTCATGCCAACTTTTTTTTAGGCACAACATATTGGATCACTGGAAGAATATACCAAAGGCTAATAAGGTCTACATAATAGGGTCCTTACACAAGGATTTTCCAATACCCACATCAGTTGGTCAGTTCTCCACTAGATGGATGATGGAACTGATGTGTGCCTACATGCCGTCCCTTAGCTCAAAAGGAATATGCCTCACTTTTTATCAAATAGGATGGCTACCCTCCTTCAAGGGAATAGTATACATAATTAGAGTAGGAGGAATACCCCTTAGCTCATCATAACTCCAGACAAAAACATCATGGAATTCTTAGATGAAGAACATGCAGTTCTTTCTCTCTCCCAAAATAAGAATAGATCCTAATTTAACTAGTCATGGCTCATTCAATGTACCGAGATCTAGCTCAATCACATCTACATCTTTGATTCTATTTTGAGCTTCTATCAGCTCATTCAGAGTCACCTGGTAGCTATCTTCTATAGTGGGCCCCTCTCTTAATTCATCACTTGATGAAGTCTCATTGCGCTAGAAGGATCCTCTAATGCATCTAATTTTGTCGAAGATAAGGGTACTCTCTCGCTTTGAGAAGATTTAGGATATGCATCCACTATTACAAGTTTGGCACCTTTGCCAAAAATCATACAACTAGCGGGTATATCAACTTGACAATTGGATTGCAAGATCCATGGCCTTCCTAGTAATACTTGATAGCTTGGCCATCTTGCAAAGCTAATGACCCTAAATTCCAAAATGCATTCCACATTAGCAACAATCACGTGGACTTTGGTAATACAACCTTTCAGTTGTCTTAAACTGTCATCAACCATTCAAAGAATTGTGGAGGCAGCCTTTTGGATTTCCAATCCCAGCCTTTCCATCAATTCTGAACTCATTATGTTGATGGAGAATCCCATGTCCACAATGGCATGATCCACTAATCTGCTGTCAACATATGTTGCTATCCTTGGGTAATGCTTTTTAGTATACTCAAACCAATCATCTTTCACATGGGCTATTCCCAAGGGTTCGACAATATACCCAATGTGAAGGATCTTCTTGAACTCTTTACACACTCCTAGAGATAACTTAATTAGTTGCAGGAGATTCACAACAAGCTTTACATTGTGAAGAGAATTGGCTAAGTCAAGTTTATGATAATTAGCAACGGTTCTCTTCTCCCGCCAGACCATTCTTTCTCTTGGTCATTGAACAAGCTTCGGTGCCTCTTTCTTGGATTTTACCATATTCTTTGGAAGCTCCTTATTGGATTCATCTTTCCCATCAAGAGCTTTTAGAGGACTGGCTTCCACATTAGGGTTAAGGACTTGCCTCCCCTTATCATCCTATTTAGGGTTTGCCTCAATGGGTTTTACATTATCCCTATCACCTTCTTTAACCTTTTGTCCTCTAGTAATTTCTTGTAAATTGGAAGCCTTAGTGATATTGACATGTATAACTTCAATAAGACTGACACCACTATCACTAAACAACTCTTCTATGATAGCTTTTCCTCTCTACAATATTTTCTTTGGTCCATCATCTTGCTAAAGGTTATTCCCTTATGCTTGATGATTAATTGGACTTGGCTGCTTACTCCCTTGATGAAGAGAGTTGGTCTTACTCCGACAAGTACTATCTAGGAAAGCCCTGGTGGCTAGACCGGGAGGATTAGAGGAGACTCAAAGAGGAGACCGTAGACTCTTCATGGCGATGGCAACAACAATGAGAGGTGGTGAGGATATAGTCTAGAGCCATGCACCACCTCGAGAGTGGCGGGGCCACAAGACCTACTTGGAGGTCATTTTAAGTTCTCTATCAGATACGTTCACTTTCTTATTTTATATGTTGTTTGTAGTAATAATGCTACTTTGCTTTTTTTGCCACAACACTCGATTACAAATCATGATCCTATAGGATTGGAGACCTGATACGCAAAAAGACTTGGTCTTATTACATTTATCATTGATAAGCTATGTGTATTATGAGCATGTAAGTGCTCTTCAAGAGTGAGGAGATTGCTTTCACAACTTATAAGAGAATAACTTGAAAAAGAGAAATTGAACTAGAACTTGATTATGAGATAACTCAATTACAAGAGAATGCTCACAAAAGCGTGGCTTGATTACAAGACAAGACTAGAATAAGACAAGAACTAGAAGAAGACTTACCTTGGAGGAGCCTCACACCTACTACTATTGGCAAGTCTGAAGGGCTTGTGGCCTAAGATCCCTATTTATACTAAAATTGAGGAGGTTAAGGGAAAGCTTCTAGATGATGACATCATTGATAACATAAGCATTATTGACATAAGTAATGATAAAAGCAACGTTGCTGCAAGCATTGATGCAAGCCTCTTCTAGAACTTTCCAAAGAATTATTTAGAACCTTCTTAGAGTTGTATAGTACTTTCTCAAATCTTCTAGAATGTTCTAAAATCTTCTAGAAACTTTGTGTACCAGCTTACATGTGAATCAAAGGATGTCATTGCATGAGCATTTGTTGCATTATCCCCCCTTCTAGCACCGAGTTCCATGAGGAACGATGCTCTGCTTTTGAATAGGTCTTGGCTTGGTGGGGTATTGAAGATGAAATTTGTGAATCTTAACAATAGCTCTTCAAAGATGTGAAGCTAGTTCCCACGTTCATTCACTTGAATCATAGTTCTTCCAATGGACAAGATACTGTAATCTATCTCTTGAAATTCTTGAATCCAAAATCTTGTCTACTTCTTGTTCTTGGTGATCTTCAATTGTGAATGGAGGCCAAGGATATTGGATGTATGACATGCCTTTAAGACTAAAACATGGAATACATGGTTGATTTTCATAGATAAGGGAAGCTGAGGATGATAGGTGGCTGGATTTACTTGGCAAAGAATCTTGAAGGGCCCAAATCGTTGATAATCCAATTTCAAGTAGAGGCAATAAGAACATTGATCATGTTGAAGAAGCCAAACTTGATCTCCAATTTTATATGATAGGTGTTGCATGTGAAGCTTATTTGTAGCTGGATTCTTCTCCTATGATCTTTACATATGGTTGTTTATCCTTGGGTGTTGACCATAATTAGTAAAGAATGGTGTGAATTGAGTGGATGCATGGAAGGAATTATTGTATGCAAATTTAGCAAGGGGTAATAGATCCACCCAATTGTATTGATGATAGTTGATTGTGCATCTAAGGTATTGCTCCAAGGCTTGACTCACTCTTTTTGTTTGTCCATCACTCTCTGTGGGTGATTAGCTAAAGAAAGATTCACTTGTACTCACAAAAGTTTAAAGAGGCTTCCACAAAACACAAATATAAACTAGGGGCCATGATCATAGACAATACCATTAGGCAACCTATGGGGCCATAATATGTGTTCCAAGAAGCGACTTGCTCTCCTTGTCCCATTAATACTCTTGGTTGTTGGGATAAAGTGTGCCATTTTTCTGAATTGATCAACAACCACCAAGATGGAATCATACCCTCTGGAAGAAGGTAGTTTGACAATGAATTCCATGGATAAAGATGATCGTGGCTTCCTTGGAATAGGTAATAGTTGAAGAATACCACAAGGTCAATGATGAGGGACTTTAGCTCGATTGCACATGTCATAAGAACAGACAAAGTCCTTGACTAGTTTTCACATTTGTGGCCACTAAGAATCCCTTGAAACCTACTGCTTGATTATCTTGTTAACCCCAAAATTCCTTGTTGAGGGGAGATCATGTCTTTTTTTTAATATATCTACTTGCAAAGGACTAGGAGGAATATAGAGGAGTCCTTTATAGTAAAGCAACCCATCAACGTCTTGGAAATCCATTTAAATTTGTTCTTGTCTTTGATATAATTTCCTTCTTATATCCTTTGTCAGGAGACATTGGCCCTAAGGCGCTAGCTAAGCCTACTACACTCAACTAAACAACCCCATGGCCTCGCAGCCATGAGCATATAGACAGTATGAACTCATTTATCCAAAGAACGTGTTCGTAGATACCATCTCTAGATTATAGTCCAAGGTGATGTCCTTCTCGACTCCAAGCATAGGGAGTACCCAAACATATTGATGCCTAGCACCTCATAACACAAACGAAGGGAGCATACCCAGCTTATTATTGTGGCCCCACTATGGCTGTCCTACACCCTAAGGATTAGCCCCAAGGTGCACCGTTTCAACATATAACACATGCACAACACATTTCTCTCTTTTGATAAAAATTTCTAGGAGATAATATAATCCTTACCACATTAGTCTCCAAAGGAAACAATACCACTCAACGTGGGTTAATAGTTGGAAATCAAGTGCTATGTATCCAAGAGATAATTCTCTTGATACCACATATGAAAATGTGGATGCAGGGTGAATGATATATATGCTCAAATAAGCAAACTTATAAATCAATCAGTGTTAATGTGCACAAACAACCCTTTCATGATTTCACTCTAGCATATTGATTTGTTGCTAAGGAAGCACCGAAATACCCCATGCTACTACCCTTTTAAAGAGTTAAATCAAATGAATTCTATATGCTAGAATATGTATAAAATTAGGGTTCAAAAGATATTTAACTCCCACAATCCCCTTCCTCCTACCATTTAAGGTTTTGCATTAAATGGGTAGGTTAAAAGGGTATTTAATATATGTTCTATTTATGTAGAAAGTGGGAAATACGCACTATAACATAGAAACATGGGTAAACCAAGGCAAATCCTTGTGCTTTACCTTCGTGTAGCACAAACATACCTCTAAATTTTCAGACATAAAACTGTTTTTTCCCTATTTTCTTTGTCTTAAAACCACATTTTGGGAAATTTTTTATTTTCTTCAGATAAAACACTATTTTTATTTTTTAAATTCAAAAAATAAATTCACATCACATTTGATTTTATTCCATTTAAACATGATTTGATTGCTCGAAACCAAGAAAAACATCATTTTTCTCTTGCAACACACATTTTGAGATTTCAAAAAGTAATAAATCATACACATGGACACAGATCTTGCATTTTATGATTCACAACCCTCAAAAACCTTACAAAAAAGTCTCAAACAAATTTTCATCTCATATGAGCAAGATTTGCACCACAATTCATTAAAAAATTCCAAATTTCTATTAAAAATAGGCTTAATGCCATTTTTTGGGTTTCAGGTCTCAAGAATTGATTTTATAGACAACCACCAAACCTGCCATTGGTCTCCAAGCAGTGCAGGTTATCATTCCTTAGTGTCGACATGATCCCACATCAATCCAGTTCAAGCCGGACAATCGATCTTCATCTCGATCTTCTCCAAATGATTCTCACATGAATTGCCCTCAAGAGGAGAGAGAGGGAGGAGAGATAGATTGATTTTGCAACTTCTCTGTCAAGCCATCAATTGTAGATCCAAGAAGAGCGATATAAGGCAAAAAATTCAAGGATCAGGTTGGTAGAATGTACTTACTCATTATTGACTCAATCAAGACTATTTTGTATCATCATGTTTCCCCACTTCTTCTTCTTCTTTCTCCCATATCCTAGCTCATCGTGTTGCTCAACCATGTTTTGTGATATGGTACAATAGCCTCTTTCCTAGAGGTTGTGGGAGCTTTAGTAACTACTACTCAAGTTTGGGAGCTTAAGCATTGTTAATATTGTTGTCCAAGAAGTCATTGGAGTGAATATTGAAAGTTGGAGTTGCCAAGCTCATTGAGGAGACAAGGTCAACATCCATTAAGGTATAGCTCTCTATTATGCACATTTTTTTGGCTCATCTTGAAGGCTTCCATTACCATGAAGAGGAAGAAGGTCAACCATTGAAGTGCTTGTATAAGGTTTACCTTTTCAAGCTCTTGTCTTGCCTACCATCTATAAGGGGGTTGCTTAAAGGGGCATCTTAAGGGGCTTGCTTACACTAAGCATAAGCCATGCTTCTTGAAGATAAGTAGAGGGGCAGCTTGTTTACACAAGCAGACACCTCGCTACTTCTAGTATAGAAGAAGAAGAAGAAGAAGAGGCTGTAGGAAATGTAGCTCATGGTAGTCTCTTGTGCCATCACATGATCATCTCGAGCACCTAATCATCTTGAAAACATCAGGTGGGATATTAATTGGTAGCAAAAGGTGGCATGTCAATCGATAGCAAGCATCAGAATTCTCCTTCTCTTCATTTTCTTGTTTCAACTAAGGTTATAAAACCTTAGCGATTCAAACCCCCTTTCACACTACCCTTTCTCAAACCCCTTTATTTCATCATCATATCCCTGATAATAGTTGCAACTAAACATTCATCAAAGGGGGGCTTGTTAGCATATTGGATGCATATATATGGAAAGTAGATCTAAAAGAATAGACAGACATGAGAATGGATAAGGATGGATGATTTGGCACCCAAAAGAGGCTACCTACAATGTATGAAATGTATTTCATAAGCAAAAAGAGGAAGAGTGGCCTAATTGAAAAGGCATAAAAGAATATACTTTCTCATTATCAAATCAATCAAGACTATTTTGTGGCATCATGTTTCTCCACTTATTCTTCTTATTTCCCCCATAGCCTAGCTCATCTTCTTGCTCCACCATGTTTTCTAACAAAATTACCTTCTTAGAAATGACGTACCCCAAAAACTCAACCTTAGCTTGATAGAAAGAACACTTTTCTAGCTTTGCATACAAGTCTACTTCCCCCAATTTATTTAAGACTATTTTGACATGATGATCATTCTCCTCTTGGTTCTTGGAAAAGATTAAGATGTCATCTAAATAGAGCACAATAAAGTCGTCCATGTATTCTCAAAAGATATCATTCATCATATGTTGGAAAATTGATGTAGTATTCATAAGGCCAAATGGCATGACAACATATTCAAAATGCCCAAAATTTGTGAAAAGATGTCTTAGATTCATCATCTTCCTTTATCTTGACAAGACTGTAAGTAACATGAAGATCTATCTTGGTGAAGTCTTTGGCTTTCCCAAGTTGTTCAAGGAGTTCTAGAATCAAGGAAAGAGGGTAGCAATTCTTGAATAGTAATCTTATTGAGCCCTTTATAATCTGCACAGATACAAAGGGATCTATCTTTTTTCTCGACGAATAGTGGAACACTTGTTGGAGAGTTTGAATGATGTATAAATTCCTTAGTAAGATTCTCATCAATATATTTCTTGAGCTGTACTAATTCACCTTGTGATAGCTTATAGATGGGGCCATAGATGTAATTAGTCTCTATTGGGTGATAAGCCCAAGGATATCTCTATGAGGATTGGGTGAGACTCAACAAAAATGCCATTATCTACATGAAAATAAATGTTATAGATGATATATTGATAGAACTAAAGGGTCTTGATATGGCTATTGCCATATGGGAGAAGCTCAAGGCTACTTATGAGAATACTACACCAATTCATCACGTATGTCTTATGTGGAAGTTGCCAATTTGTAGCTTGATGAGTCAAAGCTAGCCTCAAAGCACTTAAGTGCTTTTACAAGTGTCTTGAGTCAACTCCAAGACATAGGTTTGCCTTCTTTTGAGGATAAATTGAAGGTGATTTTCTTATTGATGACACTTCTAGACTTACAGGAGACGCTTGTACTCTCCCTCAATAACTCTCCTACACTCAGTTATGATGGAGTCAGCTTTATCTTAAATGAGAAGATAAGGAGAAAACCCAGTGGTGAGACATGAGGTGCTTACCAAGTTAGAGGGAGGAGTAGGCAAGTTGAAAACTCCTCTAACAAGTCAAGAAGCCAAACCAGGGGCAAAGGCAAGAAATAGGATGTAACATGTTACCAATGTGGAAGAAAAGGGCATAAGAAGCCTAAATGCATGTACTACAAAAAGGAAAGAATGTCAAAACAAGAAGAAAGATGAGAAGAAGGAAGACAAGGTAGAGAAGTCTTCCAAGATACTAAGAAGGACAATACAACTTCAAATGCAGTCACTATAGAGTTATTTGACACTTAGATGATATCCTTATTGCATAAGATGCTATTGATGTATGTACCATGGCAACCATGCATGATGTACACATCACCAAGAAGGATGTGATTAACACATTATTCACTACTCATACTCAGATGCTGTAATCACGGATAGCAAACTCAATGGCCTCTTTTCATGTAACTCCTAATGTAGATGCATTTGCCTCATATACTTTAGGTCCATGTAGTAAAGCATTTCTTGGAAATAATTATGCATTTAGTATTGAAGGAATGCACTACTTGCACTATATGGTTCTGCCAAGAAAATGATTTGTTGTTTTTTATGTAAACTCTTATATGGAACTATGGCATAAGAGGCTATGACATATGAGTCACAAAGGTCTTCAAGTACCATCTTCTCTTGGAAAAGTTGATGTAAAGAAGACTCATCTTGAGTTGTATCTTAATTGTATTTTTGGTAAACAAGTCAAAATTCTTGTTATGTTGGTATGTGCAAGAAGTCTATAATAAGTGCTTGACCTTGTACATTCCGATGTATGCTATATGTTTGCAAAAAGTTATGGTGATATGCATAATTTTACATTCCTCAACCTCTCCATTGCTACCTACACCCCAACAGGAAGGAATCTTAGTTCGTGCAAGTTTCTATGGTGCTGCCCACTTTCTTCTACTAAAGCCATGTTCCATCACACCTATAGGCATTGTTTTCACAACAGACTTGGCTATCTGGCTACCATTCCTCTCCCAGCTGATTACCACCCATTTTCTCCATACTTGCGACCTTTATCTTGTTGCTGGCCACCATTCTTTTGTGAGAGTGCACAATGGAAGAAGAAACATGAACATAGAGACAAAGAAATAGAGAGAGACTACAAGAAAAGAAGAAAGAAATCTACATTAAACAAGAAAAGAATGCTAAATATAGAAGCAACATTGATTAGTCCTTGCACATAGCCCACAACATTAGTGAGGGCACCAAATTAGACTTGTGATGATAGCAACACTAGAGACGAAGAAAGATGACGGAGTCGGAGTGTGCACCTGCCAAGTAAGCAGGAATAATGAATGAATGATATGCCAACTGAGTGGGGGCTATGAATAGCCGAATATCCTCAAATTTGGCTAACCTAAATTATGGGGCCAAAAATACGGCTGATCAACATTTAATGTTGGTGAAAATACCAAAAATGCTCAAAAAAATCCTAGAAAGGGTGGACAATGTCCGACTGGTGAGAGAAATTGATGAATGAAGAATGCTGCGAAGTGGAACAAGTGGCAAATCTAGCAAATCAAATCTCAATCATAAACAGCTTTATGACACACATAATATAACTTAGTGGAAAAATCTAACAAATCAAACATCTCAACTATTAAATACAAACAACATTATAATACATAAGAGGATTTGAATAACTCAATAGATTGAGAAAGACAAAAGAAAAACACATGATTGGGCCCAACCTCCCCTATGGCAAAAGCCACAGTGTGTCATCCTTAATTATATATTATAGTTTTTATATGGATATTTGCATTCATATCTTACATATAATTACAAAGAAAGTACAAATATCAATTGAAATACAGAGTTTTAAGAGTCAAGAGGTATCTTGTAACATGCTGCAATTGCTGTAGAAAATTATGTGCTCTAAATCTTGATGTTTTGATATCACCGTCGCGTTTGGAGCGTGCTGAAACCCCTAAAACTACTCTTGAAGCTTTGAATTATGATTCCAATGAGAGAGAAACGAAAAAAACTCAGTTTTCACTCTCTTATCATGTTTTGCACGCGATCCTGTTGCTTTTATAAAGAAAGCTAGAAAAGCCTTCTAAACTTAACCACATTAAGAAAATAGTAAGGTATTCCATAAAGAAAGCTTATTTCAATAAAAACATATTTTAAATCTCATATTCTAAAATAATCTATATTAAAAATAAATAAATTAATAATACTAAGGACAATGATCTAATTATTACTAAAGAAATTTAAACTTATAACTTACAAATAGAGTAATAATTTTAATAATGAAATTTACTCTTGGACTTACGTTAATGCCTAGTGCTACCTAAAGCCACTGCTACTTGCTCTAAGCAAATCGAATATTGAGTGCATGGGTAGTGAGCGTCAGAAGGTCCCCAAGAACAAAGAACTCTACATAAACTTCATAAAAGCAAGAAGAGAGTTTGCATGACATGAGACAAAAATACCAATTGGGTACAATCTCCCCCCATGCCCTGTGTGAGTGATTCACAAGGCATGTATTTATAAATTTATTAATCTTTAAGCTTAAAAATAGCCCAATTTACAATTAGCATGATTTGACTTTTGTGTTTGCTTTTGTCCAAATAAAGAATAAAGTAGTTGGGTATCCCAAAAATCGAGTTGTGTCCAAATATAATGTCCAATAATGAAATATTTAAATCGAGTACCTATGCGCATATAAAATAATAAATTTTTATCAAGTGCTTTAATAAATAAGCATGCCTAAATAAATATTAGTGCCACGCCTTTAATGATAAGGTGCACGTCCATAAAAAATGATAATTTTTTTTAGATAACCTGAATGCACGCCATCGCCCGGTGCTTCCCAACACCACCCTTGCCTACTCTACACATCAACTGAAGCATTCACAATTGTTTATAAATAAAATAAACAAACAATAGTAAATATCTAGCAGTCTTCAACTACAAATCAACTTCTCGCACAAGGAATCCACATTGTGTACGAGCCCCATCAAATAAATATAGTTTTACGGAATCCACCAAAAAACCTCACGGAATCCACCGTGGAATATGCCTCTTGGCATCAAAGAAACTACCCAAGAAATGCACACAAAGTCTCGATACTGGAGGGAAAAAATGCACTAAAAGCCAATAAAATGAGTCCTCTAGAATGAGCTACCTCCTTCGTCAAAACAAGTGACAAATAAGTGAGAACTGTTGAAGTCCTCGTCTAACTTAGACTGATGCTCACAAGCAGGAGATGCCAAGGCATAACAATCATGACTACTAAAAGAAAGAAAAACTTTACACAAAGAACTACAAAAGAAAGAAGAACATTGCACAAATAACTTAGAAGAAAGGAAATGCTTAGGAAATGGAATCCATATACCAAGACATGAAACATTATAGAATTAATGTGAGTCACTAGTATGTGGGCACTAGCATTAGTTCCCTCCTTCCAAGGAATCAACTGTAGGAGTACACAATGTAAATGACTAAATGAGGATGAGTAAGCTTGAATATATATAGGCCATAATCATGCCATAAATGCCATCAAGTTGGCCAGCATCAAAAGCCCAAAACACCCTTAAAAAAGACAAATAATAATACCTAAAATATTTGTAGTGCCTAGCCCATTGAACCACATGCACGTTTGCACACATGAATTGACTAATTTGCTAACACCCTCTCAGATCATGGGTGATTTGATATAATATAATGATATAATGATAAGAACCCATCATAGTACATATAACAAGGACCACTAAAAGAGAACCATGGATACCCAAGTAGTGAGCTGCCACCAAGATGCCTCAAAAAGAGTCTGATGTCAACGTCGATCGTACTAGCTCCCAAAAACATAGAAGAATCATAGCACCGCTCAATATCTATCAACAATGTCTTGCAGTAGCATATACGACCATCCTATGAAAATTTCATTTGAATATATGTGACCATGGATTTCCTGCCTTTGGCAATACTGCCATAGTGTCCCCTCATGTGAGTTGAGACACATGAACCCTCTCAAAAGTTGAATAGTGTGTCACAAAGTGAAAATACAGACCAACCATACAAACCTGCCTAAAAACATTATTGCCTAGCACAAGGATAGAAAGTCAAAATACAGAGGTTGATAACCAAAATCCACTCAGGAAACCATCAATAAATGCAGTTGTCTTGCATGAAAATAGGCTGCTCAACTTGTAAACACCAAAATGTAGAGTTGTAAGGGTTAATAATAGGTTTCCAACTTGAAACAACCCAAAAAATTTAAAAAGTAGATGGAAAATCGCAAAATGCTTATGAAAAGAGTAGTAAACAACTTGCAAATTAGCATGAGATGGTTTTTCAAGTTATAAATTAGTTGTAGTAGTTAAGAATAGGTCCAAACAACAGTAGAAAAGTCAAAACACAAACATGTAATAGCATAAAACAATAGCAAGAACCCTGATCCTGATATCTGATACCATGTCAAAAGTGGATGCAACGATGGAAGTGTGGAAAACTGTTGTAATATATTGTTGAACACAAGAGAGAAGAGAAACAAGAAACACTGCAAAAGAAAGAAGAATACTACACAAAGAACTTAAAAGAAAAGAGATGCTTGAGAAATGGAACCTATATACCAAGACATAAGACAATATAGAACCAATGTGAGTCACTGGTTGTGTGGCCATTTGGACCAATTCCCTCCCTCCAAGGAATCTTCTATGGGTGTACACAGTGTGAATGACTGAATGAGGATGAGGAAACCTGAATATATATAGGCCATAATCATGCCATAAATGCCATCAAATTGACCCCTTTAATGCTAGCTAACTAGCTATAATAAATGCCTAAAATACCATTGAAAATGACAAATAATAATGCCTAAAATATATGTAGTGCCCAACCCACTAAACCACATGCATATACTCACACACGAATGGACTAATTTGCTAACATGATCATGTAGCAACTGTCCACAGTTTGAGGGGATGTTTATTGCAAACACAAATTTTATGGGCAATTGCAGGTTTGGAAGATATCTTTCTAGTTCAATGGCTCCTTCTTGTAAATCTATTGCACAATCATAAGATCGGTGTTCCAGTAGCATATTCACATTCTTCTTTTCAAACACATCCTTGAACTCTACATATTGAGCTAGGAGTGTGTGTAGGCTTTCATCCTTTGGCTTCTCCATTAGAAGTGCATAATTTAAAATGGATGGATTCTTCTTTGCTTGATGCATGAACATCTTTGCCCCAATGTATATTGGTCGAGAATTCTTCATTTTATTATCTTGCATTGGCCTTAGTTCAACCTTTCTAGACCTCCAAATGATGTTGGGATTATGTAATTCTAGCTAGGGTAGCCCAATAACAACAGGGCTATTGGGGCAATGGATGATGTTGAAGGCTGTATTTGATACAAGATTCCTTAGGGCTACTCTTATGGGTTGAGTCTCATACCTATAGCAAATATTTAATCAAGGTTGAAAAGATAATGCTAAAAATAAGCAATTATCTATATATAGAGCATAATAGGTATACATAAATGAATTTTAAATGTGAAGTTAAATTGGGTACATAAACCCTCCAACACATGAAATGGCTTGGAAAAAGCAATTGTGAGGGTTACAACATGAAGGGAAAAATCAAGCACTGGAGAAAACTACACTAATTATAATAACACAATAATGTCACAAGACCTTCCAACAAGAAGTGGATTCTCTAAATAAGCTTTTGGAAGATCTCAAAGAGCAAGTTATTGAGCTTCATAGAGAAAGAGACACTTAGCATGAGAAAATCTTGCTCAATTGCTAGAAGAGCTTGAGGCTACTGAAGGAGAATTGACAAAGAAGTAAAGAAATGTCCATGAGAGTCCATTGAAGAGTTCCTTAGGAAGCTCATCCAAGATTTTTCTCAAGAGTATGTTCACAATGAGACTAACCCTTTAAACAACTAATGAGGGTGGGCCCTCAAATACCAACATGCAATGCCAATTGTCATAAGATACTTTTTGCTATAAAATTTTCTAATACATGTGAGTTGGTTACACACACACACACACACACACACACACACACACACACACACACACACACACACACACACACACACACACACACACACACACACACACACACACACACACACACACACACACACACACACACACACACACACACACACACACACACACACACACACACACACACACACACACACACACACACACACACACACACACACACACACACACACACACACACACACACACACACACACACATGCGCGCGCACACACACGCATAAGTTTGAAGCTACCTTATCACATGAAAATATAATCAATTTATATTTATGTGTCTAAAAGTGTCATCCTAAATATGTCTAAAGAGTGCATGTTAATTACTTAATTTGTTTCTCAATGGCATACAACTCAAACCCTCACTAGAATATCTAAATGGTATGCAAACAAAATCTTTGATAAGAATACAAAAAAACATGTTTTAAAATGTCAAGTCTCACGATCAAAATGCATGTTAATGTGATTATTAGCAAGAGTATATTGGTATAAGCACTCGGGGTTAGAAATTGCATGTGTACAAGCATCAGTATATATCAACCCTTATAATAGTGTTTACTTTGACGTGTGAAGAAAATCATATTGACACATATATCAACAAGTGTAAGATAAAAAAGTAGGATTTGGCCTTTCAAGGGTCCAATCCCTACTACCATTCTACGCTATCTTGTCAAACATGAAGTCCCTATCTCCTTGATAAATATCTTAAAAGCTAACTAAAGCATGTAATCCATTTCAACACATTATGCAAGAGTATAACTTGAGATGATGATTAAACAACATGTACAAGTTCAAATCCCCAAGTTGGAGATCTTTGACTTAAGAAAATCAAATAAATACAATAATAAGACTACTTGAGAAACTAGACAAAATATAATGATAATAGCACTACATATATAGTATGTATGCTCAATGTTACATATGGTTGCTAGCACACATGGGGCTTGCTCTCTTGTAAGCAAATATTGTGGAGTAGGATCCCCTCATGAAGGTGTATGTGTACAACATGGTGAGAGGAAGCCCCTCCAAGTTAGAGTGTTTCTCCATCAATCCTTGTAAAAGCTTATTTATGAGATAGAGAGACCTCCATAGAGGACCATCATTCCAATGATGATGTACACTAATAGATGGGTCTACATTCGAACATATAAGACATTAAACACATACCCAACTTCATAAAAATACTAAACTAAGTACTTAATAAATTTTTTATTTTATTATGCCTTACTAGTTTGATTATATTAGTATGTGATAGCCTCCAACTTTCTTGAGGAGGTTGTGTGTCTTCTTGCATCTTGTCTTCTTCCTCCTCTTGGAGCAAGCACCTCTCCTTCTACTCTATGTTGGTGTCTTCTTGCTACAATTTCCATAGCTTTTTCACTTCTCATGTGTCCTCCTCCCTTGGGTGCTTTTGGTTGAGTTGTGCTTGTTTCTAAGTGTCCTCTAGTAGGCTACATTCTTGGTTTCATTGCTTGGACTAGAGGATGCCATGGCTATTGTAATAGAAGGAGAGGGAGGAGGAGAACAACCGTCGAATGAATAATGTAGGTTTTTTTGGGGGTAAAGGTGTTTGTGCCTAGCCGCTCACGTATTACTACACTAACAGTACTCGCACACCTATACACTATAGTTGGTGGGTGCCCATCACTATCACTTCATGATTTATTCTTTGAGTGACATTTGAATAAAGGGAAGGCTGGTCACATATTGTGACTGTTGTGGAGTTCCCACATCTTGTGTGTGTCTCTCTCTCTTTTGCTCTTGCTTCTTCCACCATAGCTCTTGCTTTTGCTTATGAGCTTCCACTCCGAACTCACTCCCTTCAACTGGTATCAGAGCCATTGCACCAGATTAAGGAGCTCTTCCCCTTTAGTTTACTTTATCCCAAATTTGAAAAGCTTCAGCTCTTCAACAATGACAATAATGGCTTCACCTTCAATGGTATGCATTTGATCTTCCCTCCCTCTTGGCTTGCTATTGCCTCCTAAGGCTTGTTCCAGGGTTGCATTGGGCCATGTCCCTTAGTGTTTGAGCCTCCAAGGTGGTCCACATCATCAACAATAGGGCTATCACAAGTAGCATGATTTTCCCTTGCTATGCTATCCATATTCTTTGACCTAGTTCCCATCTTTTCTGGCTATTGTGTGGCATTTGGCACTCTTAGACACTTGGGAAAATGTTTGACACACCTTTTGGCATTGGTCACTTAAGTTTTGGAGCTCTCAACCTCCATTACTTGCCATCACATATAGCAGATTTGCTGTAATATAGGTTTGAATAGGGTTTTGACAAGCATTAGAGCTCATTCCAATCTCTACTGACGCCAGCATGCATATGCTTTGATGCTGGGGTGTTTGGCAAATTTCTTGAGGTGCTAATGGTTGGATTTGAGCTTGCATTGACTCAGCTATATTAGAGATTTCATTATCTCAACTATGTTAGAGATTTGAGCTTGCATTGACTCAGTTATATTAGAGATTTCATTGTTGTAATATAATAGACAACAAGCTTTTGTTTGGGAACACTAAATGCCCATTACTCTCGAATGTCATTTGGGTGCTTCATACAAATGTATTGTTGCTTAGCATTGTTCTATGCACTTTATTATGCTATTGGATGCTCTTGAGCTTCAATCTTGAGCTGGGAAACATTTACCTTGATTGTGGTTGTATGCCTTGGGTTTGCTTTACTGGGATATGCAATTATAGACTTGAAGCACATATTGGGTTTTATGCTTCTCGATGTATGATATATGGATCTTGGATGTATAGATGTCATCATCACCATGATATTTTGAGCTTTGCTTTCTCATTTGGCATTCGACTTCTATTTTAGTGGGAGCTATTTGGCTTTATGTATTGAGCCACATTTGGCACTTGGATGTACTACATAGCATTTGGTTTATGTAGTTGAGCTTTGAGCTTATTGTGGTGGGACAATGGAACTCATTGTGACATGTACATGCTCTCTTGATATGTATTAGATGTAGTTACCCTATGGTGGGATCTTTGGTCTCTTGACTTGGATCTAATACTTATGCTTATTAGGGTGTTGTTAATGGTATTTATATGCTTCTAGGTTATGTGTTGATCTTTGCTCAGTGGGTTATGCATTTGGCAGTTCTCTTCATTTACCCTTGAGACCTACCCTGTGCATGATGTCTATGTCTATTGCATGTATGGTTACTTACACATTGTAGTTGTGATAGTCTTCAGTGCTAGTTGTTCCTGGCCTCTTCCTTCTTGGTTGCTTATAGTTGATTGTTGGCATATTATTGCAATTTATTACAACATAATATTTTAGTTTTATGCATTCAATTTGAGGAAAATCACATGGTCTTAACAACTACTGGCTTATAGTTTGTGGATAGCTCATTCTTTTGGCAATATCTCTGGTCTCCTGCTTGATTTAGCAGTGGTTTTGGGGAAGATTTGCAAGGTATTATAGTATCCCATTTTGCCTTTCTATGCACTTGCTTGGTCCCATGTGGTTCTCATGACAATGCTATTTTCAATATTGAGAAACTGGATGGGACCAATTACAGCTATTAGAAGACCCAAATATGTCAAGTTTTAGTGTAGAAATTGCAAGTTAGACCACTCAAAATGAAGGTGCCAAACCCATAAATATTGCGATTGAGGCTTGAGATAAACTAGATGAGCCATGCAAGTCCATAGTCATTTTATCACTCTTTAAGTAGATTCACTACAATGTTGTATTTGAAAATCATACTGCATATGAGCTTTGGATATAGATTAAGAATATTTATGACAAGCATAGTCCTACATCTCAAATGTACTCGCTAAAACATTTGATGGACCTTCACATGAAGGAAGGGACTTATATGTTTTCATAGTTGAATGAGTTTCGCTCCATCATTAGCCATTTAGCTTCACAAGAGATTGAGTTCGAGGATACTTTGCATTCTTTATGTATGCTTTATACTCTATCTAAGTTGTAGGACACTTCCTGTATGGCTTTAGGTGTTAAGGATGGGTTGAAATTGCAAGATATTGAGAGTGCCTTCTCAATAAAAGAAGTGCATAGAAAGAATGTGGATGCTTCCCATGCATCACATACATTAAGTGTGAGAGACTGGTAGGATGGAAATGGCCGTGGTAGACACTCTAACAGGTCTCAATCTAGGATATACATATAGTCTTGTAGTAAGTCTTGTGGTAATAAGTTCAATCTTACTTGTCATTATTGTGGGAGGTGGTCATTCTGCACCTATTGTGCTCTTTTTTTGTGGAAACATTCACTAGCAATATGGCTAGTCTTACCACAATAATGGCATGCCATCCGTCTTTTGTTGTCAGTGTTGAATCCTTGACCTCTTCCTTTGGGTCTAGCAACTCCTTTGGTGTATAAGAGATTTTCCCTAGATGATGGGATACCATCTTTTGCATTATTGTTCTTCTGTTTGTTCTCTTCATCAAGAAGAGAGTGCTCAATATCTTTAAGTGAGAGATTGGGAACATTACTTAGTGTTGAAACAAGGTTCTCATATGGTTCGTGATTAACACTAGCAAGTAGCACTGCTATTGCTTCATCCTCATCAATGTTCTTTTTAAGAGTCGCTAGCTGAGTTTTAAGTCTCTTGAACTTATGGATGTGTACACCTTGTCAAGTTCTTCCCATGCTTTCTTTGCATCCCTGATGCCAGAAATATGATGTAATACATCATCGGATAGACCCCAGGCAATAATACCTAGAGCTTTGTTGTTCATCTTCTTCCATGCCTTTGTTTTAGGCTGGGGTCTTTTGTAACATCATCCTCTTTAGCATTGTCATATGCATCATCTTCCTCAAAGAGATCCAAGAAGTCTTTTCTCATGAGATGGTGCATTGTTTTCTCCTTCCAGGCGTGAAATCCAAGAGGTCTTTTCTCATGAGATGGTACATTGTTTTCTCCTTCCAGGAGTGAAAGCCTTCAATATTAAACTTTGCTATCTGTTCCACTTCAGTCATCTTAGAAGGAGGTCTTAGCACCATGAGAACACTTGGGCAACGTCTGTTCTTTTACAGTGAGATTGAGACTTACAAGGAATTGGATCAATAAAAATTTCAAATCACTACAAATTGAGAGTAAGCTTTGAAGCAGCTGAAATGAAATCATAAGATGATTTACTCTTGAGTAAGCTAACAAAACCTAAGTGCCAAAAAGCACTTATTGAGTATCAATAGATATTATGTCTTGAAGATCTTGATATTGGGCTTGATGTTACTAGGTTTTTTTTTTTGAACTTCCTTGGGCACTTTCGAATCTCCAATAGAGTTCAGAGGTAACATCAGAGTGATCAAAATCACTATTGATGATGGCAGTGAGAAGAAGAACAAGGATGCCAAGCTTTAAAGTTTCTAGCTATGCCTTCCAACATAGTACACAGTTAGGGTTTGTGTAATATCTCTCTATAGAGACAAAAATTTGTCAAGCTACATTAGCTAGAGATAGCTCATATGTAGAGCTATCAAAGCCCTATGGAAGTTGTGGAGATTGCATTGTGTGTTGTGCGTGCATAGTGTACGAACTGTTATAGGCAAAATCTGTGCCAGATTTGGGTATTTTCGCAATGTTAGGTCCTGTAGGGCATAATGTCAGCCTTTGATGCTATGGGGAGAAGCACCTCAACTTGAATAACAACTCTCTTGAAGGAAACGAGAGCTAAGATGGTCTGATTTGTTCACGTTGACTCCTTCAAGGTCAGTAGGTATGGCAGATAGCCATGGCAGTTCAAGGTAGAGTGTGGATTGAGTAAAGTAGAGTTAAAGATTGAAGACTTTTTGTGGCTATGAACTGAGCTGAGATTCAAGAGAGTTGAAGGAGCAGGGAGAAGAGCTAAAATGAGCTTACCACGGCTTTGATACCATGTTGACAAACATGGATCTTGAACACATTTTAGCTATGGAGGCTTGAACTCGTAAGCAAGAGACATGAAGACTGATGACTAGACACATACTTTCACTCAACTGAAGTAGGTTCCAGGACACATAAACACAATCTTGAGTGGATAGATTTACAAATTCTAGGTACAAAGTACAATAACATTACATTAAAAAGTGAACCAAGTACATGCTTTTATATCTTTCTAGCTTCTCCACTATCCTCATTGTGCATATGGGATTTAGGACATCTCTTCTTGGAGCATACATCATTTGTTATTTCTCAACATTATGTACTTAGCAAGTTTAAGTAGCGGTATTCAATACATTCTCATGTTATTGTCTAGTCCTTTAATAAGAATCTCAGTAGAATTGCTAATGACACATGTGTCTTTAACGTGAGTTTTATGCGTGATAATAATATCTTTTTGAGCTTTGCTCTAGGGCAATGTTGTTTTCATGTATTAGATCTCAGATATGAAATGGAATACAATGGTTACTAACACAATATGTAGCTAAGTACTATGCTACCTCTAGGAGTCATCTTCGGCTTTGATAGCAATACATCTTCCCAATCCTGATGCATTCGAATAGTAGGGTGGTCATATTAGTAGGTATAGGTAGTGTTGCCCTAGATTGTAAGTTGGTATGCATAGAAGTAATTCAACAATCATATATTATGATGGTAATAGTAAGGCTTCATGCTTATTGTGCATTGTTTTGGAGAATGATTCTTTTAGAATGATGAAGCTCTTATTTATTTTGGCTTGCTTCAAATTGTAAACTCATAGTTTTGGTTCTATAATAGTCTATAGTGAAGGGACACTACAAGATATAGGCCTTATACTGACGTTTAAAGCGATGAAAATACAAACAACAAAATTTGCCCCCGTCGTCGCAAAAAGTGTCGTTATTAACGATGCCATAGAAACGTCGGTATTGGCATCACTATCAGCGAAGTGACGCTGATAGCAACGCCAATATCGACGCTGATAGCGACGATTTGCGACACGCATAGCGACGCCAATAGCGACGCGAGCAGTAAAATTTGCGATGCTAATAGCGACGGTAACATGGATAAAAAAATTTTGCGCTTGCAAACAAAAAGAATATATACTGAAATCATAAAACTGATACATGAAATAAATACATCATCGCATACATAGCGATTGGTACAATCATGACCAAGATATTACTAATACATAGAACATGTCTACATAGATCAGGCGAATCAAAAATAAAGGTGTGTGAGCTCCAGGGATCCAAGGGCGAGCTACGCATCCTTGTCCCCCTGCAAAGGAGCATCGAACGGACTCTGCAGAAAAAGAAACAACACATCAGTCCACCATACAATAATGCATTCAAATATCTCATGGTAACTACGGACAAGAAAGATGAGTGACTTACAGGGCCGCCGCGTCTATACAATCGGTCGATCAATGCATTGAGATCGTGCTTCTCTACATATCGAGTCTTAAGGCCAGACGGATCGTGATTTGTAATGGAGTGCTGCAAAGAAAACAAAATGCTAACTGTTAGAAACATGATTGTCAGTAAAAAGAATATTTCAAAAAAATAAACAAGCAAAACAAAAGAAAAACTTACAAAGTCCTCCAAATATGTCCTGTGGCCGCCACTCCCAAGATGATGGACCACTTCGGCATCGAGTTGTGCCCTCGCCGCCTCGCGCTGCTAACTCCAACGTCCTGGAGAATTTGTAACCTCCTCCCTCAGTCGGCGGCCAGTCGTCTGCATCTAACCACTCGGGCTTTGCAGCCCCACTCTTGATTGGCTCGCGTGTGTCGGATCGTCTATGTGACATGTATGCACGCATGCAATCCATCATCTAGCCCGTAGAGAATCTATCTACTGCGGCTGGCACCGGAAACTCCTCGTGCAAGGATGCTACTATGTAGTCCTTGCTCCCCTCCGGTATGTTCTTCCAATGATCCAAGACGTGCCATCACCCTCCTCCCCTCATCATTCATGATGATGGCTCCTGACCTACTATCGACTAGATATCCATAACCCCTAGGAGTGCCTAAGATGGGTCCTCTCCCATCTGCGTCCACGCTCCTGGGCATATCCAGGAGACCCCTCTGCATTTGGTGTACCGACGGGGGTAATCTCTCTCGGAGTGGCACCCAAAGGGGTGCCACTTGTTGCTGACGGCTGCGCAAAAGTCGGAGTAACTAGAGTAGATGTCCCCATAGTGTGATAAATCCTGGAGGTGACGCAGTTCCAGCTGAACGACGAGACGGAGACACCGCACATGTGTCTCCACAGCATCCACCTAAGCCACGAGAGTGAGGAGTCGCATCTGTATCGTGTGTCGACCGCGGGCTCACTGCCCTTGTATCTTTGTAGCATCCCCCTGACCCTGATCCCGATACACTCCCTCCCTCCGGCCCAAGTCGTGAGCATCGAGATCGTCGAAGCATCCGATCGCGCTGAAGCAGATCTTGCAGAGCACCCTGACGAAGAACGAGACAAGTCCTGATCTGCCATCTCTCTAAAACTGGCGATTTGGTCTGGAGACATGCGTGCGAAGATGTCCTGTAACTCCTCATTGCTCATCCCTCGACTCATCCTGAAAATGTCACCTACACAGATAAAAAATGATGTTAGAATAATCAATTTAAATAATACAAAGCACAATAATATAAATCATTTTAAAAAAATCTCATTTTAATAATAGACATGTCCACCTCGTTCTCAAAGAATTCTTGGACTCCTGTATTTCCATCATTGTTAGCCGATGCTGGCTCCAAGCTTTCGACGGCCTCCACCCCTTGCAATATCGACCCATCTATTTGAATATTATCTTCATCTATGCTTGGAACATCGCTTTGATTATATACTCTCGGACTTTGGGGAGTTGAAGGTATAACATACCACTATCGAGGTTGTCGGGGTTTGGATAGAAGATTACCTGTTCACAAACACGTACAAGAGAGTTCAAACCATTGTGACATAAACCATGTCGTAATACAATTAGCAAGCAAATGACTCCATGCACCTGTTCACAATGGGCCGGCAACATAAAGGTGTCGCGCAAATCTGTCCATTTTTTTTCGGAATCTATTTTGAGAAATCCAGATGGACCTCGTCGAACTGTTGCTCCAGCTCTTCCAAGTACCACTTTGAACCACTGCACATCGAATAATATCATTGAGAAGCTACGGTAATCCACCGTAATAATACTTTGCAAGCTTCCAAAATACTCCATCTCATCCACAACCGTGTTTGGATCCGTTGCTCGTCATCGGCTCTCTTGCTCGAACCTTGCCGTGATACCACGGTCCATTGTGGAGCGCATTTTGTCAATACGCTCCACGTGAAAATGCCATCCGCGCGACCATGCTGCACTATATATTTTTTAATATACATTGAAACACTCAAATTAGATGTCGCATATAAAATTTAGATACGACAGATTCTAAACCCCTCATCACCTTTGGACTACATCCCCTCGAGAATTCCCACTCCTCCATTGAGACCTTTATCCCTTCGCAAGATGCTGTGGTCAAGGCTCCATGTAACCATCGTGTTAACATAAACCGCGGCATCTCCTCCATGCCTTCGGATATCGAATCGATCGATGACGCATACTACATCGAAATTCAGCTCGCGCTTCCTCTCGATCTTGCCTAGCGATCTGGTACTTGGCGAGCCACGTCTCCATAGAGGCATGGTGCAACATACAAAAGCGATTCACATTCTCTTCCATTGAGGCATCCATTCTTTTTTCTACCCCATTTCTAACCACCACATCTCCAGTTAGTCTATCATCGTCCTTCAACGACCATAGCATTTCATTGTCTAGTTCCACCGTTGGTAGTCATTGTGAAATATGCACTAGCACCTCAAACATCAACCAACCTTCAACCATGCTACCTTCTGGTCGAGCTCGTTGTCGCACAAAGCCTTTTAGGGTTTTCATGAAGCGCTCCAAGAAGAATATCCATCACGTATGGGCAGGTCCAATAATCTCCACTTCATCCACAAGATGCACAAGAAGGTGGATTTGTATCGTGAGCATGTTGGTGGACAGGCATTTGTCAAAGAGACAGACCGTCTCCATTGCTCCCCGCCTCGTGGATTCAATAGAGGACGTCTTAATCTCCTTCTGTGAGATCCATTGCACCAAAGTCGACAACTTGTGAATGGCCCCACGAATTTTTGGAGTAAGACATCCTGCGATCGCGATCGGTAGTACATACTGCCACAAATGAGAAAGCATTATGAATAATGGCCACATTCCAAATAGCAAAATGCCCACGCTAATTACAATCCATTCGTAGTACAAACCTGACATATCTTATGCCAATCATAGGATTTTAGCCATGATAATTGGTCGTCTTTAGAAAATGCGGACTTGAGAGAACGCATCATACCCGTTGGAGTGTGAATAGACTTGATTACTTGCTTCACAATGCACTCTTATTTAGTGGACAAAACCCAAGGAGTGCGAGGAAGCTGCACGTGACCATCAGCACTTGATTGTAGCCAAAGAGCCTTCATCTTACCTACCTCCTTCAAATCCATTCGTGCCCCTATAGTGTCTCTCTTTCATGTGATGTGGTCTCATAACAAGCTGCCCACATTCTTGAAAATATGCATGGGATCCAACAAGTGGTTGACTTGTAAGTGGGTCTAATATGGCAACTCGTAGAAAATTGAGAATCGCCGCATTCCATTTGGATGTGATTCCGCGTGGACCATTTTTAGCTCGTACCAGCTTGCGGCGTTCATACGTGTTGGAGCTCGTCTAAGGAAACCTTCCCTGAGTTCATGATCCTCTAGCAAGAAAGCAGCATGTCCTTGATATACCATCTTCTTCATGGTTCGTGACGTTCGGGAGTCTAACTGTGGCCCGCACAATGGACATGCATGATAACCTAAGGTAACCAGACATGTTCCAACACCACAACCTAGTGAATACTTGATTGAATGAGATAAAATATAGATATTACCAGTGAGAACGGAGGCCTTCTCACTTGAGCACTCTCCCAATCCTGGAAAGTCATGCATCATCCACATGAGAATGGCTCGAATATTGGCTGACCGCTGACCATCGCGCCTACTCATATCTTGCACAGTGACCCCCTCCTCCCACAAAATCTTAAGCTCATCGACTAATGGACGAAGATACACGTCCATATTTTTTACTTTGTAGCGGCCTGGGACGAGCAAGCTAAGGATGAGATGTCCTTTCTTCGTAGAAAGCCATGAAGGGATGTTGTAGTTGACAAGGACTATAGGCCACACACTGTAAGAAGTTGAGCACAGACCGAATGGGTTCACGCCATCCATTGTGAGACCGAGCTAAAGATTCCTTGGCTCTCGCGCAAAGCCTGGGAAGGTAGAGTCAATGTGGCTCCATGTGCGCGAATCTGCTGATATTCGTTGAACTCCATCCGTGGACCTATTCTGCGCATGCCACGTTGTCAAGCTCGCCATGCCGGACGTATGAAACATGTGGTTTATGCGGGGGATGAGCGGAAAGTGTTTGAGAACTTTTTGAGGGATGGTTTGCCCTTGCAAGTCCTATCGATACCTGTGAGCACCACACTTTGGACATGTCTCCATAGTCTCGTATTCTCCTCGAAACAGACAGCTATCATTGATACATGCATGGATGTTATTGTAGTCCATGACAAGCTTCCGTAAAACATGTCGTGCATCATCACGAGACTCAAGCATGGTATTTGCAGGTGGTAATATATGATCTTTCAATAACTTGAAAAAAATCATAAAACACCTTGAAAAAGCACAAATGTTTGTAATAATAGTGTCGAAAAAAAAACAATGAAGCGTATATACAAGGTACCTGAACAACTCGGTCACACTCGTATCGCTCCACCCGTATTTTGCTTGCACACTTAAGAGTGTAAGCAATGTTTTCAGCCGAGATACTCAGCACCCATCATATAATGGTATGGATGCTTCCTCTCTAAGCGGATCAAAAGTCTTGACATCCATGGGAATCAATGCATCAATCATTGCCTCCATCTCAGGCCCCAAGATTGTAGGTAGGTCTGGAAGGTTGCCTATCTCCTCTGGCATTGACGGTATAGATTGGCCTTGTGAGTGGTGGATTGGATCCTACACTCCATCCATCGCACTCCCACAAACTCTTCTAATTGGCCGCAAAGGATGCACTCCCCCTTGGGACGAGACATCACCTCCCTGGATAGAAAATTTGCCAACAAGACCCAATCTTATTGTATATGGTATTCAATTAGCTTGCGAGTACAATGCATGATTGATATTAACTTCAAATTACCGTTTGCTGAAAATCCGCAATCGCCTAATCAATGATCTCAAAGTGAAACTCGCCAAATCGTTGTACGTGTTCTATAGGCAATTGGCATTTTCGTCTATCAAGAAAAGTGGCTATCATGGCATACATAAAATTTTCCAAGATGGATACATAAGGGATCTTGGCCATCTCGGCCTTCTACTCATCAGCCAAGACTATGGATGATCGGCTTGACTAAGCTTCGCATGAGAAATCAAAGGACAATCAATAAGCTTACCATCTTGTATATGAAATTTCTCAAAGAATTTTTGGATATACTCAATTTGTGTGATACATAAATGAGCCCCTTAGAGCGATCATGCGTGATGCACATCCCAAGAATATACGAGGCCTCTCCCATGTCCTTCATCTCAAAGCTCTTTGTGAGCTGAGTTTTCAAGGCATCTAGCTTGTCATGGTCTCTCCTAGCAATAACCATATCGTCAATAGAGAGTACCAAAATCATAAGGCTGCCATCATGAGCCTTCTTTGTGTATAAACACGAATCCATAGAACTATGGCTATATCCCTGTGAATGCATAAAAGCATAAAACTTGTGGTACCATTCCCAGGTGCCTACTTAAGGCTATAAAGGCTCTTTCTCAACTTGCACCCTAGGTGTTCCCTACCTTTTTCTTCAAAGCCCTTAGGCTGTTGCATATAAATTTCATCATGCAAGTCCCCATGTAAAAAAGCCCTCTTTACATCCATTTGATAAAGGTCCAGATCTAGCTGAGCAACCAATGCTAGTATCAAGCATAAGGTCATCATTTTGACCATAGGAGAAAAGGCTTCATCAAAGTTAACACTGTATTCTTGCTTGAAATGCTTAGCTACCAATATGGCCTTATAGGCAGGGTGGTTGGGACATCCAAGTATACTTTTCAACTTACCAATTCAAAGCTATTTGCTTATCTCCTCATTATGTTGCACCACATACTTATCAGTATGATAGGGGACTCGGGGGAAATTTTATTTTGTTGTCACATTATTGATCATAATAGCAATTAGTAATGATCAACCACACATGAACGAGGGTTTGTTAGCATATTTAATGCAAACTAGATCTAACAGAATGGATAGATATGCAGATGGGTAAGGATGGATGAGTTGGCATCCAAAAGAGGCTTCCTATAATGTATGAAATGTATCCCATATGCAAAGAGAGGGGAAGTATGCATGTTGAGAAGGGAAATTATATATTCTTACTATGCATGGCTCTCTTTCATACCCTCCACAATTTGTTCAAGGTTGGCATACACTTATCTACACCTATGCTTCATATAGGCTACTTCACAAAGCCTAGTCTTGCTAACCAAGACTATATGAGTAAGCCTATAGCTAACATACTGCAACCTACTAGAGGACACTCAAAAATAAGCACAATACCCCAAAACAACCCAAGGGAGGACACATGAGAATTGCAAAAAGCCATGGAAATTGCAATAAGAAGACACCAAGATATGATAGAAGGAGAGGTGCTTTACTCCAAGAGTAGGAAGAAGAGACAAGATGCAAGAAGACACACAACCCCCTCAAGAAAAAGAAGAGCCATGCACTTCCTACAAACCCCCCGTCCCCCCCCCCCCCCCCCCAAGAACCTCCAAAAGAAACCAGTTCAATTTATTAATAAACTAAGGTTCATCATGTGTAAGGCTCAAGAGACTTTTATTTTAATGCCTATAAAATAAAATAAAGTCCTACTTCTCTTTGAATTGCATAATGATTTTTGAATTGCGAATGGATTTTACAACTTGCGAGCCTACTAAATATGTTCAATTACATTGGATAAATAAATATGGCATTAAGAATTTTACAAAGATGTGTGTTTCATTAATTTTGGATAGAAGGAAATATTTTGACAATGAACAACCACATTGTTTTAGCCTTTTTGGTGCTAAAATTGGAGGCTATCATTCCTCCCATGAACAATGATGAGCTTCCCTACGGACAAAAGAAGATGGTTGAACTCCATCATCAATGTGTACTCCTAAACAACCATCGTTATTACCTCACTCACTTCACTCTTTCTATTTTTCTTTTTCCCTCTCTATCTTTCATCTATAACTCTTAATACCCCCCATTGACAATGGAATTTTGAACTCATCCATGAAACATAAGGATACACACTTCTCACCCATGAAAGAGAATGACAATTCCTCCTTCAGTGCCAAATGAGAACGCATATTTAGATAATAAATTAATGCACACCTCAACTTAAGATTTTTGACTTGAAGACCTTCACTCATATCATCCACTTGCAAAATCAAAGAAGAAAGGGTTTTAATTGTCTATGCTAAGGATTAAAAAAGGGCTCTTGAGATATGTTTAAAATCCTACATGTATGAGATTATGGAGCTAATTTGCAAGAGAAGGGCAAGGTTATGATTGTATGGTTAAAGAGGTAGATATTAGATGAAATTCTTATGATTGAAAAGTTGCAAAACTAGCACACACAAAACTTGAAGGGAGTGAGCTTGGAGTGGAAGCACACGAGCATAAGCACGAGCTATGGTGGAAGGAGCAAGAGCAAGAGAGAGACACACACAAGATGTGGGAACTCCAACAATCACAATGTGTGGCTGGCCTTTCCTTTATTCAAATGCCACTGAAAGAATAAAGAATGAAGTGACAATGAGCAGATGCATAAGGGATCTTGCCCATCTCAGCCTTGTGCTCATCAAACTATGGACGATCGGCTTGACTAACCTTCACATGAGAAGGTAAAGGAAAGCCAATAAGCTTACCATCCTACATATGAAATCGTTCAAGGAATTTTTGAATATACTCCTTATGTAGACATATAAAGGAGGCCCTTAAAGTGATCATGCATGACGCACATCCCAAGAATATGCGAGGTCTCTCCCATGTCATTCATCTCAAAGCTCTTTGTGAGCTGAGTTTTCAAGGCATCCAACATGAGCTCACCTATAGCAATAACCATATTATACATAGAGAGTACCAAAATCATAAGGTTGCCATCACGAGCCTTCTTCCTGTATAAACACATATCCATATAACTATGACCATATCCCTCTGAATGCATAAAAGATCAAACTTGTGGTACCGTTCCCTAGGTGCCTACTTAAGGCTATAAAGGCTCTTTCTTAACTTGCATATACTAGGTGTTCCCTAGCTTTTTTTTCAAATCCCTTAGGCTACTGCACATGAATCTCATCATGCAAGTCTCCATGTAAAAAAGACACCTTTACATCCATTTGATAAATGTTTGGGCAACCAATGCTAGTACCAAGTGTAGGATCATCATTTTGACTCGTAGGAGAAAAGACTTGATCGAAGTCAACACCATGTTCCTACTTAAAACTCTTGGCTACCAATCTAACCTTATAAGCGGGTTTAGGGCATCCAAGGATACTTTTCAACTTGTATACATACTTTCATGGCAATGCCTTCTTGCCAGTAGGCAAAGGAACGAGTCAAACTCTGACTACATAGCCCTATCCCATGAGTGACTATTATCTCTGTATATAGCCTTATCATAAGAGAGAGGCTCGCCTACATCTATCACCATAAAATAATCCACTAAGGGCATAAAGCGCTCAAGCTCTAGTAGAGTGTCTCAAAATAGGTTGATCCTACATAGCAAGTGGGGCCTAGGCCACTAAAGCATTAGCTTCTACAAGCTATCTAGTTGGTTGTACGGTTGCAAGAGGGTCCTCTTGAAAGATCACCCTACGTACCTCAAAAACCTAATTAGGCTACTTATGCATCTTTTCCTTATGGAAACTACATCATGGTGGCTGCTACAGATAACCTTGTGAGCCTACAGATCCCATAGGCAATAATCCATCTCACCTCCATCCCCATAACCAAGAAATATGCATTTCACGAACTTAGAATCTAGTTTATTGAGCTTGTCCTCGGAAACATGACAGAATGCCTCACAACCAAAGATGCACAAATGACCATATGATGGAGGTTTCCTAGTCTATATCTCCTTTGGAACTTGGCAATCAATAGTAGTATAAGGGGACTAGTTAATCAAGTGTATGGCAATACCCAAAAGTGATGTAGTAAGCTTGCATGGCTAAGCATAGTACAGACTCTCCTAAATCATAATGTTAATGCGTTCGACAATACCATTCTGGGGAGGATTGCAAGGGGTAATCAATTGGTGCTTAATATCCTACTCGTCACAAAACTGCTCAAAAACTTTCGAGACATACTCATCCCCATTATTTGACCTTAGGCATTTTAGCCTATATCCAGATTGGTTCTTAACAAGAGCAATCCAACACTAAAAGGTAGATAACACATTCAATTTTCACTTAAATAAGGTAAGTTTAGACCTTTTGTGAGTAATCATCAATGAAGGTGACAAAGTACTTAGCACCACCTAGTGACTAACAGGACATGGTGTCACATACATCTTAATGAACATTAGCCAAAGGCTCACCCATGTTAGTTGCACCACCTAGCAACTGACAAGGCATGGGACCACATACATCTTAATGAACAAGAGCCAAAGGCTCAACCGTGTGCTTCATGGCAAGACTTCTTATGTATACTACGTGTCTACTTGCCATATAAACAATGATCACAAGACTCAAAACACTTATAGTCTAGGGGTGGAAGATACTAAAAACTAGTAAGCATTTTCATTCCTTTCAAAGATATGTGCCTAAGGTGACGATGCCAAAGAGATACATGTGGAATTGTAACCACAACCAAAACATAATCAACTAACCTAGATACAAGCAAACCATAGATGGTACTAGACTTAGCACCATGTGCAATAACAAGATCCCCACATTTAAGCTTCCATGAGGAATTACCAAAAGAGACAACATAACCTACATCATCCAAGGTGCCAACCGAGATAAGGCTCTTTGTGAGAGCTAAGACATGATGTACATCATGAAGGGTGAACACACTGTCTAAATCAAATTGTAGTTGGACATCACTAATACCAACTATCTCCAATGCTATGTCATTACCCAAACAAATAGACCCATTCATATTGTGATAGGAGTGAAAATCAATTCATGAATGAAGAAGATGCTTCCGCTACAATCAACAACTCTGACAGATTGTTTAAGGAATTTGTTCCCATAGTGGATTTTCTTTGTAAAGACCCTTGCCAAAGATATAAAGTCTCAAGCTTTAACTTTACTAGGCTGCCTATGAGCTAGTCTCCTAGGCCATGTTATCATGTGGGGGGGGGGGGGGGGAGCCAGCAAGTGTAGGGACTCATCATTTGAGGGGGGGTGTTGATAAATAACAAATGATGTATGCTCCAAGAAGAGATGTCGTGAATCCCATATGCACAGTGAGGATAGTGGAGAAGTTGGAAAGCTATAAAAGCATGTACTTGGTTCATTTTTTAGTGTAATGCTATTGTACTTTGTACTTAGAGTCTATAACTCTATCTGCTCAAGATTGTGTTTATGAGTCCAAGCTAATATATCTTGGAACCTAATTCACTTGACTGAAACTATGTGTCTAGTCATTAGTCTTCATGTCTCTTGCTTAGAGTTCAAGCCTCCATAGCTAAACTATGTTCAAGATCCATGTTTGTCAACACATAAGAATGAGGTGGCATTGTTACTAATATACTAGAGAATAAGGTAACATAAATGGGAAATAAATGTAGATCAATCCTTAGCAAACAAACTCCATTAATGAAGGAAAGCATCACAATATCTTACAGCACATAGAATTATTATTAAGGTTATTGTTAGTATGTGTGAGACCACTACCCATAGATACTAGAAAGTGAGCATTTGAAGGTGGACATTTATGCTCATAAACCAAAATCCAAATGCATGCAATAAGTATAATGGTGTATAACAATGGAGAATCTTAGAAATCTACTATAATCCTCTCATAAAAATACTTGTGTTTTGAATGTAAGATGGCCACCTTAAGGTCGATAGGTTTGAGAGCTCTAAATCTCAATTGGGTAGTATAAAATGCTCAAAGCAATTGAGTTTGGTGAATTATAGGCCCATTATCATCATTATTTAGGACGGGATTTATGTAATTGCAATCGTGCAACTATTAAGAACCAATGCTACAAAGGATTTTATCTAGCTCAATGCTTCACAATGGCAATGAGAATTAGATTGCAAGCCAAGGTCATCATGGTGGGGAGCACAAACACTTATGTTCTCATTACCCACAAATGTCAATATATCATTTTATTAGCACAACAAGGAGACAACAGTAGGAATGCATAGCCTTCAATTCATCAATATCCATTCTCATCTTGATGTGCAACTGTAACTATTGTGCAAACAATTCTCTGATCCTATGGTATCACTTTAGGACAATGAACCCATGAGGAATTGATGCCATCCATGGTGCCATAATTAGTAAGTTGTCATAATTATTATAAGAGTAACCATAAATCAACACCAATTAGGAGCAAAGTGCATATAGCATCTAGCTCCAAACATTTTTAATGTTACTATATGCATATTAGGTGCGTATTACACTAGTTGATAGACAAGTATGTTCGACCAATATGAAGGGCATTCACTGCACAATAGCTACTCACATGTCTTCTTAGCTCATGAAACCTTCTACATTAGGGACAATCTATTAGCCTACAAAGTAATCATCTTAGATAAATGCTTGTGTAAACATTTGTAGGGATACATTGATTATCTAACTACCTTGGTTTACTTTGAGTTGTTCATGCATGCACACTATTGTGCATTAATATGAAAGTATGATCCTAGGGGGGACATGCCTCACAAGCATTAAAAGTTTTGCTAATTCAAATTCCGGAGAGGTTATTTGATTATCTATTGAATTCTAAGGAAGTGCCTAGTCTAATACATGCTGCATGTATGGCCACACTACCATCTACTCCTCCCAAGGAGTGATAGGTTGATGCCAATCAAACTAGTGAGGGAGCTTCGATATCACATGGGAGTGATAAGCAATGCTAGTCATGGTGTGCAAGAGCTCATGCATTATTTCCCTCCTCTCATACTAATCATCTCATGCTAAAGACATGTCATAAAACACCAAACAAAAGAAGCCCAACAAGCACAATGAATTGCAATGTGGTTCTCAAACTATACTAATCTTGATATATGTATCGAGTCTATGTGTGCAATTTTAAGTCAAAGGGTTCCTAGTTATCCCCTAATATTAAATCCTTTTGCTTGTTGTTGGACAATTGCTATTATTATACATAAATCATTGCATAAACACGAATGCAAAGCAATTGCAAACATTTTGAATTGCCAAAAACAATCCCAAAAGTCTAGATCAAATCATAAGTACTATTACAAGTCTAGCTAGTCCATTGTCTTGCACAGGTGTTCTATTCATGCTTCAAGGTATCAAAAAGGAAATGCATATATTAAGATACTAGGGTGGGGCGAGGTTAACACCTTGCAGGTCAAGATCACTATTAGATCAATATTCCATGTCAAATGCCTTACTAACCACTTTTTCCCCCCAAGAAGTCAATGCATAGAATGAAGATTCTTCAAAGAGATAGGAACATTATCACAAGCAAGATATTAGTCAAGTCAAGAGCACTATCCTTCGTTTATGGAAAATTGTACCTGGAGTGTGGTTTGCTTTTATAGTATGGGTATCTCCATCATCAAAACAAGGATTTGGATGCTCCATTCTTTATCATGCCCTTGCAAGTGCGAGCTAAATTTGAAAATGATATTGGCTAGGGAAATGGATGGATGGGTAAGAGAGAGAGAGAGGGGTGAAAGCATAGTAAGGTGGTACCAAAATAGTTTGTCCCGGACATGACTAAACAAAGCTCGTATTACTTGTAGATAGATTCAATGGTTATAAGGTTAAGAAATAAAGCTTTAGCACCCTAAAAAATTTAATGCTTTTTTCAAAAACATTCACTAACCCATGTAGTGATTCTTTTTACGAGTGTTTAGTAGTGGCCCAATATAATGACTTTGAGGTTCTCTCTCTCTCTCTCTCTCTCTCTCTCTCTCTCTCTCTCTCTCTCTCTCTCTCTCTCTCTCTCTCTCTCTCTCTCTCTCTCTCTCTCTCTCTCTCTCTCTCTCTCTCTCTCTCTCTCTCTCTCTCTCTCATGTATGTTTGCTTGGAAAGCCAATAGGAAGGATCCTTCTCTCTCTTTGATCAATAGTGCTTTGTAATCAATAAAAAAGGAGGGTGGCTGGAAATGTAGCCAAGTTCACGTTCTTTGTCAAAAAGGCTTTTGGTATGGATAAAGTAGTAGTGAATGATATTTTTAGCTACTTTTTCCTTCTTCCATCACTCATCAAAGGCCAAAGCAAATGAGGTGCTTGTTTCAAGAATGCAGTGTATCTTGAACTCAATAAAGCAACCCAAGTCTTCAAGTGAACTATTCGTCAAAAGGACTAGCATGCTAATGCTAATCAATGCACCCTTAAATGATACCACAAGGCCTCCTCTAAATGTTCAAGTAGCATCCCAAGTTTGAAATATACATCATAGGAATCTTTATGCAGCAAGAACAAGGTTGGCTACAATGGATGATGGAGATCTTCATTGGGATATACACAAAAGAAAAGGATGAATGAGCATCATCACCAATGAAGTGAAGGAGCTAGTTTTCCAATATTGAGCTGCAAACACAAGAGCTCTACAAACAAGAATGTTGTATGTAGAAAGCACATTGGAGAAAATCACACATAAAATACATATGGTTCGCCATGGAAGTACTTAAGCACCTACCTAATCTTGTAGCTAGGTGACTTCTAGACCAAAAACTATATTGGCTTGTGTTTCACCAACCTGTATGGATGAGGCCTAACTAGATAAGCTACAACACAACCAAATCATCAAGTGACTACCTAGTCATATGGTAGATTTTCATGTGATGAATCAACTATTTAGTTAGAATTCAAGTTAAAAAACTACTTGTGGATCTTATTAGTTCACTTACATGTTAACACCTAGCTTCGTGGCTACAATTTTAAGTTTGCAACTAGTTGCTTTGCTAGATAGTTATTAGATGAGGAAATATCTAGGCGGCCATACTTCCAACTATGAAGCTAGCTAGGCAGCTTGTTAGTAGTTTGATATTTAACAACTATGTACCTTGCTAACATCCTAGTTTCCTAGACTATGTGGATAGGCACTCGATGGTTTTCAGGTTGAGAGCTACTAAGCTTGCTAGTTAGGAGATTGTAATGGGGTGCTTGGTTCAACAACTACTTTGTTAGTCATGGGATGTGTAGGTTAAGGGATGGGAATTACCTAGTTAGTAAAGGTATGCTTGGTTCAATAACTACCTAGTTCGTCAAGGGTTGCTTGGTCCAAGAACTACTTAATTAGTTAAGGGATACTTGGGTGAGGAATGGAAACTACCTTGCTAGTCAATGGAAGGTTTGTTTAGGAACTACCTAGTTAGTCAAGGGATGCTTATCCTAGGTCAAGGGGTGCTTATTTTAGGAACTACCTAGTTAGTGAGAGGATGCTTTGTTAGTAGAGTCATAGAATGCTTATGTCAGGAAATATATTTCAAGAACTACCTAGTTAGTTAAGGAATGCTTTGTCACAGTAACTAGTCAAGGGTAGCTTATTTCAGGAGCTACCTAATTTGCCATGTGATGCTCAGGTCAAGGGTGCTTGGTTAAGGTACTACCTATTTAGTCTACTGAGTATAGGGGATGGGAACTAAATATTTAGTTAAGAGATGCTTAGCTTAGGAACCAAGTAGTTGGTTAGGAGATTCTTAAATTAAGGTGCTTGTTTCAAGAACTACCTAGTTAGTCAAGGGATGATTTGTTAATATCTAGTTAGGGGATACTTAGGTCAAGAACTATGTTTGAAGAACTAGCCAGTTAGTCAAGGGATGCTTAGCTTACCAAAACACATTGAGAACTAACTAGGTGGCACCTATATACACCCAATTATTAGGATATTCATGGGTTCTATAGGGACTTTACTTCCTAAGTACATTACACCATTATGTCAAAATCTAACTTAAGAAGTAGAAAATACATTTCATTCCAAAATAGAAGATTTCATTGTTTATACCATTTTTACTATGATTGTGAAGCCATATACAAATAATAATAAATATGAAATGTCCTTACTCCAAGAAAAACCATCTAGATATCAATTAAGGGAGACTTTGTTAGGTATAGGTTGACAAACCACTAGCATAATCATATTCCAAAAGTAGCATTTTGCATAGTCATGGTATAGTAGAATTTGATGTTAAAGCATAGTGCATCATTACCAAGAGAGCACCAATTGAGGCCATTTGAGCTTCTCTCAACAAATCAAACTACAACAAGAGAGATAGAATCAATGAGCCTACTACAACAAGAGATGTTGAATATGGTTAGCACACTACACAGATTCTATAAATCTTCCTTTGCTTTCCATTCATATGATTGAGTGAAGAGAGAATGGTTGGTCTAGAGCTTGAGTACATGTTGATATGTGAAAGGTAGCTTGGACCAAAGAGAATGGAAGCTCTTAAAGTAATAAGGGTTTCATCTAATGCTACCAATGTGTTAAGCACCCATGAAACATAACAAATATTTACCTCCTTTGCCTTGGTCAAGTCCTTGATTGATTTTTTTCCCATTAAGTCTCTCTTGGCGACCAACTTCATGATAACTCGATCTCCTTTTTGAATTCAATGTAATCTCCAGAAAGGCTTCACAATTTTTTTTATTGCCAAGCTTTGTCAAGAATCCCCTTTCTTTCTTACAATTTTCAATTAGCTCTTCATATATAGACTAGTAAGCCCCATTTTAACTCATTTACCCCCTTGCCACTTGATATCCAATTATTGCTTTCACTTCTATTGTTTGTTTTTGCTTTTTAGGAGGTAGTGGAGGATTTATCCTCTAAATGTAACTAATTTCCTTTGACTTTCACATCGAATAGGGCTCATTCATCCACTATGTTGGTTCCTACTTCATCATGGACTAAGATCTATATGAGCTTCATCCAATCGAGATCAAAATTCAACTTTATGACCCTTCATGGATGTGTAAGTCAATGTCCACCTACAAGTTCTCAACCTTAGAACCACTATCTATTATCAAACTAAAGTGCATGTTCTTGATGCATGGGTTTGCCCCAAGCTTGAAGCACTTTAAAGTTAATTATAACACCCCCATCCTTGTATCAATTATGCCATGGCAATATGAACTTCCTAGGGAGGTCATCGAAAGCATTGCATGTTACAAGACTCCTTCTAAAATGTATGTACCCTTAAATTTCTTAGGAACCTACTAAGTTTGATTACAGGGTTGGCAAGCTTAGATGTTTTTCTTACTATTGTTTGTCCATTTCTTCTACCCAAGCTTTGAAACTTTGCCAAGTGGTTGGGTTTTTCTTTTAGGACCAATCCCAAAGGCACTTGCACATTTTGTGAGGCTATGTGAGACATGACACTTTTGCCTACATCCTTAAATCTATTATACTTTGGTTGTCTATGGAATTGACATGAATACCTAGGTATATTGTGAGGCTCTTCTTGCTCTTGAGACTTGCTTTTGAGAGGGATGGTTTTGGATACTTCTAGGATCACTACTTAATGGCATACTCCATTTGTTCACGAGCCTACATACACTATTTTCGATCTCCTCAACTAATGGTTTGAATTAGTTGTGAATGTCTTTGACATGTTCTTTCACCTTGTCAATAGCTTCAAGTTGATACCCTAATCTCTTATCTTAGCAAGCTTTACGAATATTGAAGGAGGATGAAAACTTGAGTAGCTTCAGTCTCAAATTTCAATATGACCTTGTTTAAGCCTTTCTTTGGGATCTCTTCTTTGCATTCTTCATTCCAATTATTGAATCCACTAATGATGGACAAGATAGCTAAATCATGTCATCTTTCTTTGGGCTCTAGTAATTGCATTCAAAGGGATAAGGCTCAAGTCCTCAATTCTCTTTTCTACTATAAAGAGATTCACTAGAGAAGAAGGCACTATGGCCTTGCTTGTAGATGCTTTCTTCTTGGCATAGTCAAGGTACATGTGGATTATTCCATATTCTATGCATCTTTGATCTACCTTGGGGTCTTTCTCAACTTCCTAATTCTTGGGGGTGACAAGATGAGACATCATAGGGTTGGCCACAAGCCCCAACAAGCTCTCTCTTCTCAAGGTCCCATACCTCTACCTCTTCCTCATGTGAGGAACATGGAAAGGATCAATTAGTAGTCCATAAAGGCCTTGTTTCCATCCTCATCTATTGCTATGCATAGGTTGGTACGGATTTCCTTATCTAAAGTTCTTTGATAAAATGAGCTAGGGCATCACCAAGTAGGCAAGTGATGTAGGGCCTTAATAGTCTAGGTATTTCTAAAGGATTTACATATGTTATCAATATTCCACGAGTTGTACATCCTTGCATGACTCCTACATTTTATGGCTCAAGACATTTGATTGACAAGTGATTGAGCTCAGTGTACATAGTTTCATGTCCTTATCTCTTCTTGTTCCTTTCCTTAAGATAATCATCTAATTTCACTTCATCAACTATTGAGCTTAGATGAGTCCTGTCTAGGCATGCAAATTTCAATCTAATCTGGAGGGAAAGCATGCATCAATTCTGTGTATTACATTATATGACTTTTCATCCTTAATTCCATTGACGAAGACTAATGAGAGCCCCCTCTAGGTTGGTATTTCTATAGTGGGTGCCCTCTTGAATAGGCTTTGAACAATGTTCACATTGTCCCCTAATAGCATTGTTCTCTTTTTTTTCTATGTTCACATAGTCCCTAATAGCACTACTCTCATTTTTTCCTACATTCATGAGCTTGACTATAAAATCGTCTCTATAGCCCATTTTCAAGAACAGCTTGATAAAAAAGTCTTTAAGGCTACAGAAAGTTGCCTTCTCAATCAATTCAAGACTAGTAAACCAAAGTCCTACCCTTTTCTCATGGGCACAAATCAAAGTCTTAAGCTTCCTTCTCGTCTAATATCAAAATTTCAGCTTTTCAAAGCTATTATAAAAACTCTGCAAAGCTGTAGACATCCTTTTTTTCCTTGTGCTTATCAACTTGCTTAGCTACTATTGTGATTTTGGATTGTTTCTTAGCCATAGTATTCACACCCTATCTAGTAAGTAGACTAGTGACTAGAGAGGCAATGGCTTCCTTAGCTAAGGTATCATCAAGAAGACTTTTATGCATATATCCAGATATTGTATTTATGTATGTGCCCACCATTTTACCATCACTCACAGGTCTTCATACTCCATCTAACTCCTGTTTCTACTTGTTGATGACTTCCTTATCAAATTTCAACATTTATCTTATGGCTCTTAAGATAAGTGCCTTACAATTCTCAAGTCGCCTTGTAGGCTTCTAGCTATTGTCAATCAAATGGCCCTGCATTCGCTTATGTCCCTCTTGGAAGGCTCTCAAGGCCTATTTTCTCTTTTAAGTATTTGACCTTCAAATTTGCACATTTGACTTCTCTCTAATTCCCTTGGTCATTGACTTAGACTTTTAATTTCAAAAATTTATCCTCTGTTTTATTGTTACCATAGATGCTTTAATGGCCCTAAAGGAGTAGATTGTGCCTTTTAATACTTTCTTTTTATAATTTACATAACATCCAAGGTGCACGTAGAAGGATTCCATTCTTATCTACCCAATATACATACATCCTTCAACTTCTTATTGAAAGTCATCACATGCATACCTTTGGTTATCAAGCTTCCCTATTATGCGATCCCAAATTGCACAAGCCCTTAGTATCACGAGTGACTAATTGTTTCTGCCAACCTTAGAAATCATTATTTTAGCCTTTATGACCACCAAACCGAGTTCTTACCAATCGATTTTAGTTCAATTTTGACACTAGTTCAACTAGGATATACCGAACACTATTATTTTACTTTAGTTTTCAAGGTCTATCTCAAAATCCAAGCATCTAATTTTCATAAATTGCACATATCTGACTATGTTCACATCTCATTGCATATGTACTCAAAAATATAGCATATAAGCTCCAAAACCATGTCCTTGGACAAGCCAAAATATTGTTGAGCTATATGTAGATATCTTTCTTTCATCCTTCAATAGGTTTGTACAAAGCTTATACTCGTATACTTTGAAATTGATAACTTCTCTTGATATTGAAGATATGTACATTGCTCTGACAAACCTTGCCATTATGGCTTTTTGTTCTTGGTCAAATATGTTAGCTTTTTCTTGTGTTGATTTAACTATCCATTTAAGTAGAAATACATTAGTTACAACCTTTACTCTTACGAGTAAAATCTACCATTGAAATTTGAATGATCTTACATTGAGAGATCTTTGTCTTCTTTCTCCTTTTTTCATTCAATGCTTTTCATGAAAGAAACATTGTGTTTCTTCATGCTATATTCACTCCTAATTTTTCTCACCTTGTACATGGTAGGAATACCACCAATCCGTGGTTCACAAACTTCACAAATGTAGCAAATACCGAAAAGGTTTAAGAGAGTGTTGGACTAACACAAGGTTGTCCATCCCTCAATATCATCCAAGAAATGATAAGATAGAAAGGGAACCACACAAAGGTGACACTCCTGCATATATGGGAGTTACCATCAAAGGGAGCCAAGGCAAGGGAACCACATAGATAAATGGTTCTTGAAGGACGGCTATATTCCCAATTTTGTAGCATAATGGCTCCTATGATTTATCCTGAGAGAAGACTCCTGAAGTCTAATCCAGATGCTAGCTGAGTCTAAACAAACTGCTATGTGGAGCAAAAGAGTAGCACCACACAATCACCACTTCTCCTGGCATACAAGAAAACTGGTTCTTGAAGGATGGGCATATTCCCACTTTTGTAGAATAATGGCTCCTATAATTTATCCTCAGAGAAGACTCCTAAAGTCTAATCCAGATGCACCCTCCAAAAGGCCCTTACTAGTAAAAATGCAACAAAGGAAAGATCAATTCCTCACATGGACATACCTATCCCCTACTATGAGGCCATCTATATCATCCAAATCAAGGCATCCCACACCCACAAGACAAAGTATAAGCCTGCCCATACTGTACCCCATGCATTTTTTTTAAACTTGTGCATCATTAGACACAAACCAAGTATATGATTTGCCACATAGGCCTCTCTCTCTCTCTCTCTCTCTCTCTCTCTCTCTCTCTCTCTCTATATATATATATATATATATATATATATATATATATATATATATATATATACTACTCTCAAACAACCCAACTGTGTACACATGAAGCAGTAACATAAGTGGTAGGGGCAAGGTCAATCTTCAATTGCAAAACGCTTCAAAGCGGTTTATCTTTCCCGTAAGATACCAACCTTCAAAAGGAGGCCCATGCAATATAGCAACAAAGAGGCAACCTTCACAACAAAATTTGAGGCTACTGTTCATGTTTGAGGGTTGAACAAAGTAACATCCCTTTAAATGTGAGGTTAATGTCAATGTAAAATTTTACATATACATTGATACCTTGTTAAAATTCAGTGATTGTCAGAAAAATATTTAATAGCTTGTCCATATTCAATGGTTATCAGAAAGCATTCTGCCTGGTCAACCACGCTGCTGCAGTCTCATGTCCTTGTAAGAGAAGCTTTGACACAAGCAATTTTCCCCAAAATCTTGTGCGCCTGAGTTTGTAGGGTGGCTCTTTTGGACATCAAAAGCTTGCCCACTGTGTGCGACTGTAGTCTTCCACCATTCCACTGCATGACTCCCTTAAGATGAAAGACTGCACATTGATTGATGTAAAAGAAGCCCTCAACAAAGTTAGTTTACCACTGCCGCAATGAAAGCCTTTTTTGGAAGGCTAAGCCATATCAAAAGTTTACCACTGCCACTATCAAAGCCTTCATTTTTTGGAAGACTTAGCCATATCAAAAGGTAAACTTTTGGCTGATGAAAATCCAATCATCAGCAGAGAAGTAAGCTATGGTGCATTGCAGTATTCGCTGCAGTTGCAAACAAAATTTTTACCAATCTGTCGGAACAAAACATCATTTCAGGGGTGCACAACACAGAGATATATCTATGCCAGCAACCTCCATGGCATTGCAAACCCACTCTGGTACATCCCCTTGAGGAAACTGCACCAAAACCAGGAAACTCTTATCCACTTTTGAACTCACAATATCAGAAGAAATCACCATAGCTTTAAAGGCAATCTAGACTGGTAGAGAAACCTGTTTTCGAAGAAATTCTTGCACGAACCTGCAATTTTTAATAATCATCAGTTAGCAAGTTAGCATTACTTTTAAAAAGGGGCAAATCAGAACTTCGATACTTCAAAATTTTAACATCCATGGGCAACCATAATACTCACTCAGGAAACCGTTGTTGTAGTATGGACTCGTGTAAGTCACGACTCAGCTGGAGAAAGAGAAGCTTGCATCTTAGAATCACAGAGATTTAAACTACTATTATATGATTCAAGCAGCTAATTGCAACAATGATGCAAAACACGTCTGAAACAACTCACCTTCATCATGTAAGCCACATTGTGGTATGACACAAGCTGTGATCCTAAAGCATCTTTTGTTACAAGACTGTGAAGGTATGCACGCGTGTAACGTTTGCAAACCTAGAAAACCACAATCTGCTTTGCAATCAATTTGCAAAAGACATTAAGTGTAAGTCTGGTCATCTAGTGACTCAATCTCAAATTCTAAGAATAAGAAGTAAAGTACCATGCAAGAGCAAGTCTCATCCAAGGGTCGCAGATCGGTTGACATTGACGCATGTTTCAGCTTTAGAACCCCCTGTCATGGAGTGAAAACCATGATATCAAGCAGTTAAATACAAAATGACTCGTACACTGCATGCTGCAGTTAAGCTTTAAAACCTGCCCATTCATGGCATGTGAAAACTATTTCTCCTCTTCAGTTTTAGATTTTTCTGTTTGAAAACAACAGATAGGCTATAATCACAGTAAAAACTTCAAAGTATTTTAGAACCAAGAGCATCTATTAGAGACTTTCACTGTCTTAAGCATAACTATGCTCTTTCTAAGAGTGTCTGTCTTAAGTTCTTGCCATCAACTAACCTCAGGAACAAGTGCCGTGCCAAAGCGAGCTGTGCGTGTGGGATATACACAGTCATACATATCTGCACCTAATGCACTGCACACTACAATATCCAGGGGAAACCCAACCCCCTGCAAAAAAAAAACGAATGCACAAAACATAAGCAAAACTTCCAAGTACTCTGCAAGTTTCAACAAATAATACTAGTAGAGAACCCATTATTTAGCAAATGGTTGTATTTGCTACTGCAGAAAATGCAAATTCAATGACTCATCCCTATGTGTGAAAAGAATCCAGCGCAAAATGCTAAGAGGGGATGGAAAAGAAGCTGTCAAATCTACACATAGACTCATCGAAGTTTTGCGTATTCCTCTGATACTATTGCGTTCATCAGAAATCACATAACAAATTCCACTGCACTACATGCAAATCCAATAAACGACATTTTCTGTGATTAAAGTGGTATATGTATCTGATAGTTTTGCTTTCATCAGTAGCACATATTAACAATTTTAACACTAAACCTGCCAATGAAGTACATCAAATGTTGTGGGCAAATAAGTGATGATACATCAAAAGCTGTGGAGAAATAGGTAATGATGGAAATTGTTAAGAGAGGCCCAGAAATCTGAGCAAATAAACTTGGGCATTTTTGCTGGCATGTCCTGACCAGAAGAGCAGGCCATATGAAGAATTTACAAAGACCAACATCATAGAATTGCAGTCACAGTTTTAGTGGGGTCACATAAACATTTTTGTTGAGGTTTTCCAAAAGCAGCATTCATCAACAGGTAGCAGGTCTAGACCCACCTTACACTAGATCCAGTCTTGCCAGTTATCAAGGTTCAGATATAATACAGTTGACCAGCTCTCATGTTCAAATAACTCTTATGCAGATAATGATTTAGCCAAGTGTGGACTATGTTTGAGCAATCCAGAGCTGGTTCAACTAATTTAACAAATACTCAATGGGAAAACTTTCACTCCAATACTCATTCATAGAACTTGTGTTTAAGATCTATTTCACTATACATGCTGCGGTCCTGGGCATAAGTCATATACCACGCCCCTGCAGTGCACTGTATGTTTCCCAAGGGTTTTGCTGTATATCTCTTACTATTTTCAAATTGTATATCGCAATTCCCACTTGAGGTAGAAGTGTTATTTTGTTGTCTTCCTCTTTCTCTTGTTGAAGTTAATCCATGGGTCCTGTCTTGAATATATTGACAATGCATTAGTTTCAGTTTGAAATTTTTGTTACACGTGGTGCCTAACCATATTTTTAGACAGTTACAAGAACTATAAGAATCAGCATACCAATAGAAATTGCTGCAAGTATATTTGCCAAAGGTGAAACTCTAATCATAGTCCAGAAGGTGGACTTCTTATTTGAATCATTTCACTAGAAACTTTGGCAAAGACAAATGCTCCAAAAATCAACATGTACACACAAGTGCACAGAGAGATCACTTGTTTTGCACTGTTTCTGGATGCAGAGAAATGTTCGTGTGTCCTGAACTGCCCTGTTCTTTTTGTTCAAAATACAATCGACGAAACACTTTCTTGGTTACTATGACAACTCTTAACAAGGACGCTGCACACTTCATTTCTTATGAGTGTTACGCCGCTCATGTCACTTAACTTTAAATCGTCTCTCATTCACTACTGACCATGTCTGGAGCAAACTACCCAGAAGGTAGAAATCACCCAAGGACACAAAAAAGGTGGCAGTAAAAAAATCAGAGCAGAAAACAAGGTATGTGCAGGCTGTGGACCAGGTTACAAGCTCACAGCCTAGTAGCAGCTACCAGCCACCACCCAATACAAGCACAGACATGCCACAATACAAAGCACAACCCAACATAGATGCCTAAGAGAAGTAAGCGAAAAACGAGAGCTCGAACCCGTCATGCCTTTGCTGCCATCGCCCCCATCCAGCACCACCATCGCACCCACCCAGAGCCTCCCCTGCCTTCCACAGAACTCGCCTCCCCCTCCTCCCACCATCCAGCCTTCCCTCTCCCTCCGTCCTGTCGCACTGCACTGCCTTTCAGCAAACGCGCTGTGCCCACGCCCTCTCCCGCCAGCTCCACAACAGATTTCTCAAACACCCAGTCACTTTACTTTTCCCCAGACTCGCAATAAAGTACTATGGGCCAATACCTCTAGAGGTGGGGATCTTCATGGTTCATAAGTCGAGGGGCAAGGTCCATCTACTAGCACCACTGGATGGACCAAACTACGTTTTTTTCCTTCAATCCTCTCACTCTGGGGATTGGACGACGACACAAATAGAGGAGGAGTTGAAGAGTCGGGTGGAGGACCACATCTCCCAGTGGATGGGAGAAGAAGGACTAGCACTGTTTGCATAGCACTAGCCTAGTTGCATAATGGACATTAACTGGTGGGCTGGTGCCGAGGTCCCACACTTGAGCATTATCTTTGGAGCCCCTCCACAGTGGAGAGCTCCGCGGGATGTCATTGAGTGGCCCCTGGGCTAGTGCCGAGGTCCCACACTTGAGCATTATCTTTGGAGCCCCTCCACAGTGGAGAGCTCCACGGGATGTGATCGAGTGGCCCTTGGCACAGGCGGCCCGTTTCTACCAATGTATAGAGTCACGACTCCAGCATGGCTGATAGATGCATTGATAGTACCACCTGGAGCATCTGTGAAGAAAACTGCTAGGGTTTGCACCAAGGACACACAAAGTGTACAACCACAACAAAAACACAAAGAGACAAACGCAAACACAAAGGGCAAAACTCAAAAACTCAAACACAGAAACTCAAACACAAACAGAAGAAGGGAGAGAGAGAACATAACTCTTGAAGTGAATGAATGTTGTAAATGAATGTAAGAGTGTACAGTGTGCTCAAGGGCAGAGCGATATTGGAGTGTGACGTCCACCGAAGACGAATCCCAAGTCTGTGACCACCAGTTGGAGTGTACGAGTGCTGAATAGTGAATGGCAGCGGGCTGGTCACCAAAACGCAGCAGTTTCAAGTCTGTCAACTAGTAAACACAGCAGCATGCCGCCAATCGGAGGCTGAAAACTGCGCACAGTCTGCTATAAACAGCAAACTGAAAAAGTGTCTGATGTGGCTGGCGATGATTGGATGATCAGATTGCAGCAAATGAGGATGTCGCTAGCAGCTGACATCAACATGGATGAAGGCACCAACAGCATCAGCAAACACAGATGGAGTGGCAACAATCTTGAGGGCTGGACAGCCACATGGGAGAAGGCACGTGGAGTGAGAATCCTACACAGACGGAATGAGGCTGAATGGGGGCAGCCTGTCTATTTATAGATTGGAAGGGCGGCCCAAAAATTAGGGTTTCCACTAAACTCTCTCGAACCGCTCCCTGTTTTAGGGTTTTGCTCTAAAATAGCATTTTTTAGTGTGTTTTGGGACCGTTTAAGAGGCTAATCAGCAAGTAATGCATGTTTTAGCTCAACACCCCCTCCCAGACCCAAAACTGAGCTGAAAGGTGAGGCCACCCATTGTGATGTTTAGTGACCCCAAGGCGTCCCAACCCAAAGCAACCAAGGCATCGAACAAAGGGTGCACGGCGGCTGCCCAATGGCCTGCCAAGACTACAGAGGCGATGGTTATCTTACCAAGGGAATCCATGTAGTCACCCAAGAGAGGACAAGGCATCGGACAAAGGGTGCACGTCGGCTGCCCAATAGCCTACCAAGCCCTACAAAGGCGGATGGAACCACATGGAACTTTTTTTGAAAAAATAAGTGAGGTAAATGTTATGGGATGCGGCCAATTGAGTAAAAGTGACCCAGAAGACGGGAGTAGGTAGGATACACCCAACACATCAGAAAACAATACAAGCTAACCCATCCGCTCAAGGTGTTGATGACGAGAAAAATAGGTAATGAGGTATCCACGTGATGAAGGAGGACGGTGGTGTGATGGCATCTATCGCCGGTGGAAAATGCCTAGGATCCACTTAAGTGGTGCTCTGCACAATGAGATGCAAAGTATCCTACATGCTGAGGAATACTCATGCAGCAAGTGCCACTTGGATAGTGTGTGCAAAGGGTAAGATACGACAAGGGAGAGAAGCCGATGTCGAAGACAAAAGTGCTAAAGCTTGTAGAATACCAAGGAGAGTAGAAATTCTCCTCTCAACCTAGAGGTAGATGCCGAAGAAGGAAGAGCCTGATGTCAATCTTTGTATGGTGCCGAGAATCATAAGGAATGAAAGAAGAGGAAGTGGATGAAGCATCCCTCTAGAAGAGCAAGGTAGAAGTCACCGCCATGATAGCATCAAAAGAGATGCTGCACGATCTGCCTCGGGAGGGAAAACTGCCATGCTAGAAGAAGAGCAAGCACTCCTAGGATGATAAAACCATGAAAGGAACGGTGCGCATTCCCACGTATCTAGCCCAGGTAGAACCAAAGCAATCTACAAGTTAGCCCTACACTAAAAGATAAAACCCTACAAAAGAGATGAGAATCTGCAAACACAAAGATTAGTGGTAAGATGCTCCAAAGCAAAACATAACAGAAAAGGAAATCTAACTCAAAATAAATGCAATGAATGTGTATGTGTGTGAGTAAATGCAACGGAAGTCAAAAGAATGGAAAAGCTAAGGACAATGAATCCTATGGGCCCGACTCTAAGAGTGTGAAAAATGAATGCTAGATTCACTTAGGGTATCTGAAAGGACCTAGAGACATGCTAGTCTAAGAAGGTGGTCACGATCACGTATATCCAGTAGCAGAGCGCTGCCAAGGTAACGCTTGATGAGGTGGAAAGGAAGGTGAGATAGATGCATGAAGTACAATGGGATCAAAACCTGCGAACCAATCAACCAATCCCTCAGGGGTAGTGAAAGAGATGGGCTGCTAAGGCTATACTCGAGCCACATGTCCAGTAGCAACAACGGGTGTTGAAGGAGCAGATGAAGCAGGAGCGAAAGGCGTAGCCCCACTAGACTCTGTAGTGGTCTGTTGTGGCTTTTTAGGTGGAAGACCTTCGGCCTTGGAGCGACACTCCTCGCCCACATGGCTTGCTCTCTGGCAGTGTGTGCAAAACCGGTTTTTCTAAGGGAGTTGCTGCCAAATAGGTCTAGATTCTTTGGTTCCATTTGAGGAAGAGGAGTTACGCGTTGATTGGCTTGCCTTCACACCTTGCGAGTTCTTGCCACTAGTGGTTTTCCCTCCCGAAATAGAGACAACCAACCCCCTCTACTCTAAATAAGACTGGGATGAGGATTTCTTGTGGACTTGGTAATACAGCCTCGCGTAACACAAGAACTGGCACTCAAACTCGTAGAAGGTTGGCAATATAGGTTGGGAGATGATGTGGTGAATGAAATTAAAGTACTTTTCAGGCAACTTATTCAAGAAAAATGTAACCTAATCGTCATCTGACTTTGGAGAGCCAGTAGTGGCGAACTCGGTAAGTAGCCACCTATATTCAAACAGCTTGACTATCCTCCCCTTCTTTAATAAAAAACTCTTGAAGCTCAAAGTCAAGATTGATGTGCCGAGTACGATCACGAGTCACATAGCGGTCAAGAAGATGACTCCAACGCTCTGACGCGAGCGGAAAGTGCTGTAACTGAGAGTGAAACTCAGGAAGCAATCCCTGCATCAGCTTAACATTGGTTGTGGCATTGCGGGCTCTCCATTGACGGATTTAGTCAAGGTGAGCTAGTCGAGGGTCTAACATAGCTCTAGACCAATGACGAGGTCCCAAAGACCCTGGGACTCGAGCACTTGTTGCATGAAATTAGACCAAGTGGTGAATTTTGACCCGTTAAAACGGGCCTTATCCGTGAAGTGCTGGGAATAAAGGCCTCGCGCCTTTTAAATGTGCTCAGGTGTAAACACATCCTTAGCACTTGTACTTCCACATATATATCTATCTAAAAATCTAAAGATACTCACTCGTCATTGTATCTAAAAACGTGCTCACTCTCTACTCTACTCTCTCTGGCTCTCACTGCACGTGGGACAGTCTGTCTCGATCTTCGTGCCTAACCGGTCCTTCCCTACAAACTGGTATCAGAGCATAAGGTGCTACAGACGATCGTCATGCTGAGGCAGAAGACCAGCGTGGGGACGAGACAACTCAAAGGCGAGCAGGAGAGTCACAGGCGACAAGGCCAGACAACAGCGAGGAGAGAGTGGCGAACTCGCGACCAACTGACAGGCGTCTCCAGCAAATGTGACGTGCAGACAGTGGGTAGCGGGAGCAACAGTCGATTGCAGCAAACATGGACCAGGCGTGCAGCTACAACGCTGACGAACACCAGGCGACGAGGCAACCACCACACCACAGCAGGCAGCGACGAACAAGTCCCACGAACAGCGTGTGCAGTAGTCGGCAAGCAACTTTCGTCGGGACACATCGCGCGTGGCGGGACAGTCGAACAGAATCAACGGACCCCGTCACAATTTTTTTAAAATCTTTTTTTTTTAAAACAAAAAAGTCAACTTCTTTACGGAGTTTTGCGCGCCAGGCACAAAAGGCCAGATTTGTATAATTTTGGCCCAGAAATTTGGGGCTTCTTCAAACTCAGTACTCTTCATGCAAAATTGAGAAAACTGCGTCAAAATTGCACACATTCTGCGCATTTGAATTAGGGATTTCGCCAAAATTGTACAAATTTTGCTCATCTGAGTGAAATTTCTCAACATTGGACCCATAAAATTTGGGGCTTTTTCCATATTTGGAAAATGTAATACAAGACAAGCAAATTTGTCTCAAAAATTATAGGAATTTGTATAATTTTTCCTCTAACATTTGGGGCTTTTAATGTACATGCACAGATTGGGCTGAAATTTATCTTATTTCTCAATATTGAGGCACATTGGACCCCGTGCAATTTGGGTAAAATTTGTGCAACATTTGGTCATTTTATATACATGCAGGTTGAATTCCGCGCAATTTGGATATCAACACTTGGTAAAATTTGGGGGTTTTACTGAAATTGCTCTATTTTGGCAAAATTGGCTTGTCCTATGCATGCCAAAGGAAATGCCAATGTGTGTTTGATGCTTTGAGCACAAAATTTTGGCCGTTCGTGTCAAATTTTATGCCCCTAAGTACATGTACAACAAAAATTACAACTGAAATTTTGGGATTCCTCATGTAATGTGATGCACATGCCCTTGAAACAACTGTAATCAATTGGATAATGCTGTAGCACATGGTTTGGTGCTTCGGAAAATTTAATTACAAATCTAAAATCTGTGCTTCTGCGTGGTAATTTATTGCTGATTGGTAATTGTTTGTACCTTGGTCACTTGGGTGACATTTTGAGCTTGCATTTGCTGGTTTTTTTGTCACATTTGGGCTGAAAATCATGGTTGGCAGCAATGACAACAGTAATTTGATACACATAAAGAATCTTGAAGGCGCACACAATTTTGCAATTTGGCAAAAGCAATGCTACAATATCTTGTTACAACAGAAGCAAGCAAAGCCAATCAAAACCAAAGGAACAAAGCCCACGGACATGGATCAGGACGATTGGGATGAGTTAAATGAGCTTACACGCTTAACCATAGAGCTATCAATTTCTGATGCCTTGCTCTTCAACATTGAAGGTTTGGAGTCTGCATATGCTACATAGACTAGACTAGAAGAACTGTATACACAAAAGAGTGCTGCAAGCAAAGTGTATTGGCTGAAAAAGCTTATGGATTTGCGTATGAAAGAGGGTATAGCAATGTCTACTCGCTTGAGTGAGTTTAACTCCATTTTCAGCCAACTGGTTGCCTTAAAGTTCATGATTGATGAGGAATTTAAGGCTCATTTATTGCTTTGCACTCTACCAGAGAGTTGGGATACATTCAAGACTGCTATGAGCAATCCTAATGTAATCCTTTTGTATGCTGATGTAGAGAGTGCTCTACTTATGAAAGAGATGAATCGGCAAAACAATGCATCCAGTAAGTCTTCCAGTGCTTTGTATACTAGGGGCAGATCACAGCAAAAGGGCAAATATGATTGCAAGGGACGCAATAAATCACATGGCAAAGATGTTGAATGCCACCATTGTGGCAAGAAGGGTCACTTTAAACGTGACTGCTACAAATGGAAGAAAAAGAAAGGAAAAGTCAAGAAGACAGATGATAACAAGGAAGAGAAGAAGGATAAACAACCTAAGAAGAGTAGTGTAAAAATTGAAGAGGTAAATGTAGTCACTCATGACAATTATAGTGGGAGTGATGTACTCTTTGTCTCTTTACACTTTGGTCCATGCCTTACTTGCAGATAAAGATGATGACGTGCATACCTGGATTCTTGATTCAGGTGCTTCCTTTCATGTCACCTCTCATCGTGAGTGGTTTTCCGCCTATACAAGGGGTCGACATGGTGTTGTCCATCTTGGGGACAACTATGCATGTGAGATTGCAGGTATTGGCAGTGTGCAGTTACAGTTTCAGCATGGCTCTGTCTTCATACTTCAGCATGTAAGGCATGTACCTCAACTCAAGAAGAGCTTGATTAGCACAAGATAGCTAGATGATGATGGTTTTCATACCACATTTGGTGATGGAAAATGGAAGATCTGTAAGGGATCTAGGGTTATTGCCAGAGGTTGCAAGAGTGATACTTCGTGTCCACTTCATGTATCTAGTGTGAGTGACCATGTTGTTGCGTGACCGAGCAACCAAGCATTTCTTTGTGGCATGGCCAGTTGGGACACATGAGTCAAACAGGAATGAAAGTGTTTTCTCGTTTGGGTTACTTGTCATGTCTTCGTTATGCTAATTTTGAGCATTGTAATCATTGTATTTATGGCAAACATACACAAACGTCTCACAAAAAGTCTCTTTCTTTGAAATCTTCTCCTCTAGAGTTAGTACATTCAGATGTATGTCAAATGCCACGATTATCTTTAGGGGGGAAGAAATATTTTGTCACCTTTGTCAATGATGCTACACGGACGGTATGGGTTTATCCCATTCATAGTAAGGATGAAGTACTTGATAAGTTTAAAAAATTCTTGGCATTGGCTGAAAATCAGACAGATAAGACACTTAAGTCTCTTCGCTCTGACAATGGTAGTGAATATGTGTCCAAGGCCTTTCAGGCATTTTGTGACAACAAAGGGATAAAGAGTGAGTTCACTACCCCTCATAATCCACTCCAAAATGAAGTTGCAGAGTGTATGAATCGGACCATACAAAATAAGCTCCGTACGATGCTATCTCATGCTGGTTTTTGGGCAGAGGCTGTTATGACAGTCGTTCACTTGATTAATCACTCACCAAACAGGTGTGTGTATGTGTGGGTGGGGGAAAGGGGGGGGGGGGGGGGGGGGGGGGAAGGGGGGAGGGGGGGGAGGAGTGGAGGTTTCCCAAGAACCGTGGTCAAGCAAGCCACCTTCATATGCTCATCTGAAAGTGTTTGGCTGCAAGGCTTTTGTGCACAACATAAAGAAATATGTAGCAAACTTGAGCCAAAGTCCTGTAAATGCATTTTCCTAGGATATGGTGGCGAGGGTGAAATGGGATATAGATTGTGGAATTCCAAGAAAAGGAAAATAGTACGAAGCAATGACGTTATCTTCCGAAAAGATCGCATGCACAAACAGCCTGAAAATCTGAGGAGGTCCGTAGGGTTGTATTCCGAGAAGAAATACCTTTTGGACAGCAAAATGTGCCCATTGTACAGCAGCAAATACATGGTGTAAATGAACCAGTAAATGCACGAAATGATGCTGGAAATGATCAGCCAGCTGTTGCCCATGAAAATGAGCCGTTACATATGCAAGAACAGCCACGACAGCAAGCTGTTAATGCTGATTTGCAGGCTGAAATGCCAGGACAGCATTCTGAAAATGGAAATTTGCAAGAACAGCCAGCAAACAATGACCATTGGGTTAGGAGATCGTCTAGGGCTACTAGACAACCTAACAAGTTTGTTCCTGGTGCAATTAGTGTGGCTGATTATGTCATGTTGACAAACCGTGGTGAACCATCTTGCTTCAAGGAAGCAATGGACAGACAGGACAGCAAGAAATGATATAAAGCCATGCTATCAGAGATGGAATCTCTTAAAAAAAATGGCACTTGGAACTTGGTGCAATTGCCTAAAGGGCAAAAAACTCTTCCATGCAAATGGGTTTACAAGATGGTCACTTTTGGTTCCTCACCAAAGTGCAAAGCAAGATTGGTTGCAAAAGGGGTACAAGCAGGAGCATGGAATTGACTTTGATGAGATTTTCTCTCTTGTAGTCAAGATGACTACATTGAGAACCATTTTGGGCTTGGTTGCAATTGAGGATATGGAGCTCATACAGATGGATGTAAAGACTGTGTTTTTACATGGTGATCTGCATGAAGACATATATATGCAACAACCTAAAGGGTTTGTTGAACAAGGGAAGGAAAAAATGGTATGTAAACTCAAAAGGAGTTTGTATGGGCTGAAACAAGCACCAAGAGAATGGTATCATAAGTTTGATACATTCATGTAGTCCCAAGGCTTTCATAGAAGTCAAGTGGATCACTGCTTGTACACCAAGAAGGCAGCAGATGGTAGCCTGGTTATCTTGGTTTTGTATGTTGATGACATGTTGATTGCTGGCAAGGATACTCATGCCTTGGATTCATTGAAGCAAAGTCTTCATGGTAGCTTTGACATGAAGGATCTTGGTGATGCAAATCACATTCTTGGCATGCGAATACTTAGAGATAGATCGAAAGGCTTACTCTATCTATCTCAACAGGAGTATATCTTCAAAGTTTTGCAGCATTTCAATATGGAGGGGGTAAAACAATTGGGGTTCCATTGCCTCTATATGTGAAAGTTAGAGGACAGCCCTACATCTCATGATGAGAAGACTGAAATGGCCAAGATACCATATACTTCAGCTGTTGGCAATTTAATGTATGCTATGATTGCTACACGTCCTGACATTGCCTTTGCAGTGGGAGTGGTTAGCAGATGCATGGCAACCCCTGGCAAGAAGCATTGGGATGTAATGAAAGGTATTATGAGATACCTCAAAGACACAAAAGAGTTGTGCATCTGCTTTGGAAAGCAGAAGGCATCTGTTGTTGACTTTACAGATGCAGACTATGATGGTCATGCGGACTGCAAGAAGTCCAATTCTGGGCATGTGTTTACTCTCACAGGAGGAGCAATCTCTTGGATTTCCAGGCTACAAAAGTGTGTTGCATTGTCTACTATAGAGGCAGAGTATGTGGCTGCCACTGAGGCATGCAAGGAGGCTTTATGGCTTTCACGTCTGGTGGGAGAGCTTCACATCACAGAGTTACTTGTTCTCCATTGTGATAGTCAGAGTACTATCATGCTAGCACGGAATCCTGTCTTTCATGCAAAGACAAAGCACATACAGGTGAAGTACCACTTCATTAGAGATGTACTTGACAGCAAAAGCAATGAGCTTGTCAAAGTGCATACAGATGATAACCATGCAAACCTTCTCGCGAAGCGTATTTCAACAGAGCGGTTTGCTCATTGTCGACAGATGATGGGAGTTGGATAGATATACGTATTTTAGCTTTGTACATACCTAGACTTAGCTGATTCTTTTCTTCTCTTAAGGCACATTGCCTTTAGGTGGGAGTTGTTGGAAATAAAGGCCTCCTGCCTTTTTAAATGTACTCGGGTGTGAACACACCCTTAGCAATTGTACTTACACATATATCTCTATCTAAAAACCCAAAGATACTCACTCGTCATCGTACCTAAATACGTGCTCACTCTCTCTAGCTCTCACTATGCGTAGGACAGTCTGTCTCGATCTTCGTGTCTAACCGATTCCTACATAAAGGCATTCTTGGCCGTTGCAACAAGAGTAGTAGTACTCCGAGATGGATAGTGTGAAAAAGTGTAGTGGGGGTAGGATAGGGGAGTGGAGTACACTTGGGAATAGATCCCATAGTATCCACCAAGCATGCGGATAGTGCGGAAGGTGGATCGATAGGTAGGGATGGGTTGACTAGGCATGGGCATGGTAGCCACATGAGAAACCCAAGGAGATGGGATGGAAACACAAGGAGCAAAAGATGTGAATCCTTGCATAGGTGTAACCCAAGGAGAGTGTGAAGACACATCATAAGCTGAGGATAGAAACCCCTCCATGTGAGTGATCATGTGAGATGTGAAGCTGGGGATAGTCAAGGGGATACCCAGCAAAGTCAACCTAGGAGTGTAATCCAAGGTTTTGGAAAGATAAGAGGTAATCAAGGTGGAATATAGAAGAGGATGGGATGGGAGGAAAGTGAGAAGTGCATGTGATATGCTCAAATAAAACAGAAGCTATAGATGTACCTGAATTCCGTCTGCTTCGTGAGCCTTCTCTATTGAAATTTGCATACGCAAAGCCATTCAGATCCTGTACCTCAAAAGAAAAAACAGGCGAGAGTTTTGATTCATGCAACACAAAAGAATTGTACAAACCTAACATTGGACTTGGTTGAGATGTTGAAGATGGATTGCCAGACGTTCCGAATGTCGTATGTTCTCCATGATCGGAGAGGTGGCTAGCCTCACCAACCAGTCTGGATGTGGTAGCAAAACTAGTAGGAGGGATGTAAACATCACCGTACTTGTTGCGATAATACTTCTCAAAGTCCTCTGTCATGTTAGTGAAATCTGGTGAAGGTGGAGTGTCGTTCTCCTCACCCAGTCCATAATGCCGTCTCAAGGCCTCCAATGATGGAGAAGCCTTATAAGATATCATAGGAACTGGAGAAAAAGGTGTCTGGGACATTGTGATTCCGTTACAAGTCATATTGTGTGCCTCGCTCAAAGACTAGCTCTCTACAATATCCACAAGATACTCTTTACAAGACCACTGGCTCTGATACCATGTGAAGAAAACTGTTGGGGTTTGCACTGAGGACACACAGAGTGGTCGCCGACCACGACAAAAACACAAAGAAATAGACGCAGACACAAAGGACAAAACTCAAACCCTAAACACAAAACTCAAAAACTCAAACCCTAAATGCAAAACTCAAAACTCAAACACAAGCAGAAGAAGGAAGAGAGAGAACACAACTCTTGAAGTGAATGAATGTTGTAAATGAATGTAAGAGTGTACAGTGTGCCCAAGGGCAGAGCAATGTCAGAGTGTGACGTCCACCGGAGACGGATTCCAAGTCGGTGACCACCAATCGAAGTGTAGGAGTGCTGAATAGTGAATGGCTGCAGGCTGGTCACTAAAACGCAGCAGTCTACAGGCGGGAAACTGGAAAACGCAGCAATGTACCGCCGATAGGAGACTGGAAGCTACGCACAATCTATTATAAACAACAGGCTGAAACAGTGTCTGATGTGGCTGGCGATGACTGGATGATCAAATCGCAGCAGATGATGATATCGCCAACAGCTAACATCAGCACGGATGTAGGCGCCACCAACAGGAGTAACCACAAATGGAGTGGCAGCAATCTCGAGGGCTGGATAGCCACGTGGGAGGAGGTTGATGGCTGAAATCTGCACGTGGAGCAAGAAACCTGCACAGACAGAATGAGGTTGAATGGGGGCAACTTGTTTATTTATAGATGTGGAAGGGCGCCCCAAAAATTAGGGTTTTCACTAAATTCTCTTGAATAACTCCCTGTTTTAGGGTTTCCACAAAACTCTCTCGAACCACTCCCTGTTTTAGGGTTTTGCTCTTAAAGAGCATTTTTTAGTGTTTTGGGGCTGTTTAAGAGACTAATCAGCAAGTAATGCATGTTTTAGCTTAACACATCTATCGCCGCTTGTGTATGAGACCACAGGATGATAGTGATAAGGAGGGTTCTATGGATCAGATTGGATATTCGAGACTCATGTCTTGGAGTCCTCGATGTCTATGCTCCTACAAAGGTTAGGGCATGCACTAGGTTCTGGGTGGAGATCACAAATGGACTCCCAGAGGTAGACTCGTAGATAGTTGGAGGAGACTTCAACAACCTAGAGGCTTTGGAGGACCAACAGGGCAGAGGTAGAAACTACCAGGGCATGGCTGGGAAGGAGCAGGAGGCATGGGAGGTCTTTCTACTGGCAATAGGAGCATGCGATGCCTGGAGAGACTCTGCCTTCCACAGGAGGAAAAGATCACTGGACTTCTCTTGGGGATACAAACGGCTAGGTGGAGTCCTGCTGGAGCGGTTGGATAGGTTTTATGTGAGAGAGTGGGGAGGCTCTCGCGGAGGCCAAACTGGGCAGTTGGCGGGCACTACGTTGTCCAAACATTGCCCGATTCTCCTAATACTTGATGCCCCACCATCTGCCCTAGACACACAATCATGTCCGATCCCTGACTCAATCTATAAGAGGGAGGAGGTGACGAGACAGATAGAGCAAATTTGGACCAAGAAGTGGGGCATGAGGGACCGCATCGCAGAGGAGGTTGCAGAGGTCCTAGCTGAGTTGAGTAGTATCTGCCAAGAGGCAACCATACACGCCATGTAACAGAGCTGGGAGGAGGAGAGAGCACTGCGGCAAGACCTTGCAGCCACGCAGAGATTATTACAGGAGGCACCAAGGGATCCCGCCCGCCACACACAGGAGACGCGCGCGCAAGCAGCCATTACTCGCCTAGAGGACAGGCGCTTAGAGTTCTCTTTCCGCACCTCAATAGCTTTTTGGGCGCGGAAGGGAGATACGATTTACAGGGAGTTTTTTCAAATGCATCAACCTTGCACCTCAGGAGAGCAAATACACACCCTTCGAGATCAATATGGGAGGACTTGTTCTAGCCCAAACGAGGTGATGGAGATTGCCACCAACTACTATAGTCACCTTTTCCAACAGGAGACAACCTCAGCTAGAGGACAACGATGTAGACAGCAGATCTAGGATCACATCCCATCCCTCCTCACAAAGGAGATGGAACAAGGATCACATCCCATCCCTCATCACAAAGGAGATGGAACGGTCCCTTATAGCCCCCTTCACAAAGAAGGAACTAGAGGAGGCTTTTCATACATAGGACGAGCAGAAATGCCCGAGAGAGGATGGCCTCTCTAAGACCTTCTTCACCACCTACTAGGAGGTGGTGAAGGACCTCCTACTAATGGCCTTCCAAGAGATTTTCACTTCACGATAGATGCCAGGGAGTATTTCAGCAGGCCTTATCTGTCTTCTCCCCAAAGGGGAAGAACGGTTGGAGCTTTCCCAGTTGAGATCGATCACCTTATTATTAGTGGCCTATAAGGCACTGGCAAAGATGATTGGTAGGCGACTACACCCCGTGCTTCCAAATATCATCCATGACACACAAACAGGCTTTGTCCAAGATAGAAGCATCCTAGACAATGTATTCACCTTCTTTGAGGTGATAGAGTGGGCTCAGCACAATGGGCAAAGACTGGCCGTACTATTCTTGGATTTCGAGAAAGCTTATGACAAGGTGGACTGGGATTTCCTGGAGGGCACCGTGGTGAGGTTGGGTTTCCCCCAAGCTTGGATTCGTGGGGTCTCTGCACTTTAGAGATCGGCCACCAGCAGGGTTCTCATAGGTGGTAGGCGAGGGGTGGAGTTTCGACTGAAGAGATCGGTCCGACAGGGCTACCCCTTTGCCCCGTACCTGTTCCTACTCTTTGCAGAGGTGATGTCTCATTTCCTCAAGGCACGTATGAGCGGATTACACGACCTCCAACTTCCCATGAGAGAGGAGACTGAGTTGTTAGACTCAGAGTATGCAAATGATACGGCACTCTACATAGAGGACAATGAGTTGATACTGGAGAGAGTGAGACTGGCTCTTGAGATGTTCTATTCTGCAACGGAAGCGAAAATCAACAGACAAAAGTCGGTCAGCTTCCTCACAGACCCGAACTCTAGTATGGAGTGGGGCGTCCACCTAAGATTTAGATACCTGTAAAAATTACACGGCATAGCGAACAGAATCTGAGAAAGAGATAGAGATAGAGAGTACACAACAGATAAGAGGAGAATTAGAAAATTTCTTTAGCTCCAAACAACTAATACAGAGATGGCTCTGTCCACCCATGTGCTTCCACAGTGAAGCTTAGATGGTGATCAAGAAAGAAGATAGATGAAGAGCTTAAGGCTAGCTAGAACAACTCTGACTAGGTGAAAGATAGATGATCGATGGCTGTAAAGGGGTTTAGCTTTTATAGCCTACGAAGGCGGTTAGGTCGGTGTGACCGACCTACCATACGAGCCTCCACTAGTTGGCTAAGAAATATTCCAAGGAATATTCCCTATACCATCGGACCGGGAATATTCCCTTATCCCGCAACTCGATGCAGTGTGCCTCGAGTTGCTACCAGCTTAACTACTCAGTCCAACCCAAAGATTAGACCCACAATGGTCACCTTTTTTGCCATCCAATCATATAGACCTCATCTGATATACAAGTCAAGACTCAACCAATATACGGGCTTATATTTGGCTTTTCCTCATAATGGGGGCCTTACAACTTTTAGCACCATGGATCATTGGTGGCACCTTATGAGGATGGGGCATTGAGCATATCTAACAAAACCGTCCGTTACCTAGGGTTCCAGGTGAAACTCGACATGACTCCTGCTCAACAGTTTCTTCCAGTCCTCAATTATATTTGAAGAAAGCTGACCTACTAGAGCACGGCTCCCCTCTCACTAGTAGGCCGAGCCCTAGTGGTTAACTAGGTCCTCCTAGCAATGGTCTGGTACATCACCTCGTGTTGGTGCTTCTCCTCATCCTACGTACTACAACTTCGCCGCCTATTGCGGAATTTCCTTTGGTCTGGGTCAGACGGCTCCAAGGATTCCAAGGCCAAGGTGGCGTGGGTAACCATCATACCGCGTCGGTCAGAGGGAGGCCTAGGGACCATAGACCCAAAGTATCAGAGTATGGCCCTCTTGGGTAAGTTAGTCCGCGGCCTCACACCAGGAGGATAGACATGGAAGGTCCTATTGCAAGAGGGTCTTCAAGACTATAGACCGAAGCTTGGCAGTGAGTGGAGGTCGTCCTTGAGATGGATCTTCACATTAACCCAAATCACATTTCCTACACAGCTTAATCCACATGTGGTAGGGCCTCCGTAAGGCCCTAATACAGAGCCCCCCAGGCTGCCAAGAGAAGATAGAATATCAGCCGGTGATCTAGAACCCCCAGGTCAAAGATTAGAAAGAGGCACAGATTGGCGAGCGCCTATCCAGTGGGCTGGTTGAGAGGCCGGCCCGGCTTGTACCATCAGGACATGGTGGGAGGTGTACAGGATGGTGGACGAGGAGATGCTGCAACGAGTATCAGGCTACCAAAGAGGAGTGGAGTTGAGGAGAAGAGAGATAGATGCAGCAATCCCTCAGGAGTGGCTTGTACCCCCAAGACGAGACCCAATAGAGCCCGAGGAGGTATAGGTCGCTAGGTTTTCACCAGCACGCATCTCCCTACAGGTGGCACATAGAGTGGGCGGCGCTCCACCTCGTACCCTCTTCATCGTACAGGAGAAACGTCTGGCCCTTGACAGAGGGCAGTAGGATGAGGAGATAGTTGTCCTTTCATGGAAAAGGATCCCGATGATTGGCCTTCAAGGGAAGACAAGACAGCTCGATCCTTTTGTCTTCTGGTAGGAGCTCAGGAAGTGGCGCCTCTAGATCAGGGAGGGCAAGCCACTTGATGAGCTGGAGTGAGACTCGAGAGAGTGGCTATGGCCGGCTACAACGGTCACCCAAAAGCAACCAAGATTCCTGGAGTACACTACTAGGATTGGCAAACACGTACCGATACAAGAGAATATGGATTAGACGTCGTTACATAGCAAGCACTGGGTGGAGCACGGCATCATGAAGCCTTCCCGACGGACCTTCTAGCGCCGCCTATGGGATAGTTGGAGGCCGATGAGAGTATCATATTTCTTATGGCTAGTGGCACATGGAGGCTTGGCGGTGGGAAGTTGGCTTGCCCTGATGCAGAAGGAGGAAGGTTGTATATGCTGCACACAGCAGCCTCTGGAAACACCAAAGCACTGTCTTTGCTCGTGTGAGACGGCACAGCTCGTGTGGAGAGGTGCATACCGCATCCTTCGTCATATAGTGCCCAACCTTGGATGTATCTCATGAAAAGCTTTCTGCTGGGAGGCAATCAACTAAGGCCGCTACCTTCTATATGAGTCCGAGATACAGGACACGATATTCATTATCGAGGCAGGGTCGTACGCAGTGGTCGGTTTGGAGGCTCTACCCATCTACCAAGTGTACTGGAGCCCACAGCAGACAACTTTGAGGTATGGGAGATCATAGGGAGTCTTACTGGCATACTAGCTGGCATATCTGGAAGGTGCGGTGTCAGCAGGCTTTCGGCGAAGAGAGACTTTCAGTACAGATGACCTTAGTATCATCCACTCCCTCCGCAACCGATAGGATCAGGTGCAAGGCGAATCCAAGGCTCGTCAAGAGCTCCGATGTCATTTCATGCGCACTTGAGGCGGCCAGGATCTGTTTTTGGTGATGCACGTAAGCAGCCCCAGATGGCAATACAACCCCCCCCCCCCCCCCCCCCATGGCTTCTTGCCCCCATCCCCCCCAGACCGCCTTGAGAGGTTCGTATACATGATGTACTTGTGACTTTCATCAGCTTCAGCTAGTCTGTTGAGCGTGAGTCACTCTAAGCTCACTTCACAAAGAGAGAGAAGAAGAAGCATAAAGAAGAGATGAAGAGCTTCACACAGTCTCCTCTCTCTCTCTCTCTCTCTCTCTCTCTCTCTCTCTCTCTCTCTCTCACACACACACACACTCTCTGTCTCTCTCTCTCCATAAGCAAGAGAATAGAATTAAGAAGTAAGAAGGGAGCTCTCCAAGATTGCATATCACAAGAATGAGCTTATCCATTCATTTTTTAATCAGCCACATTTTACTTGCAAAAAAAAAAGACGCCTAAGAGAAGTGAAAGTGCATACCATTACATAACGAGGCTTGTCTTCTGGTAACCCTGCAGTACACTGTGCAACCACCCTCCAAAATGAGTCCTTTTCCTCTCCTCCTGCAAGTCCACCAATGGCATACCTAGAACAGATATGAAACCCTATCTTTAAATGTACAGAGTGTTGTATAACCCCTACAGAATCACTTATTCTATGACCCAAATCCACAACTACTAACCCAGGCAGATTTCGAGCAACCAAGCCCTTTACACAGATATCCCTGCAAAAGAATAGTTAATCAATCTCTACAAGGTTTTGCTTTCCAACAACAGGCTGATCCTAAGTCTTAAGCAACGAACAAAAATACGGCAATCGTGCCATGAACAGACCATGCCTGTAACAAGATATGGCAATGAGCTTAAAGCAATGAGCATAGGGACATGATGAAGAGAGATAACAAGCTGAACTTACCTCAGATGAGGATCTAAGCCCCCCTGGACAATACCAAATAGATTTTGTTCCCCTGGCCTTGTATGCGCTGCCACACAAAAAAGAAATAGCATATGGCACAAACATTTCAAGCCAGAACTGCAGTCATTTTATGTTTCTGTCAGGTCCTTGAAAGAGCCTTCTAAATCAATGCCTATTATATATTTTGCTATTGCCCATGCTACTTACATGCATATTAAACGTCACAATCAAGTACCTTTGATGCAGCGATCAATCCATCGTAAAGTGCGGTACATAGCCTCCTCAACTCTAGGGCCTGTAGTGGTGGTTTTCACAACATCATCCAAAGCCATAATTATGTCTGCACCAATTTTATTCTGCATACCAGATAATGAGCTCTATTAGAACAAGAATGCTCATGGCAACTTTTGCAACACTTAGAAGTAATAATGTTGATCAAAAAATATTTCAAACAAATCCACCAAATATCACAAAAGGTCATCAATAAAGTCCTTCAGAGTTTTGAAGGATTTTGATGAGAGAAAAAAAATGTATCCCTCCTGAAGCTCTCCTATATTTGCTATATGGAATCCAAACTCAGAGCCTTTCAATCTCAATAATGATAGAACTGCCAAACATTATTGTATACCGGCTAATCTCAAGTATAAAGGCTACAATTCTCAAGTTCTGATCTGAAAGTGCTGAGAATACAGAAGAGTGTATTCTTGAAACTAGATACCCATCTTATACAATTTGTAATCCTACTCACCTGTATTGTGATTGATTCTTCTGGGGTTAAAAGCATAGGTTTTCCATCCACCGGTGACTGCAAAATGCAAAATAATGCATTAAGACCAATTGTTGTCTAGCAAAATGAGCTGATATCTGTATTTCATTTGCCGACCACACAAAACAGTCAGCATTGAGACAAACAAAAACAAATGAAGCCATAGGATTCCTGCTCTGCACAACTGTGGATCAAAGCTGAATCCTATTCAAAACATTTTGAATTGCAACTAGTCATGTATTGCAGCCTCGCCCATAGTGTCCTTCCATGTTACAAAATAATGAAACAGAATTCAGAGTCTGGCTTGCTCATATAAAAAGAAGTCAGATGTTATCTAAACCAGTGTTTATACAGCACCGACATCTAGATCGCAAGTGTGCATCAGTCATAAGTGAAACTGGCCTTTTGATAGCTCAAAGAGCAGTAACCCTAGATTGCAAACACTAATTAGGGTAATAACAGTACAATCAGCAAATTAAATACTCACAGATGGCAGTTAGAGTGATCCTACTTGGCACAAAAACACTGATTGGCATGAAAAACTGGCACCCCTTTCGCTTGCTTAAGATTACTCAAAATGCTTTGGATTGGGTACAATTTGCTGAAATTTCAGCATTTTCTCATACCATGCGTGATTATCAAATGCTTGATGGCTCTAGCACCTTGAGAGGTCTCAATCCAACTCTAGATCAACCAGAAACACAACTTTATGTTTACTAAACCCTAGTTGGCTCTGTTCAGGACAAATGTGTGTGAAGTGTGTGAAAAGTATTCTAATGTTGAGATCTTAACGAGAATACAGAGTAGATCTGAGAAAATTCAGACTGGAGAAGAAAGAGAAGAAAACAGCAGTAGATCTTGCTGCAATTGAAGTCAGAAGCTCCAAGGCTGAGAACCTAATTCCCCATCATTCACACAGAGCTGCACCTTCCATCTCCATTGCTGAATCTCTGAAGAACAATAGCTAAATGGAGGATAATAAGCCAAGATATTAAGAGTCAAGGGTCCATTCACGTTTCACATTTTGGCGATACATAAGTCTAGCCAGTGTAAGAAATATACAAATAGACTAAGATGCAAGAGTCTACACAGAGGTGTCCTACCTTGCAGATAAACGAATGATAACAAAGAGATAGGTTCCCACAGGCAGGAACCCTAGAAATGGTTCTCGTGCTTTTTCAAGGGGGCATGGCTAGTAAAATCATGCACTGTCCTAAATTAATAGACCATACTCCTGCTAGTATTCATCATTAACCAAGCATTTGTTAGTGATGTTGGGCTCTTAATTAGGCTGTTACTTGGCTGCATGTATGCGCCTGTTAGGCAGTTCACATTGGGCTACTGCATTTGTCTCGGGTCTCATACTATAATAAACATATGCTCCACTCTTGTAGTATTGGATCATATCCACTTGGAGAGGGGGAGACTGGAGCTACTACTGGTCTTCACTTGTGCCATCACCTGTGTGGTTAGTATGTACATCTCATGTCTTGTGTTTCGGATTCCATTACTCATTCATTCATAATTCATTGAAGTCAAGTGTTCTCTCTTTCACTATTCATTCTCGGTGTTCAGTAATTGTGTTCTTCCACTTCCATTGCTCATTCTCGTGCAATATCAAACAACCCATACTGTTGATCTTTTTGCTTTGTACTGTTGTTCCTACTGCCTCAGATTTTCTACAGCCTGATCTACTACTAAAGAGGCTGCCAATCATTGTGTTTTCATGCTGCAAGTCATCGCTTGGGCTGGGCAATCTTGCTGTGTATTCTACACTTCAGCTGGGCGGAGATTCTCCTTTCTGGCAGGTCTGCTGGATGAACACAATGCCCTGTTTTTTCTACTTGTAATGCATTGTAAGTGCTGCAGCTGCTCTATTTGAAGCCTCCTATGCAGTCATTTTCCTGTACAAACAGCCAATCACCCTTGCATTTTTGCTTGGACTGCTGCCATCATATATTATAGCTGCCGTCTTTTGACCTTTTGATTTGACTTATTTGTCCTTTTATGATGGCATGTGTTCCTCCCATGCACATAACAATCTTGTTTTTTTAATGGCTGGTGGTACTCTGATTATGCTTCAGCTTTAGAGAAGGTACATGTGTGTCAATTATCATGTTTATTCACTATGTTTTTCTACACTATTATTTCATATCCCTTGTACGCTGTGATTGAACTGTGTGGTTGAACTGTTGAACCTTTTTTATTGTCCAGGCTTGTTGATTATGAGCACCCCAGGTATCTCCTACTACATCTCATGTCTCGTGTTATGGATTTCATTACCTTTCATTCATTGTTTGAGTTCTTGTGTTCTCAACTTCTCGCTTTCACTGTTCATTCTTATCAATGTTCGGCAATCGTATTCTTCTTCTTTCCTTGCTCAGTAATCACAGTATTATCAAATGAAAACAGTCATATTCAGCTAATGAAAAATACACAAATGATGACAACTACTCAACATTCCTTTCAGGGAACCCAAGTAAGATAGCACAAAAAATCACTAGTGCTAAAACATGAGAAGTTTGCAGTGGTCACTAGCAAATCCCATTAAATATGTACCAAATGTAAAGCACTTGAAACTGGTTATTTAAACAAGTACCCCTAGCATTTGAATATTTTTAGTATAAGATCACCTTTGACCTAATGCCTCTTGTTCAACAGTCGTAAAATACAATTTAGGTCACACCTGAAATGTCACACCTTCCTCTGTAATGTCAGCCAATTGCAAAAGTGAAACCTGTCATTACACAACAATTTACAGCAGATCTCTCTCTCTCTCTCTCTCTCTCTCTCTCTCTCTCTCTCTCTGTGTGTAACGGGTAATTGTATTAATACCAAAGAATGTACAACACTCACATGACTACTCAATATCACACAACGTGACTAAAGAGATGGCATCTCTCTTTTTTTTTCCCGGTAAAAGGCAATTGTATTAATTACGAAAAAAATACAAGATAAAATGATTACAAGATACAAGAGGGCTCTAGGCCATCATGCATAAATTCTGAGACATCACAATCAAAGTACAAAGGAAGTAAAGTGACTAGAGGGGACTAAACGAAACTACAAGCATGCCAAGTGAGCAAAGCATGTCTAGGGAGAGTATCAGTTAACTCAATCAAGTTGAGCTGCCAATGAAGAAGACCTTTCAAGCGGACTATATGACTCTACACTCCCAATGAAACATCAAAGATGAATGCCGTTCCTCATGGTCCAAAGTGCAGCATGCCATGACGAGCCCTGTGGCGGACACTTTGCAGGAGAAGTGACAGCCAAAAAGGCTTTTATTGGTGGTGGCCGACCCTCCACAAGGATGCCTATGACTATTGCAAAAGTTGTGATGCCTATCAACGAATGGAAAAGCCTACCAAATCTAGTGCCATAGCAAATCATATATTTAATTGGCTATAACACGACCCAAAAGCAACCAACCATTAATCATCCAACCCTGCCAAGGGCCTCTTGGTCCAAAGAGAGAAGACGCTACATGGCCCATAAAGAGGTCAAGATGGCATTCCACAAATTGAGATAGTGTTAGGGAACACTAAAGTAGCATCGAACTGATCTGAAGAACATAACGACCACACTAACAAGTAGGAGAGCATCAATAACAATGACCAGTCCCAAGTGTGCCATACTATTCAACATCGGTCTTTGTTCCTCTTTGCATCGCTAAGAGAGAAGCTTCAAAACCGCCAATACTTCTACTCTGAGGGAGTTTGCCACCTCCCAATCATGACGTGGGTGCCAAGAAGATTTAACAAGGACCAATCTCTAGGAGTGAACCAAATGATCCAATAACATAGAACACTTAAGATGAAAAGGTTGTTCAGCATTACCCACATGCCACCATGAGGCAAAAATCCTAGTGTTCCCATGCTCAATACCCTAAGTCTCAAGAAAGAACCTACAATCAAATGTTGAGACAGCAAGCTCGACACATACGAACATTAATGATGGTCTGCACATCTACACTTAGCACATCAATGGTCATTATAATCCTCACATGGCCACTAACATATCGCTTATTATATTTTTATTGCACCTAGCTACAATTGGCATACTTATAGCACCAATTGATTCATATAGTCAGTTATACACTATTTGACTTAGTGTACCACTTTCTTTTATGTTGTATCTTATTTATACTTTGTGTACATTGTATTGTATGTGAAAGAAGAAAAAGAAACCAACAAGAAAAAGTTTTGGCCTTAATCTCTCTTCTTCTATTCTTGATTGAGCTTCCTCTTGTGTGTATGGTGTGTAGTTGACACGGCAACTCAAGCAAGTCTCCCAGTATCAAAGTGGCGCTACAGAGAGAGATCCGTTTTGAAGACTAAAATGAAGGAGAAGCAACAAGGAACTGGTAAGAGGCTCTCTCGTTCTTCCACTCTCTCTCTCTTGGATAGTGCATGTGGAGGCACCAGAGGCAAATCAAAGCAAAAATCTCAGATTGCTATGAGATTTGGTATGCTTGCAAAGCACTATATATTCTACAAATAGATCCTTTTGGATTGTCTCGTAACTTTTTGGCCATCTAAGGGCATTTCGAGTCCCATTTTAAACTCGCAAGATTGCAAATGACAAATTCAAGGTATATTGTGATTTCAATTGCATCGACCAAAAGTGATACACAAGTTATAGATTTCGAGTCTATAAGTTTTAAGATGTTTTTCTAGAAGCAAAAACAAGTTATATCTCCTAACAGGTTCCAAATTACATGAACTATTGAACAATTAGTAAAAAAAGGTTTCTTGGTGTATTGCTGTGGACTTGTTATCGTAAAAGGCTATGGAAGACTTGCTTGCTATTTTGTATCCATTTTGTGATAATGGTAGAGAACAATGAAAACCCCATCATGAAAAAAAAAAGCCAAAGCTAAGTAATCCTGGGATTGCAGAAGAATTGAAGGCGTGGAAAGAATGAAATGCAAAAGACAAAAATGTAATGTATTAGCTATCTACAATCATTGATAACACTATATTGAGACATATCCAAAATAGAGAAACTTCATATGCAACTTGAATAATCTTCAAGAATATGTTTTTAGTAAACACAAAGACACGGAAGATTCAACTCAAGCAAGAATTGAATACCTTGAAGGAAAAAAAAGATTTATAAATGAGTATATTTTAAAAGTGAGAAGCATTGCTAATGCCTTAATATCTATTGATGCAATGTTTAATGATGATGATTTGGTTTCATCTACTTTGGGGTGGCCTTAATAATGAGAAAACCTCAAAATCATTTATCACTTCTGTATATGTACAAAAGTTGTTTCCAACTTTTTACAACTTGGTCTCTCTCATGATCACTGAAGAGATCAACATGCAAGTTAAATCATCTAAAAGAAGTAATGAACAAATCCAAGCATTTTACCCTCGTTTAAAAAGGAAACGTGACAAATTATCCTTAAGAGATCATAGTATGGGACGTATTGGTAATAACCAACAAAACAAGTTAAATCAACAATTCGGTAAAATGCAAATTTCAAAAGGCTGTGGAAACTTTAAAAACAAGGGGAACTCCAAAGAGATGTGGATGGCAAAGCAAAGATTCTAACAATTTTGGTATTGTTTATCATTATTGTGGCAAAACAAGTCATACTACAATCCAATATTATACTAAGAAAGATAATATCCACAATAGTAAATTATAACAAGGAAACTATATATCATATTTACGACGTAATGGGAACAAAAATGAGCATCTATTTGTTATGCAACATATGATAAATGATGTTACAAAAATGTAAGAACATATAATGATGTATGGTATGTTGATTCAAGTATATCTAATCATATGACCAACCATGCTAAATGCTTTGAAGAGATACAAGATTTACAAAATCCAAGTTATGTGCAAACAGGTGATGATTCATGCCATCCAATTTCACACATTAAAAAGTTCCCTTGTCCTTGCATAATGGTCAAACAAAGAGTCCGTCAGATGTATTACATGTGTCATCCATCACTAAGAATTTAGTGTTTATTGGCAAGATAGTAAAGCAAGAGCTGCACATTCGAATTAATGCAAAAGGTTATTTTATGATAGACTTTAATTATGATAACAACAGGTTGGTCAAAAAGGAAATCGAGTTGGCCGCATATTCACTTTAGATGTTGAAATTCTTGCTATGAATGCTGCTATGTATGCTAAAAGCAAAGAAGTTATTGCAAACATTGAAATATGGCACAAATGTATCTGACATGCAAATATACAAAGGCTAAAATTAATACAATCCAAAGGGTTGCTTATAGGATTGCCTACTTTTAAGTTACAAAATTTCATAAGTGTATAAAGCATATCAGTTTGGTAAGCAAGCAAGATAACCTTTTTCGCATGATAGAGATGTGAGCAAGACTATACTTGATGTTCTACATACAGCTTTCAAGGCTACTATTGAAACAAAAACAGACTTAAAAGTTAAGTTCTTGAGGTCAAATAGAGGAAAACAGTATCTCTCTAATGAGTTCAATGACTATTTGTAATCTCATGGAATAAAGAGACAATTTACTTGCAAGTATACCCACAGCAAAATGAGGTTGCAAAAAGGAAAAATAGACGTTGTTTAAAAGTTGCACGGATAAGTTTTTCAACCAAAATATTTTTTATCTGAAGCTATCCATACTGCTCTCTATATTATCAATAAAGGCCCCTCAACTACAATTCATGGAATAACTCTCGAAAAACATTTTATAAAAAAAAAGCCCAATGTGTCATACTTCAAAGTATTTAGTTATATTACATATATTCATATGCTAGATGAGCTATAAAAGAAACTTGATCCAAAGGCTGAAAAATGTATTTTCATTAAATACACTTTAGAGCAAAAAGAATATCGTTGATATAACCTTGTCATAAGTAAGTTCAGAGCGAGCAAATATGTTATTTTTTATAAGATGAGCAATTGGTATGTATCTAGTAGTGTTGGATTGGATAATGATTATGATCATAATAGTTATATACAAACAGAAAAGAAAGAATCACGCAACCTTAGTGGATCAAAAATGTCATCTAGTACTACATCTACAATTAGCCCTTGTTCTAGGAGACTAAGAAGCAACCCCATATCTTTAGATACATTTACAAGTATTACAAATAAAAACAAAGAGAAGAAAAAACTATCAAATGATAATGATGCATCTGCTAGATATTTGGGATTTGATGGAAATCCCAATGATTCAGAGAGTTTGGATGATAAGCTTGATCTTCCTTCAATCAAGACACGAGGTGTACAAAGAGCACATAGTAATGTAAAGGCTACATTGAGTGATCCAATGGTATGTAAGTCTAGCACAAGCGGTCAAAGCTTCTTTACTTGTTTGACCAAACGCGTGGTGGAGCAATGTGTGTACTTGCTACATTAGGTAACCTCGCTAAAGTGTCAGATCCACATCTCTTGGAGAAAGAGCTGAAGGGGGAGCGCATCATTTTTGAAGCAAAGAAGGAACTTATATTTTCATCAAAAGCTGGCCCCTCCTCTCCATTGATGAAAAAGCCAAGGAATAATTGAGAGTTTTTTTTGGCAATCGGCTTTTTCTATCTACTATCACCAACAGCCATCACATGTATTTTTCTTAATGAATATAAGATACTTTAGTTTGTCCCTACAAATAAATATTTATTAAATAAATGTGCGGTTCATATAAATATGACGATAATTTGTGGTACATGAATGACGCATTCGCATACGTTAACATAATTCAACGCGTAGTACTGCACTTGCAATTGTGTAAGTGTGACGATAATGTGTGGTACGTGTCCGCATATATTAACATAATTCAACGTGTAGTACTCCACTTGTGATTGTGCATAAGCAATAACGTAACTTGTATCCATACATATTACTACTTTTGATGCATTCGTACGTTAAACAAAAATTAAGAGTCATGTGTTTCAAGAAACAAAACAAAATAACTTTACTCAATTATTTAAATTCAGTACACATCGCATGAGATATTATGTATATATAAATAAATATTCCAATGTGACAGAGTATACAAAATTTTTTAGCCTTCCAAGATGTTATGGCACTATAACACTCATTACAAACCTTGCATCATTAATCTAGTAAACTATAGCGGAGTCCCCTTGCCATGTCGAAGCCAAATGATAAAGTTCATGTCTTTATCTGTGATTGTGACACACTTTGCATGGATGACCGCAAGCTATGTATCATCGAACAAGTCGATGAGGAACCCCTCTGCAGTTGTTTGTAGGGCCTCCATAACTGCAGCAGTCCACCTTCCTGCTAGTGGGCCATCCTGCACTCGCATACCCTCTTAAAAGATTTCGTTTTGAAAGTTATACAGCTCACCATTATGCTTATATAGCAAAGGTGGTTGAGGATGTTGAGACCACTTGTTTAGAGCATGTTGTTGGTCATGCTCATGGGGATAGAGCAATGAATGAGAAGACGACTACATTAGAGGCCAATAAGACTTGGGATCTAGTATCAATGCCTAAGGGCAATAAAGATATTGGTTGTAAGTGGATTCACAAAATTAAGCATAATGCAAATGATTCTGTTAGCAAATATAAGGCTAGGCTAGTTGCAAAACATTATACTCAAACATATGGTATAGATTATGATAAGGCATTCAATCTAGTTGCTAGAATGGCAACTATTAGATATGTGATTATTGTGGCAATAGCCAAAGATTGGAGTTTGCAACAAATGGATGTAATGAATGTCTTCTTGCATGGTGAATTTCAAGAAGAGGTGCACATGGAGCAACCAATCGGTTATGAGGATTCAGAGCATCCCATATATGTGAGCAAATAAAGAAAGCGCTCTATTAGCTAAAGCAAGCACCAAGAGCATGGTTTGAAAAGATTGGAGAGTATCTTGTCAACATTGGCTTTTATATTTCTAACATTAATCGCTCACTTTATGTGAGAAAAAAAAATACAAGTTTGGCCATCATAGTCATTTATGTGGATAACTCAATTATTATAGGTAACAATGGCAATGGGATTATTGAAGTCAAGGACCTTTTGAAAAAGATACTTTCTCGGTATTGAGGTGATCAAATGTGATGATGGTATATGGCTATTCTAAAGACAATATGGCTTGGATATATTATCTAAGTATGGTATGACAACGTACAAGTCTCTTTCAATGCCGTTGGAGCAAAATGTGACGTTAAGTGCTAATATTGAGAATGAGATAGAAGACCTTACAATGTTCAATAGTATAGTAGGGAGTCCAACTTACACAACTATCACAATGCCAAACTTGAGTTATATTGTTAGTCTTATCAAACAATTTATATAAGTGCCTAGAAAGCCTCACTTGGATACAGTTAGATACATATTGAGGTATGTGGACTCCACTTCGCATTGTGGACTTTTTTATGAGATAAGTAAGAATATATAAGTATTTGGATACACAGATGCAAATTGAACTGGTAGCATGTCTGATCGAAGATCTACCATTCATGTTTTCTCTTAGTAATACAACAGTTACATGGAGTAGTAAAAAGCAACCTACAGTTGCTTTATCAAGTACAAAGGCCAAGTTCAAAGATATTGCTATAGCAACATGTGAGGTGGTATGCCTGCAAAAGCTATTGGGTGATTTGGATAGGCAAGGAGATGGTCCTAATTCACTATAACAATATGAACAACGTACAGTTAGCTAGGAATCCAATGTTCCATGCTACAGAAAAACACATTTAAATACATTACCATTTTGTGAGAGATGGTCGATAGCCTTAGGCTATAAAGCCAAGACTAGCCTAAGGCTTAGACTAATTTTTTTATTCCCACCCCCGCCAATTGCAAAGAGAGAGAGAGAGAGAGAGAGAGAGAGAGAGAGAAGAGAAGAGAAAAAGAAGAATAGAAGAGGTGAGGAAGAAGAGAAGGAGAAGGAGAAAAAGAGAATAAGTGGAGAAGAAGAGAAGAAGAGAAGAGAAAAGGAGAAAAGAAAAAGAGGAGAAGTGAATGGGGGGAAAAGAAGAGAAAAGAAGAAAAAAGGAGAAGAAGAAGAGAAGAGGTGGTAAAGAAGTGTCAGAAGTGGAGCAGCGGTGGAAGCATAAACATGTGCTGAAATAAACTGCTGAAACACAAGACAAAAAGAGAAAAGAAAAGAACACGATACAGATGAGAACTCAGATGTATGCACGGGAAATGGAATCCATATATCTGAACACGAGACAGTCGCATACAACAGTGAGTCACTGGCTGCGTGGGCACTGGCACTGGCTCCTCTCTCCACAGAGTCTGCAGATGGTGCAGTGATGAAGTGACTGACTGAGGAGGAGCCACTGAGTATAAATAGGCTGAAAAAGTGGGGAGCAATAATGCTGGTCGGACAGCATTAAAGCTGGCCGACTGGTGTATAAAATGCCCCAATAGCATAAAATGCCACATCAAAAAAAAGTCTAAAATACCTAATAAAAATGCCCAGTCCAGATCAAGCTCAGACTCACACATGAGCTGACAAATACTCTGCTAACACCCTCTCTCAGATCATGGGTGATCTGATACAATACAATAGGATAATGAAAAGGGATCAGAAACTATACAACATAGAACCACCAAGTAGAACCATGGATACCCAAGCAGTGGGTGATCAAGCCACCACCAGGGTGCCTCGGAGAGAACGTGATGTCGATGTCGATCGTACCAAACACTTGAAAATAGAGAAGATCATAGCATGTCTCTGTGTCCATCACCAATGTCTCGTAGTAGCATACAAGACCAGCCTGTCAAAAATGCCTCTGAACATAGGTGACCATGGATTCCCCGCCTTTGGCCAGACCGCCAAAGTGTCCCCTCATGTGAGCTCTAGACGAAAGCCTCCCGCTCTCTGTCAGATAACCAGCTCAGCATGAACCTGGATGTCAATCCCAGCTCCAGGATTTGATTCCGCCAGACTGAAGTCGATGCGTCAGGGACGTCCCTCTCTAGAACCTGTGCACCTGTATAAAAATATAGATGAGGCGCGGCTGCCCCATCTGAACACCCGCTCACACTCCCTCTCTGGCACAAGAGAGTCGTGAGGGATGACCTCATCACCACCACTAGAAAGCAGCCGAGGAAGGGGCCACCAAGCCCTTCCCGCGATCCACAGAAGAGGATCCCTTCCGCGCCTTGGACTTCACCTTGGTCGGAGGATCGGAGTCGGAGTCTGATGAAGGAGAGGACTCATCAGTAGAGTCAGCATCCCGCTTCGTCTTCTGCTCCTTCCTGGAAGCCGCTAACTTCTTGCAGTCCTTCCGCAAATGTCCCTTCTTGCCACAGTGGTAACACTGGGCCTTCGACTTCTTCTTCCCGTCACCCCTCTCTGAAGCTACATAAGCCTCACCTCCATAATGTGCCGGAAGCCGCCCCTGTAATCTCAAGGATGTCGCATAGTTGTCCTCATCAAAATCTTCAGGAAGAAGAAAAGGACGGAGAGGTCGAGCAATAGCTCCACAGACGATGTACCATAGCCGCTTCTGCACAAACCAAGCTTTCATGACAGCACTCCATGTGAGATAATCAGGTCCATGTAACTTATCATCAGTGGAAGTGCACGGAGGAGCCATATGGAGAGGATAAGAAGAGAAGTAGAGAAGAGATGGAGTTTAGAGAGGAAACACAGCCAAAACACAAGCACAGACTGCAGAAAATGACAGTTCACATGCAATATAACCCAAAATCTGATCAATAGAAGACAAAATCTGCTGCAGAAAGTCAAAAAATCAGTCAAAAACTGCCAAAAACAGCAAAAACGGCCTGAAGTAACAGTCACCCAGCCACGAGAGACGCTGAATCAACAAAACGCAGGTTGTAAACTGGAGAAAAACAGGTAGAAAACTGTCGCCAGCAGCTGCAGATGAAAAACGCAAGCAGCAGAGGGTGCGTAGGCAGCAGAGGGTGCGGAGGCAGCAGGCGATGGCAAAACTGCAAAAAACGCAGGCTGAAAACAGCCCCAAAACAGGTCGCCTAGCTGCTACAGCAGTCACCTAATCAGCAGGGGTACAAAACAGTCCTGAAATCAGCAAGAAAACACAGCAGAAACACAAATCTTGAAAACTGATACCATGTCAGAAGTGGAGCAGCGGTGGAAGCATAAACATGTGCTGAAATAAACTGCTGAAACACAAGACAAAAAGAGAAAAGAAAAGAACACGATACAGATGAGAACTCAGATGTATGCACGGGAAATGGAATCCATATATCTGAACACGAGACAGTCGCATACAACAGTGAGTCACTGGCTGCGTGGGCACTGGCACTGGCTCCTCTCTCCACAGACTCTACAGATGGTGAAGTGATGAAGTGACTGATTGAGGAGGAGCCACTGAGTATAAATAGGATGAAAAACTGGGGAGCAATAATGCTGGTCGGACAGCATTAAAGCTGGCCGACTGGTGTATAAAATGCCCCAATAGCATAAAATGCCACATCAGAAAAAAGCCTAAAATACCTAATAAAAATGCCCAACCCAGATCAAGCTCAGACTCACACATGAGCTGACAAATACTCTGCTAACAAGAAGAAGTGGTGAAGAAGAGAAGAGGAGGAGAAGAGAAGAGAAGAGGTGGAGAAGAAAATAAGAGAGCAGGACAAGAGAAAGATAAGAATATAAGAGAATAGAAGAGAAGAAGAGAAGAAGAAAGGAAGAAGAAAATGAAGAGGAAGAGAGTGAAGAAAGAGAGGGAGTGAGACAAAGAACAATAGGAGGAGATCATCTTCAACCGCAAAGGGGAGCACCACTCCGGCTTGCAAAGGTTTTGTCTACCTTTCGTGCCTTTCATATACACGACACAAGTCTTTCCTCTCCTTGCAAAGTCTCGATCTCGCAAGGAGCCGCCAAACCATTTAGAGTCCTTAATCAAGACCCCGTCAAAGTTCAAAGCCAATGCCACAAACTTCTTCTCGCAATGGCCGCAAAGAGACGGTACTTTTAAACAAGGAGAGCAAGAGCTACCAATACAATCACGAATATGGTCAACACGCTGTCACTCGCAACACAAAACAAAGTTCCTTCATAACTTAACGTTCATTTAATACATATTTAAAAACATAAATAAAAAAGTTTCAATATTTGGTAAATAAATTATAGCTTAGCGAAAATTCAATAGAAAAAAATGTTACGAACAAGTAAAGGTTATTAAATTAGAGTTTTAAAAGGATAGGATAAATTGTAAAACATTAAAACGCATTGAATAAATTCCCTCCAATTGCATATGCATTAAGAATATTCCTTTTAGCTAGAAAAAGAGAGAATTGCATTGAGAATATTTCTTTTAACTAGGAAAATAGCAAAAATGTATTAAAAATATTTCTTTTAACGTGTACAAATTATGTAAATGCTAGAATAAGTAAAAAATTTACATTAGAAATATTCTTTTAGCATTTATAAATTATGTCAATGTAGAAAAATGTAAATTTTGCATCAAGGATATTTTCTTTTGCATTTACAAATTACGTAAATATCAAGAATAAATTCCTTAGTATTTATAAGTCATATAAACATAGAAAAATAGTTTTTCTTGGCATTTATAATTCATTCAAAGTGGGTTAAGATAAGTGAAGTAGATGATCAAAAATTTTCATTCAGAGTATTTTTCTTTTAAGAAATAAATTCCACTATTATTAATTAAGTTAAAGTTATGGCATACATAGCTCATTGAAAATTATTAAATCCAATATGTAACTATTTTTAAACCTAGGATATTCGAATCAATTCACTTTACCAACATGACGAAGTGAAATACAAGTCCTAGATTATGAGATAACCAAAAAAGGACAATATAGTTCTCCTTGAGAACAATAAAAGTCTAAGAATTTCTAAGAAAAATACACACCTTGTTGACTCACATAATCTGCAAGGAAAAATCTTGATTCCAAGGTCCGTTTAATTCGTAATGAGGTCAAGCGACCAACCTTTGATAAGGGTTATGAGGAAAAATTGCGAACAAGGACTACAGATAACTAAAGAAAGACCTAAAAAAGGAAGGTTAATTGACGTTTAGATCTCAAAAAGGGGACTTAGAAAAGACAAATCCGAAGGAAAACTAGAAAAAATCCATGAAATTTTTTAAAAAACGAGTTGGAAAGGATTGCCTTTAAGTTACGATATTCCTCGAATTGCCTTCCTATTTGTTAAGAATAGGGCTTGAAGAAAAAAAAATTGTGCTTGTAACGGTGCATACAAGTATAACTTGATACACTTAGAAAGTTGATCGAATTGAATCAAAAGTCCTAATATACTAAGTCTGCAACAAGATAAAAAGGAAAGCGCACTAGACCTACCCAAAGGCTAGTTGCGAGTTCCTTTTCCAAGGGAGATTAACTACCGCCTTGAAGAGTTTTAGACCGACCGGCGAGAGGTCACTCCATAGGGAGAATCTTGGGCAAGAGAAGTTGAGGGTGCCAAGAGGGCTTTGGCCAGTAAATTCTTAGACTCCTACAAATCATCCAAACCCCTATGTGACTCATAATGGACTTCCTAAGGCCTCAATACTAGTTAGGAGTAAAAATCTTGGAAAAATAAAGTCCTTCCTTCCATTCTTCCGTATGGACAGAAAGTGAACATTTGTATAAGAATTTCCATTACATAAAGAAGTTGTCTTTCAAAAGGATTGTTTTCATTATTTGTGTATTGTGATTTAAATTACATAAATAAAAATGATGATTTAAAGGATTAACTGAGGAAGCTAATTTTATATATACAACTTAAATCTGTTAGGTAAGTAGACAAGTAAAACTACCCCAACCAAGGAAAGTAGGAGGGAGTGATTTTTGACAAATCCATCCTAAGGCAAGGTGGTCTCAGAAAGCTGAGAGCTTCTCACAAATTTGATGCATTAGAGTGTAGGAAAAGATTAACTCCTAGAATTGATTAAAACCTTAACTCTGTATCGTTTTCAAGGAACGGAGTGAAACTTTGTCTTTAGAGCAGAGGGGTTGACATACTCATGCTCCCCCTTGATTCTCACTCTCCTTGAACCAAGTGCGATAAGACTGGACTTCGCTGCAATGTAGAACAAGCAGTTGTTTGAAACAGATACTAGCTAACCCCAAACAGGAAACCTTAGCTAGCTTAGAAACTAAAATTCACATTGATTCTCGTAGGAACAACCAAGGCCTTCCGTTGCCAAGTGGACTTGAGAGAGTCTAGGCAACAATCCTCGTATTATTCGAATGAATACCAAGCGGAATTGCCTAGAAAAATCATCTCGATGAATCACTAAATCATGCTGCCGAGGATGTCTCAAGCGGGCATGTCACATTTGCACAAAGGCATTGGCTACAAAGAAGCTTCAAAAATTTCGAAGCTTACTTGGAATTGCAAAGATACAGTTGAGCTCAAGGGAAAGTGTTGAGATAGCAAGCTCAACACATGCAGACATTGATGATGGACCACCTAGTTAGATGGGTCCACACGTCTACACTTCGCACCTCGGTGGTCACTATGATCCTCACATGGCCACTGACTTATTATTTATTATATTCGATTTATTGCACCTACCTATAGCTCACCAGTCAATTAGTATAGTCAGTTATGGACTATTTGACTTAATCGGCCACTTTCCTTCATGTTGTACCTTATCTATACTTTGTGTATATTGTATTATGTGTGAAAGAAAAAAAAACTAGCAAAAAAATGGTTTGACCTCCATCTCTCTTCTCATGTTCTAAAGTGAGCTTCCTCTGGTGTCTATGGTGTGTGTGAGGCACAACAGCTCAAGCAAGTCCCCCCACCATGCATATTAATGACATCAAGGACCACGGTTGCCTATCCTCACATAAAGCCTAGAACAATGTTGACCAATGGAGAGCAATCATATATGTCTCCTATGAAGAAACACACTGATATAGAAACATAAATAAAAGTGTGTGACAAAGTATAAACTCAAAAGAACACAATTAAGATTAGGGTAACTCACAAACAATGAACACAATGGTATCTAAATGAATAGTTGAATATTGAATATACACTGCTCATGCAACAAACAAACCGTGCAAGAATGAACATTGTACCTCGAACTCGTGTCTAGAGGACTGAGGCATAGGTATTAAGCGGGAGAGTATGTCATTCTCTTAACGAATCCCAAAAACATAGCAAGGCAAACTTTACACGTCGAACAACAACAATGCAGTAGTGTGTGGTGCCAAATCAGTGTTGAACAAGCAAAGGACAGAGAAAACTGCAAACATAGCAAGCTCATGATGCCATCGTAGACTGATGATAGCAAAAACGTAGATATGATGATGTGGCAAGCAGACAACAATAACAACGCAAGTATGGTGACATGGCAGTCCATATAGCGGCTGCAGATCACAACCGCAGCAATTCAGCAAGTCGCTAACCATGGATGATGTGGCTGATCAGCAAACACAGTAGAAATCCATATAGACTGCACAATCAAGGCTAGATACAGACACCTGATGGATATGGACAGCAACGGGCAGCTTCGGTTCAGATGTCCTCCATGACCAGAGTGTGGATATCAAAGCTAGAAAACTTGAAACCTCCAAAAACGAGATTCGGCTAACTAGAGGGCAATGTGTCTATTTATAGAATGTTTCAAAACCTCGTACCACACACGTTTCAAAACTCTCTTAAATAGCACACTATTTTAGGACTTTCATTAATTAAGCATTTTTTGGGGTGTTTGAGTGGCTAATTCAACATGTAATGCTTATGTTAGCTCAACACCCCCTCTCAAGCCCAAAAACTAAGCTAGAAAGGAAGGCCGACCCAAATTTTTGAGTATTTTTGTTTTTATTTGTCTTTACCCCAAAGCAACCAAGACATCGATCAAAGAGTGCACGGTGGCTGCCTAATAGCCTACCAAGACTACAAAGGCGATGGTTATACTTCAATACTTGGTCAAATGTGATGAGACATGTCCTTGATTCCCAAAACCTATGGAATCTAGAGACTCTGGAACATGAATGTTTCAATACAGTGTGGGTAGAGGTGGAGACACCAGGACACATAAGCCTTGTCCAACGTTTAACTAGCACACTACAAAATGACCAAATAAACAAAAGGCAAACTATCACAAGGCGATAGAAAAAAAAAAGGCTTGTACTCCATGCCAATTTTCACGTCTCGATGGCCAGTTCGTTGTGAAACTTCTGTCCTTCTTACAAAATCATTAGACCGTTGCACCGAATCTTAAGGAAAAAACTTAAATTTGCCTTCAATCTCTTGTTGAGCTTGATACATGAGGATGAGATTATATTCGGCTTGTGAGATCTTATATACCCTATAGACTCCATGGTAGTCCAAAGACTCTCCCGCCATGTCAAATGGAGGAGCAAGCTATCAAGCCCACTCCATCTCATGTCATGATGTGCAAGAAGGGCTCTCAGAATCAAAAACCAAGGTTTCATGGAAGAGAACCTTTACATTGATACCCTATGAAAAAATACCCTAACGCACATACATAAATGAAAGTGTATGACAAAGCATAAACTCAAAAGAACACAATTAGGGTTAGGATAACTCAAAGACAATGAACACAATAGAATCTAACTGAATGACTGTAAACGCCCCGAACAACGTAGTATGCTTAAGAATTATCATATTCGCTTGTTTTCGAGATTTAATATAAAAGAGAATGAATACTCAAAGCTGAAAATGAAAATTACTCACAAAATTACAACCGTGAAAATGTAAAAGTAATGGAGATAAGATTGAGGGTTGAAGATGGGCAAACCCCCCGCAAACCCCCCCCCCCCCCCCTCCCCCCCCGAAGGAATGTATTTCTGCTCAACCCAAGTCCCTTAGGGAAGAGCTCAGTTACAATCAACCTGAGAGTGAGGAGAAGTAATTCTCACTCTCACAAGATCATGCAAAGATGTACAAACACACGTGCATTATCTATTATGCAATGATAAGAACTGATTTCTTTACAGTATGAGAGAAGAAAGAGGGGAAATCAGTCTTTCTTCATCGTTGATCAGCAGTACATGGATAGATCTTGCTTCTTGTTGCTAAAATGGAAGAAAGAGCTCGAGAAGGAGGTGCTGTAATGAATTTACAGACTTGCTGTCCTGTAAAACAGCAATGATAGAAAAGAGAATATGGAGGAATTTGATAATGGAGAAGTGAGGGATGATGATGGGGATGGATGGGGCCAATTTCTGGCTATCTGTGGGTGTTGTACATGAGTTTACAACAAAGAAAAATGATGCTGAATGAAGAAAAACGAGCTCTTATTTATAGGAGAGGGAAGAGCTAGTACAAAAGGGAAAAGTGGAGTAGCACAAGACAAGTGTCCAACCACATGTCATGAGATGTGACAAGTGGTGGGACACTTGGAAACTTGTGCGACAAGTGTCTTGACACTTGTCTCTTCTCTATGGCCTTCCTTTTTGGACTGAATACTGTCAAGAATAGAAACAACCAAATTTAGTAAGCACAGTCAGAGTACAGAATTTACTATTTTTAGAATGACATCCCTATTTTTTAGGACTAGCATTTTTAGGCTAATTTGAAGCTCCTAAAATTTTGGGACCTCCTAAAATTTAGGAACCTCCCCCTCCCAATATGGGTGTCATATGAAAAAATTTTCCGTGTACATCGCAAAAACGGTATCAGAATCTTCAAGTGACTTTCCTATGCAAAGAAATGTGCATTTCAAACTTTCAACCCATACATGTACATTGTACAAGCATTTCATGTTCATGCCATCTTGTTGATTGTAACTGCTGTTCTGGCGGATCTAGCCCACACTTCAAGGCATCAATCCTTTCTATGTGCGAGTCTAACCCTGATATGCGTGAGTTCTGGTCACAGGCACCCAATCGGGCCATATAGGTGAAAGTGTGAACTATCTTTTCTCTAACCCACCATAACATGTGACCACTCATCAGTGGCCAGCTCCAATGCACTTTTCTTTATATCTAATTAGTACAAGGAAACAAATTTAATAAATCATTATATAGACAAATTAATGAAAAATGATACAAATTCTGTTTCTATAGAGTTGTGACAGCCCTCTGGCTTTTATTCAACTGTCCTCAGCTCAAAAGCTTCTTGATATGGCTGAAGAATGTCTGGGTAATCCTTCATGAATTTTTCATCTACCCACTGTGCATCTGTTGTGGGTAGATTCTTGAATTTTAGTAAGAATTTTCGTGTCACAAGGCCACTTCTCGTGGTTCGATCCTTGTGAAACAAAATATGTTCAAGTTCCAAGAGTCACTATGTTTCTTCAACTTCTGGGATGGGTTCCTTTGGTTCTAGTCCTATGTAAGGTTTTAGCAAACTTACATGAAAAGCATTGTGTATTTTCCAATGAGCAGGAAGCTCAAGTCGATAAGAAACTTCATTTATTTTCTCAATCACTTTGAAGGGTCCAAAGTATCTACTGGAGAGCTTTGGAAAAGATGAATTTTGACCGGATCCTTGTTTGTTGAGCCTGCTTTTATCAAACTTTAGCAAGACATATTGACCTTTTTCAAAAGCCAAAGGTCTTCATCGTTTATCTGCTTGCTTCTTTTGTCGCTCTTGGGCAACTTTGATAGTGGCTCGAACTTGATCCATTGCTGTTTTTAAATCTGAAGCAAACTCATCAGCAACAAAAATCTTATCTTTAGTGCGAATAATTGGAGGAGGAATCACTTTACCCTGTACTATTTCATTTGGAGCTTTCCCTGTGGATGAGTGCACTGTATTGTTGTAAGCAAACTCTAATAATGGAAGATATTTCTCCCATTGTGACTTATGTTCACTAACATAAGCTTTCGACATATCCAAAAGAGTGAGATTCATCACCTCTGTTTGGTCGTCAGTTTAAGGATGAAAAGCTGAGGAGAACTTTACAGTGATTCTCAAATTCTCAAATAAAGCACGCCAAAAGTTACTTGTGAATTTGGAGTCTCTATCTGAAATGATCTCAGAAGACATACCATGTAATCTGAAGATATATTGAATCAAAAGTCTTGCAGCTTGTGCGGATTTCAATGTTTTATGACATGGAATAAAATGTAATTGCTTGCTGAATCGATCAATTATGACCCAAATCATATCATGACCTTGAGGTGTTCTTGGAATACCTGAGATGAAATTCATTGTGATAGATTCCCATGGATCTTTGGGCACTGGAAGAGGTTGCAACAATCCTGGAGTCTTCTGCCTATCATACTTGGATTTTTGGCATACTAGACAAGCCTCAATGAAGTGATGTGTATCTCTTCGTAATGTTGGCCAATAAAAGTAGCACTCAATTGCACTTAGAGTGGCTGCCCTTCCTCTATGCCCTGCATAAGGGGGTTCATGACTTTCTTTAAGCACCTTTTGTCGAACACGAAGAGTGACACAAAGGCGATTGTTCATGAGAAGGTAACCGTCTTTAATGGAATAATCTGGATGAGAATCTCCTTGCTTTTCTCCACATCATTTAGACGGCGGCTTTCAAAGACTACGGCATGGCCTTCTTGATTTAGCACCACACCAATACAATCACTGCAAGGATCTGCTTCCACCACAAATGGTTTTACCAAATTTGGAATGATAAGAACAGGTCCAGAAGTAAAAGCTGTTTTCAGTCTTGTGAAGGCTGCCTTCTCTTTTTCCTTCCATTGGAAAGAGGTCTTCTTCTTTGTAAGGTCATGAAGTGGAGAAGCCATATGTGCAAAATGCTTGATGAAGCGGCGGTAATAAGAGCATAAGCCAAGTAACGATCGCACCTCATGTACATCATGAAGATGAGGCCATTCTTGGATTATCTTGATCTTTTCAGTATCCATCTGAATCCCTTCAGAAGAGATGACATGCCCAAGGTAATTTATTTTATGCATGAAAATTTCTCTCTTTTTACCATTTACCAAGAGTTGATTTTGTTGAAGTAATTATAGAACAATCTCCAAGTGTTGATGATGCTCCTCTTTATTCTTGCTAAAGACAAGAATATCATCAAAGAAAGTACCGACATATTGTCGATGCTCTCTAAAGATACCCTCCATCATTCGATTAAAGGTGGTTGGTGCATTGGTTAATCCGAAAGGAACCACCAAGAATTCATAAAGACCGTATAAAGTGCGGAAAGCAGTTTTGTGTACATCTTGTGGTATTACCCTAATTTGATGATAACCACTCTTTAGATCAATGCGGCTGAAAACCTTTGAGCTTCCTAGACGATCCAAAATGTCGTCAATTCTAGGAATAGGAAACCGATTTTTCACAGTGATTTTGTTGAGGGCTCGATAATCAATGCACATCCTGAATGTGCCATCTTTCTTTTGAACAAGAAGAACTGGTGAACAAAATGGTGAGCTACTTGGCCTAATTAGCCCACGGTTGAGTAGGTCTTCGACTTGCTTTCTGATTTCTTCTTGTTGAGGACGGCTCACACGGTATTGTGCTATATTAGAAGGAGAACTACCCATAATAATATCAATATGATGGTCTTCTGGCCTTTCTGGGGAAAGCTGATAAGGAAGATCTTCCGAAAAACAATCTTTATACTTTTCCAAGAGCTGAAGTCGCTCATAGATATGGTGTCTCCAAAAACTCCAGCTTGGATCTCATACTTATTGCCTTTGTTGGTGAGTTCTACCTTCTTTTTCTGAGAGAAGATGGTTGAATCTACTCTATGATTCCAGGGCATGCCAAGAATCACATCACAACCATCAAGGTCTCCGATACAGAAGGTATCATTGTCACTGTAGCCTTGAATTTGAAACTTGAGCTTGCCAATGTAGGGTGTCACAGTCTTCACTGTGTCACCTTCATCGGCGTTTAAAGCTTGGCGAACTTCTGCCGGAGTGTCCATCTCTTCATTCTTTTATCCAAGCTCTTTAGCTAATTGCAAGGAAATGACATTTTCATTCGCCCCAAGATCTATCAAGAATAGTGCTTGCTTACCTTGCAACTGTCCCCAAGCTTTTAATAATTTGCGCATCTCTGGAGTGTGAGTTGTGTTTACAACTACATCACTGATAGCATTGATTTTCACTGGCGACTTAGACTTGTTGTCAGAAACCTTGTTTTGTCCTTTGTTTGAACATTGCTTCGCTATGTAGCCTGTTTGTCCACATTTAAAGCACTTTCCTTTTTTCATAAAGCGCTACTTTTCTTCTTCGGAAAGTTGCTTTGCTTGTGGATATAGATTGGAGCAAAATTGAGGAGCATTAGGAGTTGCATAGGGCTTCATCTTCTTTTGATTTGATGGCTGCTTTTGCCGCTGTTTTTGACCTTCATTTGGGACTGAATACTCCTCATCATCAGCTACTCTCTTGTTATCATTCTTTTGGAATGATTTGTTACCATTGTGCTCCATTTCCCATGTCTCAACATGGTCAATGAGTTCCCTGAGACTATAACAATGATAATGATTAAGAGCAGTACGAAGTTTAAAATGTAAACCTCCTTGAAACTTCCTAAGCTTTTCTGAACTGTTGATCTTCTTGAAATGTTGGACCTTCAAAAGTAGCTCCCAAAATCTCTTGGTATAGTCACCAAGCGACTCATTTTTCCTTTGCCAAAGCCGATCCCATTCCATTTTTACATCTCTTTTGAAATGAATAGAAAAAAATTGGCTTTGTATCATGCGAACAAAGGACCGCCATGATTTTGGGGCAGCATGATTATATTCCAACCCCGTCCACCAAGTATGGACTAAGTTGATCAAATGTAAAGCTACAAACTTAATCTTTTCTTTTTCTTTATACTTGTCATGACCATACAATATTTGAAATTGACGAATAAACTTCAGAAGAAGATCAGGATTTCGGGAACCATCATACATACTGAACTTGATCTTCTTTTCAAGTTGAGATAGTGACTTAGTCTTCTTCTTCTTCTTATGCCTTCATCCATGCCCGAATCTTGAGGTTGAAGATAATGAAGTGCTTGATGGGGATGAAGATGGAGACGAGGGTAAAGAATGTCGACGCCTTTGATGATGATGAGGTCTTCCACGAGAAGGGTGTGACTCTTCGTCACTAGAAGAGGGTCCATCAGAGTAGGCGCCATATGACTTTGAAGAAAAGGATGAGCTTTGACGCAATCTCTTTCTTTGTCTTGAAGTAGAATGGGACTACCTCTTAGAACTAGTTGGACTTCTTAATCGACTCCTTTCATTGGTATGGCTTTGTCTCCTTGAAACAGATGGGCTTCTTTCCTTGAATTCTTTGGGATTCTCAACTTTTTCTAGTTTGAGAAGTTGCTCACGAATTTACTGATTCTCCTCTCTAAGACTTTGAATGGCTTGAAGGATAGTACTCCACTGATCCATTGAGACTCTAAGAAAAACATGCTCAAGCACTCAATGCAAGGGCTGAAAACAAACAAACTTATAATTGTAAGCACTACTAGTGTTGGGGTGAGGACCGAGCCAAAGCTCTGATACCACTGTAAATGCCCTGAACAACGTAGTATGCTTAAGAATTATGATATTCGCTTGTTTTCGAGATTTAATATAAAAGAGAATGAACACTTAAAGCTGAAAATGAAAATTACTCACAAAATTACAGCCATGAAAATGTAAAAGTAATGGAGATAAGATTGAGGGTTGAAGATGGGCAAAAAATCCCCCCCCCCCCCCCCCGCAGGAATGTATTTCTGCTCAACCCAAGTCCCTTAGGGAAGAGCTCAGTTACAATCAACCTGAGAGTGAGGAGAAGTAATTCTCACTCTCACAAGATCATGCAAAGATATACAAACACACGTGCATTATCTATTATGCAATGATAAGAACTGATTTCTTTACAGTATGAGAGAAGAAAGAGGGAAAATCAGCCTTTCTTCATCGTTGATCAGCAGTACATGGATAGATCTTACTTCTTGTTGCTAAAATGGAAGAAAGAGCTCGAGAAGGAGGTGCTGTAATGAATTTACAGGCTTGCTGTCCTGTAAAACAGCAATGATAGAAAAGAGAATATGGAGGAATTTGATAATGGAGAAGTGGGGGATGATGATGGGGATGGATGGGGCCAGTTTCTGGCTATCTGTGGGTGTTGTACATGAGTTTACAACAAAGAAAAATGATGCTGAATGAAGAAAAACGAGCTCTTATTTATAGGAGAGGGAAGAGCTAGTACAAAAGGGGAAAGTGGAGTAGCACAAGACAAGTGTCCAGCCACATGTCATGAGATGTGACAAGTGGTTGGACACTTGGAAACTTGTGTGACAAGTATCTTGACACTTGTCTCTTCTCTATGGCCTTCCTTTTTGGACTGAATACTGTCAAGAATAGAAACAACCAAATTTAGTAAGCACAGTCAGAGTACAAAATTTACTATTTTTAGAATGACATTCCTATTTTTTAGGACTAGCATTTTTAGGCTAATTCGAGACTCCTAAAATTTAGGTACCTCCTAAAATTTAGGGACCCCCCAATATGGGTGTCATATGAAAGCTTTTTCCGTGTACATCGCAAAAACGATATCAGAATCTTCAAGTGACTTTCTTATGCAAAGAAATGTGCATTTCAAACTTTCAGCCCATACATGTACATTGTATAAGCATTTCATGATCATGCCATCTTGTTGATTATAATTGTCTGTTCTGGCGGATCTAGCCCACACTTCAAGGCATCAATCCTTTCTGTGTGCGAGTCTAACCCTGATATGCGTGAGTTCTAGTCACAGGCGCCCAATCGGGCCATATAGGTGGAAGTGTAAACTATCTATTCTCTAACCCACCGCGTGGGTCCACCATAACATGTGACCACTCATCAGTGGCCAGCTCCAATGCACTTTTCTTTATATCTAATTAGTGCAAGGAAACAAATTTAATAAATCATTGTATAGACAAATTAATGAAAAAGGATACAAATTTTGTTTCTATAGAGTTGTGACAATGACTAAATACTAAATATACAATACTCATACAATAAAGAAATTGTGCAAGAATGAAAAATATACCCCAAACTCTGGTGCCTCAACAACCAAGGCAAAGGTGCTGAGTAGGAGAATGTGTCGTACCCTTGATGGATCTTGAAACACAACAAGACAGCCTCCAAATATCGGACAGCAACAAAGGCAGTGAAGTGTGGTGCTAGATTAGTGTCGAAGAAGCACAGGAGAGAAAATATGTAAACCCAACCAGGTAATGATGACATGGCAAGCTAATAGCAGCAAAAACATAGGTATGGTGACGTGACAAGCTAACAGCAGTAAAAACGTAGGTATAATGACATTGCAATCTATAAAACAACCACAAATCACAAACACAGTATTTTAGTAGGTCACCGGCTATAGACAATGTGGCTGATCAGCAAAAACAACAAAAATCAATGTAGATTGCGTGATGGAGGCTGGAAACATACACCTGATGGATGTAGACAACAACCGACAGCTTCGACTAAGATGTCCTCCACGAACGGGGTGTGGATAGCAAACCATAAAACAACCACAAATCACAAACACAGCAGTTTAGTAGGTCACCAGCTATAGACAACGTGGCTGATCAGCAAAATGCAATCCAACCACAAATCACAAACACAGCAGTTGAGCCATTCACCAACTATAGACAATGTGGCCGATCAACAAAAGCACTAGAAATCAATGTAGGCTACGCGATGGAGACTAGAAACATGCAATTAACGGATGTAGACAACAACCAACAACTTCAGTTAAGATGTCCTCCACGAACGGGGTATGGATAGCAAACCTAGAGGAACTGAAACCAGCAAAAACAAGATTGGGTTGAATGGAGGGCAGCATGTCTATGTTAGCATACCTATGTTAGTTATATCAATCTGTCATCTCCTAGTTGTGAGCTTTTGTCGGAGTCTAACAGAGTACAAGTCGTCCACTACCCGGATCTTCCTTACAACCAGGCGATAGTCTCCAAGATGCAAGTGACAACATTCAAGCATCATGCGGCATCTATTTTTGCATTTTGCAAAAAACACCAATTTGTGTTTTACTGGTGACCACATCCTAGTACACACCTAACAAACAATGCAGCTATAGTCTTTGTAGCTGACTTCCTTTTGTCTTTCCTAATGTCTCCATCAAATTGCAGATTTCTAGGTGATTACAAGATCAAAGATGTCTTACTAGTTCATGAGCTTTGATGACTTAAAGGAGGAGCTTCTTTTCAAACAATCTTCTGAGCAAAGACGCGATTATTGCAATTACAGTTGGCAAGAGAAGCCCCTCGTTTGCACCCATACCACTTCTATTCATCTATCACAGAAGGCTCTATAAGAAGTGAAGATGTCGTCCTTGATACCCTCAATATAGGTATTTGTCTTACCTTCATTACCCAAACAAGGCACACTCCATGGTTCGAACTATTCATTGTGGTCATGTAAGGTGGAGTACATACTCGACAACTTCGATCTTTGGGCTCTTGTTTCAAATTCCATCCCCCATCCTACGACAAATCTAGCAAATGGAACTTCTATGGACTGAGCAGCCCTATGGAATCGGCTCAACTCTCAAGCTTAATCCTTTCTCTTTATGTGTTGGGAATAAAGGCTCACCGTGCCTTTTAATGTGTTCACGTGTGAACACACCCTTACACTTTGTACTTTATATATGTTCAAAACCTAAAAATGCGATACATTCATCCTTGTACCGTATACCCATTGCGTCATGCTCACTCTCCGACTCTACTACTCTCAACTCTCTGCACCTTCACTCTCAGCTCAGCTCACACACAGCCTTCACAACAAATTGGTATCAGATCATAGGTTGTGCACGATTCCTAAAGCCACTGATAGGCGTCATATGTTCTCCACAAGAATAGATGGTCTATCAAGTGGCTGACCTAGTCACGTCGGCTGCAAAGATATCTCGATGTCACTACGTGAGCGAAAAATGGCTCAGCGGTACACTAACGAATTGGTCCACTACATAAATGCGTCTTCGTAGATTTAAACATCTGCAAGACGGAGAAAATACAGGAGAATTTGACCGACTCCCGAAGAAAGTGGCCTCGATTTTAAAGAGACAATTGGTTCGGTTAGACAAGTATCTAAGCGGCATTCAGTATATGTCAGACTTACCTGATATCGTGATAATCACTCATCAACACGAACAATCGACTGCTCTTCAGGAATGTATCATTCAAGGTATTCCCACAATTTGCGTTGTCGATACAAATTGTGATCCGTATCTCACAGACATACCGATCTCGGGTAATGATGATGCCCGATCCTCGATTCGTCCTTGTACCATATACCCATTGTGTCGTGCTCACTCTCCCACTCTACTACTCTCAACTCTCTGCACCACTCTCAGCTCAACTCACACACAGCCTTCACAATAAATTGGTATCAGATCATAGGTTGTGCACGATTCCTAAAGCCAGTGATAGGCGTCAAGCCGCGTGATAAGCGACCGGGAGGTGCAAGCCAACAAGTCAATAAGGAGGAGTTGCAAGGTCGCAAGTCACGCAAAAGGCACATGGCACGTCAACAAGAAAGTCAGGTAGTTGGCACACAGCCACACGAACGAGACAGCAACAATCGACGTATAGCAGGGGGTTGAGGAGCTCACGAACCTGGAGATGAACAGGACAGCGACCAAGACCAATCGTCAAGAATCTAGTACATGCCCACTCACGGCACCAAGCGATGACGAGAAAAAGTCATCCACGCGAGGCCAGGCGATGACGGGCAGAGTCAACATCTTTTTTCCTCAGAAATATCCTTTTTTCTTTTCTCCGTCATCGAGCGTTCGCAGGCAAAGGCACAAAATCAAATTTTGCCCAAGAAAATTCGGGCTTTTCTCGGATTTGGGGACTTTAATGCAAAAGTGGACAATTTGACTCAAAAATTGCAAAATCAGTGCACAATTGCCCGTGAAATTTTGGGGCTTCTTCACATTTTGGTGAAATTTCTTCAATTTCAGTGAAATTTATGCACACTGGACCCAAGAAATTTGGGGCTTTTGCAGAATTTCATCAATTTGTGCAAGAATTGCTTGGTATATGCACTTGGGCACTTGAATTGACACAATTTTGAACAAATTATCCTCAAAAATTTGAGGCTTTTGACCCAAATTGTCAAATTTGTGCTCGGGAATGCTTTTGGAGCAAGAATTGCAGTGAAATTTTGGGGATTTCACTTGTAATTGTTGGCTTAGTCTCTAATTGTGTTAGAGATAGCTTGAGGACTACAGCAAACGACTTTTTTTAATGCTGAAAATTCATTTGCAGATCTAAAAACTTCTGCAATCTTGGGATTTTCATTGCTGGTTGGTATTCTTGTGCATTGTGGTCACTTGTGTCATATTTGGGCTTCCCTTTGGTGACTGGTTAGTCAATTTGGGGCTGCAAATTATGACTCGAAACAGTGACAGCAGTAATCTTTTGCACATCAAGAAGCTTGAGGGTGCCCATAATTTTGCAATCTGGCAAAAACAGTGCTATAATGTCTTGGTGCAGAAGAAACATGTAAAGCCCATCAAAACAAAGGGAATCAAACTAGCAAACATGGAACAAGACGAGTGGGATGACTTGGACGAGCTTGCTTGCGCTACCATTGAGCTCTCATTGTCACACAACTTACTCTTCAACATTGAGAAGCTGAATTCAGCATATGCAATGTGACAAAGGCTTGAAGAATTGTATACTCAGAAAAGTGCAGCCAGCAAGGTTTATTGGCTGAAAAAATTGATGGACTTTCACATGAAAGAGGATACAGCCACATCTGTACATTTGAATAAGTTTAACTCAATTTTCAGTCAGCTGACTGCTTTGGATTTTCATATTGATGAAGAGTTCAAAGCTACCTTCTTGCTATGCACCAAGAATTATATGCTCAACAAAGTGCAGCCAGCAAGGTTTATTGGCTGAAAAAACTGATGGACTTTCGCATGAAAGAGGGTACATCCATGTCTGTACATTTAAATGAGTTTAACTCAATTCTCAGTCAGCTGAAAACAAGGACATCCAACATACTAAAAAGAGCAATGTGAAAATAGAAGAGGTTAATGTAATCACTCATGATAATGACAATGCCGGTGATGTACTTCTAACTTCTTCTTTGGATGCACATGCATTGATTGCAGATTCTGAGGATAATATTCACACTTGGATACTTGATTCAAGTACGCCCTTCCATGTCACACCACATCATGAGTGGTTCTCTAACTACAATGGTGTTGTCCACTTGGGGGATAACTATGCATGTAAAATTGCAGGCATTGGCAGTGTGAAACTGGAATTTCAGCATGGTTCCATGTTTGTTTTGCATAATGTGAGACATGTACCTCAGCTCAAGAAGAGCTTGATAAGCGCAGGGCAACTAGATGATGAAGGCTATCACACCATCTTTGGGGATAGCAAATGGAAAATATGTAAGGGCTTCCGCATTGTTGCCAAGGGGTCCAAAAGTGATACTCTGTATCCTTTACATGTATCTAGTGCGCATGACCATGTTGTCGCCATAACTGAGCAGTCAAGTGCTTCTTTGTGGCATAGCCGATTGGGACACATGAGTCAATCTGGAATGAAAGTGCTCTCTCGTTTGGGTTAATTATTGTATTTGAGGTATGCTAATTTTGAATAGTGTGATCATTGCATTTATGGTAAACATGCTCAAACATCACATAAAAAATCTTTCTCTAAAGTCTTCACCCTTAGAGTTAGTACATTCAAATGTATGTCAAATGCCAAGGTTATCTTTAGGGAAAAAGAAGTATTTTATTACCTTTGTTGATGATGCCACACGCAAAGTTTGGGTTTATCCAATCCATAGCAAAGACAAGGCCTTGGATAAATTTAAAAAATTCTTGGCACTTGCTGAAAATCAAACCAACAAGACGTTAAAATGTCTTCTCTCTAACAATGGTGGGGAATATGTGTCCAAGGCCTTTCAGGCATTTTGTGACAGCAAAGGGATAAAGAGGAAGCTCACTGCCCCTCATAATCCGCCCCAAAATGGAGTTGCAGAGCGTATGAATCGGACCATACAGGATAAGGTCCGTACGATGCTGTCTCATGCTGCATTACCCCATGGTTTTTGGGCGAAGGCTGTTATGACAGCCGTTCACTTAATTAATCGATCACCAAACAAGTCTTGAGGAGGGGGGGTGGAGAGGGGAGTTCCCCAAGAAGCATGGTCAAGCAAGCCACCTTCATATGCTCATCTGAAAGTGTTTGACTCTGAGGCTTTTATGCACATTCGTAAAGAAATACGCAGCAAACTTGAGCTTCTTGTAAACGTATTTTCCTAGGATATGGTGACGAGGGTGAAATGGGATATAGATTGTGGGATCTCGAGAAAAAAAAAGTAGTACGCACCAATGATGTCATCTTTTGGGAAGATCGCATGCACAAATAGCCCGAAAGAACAGAGGAGGTCCAAAGGTTGTATTCCGAGAGGATGTACAAATAGGACAACAAAGAATGCCCGTTAGACAGCAACAAATACCTGCTGAAAATGTCCCTGACAAAGCAGGGAATGATGCTGTGAATGATCAGCAAGATCTTGCCCATGATGTCCCATAAATTCAGTGAGTGGAACAACCTGAACCAATTATACATCAAGCTGTACCTGCAGAACAGCAAGCTGTTAATGCAAATTTACAAGCTGAACAGCCAGCAAATATTGACCACTGGATCCGTAGGTCGACCAGAGTGCAAAAACAGCCAAACAGATTTGTTCCTGGAGTAAACTATGTGGCTGATTATGTCATGTTAACAGATTGTGGTGAACCATCATGCTTCCAGAAAGCAATGGACAAAGGACAAACAGGATAGTAAGAAATGGCAAAAAGCAATGCTATCAGAAATGGTCTCTCATGAAGAATGGCACTTGGGATTTGGTACATTTGCCAAAAGGACAAAAAGTGTTACTTTGCAAATGGGTTTATAAAATGAAAGTCACTTCCGATTCTTTGCCCAAGTACAAGGCACGCTTGGTTGCTAAAGGGTACAAGCAAGAACATGGAATTGATTTTGATGAAATATTTTCTCATGTAGTCAAAATGACTACCTTGCAAACCATCTTGTGCTTGGTTGCATCTAAGAACGTGGAACTCATACAAATGGATGTAAAAACCACCTTCTTACATGGTGATCTGCAAGAGGAAATCTATATGCAACAACCCGATGGTTTTGTTGCCAAGGGAAAAGAGCACATGGTATGTAAACTCAACAAAAGTCTCTATGGGCTGAAGCAAGCACCACACAAATGGTATCACAAATTTGATACATTCATGCAATCTCAGGGATTTCATTGTTCTCAAGTTAATCACTGCTTACATACCAAGAAGATAGCAGACGGCAACCTTATTCTCTTGGTATTGTATGTGGATGACATGCTAATTGCAGGCAAGGAAGTTCATGCCTTGGACTCCTTGAAGTAGAGTCTACACAATAGCTTCGATATGAAAGATCTTGGTGAGGCAAATCACATTCTTGGCATGCGCATACTCAGAGACAGATCAAAAGGTCTTCTTTATCTATCATAACAGGAGTATATTACGAAAGTTCTATAACGTTTCAATATGGAAAGGGGGAAAACTATTAGTATACCATTGCCTCCATATGTGAAACTTAGTGCAGACGACAACCCTACATCAAATGATGATAAGACTGAGATGGCCAAGATACCTTATGCTTCAGCTGTTGGTAGCTTGATGTATGCTATGGTTGCTACACATCCTGACATTGCATTTGCGGCGGGAGTGGTTAGCAGATACATGGCATATCCTGGCAAAAAACATTGGGAAGCTAGGAAGCAGTGAAGGCTATCATGAGATACCTTGAGGACACAAAGGATTTGTGGATTTGCTTTGGTAAAAAGTCATTTGTTGTTGGTTTCACGGATGCAGACTATGCTGGCCATCCTGAATGCAGGAAGTCTACTTCAAGATATGTCTTTACGTTTACACGAGGAGCAATCTCTTGGATATCTAGGCTGCAAAAGTGTGTTGCTTTGTCTACTACAAAGGCAGAATATGTGGCTGCCAAAGAGGCATGCAAAGAGGCTTTATGGCTTTCACGTCTGGTGGGAGAGCTTGGGATTATAGAGGTTCCTATCCTCCACTCTGACAGTCAAAGTACTATCATGCTAGCACAGAATCCTATCTTCCATGCAAAGACAAAGCACATACATGTGAAGTATCACTTCATCAGGGATATACTTGACAACAAAAGCATTGAGCTTGTTAAGGTATATACAAACGATAATCCTGCAGACCTTCTTACGAAGGGTCTTCCAGCCGAGCAGTTTGCTCATTGCTACCACATGACGGGGGTTGGATAGTATATGTGTCTTTCAGCTTTGTACATACATACACTTAGCTGATTCTTTCCTCTACCTTTAGGCACATTGCCTTTAGGTGGGAGGTTGTTGGGAATAAAGGCTCACCGTGCCTTTTATTGTGTTCGGGTGTGAACGCACCCTTACACTTTGTACTTTATATATGTTCAAAACCTAAAAATGTAGTACATTCGTCATTGTACCATATATCCATTGTGTCGTGCTCACTCTCTCACTCTACTACTCTCAACTCTCTGCACCTCAACTCACACACAACCTTCACAACATTATAAGTTTGCAAGATTCTATCCTTCTGCATATTCGCAAGTTGAAGACCACGACGGAAGTGTGCAAGAAGCTTGCGACTTTGTATCAACAAAAGTCGTTTTCCCACAATGTTTTCCTTGAGAAGAAGTTACAGATGCTCAATCTTAATGATTCCTCCTCGATGAAGAAGCATATCACAAGGATGGAGGACATGAGAGGTGACCTTGCCTATCTTGGTCGGATGATATCCTCTAAAGACATGGCTATGATCCTTCTAACTCAACTACCATCTCCTTAGTTTGACATCTTCTACACTGACCTTATCACATCGAGGACCCGCGAGACTCTTATGGGAGGAGCTTTCACCTCTCGTCTTGGAGCATGGCAAGCGACTCAAAGAGGTTCAGACCAATGGTTCTAGCTCCACCAAGGTATTTACTACATGTATAAGTCGAGGGAAGAAAAAAAAGGCACAAGCCAAGGACAAAAGCAAGAGGACAAGAAGGATAAGAAGAAGGAGAAGCAACCCAAGTGCCCACACTATGGGAAGGACACTCATCCCGAAGAGAACTGTTGGCAAAAGTACCCCAATTTAAAGCCCAAGGAAAAGGATTCGAAGGATACAAAGGTTGCAACCACAACAACAATCTCTCTCTTTGTGTATGTTTTTGCCAAGGAGGATATAGCTTTTACTTCTTTCGCTCAAGAGAAGCCTTGACTCCTTGATAGGGAGGCCTCTTGTCACATGACCTACAAACTAGATTGACTTTCAGATCTAAGTGCCCAACACGGCACAGTCACCATTGGTGACAATCTATCATTCCTATCCAAATACAGACTCTCTCTCTATTGTCAAACAAGTAATCTTCTTCAACCAAAGTTCTCTATGTACCGTATTTACATTTTAAACTATTGTCTATTCATGGTCTTACATAGCTTGGTACCCGCATAGTATTTACACAAGATGCGGTGACAATGGAGGATGCTTCTACAGGTGCCATTGTTTGGACAGGATCCCAAAAGCATTGGCTTCACACACTCACAACCTTGGCTATGAGGTCTTCCCACAAGCTTGGGCTGCTTTGGCATGCTCATTACGGTCATCTCAATTTTGACGCTATACGACAGGCTTCTCGAAAGAAGATGGAGAGGCCTTGATTTCCCTCCTATTCACTTTGTGCCCTAGCTATTTGAGGGGCAAATAGCATAGGCAGCCTCATCCCCGAGTTGCCAATAGGAGGGCTTCTACATAGCTTGAGTTGGTTCACACCGACCTTTGCAGACCTAAGGGCACATCCTCCCTTGGAAAGGCCAAGCATTTGATGTTGATTATCAACAACTTCAATCAATATGTGTGGCCTTATTTTCTAGAGTACAAGAGCGAGACATACTCCTGTTACTACAAGTGGAAGATGTTTATGGAGACATTGACTACTTCCAAAGTTCGTGATATATGAGTCGATCATGGTGGAGAGCTCTTTTCTTAATTTTGCAAGGATCACGGCATTCGAGTGAAGTATACGCATCCGAACACACCTTCGGAGAATGGTATGGTGGAGCGTGCAAATCAGACCATACTAGAGATGGCCTGGTCAACGTTGGAACATTGAGGTCTTCCTCGTTCCCTTTGGGGTGAGACGATGGCTACTGCGGTTCACATCCGCAACTGTTCTCGGACTTCTGCATTACAAGACACGACTCCCTACAAGGCTTTCTTTGGTCAAAAGCCCTCTGTGTCTCACTTCTGCGTCTTTGGATGTGATGCATTTGTCCATATGGACAAGAAGAAGAGGAAGATGAAGTTTGACTTGAAGTCCAAAATTTTCATCTTCATGGGCTACAATACTATCATGAAGGGCTATCGACTCTACAACCCACTGACACAAAAGCTTAAGGTAAGCAAGAATGCGATCTTCAATGAGGCTTCGGCCTCCGAGGATTCTATTGATGGTTCTATTGCAAGTGATTCTTCGTCATCAACTAGCCCACTGCCAAACCTCATTGGTACCGACAACTCATGCAGGATTAATGTGTTTCTCAAATTCATGCCTCTCCTACAAGAGCAGCCAAAACAGCCCGCTTATAGGCCCAATGGAACAATTCACTTTGTGGAGGCTTGAGCTATGCTCTTATGTCACAAATCCTTCATGCCAATGAGCCTACTACAGTTGAGAAGACTTTTACATAGGATATTTGGCATCAGGCCATGTAGGAAGAACTCAATTCTATAGAGCGTAATCAGACTTAGGAATTGGTTCCATGTCCCCCGAAGTAAAAGGTGATAGGTGTGAAGTGGATCTATAAGACTAAGTACCTTGCAAATGGCTCCTTGAACAAGCACAAAGCTAGGCTTGTAGCCAAGGATTTTGCTCAACGAGCAGGTTTGGACTACTTTGAGGCTTTTGCATCTACAGCTCAAATGTCTACTATTCGGCTTATTTTAGCTCTTGCAAGTTGCAACCTACCACTGCTAGTCTATTTATCAGATGGACGTAAAGTTGACCTTCTTAAATGGTGTCCTTCAAGAAAAGATTTGGATTTCATAGCCTCCAAGTTTTCTTGTGGAGGGGAAGAATGACCATGTCTATAGATTGCGAAAGATCCTCTATGGCCTGAAGCAGACTCCTCGTGCTTGGTACCACAGGATTGATCGGTTTTTTCTACAAAGTGACTTCCATCCCTCAACTCATGACCGCAACCTATACTTCTAGGTTGAGGGTGACGAGTAGGTTTTGCTCATCTTGTACATGGATGATCTTATCATTATAAGGAGCCCTACTCAAGAGTTGGATAGTACTCTGAAGATTTTGTAGTAGAAGTTTGACATGACAAATCTTGGAATCCTACATTTCTTCCTTGGCTTGGAGATCTATCATATGGCACATGTAAATTTCCAAGCCTCTCTCGGAGTTTGGTATGGCTAATTGTTGGTCTCTTTCTTGCCCCATGGACTCAAAGTCCAAGCTTTTGGCAACTAGAGCTCTCCTTACTGATGCCACCCATTATAGGTGTCTTGTTGGCTCCCTCATCTGGCTTATTCACACTCAACCGGATGTTTCTTTTGTTGAGGCATTGTTGTCTTCTCAAATGAAGACCCCCACTCAAGAACATTGGAAAGCGACCTTGCATGTTCTTATTTATTTACAAGGGGCTCAATCCTACAGGATCATGTATGGGGAGGAGTTCCTCTCTCTGGTTGAAGTAATTCTAATTGGGCATACAATGTGGATTCGTGCGATCCACTAGAAGTTATACCTTCTCCCTTGGATTGAGAGTTATCTCGTGAAGCAGCAACATGCTTTATGTTCTACAATAACAGAGGCTATTGGCTCTCCAACATGTTGGCAAAGATTGATTTTCCTCAACTTGGACCTACAAAGCTACGTGTCGATAATCAAAGTGCTCTAGCTCTAGTGAAGAACCCTGTGTTTCACGCTTGCATGAAGCATATCGACGTTCAATATCACTATGTTTGAGAGTGGATCATGGATTCTAAGTTAGCAGTGACCTATTGTCCCACAGAGGACAGCATTGCTAATGTCTTCAAGAAGCCTTTGCCCCAAGCTTCTATGCTTCATCACACGAGTTTGTCAGGTCTTTAGACACTCCCAGGATCTAAGAGGGAGTGTTAGCATGCCTATGTTAGTTGTCACTTTGTCATCTCTTGGTTGTGAGCTCCTATTGAAATCTCACAGAGATACAGAAGCTCTGGCAATTTAGATGCATTTTCTTTATTTATCGACTTCCTATATGCATTCCTAGGCCAGTTACTGCTTTCCACAATCTACCTACACCTACTAAACATTGTCATTGTCATTTGGGTTTTCCGAGGCCACCCCTTTTTTTTTTGAATTTTTATCTTCAGTGACCAATATTAAATGCTGGTTGACCAGCATTTTTGGCACCTACTTGTGCAAGTCGACTAGATTTAGGCATTTATGGCTATTTATTAACCAACCCCCTAGGCCCCCACTTGGCACATACACACTCTTCAATCTTCAATCTTCCCTTTGCAAGTGCACACTCCGACTCTCCATCCTAGGTGTTGCCATCATTATCAACCTGATCTAGTGCCCTCACTGACGTTTCGGGCTACAAGCAAGGATTGATAAGTCCATCATCATTGTATCAATATTCTTCTTCAACCACTGCAATATTATTCCTTCATCTTCTGCTTCCTCTCTCTAACCGCGTGCCATTTTAGGGTTTGCATTTATTAAGCATTTTGAGGGCTGCTTAAGTGGCTAATTCAGCATGTAATTCTTATGTTAGCTCAATATCTCCAAGTCCAAAACAGTCCCACCACTCATTCTTTTGGAAGTGCAAACATGGTAACAAGAGATCCAAGAGATACCCATCCATGTAGAATCTTTTTTAGATGGCATCTCTCTCTCTCTCTCTCTTTTCGTAAAAGGTAATTGTATTAATTACGGAAAAAAGGTACAAGATTACATGATTACAAGAGACACGAGGGCCCTAGGCCAACGTGTGGGAAATCCCCGTACTAATGCACTAAAAAGGTTACACCAATCATGGCAACGACCCAGAGGCAATTGCCATATGCCAGGGATGCAAATCCTCCCGAGGGAGCAAGTCGGAGTGGCGGATGAGATCTAGCTGCCAATGCAAGGGCCCTTTAAGCCTGGCAATATGTCTCGGTACATTAGAGGCCGAATCAAAGAGAAAAGCATTGCGCGTGGTCCAAATGTGCCAACATCCCCAGTATCTGAAAAAGTGAAATAAGATCTTCATATGTAACTGTGGCCGTGTGGGGTACTTTGGGCGCACAAAAACCCAATCGAAAGGAGTTAGTGAGGACCCCAGCACTGCGCGCCAGATTTGCGACAAGAGTGACCAGATATTCTTGGTGAGCGGGCAAGAAAGAAAACGATGTCGGGCCGATTCCGCCGTAGTGGTACAGAAGAAACAATTGCCATTCGAGATTCGACGCTTGGAAAGGGCCGAGGCAAGAGGAAGACCACCAATCATTACCCGCCAAAGAAAGACCTTGCATTTGAAAGGTGCCTTATTCAGCCAGCCCTCCATCAACGTTGCCTGCCACCATGACAGCGATTTCCGCAGACCCCAAACAGTATTAGCTTTCACACCCAGCCATTGGTGATCTTGAATGAGAAGATGATACACCTGATTAGTAGAGGCCTTTTCCAAACTCAACCGGCCTGCAAGGTCCCAGTCCTGCCAAGGACGATCCACAGGGCAGGAAAGGGTTGCCTACCCTGAAATTCCGACAAAAGCTTTCCCCATAAATCACGGTATCCGCGCGGGATCCTGAAAAGTCTCCTAGCAGTCCGAAACGATGCGAGGACATTGCAAGTGGCAAGGGTAGCATCCGCAATCGAAGTCACACATAAACGGGCCATGCGGTTAAATCTCGATCTGAGCTGATGTTTATCTTCCCATGAAAGTAATCTCGATACTGCCAACAATTCCAGCTGAAAGGAGTTAGTCTACAAGCGGTCCCCTACTGGATGCCAACGGGCCTTTTGGAGCACCACTTTCCAAGAGCCGACCAAGTGCAATAACAAAGAGGAAGAGGGTCTGGAAAATCGAGAGTCAGCATTAAGGACATGCCACCAGGAGGCCCGAAGCCGTGTGTTACCATGGCGTAGCCCACTGTCCTCAAGAAAATAACGGGCTATGATGGTCCACAGATGATGATCCACACACATGGCACGAAAAAGAGACCAAGGAAGAGCCAGCATATGAGTTTCTGCATCCAAAATAGCTCCACCACCCATGCGTTTAGGGGTACATGTATGTGACCATGAAATCCACGAAATGCCTGCCTGCAGTGAATCCTTCTTCCATAGCATGAAACGAATGGGATGAGTGAGAGCCTTCAAAGTAGTAGGCGTCCACGGCAGCAATGGCAGGAAATACGTTAGCATTGGTAGCATAATTGTCTGAGCCACTTTGAGGCGGACATGGAATGGCCACGCTTGCGACTTCCAATACATAAACTTCGCCGCCAGTTTTTGTGAAGTCCACTCCAGCAGGTCCTTTGGCCGTACATCCACCCCCAATGGGTATCCAAGATGCCTGACAATGGAGCCACAGGAAACCACCTGGCCCTGCCAGCCTAATGACTGTAAATCAGGCTCCGTGCAACTGAGAATGGCTGACTTAAAGGCATTGATGCAAAGACCAAAGGCCTAACCAAAGAGCGTCCAAACATCTAATGCCTTTCGAATGTTACCCCTGTCCGCCCGCAAAATCATAAAGGTGTCATCAGCCAAAGATTGGCTAATGAAGTGCTGCCCCAAAGGAAGAGACAATCCTGCCAGCTGAGCAAAAGCCGCCATTGAGGATAACATTGAAAGGACCGGGTGAGTCGCCAGGGCAAAGAAGAGAGGACTCAAAGGGCAACCCTGTCTGACCGAGCGTGCAAGAACAAATGGCTCTGTAACCCCACCATTGAGCATAACTCTTGAAGAAGCCGCAGCACTAATGGTGTAGATCAATCGGGACATCCGGGTACCAAAGCCCATAGCAGACATGAGATCTGCAATGAAAGACCACTCCACATAGTCAAACGCCTTTTCCAAGTCCAATTGAATCAATACCACTTCCTGACTGGAGTGCCGCGCATAGTCAATAGCCATTTGCACATTTAAGATATTATGTAGAATGTTGCGGCCCTTAATGAGACCATATTGGAGAGGATGCACAATAGCTGGAAGGTGCTTGTGAAGCCGATTCGCCAGCACTTTGGAGAAGATTTAATACATCGAGCCCATCAAAGAAATTTGTCTCCATTGTTGCAGCTTTGACGGAGAAGGGACCTTTGGAATCAGTTTGATAAGGCCTTCTTTCCATGAGGAAGGCATGACCCCTGTTTACCAAACCTGCTGAAACATGACCACCAATGGCTTCACCAACTGCGTGGCCGAGTTCTCAAAGAATTCATTAGTGAGACCATCCCAACCAGGACTTTTATCCTTAGGCAGGTGCAACAAAACATCAATAACCTCCTCCTCGCAAATATCCGCCTCCAAAGTGGCTTGCATATCAAATGGAACCTGCTGGCGGACCAGATGATAGAAGACCGAGCGGGCATGCGTAACCTGGCTAGAAGGCAAGGGAGAAGAACCAAGAAGTTCCATAAAATAATTTCTTCACATATTGACAATGGTCTACGGATCAGTGACCATGCGACCTTCCGAATCCTGGAGTCTAGTCATATTTTCACAAGCCGGAGAAGCATGCAAGGCACGAAAGAACTTATGAGACTGGCACGCACTATCTTGCAATGTGTCAGCCAAGTTATGCAGCTTGGCCTACTGATCAGATTTCAACTGAAACACTTGAATAAGATGGGCCAAACGCCTCTCCAGTGACAGCAGAAAATCATCATCTGGGGAATCCAGGAGCAAGGAACGGGCCAAAGCCAGTAAGTCCTCTGATGCATGTCGACGTCGGCGACAAAGAGAGGCATGATGAATCCCATACTGCGGAGCAACCCGCTGCACATTAGAGAGCAGCCGTGCAAATGAAGCCAAGCCCTCAGAGGCGAAGTCCAATAAGAACCTCTCAATCAATTGCTGCATATAGCCCTGAAAAATTGGATGCTTCAAATAAGAGGAGTTGAAACGTAATGGGAGCCTATCCAGCAACTGCATAAAAGGTGCAATAGATTATGCCCGCATCTCAAGCTGGAGGGGGAAATGGTCCGACAACGCATATTGCTGCAAGACCTTCATTTCCAGCATCTCGGGAAAAAAATCATCCCCCTGCATGATATACATTCGGTCCAACCGCGACCAAGTAGTTGCATATTGTGCGGAATGAAAAGTAAACCCTGAAAAAGAAGGGTGAAGCCACGACCAAAGATCTTGCTTAAGTACGCGCAAAGCAAAGGAATTCCACACCCGGCTTTCCGGCGTATCCATTACCGAATGCCCTGAAGTGGACTGAGAAGAGTCAACACACATATTGAAATCTCCCATCAAAAACCCCCTTCGGCCAAGTGACATGGAGCCCTGCAAAGTCGACCAAAGATCCCGTCGGGATGCGAGGTCATTCGGAGCATAGAGGCCCAGCAACCATAAAATCTCTCCTTCAAATAAGACTTCGATTACCAGAAAGCGACCCTGCACATCATTTTTAACAAGAACAGGCTGGTATTTCTCATGGACGATCATCAGCACGCCCGAATAGTGCGTAGCATGTGTCCCTGCATAAAACAGACGGAATCCATGATAATCCACAACTTTTCATGCTTCACCGTGACTTTTGTGCTCGACTGCACACAATACATCCCACTGGTTCTCATGCAAGACAGTCCACATGGCATGTTGCTTATGGCGAGAGCAAATGCCTCGCACATTCCACGTGGCTATCTTCATATATCTTCAAAAAAAGGAAGTCAAGAACGAGGCGTCTGTTGCCTCGATTTCACCTTTTCCGCGAGAGCATCCAAGACACCCTCATCCAGAAAATCAGCCAATACTGCAAACGAATTCTGGCGACCTGCTTTAGAGGTAGAAGGAAAATCCACTGCCTTGGGAGTGGGGCGGGGATAATGCCGATCCCAGGGTGTAATCACATTACCTTTTGTATCAAATGCCAGCTTAGCAGTTGGGCCCTTGGAGCCATCTGTATAGACTTTTCTTGTAGACTGATTACGGGGGGCACGCACAGAATCCTGTGAAGCATTAGGCCCAGGATCCGCCAGACCTGCATCCAACTTTTTACCTTTTTTTTGACGTGCCTCAATCCAATCAGTGCTACAGGAATCCAAACCCAGGACCTGTTGTTTGCCTTTATCCACGACATTAGGTGGCTGAAGGGCCTCCTGTGTCGGGGCATCAAGCACCATGTCATCCTTAGGCAGCACAACCTGTGCATCCTCAGAAGACAGTTGCCTTTCAGGGCATTTGGCCATAAAATGCCCCAAATTACCACATGAAAAGCAGTGTCCTGCAAAGTTGCCCCATTTCAAGCGAAAATGTAAAGGATGCATGCCAGAACAATTGAGACGAAGCCGCGCGGGCCTTTTCCTGGCCGTGTCCCATAACATGCATAAACGGTTTCGATTCATAGCCCTGAGGCTTACCGCAAGACTGATTTCGGGTCCACCGTGGCTTCCAGCACATCATTAGTTCCCGCATCAAAAAAAGTTTCATTATTATGCTCGACGTAATCGCCAAGCAGAGTATTGGCAAAGTCCAGCAAATGCTCCCAGTCAATCTCCTGCGAATCCATAGGATCAGAGGCAACCTGCGCATAGGAACGTTCCTGAGGACCCATTGGCTCGTCAGAAGTATGCTTGGAGCGTTTGCCTGCAGGCGGCAGTTCAGAATCCGGAGGCATCTCCTCCGTGCACGGCACCATATCCTCCGGCTCCTCTGTATCGCAATCAAGGCCAAGGGTTGCCACCGTCTGGTCTAGAAAATCCATATCCAGGCCAGCCATACTGTTGTCTTTTCTCTCTCCCTCCCTCCCTCTCTCTCTCTCTCTCTCTCTCTCTCTCTCTCTCTCTCTCTCTCTCTCTCTCTCTCTCTCTCTCTCTCTCTCGATGTCTGTGGAAAGGCAAGTCTGCATTGTCTCCGTGTGCAGGTCGCAGAACCCAGAGGCACAGGCTGCTGCCTCTCGCTGAGAGGAAGAAAAGATCAGTGCACCCTGCGAGACGCTGCCACAATCAATGTGTTACCTGGGGCGACCACCACGGCGGCTGACTGGCGAGGGCAGCGTCTGACAGGCGAGGGCGGACAGGTCTGGCAGGCGATGGCGTGTGTCAGGCGAGGGCGTCTGATAGGCGACAGGGCAGGCAGTCGTCAGAGGCAGGCGAGAGGACAGACGACGGGGCAGGCAACGAGCGTGTCTGACGGCGAACAGGACCGACCCGCAGGCCTGACGACGAGCAGGGCAGATGGCGGATAGGACGGACGGGCACCGACGACGAGCAAGACCCACTTGCGTGACAAACGACCGCGAGCAAGAGCGATGGCGAGCAGGATCGACAGTCAGCCGATCGACGGCAGGGCGGGACACGCAGGCGGCGTCATCGCGACTCTCTCTCTCTCTCTCTCTCTCTCTCTCTCTCTCTCTCTCTCTCTCTCTCTCTCTCTCTCTCTCTCTCTCTCTCTCTCTCTCTCTCTCTCTCTCTCTCTCTCTCTCTCTCTCTCTCTCTCTCTCTCTCTCTCTCTCTCTCTCTCTCTCTCTCTCTCTCTCTCTCAATTAATAGCTAACAAAAACAAAGAAAAAAGTTTGAGCACTAGAAGAACACATCAACCAGCAAAAGAAAGATAAAGCCAAGACCATCCATCAAAGTATAGCAATTTGAACCACAAAAAAAGATTCAAGTAAAAGAATCCATAACACATATTTAAGAAAAACAAGAAGAATGGGTTGCCAAGGAAATCACCATAGGGAGCTTGGATGAAGGATAGGATAAGGTTGAGGTCATGGAGGATGAAGCAATAGAGAAAGACATCTTTGTTCCGGAACACGAAATAATACAAAGGTGTGTAGGGTTGTTCCTTTCATCAATATTGGAGATCCCTCAATCACAATCAAATTAAAGCATCTAGTATTAACAATGGCTCTCCATCCCATAGTGACTGATGCCACATCATCACCAGCCCTAGCTCCCCATCCACTATTGTCGCCTAGTGCCTCTAGCTATTGGCGACCTAACTTGACAACTATGTTTAGGTTTGTGCAGGCCACCTTGCTGTCCAGCCTCCTCCAGACTCTAGAGCATCTTTCAGCTTGCGTTTTCTGCTATGCAAGCTGAGTCTACATTAGACTCACCTTCTACAATTGTGGCCTAGGCTCATGTTGTTGCCGATGATCAGCTTACTTCATCCTCAAGTGTTACATAGCTGCATTTCTGCATTTGCTGATGGTAAACCAGCAGCCCAAGAGTCACCCCATGAAGCAAAAAGAGGACCGACTGAAAATGCTGATGGCCGCATGCAAAATGCTACTGAAGGGTCAATATCAGGTCACCCACCCTGTAAGGATCCCAAGAGCAGAAAAAGCAGACTGCAGGCTGTAAAACACAGGCTGAAGTGGCAGCAAATAGGCCATTTTGGCTCAGCAAGAGGTCACCTAGGCAGAAGACAGGTCACAGCAGTCAAAACAGGTCCAATCAGCAGCAGCAGAGGTGAAACACAGACCTGCAACAGCAGAAAAACAGCACCGGCACACCTTAAGCAGATGATACCAGGCAGGAGCAAGACCCCAACCTAAAATCTGATGCCATGTCAAAAGTGGATGAAGTGATGGAAGCATAGAAAACTGTAGTAATAGACTGAGTAACAAAAGAGAGAAAATATAGAGAAAACAGTGACTCATTGGCTATGTGGGCACTCGTTGTAGCTCCCTCTCTCCACCAAAACCTATTATCAAAGTATGCAAAGTGATACAAACTAAACTAGAGGAGGGAGCGCCAACCTATAAACAGGCTACAAACATGAACAAATCCGCCATAAATCTAGGGCCAATACAGTACAAGTTGGCTAGCAAATAATGTGCCAGGCAAACATGACACAAGCATCTGCAATGAAAGAAGAGAATGGAAGAAGAAATTCAGCATTGAACTCCAAAAGAATGTTGAATACAAAGAGGACTGATCAATCCATGCACAAAACCCAAGGCATCAATGAGGACACCAAGTCACGCTGATGACAGAAGGTAACAACAAATGATGAAGAAGAATCCTTGACTATCAAAGTATGCTGAAATCTGCAGTAAAAAAACTGTGAATGATGGCTGCCACCAAATTGCCTTGCTATAAATAATAAGAAATGCCGAAATCTAGCCAACTAGTCAAACTGGCCCCAAAAATGCTGGCCATCTACATTTCTAGCAATAAAATAATGCTGGCAGCCACATAATATGCAGATTGCAAAATAATAATGTTCTCTTACATCCTAGATGTGGTTGAAGGCCAAACTAGACAGAATGGATCCAAGGGTGGCAAAAGAAGTACCAAAGCTAATGAAGGCTATACATGGATTCCATTGATAAAGAAGCTCCTCATGATTTTGGGAATTAACCCCCTGAAACACAAGGGGCCAAGAAATCTGCAACCACATCATCGATATCTTTTCCCTCTAAAAGGAATGGGGGGTACAAGGGAACCACCAAAGAAGATGGTGGAGAATGGGATGGAACCTATGGAATAGATGGTCCACAAGTGGAAACAAGTACGGCTATGGAACACTGCCTTGGAGAACCTTGTACAATGAAAGGGGAATGGAGCCTGTAAAGACCTCTCTCCTACCAACTTGTCACTAAAGTGGCTCTTGAAGATGAATCCTCAATAAAGACAGACTACTCGATGAAGACAATGCACATACTAAGTCTAGTAAGGCCATGAACAGAGAGGAGTTGGAAGCCCAAGTCTAGAACATGTAGGGCTTCCAAAACGGAGCTCGATGGACAGTCAGGCAATGATGGCAAACCAACTAGCCAAACGGAGCTCCATTTTGTGGGCTGGCAGACCTAGCAAACCAACCAGTCAAACTTGTTTTGTACAACCTATTTATGATGACACTGGTGTAGTTCACATTTCTATTCATCAGACATCCATAGTTCTTTCCATCTCTAGTGCCAGCATTCTTTTTCCTTTCCTAGCTTGATGGTTTTCACTTTGGGTTCAATAAAAAAAGGTCTTGCAAGTATGAGAGAGAGAGAGAGAGAGAGAGAGAGAGAGAGACGCCACAAACAATTACCTATTACCAAGAATAAAAGAGAGACTGAGAGGCTACAAACAATTTTATGGAGTATAGGTAGTGAAAAAAAACTAAATAGCTATGTAGCATGGATTATGGATGAAAAAAAAACTCTTGAATAGTATGCATCACTAAGAATGGTATATCAACTAAAATCTATTTCACAACAAATAAAGATATGTCTATATAATATGGAGAGTGAGAATAGAATACAAAACTTCAATCATTGTACATAGATCACAAAGAATAGAATCAACCACTTATGGAACTGTGGTGTAAGATATGAGAAGGGCAATTCTCATGTTTCCACTCAATCATATGTATTTATATACAAGGCTTGAGATTCCTCTTTGTGTTTTGGTTTTGAGATCACCTAAATTGTTTCAATCAAAAGACACATGCAAAAGTTATTAAGCCAAATGGTAGCATATGTTCAACTTGCAAAGGGGCAACTTGTTTTCCAACATAAGCTAGGCCTCCCTCCCTCCATCTTATTCCCAACCATGAGTCTGAAGAGAACTATCAATCATGTATCAAGTAAGTTGAACTTGGCATATACAATTTATCAAACCAAGTGATGTCCCAATAAGACTTGAACCCACGAATTTGCAGTTATAAGCCCAAGCTTTACTTGCTAGAACATCACCTCTGGATTATTGAGCATTTTCTATATTCTGAATTTACAGACATTTTGTGAACTTTTTCTGCCCAACTTACATATGAATGTCGGTGACAACCAAACAAAACAGAAACCATAACATTACACATTCTAATTAGGTTTCACAGCAACATGCAGGTCCAATAATAATTCAGCTAAAAACGCTGCTCTTTCCCAATATTTTCTGAACATAATCTTTTATAGTTTTCAGAACAGCTGATTTTAAATGACAAACTGCTTCATATTGGCAGTGTTGTTGTGTTACTACTTCCTTTGATCTGAAAGCTAGTCTTTGATTATTTCTAGTTATGATTTTTAAAATCTATGTATCTTCTAGGTGAGCACCCATGAACTGTAGCACAGTTAAAAACATCACTTGTGCACTGTTGGTTTACCTGAATGTGGCACATACACAAATTAACTAATGGAACTCAACTGACTTAAGCAGACAATTACAGAACTCTATGACTCAAAGTTCTTTGGCAGTGCTTATGCAGAAAATGTAAGAATTATAATCATAACTTCAAACACTCAACCTACCATTTGAAAGCCACCAGAGTCCGTCAATAATGCTCTTGGCCAATTCATGAACTCATGTAGGCCACCCAATTGATCGATCAAATCTGCACCTGGGCGTAGTGCCAAATGATATGTGTTACCTAATATAATTTGGCACCCTAAATCCTCAAGTTGTGTGTTTGTCAAACCCTTGATTGTACCTATCAAATTGGTCCCAAAATGCAAAAGTTATCACTGGTACTTTATTCCACAAAATGAGAGAAAATATTGAAATCTAAGAATTCAATTAACCCAACCCACTATAGTGTGTACAAACAAAGCACAAAATAGTTTTTACAAACCTTGAGTGCCAACTGGCATAAACAACGGCGTTTCACATTTGAAATGTGGCAAAGTAAGGCGAGAAGCTCGTGCTCGGTTGAACTTTGCAAGCACCTATAACATTTGGCGACCCTTAACTCTCTCTCTCTCTCTCTCTCTCTCTCTCTCTCTCTCTCTCTCTCACCCAACCCCAAAAACATTCCCTCCCTTTTTCCTACCCTCTCTCCACATCCACTAACCTTTTTTCTACTGGAACTCCCTTTCCTGAACCCATTGTGACATTGTGTTTAACCATCTATCAAAAAGAAAGATAGTTTGAGATCTCCAAGTCCATGGGTCCCTGGCATTGATATGTGTGAACTTGGACCCTGAAGACCAAGCCAGGTTGGATAAACAGCAGGCACAAACACTCACATTTTTTAATAGTACCATGTATCTTTTGCAGAGTTCTGCCTTCGTTTCTTTGTTTGTAACATACCCTAGCACAATTGCCATGGCACAATCCATGTTCATCCTTAGCATTAATCTTATTGATGACAACTATTCCACTCAAAGAAATTGATAAAGCCTATCACAAGGACATGATTTATCTCTAGCTCTTCGGGGAGGTCCAGCACATTACATGAGTTGTGTCAAACAAGAGCAAATCCATTAGCCGCAAAGAATCATTGATGGATGTAAGTTTGTGTGCACATTTAATTAATTTGGTTTAAATTGACACTATTATAAAAGTTTCATTTGATTTATTAAATTCGGGCATGTGCTAAGGTTTCAGGCCTCAGCCAACTGGCTGCATTCTGTTGAATTGCATGTTCTCTGACCCATTCAACTATCATTTTTGGCAGATCACCTGCTGTTTTCTCAAGAACAGCTGAGGCTTTGCATCTCCTACCTGGCATTTTGCTGTTTTTGCTGATGTTTTACTGTTTCATCTCATGACTGTGCTGGTGCGCGGTCATTTTCACTGGCTAAAGATCCAAGCAAGCTGCCTGAGAAGGGACAGGAACAAATCTAGGAATATAAACAAGTGAGCTGAGAAACCCTAATCTCTACTTCATGTGAGTATGAAGGAAATGGTCAACAAAGAAAGACTATCTAACAAAGACAACATCTCATCAAACTTAGACGAGGACTCACAAGCAAGAGATGAACATAGAGAAAGGCATAGACAAACATGTCTACCAACATTTTAGACCTCCCCCTTGGTAAATGCCTTATGCCTTATCCAACTGGTTCAGCTCTTATCCTCCTTTAAGCTAGATTATCAGGATTCCTAGGCTAGCCTTAAGATCCTCAGGCTAGTCAAGCAACAAATCCCTCAAGACCAAGTTTTGGATATCATTCTAATTACCACGGCAATAGTCCTTCCTCCTTTTGTGTTTACCTTTCTGGTTCTTTTTATCATGGTGGACTCCTACCTTAGTAGTTGTGCCTTCACAATTTTGATTGGCATCAAGGCTCTCACCTATCATCAAGTTTTGGGCACACCTACCACGTTTGGCAACCACATAGGTCCTCTCCAAGACCAAGTACAAGCATGTTCTAACAACTTGCTGGTAGATTCTCCTCCTAGTTCTTCCAACTTAAAGGTGCCAAGCCTTCCTCTCTCTCTTCCTTGTCGAGCTATTTAGGCCTTTTTTCATCAACACCTTTGTCAACACCAACTCCTTCTTCAACATCAACATCCATGGTTTGAGAGGGGTTGCTTTCCTTGCCTCTTACATTCAAGTTTCAGCTTGTCTTCTTTGTCTTCAACATCAATATCCCTTCCTGTTGTATCTACCCTTACATCGCATTACGTTCATCCTCGTACAAGGCCAAGTGAACAATTCCACTATGAAGCCATTGTCCCAGTGGCACCTTGCTACTCTTCATAACTTTGACATTGACACACTTAATTGTGGTTTTGTAATTTTGGCCTCGCTAAAGTTGTGTTACAAATTATCTTTTTTCTTTTGGGCAGCTTATAGGTTCTTAAAAGAGCTTTTTTTTTTCATTTTAAACACCACACTACACATTTCAATAGGACGACGCTCACAGTGTCCTAGAAAAGGGAGTTGAATGTACCCTCCCACTTTCATTCCTTATTCCTTCACTATTCTTGCCATCCATTGACATTACTATCACCACCTTATTCACCATTATCATCATCCTTGTTACTAGTGACCATCACCTTGCTAGGAAATTGGCATGAAGCTACTACCTTCCTTGAAAGCCATTAGCAAACCCGCTATTGCTGACGCCAACCCCTTGGTGAAGCCACCCAACAAGTCACCCCATAAATTGCATTTTCTTCCTCCTCCTAGCAAGTCTATCCCATGGCCCTTCCCAACTACATTTAGGTACAATAGTTGTTGCCCTCTCATAGACATCATCTTCATGTTGCTACATTTTCATATCGATAGCCTTCTTCATCACCCAAAGGCTGTCACCAGACATTACACTATTGTGTTTCATTGCTCTAGCCCCAAACAATATTGTGTTTTGACATTTGTCTTACTTCTTTGCCGGCTCCAATCCTCTACATTAATTTTCTCAATCAGCACTGGTGGTTTGCTACACTATCCAGCACTCTCCCTCAACTTGCTCCATGAGAGAGAGTGATTATTGAACAATTACCGTCATGGCAAGAGCATTTGAAGTTTGAACAAATCAAAAATCTAAATATTTCTTTATACATATGTCTATGGATGATGTGTGGCAATGTCACCCCCAAATCAAAGCTGAAATCCAAATATTGACTTGCGGATGAAATACATGGAAAAAAACAGAACACACCCCCGTGCTGGTCTCTCTCACAAGGATAAAGATTTAATTGGTTGTCCTTGGTTCTTTGACTCCTATTATGCACTTTGGAAGTCCATATAGTTCACATATTGAAGATTTGTGTTATTGAATTATTTGCCACTACAATATTCTTTTTATAGGCTTCTTCCTCAACACCAAATTCATAAAACTTGTCATGATGCGTCTCCAAGATCAATAGGCACCAAAAATTTGATATAGTTGAGCTTGTCTCATAAAAAATATCCCCTCAAATGGAGGCCTTGCCATAACATGCCATGTTCCCTCGAACTTGGTTTAACTTTTTATCAATTCTATGCAAGCTACTCATGACATTTGGAGATGTCCAATGTTGCTTCCACGCATCCTCTTCTAGATCGTACATCTACCACTGCATTATCTTTCTTAGTATTGGTCAAGTTGACCATAGATCCTAGACAAAAGTTCACACATCCATTCGATCTTTTGATGGCATTTTGTGAGTCCAAACAGCAAGGGAGTTTCTATGACGGCTATTCAAATGCTCTGAAGTGAAGTTATTGACATGGGTATCAACAAATGAGGTTGACAGCCATACCTCGAACTGCAGGCTCCCGGTTTCCACCTTCATCTCCGGCAATGCCATTAGCTCTTTGCAAAACAAGCCGACCAAATCCATGAGCAACGGGCCGAGGAGAAGATTGCGACGCTTTGAGAGTTGAAAGAGGGCTTATTTACCTGTGATTGCGGCCAAGCTTGAGAAGCGTTTCATCCAGCGATGAGCGGGCCTCGTCCAGGGCATAACGATAGCAAGGACGGAGACGAAGAAGAGAGGACGCTCATGTCGAAGAAGAAGAAGAAGATGATGATTCGGCGTTTGGGGCTGGTTAGGGTTTTTGTTCTTTAGTTTCTTTTCTAGTTCTCCCAGCTTCTTGGAAAAGCCTTCATTGCTGGAATAGCGAGCTTTCTCATCATTTCCTGGATACTGGCGCCAGAGGCTCCAGCAGCCACCGCCCCGCCCCTGGACGCCACTGCCCGAAACCTTCCCAGTCGCAGTACGCCTCTGGCTAGCCTTCTTGGTCGGTAGTTAGAACTTAGGAGTAGTCACGCCCTTGTGTGGCCGCGACGCGCTCCTGCATTGTTTTTGGGACTTGGTGTAGTCTTGCACGTCACTCCAAAAATAGAGTGACTTGGAGTGCCTAGAAGACACAAATGCCATGACAAATCTCCAATTTTAGGGGTAAAAGGGTCCATGTGCATGTCTACGCCTTCTCTCACCCCACTGCTTCCCCACCATGTGTTTCACACGGGGAGAGAGAGAGAAGAGGAATACATTTGGTCACATACATGACATTGATGAGAAATATGTTTTGTGATACGGGATATCTGATCATTGATCATCAGCCTCTAGATTGAGTCTTGTACTGTCAATGGAAAAACCTAAATAGAATGGTGTTTTAACAATAGCCTTACTTGAAGCGAGAGCTCAGCTCTCTTTGGTTTCCATCTTAAAGACAAGGCTTTTGTTTAGTATGACACTTATTCTAAGTTGTTTCATCACAATGGTAAACTTGATAATAACAACCACATGGATCCCTTTAAGAGTGCACTAGATTAGCATCTTCTTGTGAATGCCAAAAATTAATGAGAATAATGATCCAATCACTATCACTCCACTTATTCCCTAATGGAGGGTGTTTCTTTTTTTTCTTTGAAACAAATTGATATTCACAAAGAAAAACACATAGCATGTGAGTGTTAGCATATATCATGAATAAATGGAAAATATTGTTGAAATGATGATGATATAATAGAAACAATGAGGCCATTTTTTTCTCTTTTCTAATATAAAGAGAGCAATGTAGCATAATACATTATGTTGGCAATTAACACATGTCAAGGATATATCATCAATATGACAAAGCATTTTTGTGCATTCTCATACTCGAGCAAATAATAATAAAGAGGAAGAGGAACCTTAGAAGTAATATTTATTCATGTGAAACACTTTGAGATTAACAAAGACACACATATAGGAAGTAATTTTATTTCTAGTAATATGATGAAACCATAGCGAGCCATTTTATTATATAAAATCATGAGCAAAATATAGCACAAATCCTGATGTTTGCAATTAACCATGTACAGCTCGCTGGCTTCATCAAATATTGCATTCTTATACTCAAGCTTTAAAGCATAAAGAAGAAGACAATGAGCCTTGAAGAGAGAGAGAGAGAGAGAGAGGAATATATGATTACCATAAATATTTGGTTAATGATGTAAGAGCTAGAATCTTCTCTATATGAAAAGGTAATCTAAATAAACGTTAACCAAAGTTAATATGAATGTAGGCTATGAACTAGGACAATAGTAGAACAGGATTTTGGCGGTTACCTTAATGGGAAGGACTCATTTTGAGAAGCGATCAAATGGCTCGTGAATGTTAAGAGCTTACATAATTGGTACAATGATATCCTTATCTCTAGCTCAAACATGACATTCAAAAAGTTTTGAAAGTAATAACTTTATTCCCATTTTTGGGTTTTGCCAAATTTCCCAACTACTAATGGTCTACAGTACTATTATTTATATTGCATCTAAGTTTCATGAAGGACCATAGATGCTGATGTAAATCTATGAAGATGTAGCTCATATGGGACAGCAATAACTTTATTCATGCAATGGCTATTGCCAAATCTTCAAGAGGACAATAAGATATATTGTATCCAACTACCACGAGGGAGCACCATTCTTGAATGGGTCATGTCATTGAACTATGAATCCCATGACAAGTCATTTGGACAAATTTTAAACATGTTCATCCATAAATATGTTAGAGATTCAAACTTTTCGTATTCATATGAAGTTAGATCAACAAAATTAAATTCAATTTTAAGTAGGATCATCCCTTTATGTGCCATGGAATCATATTATTTCATGCAGCAGAGGTTCAAACACAAATAACTTACTCTATGAAATAATTTTACCATGTGGCATTATATTGTAGCATGCCATCTTTGTTGCCATCAACAATGTCCCTTATCTCTTTTCTCAATCTATATTCTTAGTTGTGTGCATTGTTTTTAAGAAGGCTAAAATTCTATAAGAGTAGAACGTATGTCAAAATCTCCCTATGTCACATTCTTGAATGCAAGTTTTAATTAAGAGTCAATCGACATATAATATTCCACTTGATTGGCTTTTAATTGGAGTATTAGTCGTTGTGATAAAGTGGGATCCTTAATTGACTCCATTTGGCCTAACAGTCATCAATGAAACTCATACTTGAAATGGCCAAAGAGATACTACAAAATATCCTCCTCCGTGAGTTATTAGATGGAATCTTCATGCATACCATGCACTCCATCACTAGTCATTAATTTCCTTATGCATCCTATTTTGTCTGTGGGAATTGTATTAGGACAACTTGTTAATTGAATCAATCACTATTTTATTGAATAAAGGCCCACATTCACATGTTGTTTTTGAAGCATATTTGAAATTGCATGTCTATTTCTTGGGGTGTGGATCGTATTGTTGTTGCATAGCAAGAACTTTGATTTTGGTACTCTACTTTCCAAGTGAAGGTGTATTGATAATGTATAAGAGCTGCAATTATCGTGAGAGAAGAAATAGTGTCCCCTATTGGGATGGGCATATTGTAATGTAACGACAAACATTAGAAAAAAGAATGTGGAGGGGTAATTGTAACTTAATGGTGTGGATAAACATAGAGAGATAATTAATTAATTAATTTCACTAAAATTAGATGTTTTGATAATATTTTGTGCCAACGTGCAAGATGAAGAATATTAAAATATAGTAAATTGGAAAGGGAAATCATATTAAATGCGAGGCTTAAGAGACAAATAGTTTGAAAACATGGATTGAACAAATGGTCCATGTGCAAACTAATGCGCAAGACATGTACATGAAACTCTTACATATCAATGTCATCCCTCATAATGTTAGCATACTCTATACTCACCCTCCCAACACTAGGTGGCCATGAATATCTCATCATCCCAATTGATATAATAGAGATGGGGATTGTCAACTAGTGGATCATTCAAATCCATGTGCTCATGGGCATCCACATCCTCCTTGTCATGGTCTATGCGTATATTGTGTAAGATATGACATGCATTTATAATCTTGGGCAAAGAATGCAAGTCAACATTTTGAATTGTTTTGCAAAGGTAAAGCCACAATTGGTTAAGCCTATTGAAAGTGTCTTCAACCATGATCCTTATGGAGGACTACATGTACTTGTAGTAGTGCCTAAAACCATTGGTGAGCTCGCCCCATCGAAATAGGATTATCTGATGCGCAGAGATCGAATGCTGTATGCTCACGTAGTGAATGCCAGAAGGTCCTCAAGAATAAAAGAACTCTACTTTTTACACAAAACTCAAGGTAAAAAGCATGCACGACATGAACAAGAGACCAATTGGATGCAATCTCCCCCCATGCCTTGTGTGAGCACTCCACAAAGCATGTATTTTATGTATTAATCATCTTCAAGCTCAAATAATAGCCCAAATTACAAAATAGCACGCTTTTGGCTTTTGAGTTTGCTTTAGCACAAAATAGAAATAAAGCTAATGGGCGGGCGCCCAAAGAGTCAGGCGTTCCCAATACAATGTCCGAATACAAATATCATAATCGTGCGCCCATGCGCATACAAAATAATAAATAAATATCCAACGCCTCAATAAATAGGCGCGACAAAATATAGGCGTCATGCCTAAGGTATGCTCCCATCAAAATATAAGTGATAACTCGAATACACGCTATCCTCCAATGCTTTCCTCCGCCACTGCTGCTATCTCTACACATCAATTGAAGCATTCACAATCATTAGTAAAATAATGCAGTTAAATCGACAAAAGTGAATACCTAGCACTCTTCAGCTACATAAATAAATCAACTAGTTAGAAATCAATCCTAACCTTAATTTATTACGAGTGCGCACTCTAAACTCATAAACATTTATTAATTTAATATGTATTTTGTGGAATCACCTGCTATGGAATCACCCATGTACACACTAAATTAATGAAACGCCCGAAAAGGATAGACGTCCCCATCAACTTCTCGCACAAAGAATCCACTTTGTGTATGAGCCCCGGTCAACAAAGTTTACAGAATCCACCGTAAAACCTCACGGAATCCATCATGAAATATGCCTCCTGGCATCATACCCCCGGGGTGGGATAGCAATTGTCCTCAATTGCTATTAGCTCAATGTGGAGTTAACAGAGTGGGGAAAGCATTTAAGTCTCTAGCGTGCATCCATTGGGCTTCCTCTACAGTATGGTTTTTAAACTTGACTAAATATCTAGAATATCTTCGGCCAGTTCTAGTGGTCATAAAGTCAGTATCTAGAATAGCTTCAGGTTCAAGTATTTCAGTCTCTTTATCTAACAAAGGTAGGTTTTCATAAACAGGGTGTACAGGTAATTGGCCTCTAAAGGGTCGTAATAAACTAATGTGAAATGTGTTGTGAATTTTCCAGTGAGGTGGTAATTCTCACTTGAATGCATTGTCATTGATTTTGTGAATCATCTTAAATGGTCCATAGAATCTAGGTGCTAATTTTACAACTAGGTGTTTATCTACACTTTGTAATCTATGTTTTTCTATTCTCAACCAAACATAGTCATTAACTTTGAAATTCATGGCCTGTCTTTTCTTATTGGTTTGTTTGGTATACGATTGCTGGGCTTTGGCAATCATGTCTTTAACCTCATCAAAAATAGTAGCGTGCATAGTAGCAATATCATCAGCACTCTGAATTCTATTTGATAAAGATGCAACAGGTGTAGACAATCTATAACCATAAATCACGTCAAACGGTGCTTTCTTTGTAGATGTGTGTGGTGTATTGTTATATGCAAACTGTAGTAAATGCAAATGTATGTCCCATGTTTGTGGTTTAGAAATAGTGTAAGCACATAAAAGATCTAAAATAGTACTGTTATTGGCTTCTGTTTGTCGATTAGTTTCAAGATGAAATGCAAATGAGAAATCAATATTTGTTCCTAGGTTAGCAAACAAAGTAATCCAAAAGTTGTTACAAAATCTAGAATCACGATCAGAAATAATAACTTTTGGTAATCCATGATTAGTGAAAACAGTTTTCAAAAACAATTGTGCTGCCTGAGATGCTGTTAAAGTTTTCTTACATGGAATGAAATATGCTTGTTTACTAAACCTGTCTACTACAGTCCAAATCATGTCATGGTTAGCTTTAGTATTAGGTAAACCAGTAATAAAATCCATAGAAATCTATTCCCATGGACTTGATGGAATAGATAAAGGCATAAGTAATCCATACTGTTTACCATGATGTCTCTTAACTCTTTGACAAATCAGACATTCAGAAACAAAGTTAGATACATCAGTGTCCATATGTGGCCAATAAAAATCTTCAGTCAATGTACGCAAAGTAGATATGATACCTCTATGACCTTGATATGGAGGACAATGAATCTCATTCAAAACAAAAGATCTGAATGAAACTGTAACACATAATCTCTTTTCATAAAACATGAATCCATCATTATAAGACAGTGAATCAATAGGAATCCAGTTATTTCCAACTAATTTATTCCAATCAGCATGAAAAGTAATGTCCTGATGATAAGTATCTTTCATAGGAGTTAGAGAATCAAATGATATAATAGAGATATTATGAATGGTGGGTCTTCTACTTAATGTATCGACCACTATATTTTCTTTACCTGGTTGATATTGAATAATGGGATGAAAACTCTGAATAAAAGCTACCCATTTGATATGTCGGTCAGATATTTGAGGTTGACTAAGTAAATGTCTAATACTTTGTTGATTAGTCTTAATCATAAACTCAGAACCCATTAAGTAATGTTTCCATTGTCTTAAAGCTTGTACCACAGCTAATAATTCTTTATCATATGTGGCTTGCATAAGTATGGCTCCTATTCCAGATCCGCTAGCATCAGTAACTACTAAAAAGAATGGTCTATTAAAATTAGGTAGTTGTAATACAGGAGCATGGGTTAATGCATGTTTCAATAAATCAAAGGATTTCTGTTGATTATCAGACCAATGATAAACAATACCTTTCTTTAAAAGTTTAGTCAAAGGCAAAGCAAATAATGAAAAATTTCGCACAAATTTCCTGTAAAGCTAGCAAGACCTAGAAAAGAACGTAACTCATGCACATTTTTAGGTATAGGCCAGTTCAATATTGCTTCTATCTTCTTAGCGTCAACCTTAATACCATCTGATGACACAATATGACCTAAATATTCAATTTCTGTTTGAAAGAACTCACTCTTTTTCGGATTAGCATACAATTGATTATCTTTCAACAACTTGAAAACAAGGACAGATGTTCATAATGTTCTTTCTCATTTTTACTAAAGACCAAGATATCATCAAAGAATACAATAACACAATGCTGATATTTCAAAAATATACGATTAATCATTCTACTAAATGTAGCAGGTGCATTAGTCAATCCAAAAGGCATTACTAACAATTCATAATGACCAAATTGTGTTCTAAATGCAGTCTTGAATATATCAGACTTATCTAATCTCACCTGATGATAACCAGATTTAAGATCTATTTTACTAAATATGGCAGAACCTTGTAGTTTATCCATAAGATCATCGACTCTAGGAATTGGATATCTATTCTTTACAGTAATTTTATTTAGAGCACGATAGTCAATGCGCATACAATAAGTATTATTATTCTTCTTTACCAACAAAATAGGTGCACCAAATGGAGAACTACTAGGTCTAATCAATCCTCTATTTAGTAATTCCTCAACTTGATTTTGAATTTCTTTTTGCTCTATCTGGTTATGCCTATATGGTGCTTTACAAGGTGGTTGTGTACCAGGAATTAAATCTATTTTGTGGTCTTCAGGACGTGACGGGGGTAAGCCAAGTGATAGATCTTCAGCAAAAGAGTCTTTACATTGTGCAAGAAATTCTTTATGCTTAGGGTGCATACGTTTTTCTTTAGCTTGCAGTTCATTCACCCAAATTAGATAAGATTTACTACTTTTGCGTAATGCACATTTAGCTTGAGTATGAGAAAGCAGTGGAAAAGCATTAGATGCATGCATACCATACAATGTAATATGTTTTTCTTGAAAATGAATATTAATTGAATGCGTGGAATAATCTATATCAGGATTATGTTGATGTCGCCAAGGCATACCTAAAATAATATCATTGGACTGTAATGGTACAACTAGAAAATTCCTTCTTTCAGTGTATTCACCAATTTGAATTTCTAGATCATGCACCTCTTGTGTTCCATTATACCTTGTGCCTAAGAATGCTACTTTAATGTGATAATGCGTAGGAACAGTTTGTAATTTCAATTCTTTCACTAACTTTGCAAAAATAAAATCATGTGTACTACCATCATCATGCAAAATGATCTTTTCTTTTCCATGCACTAAACATTTCATTGTCAACAAAGAATGTGGAGTTCGCATACTTGGTAAAGTATCCGAAAGAGTAGTAATGTCGTCATCATCTTCTGTAAAGTTAGGCATTTCTTCATGTTCTTCATCTTCCATTGTTCCAAGATAGTTGATATGGACAGGTGGCTTCTTTGATTGGCAATTGGTTGCTAGATGTCCAGGTTGATGGCTTTAGATACATTGTTTCCAATGGCAGGAAGTCTAGGAATATTAGGATTTGACTGTGAAGTTGGCTTAGGGTTTTGATTGGTATTTGATGGCAAAGCAGGTGGTTTTGTCCAAGACTTACGGAAAGATGATGAAGGAAATCGACCTTGATTGAATCTTCTAAAATTTGAATTGAATTGCTTAGTTCCATAGTTACCATTTGCTTGAAATTGTTGTGGACGCTTGTCTCTTCCTCGAAGCTTGTCTTCAATGTCATGAGCTAAAGAAATTGCATCTTCACGAGTTGCAAGCTTGAACATATTGACTTCAGCGTAGTAATGCCCAAGTAATCCAGACATATACTTGTGCTTGTGAGTCGCTTCAGGTATGTCTTCAAGCATGCGTAACTGGAGTAATGCATTCCAAAAGCATTCGGTGTACTGAGGAATAGGCTCACGATCTCTTTGCTGAAGAAGGTCCCATTTCTTTATGGCTTTTTCATGGAATTATGGAGGAAGGAAATTCTGCATAAACTTCTTCTTGAAACTCTCCCAGGTAGTGGGACAATCTATGCTCTTACGAACCACGGTCCACCAAAGACATGCTCTATCCACTAAATGATTAGTGACAAAGTTGATTTTATCTTTTTCAGCATATATTTCCTCATGAAAGTAATCATCAAACTGACTGATGAATGCAAGAACAGTTTTTCCATCTCGAGTGTCATTGAAAGTACAGAATTTGAAATTTCTTTTACTTATCTTTGTTTCTTTACGGATGGATTGAGCTTCGAGAGTCGCATCGATGGTACGTCGGATAAGATCTTCAGATTGTGGTTCCTCTTTGTCGGTAGTCGATCTTTGTAAATTGGCCAATTGAACTTGCAATGCTTGCCGGGCTCGTCGTTCTTCGTCCAATTGCATCATAATTAAATCCAACTTTTGCTCCATTGTAGGTTCAGGAAGTTCGCCTTTAGCCATCAAATCATCCATATTTTGTTCCGTCATCCTGCAAAACTTCAAAAGACCTCACACTCTCAAAATCCAATTAACGGGATGAGCGTAGCTTAAGATCGGGTGTACAAGGCTTATATATTTGTGTGTGGCTTTCACAGTCTTCGTCTTTGGCAATTACGGGATTTGAAATCTTTGAAAAATTTGCATTTTGACCTTTTGCGTGTGCTGAAATTGGTTTAGCAAGTCTGCGTATGCGAACAGAACCTTCCAGGGAACAACTTTGCAGCTTGGTACTTCTGTGCAGAAACAGTCCTTATAGGAGTTTTAAACACAAGTCAGTTTTGACTTCAGGTTACTTGCCAGACTTGCAGAGTTTAAAAACTTAGGAAACTTGATAAAACTGAAGTTTGTTGTGACTTGTGATTTAGGTAACTAAGCTTAGAGCTTAGTGATCAACAAATCGTTGAATTGTGGGGGGGGGGGCGTTTTTTATGCTGAAAATTTCGGGATGTTGCTGCCTATTGACGATTTGATCTTGAAGTTCTTTTAAAGCTTCTAACTAAGCTTTATAACCTTTAAACTTAAGCTTTGAAGCTTAACGAAAGATATGGAAGTTACTCTTTTCTCTGTACAAGGCGACTTGAAGAAAGGGATGTAGGAGTGGTCCTCCGCCGTTACAGGCCGGTCCTTCACGATCAGAGGCTATAAATAGAGGTTCTTGACTGCCAGGAATCCACTCGTATCAACCGTTCGCAATGAGACTGATCGTAGAGCTCGATCGTTCCAGGAGCTCCGCCTTTGCACAAGATGGGTAGCGATTGGAAGCTCTCAATCTCAGCTTCGCTTTGATACCACTGGTGCGCAGATAAGATGCTGTATGCTCGCGTAGTGAATGCCAGAAGGTCCCCAAGAACAAAAGAACTCTACTTTTTGCACAAAACTCAAGGTAAAAAGCATGCACGACATGAACAAGAGACCAATTGGATGCAATCTCCCCCCATGCCTTGTGTGAGCGCTCCACAAAGCATGTATTTTATGTATTAATCATCTTCAAGCTCAAATAATAGCCCAAATTACAAAATAGCACGCTTTTGGCTTTTGAGTTTACTTTAGCACAAAATAGAAATAAAGCTAATGGACGGGCGCCCAAAGAGTCATGCGTTCCCAATACAATGTCCAAATACAAATATCATAATCGTGCGCCCATGCGCATACAAAATAATAAATAAATATCCAACACCTCAATAAATAGGCGTGACAAAATATAGGCGCCATGCCTAAGATATGCGCCCATCAAAATATAAGTGATAACTCGAATACACGCTATCCTCCAATGCTTTCCTCCGCCATTGCTGCTATCTCTACACATCAACTGCAGCATTCACAATCGTTAGTAAAATAATACAATTAAACCAACAAAAGTGAATACCTAGCACTCTTCAGCTACATAAATAAATCAACTAGTTAGAAATCAATCCTAACCTTAATTTATTACGAGTGCGCACTCTAAACTCATAAACGTTTATTAATTTAATATGTATTTTGCGGAATCACCTGCTATGGAATCACCCATGTACACACTAAATTAATGAAATGCCCGAAAAGGATAGGCGTCCCCATCAACTTCTCGCACAAAGAATCCACTTTGTGTATTAGCCCCGGTCAACAAAGTTTACGGAATCCACCGTGAAATATGTCTCCTGGCATCATTATCAACCATGGAAAAAGAGGACAACCTCCATCATGATGTATTCTTTGATTCAGAGATCATCAATTTCAAAAGGGGCACCCATCAATCTTCTCTAACCGTAGTAAAGCATGAAGAAAGTGGGGTTTTAAAACACTTTAGTGTCATGTGCAGAGCTTGGCCACCCAACGTTAAAATTAAGAAAATGTATCCCTACATCCACAAATCCTTGGATAATCATGTTATAATATCCATAGTGATTGTACGAGTTTGTACCATTTACAAGGGGAGGCAGTTTGTACCATTTTCAAGGGGAGGCAAATCTAGCTTGAGATGGGTTGTGTCTATGGCCCCACAATAGTTGGAAAAGGAACGGAGAGCTTGAAATCCCTCCACCTCTAAAAGCTTGGACTTCGTTTGAAGCCATGGCAACAAATGTTGTTCATTTCTCCCTGAAGAACATGAAAAATCACAAACTATTTTTGAAATCGCGGCGCATCCAACCCAAAATATTCAAAGACATCTATGTAGTGCATGCCAGATGACACATGCAAAGAATAGCGATGGCCACTTTTTGCTCCAAAGAGAATATTTTGCTAGGCATATTTTGGAGATATAGTGATATCCTTCCTTGTCACAAGTCATTGCAAAAAGTGAACAAATAAGATCAAACAAGTCAGATAAATAAACTCTCTAAATCTTGCATCATCCGCATGCACAAAGGAAACATAACGGTTCAACACTAGTTTATTGATGACCTAGGTTTCATTACCAAAACACCAATGGTTGTTGGAAGCAATAGCGTTTCATGGTGCCAATGGCTCCCAATAAGGTGGAAGTTGCAACAAAATAAAGGCATCGTCACTCTGCTTTCATCATCTTCAAAATATACATTTTCTCTTTGGGTGCATATATCGACAACCTAGCTAAGAATGGTGAGCATTGTTAGCAAGCTTTATAGTAGTGTGAGAAGTGTGAAGCTTGTCATTCAAGCCCTGGACGATAATCATCCATTGACATCAATAAAATGCATGGTTGTGTTATCTAAATAACTATCGGAGTTTGTTGGTATAGGTGAGCGGTTGGCCATCATTAAACAAGGCAATGTAAGTAATGTATTGAAGTAGAAAGGGAGATTGCAAATGTTTATAGTGGAGAGTTTAGAGATGGTCTAGAATAGAGTGTTGCAATGATCTTATATTGAGAGGGAGTGTGAGAGAGACATTGACAAGGACAAGAAGAGGGATCTAGAAATAATCCACAATTACAGTGTACAAGCATTGTCAAAATGCACAGAGATATAATGTAGGGGCACTGCTTGGGGGCAGAGAGAGAGAGAGAGAGAGAGAGAGAGAGAGAGAGAGAGAGAGAGAGAGAGAGAGAGAGAGAGAGAGAGAGAGAGAGAGAGAGAGAGAGAGAGAGAGAGAGAGAGGTGCAGAAGCAATTGGACACAAGAGATGGAGTGCAAACAAAATGTGAGGGCATCCAACAAGCAAAGGGGCACACCTAGGCATGGCATGGCTCTAAAGTGACATCCTGCTTAGTGTGTAAGCAACTTGTACCCAATTTTTTGATTTTTTGAGGTAAAGGGGTGGTAAAGTGACATCTTGCTTACTGGTTACACATCGAGTGGTGGATGCCTAACTCCTACCCAAAGTGTGGGCATGCACTTTTTGAATCTCGGTGTGGACATGGACATAGTACCTTTACACACCAAATGGACACCATTTACAAAAATAAATAAATAATAAACTTGTAAAAAATTTGATTGGTTGCAAATGCAAATAATGCATCATTGTCCATCACTTTACAAAGTGGGAGAGGGAGACTTGTCATTAAAAAGTGGTCAAGGAACATTGCCCATCCAAGTTTTGGGGGGGAGGGGGGGGGGGGGGGGACTCCACATGTTTAACACAAGTAAACAATAGGTCATGTTTTGTCAAATGTGTAAAGGACTATGGATATGCAAGCCTTAAATAAGTGTGTTGATTGTTTAAAACTTACAAAGCGGGTGTTTGTCATTCAATGTGTAACCAATGTGAGGGACTCATATTGTGTAACCTTTTAAAACTCACCCTAAGGCAAGGCCTTAGATCGATGGGTGCCCCCTTGTCAAAGAATAGCTTGATTTCACTAAAGAGAGGAATTTGATAATTCTATTGGAGGAAAGGAAGTAGCCCTCGACCTCATTCAACAACATGGCCTATCTTTCTATGGCTATTGTTTACAATTGTTTAATTGGTTCAATAGTTGCAATACTTTACAGATGCTAAAGTTTTGAATAGGAGTCAGATAGTTGCCACTATATTGGCCCCTTTACCTACCCCAATTCAATGACAAATCTACACAAAAGATGCATAAATTTGCAGTCACCTAAGGTTCTCACATGAATGTGTGTGTGTGTGTGTGTGTGTGTTCCAACTTTAGCCAAACAATTGGGTCAACATTTTTGAATCTTTTGAACTATATAAAACTTCCAAATCATGTGTCTTTGAGGGTCACTCTATTGGCTTATCATTGTCACTTTTTTTAAAACCCTTCATGTAAAAACTACACCTACTTCATAAAAATATCAAAATGATTTTCTATTTTGAATGGAATATGATGTATACAGTTTAATTAACTAAAAAACTATTATAACTCAGATAAAAAAGATCCAATAGTAGACCATTAAATGTCACAATGCTGGCATCTTTACCCTATATAGGATCATTACACACCACTCTCGCCAAATCTAGAGTAACTACACCGAGCAAAATTGCACTTTACTTTTTGAAGGTCTTTCTATGCTGAGAGTAGTCAATTGTCAGATGAGAATGTTTTTCTTTTGATAAAGTATAATATTCTTTCCCTCACCAAAGTAGTTTTTTGTAGTGAGTTAGTGCGGCATATTCCTTTTGGGCCTTATTTTTACCCTTATGACATGTTATTGTAGTGCAATCTTGTAGGACACTCGCCAGTAAAACAACTATACCTTGAGCTAGGGAACTCCAATTGCCAAAATTTTTAGTTAAAATCAAAGCATACAATCCCCTCTTTGAAATGAGCACCTCTGTGTTATAACAAATTTAAAATAAAAATTTCCATGAATCAATCTTTGTATCAGAATTGTCTAGTTCTGCACCTTATTTTGACCTATAAGTGCCCTGTTTCCACCTGCTTGATCACAATCGATACTATTTGAGGCCACCAAACCTTGTGGGAAGCTGAATAGGACCTATAGGGAACTTGTACTACCTATACTTCACCTCAATTGATGAAGGGTGTACCTATAATGACTTGTCTAATCTATATAGTGTCCTGTAAATGCCATGTTTTACCCTGTTTTGATCTTTAAGAGGCTTGAATCTTCGTGACTACTTGAATCTTCACCTCCACACGAAGGGTGTACCTATAATGACTTGTATAATCCATGTACTGTAATGTAAATGCCATGTTTTACCTTGTTTTAATCTTTAAGAGGCTTGAATCTTCATGACTACTTGAATCTTCAATCCTCCATATACTATGCCTATGTGAATGATAAAACAATAGTATGGGCTTCGAATCACTAGGAGGTGGGAAAATTTTCCCCTAGGTCGATTGATTGCATCCCTTCAGAATCTTCGATAGTAAGGGAGGGTCAGCTCTCTTTTGTCCCAATGTCTCCTTTGGCATCCACCTTTTTCCTCGGTGGTGGGTATCTCAACATGGCAGTGGCATATGACTCCGGCCAATTAGCATGATATGCAATACTTGAAGTAATCTTTCTGATAAAATAGATAGGAAGAAGGATTTATCATGTAGTGACTCATTACTTGACTTACCCTTTACAATGGATTTTAATTTATTTTTGCCATGAATAACAAATCATTAACAATATATTGAATTAGAGTAACAAGTCCAATTAGCAATTGACTCTTGAACAAAAGATATTTCATGCAATGCCACAATGCTAATCAAAGGCTTCTAATTTATTGATTTAATGAAGAGAGTGACTCAACATTGAATGGGGCTGCAATGTAATGCAAATCTTCAATCCTTTAAACTCTCCATCAATTGGATGAGGTTCAGCAAAAGGATGAATAAGAGAAACCAAGAATTGATGAGAAATACCTATTTCATAAGATTGAAGAAGGGTGCATGGATACTATAAAAAGCTTTCTCATTGTGGTAATTAGAATAAACGATAGGCTCGATTTATGATATAAAGGATATGCTCGATCTATGGTATAACAACCTTGTGGGCCCATCTTGATTGCCTATTACTTGCCCCAAGGATATATTTGTTATTATAAACAAAAGGGAATTCCACCTAATGATGGTATAGCCATTTTCACATGTCAATGCCTAATTTAATCAAAACAAAACTATAAAGTATGTTAAATTAGAGAGGGAAATTCATAAGGCTACCAAAATTAGGATGGAAAGGAGTAACTTAAATTGAGTGGGATAAGCACTAGCTATTAGAGCAAGACGGTGGGTTATATGGGAGAGAGAAGGGTTTAAGGATGGTACCATATATGATGAGAAAAATGCCCTATGCAGTGTCACAAATATCAACTGAACCACCAAAAGAGTACGTGTGTCATTGATCATAAGTAGATAATCATACTAACTAAAAAGAATGGGAAAGGTGTTTTCGTATGTCATATATGTTCCTTTATGCTAAATATTTGCAGAATTTGTATTTGAAGCATGTAAGAAATAAGTTGCATTAGAGGTGAGAGCAACTAAATCCCGTAGGAATATCATGACTTTACCTTTTAATTCTTCCACCAAAAGGTGATGGGTGTATTGTTGATAATCCATGAATTGAGGTGTAGATAGTGTAAAAATTTCAAGGAAGGATAATGCAAACCTCTTCTATTTGTCCAATGTCAACAATGGTCTTTTATGCAAATAAACTCTTTTCTTTTTTTATTGAATGTCCAAGTGATCATAGTGTTGATGACATTGATGAGTCAACATTCATCATGATGTGGAATATTTTCATAACACTTTTTTTATGTCTGATGAAAAGATGCTAAACATATTATCAAGAAGTTTTATGAAAGTGTCATGGCTAGAATCAATAATCCAAAATGCTTGGATATTAACTCCTGTAAAGTAAGGCCACTTTTTGATTAAGTTCAATGCATAATAGCATCGTTACTTTCTTGAAATAAGAGAGGACATGAGAAATAAACTATATGTGTTGCATGTACACAATTGATAGCATTTATAAGCCATCTAAAATAATTCTTGTGAGTTTTAAAGATACCCATCAAGAAGCAAAGTTGAGAGTTGCCATAGCTATGTGTTAGATGTAAACCCTTAATTTGGTTGTGGATCATGGAGCAAATGGAGGATTAATCAAGTGGGCATTCCAAAGAGTCATTACCATTGAAGTGCTCCATGGCATTTGTAAAGATGAGCTGTTTGCAAACAAAGGAAGGGTTATTAGGGGCCAGCAACATAAAAGTAAGTAGCCAAGCATATCCTATTCATCTTGCTCGTATTATCCTTGCTCAAATTTTTGGTATTATGTATTGCATAATGAAGCTTTTGAGAGACACAACACTTAAATTGATCTAGGTACAATGACTTATATCAAGTTTTAATACGTCTAAGGATTCATTGAACCCATCTAAAAGCGAGTCTAAAGCTTCATTGAAGTCAAGAAGATTGGAGGGAATATGGTTGAGGTTTAGGCAGCAAGACTTTAAGACCATTATCATGGATAGCATTGATGCTAGTGCTATCAACGTAGACAAAATCTTTAAGATAAAATTAAGCATCATATTCATGGCAATTAATAATTCATTGAACCTAGCAAGAAGTGGTTTTAAAGCTTCATTGAAATTAAGATGATCGAAGGGAATATGGTTGAGGCCTTTTGACAATAAGGTTGTAAGACCATTATCATGGATAACATTGATGCTAGTGCTGGCAACATAGGCATAATCTTTAAAATAAATTTGAGCACCATATTCATGGCAATTACAAGTAGAAGAGGGGGTAGATAAATCATATCCTTGAGAGAAGGGCATACTCAAAAAGAGTGGCGAGATAGGCTGGTTAAGTAGAAAGACAAACTCTTTATAACAATTATTGGGCTTAACTAAATCAAGAAGTGTGTTACAAAATGTAATACTTATGCTTTTTGCACTAGACTTTGTTCATGTAATAACGTTTTGCCATGGTAGTTTGCAAAGTTATTTAAATAGGAAACCTTTAGTAGTGGAACTACCAAAATCATACCTTTCCTTTTAAGATTTTGGGTGGTACTATAGCTATTACTAGAGGCTTGTCCTAAAAAAGAGATAGGTCAAAGTGACAAAATTCCTTGGCCTAAATTTCCCTTGAGGCCATTTGCTACCATGGGATGAACTCTATGTGTTGCATTAAGAATTGTTATTGTTGGTGGTGTTAGAACTTTTGTCGCTATTGAAACACTTCTCAACGAGCTTGGCACCTTCCTCTCTAATTTTTTTGAGTAAACTTTGAGCATTCTTATTAAGCATAAGATTCTTTGTAGTTGTGAGAACCATTTTTGGAAAATATGACAAAACCAATGATGCCTTTATTGGGCCTTTATCATATCGTGTGCCTCTAAAGTGATTTGCTTGAAAAAGAGGATCATTGATCCCCTAGTTCATTTAAACAAGTCTAGATATGCCAATTGTGTTTTTTCTTGAAAGACAATCGTAACAACACTTAATGAATGGTCTTAAGTGATTAAAAACACCATAAAGAAACTTGGCATCATGTTCTCCATCCCTAGGGTTCATACGTGTGTTTTAGACACAAATTCCATATGGTGAGCCACACCTCTTAGATTCAAATAGCCTCATGGTTAGGGGGCCATTAAGTATGGTTGTCTTGTTGAGGCTAGAGACACCATCATGTGCCATGTCCACATAGCATCTTTCAACATTTGATGTGTCTTCCTCCCCTACAAGTAGGAACTACATTTCAATGGGGATCAGGGTTGTTAATGCAAACACCATGAGACTAGGGCTACTTCCCACTTTCTTGGAGGTACACTTCCAAGTTATGTAGAGGGATAAATGCATCCACATAAGAGCCTTGATCAAAGCCCTTAACCCACTCGGGGTTTCCCAAGTAGTCTTGAGAAAATTTGCATCAACCTCCATGTAATCTACACGAAGCAAAGCCTTTCACTGGATGGGTCGACAGAAGGGTGGAAACCTCCCTAGACCCTTTTAGACATCGATTTTCATCCTGAAATATTAATTTTATATGTGTAAAAGGGTTCTCAAGAATGCCTTTGGATGAATCCATCTATTAGCTAAAATTCTACCCATCTTGTTGTATTAAGCATTCAACATTCTCATCCAATCTTGTAAATTTAGAAATGGTAATAATAGGGTGGGAATAGGGTTCGTAAGGAAAATGTGAGAGAGTTCAATCAACTAGAGGTGTCTTGTTGTAATAACAAGAGATTTTTTGTATTATTAGGTTGGCTTTAAATGGCAACAAAGTTGATATCCATGACATTTTGATGCCTTGAATATATGTGGAAGGTGGTGGTAGTAGCTCATGATATCCCATGATAGTAAGGTTGGGATGCCATCTTACATACTACATAAGGGTAGTTATTGTAGCAGTAGGTTGTAATAACACCTTTCCAAGGGAATGTGTTACAAGAGAGCATATAAAATAATATGAAATAAGAATGTAGCATGTAAAAGCTTACATTCAACAATAAAAAAAATATTATAAAGTGAACACCAATAGCCTTTTTATTAACCAGTGACAATTGTAATAATAATTGCAATGGAAAGAATATGCCATGTCTTTGTAAGAATAGAATGGTGTATTAAAGGTGCAAATGATACCGTAGTTTATAAGGGATGTAATTCTAATGATATGGCTAGGGGAGCTAACTAGTACCTATGAACTAAACAAACCCATGTATTAGTAAGAATCAATAAATGGATTTGCATCATAGTTGTCAACATTGACTCCTTGTTGCCATTCCCTTCAACCTATATGCTAGTTTACATTTGTAGACTCCATTCCAAGTAGCCTACCAAAGGTATGCTAAAGCAAATTGAAGCACCTCTTAAGTGGGGTTAGTTTAAGAGTTTGTTTGAAGATAGTGTATTGAAATGAGTTGTAGGATAGGAGGATGGGAAGAAAAAGGAAAAGGGTTAGGGCAGTGGGGAAAAGAGATTTGAAACCTTTTACATATATGGAAGGGCTCAAAAGTATACATTTGTTTGGGTATTATTGGGAGGGGTGTATTCACATAGGCTCGAAGTACCATGCTAGCTTGTATGGCTGTATTCAAATCCCCCAACTTGAAATTTTAACTGCATATAGACGAAAGGGGTTAGTGTCACATTTGCATCATTCAGATTGATATTAAGTGCTATAAACAACCATACATGTGTGATGAGATCTAAAAACTATAATTGTTGGGCTAAACAGTAGGGATAGGATTCTTAGCTAGGAAGGTGGCATACAGAGTTTTACAGAAGAAGATGTGCGACCATGATTAGATGGGCACTAATTGTTGTATGACCATGAAGAAGGATTTGATGGAGAGAAAGGACACAATGGTAGGAGTTTTTATGAAGATAGAATGTAATGGTAAGGAGGTTCAGTGGTTTAGGGATTAGTTAAAGTTGGTTGGATGCTTAATTAACATATTAGAAATAGTTTTTTAAAGAAAAATAAACATGATAAGGGAATAACAAATTAATAAATACATGGAAAAAAATAATATTAGAGAATGATCATATTCAAGTCAAAGGACAAAACAAGAAAAATGTTAAGAATAATTAGTTGTATTATAATGAGGTGATTAAAACAGAGGTATAAAGTATGGTAAATTGGGGAGGAAAATTATAAGGCTACCAAGATTAAGATGGAAATGACTAACTTAAATTGAGTGGCATAAGCATTGGTTGTTAGAGCAAGATTACATAAATTAGGAAGGTGGGTTGGGTTATATAGGGGAGAGGAGGGTTTAAGGATATTACCATGTATGATGAGAAGAATACCATTTGTGATATCATGAATAGTAGTTGAACCATATATATATATATATATATATATATATATATATAGAGAGAGAGAGAGAGAGAGAGAGAGAGAGAGAGAGTTGAAATAGTCATTATAACTTAAATGATGTGGATATTACCCTTGCTTTTTTCTTTACCCACATCTCAAACTTATCTAATTTGGAAAGTGGAATATGATGCTATGGTTTATGCTTGAGTTCTCATTTAGGAGTTAGAGAAAAAGAAAACACATCAAGGACAATGACAAGCACGATGGTATTTTGTAGTGCCAAGATGGACCCCCATGGTCATTGGTAACTTGAGCGAGGCATCAAAATCCCCACAACGAATTGCCAAATGAGTCATCAAGAGTTTTTGTGTATGTACATGAGGAGAAAGAGGCAATCATACTAGACACTACAACATTGATAAGTATATGTACAAATACTTCTACAACCAGAAATGTATCCATGTCATTTGTATATTCATCAAGTTGATCCGTCATAATATTTGGGTCATAGCTGAAGTTAACTTTTTATGGAATAGCATGTTCATGAACATTGTAATTTAGTATAAATTTGGTTGTGCTAAGTAGAACCCTAATGATGGTTCACAATGTAACATTTCCAATTTATGCTATATATCATAAGAAATCTCTTCAAAGAAAGAACCTTGATATATACTCTCTAAAAAATTATGATTTGATTTGAAATTTTTTAATGCATATTCATTTTTAAAGTTATTACTATCAATATGCATAGAAAGGGTATCAAGTTAACATAATTTCACCTAACGACATTGACAAAGCTGCTAGACCATGCATTTGTTATCCATCATGCCATTAAAGATTGCACATGACTACAATAATCATGGATGATTTTACTCCTCAAGTTGATTCTTGTTATCACAACTACATGAATAGAGTTATAAGCTACCCATGTTGATAATCACATCACTAGGTATACTTGACAAGAGTACATTGTTCATACATCATTATGATCACACATTCATAACTTCATCTAGGTATTATGATCATTTGATTGTATTATCTACTTCCTCACAAAAATGATGGCAAGCAGGAGCCTCACCTTTGAGATCTCAATCTATAGAATCCCTATTAACCTTGTCCTACCTAACTTGCTCTTATTCTTCAAGCTTTACTCACAATGCTTAGACTTTTTAGCCATTCAAACATGCACCACCTATCATGACAATGTTACCAAACCTTTAATGTCTAAGTAGTACCACCATCTCCATGCTTATTTGTCACCTCACAACCATCCACTTTCATCATGCTCTCCTTCTAGAACACCTCCATTATTGCTGTTGGAAAGTTGATATTCATTTCTTAGACCATTTGATATTGCCCCTATAGTCTTAATTCCTATGGCTAACATGCTCTTTGTACTAGGTTAGCATAACATGGTCCTTATAGGAATAGGGAAGAGACTAAGCATAACAACGGAACCCAATGATGCTAGCAGCACAAGTAAGCTTGTACTAGTTTAGCCTAACAAGCTCCTTATAGGATTAGGGAAGAGATTAAGCATAATAGTAGAAGCCAATGATGCTAGGAGCACAAGTAAGCCAATGGAGTAAGAATTACATGCATAGAGAAAAGAAAGTAGATGTAGATAGTAACAAACTCACATTGCAAAGTACTTGGACTTGAAGTATATGTATTACAATGGCATGCACTTTGGTGAATGGGGGAGATTTTATAACTTTCAACCAAAATTGTGCCAACTCTCCACCATACACTACATTATCTAGCTTTACATATTATATGGTCATTGTAAGTTATCATTTTCTCATTGATTTTGTCAAGTGATCTAACTACTCATCCTTTTTTGTTTATAGCAACAATGCATCACAAGAACACATCACAAGTGCTCGTCAATTTAGAGAAAGTAGAGGAAGCACGCAAAGAGAAAAAAAACCAAGTTTGTGAGGTACTACTTAGCTTTGATGTGTAACTATTAGGACAATGTGCACTTTGGTGAATAGGACAAAGGCATGAATCGTGACTTTATAAATCCAAAGAGAATTGTGTCACCTCTCCACCATACACATTGTATAGTACTCATGTGGCTCTATGCACTACATAGTCATACAATGTTTTTAAATGCATTTTTTTTTCACAAAGATCTAATGAATAATAGCTTTTTGTTCATAGTAGCACACTTTGTAGCAAAGCTAAGCAAGAAGCATTGGTATCAAAAACCATAACTTGCAAATATGTGTATACAAAATTTGAGTGCATTTAATCCTTTTAGCACATTTCATTTTGTGTTTGGAGACTTAAGGATCCACACAATAGTTTGTGTGCACTGTTGCACATGAACTTAGCTCTTCTCTAGACATTTATACATTAAGACAAGACCCCTTAAAGACTATGCATGTTCGTGTTCACTACCATAGGGTCCTCATTTACATTGCTTCTTATCGGATTAGATTGGAAGGTGGATTTTCTTAAACAAGAACTACCTTCGTTTTGATATGAAACCATTGATAATAGGTTCAATGCTCTTTTTTATAGATGAACCTTGACAATACACCATCTACTCCATGCTTAATTTTCTCTCTCTCTCTCTCTCTCTCTCTATGGGTCATTGAGTACACCTTTGAGTAACAATATCTCTTATTCATATGTCACTACAATTTGGGGTGCTACTGATTATTAGAAGACAAGGTATAGGTTGATTGTTTAAATGACCTGCTAGAGGTTGTCAAAGCACCCCTAGGTCTATCACTAGCCTCATACATATCACATGTGAGTGGGTGTACATGTGCCTATGTCCATCTCTAAGCCTACATGTGCATCAATAGATTTTCAATACATTTTGTCTACTTGATGCCTTCAATACTTCATTGCATGGTGCAATACTTCATTACATTTGTGATAAGTGACCCAATGGTCATAGTGCTCAATGAGTGAGATCAATTGTGATAAGTGGTTAAATGTCCTTAGTATTCATTGAGTATCAACAATGCATTACTATGTGAAGCACACCCCATTTCATATAGTGTCATATATATAGCAATCACCTCTTACACAATGCATGTCCAATTTTGAACATCTTGGCATTTGAGCATCATGTCTTATTTTGACATTTATTTACTTTTCTATACATTACCTTTAATAATGCAAATGCTTTTAAATCTCTAAAATCGTGAATGATTTCTTATCTATTCTTGGTATCTTTTTAGCTTGCAAGATCTATAATCTTGTCAAGTATCATAGCTCATAAGGCATATTGCATGCTCTAGCTTCGTTAGTATACTTGGTCTAGTGATTTAGATAGGTAACAATAGATCATTACTTGGTTGTTATTACACTTTATGATGTAGATGTGTGCCATAAATGACGATATTTAGGCATAAACTACTACTTTCTAGTAAACAAAGGGCATTCAAACCATTTGCAAATTTGCATCTTTGCAAGGTCTACCCTAAACAATTCAATAAATGAGCTAGTTTTGAATAAAATATGGTATTTGTGTGGACAAATCTTGGAAGGTGTATACTTTTGAGGCTTTTAGTAGCTCTACAATGACCTTGATTATGGCATAGGTATTCTCAAGTTGGGATGGTTGTTGACCTATACTTAGGTTTCTAACCTCACTAAAACTAGCTAGGAAATGGACATTTAGTGGTCTCACCATTGTTTTGTAACATCTTTTAATAAGGGTGGTCTTATCCTTTCTTTGTTTTTTTCAACATAGATTTGGAATGTCTAAGAGAAAAGCACCCCTTCTAAAGCTTGAGCATTCTTGCCATGCCCTCTACTATGGCATGATAACCAAGTTTGTAGGCTCAAACAACCCCCATTCCTCTAGTTTGGCATAACCACATCAAGGTTGTAATACAAACACATTGATCAGGTATTATGCCATCCCCTCTCATTTTCCACCCATACAACACTAGGTAGATCTCAAAAAATAATTGAGTTAAAGATCCAAGCATACAAGGTGATGTCATACAATGACCCTACATCCTCATTATAGTCTATTATGTATCATTTCTTCATCCCAAGAATATCTTAACTATTGAACATTACTATTGGAAGACAACCCACTTGAATATTTAGGTGACTTACCTATAATACTTTTTTGTTTTGTATGAAGGTAGCTAGCGTCCTTGAGACTTCCAAGATGAACAAAAAAAAAGGAAGAAAATTTAAGGTATTAGAATAATTGTATAAATCAATGTCCCATCATGTTAGTATAAAAATTTTTAGGCCATTGGCCATTGACCAACATACAGAATCAAGGCATTGAGCTTAGCTTTTTGCCAAAAAGTTTGAAAATCCAGTACTCTGATTCTACAGTTCTAAGTATCATAACTGGTTCAGCATGAAGGGACTCAGGCCAATTGCCTAGGTTAGTGACTTGGGCACTTCTGAAAAGTATGCTATTTCTTCTACTCCAGATATGCTTCATGACTATTGTTGAAATAAACAATATCAATCTCCACGTAGCTTCATCCAAGTTGGCCTTGTTGCCAAAGAAGTCCGTGGCAAAGCCAAACTGAACTTTAAGGTTTGCACCCTTTAGCCACTTCCTCACTTTGTGCCTAAAAGGGTTATGTAAATATTTCTTTGCTTATCTGAATGAAAAAAAAAGAGTGCATTATAAAAAAGTATAAAATTTTTAAGTTATGTTAAAAGAAATAAAATATTTTAGTTTCATCTATTTTTGCTACTAGCTATTGTCAACACTCTTTCTTTACTAGATGCTAAAAATATTGGCTTGTATATTGTAGGATAAGATTTACATACAAGTGAAGGAAACCTTGTAGTTGGTGAAAATCACTTTGTTATATTTTGTGAAATAGATGTAATTTGATGGGGATTTCATATTTTGAACATTTTAAGATTTGAATATATGGGTAGTATGGCATCTTAAGAGAAATTGAACGAGATTAATCTTGAATTTTTAGCAAGCAAATCTTAGGACTAAGAGATATGCCATGTAATTCTAAGAATGGTTGGATACTTAAGGGTTATTTCTTTTAGCTAAAACAAAATACATTGCTTGCTATGCAAAAGTATAAAGCTCAAGTGCTTGGCACATGGAAGGTAACCCCTTATGCAAATTCCAATGTTATTCTGGAGGATTATTATGGTTAGTTTGAGAGAGACTATCTAGATGGATGCAAGCAGTAATCATTCTCCTTTATGCAAATGCTTTGAGGAGGATTTGTTTCATCTCTTTAGGTCATGTGAATGTGTGATAAGACTATAGAAAAAGTGAAGGCTAGTTCATGAAAGTTTTGTTGCATGTTATTTTGTGGGAATAAGTCCTCCTTTGAAAAAAGGGGAGGATGAACCTAGCTCTTTTTTATCTTTGGCATATAAGGGGTTCATTGATCCAAAAGATACGGGATTGGAGTCATCATATGACTTCCATAGTGTGGCTTAGATTATGTTTGATCAGGTGGTTTGTTTTGATAAGTTTTTAATGCGGATAATAAGCTTATTGCCATATGTAAGGTAGCATAGTTTCACTTAATCTATTTTTCTTGTTTCACAGTTTTTAAAATTTATGTTTTTCCAAGGTAGTGTTACACTCATGACCCAATAGTATGACACTTTGTGACAAATAATTTATTGGCACAGATTGATTCAGGTCATGACACTTTTTGTCACATCACTATCTATGGCGGCCTATTGTTTGGGGACATAATGCTAGTGGCCCCTTTACCTTACTTACTAATCATAGCTCAACAAAACAACAATCTCTTTCTCCTTTTTTGATTCAACACTTTTTTTGAAATCCATCTATGGTATAATAGCACTAGCAATTGATGACTTTTGTGATTGGTTGTCTACAACCTTATCTAAATCATACCACATCCCTTTCCATTTAACATATGAATCTCTCTTTTTTCTTTCTGATTTTAAGCATAGCTGATAACACACCACTATGTGCTAACCTATCAACCTAGCGTAATTCTCACTATGAAACACCGCCTCACTTTCTATAACAACACAAAAAGCTCTTTATTTCCTACTTGATTTTATGCATATCATCATCTACATGACCTTGCAAAGTGTAGCAATTGACCTCTAGATGTTACTGTCAACATGCATTCACTCTAACAGCTAGGATTTAGTAGAGTCAATTTTCCCATAACCCAAATCCATCTTATAATGCATAATTGTAAAACAATGTCAAGCTAACCTTTACTTGACACCACCATCAAAACAATAGTGAGAAATAAAATTGGTACAATAAATAATGATTCATCTTAATATCCAATACCAACAAGCCCAGCCTCTGGCTTTGGGAGTTATCTAGCCTCCAAACAACCAACATGAGCCACAGAATTCACAAGACTCCTCAATAGTGCTACATGTCGGAATGACAAATGGTAATTACATGCTAGAACAACAAATTGCAGCAAATTAGGGTGTCCATGAGAACCCTTTAGTTATTAGAAAATGTGTATAAATTAGGTGCATCCAATTCCTCATCACATGTGAGTGTTGACATGTTGCTTTTCTAGTAGCAACATCGTACGCCACATCACAAAAAATTCAACACTCACATATCAATGAGTGTTGCTTAGTCACTAGCTTCCATCTTTACATATTTATGTCCTACCTTAAGAAGTTCATCTCTCCTACAAGCTTGTAAAATCTACACTTCATGCTTGGTTCTTTCATGCAAAAGAGGCTTAACTTCCTGACACATACACGTCCACACAATTTAGAGTCAATGGTTTTGAAAATACTGGTTGAATTGCACAATCAATAATCTAAAGCATACATTAAGTCACGCACCTATTTTACAACTCCTTGATTTTAGTAGATTGTTCTTTCTAGTCGTTATTGATGCTAGTGGTTCTAGCACTGGTGTTGTATTGATGCAAGATGGCTATTCAATTGTGTACTTTAGTCCCACTTTAGTTGTAAATTGAAACCCTTTGAACTTAAGTTTAGTACATATGACAAGGAGCTTTTAGTTATAATACATGCATTATGAAATGAAAACCTTATTTAATCGGCTCAGAATTTATGATTAAGATAGACCAACAAAGTATTAAACACCTTCTCTCTCAACCGCAAATTTTTGATAGACATATTCAATGGGTATCTTTCATTCAGTCTTTCCATCCTTTAATCCAGTATCAACCTGATAAAGAAAATGTTATAGCTGATGCATTAAGACCACCCATCCACTTATAGACTAGAAAACAAGAATTGTTATTGATGCGTTTGGGGAGATAGTGAATCAAGTTGGCCTTCAAAATAACTATTCATATAAATTGAGGTTCTAAAGGGATAGAACTCAAAAGATTGTATTAGATGATAGTTGTGTTTAAAACATACAAGTATGCATATAGTAATTTGCCATCCATGTGTATGCTTAGTGGCATACCATAGGTTGACTTTTTTTAGTTTTCTTACCACTTGTGGATAATAAATGGCCAATTTTAATGTTTGACTTTTGGTAAGGAGCAAAGGTTTCGCGCAATTGTTTGGACAAACATAGCCAAACCAATCCTTTAGAAACCATTACCCTAAAGTGAACCCACAGAAGTGGCCAACATGTATGGCAAACACACATGCAAATTGGATATTTATGAATAACTTTGCATAAGTAATAACCCTTGTCTGGTTTATGAGGCTACCATGATGAAGCATGTTGCATAGCCCATTAATCTATTCACAAGAGGTTCATGTAAACAATTTAGTTAGCTTAGTATTAATAAAAAGGACTTAAGATAGATTCAAGCTATGCTTTAAGCATGTCCTCAAGCATGCCTTCCTCTCTATTTAGTGTCATCTCTAGATGGTTTGGTAGCACAATCAACTAGCTTTCATGTTAAATACTTTATAATCCCCCAAGTTGCTCTCGGGGACTTTTAGCCTCTTGCATGTGTGAGGTTTTTTCCCCATGTGAATACCCACTTTGGGTGCAGGTTATGACCTTAGGGTTTGTATTTTCCTTGCTATTGCATTATGAAAGTATACATACATGCAAAGTAGTGTTCTTTGTGTGTGTGTGTGTGTGTGTGTGTAGAAAGGTTCATGGAAGAGTTTCCAAATTTTTGCTAAAATCAATTCATAAATAGTAAAGACTCATAAGAATCTTCATCTCTTTCACAAAATTTTCACAAATATGTTCCAATCACTTGTTTAACAACTTGACAAGTGCTCCTTTGTGAATGAGTCCATGCTAGGTTGTAGTTTTTTTAGTTAATTGTAATTGAGATCTAGCCCCTTGAACATTGAAGGCTTGAGGAGAAGGATCAACACATGAAGACATTTTTCTTAAAATATATATTGGTTGGAAAGTTGAGGAACCTCCAGCGTGCTTGCAAACATATAAGTGTTATGATATCATGTAAGAGTTCAAATCCACATTCTATTATTCTAAGGTGTATATACATAGTATATGGGGTCTGTTCTCTTGGTTGTGTTGTAGGATTTATGTGTGGAGCAACACCCTTGGGTGGATATTGCTCAACATTTTATTCCTCTAGTACATTACACAAACAATGAGACACAAAAATTGCAAAAATTCATTGAGGAAAAATGGAAAATAACAACAAAATAACCATGTTTAAGAAGAAAGTAGAGCCAACCCCATCTCAAAAAGTTTCTTGATTTCACTCATGACGTACTATCAAGAGGAAGACACTTTATGAAGAAGAAAAGTGTTAATGCATGACAAAAGGAGTGTTTTGAGTGTGGAAACAAGGTCGAGATGTGCAAGCAATGTCCTAACTTTAAGTAAGAATGTCACAAGTTCTTAAGGAGTAACTTGAAACCACAAACCTTGGTAGTACCATGAAAGATCTTGTAGCATTTGAAATGCATAGCCCTAAAAGCATGGTATCAATATCAAGGGAGGGGCTTAGTTTGAAGAATCAAGACAAGGAGCCCAACAATCTACGTTAAGTCGGTCATTCTAATACGATGATACAAAGGGACCCTTGTATGTTATATTGGGATGTTAAAATTTTGGCTAGAAGGCCATAGTGACCAAGATACTTTCAAAACTACAAAATTTAATGGTTGGATTTGGAGATACTACGGAATCACATGATTCAACCCTCCTCTCAACAAAAAAACAAAAGAGTGAAACTCAAGCATAAAAACAAGAAAAAAGTAAATTGTGTAGAAGCAAGTAGAGACACCAAAGAGAGGTTAAGCCACATGAGTGTTGTGATTCATTGAAGATTATGGTCAAAGTTTTTAGTCACCATGCATTCACTCTAACAAATAGGCTATACCCCTTTGATCAAGGAGCGCGCGCGCACGCACACACACACACACACACTCTCTCTCTCTCTCTCTCTCTCTCTCTCTCTCTCTCTCTCTCTCTCTCTCTCTCTCTCTCTCTCTCTCTCTCTCTCGTCTCACTTTCCAAGGTGCATACATGCTTGGCTTAACTAGAGGAGAAGAAGTTGGCTATGGAGGTGACTATAACCAAAAATAAGATTGAAGATAAAGCCAAGGATATGACAAGAAAAGTGCAAATAGGAGGCACATCAGGAAATTAAAATAAGGATGCAGATAAACAAGATATGATATACACTTTTTCTATCATTAATATAGCTACATTACTAAAGAAGATTGAATCTCATGCATGACTAGGACTTCCTAATGGGTGGCATGAAGAAACACAATAGGAACTAGAGGATGAATACACCAAGAGTGTTTGGAGTCATATAGGTTAGAAACCAAACTAAAGTCAATATTAGGAAGTCAATGTTTCAAATGGGTGATATTGTGGTGCATCACCATAAGGGAATAACTAAGCAAACTTGTGTGCCAACAACACCCTAAAGTGCAATGTATATATCAAGACAAGGAGCCCAACAATCTACGTTAAGTCGGTCATTCTAATACGATGATACAAAGGGACCCTTGTATGTTATATTGGGATGTTAAAATTTTGGCTAGAAGGCCATAGTGACCAAGATACTTTCAAAACTACAAAATTTAATGGTTGGATTTGGAGATACTACGGAATCACATGATTCAACCCTCCTCTCAACAAAAAAACAAAAGAGTGAAACTCAAGCATAAAAACAAGAAAAAAGTAAATTGTGTAGAAGCAAGTAGAGACACCAAAGAGAGGTTAAGCCACATGAGTGTTGTGATTCATTGAAGATTATGGTCAAAGTTTTTAGTCACCATGCATTCACTCTAACAAATAGGCTATACCCCTTTGATCAAGGAGCGCGCGCGCACGCACACACACACACACACACACACACACACACACACACACACACACTCTCTCTCTCTCTCTCTCTCTCTCTCTCTCTCTCTCTCTCTCTCGTCTCACTTTCCAAGGTGCATACATGCTTGGCTTAACTAGAGGAGAAGAAGTTGGCTATGGAGGTGACTATAACCAAAAATAAGATTGAAGATAAAGCCAAGGATATGACAAGAAAAGTGCAAATAGGAGGCACATCAGGAAATTAAAATAAGGATGCAGATAAACAAGATATGATATACACTTTTTCTATCATTAATATAGCTACATTACTAAAGAAGATTGAATCTCATGCATGACTAGGACTTCCTAATGGGTGGCATGAAGAAACACAATAGGAACTAGAGGATGAATACACCAAGAGTGTTTGGAGTCATATAGGTTAGAAACCAAACTAAAGTCAATATTAGGAAGTCAATGTTTCAAATGGGTGATATTGTGGTGCATCACCATAAGGGAATAACTAAGCAAACTTGTGTGCCAACAACACCCTAAAGTGCAATGTATATAAATATTGACCTTGTCATTTAGCCGTATACCTTTGAGGCATCCTGGAGGACATTAATATGACTTCTTTCTTTCCCTCTCTCTCATTGTAGAATGGTTTGTTTAAGAGTTTCCAACTTTCCAATTTTGAGTCCATTATGGTTCAAGTATTTGATTTGTGGGATATGCCTCTAGGACATCTTAGGACTATTCCTACCATATTGAAACTAACTACTCTCTCTAATGAACTTGTTTTGCAAATAGATTCCAATCCCCTTGTGTATCAACTAGACAAGTGCTACTTTGTGAATGAGCTACTACTAGGTTGTACATACTCTAGTTAATTGTAATTAAAATCTATCCTAAAGATCATAGGTTTGAAGAGAAATAAATTTGTTCTTATTAACTTGTTAACTTACAGATATGGAGGCTATTAGAAAGGAGATCAAGACTATCATAAGAAATCACAAGAAACATGATGAATGAAAAAGGTTTCTAAGCAAGCAAGCATCTCGAATTAACACATGATGAAGGATATCATAAGAAAGGAGATCAAGGATATCATAAGAAATCATAAGAAACATGACGAATGAAAAAGGTTTCTAAGCAAGTAGGCAGGTGTTGGATTAACACATGGACCTTTCCCTTCAAAGATATATTGACTAAAAAGTTGAGGAACCTCCAACATGCCTACATTTCATGCTCTATGTTGCTTGGAATTTTATGAGTACTATGATATCAAATTGCTTGGAATTTTATGAGTACTATGATATCAAACAAGAGGCTTCAAATCCATATATTCTATTCTTCTAGGGTGATTATACATAGCATATGGGGTTTGTTCTCACCATGTTGTAAGATTTTGTGTGGAGCAACATGCTTGGATGGATATTGGTTACCCTTTTATTCCTCCAATACATCACACACACACACACACACACACACACACAATTTCGAATGTTGAAGCAAAAACCATTGAGAAAAAAATGGAAAATAACAACAATAACCACCTTCAAGAAGAAATTAAAGCCATCCACATTTCCAAATGTGTCTCAATTTCACCCATGGTGTACTATCAAGAGTGAGATACTTTGTGAAAAACATAAGTGTTAATGAGTGACAAAAAGAAGTACTTTGAGTGTGGAAACAAGGTCCATAATAGCTTTAAGAAAGAATTCAAGAAGTCCTAAGAAGCAACTTGAAACCACAAACCATTGGTAACACCATGAGAGATCTAGTAGCATACACTAGCCATCATTTGAAAATGTGTACTCCTAAAAGCATAGTATTAATATCAGAGGGGCTTAGTTTGAAGAATCAAGACACAAAAGGGACCTTGTATGTTATGTAAGCATGCTAACATTTCAACCAGAAGGCCATCATGACCAATACACTTAAAATTGTAAATTTTCATGGTTGGATCTAAAGATAGTGAGGAATCACAATATTCAACCCTCCTCTCAACAAAAGAAAGTGGAACTCAAGCATAAAGACAAGAAGAAAGAAATTTGAGTAAAAGCAAGTAGAGATATCATACAAAGGCTAAGCCACATGAATGTTGTGATTCATCAAAGGTTATGCTCAATGTTCTTCACTTCATGTCAATGCTATCTATGATAAAGCAATATCTTTGAGTTATTTGCAACTAGCTTCATTGCAAAAGACTATCAAAAACATCCCTTGGAACCTTTCTTCCACATACTACAATGTAATGTGCAAATCCACCTCAATAAGAAGAAATAAGAGTGAAAGATCCAATAAAGCATAGGTTAATAATGCAAAAGTAGTTCCAGTTCTCATCCTCAAAAAGTGCATAGTATATGCATTCAAATACATGAAAGTATTTTTAGGATGTGCACTAAGTCCTCAAAAACCATATTTATTTTACATTCTCAAACTTGTCTATTTTAGATCGATTAGAAGGTTCAATGATCTATTGCCAAATTTACCTAAAGTTTACAAGATAACTAATTTGGTTTCTAAACAAAACTACATTTCCTAGCTCATTGGTTTGTGACTTAGTTGGTTCTTTTTAAATGAACCAATGCATCAACCACCTTTATCTAAGCGATTGGACAAATCTTTTGAGAGTTAATGTTATGTCAATAGTCACCTTAACAATATTGTTACATTTAAGCAAACATGAAAATAAGCATAATCAACACCTATAGACTTTTTTTTACAATCTATGTTACACTAAAATGGTCAAATAATGGGGGATAGCCTTTAGAAAACTCTACAATTACATGGTCCACTCTTATCCAAACAAACATGCAAAAAGTGTTGAAAGCATATTCTTCTAGTGACTACTGGGCCAACTAAAAAGGGTGGAATGACCTCATCATTGTGATGAACATGAAGTGCAACTTCTTTGCTCTTTTTTCATATTATCATCGTTGTATCAAATGTTATATACATAAAGCTTCTCCTCTTTATGGTATTAAAAATACTGAAATGGTTAAACAACGAACAATAACCTTCAAAAAACTCAAAACAACAAGTACCATATGGTCCACTCTTATCCCTCTAAACATGCAAAAGGTGCTAGAAGCAAATGCTTCTAATGATTAGTAGTCAACTAAAAAAAATGTAATCTAACTTTTTAATGCTATGGTCTTGATGGTTTTAAGAGTGACAAAAGAGGTCAAGGTCTGAACACAAAGGCATTTGATGTTTGAACACGACCTTTTGAAACGAGAAGGCAAACTAAGGGTCCAACCAAAATACATCCTTTCAAAATTTTCCAACTCCCAAGTAATTGACAAGATAAATTAGGAATATCTCACATGGTTTAGCAAGCAACAAGCTAGAAAATTGCATATGCTTTTCTTTCACCTACATGTAGCTTATTTGATCCGTTAGCTAAAAAATTCTATCACTGACAATCCAACACATATCAAATAAACAAGTACTTAAAGCAGAATGCCTTATATTTCAAATACTTAGCCACAATTTCTGAGACCTACAATTTATCATGGCTTAATAAAGTAATGGTCCAGATGCACACTTTTGTAAGTTGAATACAAATGTCTGTACTTACGCATTTCTCCTTTCGAAAAAAACCACATACTTGCATAAAAATGAGTACACAAGACTTTATATATTTGGATACAATTGCTACTGGCTGTAGTCAACCCACAAAATGGGTTAGTATAAGCTTCCATCTATATAATTTGAATAAGGACTTGTAGCCCTCACTAAAACCAAACCAATTACATGCTTCCAAAAAAAACAGACGACTTGAAAAGTAGGCTACATTCACAAACTACAAGCTTAAAAACACAAATATAGTATGACCATGTACCGTGGTGACTGTGAAACCTGTTTCATTGGCACTAAAACATGAGCGCCTAAAATGTCTAATTGAGACTTGAAATGCATGGAGTGAAACAACGAAAACCATTGTTTTTCTTGCTTTTTGGAGAGTTTTAGGTACTCTGCATGTAAGAGAGACATCTTGATTATAAAGAAAACTCTCATATGTGTTATTCAACCATTTCCCTTGGCGTTTTGCCTGAGACTTGCCCACAAGTGAAACATTTCAAGGTGAAACACAATGTTTTAGGGGGTTACCTTGCCATGTAAATCACGTGTTTCTAATGTATATATGGATTGATTGCATCAAGCCTCAAGAGTACGTTTCTCATATTGTTTTGGAGGCGTATACTTCCATTTGGTAACTTAGTTGGAAAACAGACGATATGGAGCCCACAAGCTCCACCAAAATCAACCACAAACACCTCTCATACATGAAGACGCGCAAGGCTTCTTCCTGATTGTCTTCAATGCAAGCAAATCAACTTCTTCCTTCACTTCTCTCCTGTGCTATATATAACCCACCAAGAAGCACCCTTCACGTTCCTCGATTCTCCTCCATCCCCAATTGGTTGTGATGGTCCATGAATCTCTCTCCCTCAACATCAAAGGCAGATGCATCTCCAGCGCAGTAAAAAGAGATGGCAAGGACCCCCACACAGCTCGAGGTTTCCTCCCATCCCATCCCATCCCATCCCATCTCTATGATGCTCTAAACAGAAAAACAAACCACACGTTTCATGCAGTACATGCACAAGGTGCTTACGCTGTCCCAAAGACCACACATTCCACAAGACGAGGCACCGGCAACAGCTTTAACCATCGGTTTGGATCCGTCATCTTGTATACTCCATAATCATCACGACTTGCTTGAAGTAGATAGACGAGAGAAGAGTACTCCGCTGACGAGTCACAGTCCACACGAACCCCTTCACATGCAAGTGTGACTTCAATCTTGCACAGAGGTAAAGGAATCGTAGCCATTTTTGTGCTCTGAAAGCATTTGTTGTGTCACCTACATACGTTGAAATGATGACATGTTGAATAATGAATGGGTATAACAACTTTCATCAGGAAAGACATGCAACACTGAGAGGGACTCTCTGTAGGTTACAACACCAAGGTTGCATTTACATCTACCTTTCCATAAGCATCACCATTTCACAATGAGGTGTATGTGGAAACAAATCAACTGCCACTGCTTTTACTGGGCTAAAAGGTTTTGATATAGGCATTGATTTCACTCTCTGCCGAGCATGGCCTACCACACCTCTCTTCCAAGCATTTCTCCCATTGTTAACAGGCTTGGATTCCTCGCCCTCTGTTACAGGTGTACAGAGTTCTACAGCATTCGCCAGCAGTGTCTCTGGGTTGCACGATACATACCTGTTTGCCCATGTGTATTCAAAAATAACAGCAGAGTAAATAACACGTGCAAATTGATCTTGTGGAGTTCTTTGACAGTAAGTTAATACTTACACCAGCCGTCGGATTTGTTCGTGTGTCCTTAAAAGCTTTATAACCTGATCAGCATCAAAATGGTGTTAGAAGCCCCAAAAAAAACAAAGAGAATCAATCTATGATCCTGCACACCCCAAAAATGCACGTACTGAATGATGAAGCCCGCTGCGGGGAGGATCCACTATCACCACGACAGACGTAAATTTATTTCCATTTTGTGAAGCGCTTCCTTGTGAACAGTTACCATCTTGTGCTCTTTTCTCAACCTCATCAACAGTGGCTTTGTTCTCATTACAAAGGTACTTCTTCAATAGTCTATGCATGACATCTTCAGCCTGAAATAAGCACCAGCTGTATTACTCAAAACAAGAAAAGAACAACTCTGCAATGGTGAAGGAAAAAAGCATTGCATGAAAAGCACCATTTGCCAGAAGCAAACACAACAATTACACTCTTTGACGCTGAGGAAAAGAAAAGAGGCGAGACATTAGCTGATCTAAACCCACATATTTGCAAACATACAGACAAGGCTCGCTCCAAGATTCTTCTATAGGAGTGAGTGTATAAACTATTGGACGGTTCCCTTAATAAATAAGGAAAAACAATAATTCGTTTGCAAAAATGATTCGGCTGGGGAGGCATACTAGCAGAGCCACTGATATTTCCTCATGAAGCAGGTCAAATGTGTTTACTTATCATCACTTAGCAGATCTGAGTCCAAATGCATGCAGATACACCCTGCAAAGATCTAATCAGGCCAAAATTCTGATTCCCAGAATTCAAAGAATGTAATAACCACGCACCCTTAACTCCTACCTTTCTAAAGATTTGCTGACTCTGAAAACTGTTGAAGCTCGATCATATCCAAAGCCAATCAAACAAGCAAACAGAAACACAGCTACTTGAAGCTGGATTTTCGAGCATACTTAAAATGTGCTAACCTTCCCACACACAAAGTCACAATTTTTTATGCCATTGATATGAGCATTAATCTGGGCGTCTTGCACAGCTGCCTCATTCATTTCAATGCCAACTACCTGCCCAAACTTTCAAGATAAGAGACAATGATAGAGTCACAGCTGTAGAAAGAACTGTTGTCAATCCTTCACAAGTAAAAAGAAGGTAATACCATCCCAACCCGTCGTGCTAGTGTTAGCCCTATGGTACCCGTGCCACAGCAGACATCAAAAAGAAGGGTCTCAGAATCCAATCCTGCCCAGTCACCTGCCAAAGTGTAGAGTTTCTCAGCAGCCAGGGTATTGACCTGCATTCCCAGAATCACAAGAGATATTAACCACAGAAAGAAATTACAACCTGCTCTGTATTAATTCAAAAATACCTGAAAGAAGGCAGTAGGAGAAATGCGAAAACGAAGATTGCATAGGTGGTTCTACCCGTGGTATTGAGAGTGGTGTTAGCGGTGAATCAGGAGATGCAGCATTTGATATACCTTGATGATCCTGCCAACATCAGAGGCCTAGCATTCAGCGTCTTCAAAGACTCTGGACATTGTTAGAAAAAAGAATCACATTTCTCTCAAACGTTTAGGTGAACCAAAATACCAGTTGAAAACCTTTCCATGCCATGGAGCCACATATTACGTAAAAGGACAAGAAAAGATAATAGCTGGCTTTTACTAACAACATGAGACTCAAACAAGGAATATAAGAATTGACACTACTCAGCCTTTTACTGGCTGCACCTAAACCTTCAACAGGCTTTATGACAATCTTGGGGATCAGCTCCCAAACCTAGGCTTCAAGCTAGAAGAAATGAGCACCATACAGACCAATCACACTTTAATGAGCAAGAGACATATCAGTGAGCCGAGAATGTCAAATTTACCAACTTGTAAAAATTCGTTTTGACCCTGATGGTTATGCTTTGTTTTGCTTGCTTTTGCCAGATAGCCATCTTTCAAAGTAAACCAGCTAAGCACTTGCCCACCTGACTGAAGGGATGAGGGTTCACCACAGAGGGTCAGCTAAGCACTTGCCCACCTGACTGAAGGGATGAGGGTTCACCACAGAGGGTTCAACTCAGCTGAATAAAGACTGCCTTTTCAAAGTCAATTGCCTCTTCATCACATCCCACACCCCCCAATCCCTAAATTAAAAAAAAAACATGCCACCCAAAAAAACAAACATTCCAACCCACTGGTTGGTTGTGCTCCTAGCACCAAATTTCAGAATGTTACGGATCCCCTGCCCCCTGATTGGTATCTAGTTGACTGGTGCTGCATTCCCAGAGTCACATCTCAGTACCTTTGCTTCGGCCATCTTCCTTGTTGTCCCTGATGTTTTTTAATACCTTCACCTTGGTGACTTTCATGGCTTTAGTCTTCAGAAGGTGCACATTAGCTTGGCCACAAAAGCATTCATAACCATTGACCATTCGCCGTTTGGATTGGCTACCAGGACGATGGTGACAGGTTTTGGCCTGTAGACCATTGTCAAGTTCCCTTTTTCACTGTCAGGGTTTTTTCTCTTCACATGTTCTGCCAGCAAGTGCTCTACATCAGGCATACTTGGGGTACCCCTTTTCATCACTTATGGCATGGTTCTAGCCCAAGAAGATCATTTGTTCTGGTTTTGGTTTGTGATGTATCATAGATTTGGAGTGGGCACTGCCTGGCTTACCATATCCTGTCATACATCATGTCCACACCATCACTCGGGGAGCATGGGTTGGATCACCAACACTAAACCCATACTGACATATATTGATACTCCCAGATCTTGCCACTACATTGTTTTATTTTCTCACATTGACAGCTAACAGACCCCATTCTATGGTCACACCCAACTCCTGCCACCCGATATCAAAGGTGTGATCTCATTTGCTAGTCTTACAGCCTGAATATTTGAAAGCCCATTGCTGCAAAGTTGTTGATCATCACCAGATTTCTCCGATAAGCACCATGCTAATTCGGATGGACCTCACACATACGATGAAGCACCAATCTGGAGATTCTCAGTCAGTCACCTATCCTATCGACTGCTATCATGCCTTGTTATCTAAGGCCCTTTCTCACTCAGAATGTTTCCAGCCTTGCTGTATATGTTGAGAGCTGTTTTGAAGAAACTCAAATTTAGATGTTACAACCCATGATACACTGATAATTATGCTGGAAAGAAACTTTGCAAACAAGACCTAGAACCAGAATTCCACCAGGAATGCACATGTACTGCATTTAACCCAAGATACTATCTGCCAGTGATATAGTCATGCTGAGAATTCTGTGAAGAAACTTCTAGGGTTCACATTGAGGAAACACAGAGTGTACAACCACAATGGAAACATGAAGACATAGACAGTGACGTGCAAAAATCTAACCCGAAACGCAAAATGCAAAACTCAAAATGCAAAAACACAAACAAAAACAGAGAGAGAAGGAGACCTCTCAAGTGAATGAACCAATGTAGTAAATGAATGTAAGAGTGTATAGAATGCTTAAGGGCAAAGCATAGAGTGTCGGAGTATGATGTCCACCACAGATGGATCTTGAATGCTGTAATAACCACCAGTCGGAGTACTCGGAGGGTGTAGAAGACCAAAATGTAGATCACTAGAAGCAATAAGATGCTTTCTCAAACTCCTCCTCGTTTTAGGGTTTTTCAATAATTAAGCAATTTTGGGGCTTTTTAAGAGGCTAATCAGTACATAATGCATTTTTTAGCTCAACATCTCCTCTCAGGCCCAAATAGGAATAGAAGGGAAGGCCAACCTAGTTTTATCCCAAGGCATCCCACCCAAAGCAACCACGGCATTGGACAAAGGGTGCACAGTGGCTGCCCAATGGCCTACCAAGACTGCAAGGGCAATGGTTATCTTATTGAGGAGTCCAAGAAGTCACCCTAAAGAGGACAAGGTGTTAAACAAAGTGCTCATCAGCTGCCCAATGGCCTATGAGGTCCTGCTAAGGCGGATGGAACCACATTGAGCCCCTTTTTTGTTTTTTCCCCCTTTTGTTTGGGTTAAGCGATTTAATTAGAGATGGTTTGCGGTTGATTAAGTAATTGTGCTTATAGGGAAGAAGGAAAGGGGTGGTTAGATCCAATATAACTTAAAAAAAATAAGCTAACCCAACCACTTGAGAGTGTCAATGACGCGGAAAAAGGGTGATGGAGTAAGGTGGTGGGGTCAAAGAACTGTTGGTGGAGACAACTCAAGATCTGCTCAAGGATGCTCTGCACAATGAGATGTATAGTATCCTACATATTGAGCAACTCATGTAGCAAGTGCCACTTGGACAATGTCCCTCGTGAAGAAATTGTTCACTTGCCCAAGTGATGCAAAGGAGATGTTGGGTGTAAACTCCCTTTTATCCCGTGTGTATAAACTTACAGGTGTGAACACACCCTTTACTTGTACCCTAACATATAAATATGTTTTTATTCTTTGTGTACCGGGCAACACACTCGTACACTCTTGCTCGATTCTCTCAGCTCACAGCAATATCACTTGCTCATTCAAGTCTTGTATTTAGTCAACACTCCATCTCAACAAACGAGTATCGTAGCTGTTGATTATAGCGTTCGCGCTTCCCAAGAGTGTCACCGGCCACGGAACAGGATCCAATCGATATCAATGAAATTTTGCTTAGCAAAGTCAAATTTGTTGACATTGGTGCACAATTGACCTGGGATTTTTTGGGGCTTCTGCAAGATTTTGGCAAATTTTGTCCATTTTATGGTCTTGGGTTTATGTATTAATGCAATCAGTGTAGATTTGTCAATAAAATTTTGGGGCTTTGCTGAAATTTGAGAATTTTGGCAAAAATGATGTCTAAAATGTACATTGGAAACATTGCTGATGTAATCTTGGTGGTATAAGCAACGAGATTCATCTCCCACTTGTGAAATACTGAAGAAATTGCAAAGAATCTTGGTTTCTTTTGTGTATCAAAAGTACTTGGTCACATATGTATGCAATACATATTTTGGGTAGCTCCCATTGAGTTGATGTATTGTTGAACAATCATTTTGCAGCAGTCTTAGTGATCATTTGCAGATTTGGGATTATTGCAGATGTACTTTTGGTAATACTGCTGAAGTGGGAGTCATCTGGCAATGATGTATGCTTTGAGTATATGTTGAAATTTCAGTTATACTGCTGAAAGTCATCAGTTTTGTTGCTGTACATGTACTTGGACTCATTGACTAAAAATTTGGGCTGATATTAACTAAATATTCAGCTCATTGTTTGCCGTTATAAATTACAGTATTGTCCTTTGGATACATTGTTGACAAATGGCTGCAAATGCTTTAAGAAGTAGTGATACTAAATCCCTTCTTGAAATCAAGAGATTTGATGGCACTGGTCTCGACTTGTGGAAGGACAGGATGCAAGGCATTTTGTTTCTCAAGGATTGTGATGATGCTCTTTTGAAAGTCAAGCTTAAAGCTATGACAAATGAGGATTGGGCTAGACTCAACATGATGTACTTACAGACATTAAGCATCTTGATATAGCTTATGCCATATGGAAAAAGGTGATGGACAATTATGAAAATACAACTCCAAAAAATCAAGTGCATCTCATGCGTACACTTGTAAACATGGAGTTGGATAAGTCTAAACTAACATCAAGGCATTTGAGTGCTTTCACAGGGATTTTGAGCCAATTGCAAGACTTTGGTTTTTGCAGCCCTTGAATGATAAATTGAAGGTCATTTTCTTGTTGATGACTTTGCTTTATAGCTGGGAGTCTTTGGTTGTCTCATTGAGCAACAACCCTACTTTAGCCTTCGATGGTGTTAAGGGCTCTATTCTCAATGAGGAGATTAGAAGAAAGTCCAGTGGAGAAAGCAATGGTTCAGCTAATCATCTTAGAGGCAGGTCAAAAAAGAGGGGTAATGCAAGAAATAAAGGCAAAAGCAGGAGTAAAAGCAAGGGTAAACAACAGAATGTCACCTACTATCAATGTGGACGTAAAGGGCATAAAAAGCCCGATTGTCGCTACTACAAGAAAAAGCAAGAAAGAAATAAACAATAAGAAAAGAAAAAGAAAGATGAATACAACTCTCCCTCAAAAGAAGTAGTAACAGCAAACATTGCATCTAGTGTGGTCATTGAAGAGCTCTCTGACACTGGAGAGATACTTGTTGTAGCCTCATGTAATGATGCAGATGTTATGGCAGCAACAGATGATATGCACATTACTAATGTCACTCCCTCTTTGGAGTCATTTTTTGAATACACTTCAGGTTGCCTAGGCAAGGTTTACTTGGGCAACAATTATGCATGTGAAATAGAGGGTGTAGGTACCATTGACTTAGCCCTTGAAAATGGCCAAGAGTTGATTTTACATGATGTCAGATATGTACCTGTGGCATAAAGAAAAGTCTACTATAAGTTGGACAGCTTAATGCAAGAGGGTATTTTACTACCTTTGGTGGTGGATCTTGGAAGGTCCACAAGGGCTCTATGTTGATTGTTAAAGACAGTAAAAAGGGAACCTTGTATTATTTGCATTGTAAGGCATTACCTGGCAAGTCTTTAACTGTGGCTGAAGTTCATTCACAGATGGAACTTTGGCACAAAAGACTTGGCCATATGAGCCAAAAAGGCCTTCATGTTCTCTCCTCTTTAAGGAGACTTGATGTAAAAGGCTCTAGTCTCTACTTTCGTAACGATTGCATATATGGAGAGCATGTGAAGTCTCCTTATTACTTTGGTGTTGCTAAGGAGTCCAATGCTCTTGACTTAGTACATTCAAAAGTGTGCACTATGTCTCTTAATTCACATGGGGGTGCATGGTACTTCCTCACTTTTACTGATGATTTCAGTAGAAAGTCATAGGTGTATGTATTAAAGAGCAAAAAGGAAGTGTTGGATGCTTTTAAGAAGTTTCATGCTTTTGTTACTACACAAAAAGGGCTTAAGTTAAAAGCTATAAGAACAGATAACGGGGGCAAGTATATTTCTAATGAGTTCAAAAGGTTTTGTGAGATGTATGGCATTAAGAGGGAGTTGATAGCATCTTATAATCTTGTATCAAATGGCATGGCTGAAAGGGCGCGAGTATATTTCTAATGAGTTCAAAAGGTTTTGTGAGATGCATGGCATTAAGAGGGAGTTGATAGCCCCCTATAATCCTGCATCAAATGGCATGGCTAAAAGGTATAATCACACACTTTGTGAGAGAGTCAAGTGCAAGCTGTCCACAGCTAATGCCCCGCAACAGTTTAAGGGAGAGGCTCTTAAAACTACAGTTAATGTGTGCAATTGCTCTCCCAATCATGCATTGGAAAGTGGCATTCCTGAGAGGTTTAGTCTGGCAAACCTACTTCATATGACCATTTGTGTGTCTTTTGGTTGTGATGCTTTTGTGTATATTTTTGTAAATTAGAGGACTAAGTTAGACATGAATCCATCAAGGGCATCTTCATGGAATATGGAGATGAGGGAGAGATGGGATATAGAGTTTGGCTTCCTCAAGATAGGAAGATAGTACACAACCGAGACGTAGTATTTAATGAGGCAAAGTTGCTGAAAAATGCTACACATGCTTACCTTGACAAAAAGAAGGTCAAATTTTAGCATGAACAGCCAGCCATTCAACAACCATTAGCTGAAGATTCTATCCCTTTTGATGTTGAAAATGATCAACAACCTATTGTGCTACAGCCATAAGATATTGGATAACAAATTGATGCACATGATGAAATAGGACAGCAACAAGAACATGCTGAAAATAGGTTACAACAGCAAGAAAATGTTGAAAACCAGCCACTAGGTGATGGTATGCATATACTTGAGGAATGTAGGTCCATTGTCTATTAATACGGACCATTGGGTAAGAAAGTCTACACGTGTGAGAAGGCAATCACAAAGGTTTCAGCTATCTTTGGATTGCATTTTATTGACTGATGAAGGTGAGTCTTTGACATTTAAAGAGGGAAAGTCATGTGAAAACAAGAGAAAGTGGGAGCTTGCTATGCAAGAAAAGATGAAGTCTCTATATACGAATAACACATGGGAGCTTGTACCTTTGCCCAAGGATAGGAAAGCTATTCCTAATAAATGGGTTTATAAGGTGAAATGTATTGATGGGAAGCCCAAATACAAGGCACGTTTCGTTGCTAAGGGCTATACACAGAAGGAAGGCATAGACTTTTAGGAGGTTTTTTCACCAATGGTAAAGATAACTCCGCTTCATGTTTTGTTTGCTCTCATTGCATCCTTGGATTTAGAGTTAGATCAGATGGATGCGACGACTGCTTTTCTTCATGGTGACTTGAATGAAGAGCTATAAATGAAACAGCACTAAGGCTTTGCTATTCTAGGGAAAGAGTACTTAGTTTGTAGGCTGAAATGCATCTTATATGGGCTGAAACAGGCCCCTAGGCAGAGGTATAAAAAGTTTGATACTTTTATGCTCAGCCATGGGTTCAAACGCAGCCATGTAGATCACTGCTTATACACTTAGAAGGCTGATAAGGGAAGCCTTATTGTACTGGTTTTATATGTGGATGATATGTTGATTGCAAGAAAGCATAAGAGTACTTTACATACTCTTAAAAGGCAGCTGCGTTCAACCTTCTTAATGAAAGATTTCGGAGTAGTTGAACACATTTTGGGCATGTGCATTAAAAGAGATAGAGGGCAGCACTTGTTGTTCTGCTCTCAAGACAAGTACATCAACAAAGTACTTGAGAGATTTAATATGGCTGATGCTAAGCTTCTTGGTGTGCCTTTACCACCATATACAAAGCTTAGCAAAGCTGATTGTCCCAAAGATGATGCAATTGCTATTATGATGAAAGGCATACCGTATGCATCATCTTGTGGTTCTTTGATGTATGCCATGGTTGCAACTCGTCTAGACATTGCTCATGTAGTGGGAGTTGTTAGTAGATTCATGTCTAATCCTGGAAAATCACATTGGGAAGCAAGAAAATGTATCTTTAGATACTTAAAAGGTACACAAAACAAGTGTATATGCTATGGAAAGGGTATATTACAACTACAGGGATTTTGTGATTCGGACATGGCAGGAGATCTTGACACTAGAAAGTTTACCAATGGGTATATCTTTACTTTGGTTGGTGGAGGTATTTCTTGGTGTTCAAGGCTGCAAGAAATTGTAGCACTGAGTACTACAGCCATATAAGCTTCTAAAGAAGCTATTTGGCTCAGCCGTTTGGTCAAGGATTTTACTATTTCTTCACGTACTCTAGTGCTTGTTTGTGACAGCCAGAGTGCAGTATGTTTGGCTAAAAATGCCATATTTCACGCACATACCAAACACATAGATGTTTGGTTCTTTGCACGCGTGATGGCAGCAACTTCCAATTCCACTAAATTGGAAGTAGGCTCTTGGGCCTTGGCCGGATTGTCAGTAGCACTGTTTTTCACTAGGGCTGGGCTTGGACAGTCTTTTGCAGTGTGGCCTTCTCCTTTGCATCGACTGCATAAGGGCTTGTAATCCACTGACCTTCTGGGATTTGGACAATTTGGTGAAAAAAGGAGGAAGAGGAACCTAATGTCGGTCTTCATGTGGGGCCAAGAACCATGATGATAAAGATGAAGATGAAGCACCCAAACTAGAATAGCAAGGTAGAAGTCGTTGCCGTGATAGCATCAAAAGAAACACTGTACAATCTGCCGTAGGGGATGTGAGTGTTGAAAGGCAGTGAGAGAGATGCCTATCACTGCCGTCCCAAGATGAAAGGAAATACTCACTGGTGGGTATATGAAAGACACAACGTTCATATGCACTTGTGGATATATGAAAGAGAGAGTCCTAGGAGCGGAGATGGAGAATTCAACTTCTAAGGTGCTAGATATGAAAGTGGAGTATAATCCTAGGTTTTGGAATAAGAAAGAGAGTAAATTGATGTGTGGGTTAGAAGAGGTGGGATGAAAGGGATTTGAAAAGAGTGACTTATATGCTTAAATGAAACAATAGATGTAGATATACCTGATGAAGGATGTCAGAAAATCATCAGATCTTGCATACCAAAAGGAGAAATAGGAGAGGGCTTTGATTCATATGTCTCAAAGTGATTGTGCAAACCTGCACGCCTAATTGAGATGAGGAAGATGGGTTGCCAATCATCCCAAATGTCGCGTGCCCTCTATAATCGAAGAGGTGGCCAACCTCACCAATTTGTTTGCATGGTGTAGCAAAGCTAGTAGGAGGGGTGTAAGCTCGACTATACGTAATGTGTAATACTCTTCAAACTTCTCTATCGTGAGATTGAAATCTAGAATAGGAGAAAACAAAGAAGGTGAAGGTGAAGGTCAGGTGTCGTCTTTCTTGCTAACTTCATAATGCCTCCAATGATGGAGAAGCCTGATAAGATATCATGGGGTCTTGACAAGAAGGTATCTAAGACATTGTGATGATTACGAGTCATGTATGTGCCTTAATAAAACCAAGCCTCCACAACATCCGCATGATTCTCTTTACAAGAGCACCGGCTTTGATACCATGTGAAAAACTGCTAGGGTTTGCACTGAGGAAGCACGGGGTATATGACTATGACAAAAACACAAAGATAGATAGTGATGTGCAAAACTCAAACCCTAAATGCTAAAGGCAAAACTCAAAAAGCATAAACACAAAGATAAATAGGGAGAGAAGGAGAACTCTAACGTGAATGAATCAATGCAATAAATGAATGTAGGAGTGTATAGAATGCTTAAGGATAGAGCAATAGAGTGTTGAAGTATAACATTCACCGAAGACGGATCCCAAGTGTTGTTATCACGAATCGGAGTAGTCAAAGGGTGTAGAAGACCAAAACACAAATCACCAAAAGCAATAGGATGCCTAGTGACAACAGTGGAGGTACCTAAGGATGCTTGCGATGGTTGAAACTGCCAAATGCCGCTATAGGAGTGCTGACTGGAGCTGGCAATGGCTATTTGGGCCCAAACACAGCATTAGAAGCACCAAGCAATAGGCAGCAGCTGGAAGGGCAGTTGCTAGGAGATAGAGCAGCAGATAGAGTGGTGGCAGCAGTCACAAAGGCTGAACAGCCATGTGGAGGAAGGCTAATGGCTGAAATCTGCACTGAAGAGTAAGAAACCTGCATGGAAGGGATGGGCTGAATGGTGTGGGCAGCTTGTCTATTTATGGATGTGGATGGACCCTCCCAAATTAGGGTCTACACAGAAACTCTCCCAAACCACTCCTTGTCTTAGGGTTTTTCATTAATTAAGCATGTTTTGGGGCAGTTTAAGAGGCTAATCAGCATGTAACACATTTTTTAGTGCAACAAGTTCCATTTGACTTTGATTATTGCATCATTAAAACAAAATGTTTGTGCACACCTTAATCACACTCACATATTTAAGACAGTTGTCAAAAAACAGTGAAAATAAATTTGAACTGAGATATAAATCCTGCACCTGAACCAATAGGGCCGTTAGTGGAAGTTGTGGGCAAGCCTGAGCTGCCAAAAGAGCTAGATCTTGTGCCATTCTATGGAATTCCTTCTCTTTCACACTTTCCTCAACACCCTGAGTACAGACCTACAAGTAACTCTCAATGTCCATAAGCACGTAAATTAGTGAGCCATTTAAATCTCAACATACAGCAAAGAAAGAGGGATACTAAACAAACCTGCACAATCAGCATGACTTCATATATGCAGCCTATCCCAAAGGTAGGGGATGTTCTTTTGGAACGACCCTCCCTCACCTGAATAGAAAGGATATAATTAAGAATGACAAGAGTAGATTTTAAAATATGAAAAAAAGGGACAAATTTTTAAACAAAGCGGTTGCACAGTCCACACTAATTGCTGAAATGTCTGTCCCACATATGTCAAATGCACGTTCTCACACCTCCCAGGGATAGAGACTAGCCTTTAAGTGGAGAGGATGAGTTATGCAGGCAGAACAAAGTTGTAATGAGCTGAATTTGACTGACACTATATCATTACATGCTCTATCAGCAGAGAATTTTGGGACATCTGAAATGGATTTGATAAGCTATCCATGCTAGTCAGCACTACCTTGGCCTCTTCCTTTTGGGATTGTGACACAATCATAAGCAGCAAAGACACGCACATCTCATATAGCAAGTGTTCACAATCAGCTTCAGAAACCATACAGATGCAAAGGCACCTATGGGAGTCCACAACAAGAGTAAGACAGGCAGACCAATGTACCCCCAATATACCCAGCTATCAAGATCACCAATGATAGGGCCTAATACTTTCTCAATACCCATGGCAAGTGGGTGCACTCTTATGGGGACATGTACAAATTAGTACACTTAACAACTGAGGCATTTGTTTAATTATGTGAATGATGAGAGAACTTGTTGTAATTGAAAGAACATTGATTGTCACTTAAGATATAGAGTAATGATACGACCATATATACACAGAAAAGTAACAGATGCATTGAGAAGTGAAGATGGGCAACCCCCCCTTCCTCCCAAACAACACCCTGAAAGGATGTATTCTTGCTCACCGTGAGTTTCTTAGGGCTGAGCTCAGTCAAATCAACCTTGAAAGTGAAAAAAGTAATGCTCACTCCAATAGATTATCGAAGAACTACAAATGCACACATGCTCACATACATATAATCAGTATGCAAACCAACCAACTGATTCTTTACAATTTGGAGAGTATTAGAGAATATAATTCAGGCTTTCTTTAAGATTCATATTAGAGAAGAGGTAAGTTGAGAGACTTGATGATGAAGACCTGGAAGCATGAAGATATGCCAGGGTACCCAATGTATGAACAAGACTAATAAACAAACTTGAACAAGAATGCAAAAGAAGAAAAAAGAGAATGAATGGTGAATGCTGATAGGAAAAATTAATGGACAAACAGTGTATGCAAGCTGTGATACAACAGAAAGGAGCAAAGGGCTGCCCAAACAACCACTGTGTCATGTGGGAGTGGGCCAAGGGATGCAGGAGGAATGTGACCTAACGGCAGTAAACCACCACTGCCCAATACCAAGCTCTAATGAAGTATGATGCAAAGCAATAAATGCAACTCCAAAGGCTAGGAATACCAAAAAGCGTGAAAAACAATTACCAAAAATAAATGATTAGCATTTTTAGACCAATCCGAGGCTCCTAAAATTTAGGGGGGGCCTTTCCAATATGGGTATCATGTGAAAGCTCTTTTCAACATACAAAAACAATGTTGAAATCTTCATATGAGTTTTCTATGCAAAGATACATGCATTTTAAGGTTTCACCCTACACATGCACATTGTCCAAACATTTCATGATCATCCGATCTTGCTGATTGTAATTGTTTGTTCTGGCAAATCTAGCTCATACTTCCAAGCATTAATCCTTTCTGTATGCGAGCCTAACCCTAATATGCTCTAAGTTCTGGTCACAAGTGCACCTAATCATGTAATATAGATGGAAGTGTTTACTATTGTTTCTTTAATCCATTGCGTAGGTCCACCACAACCTATGACCATTGATCAGTAGCCAACTCTAATGCACTTTTTTGTATATAATAAGTGTAAAGAAAACAAACTTAATAAGCAACTACATATGTAAAATAGTAGACCCAACACCTCGCAACTACCCTCCAGCTATCCCTTGCTATTTTGCTAATTCCCTCTACTAATTTGGTGTCTTCCTACCATTGCCAACTCCTCCAATACTTGTCTCTGCTTGCATTTGCTGCCCCAACACCTAGTGTCCAAGGTTTCTCTCTCGAGCCACTCCACAGTTCTGTTTTGCAATCTAGGTTGCCACCTACATCATCGCCCATCAGCTCTGTCATCACCTGGTACTCCACAATCTCTGGTGATCATGATTTTCATCTTCTTTGCGCTGGTGGCTATAACACTTAAGAACTCTTGGATAGAGGTCACACTCTATCACTCATTGCTTTTCCCTTGAACATTTTGTAGAGTTTCTCACTCATTTACTACATTGATCCATTCACTTCAAAATTCTTTGCCTTCTCTATTTGTGTTTGTGTTTTTTACGTTTTAAGTTTTGAATTTTGCGTTTTGCATTGAGGATTTGAGTTTTGCATGTCATTGTCGAAGTCTTTGTGTTTCAGTCATGGCCACACATTTTGTGTTTCCTCGATGCAAACCCTAGCATATCCTCCCACGATATTAGAGCTAGTGCCTCTATAAAGAGTATCCTATGGATATTGTGGAGGCTTGGTTTTTTGCGAAGTACACAAATGACATGTATCTGATGCATAATGTCTCAAACACCTTCTCACATTCCTATGATGTCTTATCAAGCTTCTCCATCATTGGAGGGCCTGAAGAGGCATTATGAACTCAATGAAGAAGATGATACCCCACTTTCACCTTCACCTTCTTTTTCTTCTCCTATTCCAGATTTCAATCACTTGATAGAGGAGTAGTTTGAAGAGTACTTGCACATAACGTATAGTCCCCACCTACCAACTTTGCCACTATATTCGGACTGGTTGGTGAAACTGATCACCTCTCCAATCATGGAGGACATATGACATTTGAGATGACTAGCTACCCATCTTCTTCATCTTAGCTAGGTCCAATGTAAGGTTCGTACAACCCCTTTGAATCATATGAATAAAAACCCTCTCGTATTTCTCCTTTTGGTGTGTAGGATCTAGATGATTTTCCATATGTAAACTTCACTAGAGGGAACTCTCGAAGGAGACATCCTTCATTAGGTATATCTATATCTTTTGTTTCATTTGAGCATGTAAACCACTCTTTCCAAATCCCTCCCATCCCACGCTCTTTTGATCCACACCTTGATTTCCTCTCTTCTTCATTCAAAAACCTTAGATTGCACAACACTTTCAAATCCAGTACACTAGGAGTTGGATCCTTGATCTCCACTCCTAATGATTCTCTAGTGTACAAAATCGATGTAGGAAATGAATGTAAGAGAAGGTAGAGAGTACACACCATTTAATTGAATGCACATGAGTCTAAATGAATGAATCCTCGATCTCTAGGAGCAATGATTTACATGTTTTGAGGCTGTTTTAAAAAGCTAATCAATTTGTAATGCATTGTTTAGCTCAACATCTTTCATACTCCATAGCAAACAACTTAAAGTTCCATCACATCTATAATTAAGTTATGGCTCGATTATCTTCTAATTATAGAGGGAGCTCACCACTCAACCACCAAGACCCATGGACCGCTTATCCCTTCAAGCATTACAAGCAAGCACCTATGGCTCTCTCTCACCTAGCCGACGCATCTTTAATCCTATTCGGGTGTAGTGAGCTTACCTGGATGCCCGAATGAGTTGCCTCCCCCCAAGCACAGCGGTAGCTCCACGATTCGTGATGCAAGCTCAAGCATCCTCAAGCCTTCATCTCCAAGCTCCATCCTCTATAGCCACGCGTGAGACGAGAGAAGAGAAGAAGAAGAGAGGAGATGATGGAGAGCTTCACCTCCAAGACCCCTCACCCTCACACACCCACTTTCTCACTCCCTCTCTCAAGCACACACAAGCAAGCAAAGAGAAGAGAAGAAGAGAAGATGACGAGTTCACTTTTTCCACACACCAAAGAATGAGCTTCTCTGTCACGAGGACGTGAAAATTTGATGCTTTGCTTATGTTTAATTAACATTTGATTAAAGGATTAATCAAATGTGCAATTAAAAGATGCACATGTGTTGCCCATGTGAGGTGCAAGCTACTTTTTCACAGTTGAAGGCCAAAGGACCCTGTGAAAAAGATGGGTGTCAAAGGCCAAAGTTATAACAAGTTACACTTGTTAGAGTCTAGGTAAATTTTGGTGTTAGTTTGCCTCTAGGACCATTAATTGGCCATTAAGTGTCAATGGTGACACTAGGGACTAGGCATTAATTAATGGATTAATGCTTGTCCAAGGGTCAATTAATGCATGGGACCACTTTGGGTTGCAAATGGCCTAGCCAATTAATTTTTGGATGGGCAAGGTCAATTTTTTGGGCATAGATTAAGGGCTGAATTAATTAAATCTGAAAATTAATTAAATGGCTAGAAAATTGCTGAAAATGGATTAAGAAAGCTGCAACTTGGCAAAACTTTCCCATGCAAGTGGGGGAAAGGTTAAATAGGGCTGTAGGGAGAGAAAAATCTCGTTTTTTCATTTTGGAGCTATTGAAAAGAGGTGTTGGACTGTTGCTGCCAGCTTTTGGGGCTATTTCCCAGCCATTGGAGACCATTTTGGTGATGGAGATTGCATAATCTTGACCTTGGGAAGTTGACAATTGCTGCTGAAGCACTTTCTCCTGAAGATCATAGTCTTTGATGCTCCTATTGTTGTTGGTGCATCCGTTTGGGGCTGGTACAGCAGGGCAGTAGCTGATTTTGATCAGTTCTTCACGACAAATCTCAGAATTTTCTCTCTCTACAACACTCTCTCATCTCCTTCAGCCTATGCTCAGCCATTCTCAGCAATTCTTAGCCATTCGGAGGAGATCCAGCCATTTTTGGTGGGCTGATATGTAATTTCTGCAGTAAACCCTAATTTACAGCAAAAATTAGCATTTAGCAACCACCTTGGGATTCGTGCCAAAGATTGAAGGCTCAAGGGACTGAAATCAGCAGCTGATAATTGAAGATTATCAAGGGATTTAAGGAGCCAACCCATCCCGAATTGATTTGGAGCAGCATTTGGCCAGCGAAGGGTCAAATTGGAGAAGAAGTCTTGGATGAATCAAGGGGCAAATGATCCAAAAGGCTTGCTGGTCATTTATGACAACAAGAGCAATTGGTTAGCAAGAGGGGATTGAAGAATCTCGAGTTGTATTCCTTCCAATTGAATGAAAGCTAAAGAAATACTACAAGGGGCGCCAATTTTGGGGCCAACAGGGTGTCTACTGTCCAAGAATGCTATGGTAAAGTGTGTATTTCATTTTATGTGCATTTATTTATTGCTGTAATTAAGTGCTTAATCATGTTAAACCACCCTATCTGAGAAGGAAGGCTTGTTACATTCTCTATTCCCTTTTTGGCTTTTATACATAACCCTAAATCCCTTTTGGACAGTCATCCCTTTTGTATATGACCGGCCATTATAGCAAGGTCATTTTCTCCATCTCCTTCTATTTGCCTTATTTCTTTACCTATGCCCACCTACCTTTTACAATTTCCACAGGAGGGAGCTTAGCGCTCTTTGACAACAATTTTGGGGGCACCTTGCATCTAAAAATGCACTTTTGCCTTTGGCCTGATTTTTGAGACCACCCTTGTGCTTTTAGCTGTTCTCCATCCTATTAAAAATTAAAACTCTCTTTTGAAGTATAAACCTTGATCATTATCATTCCGTTGTATCTGCATTCTCAACTTCTTTTTCTTCTGCCTCGAACTAGGGTTAATATTATCCCCCTTCTAAACGAGTGCCAGTCCCATGGCACTTGTAGGGCTTTGCTGATGAGGGCTTGATGCTTGGAAGGGTGGTTGCCGAGGTGATGATGGGCCTTGTGTGGATGGATATTGGGTGAGAAGCTTGGCAAATGATTGTGTTGTTGGAGATTGATGGTTTGTTGCGTGGATGGCACGGCCTCCGATGTTGATGGTTTGCAGTATCCGTCATTACTTCAAAAAAGAGAAGTGCGCTACCTAGGGGGTGGGTCTACCTTACCATGTGGTGCATTGTACTTGTGCGAGTGAAACTGGGAGCTAGGTCTTACTGCAGACTTACGTAGGCAAGCCTAGGCAGTGTCCCACACTTGAGGACCTAGTTTGTGCATAAGGGGGGTGCAACTTAGGGAGACAAGTCTAACCATAGGCGAGTGTGACCTCTGTGCTCTAAGCGTGTGTAGTGGGGAATTAAAAGGACTAGGGGGTTAGGGATGGAGCCGGTCAACTGAGGCTACCGAACGTACCTAGCTTGAGAACCCCTAGATGCAGTGCTTGTGGCCTATGCGAAGCGAGGTGGTCTAATTGCTTTGCTCTTAAGGTGCTTCTTTTTTTAATCTTATTTTTATTTTGTTTTGTTTTGTTTTGTTTTTCTTAAATTACATGGTCACGACAAGTGCTAGTCTTCGTCATCTGAGTGGGGTGGAGATGGGGAGGTAGGGGGGTTCAATGATTTACTAAGGAAGTTCCTACTTAGCATATACCCTTTTTGGCCTATCCTAACATGGAGAGGAGTGGTGGACAAAAATAGATGACTACAGTTGGTAACATGGCTGTCGTTCATGTCCTCAACGAGGGCCATGCAAAATGACGGGAAGAGTAGCACGCAACATTAGCTAAGTCATGGCACAACTATCTATTCCCGCATTAATGTCAAAAAAGAGTGGCACAAGATGGTACTTTGCCGGTGTGGGGGGTTGCTTGAGGAGTGTCCTAAGTAATCTAATATAGTTACATGTTGTTACAAAGGCAGGGTTTGGGTAGGAAGAAAATTCAATTAAGAAGTGGGCCATAGAGTCCCATAGATCTTGTTCTGAGAAAGTAAGTGCTTGTTCGGGCTTGGGGGCGTTGACATTGTAGATCTCAGGGAAATCGTATCGGCCATGGATGTCAAGATCAAAATCTACTCCTACCCTCTGAGGATACGTTAGGTAGGTCGGATCGTTTTGCTCGAAGGGCAGGGAGCCACAAAATGACATCCACACATCTACATTGCCGTTCCAGACTCTTTTCTTCCACTTAGGTTGGGATTCATAGCCTTTCACCGTGTGGGGTACCTTCTCAACCTTATTTTCCTAGTAGTCTGGAGATTCCGTCCCCCATGCGGTTGGATTCTTCTCCCTTTTGGTGAGCCATCGGTCACCAAGCCTTCTTTCCATGGTGATTACTTCCTTTACCACTTTAGTGGATGGCACTTTGCTCATGGCTGCTGGGTATCGGAAAGTGAAATCAAAGGCTTGGCGGCAATTTTCCCACACATTGATAGCTTCATGTTTCAGTTCATGGGTGAGCAATCTTTCTTTGGTGGGATACGAGGCTCTAGGACTGCAAGCGGTTGCACTTTTACCCTTTTGCATGCTTGTTTGAGCATTCTAGCTTTTTTCTTTTTAGCCTCTACTTTCCTTTTGGCTGTGGTATCTTGCTCTTGAGGGGGTTTTGGCTGTGGCAAGGGAGGTGGCGGAACCCACTCCTCATCTCGTTGCACTCCATCATGGCTTAATCCTGTTGCTGCTTCCTATGGCTGTTCTTCTTGGAGTCATAATGCATTAACCTCCTGCGGTGTCAAGCCCGCTCTCAACAGATTTTCTCGTTGATTTTGCTAAGTCAGATTGAGTCTTATGTCCTGGATTTGGGAGCACAACTCTTGTTTTATCGCCTTGCGAGCTATTTCCAGCTTTCTTTTAAGCGCATCAACTGCCTCCTCCTCTTTAGAGAGTGTGATGCCCAAGATTGTGCTGAGGAAGGCATGTTGCTCAAATCTCTAGACTCGCTTGAGCATTGTCTGCCCTGCTTTCTACTGGTATACCGATTCCTTCTGCAAGGGCCAAACAGCTTGCCAGGTCCTTCAATTTCTTCTCACTCTTGGCCTCCCATTCTTTTGTCTTCTTTTTCATTTCTTCGAAGCCCTCACTTTGCCTTTGTGACAGAGCCACTATCATCGGCTCTTGCCCCTTCCATTTCTGTGCAATTTCTTCTTTCTCCTTTGTTAGGCGCTCCATCTCTTTTTCCAATCTCCCTTGTTCTTCTATCTCCCTTTGCACTCTATACTCCACTTCTTCCCTCTCTCTTTAACATTCCTCTTGTTCTTGTGCTCTCTCTACCTCTAGTGCGGCGAGCTTTTCCATGTCCTCTTGGAGCCTTCTCATCTGCATTTTGAGCTCCGTCTGCTGTAGGCCCAGGAGCTTGTACTCCCTTTGCGTTCCAACTAGCTCCTCGTTCTCTTTTCTAGTCTTTTTCGCCAGTGTTCCTCCTTATCTTCCTTAGCCTTGAGTTCTGCTTTTAGCTCCTTGTTTCATTTTGTTGCATGGCCACTTGGCGTGCTTTTTCTAGTTGGAAGGCAGCCGACATTTCTCTTTTAGCTTCTAGCTTTGCCACTGCAGCTTTCTTCTCCTTTGCTCTTTCCAATTGAGCATAAAGCTCCTTGGCATGCTCGTCCTGATCAATGGACTACGGCCCCGTAGCGGTGGTGACCTTGACTCTTTGTCGCTTGGGCCCCTGTTGGGATTCAATATCCTCAACTACTGGTCTTTTCATTCTTGTCATTGGGGTCCTTGTACTAGAGTCGGGTGTTGGGGTATGTGCTTTGTCGACTAAGAATTATACCCATACCATGAGGTTGCTGGCATCAATCATGGTTGGGGTGGCCAGCAAGATGGTGGGTGGGATCAAATGGAGTGCAGCCTTGCCTTTTCCTCCTGGAACAGGCGGAGGTAAGTCTTTTGGCACTTGGCCACTAGTCCCCGGCTGTCTTGCCTTGGTAGGCTCATCGCTACCAACTCCTCGTGCCTGCATTGCTACTCAATGGACATGTGCACAGCTTGTGCCAAGTCCTCTTCTTCCTTCCTTCTCAACTTTGTCTTCTTCTTCCGCCTTCCTTCTCCTTTTCTCCTCTACCCTTTTTAATTCTTCTATTATTCTCTATAGTTCAGCCTTCTCTTTGTTTCTTATCTCTTCTTTGACTTTCTTAGACTTTCTTTGTGCTTTTAGTAGCTCTTTCTTCTTCTTCTTCTTCTTTGTTATTCTCTCTTTTGACTTCTCCTGTGTCGTCTTCTTCTTGGGCTTTTTTGGTTTTCTTTTGCTAGACTGCTGGTGCTCCATCCTCGTCACTAACTGTTCTCTTGCTTGATTGTTCTCGTTATGATGGGGAGGTAACCTTCCAGGTGTTTCATCAGCTCTTTCCTCTCCATTCTTTGCCTTCTTTACTGCTTCTTGGATAAGAGTGGTCAAAATTTCCCCATATCCGATGAATGAGGCTTTGGATGACGGTTTCTTTCTCTCAGCTCCCTTTGATACCGGGGATTCCCCACCAGTCAGCTTGCTTCCCACGGCTAGTGCCTTAGCGGATTGATCGATGTTTTTTCACACGTAGCCCTTCCACTCTATTTCATCCAACGAGTGAGTTGCCAAGCTCTCCAGCATGGGCACACTGATTCTGTGCATGAGGGGGTTGTATTGTTGGCTGGAGAAGAGGGAATGGACGACTTTTGCATGCATTCTAATTTTTAGGTCAAGGATGTTTTAAATGCTTATGCCATCATTTGTCAAGACTTGTTCCTTCTTCATGTTCAACATGGCATAAGCATCCCGCTTCTGTCTCCTTTCCACCTTGGATTCTAGACCCAACGCCTTCTCCACCAAGGCCTTATAGAGCTGAATCTGCACTTGCCTAGCTCCTTCTCCCCTCCCCACTGTTACCGTTCCACATTCCTTGTCAAGGTTGTAGGTCCTCAAAAATTCCGCACGTTTGGTGTGGTCAAGCTCGTGTCCAAATTTCTCGAGATACTTGGCTAGGTTGCATTGCTCCATGACCCTTTTGGCAACCTCCTCCTTAGCCACCAACTCTACAATATTGTATGTTTCAGAACTTGAGAGCTGGTTATAGACGCGATTTTCGAGGAAAAGGCCATACTTCGTTTCCGTGAATGGAAGATGGTGGACATGATCCTATTGTGCTACCATCTTCAACTCTTGTCATGAAACCATGGTTTACCATTAGCGTTCTTAAGACACTTTCTTGCTAGAAGATAAACCACAGTTGATCATGTTTTTATGGAAAGAAGAACATGCTTAAGCACAAAAAGAGAATTTTCCTTTGAGCAATTCTTTTCGTTTTCAAAATTGTATGACACTTTTCCTTAATCACAAGTTAATTTTCATCTATTTTGGACGTTGATTGAGACTTTAAATTTTGCATTGCGTGTTTTATTTCCCTTACATGTTTGATTTCTCCTGTTGGTTTCACCTTACTTTGCCTTATTATCCCCTCCCCCCTTGGGAATGAGAAGAATCCTTTCTAGGATTATAGGTTGAGAGATCAAGGGCATTCAATGCATGTTCTTGGTGCTTTACTTCCACAGAGCCAAGCATAGAAATTCAGATTATATTCTAAATCAACATAGTGGTCCATGTTGAAGGACGGATGCCTACTTGAGTGAGGTAGGTAAGAACATCCGTGAAGAAGTCACTGGAGTCGATCCTACTAGCGATGTGCAACTCTTCCTCGGTCATAATTCAATTTAAATACTGGTGGGTCAAGAGGTGCTCCTCTAGGGGCCAGTTACGAATGGTGGTCAACACTCTATAGGAGGTTGGAGCTACATAAGTGTGGTCATACTCTGAGGTTTTGATGGCACATCGTTGCTCAGCCTCAGTCATGATTTGATAGCCCTCTAGCTCCCATTGAAGTTAGAGAGCATACCATTTCCTGAAGAGAGAGGAGTTGGTGTGAGTGAGGTGTTTTAACTCCTTGATTTCTCTATCTGTGGCAAGGAAAGTGCTCTTGCCATAGGACATAATGAGGCGTTGCTTTCATGTGTATTCTCTGGAGATCTCGGTGGCAATTAGCTCCTCCGCTACTTCGAAAGCCTTAACGAATACAAATTCCCATTCTTACGCACTTTCGTCGCTATCGGCTCGTCCAAAAGATCTAAATCCAGTCTGTCGTAGCTTTTAGCAAGTGTCATAAAGGTAGCATCCAAGTGTCTAAGGTAAGCAACCAAGTCATCCCCTATATTCTTTGCTAATTCTGCGGCCAAGGTTAGAATTAATCTCCACTCATAAGAGCGTCTAAGGTCAATTGGTGGTTGGGGTTTGACCGACTAGATAGTTCAGCAGGTGATTGTTGCAACTTGAGTTGCTCTTGAGGTTGTGGCTTGGCCTCTTGTTCGATAGGCTTGGTTGGAGCTGCAGGTGTCGCCCTACTAGATGCTTCTGAGGCTTCAAGGGCATAAGTGGGGTTAGGTTGAGGTAGCTTGTGAGTAGCGGGCTGTAGTTTTTGTCGATAGCTCGGTTTAGGCTCTGTTGGCCTAGGCTTTTGAGGTTCTATGGGTTTCACAACCTGACGCCACTTGTGGCATGTGTGCTGAATTTGTCTTGATGCTTTGGGTGGTCGAGCGTGATGGCGATGTTTGAGTAGTGCCCTTGGCCATCTTGGCTTTAGATACCTATATCCATGTATTACCCTTGTAATAGCTTGGAGCTTGCAATAAGGTCTTGGGGACCCATCGCGGCTTGACCGTTTGTCGATGTCGGTAGTTCCGTCTCGGCTTTCTAGGTTTCGAGTGGGGGTTCTTAGCCTTGCGGAGTTGTGGGAGTTTGCAACTAGATGGCACGCCTTGATGTTTAGGTATCCATTTAAGCTTTGGTTCATAGGCCCCAGCTTTGGCTTCAATGGTTTGCCTATCTTGAGGTTTGGTGGTTTGTGACGTGTCACGACTCCCCTCCTTAGACTTGATGGTGGGTTTCTCTACCGATGGCTTCGCGGACTTTGAAGGAGTTGTGCAGCCCTTGTTGAAAGCGGTGACTATACGTACGTTGCCTATGGCCAGGTGAATACGTTGCGACTCATAGTCAACATTGGAATGAGCTTGCTTTTTAAGCGTCATGATAGTGATTTCGTACCTGCATCTTTAGTGTTTGGCAATACATAGAAGATCATTGGTATGCTCTCACACGACTCAATAGAGATTGTTACTTTGCACTTTCCCAAAAGTGCATATGCTCAACCCCCAAATGGGCTAAGTTTGGCATTGGTAGGCTGCAACTGCAGTTTGCCAATTTGGGTCCAATGATCATGAGTTAGGACATTAAAGTCAACCCCCTCCTCGATCAGCGCATTGAGAGTGGTCGTGTGCTCGGCAGTGACCGTGATGTTTAGGTAAGCTCATTCTATTGTTTCCTCATCCTCATCTTCAATCTCCGTAATTGTGGCCACTCATACGTTGACAAGAGACTCTAGCATTGGAGGCTCGTGTAATGGGTGCATGGGAGGGTAGTACTTTTTGATGCGATTGCCATTGAAAAAGCCTATGCCCTCTCCCTCTAGGGTTTCGAGTTCCACATTACCGATTCTACTGATGGCACAGACTTTCAAAGGCCCTAGCCCTCTAAACTTCATCTTCTGTTTATGATCCGTGACTGAGTGCAAGAGTACTAAGTCTCCTTGTTCGAAATCTTGTTGCTTAATATACTTGTCAAACCACCTTTTGCATCTTGCCTTCTCACATATCAGTGCGTGGGTGGCTAAAAGTCGAGTTTCCGATAGGCGTTCTAGCTCAACTAGACGCTTTGTCCATGCTTCCTTTCCATCCCATCTCTCTCGAAGAGCGATTCTCAGATAGGGAATGAAGAACTCTACGGATAGAATTGCTTCAGTCCCATAGGTCAACCTAAACGAAGTCTATCTTACAGCCGTTTTAGAGACTATGCAGTAGGCCCACAAGGCTGCCATCAATTTGTTATCCTAGTCGCTGCGCGAAGCAGAGACTACGATGATGTATTTGGCTTGTGAATACCGTGTCCCAGGACTAATCGGCCCAATGAAGTCAATTCTCCACTTCTCGAAAGGCTTTCTTGCAATGATAGGAGTTAGCTCCATTTGATCCTTGCGACTTGGGACCTTGGTCCATTGACACTTGTCGCAGTGTTTTACGAATTGTGCTGCGTTACGGAAGAGAGTAGGCTACCACACTTGAGACTGCAGTACCTTGTGGGCTGTCGTATCTCCACTGAAGTGTCCTCCTACAAACTCGCCGTGTGCCTCTACCAGTACGTCATGCATTTCATGCTTGCACACACATCTACGCAGCAATCCGTCTTGCCCCACTCTATAAAGTTGGCCTGCTATCACTTGATAGGGTTCGATTTTCAAGACGAGTCGCCTAAGTCGGGCCCTCTCGATAGGTCATTCAGGGAGTCCATGCTCAAGCACTTGGACTATGTCGCCTGCCCAATATGGTGTCAAATCAACTCTAAATAAATCTCTCTCACTAGACAGGCGAAATAGATGTATGTCTCGCAATTCGTTTGGGATATCCTGTACAGTGGCTTCTCTTGTAGATATGCGAGACATATGGTCAGCCATGTAATCCTGCTTCCCCTTGCGTACCACCATGGAGAAATCAAATTCTAAAAGTAGAAGTGACCATTGAGTAATGTGTCCCATAGCGAAAGGTTTATTAACAAGATAAAGCAATGCCTGATGATCAACAAAGAAGGTAAAAGGCATGGCCAAAAGATAATGCCGAGATTTCTTAACAGCAAACACCATGGCTAAGTCCTCTCTCTCCGTCATTATATAATTCATTTCCATATTCGTGAGTTGTCTGCTAGCAAAACTCACTAGATAGGCTAGGTTGTGTTCACCACGTTGGGACAACACAACTCCTAGAGCGGATTTCGAAGCGTCAATGTGAACATGGAAAGCGATTGTCCAGTTTGGGACTCATAGAATTGGTACAGTGGTTAAATTCTTTTTCAATTCCTCATATGCGCGCTGACATTCCTCGGTCCACTCAAATATAATCAACAACTTGTATAGAGGTCTAGCAATCAATGCATAGTTCAACACAAAGCACCGATAGTATCCTGTGTGGCCTAGGAAACATTGAACTCCCTTGTAATTGGATGGTGGTGGAAGATCAACAATAACCCTGACTTTTGAGAAGTCCATGGCAATGCCGTTCTTCAAACACCATGTGCTCTAGAATGCATCCGTGCTTTACTCAGAACTGACACTTAACAGGATTCAACGAGAGATGATATAACTGACATCGTTCAAAGACCGCTCGAGGCTTATCTAAGTGTTTCTTCCATGTAGAGTGAACACACAAATCATATACCAAAATCTCTAACTCCTTCCTAAGCATGTCTTTGAAGATGGTACACATGAGCCTCTGGAAGGTAATTGGTGCATTAGTCAATCCAAAGGGCATGATTATGTAGCCAAACACACCCCACCCAGTGGCGAATGCAATCTTATGCCTATCATCAGGATGCACTTGCACCTGATTGTATCCTGGGAAGCTGTCTAGGAAACTGTAGGCTTCTTTACTAGCAACTCTCTCGAGCATGTGCTCAGTGTATGGCAATCGATAATTGTCTCCCCTCGTAGCAGCGTTTACCTTCTTGTAGTTGACGCACACTTTGATCTTTCCGTTTTTTTTCAACACAATCACTATGGGTGAGACCCAGTCCGTGTGCTCAATCTCGTAAATAAATCTTGCTCTCAACAGCTTATCAATTTCCTCTTTCACTGCGTGAGTGTGCTTGGGATTCATTGGATATGGTCGCTACTTGACCGGCGTGGCATCAGGTGTCATGGATATGTTGTGAGTCACTACACTTGGATTTACCCCTTTTAGCTCATCGTAGAACCAAGCAAACACGTCTATATACTCTCCTAAAAGAGCAATGAGAATTGCTTTCTCTTCCTCAATCAAGTCATCAGCTATAAAGACAAGTTGGGGTGTATCCTTTTCCTTGGCTAAATTGACCTCCTTGACCTTGGCGGGTCCTTCTATTGGTTTGCTAGCTTGCCCCTAGCATTTGGCTCCTAGCAAGATCACTATCCTATCACCTTATTTGAACTTTGTGAATCGCCTTGGTAGGTCTTGCCGCTTCCTTTGCTCATCAGCCTGTGTTTCCTTGGGATGCTTCCTCCTTTCTTCCTTCAACGTTCGGCACCTTAGATGAACGAGTAGGTCTCCTTTGGTGCATCTAGTCTTAGGAGGTTGAGGTATTTCGGGATCACTATCTGAGCTTACTTCCAACTCAGAATCGAACTCTCTGTCTTCGTTAGAAGAGAAAGTCTCTCTTGGAGGTCATAGCTCAAAGGGTGAATCCATCCTGAATAATGGTGTGGCACTTGGTTGGACTAGACCTGCTTGCTCGTAATCTATTGCTCCTATGTGCTTTAACCATGTGTGGTCGCAATCCATGCATCTGACTCCTTTCTCGATCCTAAAAAAACTCTTCTTGCTTGGTTTGGAGTCTGCTTGTATCTTTTCTATCACTCATTCCTCAGTGTCGTATTCTATGCTATCCATCTCTTCTTTGCTTTGGTCACTAAGGAAACAACAGTCCTTGTATTCATTGTTAGAGCTATCTTTATATGATTGCTTGTCATTTCCTAAGTCTTGATATGGCTCCCCCTTTTCGTCGGTGACTAATGCCCAATTGTACATCAAGTCATACACTTTGGTCCATCGCCGCTTAGGTTAGTCCAAGAGATCTTGAAGAGGTTTAAGATTGGTGACTGGTTGCCTGCTAGCTTATTTGTCAGATGCCCTAGGATCTCAAGGAGTTCTCGCGTGTGTGCTGGGGATATGGAATTTGACAGAGTTTGGTTGTTCATTTGAGCTCTTAGTCATTATGCAAATTGCCACTAAAGGTTTGTCTCTAGGCTTACCGACTGCCTTAGCAGCCTGCTCATACTCCTTCTGGTCCGAGAATGGTAGATCGATAGTGGCTAGCACGTACAACCAATCTCGCTCATCTTCTGGACAAGGGATATACTTTGTCAACTGACCATAAGATTTTCTAATCTGGGCGTCACCCTTCAACATGGCTGAGATGCCATCTAGGTCGACTGGTCTTATCTTCCAAGTGTCCATCTCTACCCTTACTGCTTTTGTTCCATTGCCTAAGAAGATTAGACCATTATCCCAGTCCTCTCTGACCTGTGCATTGCACATCCAGGGCTAGCCTTAGTAGGATGTCATAGTCCACCCCCTTCATGAGTTAACAGAGAATTGGACTCCTACGATCTTCAAGGGCCAATTTTTTAGCACTCTAAATGGCCTTACCTTCATTCCATTAGCTAGCGTGACATTAAACCTAGCATTCTCAGCACGTACGTTACCCCAAGCCTGGAGCATTGCATGACTAAGCAAACTAACTCACCTCCCCGTGTCTACAATTCCCTTTCTTGTGGTAGCTCCGAGAGCTAAGACCGGTAAGACAACATGCATTTCCGTGCCTTCCTAGAAAGCATTGACGTGCAAGAATTTGGGCATTAAGTGCAGAGTCAAACTCGGTATTTGTCTCTGCATTATGTTCGTGCAAGTCACAGACAGCTTGCTTCATCGAACCTTCAACCCACTGTTTCAGCTCGTGCCACAGCATCGGATGTTGCCTAAGCAGATCTCCTAGGCTTAGCATCAAAGGGGTGGTCATTAGTGTGGTGAGGAGATTGCTAGCTGCTTGTTTTTCTCCAAATCTTGCATTTCCATGCCAATGGCCTTGACTGATTCGCTGGCCCGTAGCATTTGAGCTCTGTCTAAGCGGCACTACTTGTGGTGCAGTCGCATCTCTCAATTTTGGTCGTGGTGGTGAGACTGGCGTGCTTATACTTGAGAGATCATCGATCTCGTCTTCCAATATGGGCTCAACGTCTTTTAAGTGTTGTTGGGCCTCTTTTACCCACTCCTCTACTTTTTTTATGGCTTCGAGTTAGCGCTTTGGATTGGGGTACTCCCCGACCTTTGCACTTCCCTCCTCATCCGTCTTTGGAGCCAACGATTCTGCCTTTGCGTCTGTCACTCTTTTTCCAATAGCCAACGTTGTGGCAATCTCTGTTTTTAGAGTAACCTTTGTGTCTGGTTTCTTTTTCCTTCGCCTACGACTCTTTTTTCCAATTGAGGCTGTGTCTAAGTTGCTAGGCCTTGGCAATGCTATGCTGGCCTACTTCGTCTGCACACGGGCCATGACATGCAACGAGGTGGGCGTGGCCTCTCCGTCAAGTGTCTCGACACCAAACAACCCCAATGGGATTCATGGCATGATCGCCGAACTAGAGGATGGTTTCCAGCTAGGGCAATCAGCAAAGGGATAAATGATTTCACACTCTTCGCATCTAAGATCTGCCTTGTCGCAGTTGGCTTGCTCCCTCTCGGGGCCATGCGAGGACTCAGGAGATATGTCCTGGGTGACCGTAAGTCCAACGTGAAATCGACTCTTGGGTTTGCCCTCCTATACCTCTACCTCTACCTCTACCTAACGCCATTACCGATACTTGTTTGTAATCCATAAGGATCGGATTACCCTCTTCGTCATACGAGACGTAAGGGTTCACATAAGGTTATATATCGTTCGGCTCGTCCACAAAGTGGACTAGAGCGTCACTCAGTGGATGGGTTACGTAGGGTCCAGGTGGTTTGGGTATTCCTGTGGGGTTTATCTTCATCCTAGGAATGGTTGGTTTAGTGTTGTTGGGTACTGGGAGACCCAATGGGACTCCCCTTCCGAAGAAGTTTGGCGGCCTATTCGCTAGGTAAGGCTAACTATAAGGTTGTGAATACAGAAGTCTCCTTGGAAGCCTGTAATGCATGGCATCGTGGCTGAACCTACCGCAATTTGCGCAAGGTTCGGACCTAGGGTCCTGACACTCGGTTGGCAGGTGGTTTCCACCACAATATACAGATTGAACGTGAGAGTATGCTGGTCGTCTCATCATCTCTTGTAGTTTGGCTCACTCCATCTTCATCTCCACTAGTTCTTGGCTTGGGTTAGTGCCCTTTCCTTTGTCCAAAGTACTAGGGTCTAATTATTCGCTTAACGTTGAAGTTCTCTTAGAGTTTCTAGGGTTAGTCTCCCCTCAACTTGAGCTCCTGGAGCTTCTGTCCTTGAGCTGGTCATCCACTCTAATGGCCTCTTCAAAAACCCTGGTTAGCGCGTCTCACTGCAAGCTTCAGTTCCCTGCCAAGGCCTTGTAGAGTTCTTCCCTCTGTATCCCATTGATGAAGATTGTGGACACCGCTCTCTTTGTGGGTCGTTCGTTCATTGGGATTCTCTTAAAGAGACTTCTCATATGGGTCACATAATCCATGATGTCTTCCTTATCTCTCTATTTCACATTCATGAATCGTACAATCAGGTTTTCTGAGTACCCAATCTCCGAGAATCTCTTGATGAAGAGATTCTTGAGGTTATTGAAGTCATTGCTCTTTGTGGCATCTAAGCTGGTGTACCAAGTCCTTTCCTTATCGCCTAAGCATAGACTGAAAGCTTGTGATCGCTGAGCAAGATCAGTGAGGCCGTTGGCTTCAGAGATCTGCTCGAACTACTCTACAAAGCTGTAGGGATCGTTGTCTGGATGGTATTTATCTAGCTGCTTCGCGACTACAGGGATTTTAGATTGGCTCTTGGAGCCCTACTTGACTCCTAATCCTACAAGTTATAAAGTTGCCATTGTAGCGGCATTTCGCTTAGCGAAAGTGTTGTCTAGCAATCGCTTCATGAGAAGCTCACTCAGCATAAGATCTTCTTCTTCTAACACTCTTTCCCTCTCTGTATCACGGCCTGTCCTATTTCTGCTTGCTAGGGCTAGCACTTGCTCAATTTCGCGCATTTCTATGTTCTTCCGCAAGTTCCCGGCTTGCTACTCCTGATTGTAGTTCACTATATTCTTCAAAGCCTCCTGCACTAGTCTCCTCTCCTCTTTGAGGTTTGCTATGATATCCTAGGACGTCCTACCATGGTGGTCCATCCGGATCTGTAGATTGTAATTGGCAACTAGCCACTCGATTTCTATCGGAAAACAGCCTAGGTCGAGCTCTTTGTCCCATCCATGGTTAGTGCTTGCCTATGCCATGTCAACGGTCTCTCTCTCCACCAAGTTGTCGATAAGATTGATTAGATTGGGTAGATCCTCCAATGGTGTCTGTTCTTGCTACGTCTAGCTTCTTTGTTGTGTCTTTCGCTTGGTCCTATGCTTGGGGTTTTGGTCACCCCACTATGTCTCAAGGTCTTCTCCTACTAGTGGGTCTATTCTATGGTTACGTCTCCTCAATTTACAGACACTTAGTGTGCGTGTGTACTCTCTTCCGTACGCTATGCGTAATCAAGCTTTCAGCTTTTCTTAGGTGTACTTCAAGTGCTGGAAAACAGTACGAGTGCGAAGGTAAAGTGACTATGTGGCTCTCACACTCTCGTTTATGGATTTAGCTTAATAGGCTGTAAGTTCGGTTTCTGGCAATTCTTATTGGTCCTAGGGTTTGTGCTACATTGTTCAGCTCGATCAAGATTTGTTTGGGATCTATGACTCAATCTGGTGCCACTAGCAGCTTGGACTACTAGCTTGTCGGCTAGAGTCGCTTCTAAGTAGGTATTTCGCTAATTTTCCTGTTTCTCGCACCAAAAATGTGTTTTAAGCATCTGTATAGCCTTCAAGGATTCGCACAATAGTGGTCTGGCTCAGTCAAGGTCTACAGATCAAGGTCTACCTCTTATCCCTTCAAGCGTTTCAAGCGAGCACCTATGGCTCTCTTACCTAGCCGACGCGTCTTCGATCCTACCCGAGGTGTAGTGAGCTTACTTCGATGCTTGAATGAGTTGCCTCCTTCCTCGAGCATACCGGTAGCTCCACGATTCTGGATGCAAGCTCATGCATCCCCAAGCCTTCACCTCCAAGCTCCATCCTCCATAGCCGTATGCGAGACAAGAGAAGAGAAAAAAAGGGAAGAAGAAGAGAGGAGATGATGGAGAGCTTTACCTCCAAGATCTCTCACCCTCACATACCCACTTCCTCACTCCCTCACACTCCCTCTCTCAAACACACACAAGCAAGCAAAGAGAAGAGAATAAGAGAAGAAGACGAATCCACTTTTTCCACACACCAAAGAATGCGCTTCTCTATTCCCTTTTTGGCTTTTATACATAACCCTAAATCCCTTTCGGGAGGTCATTCCCTTTTTACATGATCGGCCATTGTGGCAAGGTCCTCTTTTCCATCTCCTTCTATTTGCCTTATCTCTTTACCTATGCATGCCTTCCTTTTACAATTTGCACAAGAGAAAACCTAGCACTCTTTGACAACAGTTTTGGGGACGCCTTGCATTTTAAAATAATGCGCTTTTGCCTTTGGCTTGATTTTTGAGACCGCCCTTGTGCTTTTAGGTATTCTCCATCCTACTTCTTCCGTCGCATTCGCATTCTTGACTTCTTTTTCTTCCGTCTCGAACTGGGGTTAATACTAATGATGAGCACCTTTGGTATTATAGGCTAGCCCATGTTGACTATGATTCTCTTTATGACTTATCGCAACTACCAATTAGTAGAGCCCTTTTCACACCTCAAGCCAACTAGGAATGTGTGCCAAACCTGTCAACTAGGGAAGCAACACCAAATCCCATTTCTACAACATTTACTCATCAAGCTAAGGGACCACTTATAGATTGATAAATCTTGACTTGAGTGGAAAATCATCTACACTATTCATTTATGGGTCACAATATTACCTCTTGATTGTGGATGACTATTCCCAAGGCATGTGGATGTACTTTCTTAAAGGGAAATCCAACACTTTCACCTGCTTCATTCCTTGTGTACCGTTGGTGACAAAGCAAAGGAATACTTGCATACGGACAACAAGGATGGACATTAGTGGTGAGTTTCTCTCCCATCAGTTCTTCGAATTTCTACAAGAGTATGGTAATTAGTACCAACTCACATATCGACCAACTCCCCTTCTCAACATAGATTGGTTGAGCATAGAAACTAAACAAGGCAATATGGCACATGGGATGCTTTTTGTAACTGAGCTTCCTAAGCCACAAGCGCCTATGTTTAAAAGCCATCACTACTTTGGTATACCTTTTGACCGATGCCTACTTGGGAGGTTGTCATAGAGACATGCACTTTATTGCGTTGCTTTGGCATAATTAAGTTGCATACATGTGAGGTAAACATGTAAAGTGCAAGTTAATTCCAATATAGTGATAGTTTAAAACCTGGGTTGGGCACTCCTAGATATTAGCAAAAGTTGTCATAAGTTATGTTGGACAAGTACTTGTAGGTGCATAGTGTCAATCTTGGTCTGGACACTAAATGGACCTTTGAGAAATGCCTTGTGGTGTCACTCAAGCTAGCCACAATTAAACATTTAATGCTTGACTAAGGCTAAAGTTGTCATAAGTTATGTTGGACAAGTACTTGTAGGTGCATGGTATCAATCTTGGTCTAAGACATTAAATGGGCCTTTCAGAAATGCCTTGTAGTGTCACTCAGGCTAGACACAATTAAACGTTTAATGCTTGACTAAGGCTAATGAAAGTAAAAGGCTTAACAAATTAAATACGGATGGATAGAGGCCAATTAATAGGCAAGGACAAGAGAATTTAATTTCCATCCATTCATTAATTGCCGGAAATTAGAGTCTAAAGGCTAACATTACATTCGTGCCACTTGTCAATGAGGGGGGGAACCTTCGATGCAAGCCTATGGGAGGCTGTTTAGGGCAGGCCGGGACTAAGAAGAGACGGTTGACAGCTAAATGATCGCATTTTGGAGAGATTCTCGCCAACAAGCTTATCATTTGCAAGCAATTGTATCAACATGCTACCAGTTTGTAGGCAATAGCATAATTATCCAAAATTGGCACATGATAGCTGATCAAGGGCCTGTAGCAGCAAGCAGCAGCATTCTCTCATGTCCAAGCAGCTTGTGACTGCATTAAATGCAGAATCGTTGCAGGTGACAGCTGATAGGGCAATCCGAGCTAGGACATGGATGACACCTATTGAGGATTTAGGGATGAAGGCGGTTTTCTACCAGAAGCATCCTCTACACATATCCCCCAATGCCTTTATTGTCCGTCCGAAATACTTGGATGCACACTTGTCTCACGATCTACAATGTGCCATTGGACAGCTCCATACATCCTCACACCAGCTCTGAATCAAGACAGGTAGATATAGCATAGTGTCTCTCCCCCCAAAGGACAAGATTTGCCAGCTCTGTCCTCTCGAGACAAAGACAAAGAAGCACTAGTTATGTAGATGGCTAGTGTATTACGAGATCCGAGGGTGCCTCCATTTGCTTGTTCAAAGAGGGATTTGGGCCACTATGTAGGACGATGGATTTCCCAGATCAAAGATGTCTTGGGATCTTCTTATTGGAGCTACGCCACCACAAAGAGTATCTCTTATGGACCTAGCAGTAGAGACATAGAGCCACACACCAACTTGCACTCACAAAGTTCTCCAGAGCATCAGTACTCCCTCCACTACAGAGTCCTCATCAATCCCATCGACGGCCCCACCACAAGGGACCACCCTAGACACAACCATAGAGAGACGCACAACCCATCGCCCACGCCCAGCTTGTCCACGCTCTTGTAGGAGGCATCATCTACAAATATAGAGGATGCTACACTATCAACAAGGGACCCTACCTTGCCACTTCAACCTCTCTATGCTAGATAGACCCATTAGAGATATTCTGGGATGAGAGTGCCTCCTTAGCAATTCCACATTGTATTTGGCTTAGACATCATTTTGTACTCATCATCTATGTATTGTTCGCTATTTATTTTCCATTTAGTTAGTCATAGCATTAGATGATAGCTATTTGGGACATGGGAAATTCCCCAACTTTTCAAATGTAACATTTTGGCCTTGTAGGTTGATTTGGCCTTTTGTAGACATAAATAAAACTTTTTTTTTGTCTCTCTCCTTGAAAAATTCACAGCCATTCTCAACTGTCTAGCAAATTGAAGGCGAACAGTAGTGCATTTGCTATCAAAACCCTATATTCTAGAGAAATTAGGGTTTCTCGGCCACCTTGGGGAACATGCCCATTAACTAGAAACCCAATGATCAAAGCAGCTGCTGCAATTAAAGAAATTAAAGAAGGTCTGAAGGAGATTGCACATCCACATTGAAATTGACCCACATGCAAGTGATCTCAGTTCAATTTAGGCTCAATTTGCATCAAATTCAAGCGGCAAATTGGATTCCCATGCTATTGGTGATTTGTGGCAGCCCAAAGTATTGGAATGTGCAGAGATAAGCCTTTATCTCCATGTTCTATGGATTCAAAGCAATACAAGTTAAAGAAATATTGCAACTGGTGCCAATTTTGGGGCCAATCAGGTGTCAATTGTCCAAGATTAATGTGATGAAGTATTTGTCTCACATTTGTGAATTATTTGCTTGCTGTAATCAAGCAAATCAGGTCATCTACAACCCTATCCGAGAAGAAACGTTGGTTTCGGCGATCCCTAAAAAGAGCCCCTTTTGTGCATTTCGTGATATTTTGCCTTTAGTTTTCCATCTTCATGTATTTGAATGTTGTGAGCATACACACACACAAGGTGACAAGTAGAAAACGCATGCCTCGGGCAAAGCTAGTGATATTTGTAGATTATTCTTCCGAAGCCAAAGCATATTGTTTATACGATCCTTGCATGGACAAAGTTTTGATTAATAGGGATGTGGACTTTCATGAGAGGGACATCATGCAAGTGCCTGAGACTATACTACTTGATCCTTCTTCTCCCGTGCCTATTGTTCCTACTATGCATTCTATATCACATCTACTTTTGGCTCTTGATCTTCTTGCAAAGATCTCTACTCCCAAATCACCTCCTTGGGACCCATTTTGTCGCTTGTACCAGTAAATCAGGCAGGATTCAACGGTCCTTTCACCAAACTCTATCCCAAATAGTCCTAGACACTCTACTAGGCTCATATCTTACTGATTCAGTTGTGTCCATCTTTATGAAACATTATGTAGTGAATTCCAAGCTGAAAACTCAGTAAAAGGCCCTCTGGCATCCCAATGAGTGCATTGCCATGGAGGAGCTTGAAAGCATTGACTGTGATGGGTTTTGGACATTGATGGAACATTCAAGTCACAAGTCAATACAAAGTGGATTTTTAGTACCAAGTTCAAATATGAGTGCAATGGTTTCACAAAAAATACGATATTAATTACAAGGAGACCTTTGCTCCCACTGTGCACTTGACATCTTTCCATCGAATACTTGCTTTGGCTGCCCATCACAGTTGGCCAATCTATCATATGGATGTCAAGAGTCTAACCTGAATGGCTATTTTGATGAGGAAGTCTGTGACTTAGCCACCAAGTCTCTCTGCTTGCAAAAAGCTATTTATGGCTGAGCAAGGTCCTAGATCTTGGTTCCATAGAATGGAAAATTTTCTTCAAACTTGTTTCTATTCTGCAAGAGAACAAGTAAAACCATAGGTTGTCTTCCTGATACAATGTAAAACTTGCGATTCTGCTCTCATCAAGGAAGGTAGAACACAACCAATCCTTGGTACAAGAACAAGCTTGGCTTACAAGCAAGTCTGTTTTACCAAATGCCCTTCAAAATACTTCTTTGTATTTGGAATACTTCACATTACTAGTGCAAATCACTCTCAACCTGAGAGCATCTTTAACACAAACACATTATAAGCATCAAAACTACAGACCTAGTTGAGACTAACAACACTCTTCCACCCACAGTTTCTTTTTTTCTGGAATGCTTGTTCCATTCAAGAAGTTGAAATACACATCTAGATGTCTTAAGGTGGGTGGGGCATCTTATTGTCAAAAGAATGGTAAAACGGTTCAATCTGATGTCCAAGATCAAAGGAGTCTTCGAAGAGACAGTAAGAGCAAACATCAAGAGTATACCAAGGAACTGAAATCAGCATAGTGAAAAATCAAATGGTCGCATTCAGTGTAAATAGTCCACAAAGCTCAAAACCCAGTGCAAATGATGAAAAGTGAAATCTAGAACTGGAGAAGAAATTCAATCCGAAAGTCCAACAGATCCTACCAAAATATCCAATTTTTTAAAAAGGACTTCCATAGCTGGATATGACCACAGCATATGATATGCTGTTTCTTGACAGTTGGAATAACATCCATAAGATGCTAATGTATTACTTCTTTTTGCCAATAAATGTCCCATGTGTAATACAGAGTCTTTCCCACAACTTTTTCTTTGATGCAACCATAGAATTGCTTAGATACCCATACAAATATTGCCATGTTTAGTGTGGACACAGCCAATGTCAAAAACACTGGAAAAAAAGAAAGTACTGAATCACAGAACTCAATCAATACTCTGGAGTCTATAGCAATCACAAAAGTACTACTGTAGAGATATCCTAAAGAATGTACAGGGACAAACAGCATCATCACCAAAAAAACCACATGCTTGCAACATTTCCAAATCGCCCATATACAAGCACATCTTTTATAGCTTCTTATCTTTAGTTGCTGGTGGGTTTTAACATTGCAATACATTCTATGGAACCATCACAACTAGCTTTAAGTACATAAATCAACTTGTTTCTTCTCTCACATTGGCAGCTAAGTGCCATTATTAATTTTGGAAGAAGTATCAATTAACAAAGCACATTCTATGGAACCATCACAACTAGCTTTAAGTACATAAATCAACTTATTTCTTCTCTCACATTGGCAACTAAGTGCCATTATTCATTTTGGAGGAAGTATTGATTAACAAAGAAAAAAATAAATTATGATGCTAATGGTGACATATTTAAATCACCGTAAATAATCGCCAAAATCCAGCATTGACTGCTTTATCCCAAACTGATAGCTCAGACTTCTGCACAAATTCTTGGAACCCTTTAGCATATGCACGAGCTATAGGGGAGACATTTCGGCACTCATGCGGCTCTGAAACAGACACACAACCTTCCCTGTATAAAACATTACAACAATTTAGTATTATTTTGGGATATTCAGTTGAGATTTCTGAAAAGTCAAGGCTCAAGAATCAACAATAAGGCTATCATTAAGTCGACTACCATCCTTCTATTGGTGAATTTGTAAACCTCCATTGATAATATAGCAATGAAGATGTCATCTGTTATCTTTTTCTTTGCGACTTTCTGCATTTAGTGTGTCATTTATAGTACACAAAATGTCACTATCCTACATTGCGAAGAGCATGTGACAATGTAGTGAATAAACAATCTCTTATAATGCTCGTGCACCAAAAAGATGGGATCACCAAGACCAATATGCAGACTGAAAGGGGCATCTACTTTTAAAACATGCTAGGGTGAGTCAAACAACACCATTTTTAAAAATAGGTTCACCACCAAAGGATGAAAACTATTGGTATTAAACATTGGCAGTCTATGTTGTAGATAGTTTGGTTGTCAAGTTTTCCTAAATGAGAATATCAAAACCATCTCTCTCTCTCCCCCCCCCCAAATGCCTTGTGCGGAAGAAGAAACGAGACTACTTAGCCAAAGCAGAAACAGAGATATATCAGCTATTTTTGGGGCAGGATAGCAAGAGCGCATGGAAGATGTTTCATGAAAGACAGTCCCCCCATACAAATTACATCACCATATGCTTGGCTTGACTATGGGAGACAGCTGTATGACCTGCCAGGACAGCTACCTATGCAACCCCCACAAGCTTGTAGGCCAACACAGTGACCTTTCTTCACATGGAAAATGGTTAGGGATGCAATTTATAGATTACAAAATGGGAGGGCACAGGCTGAGGATGGACTAGTAGCAAAACATTTCTCATATGCTTGTGACATACTAGCACCCATATTAGCACATATGTTCAATAGAGCAGTATGTGAAGGTTTTCCTATGAGTTGGTCAAACAATACTATAATCCCGCTATTTAAAAGTGGTGATCCCCTGATTCCTAGCAACTACAAGACTATCATGATCGGTCATACTTTGGCCAAGATATATGGATCTATATTGGAGCATGAACTCAATCAGTGGGCTGAAATGCAAGGCAAGAGAGCACAAGGACAGGCAAGTTTCAGACAAGGATATACCACGCTAGACCATATTCTCACACTTGAGCCATTATTGAGGAGGGTCGAGCCCGAGACAAGAGGATCTATTGTTGCTTTGTAGACTTTCGCAAAGCTTTTGATACAATGCCTCATACACGCATCATGCACAGATTGTAGGACATTGGAGTACCAAAGGGTATACGATGGGGTGTCTATGCATTATATGAGGCAGTGACAGGTCATGTACGAGCACCTGGGGGGCTATCAGAGAGGATTGACAGTACCATAGGAGTGAAACAAGGATGTCCACTTTCACCCAAATTGCTTGGTCTATGCATAGATGAAGTGTCTGATTACATAGATCGAGGAGGAGGAGCTGGAGCTAGCTTGGCAGGGGTGCTAATACCAATATTACTGTATGCAAATGATATTGTTCTCATTTCAAATTCATCAGAGGGATTGCAATGCCATCTAGACGCAGTGAACCTTGGGAAGACCAAAACCATGGTTTTCAATACTTCAGCAACATGGGTGACTAGATCTATGCACCAGTTCACATTTGGGGGAGACATATTGGAGCATGTGAGGGAATATGTCTATTTGGAAGTCACCTTCTCTGGCCCATGTCTTTCGTTGAGAGGGGCATCAAAGGCACGTCTGACACGTGGATACGTAGCACTAGGGGCACTCAAGAGTCAATGTGCTCACATGCAGTTCCAAGAGCGCCGCCCCAAACTCTCGTTGTTTGACACTCTAGTCACACCTACATTACTATATGGAGCAGAGGTATGGGGTTGCAACTTGTACCACAAGCATCTTAGCCCACTCATTGATCAGATTGGAGTAGAGACGGATTATTATGATGGTTGGGATAGCATGGAAAGGCCATTGATCATGATGATAGCACGCATGATTAGAAGTAAGCCCTCCACCCCACATCCCATTGTCAGAGCAGAGCTAGGGGCAACACCTATAGTTACGGAGGCACTCCTCAGGGCACTGACCTTTTGGCACAAACTATGGGTCCATGCCATAGATACTCTAGATTGGCACTAACCTCATCTAGACAACTAGCAGCAAGAGGCGAAAAGAACTATTGGTTTTCACAAATGGCTATTTGGATGAGCCTACATGGTTTGGATGTTGATCTCTTCCACCCTTGGATTATAGCATTGATTGCCCTACACTTTCTCTTAGCCGATCAGAGCTGAACCATGTGATCAAAGCTGATATCTTGAGGATTGAGACAGCAAGGACATGGATCCATCCACCACTCCCTCTAGGATCGAGGATGGAGTTCTACAGGAGTCGTTTCTTGTCTCTCTCTGATGATGGTTTTACTATTTTGCCAGCATATATGGACGCCCATCTCTCCCATAGCATACAGGCTTCAGAAGGAGACACGCAAATGGACAAATACCCTAGTAGAGGATAGGACTCGCCAGCTTTGTGGTTGAGAGCCTGAGACGGAGGAGCACTACATATGTAGATGCACAGTATACTATGACATACGAGGACGGTACCATTGCCTCTTCCGTGATGGATTTGGACCTCTTCATCGCGTCATGGAATATGAGGACCAGAGATGCCTAGGTCTTTTCTTCCTGGAGCTCGAGAGGAGCCAAACTGCACTACTATGAGACAGGAGGCCAACTCATCCAGAAGGACACACAGAGAGAGCAGTGACAGACTTCTATAGAGCCGACCCTACTAACACTACCAACCTAACAAAGACGAAGCCACCCCACCAGACACCTTACAAGCCACACCGTGGAGTCACATTGGATAGAACCATTTTGTAATATTTCTATTAAAAATATTATAAGGCCATGTGAAGTCTCGGGAAAATGACAATGTTGCATTGTGGTTTGGGACGGGTTAGTCTTTACTAATACACTCTCCACTGTGCCCAAACGAGACATGGCTTAACGAAACCGCATACTTTTCATGAGAACCTCCTCTTGGAAGGAGGATATGGGATTAATATTGGATTTAATGCAAATTTTTTTAATCCTCTTTCCCCCAGCCGAAGCATGGCTGAGGAAAGAGGATGGTTCTAATTGGAGAATGTAGAGGTGGAGGGGAGATACTCCATGCAGGATCCACGTGGGAGAGGGAGGCCCTACCCCCCCTCTTCCCATAAATACCTCCTCCTCTAAAGATCAAGGGGGGAGGTCGTGAGGCTGATAGACCGTGAGGGAGAGAAGAAGGCTGAGACGACGACTGTGGGAGGACCATTATGTGGAGGAAGGGAGAGAGTGAACCGTGCTGCTGCGCCGTGTGGAGGGAAGGAGAAGAGAGCTGCGTCGTGACAACTACCGCCATGTGGAGGGGAGGAGAAGACAGCTGCGTCGTGACAACTACCGCGGAGTCCAAACGCCGCCTGCTATCGTGAAGTTTGGCCACCGTTATCAAGGCTCCAGATCGCCACGTGCTGCGGCCCGGGCTCTTTAAGCCCCTTTTTCCCCTAGCATCCCCCAAAAGCCACCTTAGCCCCACTCGCCTTGGCCTCAAAAACCATTTACCCGCCGTGCTTAAATATATAAGTCCCTTCTTGTGTTTTTTTGAAACCCCGTGTTTCACCCCCCTCATATTCCTTTTTAACACACCCCCCTAAGTCCCTTTTTATTTTCCCCCATGTCCCCATTTATTTCTTTCTCCCCCCTCCTGGTTTTAACTTTTTTTTAAGGGCCTTCCATCCTCCCTCGTGTTCCCTTTTTACACACCTTTTTCCCCCGTGCTATAAACCCTTGTGTTACCCTTCAAATTTCCCCCACGGGTTTGAAACCCCTAAGTCCTTTGACTCCCGTGCCCAAAGATCTCCCAAGGTTCATATGTTTGCGAAACCACACTCACACACACCCTTTTTACCGTGTATATACCCTATAGGGCCTTTTTAGGCTTTGTAAACTTTTCCCTCCCGAAGAAGCTAAGACCTTAAAGGTCTTATTAGCCCCTTCTCGTGGTCAATTCTTTAAACGGCTCCTTGCCTCGAAAGAGAGAAGAAGAGTATTGAAGTAACGGCGGAATTCCGTAAAGGAATGTAAAGCTGCCTTCACATTTGAAGGATTACAACTGCGATACCGCCTTAGAAAGTCCAAGGAGTAGCTGCGGGAGGGTCATCTCCCGGTATCCATGTGGATATCTCATCCCAAAACTAGGTTTTTCCTTGGTTTTATATCGGTTTTAATTCAATCATGTAAGATGAATTGTTAGGAACAATATATATTTTGTCCTAGTTATATACGATGAAGGAATTTAGTTTAATTGAACATGCAAAATTGATAAAGTATAAAACATAGTTTTCCTTCAAAAAAGCATTATGCATTGAAACGAATTACGAGCAAGATTATTTATCCATTAAAGTAGTATACTTTGATTAGGTCTAGAAGGTATAAATCTGCATCTTGCACCATTAACCCCTATTCTTTTTACAACGAATTATCATAGAAGATAAAATTCATGAAAGATTTCATACGTTGCTTAAACTCTAGGAAGTTATCATTGCTAATTGCATATCTTAGTAAGGAAAAGATTTGTTATTTGGCATGAGTTTTGTTCGCAAGGAAAAAAGAAGATTAATTGAATTTACCTAACCACAAAGCAATAAAGTTTAGGACTGAAAAATCAATTGTCACATAGATAACAAATCGTGCCAAGGTGATCTCGATATTACCTTCTAAAAGTTAACCGAATTAATATAAACTTAGAAATACCTATGCTGCGAAATATGCATTGGGAATGATTTAAAATCCAAGAAACGTTCCCTGATTGTAGGGTCAATAAATCGTAACGTAAAAGAACTAGGATTTGTCCTTGAGGTTTTTAAAGAAAATAATAAAAAGAGACCCTAGGTCTGACAAACGTTAGCTTAAAGAAACTGAAATGGATTGTTTCATCTTATATTACGATGCAGGACTTACACAGCAAGTACAAAGTCATATGGTCTTGTGATTGATTCACAAGAAGAAAGATTAAATACTCTCAACAAGGATGGCGGATCCTTACACAAGTTATCTTGAAAAAGAATGTATTCTTTGATATCCTTCTAAGTAAGGAAGGTTAAAAACCGGAAACTAAAGTATCCAATGAACTTTAGGGTTGACCAAGTTGGGTTAATAGGGTATGCCCTAACCCAGAATATAAAGGATCTTGTCAAGTTGCAGAGCAACCCGGATCGAATACTAGATATATTCAAAAGGAAAGATTCCTTCCTTAGCAGTTTTGGCAACAACAAGATCAGTTAATGGAAATGTTTGTGCTTGCTAGAGATTTTAGAGCAATGTTTGATTTATGAATTACAAATTAAATGAATATCTATACTTCAGGTTGAGGGCTTGAAGGGAGAGGCAGCTTCAGTTACACTTGATTGCCTGCCTGACCCTAACCAAGGGGGTTGTTGACCGTGCTGGGAACGTGGACCGAACCCGTCGCAAGAGTCTCTCCGTTGAGCACTACTTGAAGCAGGAGGAAGCTTGGATGCTAGGGGGGCTCTGGCCGTAAATCCCTCGCCTTCGGGGTCCTGCACAAGAGGCTAACGTGACTCAAGATTGGATCTCGAGGCCCGCATACTAGTCTACGAGCGAAAACTTGGAATAGTGATCCCTGTGGTTTGTTGGATAGCCTTCGGGCGGATTATGGACAAGCCTACGGGCGGAACTCCTTGTATTTCAAAGATAAATATGATGATATGTTAAGGAAGAACTTGTAAGATATTGTTTTTCTATGTCACGTGATAAGATTACGTGAAGAAACTAGTGCTTAACGGATTAATTAAAGAAGCTGATTGTTATATGTCCAACTAATGTGTTAGATAATTACCTAACTAAAACAAACCGAGGAAAGTGCGGAGGATGGGCCATGGGTCCGTCCTACGGTTGGGTGGTCCGGTTGGCCGGGAACTTTTCTCAAATCTCGAAGAACAGCGGGATGATTGTCAAGGGATACGAACAACGAAAGCGTTGACCTAGAGTTATGTCTTAACCGATTTACGCTGTTTTAGGGGAACGGAATGGGACTATGCCTTAGGGCAGAGAGATTAAGCTTTGCATCCCTCTCATTTCCCATTCTCTTTGAACCAAGTGCAGCGTGAATCCGCTTCGGACCTGACGTTTCTACGTAAAGTAGTTCGCTTGGGTCGGACGCTAGATACTGTTAGAAAATGACCAATCAGGAAAACCCTAATTCCGGTCAATCCTAAGTGGGGAACGGTCAGAATACTTCTGCTACGTGGCAGACGTGGAAAACCCTAGATCACAAACCCCGTAGCATTCCATGGGAGTGCCGGGCGGAGCTTTCTAGACATCATTTCTAATGGACTGCTAAGACGTGTCCTGGATGATACTAGTGGACACGTTACAGTTGGTATCAGAGCCGACCAACAACGGAATTGTTTTTATGAAATCTCAATGAAATGAAGTAAAGAAATTGTTGCTGTCCAAATATTTCCTTACCTTTAATGCTGTCTTGCAAAATTACAAAGCGTGGAACAAGTTTCTGGTATTTCGAGTCATATTTATGAGTGCAATGCATTCTCCGCTTTATCGACAAAGGGTTGAGATGATGAACATCCTAGAGCAGATTTATAATCCATCACCTTTATACATGGAACGAAGATGGACGGATGCTTCAGGAATCTACTATATAGCTGCCCACCGGTTTGCTTATCTACGGACCAACCTAAAGAGGATCAAGTGGTTGGAAGACCTGAAAGTCGTGAAGTTGTTCGTTTTTGTGGAAACTCACATAAATTCGACTTTACATATTCGAGGTCGGAGGGTTGAAATGAACTCATATGTATATGAGAAAGTAACTTGTGTAATCTCCGCCGACAGGATTAAAGTGTTGGGCCGCCATGAGAAGTATGGATTCCAACGGAAAGGATATCCTGAACTTCCAATGACTTATCGATTCCTGAAGATCCATGACCCAAAACCTTACTATTACACAGTTCCTGTAGATAAATGCAATACAACGTTGTTCTCCCCAAACTAAATGTAACAATTGGCTTATCATCACATGAAACGTTATATTCGAAAGGGCTATGCCCATGTAAATACAAATAAAGATTTCTTTTTATCAATGTCTAGCTCTGCATAAGAGTTGATAAAAAGTTAAGTAGCTACATTGTTTACGAGATAGCTGAAATAAAAATAAGCTAACGTCGATTATCGTATAATAACGTTAAGAAAACCTTTATTCAGGCACAACCCCAGGTACAGGTTCCTAATTCGCCTCCTACATCAAGTACTGCCGTGATCCAGGAGAAGAAGTTCCTTCTCAAGCAAATTAAGCCACCCGAGTTTGACGGGAGAGGCAGATTCGTCCAGGCTGATGCTGAAATTTGGATTGAATAGATCTCTACTAGATGTTTTGTTCATACGCATTTCGTAAATGACTAGTTCATTTTTGTGCAAATCTCACCCCTGCTGCCTACTTCAAGTACCTCACTCCTTAGAAGCAGCCGGTAGTGCACCCGCCAATCAAGCTATGCTCGCTAAGTTAAAACTCACCGGCGAAGCCGGACTTTGGTGGAAGCAACGGTACAGGGATCAAGGGATCGCAGAGGAATCCGTTACCTGGGAGAAGCTGAAGAAAGCCATACAGGGTAGATACTTACCACCTGCATATCGCACGCAGAAAATAAACGAGTTCTATGAGCTAAAACTTCGAAGCAGCCGGTACTGCACCCGCCAATCAAGCTATGCTCGCCAAGTTAAAACTCACCGGCGAAGCCAAACTTTGGTGGAAGCAATGGTGCAGGGATCAAGGGATTGCAGAGGAATCCGTTATCTGGGAGAAGCTGAAGAAAGCCATACAGGGTAGATACTTACCACCTGCATATCGCACGCAAAAAATGAACGAGTTCTATGAGCTAAAACAGCTAGGACTCACTCTTGACGCATACTACTCTAAATTCGTCTCACTTTTAAAGTATGCTCCATAGATGGACATGACACAGCAGGTGTCCAAATTTTGTGCGGGTTTAAATCCACCAGTAAATACCCGTCTCGAATCTATGCGTCCATCAAATCTTCAGGATGCACTCATTCGAGCGGCGCCTATAATTCAGGAGGTGTAAGCCAGACCAAGGGGTATCAAAACTTGGTCTTATAATGACCCGAACAGAGGAGCATTTAGACCTCAAATGAAGAGAGTTCAAGGTCATAATCAGGGACAAAGAAAGAAAGCAAGGACGAAGAACGTCAACAACTTTGTTCCTACTCAAAGTAATGGCCGAAACCTTCGTTGTTTCCACTGCAACGAACCCGGTCACTTCAAGAGGCAATGTCCCAAGCTTGGTGGAGGACATCGCCTAGCACATTTCCAAGGAACAGGCCGTGGTCAAGGAGCCGCTACCCGAGGAAGAGGAAGAACCGCCTGCATTGCCAATAGGCAAAGATACGAAAAAGAAGAAGAGGAAGATCCAACCATGGAAGCAGAATTCGAAAGAGCGACAGTCCATGCCGCTTTACATAAGAAAGGGCCGAATCGCCAATTCTCGGTGATTCAGACACCGTCAGACTATCAAGGTAAAGGTTTCAAGACCTTGATTGATTGTGGCAGCACACATTCCTTTATCTCACCAGTATGTGCAAAAAGATTAGGAATAGCCACAGTAGAAGCACCTACTCTGCTTGTGGAATTGGCAAATGGTCGTGAGGTAACTTGTACCAGGCAAACTGCTAAGGTGGAATTATTTATGGGAGAAAAGAAAACTTCGGTCAAATTCAGAGTCATGAATTTAGGTATCCATGAGTGTCTACTCGGAATGGATTGGCTTAAACCTAACAACGTCCACATTTACTGTAGAAAGAGTCAAGTTTTCTTTCGAAACTCAAAAAGGGAATTAGTCGCAACTCAAGGTGAGGCAGGAGTGCCAAGAATCCAATTGGCCAAAGTATCTCAGATCATAGAAGGAGTCAGAAAAGGATTAGCTGTTTACTTGATCAAACTCAACAAATTAGATCAAAAGCAAGAACCTCATGAAGAACCTTCTTGGCTAAAGGAATACGCGGACGTATTCCCTGAAGAGTTGACCGAACTTCTGTCTCAAAGAGAAGTAGATCATGAGATTAGGTTAGTACCTGGAGCTGCGCCAATTGCCAAGAGACCTTATAAAATGTCCATACCAGAAGCAATTGAGTTGAAGGAACAACTCAAGCAACTGTTAGATCAGGGCTACATCCGGCCTAGCAATTCATCATAGGGAGCTCCAGTACTATTCTAGAAAAAGAAAGATGGGACACTTCGACTTTGTATTGATTACCGAGGGTTGAATCAATCAACAGTCAAAAACAAGTATCCTATTCCTAGAATAGATGAGCTTCTTGACCGTCTTCAGGGTGTGAATATCTTCTCCAAGATTGATCTCAGGTCAGGTTACTATCAGATAAGGATCAAGGAAGAAGATATCCCAAAAACAGCCTTCAATACAAGATATGGGCACTTTGAGTTCCTGGTTATGTCATTCGGGCTTACGAATGCACCTGCCACCTTCAATATGTTAATGCACCACATCTTTAGGCCATATCTTGATGATTTCGTGCTTGTCTTCTTCGATGACACTTTAGTCTATTCTAAACAGGAAGAAGATCATGAACCTCAACTTCAGATTGTTCTTGAGACAATGAGGTCGCATAAGCTGTATGCTAAAATGAAGAAGTGTGCATTCTTAAAGCGTCAGATTGAATATCTTGGATTCATGGTATCAGCAGAAGGAATATCAGTGGACCCAGCCAAGGTCAGAGATGTGCTTGAGTGGCCAATACTAGTATCCGTCAAAGAGATACGTAGCTTCCTTGAATTGACAGGATGGTATAGGGTCTTCATAAAAAACTATGCTTTGATTGCAGCACCTCTGACGGACTTACTGAAGAAGCAAACTTCCATTACATGGTCAACTCCCGAAGAGAATAGCTTCAACAGATTGAAGCAAAGTTTGGTATCAACACCTATTCTAAAACTTCCAGACCTCAATAAGGGGTTTGAGGTAGTAACTGATGCTAGCATTCTTGCCTTGGGATGTGTACTTATGCAGGAAGGTCATCCAGTAGCATACTCTTCAAGGAAATTGAAGAGTCGTGAAAAGAATTATGCTACGCATGATCTCGAATTACTAGCTGTCATCCATGCTCTAAAGCTTTGGAGACACTACTTGTTAGGTAACAAGTTTACTCTAGTAACCGACCATAAAAGTCTCAAATGGATCTTTACCCAGAACGAGCTCAACATGAGGCAACGTCGGTGGATTGAAGTGTTGGAGGAGTATGACTTTGAAATCGAGTACCGACCACGGAAAGAGAATGTGGTTGCGGATGAACTTAGTCGCAAGGCATTCTTAAATTTCCTAATGTTACAGATTCCATCAACGGCCAGATCTCTAGCTATAAAAGTATCTATGCCAAACAACCCTGTACTTGAGTTAGCTAGAGAGAAAGCATACCATGATCTGGTCTACCAATCAATGCTAAAGGAGATTTCTATTAAGGATCAAAATCAAAAGTTGCAAGCTAAGTATCAGGAATTTTCCATTGATAATGGACTTGTCTACTACAAAACAAGGCTATGTATACGAGCAAGCCAGTCACTTAAGCAGAAGATAATGTGGGAAGCTCATGATTCCCCTTTCGCAGGACATCCTGGCTATGCTAAGACTCTTAATGCAGTTAGGAAGAGCTACCATTGGGAGAGGCTCAAAGGTGACATTCTCAAATATGTCACTAAGTGTTTGTCTTGCCAACGTATCAAAGCCGAACATGTCATGATGCCAGGGAAACTGCAACCACTTGACATCCCCCAAATGAAATGGGAATTCATCAGTATGGATTTTGTTGTAAGCTTACCCCAAGTCCAGGGAGGATACAACTCCATCATGGTTGTGGTTGACATGCTTACCAAGGTTGCACACCTTATTCCAGTAAAGACAAACTATAAAGCCTCCAACATTGCAAGATTATTTATCAAAGAGATATTCAAACTACATGGTTTACCCAGAAGAATCATTAGTGATCGAGATTCTCTCTTCACATCACACTTCTGGAGAGCTATCTTTGAAGCTATTGGGACTCAACTCTATTTTAGCACCGCCTACCATTCCCAAACAGATGGCCAAACAGAGCAAGTAAATCAAGTCATCGAGGATATGCTTAGGGCATACTGCTGTCGAGGGCCGAAGAGGTGGATTCAATACTTGCCATTGGTTGAATTTGCCTACAATGCTTCGTACCAGCAAAGCATTCAGATGACTCCTTTCCAAGCATTATATGGTCATGACTGTCGAAGTCCCCTAAACTTCTCTGATCCAACCCTAAGGGTTGAAGCGTCAAGGCAGATGTTGGAGGAGATGGATGATCAAATAAAGTCAATAAGACAAGACATACAAGCGGCCAAGGATAGACAGAAGGCATACGCGGATTTGAAGCATCAAGAAAGAGTTTTCGAAAAAGCAGACATGATCTTCATTCGCGTACGCCCTAAAAAGAGTTCTCTATCCCTAGGAGATTGCAAGAAGCTAAGTCCAAGGTATTCTGGGCCGTACAAAATCCTCGAATGCCTAGGACCCAATGCTTATAGATTGCAACTCCCTGAGAACCTAAAAGTTCATAATGTATTCCATATCAGTCTATTGAAAAAGTATATACCTAATTCTAACCACGTACTTGACAACCAAAAAGTTGTAATGCCTAGTCAGGGAGTCCTTGAACTAAGGCCTGACAGAATCTTAGATGTTAGGGAGAGACAATTAAGATCCAGAACCCTGAGAAAATGCCTCGTCCAATGGAAAGACTATCTCGAAGAAGATACCACCTGGGTAGATAAAGACACACTCAACCATCAATATCCCCAGTTTATCTCGAGATGAGGACATCTCGATTCCTCCACGGGGGAGAGAATGTAATATTTCTGTTTAAAATATTATAAGGCCATGTGAAGTCTCGGGAAAATGACAATGTTGCATTGTGGTTTGGGACGGGTTAGTCTTTACTAAAACACTCTCCACTGTGCCCAAACGAGACATAGCTTAACGAAACCGCATACTTTTCATGAGAACCTCCTCTTGAAAGAAGGATATGGAATTAATATTGGATTTAATGAAAAAAAATTTAATCCTCTTTCCCCCAGCCGAAGCATGGCTGAGGGAAGAGGATGGTTCTAATTGAAGAATGTAGAGATGGAGGGGAGGGACTGCATGCAGGATCCACGTGGGAGAGGGAGGCCCTAACCCCCCTCTTCCCATAAATACCTCCTCCTCTAAAGATCAAGGGGGGAGGTCATGAGACTGATAGACCGTGAGGGAGAGAAGAAGGTTGTGACGACGACTGTTGGAGGACCATTGTGTGGAGGAAGGGAGAGAGTGAACCGTGCTGCTACGCCGTGTGGAGGGAAGGAGAAGAGAGCTGCGTCGCGACAACTACCGCCGTATGGAGGGGAGGAGAAGAGAGCTGCATCGCGACAACTACCGCCGAGTCCAAACGCCGCCTGCTATCGTGAAGTTTGGCCACCGTCATCAAGGCTCCAGATCACCACGTGTTGCAGCCCATAAGCCTTAGAAGCTTCGAAGAAGCTTCTAAGGCGGCTCTTTAAGCCCCTTTTTCCCCCTAGCATCCCCCAAAAGCCACCTTAGCCCCACTCCCCTTGGCCTCAAAAACCATTAACCCCCCGTGCTTAAATCTATAAGTCCCTTCTTGTGTTCTTTTGAAACCCCGTGTTTTACCCCCCTCATATTCCTTTTTTACACACCCCCCTAAGTCCCTTTTTATTTTCCCCCCGTGTCCCCATTATTTCTTTCTCCCCCCTCCCGGTTTTAACTTTTTTTTAAGGGCCTTCCATCCTCCCTCGTATCCCCTTTTTACACACCTTTTTCCCCCGTGCTATAAACCCTTGTGTTACCCTTCAAATTTCCCCCATGGGTTTGAAACTCCTAAGTCCTTTCACTCCCGTGCCCAAAGATCTCCCAAGGTTCATATGTTTCCGAAACCACACTCACACACACCCTTTTTACCATGTATATACCCTATAGGGCCTTTTTAGGCTTTGTAAACTTTTCCCTCCCGAAGAAGCTAAGACCTTAAAGGTCTTATTACCCCCTTCTTGTGGTCCATTACCCCCATCTCGTGGTCATATCTTTAAACCGCTCCTTGCCTCGAAAGAGAAAAGAAGAGTATTGAAGTGACGGTGGAATTCCGTAAAGGAGTGTTAAGTTGCCTTCACGTTCGAAGGATTACAACTGTGATGCCGCCTAAGAAAGTCCAAGGAGTAGCTGCGGAAGGGTCATCTCCCGGTATCCATGTGGATATCTCATCCCAAAACTAGGTTTTTCCTTGGTTTTATATCGGTTTTAATTCAATCATGTAAGATGAATTGTTAGGGACAAGATATATTTTGTCCTAGTTATTTACGATGAAGGAATTTAGTTTAATTGAACATGCAAATTTGATAAAGTATAAAACATAGTTTTCCTTCAAAAAAACATTATGGATTGAAGCGAATTATGAGCAAGATTATTTACCCACTAAAGTAGTATACTTTGGTTAGATCTAGAAGGTATAAATCTGCATCTTGCACCATTAACCCCTATTCTTTTTACAACGAATCATCATAGAAGATGAAATTCATGAAAGGTTTCTTACGTTGCTTAAACTCTAGGAAGTTATCATTGCTAACTGCATATCTTAGTAAGGAAAAGATTGTTTATTTGGCATGAGTTTTGTTCGCAAGGAAAAAGGAAGATTAATTGAATTTACCTAACCACAAAGCAATAAAGTTTAGGACTGAAAAATCAATTGTCACATAGATAACAAATTGTGCCAAGGTGATCTCGATATTACCTTCTAAAAGTTAACCGAATTAATATAAACTAAAAAATACCTATGCTGCGAAATATGCATTGGGAATGATTTAAAATCCAAGAACCGTTCCCCGATTGTAGGGTCAATAAATCGTAACGTAAAAGAACTAGGATTTGTCCCTGAGGTTCTTAAAGAAAATAATAAAAGGAGACCCTAGGTCTAACAAACATCAGCTTAAAGAAACTGAAATGGATTGTTTCATCGTATATTACCATACAGGACTTGCGCAGCAAGTACAAAGTCATATAGTCTTGTGATTGATTCACAAGAAGAAAGATTAAATACTCTCAACAAGGATGGCGGATCCTTATGCAAGTTATCTTGAAAAACGATGTATTCTTTGATATCCTTCTAAGTAAGGAAGGTTAAAAACCGGAAACTAAAGTATCCAATGAACTTTAGGGTTGACCAAGTTGGGTTAATAGGGTACGCCCTAACCCAGAATATAAAGGATCTTGCCAAGTTGTAGAGCACCCCGGATCGAATACCAGATGTATTGAAAAGGAAAGATTCCTTCCTTAGCAGTTTTCCCAACAACAAGATCGGTTAATGGAAATGTTTGTGCTTGCTAGAGATTTTGGAGCAATGTTTGATTTATAAATTACAAATTAAATGAATATCTATACTTCAGGTTGAGGGCCTGAAGGGAGAGGCAGCTTCAGTTACCCCCGACTGCCTGCGTGACCCTCGAAATCCCTCACCTTCCGGGTCCTGCACAAGAGGCTAACGTGACTCGAGATTGGATCTCGAGGCCCGCATACTAGTCTACGAGCGGAAACTTGGAATAGTGATCCCTGTGGTTTGCTGGATAGCCTTTGGGCGAATTATGGACAAGCCTACAGGCGGAACTCCTTGTATTTCAAAGATAAATATGATGATATGTTAACGAATAACTTGTCTGATATTGTTTTTCTATGTCACATGATAAGATTACGTGAAGAAACCAATGCTTAACGGATTAATTAAAGAAGCTGATTGTTACATGTCCAACTAACGTATTAGATAATTACCTAACTAAAACAAACCGAAGAAAGTGCGAAGGATGGGCTATGGGTCTGTCCTACGATTGGGTGGTCCCGGTTGGCCGGAAGCTTTTCTCAAATCTCGAAGAACAGCGGGATGATTGTCAAGGGACACGAACGACGAAAGCGTTAACCTAGAGTTATATCTTAACCGATTTACGTTGTTTTAGGGAAACGGAATGGGACTATGCCTTAGGGCAGAAAGGTTGAGCTTTGCATCCCTCTCATTTCCTATTCTCTTTGAACCAAGTGCAACGTGAATCCGTTTTGGACCTGACGTTTCTGCGTAAAGTAGTTTGCTTGGGTCCGACGCTAGATGCTATTAGAAAATGACCAATCAGGAAAACCCTAATTCCAGTCGATCCTAAGTGGGAATGGCCAGAATACTTCCGCTACGTGACAGACGCGAAAAACCTTAGATTGCAAACCCCGTAGCATTCCATGGGAGTGTCGAGCGGAGCTTTCTAGACATCCTTTCCGATGGACTACTAAGACGTGTCCTGGATGATACTAGTGGACACATTACACATTTCCCTTCGTCGAGCACAACGACCCCGTCTACCAAGTCCACATCCGAGGAGGCCACACCACAGTCGGATTAGAGCCATTATCACGAGACACCGAAGACTCAACACCAAGCATATGAATGAAGCAGCTAGGGACCGCATCATAGCTGAGATCATGTGCAGATCTTGAGATTAGCTACAGTCCATAGTCTCCACCATACTTTTGTATATGGCTCTATTAGATCTGGTTCTCCTTTCCTTTCCTTTTCTTTTCTATCGATGAAACAACACTACACATGGTTCAACCCTAGTATAGTTCCATCGTATAGTTATTTTCAATATTGTTTCATAGGCCACCGACTTATTTGTAATGTTATCTTTACCTTGCTGATGAGATGGCATTAGACATGGATGTACTCTGGATTTTGTCTCAAAGTCCACATTGGCCTTATGTAGACGTTAATATATCTTTCTTTCTCTCTCTCCCAATGTAGATTAAGAATGAACTAGTGGATCTTTAATGAAGTCATAGACTATAAGGTTGCAAATCACAGTTTCAAATAATAAGGGTAAGTCATTAGGCCCAATTGCCCAAACATTTCTAAAATGTCACAATGGATTGCTTGTATGCATGTGTTGAGATATCTTCGGCGTACTTGTTCTTATGGTCTAATTTATGGTTACAGTTTGCTTTTGCAAGGGTACGTTGATTCTCCGTCACCGACACGAAGTGGTGGTTGGAAAAGCTTGTCTATTTTATAACTATCTAACCATTCCTGTGTTCTCCCCAAAAGAGCATAGATTACTCAATAGGACAAATTCATTAAAAACCCTCGCTTAAAGAAAAACCTATTTGAATCTATCAAGATTCAAAACACCTCCAAAAAAAAAAAAAGAGCAAAGTCTACTATGGTTCGATCCGCCTTTGCGAGTCCTAGTAGACCACTCAGCAAACCAATGAGCACCCTTTATCTGATGGCTTGGCTTCTCTCAGGTGATCACTTGGGCTCCCTTGGCAAGATAACCATTGCCTCTATAGTCTTGGTAGGTCACTAGGCAACCACTTGCATCATTTGTCTGCTGCCTTGGTTGCTTTGAAGTGGGACACCTTAGCATAAAAGAAAAGAAAAATTTGGGCTTGGGCTAGTACAATCCCTTTCTAATCCCTTTCTAATTCCAGTTTTAAGCTTAAGAGGGGATGTTGAGCTAAAATTGTATTAGCTTAATTAAAACAGCCCCACAACTTAATTAATTAAGGAATTAAACATTTTATTAAAAAGAAATGTGTTCCTAGAAAGTGGTTGTGTCCCATAAGCACAAACCCTAATTCGAAGGACCCAAACTTTGTATAAATAGGCATGCTACCTACCACACAACTACATCTTATTTTTTGTGGCTCATAGGTCCTCCCTCTTTCCTGTCCACACCTCGTTTGTGAAGGATATCTGAACAGGATCTATCCATGACTGCTACCTATCATTTGGCACTTGTTGTCCAGCCCCTTTTGCTGTTTACAAAGGAGTTTTAGCTTATCCATCCCTACATCAGCTTGCAAGCAACTACTGCTAGAGGGTCTTCCATTCCAGCCTGTGTTTTCAGATTTCAGCCTTCAAATGCTACCGCCCAACCTGGAACTACTGTTGTGCAACTGTCCATGTTAGCAAACTACTTTGTTTTGACCAGCAATCTCTTGCCACCCTATCTTGGAAAGTTGCTGCGGATCTGCATTTTTGCTGTTCAGCCATCCGTATAGCTGCCATGTCATCGTCACCATCTGGGTTTGCTAATGCTACCCTATCTATTGCCTGTCAGCCACAATCCATCACATCATTGTTGCGCTTGCTGCTGCCAAACAATTATGGAGGCTGCCTTGTTGTGTTTCGGGATTCATCATAGTACGACACACTCTCAAACTCATACTCTCTATCCCAATCCTCAAAACATGGGAATTCAAGGGTTAGTATTCTTCACTGCATAGTGTCTTTGCTGCATTGAGCATTGTATTCTATTCAATATTCATTCTTCATAATTCATGATATTCATTATCTTTGTGTTACCCTAACCCTAACTATGTTCCTTTATCAACTTGTGTATTTGTCATACAATTGCCTTTGTCTTTTCTGTGGTAGAGCATTTCTTTACAATATTTAGGTTGCCCAATAAATTTGGGCTATTGTATTCGGTTTTCACGTTACGGCTGAAGGCCCTATTGCACAAAATATTGCAAGCTCATCCAGTTCATCCATTGTCAAAAGTGGATCTTCCCCTCTAGCTCCTACTATACCTCCCACCATTGATCAATTGAGATGGCATGGAAGAGATGCTGCCAAGGCACACAATTTGATTGCACTCTCGTGTGAGAGACCAATTATTCCACACATTTGGTTGTGCACATCAACTAAGGCATGGGATTTATTTGCCTCCTTGTATCATTTGCCTAATGAGGCTTGTGTAGCTTGTTTTGCAAAAAACTTGAGATGGAGCACATGGTAGAGGGTTATTCAATGGATGCCTAGACTACACCTATAGCTTGTGTAGCTTGTTTTGCAAACAGCTTGAGATGGAGCACATGGTAGAGGGTGATTCAATGGATGCCTAGACTACACCTATAAAGGATCTAAGGGAGCAGCTTGTAAACATCAATAAGATTATTTCTAATGTTTCTCTTGTTTCTACTATCTTGGTTGGCCTACCTGAGTAATATCCGAGTTTTGCCACTACACTATTTTCCTTGCTAAAGAAAATGACAATACATGCATATTTGATGAGTTAGTTTCATTGTTGTTGCAAGAGAAGCAATTATGAGTATATCGCTCCAACATGACTATGACAAGTCAAGCATTTGCAGTCTACCATAGGAACAAAGAAAAATCATGGTAACCATCAAACTCAAAGATAAAGCCAAACAAACCTCTTTTACAGACCCTTCAAGCACCAAGGATAAAGGTGCCAAAAAGAAGAGATGCAATCATTACAAGAAAAAAGGGCACATCCTTGAGGAATGCAAAAGGCGAATTACTAGTGAAAAGAAGAAGTAATCGAACATGACTATTGCTGAAAATTCAGCAAGTATGAAAGATATAGAAGCACATTTAGCGAGTTTGCATATTGGCCAATCTTATGTTCTTGTTGTGCGATGGTCCAATGATCCTTCTCCCCATGCACATGGTTTACTAGTGGCCGAAAACAGCAATATATAGTATTTTGACAATGATGCCTCCAAGCACATTACATCCTTTCGTGACTTGTTTGTATCATACGCAAATGTACAAAAGGGGAGATCAGTAATATATATCCTAATTATGCTTCATATGCAATCCAAGGCATTGGACAAATTCCCATTGTTACTCTAAATGAGAAAATTGCTATGCTTCAAAAGGACTTGTATATGCCTAGCATTAAAAAAAACTTGCTTTCAATTTCAGCCATTGTATGTGCTAGATTTGGGATAAATTTCCACATGGATCGATGTAATGTCTATGACTATAGTGATGGAGATATCCTTCTTGCCACTGACACATTATACAACCATCTATATCAGCTTAATATATATAAAAGGAGAGCATTTGAGGATGCATTACTTGTTAATGCCACTATTATAAATGACACCAAGTGTTAATAAGTGTGCTAGGGTTTGCACTGAGGACACACAGAGTGTACGCCACGATAGAAACACAAAGACAAAGACACAAACACAGACACAAAGAGCAAAACTCAAACCCTAAATGCAAAACTCAAAACTCAAACCCTAAACGCAAAACTCAAAACTCAAACACAAACAAAAGAAGGGAGAGAGAGAACACAACTCTGAAGTGAATGAATGATGTAAATGAGTGTAAGAGTGTACAGTGTGCTCAAGGGCAGAGCAATGTTGGAGTGTGGCGTCTACCAAAGACGGATCCCAAGTCTGTGACCACCACTCAGAGTGTAGGAGTGCTGAATAGTGAATGGCAGCAGGCAGGTCACCAAAACGCAATAGTTTGGAGGCTGGAAACTGGTAAACGCAGCAATGTACCACCGATCGGGGGCTGGAAACTGTGCACTGTCTGCTGTAAACGCAGCAATCCCCACCAGCTGACAGCTGTTGCCTACAGCAATGGACAGGCTGAAGATGATGTGGTTGTAGTCGATGATGGCTGGACAGCAGATGGAGGCGGGCTGCAGGCTGGAAACTGGGTGCCAACAGCAGTAGAGGGTGTGTGGGCTGGTGTAATCTGCAAACAAGGATGATGGCTGAATGGGGGCAGCCTGTCTATTTATAGATGTGAAAGGGCGCCCCAAAAATTAGGTTTTCCACTAAACTCTCTCGAACCGATCCTCATTTTAGGGTTTTACTCTAAAAGAGCATTTTTAATGTGGCTGAATGGGGGCAGCCTGTCTATTTATAGATACGAAAGGGCGCCCCAAAAATTAGGGCTTCCACTAAACTTTCTCGAACCGCTCTCGGTTTTAGGGTTTCCACTGAACTCTCTCGAACCGCCCCCCGTTTTAGGGTCTTACTCTATAAGAGCATTTTTAGTGTGTTTTGGGGCTCTTTAAGGGGCTAATGAGCAAGTAATGCATATTTTAGCTCAATACTCAGCCGAAAGGTTAGGCCAGCCATTGTGATGTTGATGTATCCCAAAGCGTCCCACCCCAAAGTAGCCAAGGCATCGGACAAAGGGTGCACGTCGGCTGCCCAGTGGCCTACCAAGACTATAGAGACAATGGTTATCTTACCAAGGGAATCCAAGTAGTCACCCCAGAGAGGACAGGGCATTGGACAAAAGGTGCACGTCGGCTACCCAGTGGCCTACCAAGCCCTACAAAGGCGGATGGAACTACATGGAACTTTTATGTATGTGTTTTTTTTTTTGAATAAGTGTTGTAAATTTTATGGGATGCGGCCGATTAAGAAATAGTGACCCAAAAGACGGGAGTAGGGAGGGTACACCCAACACAGTAAAAACAGTACAAGCTAACCCATCCACTCAAGGTGTCAATGATGAGAAAAAGTAGGTGATGAGGTATCCATGTGATAAAGAAGGATGGTGGTGTGATAACAATAGCCGCCGGTGGAAACAGCTTAGGATCAGCTGAAGTGGTGCTTTGCACAATGAGATGCAAAGTATGCTACATGCTGAAGAATGCTCATGCAGCAAGTGCCACTTGGACAGTGTCCCTCATGGGAAAATTGTTCACTTGCCCAAGCGCCCTAGTACAAAGATGATGAAATCATGCAATGCAAAGGGTAAGGTACAACAGGGGGGAAAAGCCGATGTTGAAGACAAAGTGCTGAAGCTTGTGGAATACCAAGAAGGGTAGGAATCCCCTCTCAACCTGGATGTAGATACGTAAGAAGGAAGAGGAGCTTGATATCGGTCTTTGTGTGGTGCCGAGAACAATAAGGAATGAAGAGGAGGAGGAAGCATCCCAACTGGAAGAGCTTGGTAGAAGTCACCACCATGATAGCATCAAGAGAGATGTTGCACGATCCGCCTCAGGAGGGGAAGCCTCCATGCTGGTAGAAGAGCAAAACTCCAAGGATGATGAAACCATGAAGCAACGGCGCGCATTCCAAGTCTCCAACCCGGGTAGGACTGGGCAAACCTGCATGTTAGCCCTACACTAAAAACAAAACCTGCAAAGGAGATCAAAGTCTGCAATCACAGAGGTTAATAGTGAGATGGTCCAAAAACTAAACTAAACTAAAATGAAAAGCTAACTAAAGAAACTAGTGCAAAGATGCAAATGTGTATGTGTGTGTGAGTAAAAGAAGCTGAAGACTTAAAATGTAGAGATAAAAATCCTATGGGCCCAACTCTAAGAGTGTGAAAAATGAATGCTAGACTGACCTAGGATATCTGAAAGAACCTAGAGACATGCTAGTCTAAGAAGGTGGCCACCATCGCGTACGTCCAGTAGCAGGGCTCTGCCAAGGAAACGCCTGACGAGGTGGGGAGAAAGGTGAGATAGATGCATGAAGTGCAATGGGATCGGAACCTGCAAACCAATCAACCAATCCTTCAGGAGTAGAGAAGGATGGCCGTTGAGGCTATCCAGGTGCCACATGTCCAGCAGTCACTATGGGGACTAGAGGAGCAGATGGGGCAGCAGCAGAAGGCGTAGCCCCACTAGACTGTGAAGTCGAAGAGGTCTGCTGAGGCTTTTTAGGTGGAAGACCTTGGGTCTTGGAGCGACACTCCTTGTCCACATGGCCTACTCTCTGGCAATGTGTGCAAAACCGATTTTTCTTAGGGAGTTGCTGTCAGATAGGTCTAGATTCTTTGGTTCCATCAGAGGAAGAGGAATCACCCTTTCATTGGCTTGCCTTCGCATCTAGCGAGTTCTTGCCACTGGTGGTTTTCCCTCCCAAAGAAGAAGCAACCAACCCCCTCTGCTCTGAATAAGGCTGTAATGAGGATTTCTTGTGGACTTGATCATGCAGCCTTGCGTAACGCAAGAACTGGCACTCAAACTCGTAGAAGGTTGGCAATCGAGGTTGGGAGATGATGTGTTGAATGAAATCGAAGTATTTTGCAGGCAACTTATTCAAATAGAATGTAACCTGATCGTCATCTGACTTTGGAGAGCCAGTAGTAGCGAACTTCGCAAGTAACTACCTATTGTCAGCCAGCATGACTTTCAGATCATCACCTTCTTTAAGAGAGAACTCTTGAAGCTCAAAGTCGAGATTGATGTGCCGAGTACGATCACGAGCCGCATAGCGGTCCAGAAGGTGACTCCAACGCTCTGGCGCGAGCGGGAAATGCTGCAACTAAGAGTGAAACTCAGGAAGCAATCCCTGCATCACCTCAACATTGGTTGTAGCATTGCAAACTCTCCATTGACGGATGTAGTCAAGGTGACCTAGTCGAGGGTCCGGCATAGGCTCTAGACCAATGACAAGGTCCCAAAGACCCTGAGACTCAAGCACTTGTTGCATAAAATTAGACCAAGTCGTAAAATTTGACCCGTTGAAACGTGTCTTATCCATGAAGGCATTCTTGGCTGTTGCAACAGGAGTGGTAGTGCTCGAAGATGGATAGTGTGAAAAAGTGTAGTGCAGGTAGGATGGGAAAGTGAAGTACACTTAGGAATGGGCCCCAGAGTGCCCACCAGGCATGCGTGTAGTGTGCAAGGTGGATCCATAGGTAGGGATGGGCTGACTCGGCATGGGCATGGTAGCCACATGAAGAACCCAAGTAGATGGGATGGGAACACGAGGAGCGGAAGATGGGAATCCCTGCGTAGGTGTAACCCAAGGAGAGTGTGAAGACGCACCATAAGCTGAGGATGGAAACCCCTGCGTATGAGTGGTCATGGGAGATGTGAAGCTGGGGATAGTGAGGGGGATGCCCATCACAATCGACCCACGAGTGATGGGTGTGCTCATTTGCTGAAAGGTGAGAGGCACTGAACTTTCTCGAACTACTCCCCATTTTAGGGTTTTACTCTAAAAGAGCATTTTTAGTGTGTTTTGGGGATGTTTAAGAGGCTAATGAGCAAGTAATGCATATTTTAGCTCAACACCAAGTTGTGGCATGCTCGATTTCAATGTTGGATTTAGACGCATATGAATCATCATACCAGACATCTAAAAACATATGGTATGAAAATGTATGATATGTCATTTCTTACTTCACGAATTTTTTGCCCATTTAAAAAAGAAAGCCACAACTGCCCTAGTTGGATGATTTCATTCCGGCACCCTATTTGCAGCAGTTTTTGCCTCGGTTCTTTGTGTTTTTCTTGGTGTGCAGCTTGCATTGTCAGCTCTCAACCTGCACATGTGCAAACAGCAACATTCAGACTTCAGTGATCAGCATCTGCAAAAATTCAGCTTCACGAGAGTGTCTTCAGCTTGTGAAAATAGGACAGCATATGCTCACTGCTGAGTACTGAGCCCCACTCACACACACACACACTCTCTCTCTCTCTCTCTCTCTCTCTCTCTCTCTCTTTTCCAGGTCAGCATGGTTCGAAAGCAAGGAAAAGAGTGGCAATTTTTGACTAAATTGCAAATATTGTGTCCACGCATGGAATGGTGGCTCCAATCGTATTCATGCCCACATCTTGGGGCTGAAGGGATTTGGGGTTGATAAATGCAATAGTGCACCCCAACATGTAAAAGATGTAGTTTGTAGATTGCATGTAAGTGCTCCCATGAGTTCATAGGATGCATTGGATGCCAAGGTTTTTGGTTTGGGAGATGCATCAAGTAGTGCTGGTGCCAATGTGGCTACTTGTTCCTCTCAAGCGCAAAGCTAATGCTTGCGAAGGCCCCTTATTTCAAAGTTGGGACATACAAGCAATGAAAGAGGCATCAATTGCCTTTTGTCGGTTCCTTTATGCAGAGGACATTCCTCATTGGAAAGTGAGGAGTCCTTACTTTCCTGACATGGTGAAGCCAATTGAAAATGTTGAGCCAAGCTCCAAGGCCCCTTGATACCATCACTTCGCACTAAAGAATTGGATGATAAGGTCAAATGTGTGCAAAGACATTTGCTTGATCTCTGAGAGAAATGGAAAAGATATGGTTGTAGCATTGTTTGTGATGGATGGTCTCATGCATGTCGTTGACCCATCATCAATGTAATGGTTTTTTGCATGTTTGGGTCCACATTCTTGAGATCAGTTGATTCAAGTGGTGGGTATGAGTGAAGAGCCTACATCTTTGAAATTCTTAAGAGTGTCATTCGTGAAGTGAGGTCTCAAAATGTAGTCCAAGTGTGTATGGCCAATAACTTTTTACACCCGTTGCACATGCCATTGTCCTAATCTACTGTTTGAGGACATCGGAGAACTTTCTTGGGTAAAGTCTGTTTTGGAATAATATGTGCAGGTTGTGACATTTGTCACACAAAAAATAGAGTTTTTGCTTTGTATAGAAAGTTCAACTCAAAAGGATTGCTTAAACCATCACAAACTCGGTTTGTATATATGTTTATCATTTTGGAGAACATGTTGGATAAGAGACTCTTCAATGGATAGCGCCGCATGGTTCTTAGTGATGAGTAGTGCAGATTGAAAGTGAGCAAAAGTGCCAAGGCTTTGCAAGTTTCATCTATTGCCTAGGGTTTTTTATTTTGGACCAATGCCAAGATCATTGTGAAGCTATATGCTCCAATTTTGAAGATTTTGCATCTTGCTGATAGAGAGGGTGCCAACATGGGGTTGGTGTATGAGTTCATTGATCAAATGATAGAAAAGATTAAAAGTCTTGAGGTTTTTTATGCTTTCAAGCTACAGCGAGTCAAGGCACCTTGCGTAGACCCATGGAAGATGATGCACTCTCCATTGCATCTTGTTGCTTTTGTGCTCCATTCTATTTGGAGAACAAAGAATCCTAACAGTGACAAGGAGGCGAGTAATGGTTAAATGGGTGTAGTTGAACGTGTTTCAAACTATGATATAAGTACTCAAGGGGATCTATAAGATGAACTAGATAAGTATAACTCTGAATCAAGTCCATTTGTGCATCCTAATGCAAAGAATAAGAAGAGGATGCATCAATGTGCGAAATGGTGGGAAACTTTTGGGGCAGAGACACCAAATTTGCAACGCTTTGCACTTAGGATATTGTCTCAAGGCACTTTTGCTTCACCGTGTGAGAGAAATTGGAGCACTTTTTCTCTCATTTATAAAAAGAAAAGAAACGAGCTTAAGCCAAAGAATACAAAGAAGCTCGTTTTTATACACACCAATTCGTGTCTCATAAGCAAGTTGAAAAAAAGAGAATTCAAGCAGATAGAAGTTGAAACCAGCCTTTCTCCTCAAATAGGGTGGTAAATAACTTCATTTAACACTAATTACAGCAATCATAAATTCACATAGACTAAAAATGCACACTTTACCATAAAATCTTGGACGTTGGCAACCTATTGGATCCAAAATCAGCACCCCTTTCGGTACTTCTTTAGCTTATATTGCAATTGGATGGAGTACAATAGAGATTCCTTAATCTCCTCCACTAACCCAAATGCCCCTTGATGCCATAAATGATCAGCAAGCCTTCAAACCAATTTGCCCCTTCGTTTGCTTGGGGATCGATCTTCACCCTACTCCTTAAAAAGACAAATTCAACCCCACACCTCATATTGGCTAACTGGCCTCTTGAATCTCCTTAAAATTCTTTAATTTCAATTGCTAGAATTCAAGTCCTAGGCCCTCAATTCTGAGCACACATCTCGAGATGGCTGTCAAACCCTAATTTTTGTTGTAAATTAGGGTTTACAATAGAGATTGACTAAAATCTCTCCCTCCGATGGCTCAAACTACTAGAAAATGCTGAGATAACTTGAGATCTGGCTAGAGGATGAGAGGGAACATTATAGAGAGAGAAATTTCAAAGTTTCATCACGAGAAATGGTGAAAAACTACTGTTGCCTTGCTTAAACAGCCATAGAAGCTGTCATCTACAACTTAAGACACTAGAAAGCCTATTGCCCCTCTTGTATGCTGTCATCTACAGCAAAAGTACCTTGGGCTGTTGTCACCTGCTCTTGGAGGGCTCCAAATTGCTATCACATGCTATAGGACTGATTCTAGTTGGCTGCAAATCACATCAGCAGCCTCTCCTTGCTCTCTCGCATCCTCCTGCTCTCTCACAAATGGTTGGAATAGACTTCCACCAACCCCTCAAAACGTTTTTTCCACTTGCATGGCCAAGTTTTGCCAAAAGGCAGCCTTCTCGTCCCATTATCCAACTTATTAAGTTAATTTTTAGAATATAAATTCTGAAAATTAATTTAATATCTATTCTAATGCTCAAAAATTTAATTTCACCAGCAAATAATTAAATTAGCTAGGCAAATTTCGCTTCCAAGTATCCCTAAGTAATTATTAGCCCTTAGACTAGCATTGATTAATTAATTAATGCCTAATCTTGAATGTCGCCACTAACATTAGTGGCCAATAAATTGGTCTAGGCCAAAATTTTACACCGGCTACAACCTAATACCTCTCAGTTATAACTTATTGCAACTTTTGCCTTTGACACCCACTACATCCTCGGAAACCTTGGCTTGTTACCATGCAATAACTGCCATATGTATCACATGTGCAAAACAACCTTGCACATTTGATTAATATCTTAATTAAATGTTATCGGCAAGATTAGAGCATCTAAAACTTTCACATCCCCATGACAAACCTACCCCTTGAATTTCCATAAGGCATCCTAGTCACAACATTGGCCAACGTTGTCAAACTATGCCACACGCCCCAAACCTTGCTGAAAATTTCCATCCAAAATAAACATGACATAAATCTGAGAAACAATCTAAAAGTGTTGCTAGAAACCCATAAGATACATCCATAACTCATGTTTCTCAACTGTTCTGACTTCAGAGCCATAGTAAAGCATATTTTCAGCATAAACCATCGTTGAAATTCTCAATGGCATTTACTAGCATGTTGCTCTCCATGGAACCAATTGTAAACCATTGAAAATTGAGCATAATTTGATCATAAACTAATCATTTGTTGATCTAAGAACTGATCACAAATTGCTGCAAATGTGATCTCAAACTAATCACAAATTGATTGCAAAAACTGATCAATAACTAATGCAAAACTAATCCCAAAAGTGACCATAAACGATTCTCACACTAATCAAAAACTAAGCTGAAACTGATCAAAAGTTTTTGTTTCAAAATTGAGGCAAAAACTCATGCCAAACTAATCATAAATTAATGCAAAAGTATAGCTTTAGTGCCTGGGTGAAACTCGTACTCATCTGCATGCATCTCACAGTGACTAGTACATTGAGTTGTGACCTCATGGCAAATATATTATCGACGCAATCCCTTGGATGCATGCTGAATACATCCGTGATCCACTACATACAAGAACTATCCACAACTAGCGGAGTGGATGTGCTACCTCCCCCTTGAGCATCAGGCAATGCTTCGGATCCCGCTCTACTAAACCTGACTAAGCTCGAACTGAAGTGAGTTGTAATTGAAAGGCATCTTGGTAAAGTTGCAACAACTGAGGATGGTTTAACGAGTCACCTTCTTCCATTCACTTTGCATCTATTGGTGAAACAATGTTGAAACTTTCACCAAGAAGCATATGGAAATTTTACCTCTGACTTTACTTGCCTCAAACCTCCACTAGGTTGAAGGCCTTGCTTTCCCTAAAGCATTGCAATGCTTTATACTTTCACACTGCTACAATTCCAATGTAACGAATATGCAACATTACATCTAGTTGACTAGCCCCTCATGTGTACCTGACATACTAGGAGCACCAAATGCATTAGGAAACATTCTTGTTTGCATATTTTGGACCATTGCAATGTGACTGCATGGGAAATTGCATACTATTAACCATACCAAGATACATTTTCCCATACATTGCATGCATTACTAGCAACATTGTTCCTCATGACCAACACTATACAAACCATTTGCATGACTAGCATTAATACCATGAGTCCAAACACAGTGGGTTGCATATATGCATTGGCAAACTTGTCACTTTGTGCCCCAACATCATATCAACATTGTTATACATGGGGCTATATATATTACCATGCATACTCCGATACATTGAGCCTTACACACCACGCATTGGTTGCTGCATATAATAAGAAGTTGTGTTATACATCCCCGTACGAAGTCCCTTACCCACCATAGCATGGAAACTAATGCCACCACCAAAGTAACCTAGCTGTCCCATAATTCCACAAATGTCATCATCTATAGCTTAGAACCACTAGGAAGAATTATACCTCCTCCTATATGCTGTCATCTGCACCAAAGGTGCCTTGGGCATCTATCACCTGCTCTTGGAGGGCTCTAAATTGCTATCACATGCTGTAGGACTGATTTCTGGTAGCTGCAAATCACATCAGGCAACCTCTCCTTGCTCTCTCACATCCTCCTTCTCTCTCACAAATGGTTGGAATAGATTTCCACCAGCCCTAAAAACGTTTTTCTCACTTGCATAGGCAAGTTTTGCCAAGTGCCAACCTTCTAATCCCATTATTCATCTTATTAAATTAATTTTCAGAATATTAGTTTTAAAAATTAATTAATTAATTATTCAAGCACCTAAAATTTAATTTCACTAACCAATAATTAAATTGGCTAGGCCAATTTGTCTTCCAAGTATCCCTAAGTAGTTATAGCCTTTAGATTGACATTAATTAATTAATTAATGCTTAGTCTTTAATGTCACCACTAACATTAATAGCCAATAAATTGGTCTAAGCCAGAATCTAATACCGAATATCACCTAGTACCTATCAAGCATAACTTATTACAACTTTTGCCTTTACCGACTACATCCTCCAAGTCCTTGGCCTACTACCATGAAAAAACTACCATGTGCATCACATGTGTAAAACAACATTGCATATTTACATTACATGTGACAATGGGTGCATCAAGTGCCGGTACCTCTAGTGTGCCACAAGATGAGGTGGAGGATGAGGAGAATGAGGATGAGGGTGAAGGTGAGAAGTATGAGGATGCCATAACAATGCTACAATTTGGAGTCTTGATCCTTGTCTCTTCAGTCTCTTTGGTTGCCACTACAGAGTCTAGAGTACTATGATGTATTATGAGTCATGACATTTTGTGATCTTTGTGAGCTGATTATAATCTCAAAATTCATACATTCCCCTTGTTAAATTTCAATGTCTTTTATGCTTGTTTTTCAAAGTATAAGAGTTTTTGAAATGTCTACAATTCATATTAAGGTTCAACTTATCATTCTTATATTTTTCTAGTCCAACATGCATTACAAGGCAGATCCTAGTTGCTAGTTACTATTGGTACTTGTCCCAAGGAAACATTTCAGCAGAATTTCAAACTATAAGATATAAGTTTCTTCAATTTTTAAAAAAATTGCTGCTTTTGCCCAATAGGCATTCAGGGTAAGGCATGGGTGTTATAGCAGCATTACCTTGCTGCATCAATCAGATTTGGTAGAGAATTTCGGGGATCTTCAGTAAAATTTGAGGAGACAACATTAAATTGCTGTAAATTGTCTATTTGGGCACACATTTCGAGGCAAGTGTGGTATAGTAGTGCATTGCTGTAATTTGTAGGCTAAGTGCTGATTTATGTAACTTTGGGCACATTTGTCGAGATTCATGACAGTTTGGTACTTGCATTCTAATCTTGTGTGGGGAATTTTGGTACTCAACAAAGTACATTCTATACTTTAGCTTGAAGTATTACGTAGCTGATTTTTGTGCATTATAGGTAGCACGGCACGTCTTGGGCATAATGACCAAAGCAACATACTTGGTGTCCTCACTCAAAAAGACAAGCTCGATGGCATCAACTACCCTCTATGGAGTTTCATGGTGTGTAACCTTCTTGAGGCGAAGGATTTGTGGGACTATATCACTAGTGATCTGCACCAATCACAGGAGTCTTGCACCTCAAACACCTTAGCATAATGCTAGAGAACAAGTTGTTGGAGCTGCTACTAGTACTCCCCCCTCTTACCAAGGATTAGCAGAGGAGGGACTTGAAGGATGCATAGGCCCTATCTTTGATTGCCTTGTGAGTGAAAAGGGCTATTATTCCTCACATTTTGTCTTGTAGGACCTTAAAGTTGCTTGGAATATATTAGAGCGTACGTTTGCAGCATGTAATGAAGCCAAGGTATCTTATCTCGTAGAGAGCTAGCTAATGTAAGCATGGATAAGGATGATAGTGTGACAGATGACCACATACACGTACACAATTTGCGTGAGTAGCTACTTAATGTTGATGAGATCATTCAAGATGCAAAATTGGTAAGCATCACACTAAAGTCACTTTCCGAGTCGTATCTTGGATTTCACATCCCGTTGATGTTGTGACCCATAGTTGTCAGGTACGAAAGGTACGATACGGTACGGTACTAATTGGTACCTTATGATTTTATAAGGTACGAAACGATATTAGTACGAAAAAAATTAAGATGATTTTTTAAATAACAAAAACCATAAATCATTAAATGATAGATCATGGAATACATGTTTAAAGTGGAAATAGCCATTTCATTACAGAATAAGATGAATACATGAGGGTGACCATCGCAATCGCATGGGCTACGCAAAACATGTGATACATCATACAACTACAATCTATTATATCTGATACAAAAAAAAACAGAGACCTATGTCATATGAATGATGAATCTATGATGAGGCATCATTATCATCATCATCAGAACCATCTGAGTGCTCATCAAGAGAGTCTAAAGATAACTCCTCGGCATCTGATGATGAGACAAACTCATACTCATCCTCACTGATGAGGTTACCATCATCATCAAATGATGGCTCCCTAGGTGGCAGCTGTGTAGGCAAGGGGGGGGATGTCATCATGAGGCACAGGATGTGAGCAACTAGAGCCCCGCCTTACATATGTCTGCAAGCCACTCGAACCACCCCTCCTTGATGATGGAGGGCGTCGAATGACCATGCCCCTGCTACCACCTACTCGAACTCCTCGCCCACAAGCATGCTGACTGCGAGTGTCACGAGTATCTGCTGCTATAAGCTCTCTATAGAGCTCTGCAAAAATCATCTCCTCCTCCTCGTCCACCTCCTTATGCACACTCGAAAGAGTGTCGCCCATCAACTTGAATATATCAACATTCACCTACACAATGCAATGATGCACATAAGATTGATCATGATTCATTGTAAATGCTAAAGTCTGTATTGTAAAGTATAAAGTTTAAACTTCAAAGTTCAAAGTTTAAAAGTTAAAACAATAAATTTTAAATGTTATGGTTAACTTTTAAGTGTTTAAACTTTACCTACTTCGGACTGCCCATGCTCATTATAGCCCTCGTCATGCATAAGTTAGTGCGACAATAGACTAGCCGCTCTAACTGTCGTGTGCTAAGCCAATTGCGAATCTTTGTGTGAATGAGAGAATAGGCACTCCAATTTCTCTCATATGCATCCGAAGAGCAATCCTGGGCAAGGACTCTCATGGCTAAGGGCTGAAGGGTCTCCAGTGCGTATCCAAAGTTTTGCCACCAAAATAAAGGCTTTACAAGTGACTCTCTCCTCCAACAAGTGAAAGAAGCAAAAGCCACATGCCCTCTCTGATCTGCATAACATCCTAGCTCCTCTAGCATTGCATTGTGGTCATCAACAAGGACCACACGAGTCAAATAAGCAAGCTGGTCTAAACGGAACTCTCTATCATCCATGACCGTCGGTGACTTGTAGGCTGGATGTACCAATGCGACAAAACCATGGATGGCCTTATGCATCCACGCCCATCTCCTCTCTGCTATCTCTAAAACATGTGCATGTTGTGTCTCTGTGATCACTGTACAAGGACGTGCCACTGCCAATGCTGCTCTAAAGAAGTGAACAAGAAGGCCCATGGTGGACCCCTCGCAATCACTCATATGTAACACCCTATAAAAGGGAGTCACGACAATAACAACACTATGGACTTTTTGCCAAAACTGCTCACTAAGAAACAAGCACTGCATGGCTTTGGCCTCCTCTATCTCATGCTCATCCCATTCATTTCATAGAGTAGACACCACTATCTGGCGCAAGGTGGACCGCACCTCATAAAGGCGCTCCAACAATAACCACATGTAAGCAAAGCAATGTTGAAGAAGGCTTCTTCAACTCCAGTGTGCTATGCTCACGATACATCGCAAGCACCTTTACCTTTATCCTAAAGAATGTGACAATTGATGTAGCTTTGTGGACCGCCCTCTTCACCCACTTGAGCTTCCCAATGTCCTCCATGAGCAAGTACAAACAATGACTTGTACATGGAGTCCACACAATTGTAGAGAACTCAGCCTCAAGCAAACGGCCCATGCGCCGAATATTCGATGCATTGTCAATAACAACTTACACCACATTTGAGGGCCCCACCTACAACCACAATTTACAAATTACAAGTTATGTATAAATCAAATTTCAATTATGAATCATGATATTATTATAATGAAAAAAAGTGAAACAAATTTTAAACGCAAATTGCAATGTATACCTCAATAATAGCTTGTCGAATGTGGCGGTAGATGAACGCGCCCATCGTTTTTTTCCCCCTCTTGCCAATATCTACGGCTTGCAAAAAGTAAGTGCCGAGTGGACATGAGACGAGTATGTTGATGATACCCCGTTTCTAACGATCACTCCATCCATCGGTAAGAATGAAGCAAGCATATTTTATCCATGCGGCCCGAATAGGATCAAGGGCTCTATCAATCCTCTCCTTCTCTTCATCAATCTTTCTCGTCCTCATGTCATTGTATGTGACACCGGTCCATCCTTCACATGGATTCACATTGGCAATGGCTTTTACCATCTTCTTCCATTGCTCTTGCTTTAGGATATTGAATGCAAGATTGCATGCACTCAATCACCGTGCGTGCAATTTCAATGTCTGCAAGGCGTTGCCTTTCTCTAAGAAAGGCAACCAATCCACGCACATGACCGAGAGCTTGAGAGAGAGAGACGATTGTCTCTCCGGCACCGCATGAGCCTCCACTCTTTGTCTTTTACCGGAGCCAAATGCGGATGTGGAGCCCCCACTACCAATGGTAGAGGCCTCTCTCGCATCGGTTGAAGATACGCCCACATTGGATACTTCCTCGTTAGCAAGCATAGGAGTTGGTGCCGATAAGCCACTTCCTCCTCCTCTTGTGGATCCCCCTCTCATCTTGGCGAGCATCTCCTCCACAATGTTTTGAGGGATCTCCTTGCATGGAGCAACTTGTCCCCCAGTCTTGGAAATATGTGGGAGAAGCCGAGTTACACTACTTATATAGCGCTTCCCACAATACTTGCATGTCCAATGGTGGGAGTTGGACTTCTTTGTGTCCTTCTCCACATGGATCGCATGCAAATTGAAGGCCTCGTGCTTCTCACAAGTCATGGTGCCGATGACGAATAAAGAGGCCCGAGAGAGAGAGAGAGAGAGAGAGAGGCTTGAGTCTCGACTCTTGAAACTTGAGTCTTGAAAGTTGAAAGGGAGGGAGACTCGAGAGGCCCAAGGGTTGGGGTAAAGTTGAAAGAGCAAGAGTGAGAGAGAGGGAATGGGAGATGAGAATGGCAAATGCTTTGATAGGGTGTGGCCCGAGGGGATGGGAGATGAGATTTGAGAATGGCAAATGCTTCGATAGGGTGCAGGAAAGAGGAAGATGAGAATGGTAACTTGTAAGTGCTTGCTAAACTGGTGTGGAAGCATGGAGGAGAGGAGCACCTTTTGTAGATGAGAGAAGGGTCAAAGTTCAAAGTTCAAATAGTCAAAGTCTAAAGAGAGAAGGAATCCAAAGAGAGGGCTACAAGCTGGAGCCTGGAAGGAATCCAAAGAGGAGCACCTTTTAAGCTTTGCATAGCTGGAATTCGAAAAAGGGGGGTGGGGTGAGGTATCCAAGGCTTTCCACCCCCCCCAAAAAGCGCAACAGTGCAGGATAAGCGCGAAACGCGGGACGCAGGGGCGCAGGAAACACGGAACAAGGATACGCAGGCCAAGTGGCTGAAAGAGGCCAATTTTAACGTACGAAATCATACTGTACGATACCGTTCAGATCGTACCATACAGATTTTTCTGTACCATGTACGGAGGCAACTATGATGTTGTCTTCAACCGAGAGAGAGAGAGAGAGAGAGAGAGAGAGAGAGAGAGAGAGGTGGGAGTGGATGTACGGCCAAAGGACCTACTGGAGTGGATTTCCCAAAAACTGGCGATGAAGTTTATGTATTGGAAGTCGCAAGCGTGGCCATTCCATGTACGCCTCAAAGTGGCTCAAACCATTATGCTACCAATGCTAACGTATTTCCTACCTTTGCTGCCATGGACGCCTACTACTTTGAAGGCTCTTACTCACCCTATTCGTTTCATGCTATGGAAGAAGGACTCCCTGCAAGCAGGCATTTCATGGATTTCATGGTCGCATACATGTACCCCTAAACGCATGGGTAGTGGCGCTATTTTGGATGCAGAAACTCATATGCTGGCTCTTCGTTGGTCTCTTTTTCGTGCCATGTGTGTGGATCATCACCCGTGGACTATCATAGCCCATTATTTTCTTGAGCACAGCGGGCTACGCCATGGTAACACACGGCTTCGGGCCTCCTGGTGGCATGTCCTTAATTCTGACTCTCGATTTTCCAGTCCCTCTTCCTCTTTGTTACTGCACTTGGTCGGCTCTTGGAAAGTGGTGCTCCAAAAGGCCCGTTGGCATCCAGTAGGGGACCGCGTGCAATCTAACTCCTTTCAGCTGGAATTGTTGGCAGTATCCAGATTACTTTCATGGGAAGACAAACATCAGCTCAGATCGAGATTTAACCGCGTGGCCCGTTTAGGTGTGACTTCGATTGCGGATACTACCCTTGCCACTCGCAATGTCCTCGCATCGTTTCGGACAGCTAGGAGACTTTTCAGGATCCCACGCGGATACCGTGGTTTATGGGAAAAGCTTTTATTGGAGCTTCAGGGTCGGCAACCCTTTCCTGCCCTGGCTGTGGATCGTCCTTGGCAGGACTAGGACCTTGCAAGCAGGTTGAGTCTGGAAAAGGCCTCTACCAATCAAGTGTATCATCTTCTCATTCAAAATCACCACTAGCTGGGTGTGAAAGCTAATACTGTATGGGGACTGCGGAAATCGCGGACATGGTGGCAGGCAACGCTGATGGAGGGCTGGCTGAATAAGGCACCTTTCAAATGCAAGGTCTTCCTTTGGCGGGTAATGATTGGTGGTCTTCCTCTTGCCTCGGCACTTTCCAAGTGTCGAATCTCGAATGGCAATTGTTTCTTCTGTACCACTACCGTGGAATCGGCCCAACATCGTTTTCTTTCTTGCCCGCTCGCCAAGAATATCTGGTTACTCTTGTCGCAAATCTGGCAAGCGGTGGTGGGGTCCTCACTAACTCCTTTCGATTGGGTTTTTGTGCGTCCAAAGTACCCCACACCGCCACAGTTGCATATGAAGATCTTATTTCACTTTTTCAGATACTGGGGATGCTGGCACATTTGGACCACGCGCAATGCTTTTCTTTTTGATTCGGCCTCTAATGTACCGAGACATATTGCCAGGCTTAAAGGGCTCTTGCATTGGCAGCTAGATCTCATTCGACACTCTGACTTGCTCCCTCGGGAGGATTTGCATCCCTGGCATATGGCAATTGCCTATGGGTCGTTGCCATGATTGGTGTAACCTTTGTAGTGCATTAGTACGGGGATTTCCCACACGTTGGGCTAGGGCCCTCGTGTCTCTTGTAATCATGTCATCATGTAATCTTGTACCTTTTTCGTAATTAATACAATTACCTTTTACGAAAAAAAAAAGAGAGAGAGAGAGAGAGGCAACCCCTCACATTTGTGAAATTAGAAAACCTCTTGCTGCAAGGAAATCAAACTCGGAATAAGATTGCATTGCATTTGGGTGATGTGGCTATGCTCTCAAAGAACAATGGCAAAGGGAAAGTCAAGCAAAATGTGAGAAATCAACAAAAGGCTGATGCTGAGCAGCAATAAAATAAGACTGCCCCCAAGACAGAAAAGTCCAAGAAAAAGAGAAAATGTCATTATTGCAAAAAGCCCGGTCATTATATTGATGAATGCAAGAAGCGATTGGCAAAAGAGAAGAAGAAGAGCTCCAACTTGGCTGTACAAGAGACATCAACCAGCAAATCTTGTGATGGAGACGCTTCAACCAAGTTTCTGGACAAAGACTATGCATTTCTTACATGCACTTTCGATTCTTCGATAGCTGATTCAGCAATTAATGCTGCCAAAATGCCAACATACATGGTATTTTGACAATGGGACATCCAAGTATATCACTTCTAGGAAGTGTCTCTTCACATCTTTGCATTCAGCCCCTACACAGAAGCACGTTACATGTGCGAACAACAGCAGTGATGAAGTATGTGGCATTGGTTCACTCATGATTACTACTACAAATGGTTCTGATTTCATGCTTCTAGATGTTTTATTTGTGCCTCGCATTGCAAAGAATCTATTGTCTATATCTGTTGTTAATAAGCATGGCTTTCAATTCATCTTTGAAGATGACAAATGCATTGTTAAAAATAGAGAGACAAATTATGCACTTAAGCTATTCGGTATCCCAACAGTAATTATGAAGCATGTGGCATTGGTTCAGTCATGATTACTACTACAGATGGTTCTAATTTCATGCTTCTAGATGTTTTATTTGTACCTAGCATTGCAAAGAATCTGTTGTCTATAGCTACTGTTAATAAGCATGGCTTTAATTTATCTTTGAAGATGACAAATGCATTCTCAAAAACAGAGAGATGAATTATGCACTCAAGCTATTTGGTACCCTATATAAGGGTCTCTTTTTGTTGGATACATATAATAGACAGTCTCATGATGCTCTGGCAATTAGTACTCTTTCGTCTGCAATGCAAAATGCGGACCCGCTATGGCCATATAAGTTTTGGTGGTTTGATGACCCTTCAATAATGTCAAATGGTAGATGCATTGCCTCCAATGGAGAACCCACCTCCCCATGCATGATGACCCTTCAACAATGTCAAATGGTAGATGCACGAGTTTGCTTTCAAGAAGGATGGTGCAATACATGATGTTTAGAAAATGTAGCTTATACTCTCAAATGTTTGTGGTCCCATGACGACAATTGTACTTGGGGGCCATCTTTATTTTATCACTTTTATTGATGATTACTCTCGGTATATATGAGTCTATAGACCGAAAGTAAAATCTAATGTGTTTATACATTTTAAACATCTTGTTCCAAAGATTGAGGGTGAAACTGGCTTGAAGGTACACACACTTCACACAAATGGCTTTGGGGGTGCGGGGGTCGGGGGGAGAGAATACATGTCCTTACTCTCAGATGTTTATAGTCCCATGAGGACACCTACACTTGGGGGTCATCTTTATTTTGTCACTTTTATTGATGATTGCTTTCGCTATATATGAGTGTATAGCCTGAAAGTAAAATCTAATGTGTTTATACATTTTAAACATCTTGTTTCAAAGCTTGAGGCTGAAACTAGCTTGAAGATACAGACACTTCGCACAAACAAAGAGGGGGGATACATGTCTCATGCTTTTAAGACATTTTTACTTGACAATGGCATTATGCATCAAGCTACTATTAAAACAACACCTTAGCAAAATGATATTGCTAAAAGGAAAAATCGGACACTTATAGAAATGACTCATTGCATGCTGAAAACCAAGGGGCTGCCACATAAGTTTTGCCTTGAAGGCCTTTAGTGTGGGAACCATGTATTAAATCATGTACCCACTAAAGCTCTAAAGATAGTCACACTATTTGAAGCTTGGCATGGCAAGAAACCCAAAGTTGATTAGTAAAATGCACTTGTATTGACTACACTTCGGAGAGTAATGGCTATCGCTTGTATGATCCACACATAAAGAAGGTTTTTATCGGTCGGGATGTTATATTTACTGAAAATGTTACATTATCACATGATCTCGAAATAATGATTAATAGACATTGGCAGTGTCAGTTTGAGATGCTAGCTAGCCATGATATTGGTAATATATTTATGAGGGTCTTTTGCCACTTTCTTTGGAGTACATGCCTACTAGACAGACATATTACAGCAAGTTGTTGCTGCACCACATGCTTCCAAACAGCGAGCACTTGATCTTGGCTTGCATCATGTAGTGGAAGATGCAACATAGCATGAAAGGGCTGCTGTAAATTCAGCTAAAATAGTCCCTAGATGGCTGGTATGCACTCTCCAAAAGAGTAGAATGGATGCTCCCTTACCTCCGCACACTAGGAGGGTTGCCAAACATGCACCATGATGCAAGGGGAGCACATTTGGCTGATTTTTCTGGAAGTAGATGATGATTGTGATGTGCATGTGTTCATAAGCTCACTCTTAGATGATGATGAGCCTTTCCTTGGACAAAGCTCAGCAAGATGTACATTGGATGCACAACATGTAAGAAGAGTTGGACTCTATTGCTACTAACTCTACATGGAATCTTGTGGATTTACCACCTGGTAAGAAGGCTATTGGCACAAAAGAAGGCAATAGATTATGAGAAAACCTTTGCTCCTGGATTTTTAAACTCAAACACAAGGCTAATGACACTGTTAGCGAGTACAAGGCATTGTCAGTAGCAAAAGGCTATGCACAAAAGAAGGCCATAGATTATGAGGAAACCTTTGCTCCTACATCCCATATTAGTACAATGAAATATGTGATTGCTATGGCTGCAAATTATGGCTAGGAAATGCATCAGTTGGACATAAAGACAACATTTTTGAATGGGAATCTACATGAGGATGTTTATGTTTCACAACCTCCATGGTTTGTGGTTAAGGGAAAAGGACACATGGTTTGCAAGTTGCATAAAGCTCTTTATGGTCTCAAACAAGCTCCGTGTACATGCTACTCTAAATTGATGCTTATTTTGGCTAGCAAAGGGTTCAAAAATAGTCCAATTGCAACCACTCTATACATTAAGAATGAAGGAGGGGACTTGTTGATTATCATTCTTTACGTGAATGACATGCAGTTTACTGGACCTAAAGAGGACAAAATTGTAGATTTCAAGGCTAAATTGAAATATACATTTTGCTATGTCAAATATGGGCTACATACACTACTATTTGGAGCTTCAATTCACCCAAAATCAGCATGGTATCATCGTGTCATACTCACAGTATGTAAGCAATCATCTACATAGGTTTAACATGCAAGATTGCAAACCTATGTCTACATACACTACTATTTGGAGCTTCAATTCACCCAAAATCAGCATGGTATCATCGTGTCATACTCACAGTATGTAAGCAAGCATCTACATAGGTTTAACATGCAAGATTGCAAACCTATGTGCACTCTATTGAGCCAAAAGCTGTCTATGCATGATGGTGAAGAGATGTCTAATATTGCAATTAACAACCAAGCTATTGGGTGTCTTATTTATCTTTGCAACACACGCCCTAACATTCAATATCCAATATATCTCAAGTGAACAGATATATGCATAGCCCATAGACCATACATTGGCAAGTTGTTCAACGGATCTTCAGATATTTGCAAGGTATTCTATCACATGCATTATTATTTCCCAAGGGGGAGACTTGCATCTACAAGCTTACAGTGATTCAAATTGGACTGGTGATTTAGACACTAGGCAATCCACTAGTGGACATTGTTTCTTTCTGGGCTGCTTATGCATTTCATGCCTAAGTAAGAAACTACCTACCTGCCTTATACTCAGCCTCTTATAAGGCTGAGTACAAGGCAGCCTTCACAACAGCAGTGGAAAGTGTATGGCTATGTAGATTGTTGATTGATCTACATATACCATTGGAGAATCCTACACCCACTCTTTTTGACAATCAGAGTGCTATTGCAGTGGTAGGAAATTCTATGTTTCATGCTTGCACGAAACATAGGAAGGTACATTACCATTATGTCAAGGAGAGATGTTATGCACGTAAAGTCAGCTTCATGTATGTACCCACACAGGAAAATGTTGCAAACATTTTCACCAAAGCATAATCATGTGAGAAGTTTAAGGCTTTTCGAACGTCCTTTAACTTATTACCCTTTGGTGATTAATCATCCTTGTCATATTAACACTACAAGGGGGTGTTAGAATTTACCAATTGTGGGTTGTGCCCATATAATTCGTGTGGTGTGGACACTTTAAATTAAAGTGTCAATATTGTGTGTGTGTGTGTGTGTGTGTGTGTGTGTGTGCCTAGTTCCTTTAGAGATTAAAATAGTGAACTAGGGACTAGAGTAAGTTAGCCTAACTCTAGTTAGTTGGTGGAAGGCTCATTAGGTCAACCTATGACCTAAACTAGTGTTGTACTTTCACTCTAACTTTTCAATTCAGCACTTAAGCTCTATCACTGTCACTATCTCTCGTTTCTCTCTCCTCCATAGCTAGCGCATTTCTCACAAGTCAACTGTTTATTGACTACAAAAATCAGCCACTTGTTGGCCAATGGACATGTTCAACAACTTATTGCCTTTGTTTCAACATGGTGCACCTAAAAATATTCATTTATTGCCACCTATTGAGGGGCTACAATAGCAAAATCAGCCATTACTGCTTGAAAATCAACAGAGTAAAATTCAGCCCATCGAACAAGATTTTGTTGATGGTGATATCCATCATGAAAGGGCTGCCATTTGGGAAGCAAACATGTTCCTAGATAGTTATTAGATACTTTCATCACATGCTGAATAGTTCTTTGAAACAACCCCAAAACAGTAAATTACCAAAAGTCTCATTACACGGGAGCGATTCTAGAGAGTTTCTATGTCCCATGTGCAAAACCCTAATTTGGGAGGATCCTTCCAAGTCTATAAAAAGACAAGCTGCCCACCGTTCAATCCCATCCTTCTCTTGCAACTTGCAGGTTTCAGCTATCAACCTTCTTCCACTAGTTGTCCAATCCCCAGCAACTACTACTGCATGATCTACATTGTCGCATCGCCTCCCACTATTGCCAGTGATCATCTACCATCATCTACATTAAGTCATTTTTGTGTTTTCATCCCTAGCAACTACTACTACATGGTCTACGTTGTCACGTCACCTCCCACTGTTGCCAGTGATCAGCTACCATCATCTGCATCAAGTCATTTTTGTATTTTCATCCCCAACAATTGCCACTACATGATCTACGTTGTCATGTTGCCTCCCATTGTTGCCAATGATCAGCCCATCATCTACATCAAGTCATTTTTGTGTTTTCATCTCCATTGGACGATACAAATCAACACCTCCCTTAGCCTATTCCCATGAGAGCCACGGACTCTTGGACAACTTTGCCATTGAGCATCTTGTACATTCTTTCCTTCATTTACAGCATTGATTCAATCACTTCATAGTTCTCTTTCTTCTCTATTTGTGTTTATGTTTCTGCATTTTGCATTTAGAGTTTTGACTTTTGCATTTTGTGTTTTGCGTTTGAGTTTTGCACATCATTGTTGTTTGAGTCTTTGTGCTACAGTCCTAGCTGTACTTCCTATGTTCCTCATTGCAAACCCTACCATATCTTCACATGGTATCAAAGCCAATGCTCTCGTAAAGAGTATCTTACAAATATTATGGATGCTTGGTTTTATGCAAGAACCACAAGTAACCAATTCATAATGTCTTAGAGACAACTATTCACGATCCCATGATGTCTTATCAAGCTTCTCCAACATAGGAGGCGTTGAGGAGGCATTATGGGCTTGGTGACAAAGACGACACCCCACCTTCATCTTCACCTTCTTTTTCTTCTCCTATTCCAAATTTCAATTTCATGACAAAGGAGTTTGAAGAGTACTTGTGCATCACGTATAGTAGAGCTTACACCCCTTCTACCAACTTTGCTACTATATCTAGACTGGTTGGTAAGACTGATCACCTCTCCAATCATGGAGGACATACGACATTTGGGACGACTAGCGACCCATCTTCTCAATCTCTGCTAGGCCCAATGTCAAGTTTATACAACCCTGTTGAGTCGTATGAATCAAAACCCTATTTTGTTTCTCCTTTTGGTGTGTAGGATCTAGATGATTTTAATTTGTAAACTTCAATAGAGGGGGCTCTCAAAGTAGACATCCTTCATCAAGTATATCTACATCTTCTATTTCATTTGAGCATGTAAATCATTCTTCTCAAATCCCTGCCATCCCACCCACTTTTGATCCACACCTCGATTTCCTTTCTTCTTTATTCCAAAACCTCAAATTGCACTCCACTTCCACATCCGACACACTAGGAGTTGGATCCTCCATCTTCCCTCCTAACACTTTCTCTTTCTCCACACCATCTTCCACCTTCCCTCACTTCACTGCTACTTTACACCTTGCTACATGTTTTGGGGAAATGCCACCCTTTCACAACATGCCTTCCACATTCCCACAAGTAAGCACTTCCTTTTACCTTGGGACGGCTATGATGGGCATCCTCCTCACTAACTCTAGTCGCTCACCTCTCCATTCATCAACTTTTTGCATGCAAGGATTTCTATCCTCTACTTATATTGCATCATCACACACTCCATGGATCACTCCTACACAAGGATTTCCATCTTCTGCTCCACATGTCCCTCTCTCATCCATAGGCTACTCGTGATCACCGTATCCATGCCTAGTCAATCCATTCCCGCTTTTGGATCCACTATGCACACTTCACTCATACATAGTAGACACTTCGAATTAATTATCGAGTGTACTCCAGTCCCCATGTTGAGAAACAACTTCTTCAATTTCCACACTTCATTTAGGGCTTTGAACTCACAACTCCAAAAAGGGCCGGCATCCACATTTTGGCCACTCTTTCAATGTATGGGCACCACCCTAGACAGCTTATGCTTATAAATAGGCAGTCACTTCATTCATTCTCACCACTCTCTTCAGTCATTCTTCACCATCTTCTTCAGACACCACTTCCCTTCTCTCACCAACCCCTTCAACTGCCGTCACACCCCTTCAAGAGGGCACTGCGATTCGTGACTCATGGCTGCCTTTACCCTTTCTCTTCTACTTCAAGCACCCTGTTCTAGCATCAGGCCTTGTGTTTGGAGCATCTTCCACCTGGCGTCACCATCATCTGCTTGGGTCAACAACCCTCTCCTTTAGGCTCCACCTTCACCTACGTTTTTCAATCTCAAGATCTTCTCCTTGCCTGGCGTCATCATCTTCAGCTTGGCATCTACATCCTAGCCTCTTGCAATAGTCTACATCACCGAACATCAATGATTTCATCACTCGTCTATCACAGGGCTTTTTGCTAGGACCTACGTTTTTTTAGCCTGGATCCCCCTCCATCACTTAGCGTCACCCATCTATCACAGAGACTATTGGGACCTGCATTTTTTAAGCTTGGATCCTCCTCCATCACTTGCCGTCACCCGTCTATCACAGAGGCTATTGGGACGTATGTTTTTGCAACCGGGCTCATCCTCCATCGTCTGGCGTCATCATTATCCACTTGGCGTTAGCATCATCTGAGCTGCTCTCCCTGTGTTCGATAGCTCCAACACTCTCGAATTTGTGTTTTGCTCCCCAAGTCACTGTTGAGAAACCCTTCACCCACAGTTTGCATTTCTGCGTTTTGCGTTTAGGGTTTGCAGCCCCAAAAAGGGGCGCCATCCTAGACTGACTGTGCCTATTTATAGGCTACTCTCTCATTCATTCCTCACGATTGATTCATTCAGTCCATCACCTCTTCTCTCCAGCCTCTCCACTACCATCACATCCCTTCAGGAGGACATTGAGGTTCGTGGTTCATGGCTGTCTTCATCATCTTCCTTGTGCTACGGCACCCTTGGTCCCTTGTATCACATTCACTACATGATTCGGAACTTCATCATTCCATTCATTAGAGTTTCTTCTCTCTTCTCTTCTCTTCTCCATGTTTGCCGAGTTCACTCCGTGTTCCTCCTCGCAAACTCTACTGTCTCACTGGTACGTTATCTTTTGACATGGTATCAAAGCTCTGCTCAAACAGCGGCAAAGATCCTCCACTCCAAGGAAGGCAAAGACCGGTGGCGTGTTCGACATCCACTTCTCTTCTTCTTCTGCCGCATCAACATCTCGTTTTTGCAGGTTTCACGTGTTTTCAGCTTGCTGCCCACACCCCTTTTCACGGAGGACATCATAGTCTCAGCTATCCCTTGTTGTCATCTACAGTCTAGCACCTGTTTCCAGCCTTCCACCCGCAGTTTGCAACTGTGTACAACAAAGCAACTATTGCTGATCACTCTCCATTCAGAAAACAATCTCGTTTTTGCAGATTTCAGGTATTTCAACTTGCTACCCACACACCTGATGCAAAGGACATCGCGGTCCAAGTTGGCCATTGCTGTCTACAACAGTCTGGCGCCTATTACCAACCTATCTCTCTCTCCTACAGGCTGTGCCACCTGCGTTTTTAGTCTTTCTCTCACCTGCTGCCTGCGTTTTTAGTCTTTCTCTCTCCTCACCTGCGTTTTTCTCCTGGTTGCAACCTCTTACTGCTGGTCATATCCTCCTCCCACTAGCAGCTCACTTCCAACCCTTCCACTGCCCTCACACCCCTTGAGGTGGACATTGCAGTTCGTGGTTCTCCCAGATCGAGTACAGGCATATCCTTATGGTTCTCGGCACCACAAAAAGTCTGCCATTCCTCCTATGCATTGCATGATTTCATTATCTATGTACTAGGACACTTGGGCAAGTGAACAATTTCCCCTTGAGAAACACTATCCAAGTGGCACCTGCTGCATGAGCATTCTTCAACATGTAGCATTGCATCTCCACCTCACTCTTCTCTTGTTCCCCTTTTTGGGCCTGAGAGGGGGCGTTGAGAAACCCTTCACCCGCAATTTGCGTTTTTGCGCTTTTGCGTTTTTGCATTTTGCGTTTAGGGTTTACAGTCCCAAAGAGGGGCGCCATCCTAGACTAACTATGCCTATTTATAGGCCACTCCTTCAGTCTGTCACCTCTTCTCTCCAACCTCTCCACTACCCTCACACCCCTTCAGGAGGACATTGCGGTTCATGATTCGTGGCTGTCTTCATCATTTTCCTTGTGCTACAGCACCCTTGGTCCCTTGTATCACATTCACTCCATGATTCAGAACTTCATCATTCCATTCATCATAGTTTCTTCTCTCTTCTCTTCTCTTCTCCATATTTGCCGAGTTTATTCTTCTCTCTTCTCTTCTCTTCTCCATGTTTGCCGAGTTCACTCTATATTCCTCCCCGCAAACCCTACTATCTCGCTGGAACGTCATCTTTTGACACTGGCAGCATCAAAGGATTGCGGTTTGCTCCCTCAACACCTGGTGATCATCTTCCACATCTCTGAAAGCATCAAATTCGCTCCCTCCATAGCTGGTGATCATCTTTCACATCTTTGATGGCATCAAAGGATCCAACATGACATCACACTCAGTATATAAATCTCCACTTTGAGTTTCAATGCCACAACCAATGCTAAGCTTATACAGGGGTTGCTTCATCAGTTTTACTCTCTATTACAACATTTTCCCCTTGTATTTGAGCACTCCAGTCATCTCATTGGCCACTATACAGCATGAGATCGCACTCAGTGTATAAATCTCCACTTTGAGCTTCAAGAATTTTCCATCAAGGAAGCGGATGATCTAAAAGCCAAGTTAGTCGAATAGATGATTACTCGTCGGGTACACCACTACTAGCTCTCCAAAGTCAAACAACAATCAGGTCATATTCTTTTTTAACAAGCTTCATAAAAATTCACTTCATTCAGCACATTATCTTGTTGCCTCGACTGTTGACCTTCTATGAGTTCGAGTGAGAGTCAGCAACGGAAGGACATGAACACAAACAAAAAGGAGGAGAGACAAAAGAAATAAGAAGAAAGAAATCTCCATTGATTGAAGATGAATGCTGAATACAGTAGTAAGGACTAATCAGTCCTTGCACACAACCTAAGCATCAGTGAGGGCACTAGATCAGCCCAAGGCGTCAATGACGGCACCAAACCAGGCTGAGAATGATGATGGCAGCAGCACCAAAGACGGACGAGTATGCTAGAGACACAATGTACAAATCAACAACCTGCAAAACATTAATAAATCTGCCCTAACCAGCCAGATATTAATAGCTAAATGTTGCCAAAACTGACCAACCTACTGTCCACATGGGCAAAAATGGGCCAACCTGCCAAAACTACTGCTGACTGCAGTAAACACAGTCCAAATCCACAAGCTGCCTACAAAAATGATGACATGATAGTATGGATAGTAACATGGCAGTCGCAGTGTAACTGAGGGCAGCAGAGTAACTACAAAACACACAGCAAAAGCACACTAAGCTATCAAAGCTCCCACGTCTATGTTAGACTTTGACAAGAGCTCACAACCTGGAGCTGACAGACTAACAACCCTTAATTAGGCAAGCTAACACCCCCTCTCACATCCTAAGAGTGTTTGAAGACCCAATAATCTCATGTGATGAAGCATAGAAGCCTTGGGTAAAGGATTCGTGAAGAGATCTACTGCATTGTCCCCATGGGACAATAAACCACCAATAACTTGGAATCCACAATCCACTCTTGAACATAATGGTACTAAACCTTAATGTGTTTCGTGCAAGGTTCTTAGTCAAAGCTAGGGCACTCTAGTTGTCCATGTGTAGCTGAATGGGTCCTATTATGGGAAAACCAATCTCCGCCGATATACGACGGAGCCACACTACCTCCATAGCAGTTGAACAAAGAGCATGGTATCCAACCTCTATAGAAGAAACAGCCATAGTAGGCTGCTTCTTACTACTCCACAAGATAGCTCCAATCCAAGGGAGAGAGTAAAACCAGTAGTGGATTGTCTCGAATCCACATCACCGGCTCAATCAAAGTCATGCCAACCAGAAAGAGTGGTCCCCCTCTCCATACATGATTCCATAGGATTGAATCCCTTGAAGATAGCACAGAACGCGCAAAGCAGCTATCCAATGAGCCTGAGTAGGAGTCTTCATGAAAGAACAGCAAAGCCACCACAAAAGCTATGTCGTCCAAGTGTAAATTGGCTAGATCTAGGAGCCAACTAGGCACCTGTGACGGATAGCATCTGGAAGGGGATCATCTGCTACCAAGAGCTTGGACGCAAGGTCCATGGAGCAAGAAATACACTGACAGACGACCATACTGAACTCCAAAAGTAACTCTGAGATGTACATGTGCTAGAAAATAAAGACACCTTGTACCATCTAATAAATCTCCAAACTAAGAAAGAAATACAGAATCCCAAGATCCATCATGTCAAACTCCTATTGTAATACCTCTGGAGTCCAATCAACCTCCTATAGGTCACTCCATGTGGATAATGAGGTCATCAATATACAAGATGGCCAATACACACCTGTCATCCACAACCTTGTAATAAAGATTGGGGTCATGATTCGAACGATGGAAGCCACTCTGTAAGAAGAAGCAGTTGATCTGTTAGTACCAAGCTCAAGGAGCTTGCTTGAGGCCATGCAAGGCCTTCCACAATCTGTAAACATGGTCCACCTTCCTGTGCATAAGAAAACCAGGAGACTAAGAGACATAAATCTCCACCTCCAAGACGCCATTCAAAAGACCAACTTTACATCCATCAAATAAACCTGCCAATGGTGACAAGCAGCTAAAGCCAAGATAGCTCATAGTGAACATCAGATAAGCAAGTACAAAGGTCTCGAAGTAATCCAAACTTGCCTGTTAAGAGAATCCCTTGGCAATAAGTCGAGCCTTATGCTTGTCCAAGGTTCCATCTTTAATATACTTGGTCTTATAGACCCGCTTGACACCAATCACCTTCTACTACTTTGGATGAGGAACTAACTCCCAAGTCTGGTTCTTCTACTCAATAGAACCAAGCTCTACTTGCATGGCACTGCGCCAAACCTCTTGAGCAAGAGCCTCATTAACTATAATAGGCTCATGGTCCTAAAGAGTCTCTGACACGAGGATATAGTTCATGCAGAGTGAACTATCCTGCTGTGGACTTAGATTTGATCTGATCTTCATGGCCCAAGAGGCATCTCGAGAAATTGAGTAACCCCTAAATCTTGCATGAGCCTCTAATACCACCTATGAATGGTGATAGGCTCAACCTACTTTGAAGGAGACCGAGAGGCCTCTGTCAGAAGTGGAGCAACGGTGGAAGCATAAATACGTGCTGAAATAAACTGCTGAAACACAAGACAAAAAGAGAGAAGAAAAGAACACGATACAGATGAGAACTCAGATGTATGCACGCGAGATGGAATCCATATATCTGAATACGAGACAGTCGCATACAGCAGTGAGTCACTGGCTGTGTGGGTACTGGCACTAGCTCCTCTCTCCACAGAGTCTGCAGATGGTGAAATAAAGTGACTCACTGAGGAAGAGCCACTGAGTATAAATAGGCTGAAAAAGTGGGGAGCAATATCCACTGGCATAAAATGCCACACCAGAAAAAAACCTAAAATACCTAATAAAAATGCCCAGCCCAGATCAAGCTCAGACTCACACATGAGCTGACAAATACTCTGCTAACACCCTCTCTCAGATCATGAGTGATCTGATACAATACAATAGTACAATGAAAAGGGATCAAAAACTATACAACATAGAACCACCAAGTAGAACCATGGATACCCAAGCAGTGGGTGATCAAGCCACCACCAAGGTACCTCGGAGAGAACCTGATGTCGATGTCGATCGTACCAAACACCTGAAAATAGAGAAGAGCATAGCATGTCTCTGTGTCTATCACCAATGTCTCGCAGTAGCATACAAGACCAGCCTGTCAAAAATGCCTCTGAACATAGGTGACCATGGAGTCCCTGCCTTTGGCCAGACCGCCAAAGTATCCCCTCATGTGAGCTCCAGACGAAAGCCTCCCGCTCTCTGTCAGATAACCAGCTCAGCATGAACCTGGATGTCAATCCCAGCTCCAGGATTTGATTCTGCCAGACTGAAGTCGATGCGTCAGGGACGTCCCTCTCTGGAACCTGTGCACCTGTATAGAAATATAGATGAGGCGCGGATGCCCCATCTGAACACCCGCTCACACTCCCTCTCTGGCACAAGAGAGTCGTGAGGAATGACCTCATCACCACCACTAGAAAGCAGCCGAGGAAGGGGCCACCAAGCCCTTCCCGCGATCCAAAGAAGAGGATCCCTTCCGCGCCTTGGACTTCACCTTTGTCGGAGGATCGGAGTCGGAGTCTGATGAAGGAGAGGACTCATCGGTAGAGTCAGCATCCCGCTTCGTCGTCTGCTCCTTCTTCCTGGAAGCCGCTAACTTCTTGCAGTTCTTCCGCAAATGTCCCTTCTTGCCACAGTGGTAACACTGGGCCTTCGACTTCGTCTTCCCGTTACCCCTCTCTGAAGCTACATAAGCCTCACCTCCATAATGTGCCGGAAGCCGCCCCTGTAATCTCAAGGATGCCTCATGCTCAAGAAGCATCGAGGACATATGTGTAAAACTGACAGGAGTCGATGATGTCTGCGCTCGCAAAGCATTGGCCACTCCATCAAACTCCGGGGGGAGCTTGTAGAGGACCATCCCGACAAGATACACCTCGGGAAGAGCAGATTGCATGTGCCGAAGCTTGTCCTGTACCTGCGTAACACGAAGAAGAAAAGACTGAATAGTATCTTTCGGCTCAAACTTCATCTATTGGAGCTGGCCATAAAGTGTGACGGCCCGCATGGTGGAAGGTGCCTCGTACATCTGCTGCAACTTCTGCCATACTTCAGGAGATTTCCTACAGGAGGTAACCGCCGGTAAGACCGCTTTAGAAATACACCGAAGCAACGCCGAGTAAGCACGGGCATCGTCCGAGTCCCATGTGAGCACCACTTCCTCATGGTTGTCCTCATGAAAGTCTTCAGGAAGAGGAAAAGGACGGAGAGGTCGAGCAATAGCTCCACAGACGATGTACCATAGCCGCTTCTGCACAAACCAGGCTTTCATGACAGCACTCCATGTGAGATAATCAAGTCCATGTAACTTATCATCAGTGAAAGTGCACGGAGGAGCCATAAGGAGAGGATAAGAAGAGAAGTAGAGAAGAGATGGAATTTAGAGAGGAAACACAGCCAAAACACAAGCACAGACTACACAAAATGAGAGTTCACATGCAATATAACCCAAAATCTGATCAATAGAAGACAAAATCTGCTGCAAAAAGTTAAAAAATCAGTCAAAAACTGCCAAAAACAGTAAAAACGGCCTGAATTAACAGTCACCTAGCCACGAGAGACACTGAATCAGCAAAACGCAGGCTGTAAACTGGAGAAAAACAGGTAGAAAACTATCGCCAGCAGCTGCAGATGAAAAACGCAGGCAGCAGAGGGTGCGTAGGCAGCAGGCGATGGCAAAACTGCAAAAAACGCAGGCTGAAAACAGCCCCAAAACAGGTCGCCTGGCTGCGACAGCAGTCGTCTGATCAGCAAGGGCACAAAACAGTCCTGAAATCAACAAGAAAACACAGCAGAAACACAAATCCTGAAAACTGATACCATGTCAGAAGTGGAGCAGAGGTGGAAGCATAAATATGTGCTGAAATAAACTGCTGAAACACAAGACAAAAAGAGAAAAGAAAAGAACACGATACAGATGAGAACTCAGATGTATGCACGGGAGATGGAATCCATATATCTGAATATGAGACAGTCGCATACAACAGTGAGTCACTGGCTGTGTGGGTACTGGCACTGGCTCCTCTCTCCACAGAGTCTGCAGATGGTGAAATGAAGTGACTCACTGAGGAGGAGCCACTGAGTATAAATAGGCTGAAAAAGTGGGGAGCAATATCCACTGGCATAAAATGCCACACCAGAAAAAAACCTAAAATACCTAATAAAAATGCCCAGCCGAGATCAAGCTCAGACTCACACCTGAGCTGACAAATACTCTGCTAACAGCCTCTGGTCCTATAAAGAGCACCTGTCTGTGGAAGGGACTCCCCCTCGTTAAGGGAAGGTAAATCCTCTTCATCAAATGAAGAAAGCTCCCCCTCAGATAGCTCAATCCCCCCAAAAGAAACTGAAGGAGATGAACAAGGGGTAGAAACACTCGATGACAAGGTAGAAGATGAAGGAGCTATCAAGGGTCGAAGGGGAGAAGAAATGAAAGGGGCTAATGGTGGAGGGCTTTCAATCAATGACACAGAACCACATGCAATAGAAAAACAAACAATTGGATCTTCGGAGCCTGCAACCTCATCGAAGATCACATCCCTCCACACCTCCATCTTTCGAGTCTTTGAGTCGTAGAGCTGATAGCCCTTTGTGGTTGTGCTATGGGCCACAAAGACAAGCTTTTTCGACCTGGGATCAAGTTTACTCCCTCTTTGCTTCTTGTCCACATGGACATATACCTCACATCCAAATATGTGAAAGTGGGATACAAAAGGCTTCTTCCCAAAGCAGGCCTCATAGAGAGTCATATCCTGCACTATCGAAGTAGGGAACTTGTTGCGGATATGTACCATGGTAGCCACAACCTAACCCCATAAGTGTTGAAATATTTGCAATTACACCTACTTTAGTCCCTTTGTGAGGAGCACTAAGGGCTCAGGACCAGAACCCCATATGCACAGTAGGAGAAAGTACCACTACTCTAATCCTATAAAGCATTGTACTTGCACTCTTTTTCTAATGCAATGATAGTACTCTTTTCTTTCCAGTAAAGTGTCATGTCACTGTCAATACACAAGATTGTGTTTATGAGTCCAAGTCTCAACTTGGAACCTAATTCACTTGTGTAACAATTTGTCCTTGTCAGGGTCAATGTCTTCATGAGTTTCCTTTTTCTCTTTCAACCTCCATAGCTTCCACATCTGCCATCATGCTCTAGATCCCGTGTATTTTAACATGGTATCAGAGCTTAGCAGAGCATGGCTTAACATGTCTCAGGTCTCTTCTCTACTTCTTCAGCTCCTCTTCAACCCTGGACAACTCAAGTTCAGTGTATGACCTCATTTTTCAACCCCATCCTCAGTCAAAGCTTGTGGCAGCCATAGCCAATCTGCACCCTGCCTCCTTGGAGCCCTTGGATCTCTTCATAGAGACCATTTCAGCTCAAGATGTCTTCTGGAGATCTCTTCATCACCTCATGGCGCAGCTCTCTGGCACGTTAAACAATAGCATTGATGATCGTTGGCCTCAGCATTGCTGAAATTGATTGCGCTGTCCAGAACTGCGCTTCTGGCTGGTCATACAATCCATGTGCTTCGCCTGCGTCACAATGTCAGACAAGAGCATAGGGCTTTCAAAGCTCGACAACTAAGGCACCTTCTCACCAAAGATCTCATCAAGATATTGCTGCGTCGGGCTGTTGCAAAGAAAAAACCAGTGGCTGCAGTAAATCCTAAAGTTGAGAAGCCATAGCTTTTGAGCTCAAGCTCAAAACCACTTCATTTTTCTAGCTATTCTTAGTCAAGTGGAGTTCCTGCCACTTGAATTAGAGTTCTTACTCAGTAACCAGCACACATTTGGGTAACAAATCGCTGAGGAAAGATCTTGTAGACTTGAAGCAAGCAACAAAGCTTAACATCAAGTTCAATCTCATAGCACCTACATAGTGTGTTTTTCACACTACCATTGTTTGTGTCTCTTAACACATTAAAAATCAACTCTACTACTGAAAAATTTCAGAGTTTCAAGATTGAGTCTCAATGGAAATTATGAAGACCAAGGGTTGAAAGATCTTGAAGGATTTTCTGAAAGGTTAAAGATTCAAGGACATAGTGTCCATTGACACTCATCTAGTGCTTCTTGGCACTTATACTCAACTCCTCTACTGCTGAAATCTAGTGCTGATTTGCTATTGCTCTAACCTTCTAACATAGGAAAAGACTCTCCAACTACTCGCATCAAAGGAGTCGGGTTTCATACCTGGCAGACCCGCATCAAACTCATCCTGATGAAGAAGGGCCTCTGGGGCATTACCACTGGAAAAGAAAAGAAGCCCCGTGATGCGGATCTTGTTATCACTTGGCAAAAGAACAATGATAAGGCTCAAGCCATTATCAAACTGGAGCTAGACGACAGCTATATCCACCATGTAGACAACTGTGAGACCTCACAGGATACATGGAAGAGACTTGACACTTTGTTCAGTGCACAGTCTAAATCATCAAAGTATGGTCTCCTAATTGAGTTTTTCAAGCTTGAAATGAAGTCCAACACATCACTTGCCACGCATGTAAATTACATGGAAGGCCTTCTAACCCAACTTGTAAGAATCAACATTAAAATGGAAGAAGATGTTTGCATCGGTGTTCTACTTAAGAGTTTGCCTCCTGAATATAATAATGTATTAACAACTTTAATTAACATGCCAAATCCTGAACTTGTTCATATCGAGGCATCACTGTTAGAGGAGGAGGAGAAGCTAAAAAACTAAGGAAGAACCAAGTACCTCTAGAGATGAACATACATTATATGTTGGCAACAAGTACAAAGGCAAGAAGGATCAGCTCTTTTGTGATTTTTGCAAAAGGACTGGACACACTGAGAAGTTCTGTCACGCCAGAAAGAGGTCCCAAAAGGCCTATCTAGTTGCAGTCAAAGAATAAGAAGAAAACAGAGCAAAGGAAAAAGAAGAAGAAGAAGAAGACCACCAGGAGAAGGACAAACCTCATCAATCATTCTATTCATATAGACTTTTTTAGTTTTATATTTCCTAGCCCTAATGCCTCAAACATAAACTTGTAAACTCCTTAGTTAGCCTTGTACTACAACCTCTGTACACTTTGTGAAGCCCCTCCTACAGCCTCTAGATGCCATCATTTTTGTGGTACCCACACTTAGCCTTTTCTGTGAAGACAGCCTCTAGTGTTTTGCCATGTTTATGGTGTGTCCACACTTTGCAGGTATTGCTTTCACTAAAGCCTCTATACACTTTGTGAGGCCCCTGCTACAGTCTCTGGATGTCCATCATGTTTGTGGTACCCACACTTAGTCTTTTCTATGACAACCTCTGGTGTTTTGTCATGTTTATGGTGTGCCTATACTTTGCAGGCATTGCTTTCACTAAAGCCTCTATACACTTTGTGAAGCCCTTGCTACAGCCTCTGGATGTCCATCATGTTTGTGGCACCCACACTTAGCCTTTTCTGCGACAGCCTCTAGTGTTTTGCCATGTTTATGATGTGCCCACACTTTACAGGTATTGCTTTCACTAAAGCCTCTATACGCTTGTACTTCTGGTTGTGATTGAGAAGGGGTGTCGAAATATTTGCAATCACACTTACTTTAGTCCCTTTGTGAGGAACAGTGAGGGCAAATCCTATAAAGCATTCTACTTGCACTCTATTTCTAATGCAATGATAATACTCTTTTCTTTCCAATAAAGTGTCATGTCACTGTCAATACACAAGATTGTGTTTATGAGTCCAAGTCTCAATCTTGGAACCTAATTCACTTGTGTAACAATTTGTCCTTGTCAAGGTCAATGTCTTCGTGAGTTTCCTTTTTCACTTTCAACCTCCATAGCTTCCACATCTGCCATGCTCTAGATCTCGTGTATTTTAACAATAAGGAATGGGAAAGACTCCTATGCTCCAATATTGATTGGGCTATTTCAAGCATAGTCTAATTGGTACGGTCCACCACACCATTCTCTAATTGTGCAGTACTACTCGTACACCATGAACTTTGAAAGAGGTTTGCATCTCCACAAGCACCTTCCACTAACAAAAGTAGGAGCATGCCATGCTCTTGCACTCCAAGAAGTATAGCCACACATGACGACTAAAGTTGTCCACAATCGGCACAAGGTACTTGGCCTTCCCAAGGGAGGCCGTGTCCATAGGTCTGCAAAGGTCAGTATGAACCAACTCAAGCAATGTCGAAGCCCTCCGAGTAGTAACCTGTGGATAAGATTGCTAATGCTACTTGTCCCTCAAGCAACTGGGGCAAAGAGTGTGAACAGGGGAAATCTAAAAACCCCTCCACCATCTTCTTTCGAGAAGCCCATCGAATAGCATCAAGGTCTAAATGCCCATAACTAGCATGCCAAAGCAATCCAAGCTTGTGGGGAGAGCATGCAACAAGAACTACAAGTAGATAAAGCTCCTATAGATACATCCTCCAAGGTGACCGCATCTTGGTTGAAGATGACTCGGGAAACTAGTTGTGTAACACCATAAATAAACAAGAGATTAAAGTCCAAATCTCACACATACAGACATTGGCCAAAGGAGTATACCAATTGGGTAATAGGGGAATGGTCCCCACTCCTTCCATGGGGAGGAAAGAGTTGTCACCAATGGTGAGGGATGCCCCTTTGGATCTCATGTCTTGAAGCCAATCCTGGAGGTAAGTCATGTGGAAAGAGGCCCCACAATCCATGAGCCAAGGTTTCTCCACACAGGAAGAGGCAAGTGATATATCCTCCACCTCGAACAAGTGGATGAAAACAAACTCGGTGGTAGTAGGTGTAGCCTTCCAATCCTTGGGCCCATCCTTAGGCTTCAAATGGGGATACTTCTGCCAACACTTCTCCTCTGAATGAGTGCCCTTGCTGCAATGGGGACACTCGAGCTTCTTCTTGGAATCCTTTGAATCATCCATCTTGTCCTCTTGTTTCTTAGCCTGAGGCTTCCCATTTTTCTTCCCTCCCCCCAAACCTACTATAAATGCCTTCGTGGAGTCGAATCCACAGGAGCCTTTATCTCTAAGCCTATCGTCATGCTCCAAAACTAGCGGGGCAAGGTACTCCAAAAGAAATGTATCTCAAGTTCTCGAATTCAAAAGACTGGTGTAGAATACATCAAACGTTAGAGATGGCAACTGGGTCAAAAGAATCATGGCCATGTCCTCCAAAGATATAGTCTATCCAAGAGATGCAAGCTCATCTCTCATGTCCTCCAATTTGCTGATATGGTCCTTCATGGAAGAAGAATCATCGACTCTGAGCATCCAAAGCTTTTTCTCAAGGGATATGCGATAGGCAAACATCTTTTGACGATAGAGAGATACTAGCTTCTTTCAAACCTCCGTGGTAATCTTCAATTCGCGAATATCGACTAGGACACAATCCATCAGGCTCATAAAAAGAAAAGATCTAGCTCGTGATTTAAGTTGATCCCATAAGGCAACACAATCCGTTGTTGATCCCACTTTAGGATCCTCCACAAAACAAGGTACAAGATGAGAAACAAACTTCCAAAGGTTGAAGGTATCGAGAATACACTCCACCTTACATGACCATAATGAATAGTTGCATCCAAGTAGACCTCCTTGGGCAAAGAAAGAAGTACGAGTACCTACACTAAAGTTGCCATAGGAGGCATCTTAAGACCATGGTGACAGCTCTTTGTGTGAAACATGTAGGGAACAAGATATGACTACCGTACAAACAAACTTGGTGACCTCTGTTCTCCCCGGTCTTCGCAAGAACTAGTGTGATAATCTCTCTATCTTTCAAAGGAATGATAAGAGACCTCATCCTCCATAGATAGCCCCTCAGAGAGTGAAATCATACAGGTTCGTGAGAGAAATGATGTAGATGGTCCGCCGAGAGGAGAAAAGCTATTGTTTGCACAATATGATGATGGGGATGGTCAAATGCCACTCAGCAAAACGCAAATGTTGACTATTTCCTGTTGATGGAGAATGTCACTTGCAGCAAATCATTGATGTAGAAGGCTACCTTAATAGTCTAGGAATGTCACCTCACCCCAGGTCAACTTTGAGTCCTAACGTTTGGTGATGATACCTTGTGAGAGTGTGGAATGGAAGGACACAAAGATAGAGAGAAAGAAAGAGAGAGAAAAAAAATAAGAAGGAAGAAATCTACACTGACTAAAGATGAATGCTGAATACCACACTATGGACTGATCAATCCCTACATCAGCCCAGGTGTCAATGAGGGCACCAAATCAAGCTGAGAATGATGATGGTAGCAGCAATAGCAAAGAAGATGGAGAAGTATGTTGGAGAAAATGTGTGCAAATCAGAAACCTGCAAAACATGAATAAACCCCCCAGCCACCCAGCTATTCGTAGCTGAATATTGCCAAAACTAGCCAACCTGTTGTCCACATGGCAAAAAATGGGTCAACCTACTAAAAATAGTGCTTACTGCAGTAAATGCAGTCCGACTCCACAAGCTGGCTGTGGAAATGATGAAATGACAGTATCGATGTTGACATGGTAGTCCTGATGATGATGCGGCAATCACAGTGACTAAAGGCAGCAGAATGATTGGAAAACACACAACAAAAGCACACTAAATTGTCAGAACTCTCATGTCTCCATCAAACTCTAACAAGAGCTCACGACAAGGAGATGACAACCTAAAGACCCTAAAATAGGCAAGCTAACAAGGGTTCCTACCCTTTCTTAGTATTTTACAAGTTTCAACACTTGTCTTCAAAATTAGCCTCCCTTCCTTGTGCATGTTAACAATATTTTATGAAGAATAAAGTCAAAGAAGATTGAAGCGCAAGTGCCAAATTTATTTTATGGTGAATTATTACTTTGGAGCTTCAATCTATTATTTTTGGGCACTTATATTGTTTTGTACTTCATGGACATCACATTATATTCACGGATATATTATTCTATAAGAGCAAGTCTCACTCCCATGCACATTGTATTATCACCCACACTTGTATTTGTCACATTTGCAAAACTTGTGTGGGTTACGCACATGGATTTGTGATTCGAATAGTGTACGCTAGGTCTATTTAGGTTAAGGACAAAGCATGCTTCAAGGATTGACCGGCCTAGATCCCACAGAGGGGATAGGATGTCTAAGAAAGGGTGCTAACCCTAATTCACAGTTGTGGAAATCCTAAAACGCAAAAAGGGCGCAAACCCTAAGATGCAAAGTGGGGCGCAAATCCTAAAACACAAATGGGGTGCCATCTTAGAGAAATAACCTAACCCTAGCCCTAATCGTGGTCTATATAAGGGTGGGAGGTCTCCATTGTATTTACCCTTTTGACACATCCACGCTGCAAAAGCTCTATCAATACAACCATTCAATCTTTCCATTCTATCATCTTCTCTTCATTGTTGAGAATAACTGAGGGATGTGTTGAGCAAGGGGCTAAGGGAAAGTGAAGCTTTATATCTTCTTCTTGCTTTTCTTCTTCTTTTTCCCATTTCTTTGTAAGAGGGTTGAGTTTGGAGTAGTGTATGAGTTGTGAGATTGTGAGAGAGTGAGAGAGTGAGAGAGTGAGGGATCCAGAGAGGTGAAGCCCTTCTCTATCTTCTTTTTCTCTTTCTTCTCCATCTTTTTCTCTCATCATTGGTATGGTCGATGGTGGATACAAAGAAGAGACTGCATCGAATCATATTGTTTGGACCATGGAACCATCTTCGAGCTTTCAAGCATTCGGACCACAATGCAGGAAGGTAAGTTGGTGAGTTCACTACACCTCAAAGCTAGTCTTGTGTACTTGCTTTCTTGGGATAGAGAGAGGGATGCATGGTTAGTTAGAGTGGAGTGTTGAGAGACAAGGTGAGAGATTGTCACCAAAGTAAGTTGCAGTTCTGAAATAATAAAAGTCCATCCAATGTCCTAACCGTTGTGCATTTAGCCAACACGACCTAGAATACTAAACTTGTTGAGGTTCTCTCCTTTTGTGTGGGTAAATAGGAGGCTTGTGCATAAGTGTAGAAGAGAATGGTGGGGTATCGATTGTCCATGTTTGTGGCTACCATACTCTAAAATCCATGCGGCTAGGTTAGGAAGGCCGAATCGGAAGGACCCAATTCATGGGATTAAAGAGTGCAAACGTTGGATTTGTTAGAATAGAGAAAAACATAGAACACAAATGCAAGAACACAAAAAACTTAAAATGAAAAACAAAAAAGGCAAAACTCGTACTCTTCTTGTCGAACATCTTGTGTCGCAATGTTAGAAGCCGATGGTTCATCTTGCTTGCCTTGTCAATGGTTGCATGTATTCATGTTTGAAATCCGGTCACCGGTATAGCTTACTCTTGTGGTCTTCTTCTAAGGTAGAAAAATAAAAGAAAAGAAGAAGAAGAGTTCGAGAAGAAGTAATAGAAGAATAGATGAGGAAAGAAAATGAAAAATAGAAGAAGTAGAAGAAGAATAGAGAATAGAGAAGGAGATAGAAGAAAAGAGGAAGAAGCAAGAGCAGAGAAGAGTAAAAGAAGAGCAAGGAAAGCAAGGTAACAAGGAGAAAGAAAGTGATCGCTTGATAGGTTGGAGGAGTTGTAGGGAAGACGTAGCCACCATTTTGATAAAGGAAGTAATTATTTATGCAGCATTATAAAACTAGGTAAGCCGTCTGCAATCAATGCAAAAGAGAAGGCCACACTGTTAAAGACTATCCCAACCTAACGATGTCCAACCTATGAAGATCTACTAGGGTTTGTACTAAGAAAAAAAACCATGTAAGACCAAGACAGCAACACAAAGACTCAGACAAAGACAAGCAAAACTCGAATCCTAAATGCAAATCGCAAAATGCAAAAGCTCAAAACTCAAACAGAAAAGAGAAGAAACTCTAAAGTGAATGATTGTTGTAAATGAATATAAGAGTGTACAAAATGCCCAAGGGCAGAGCAATGCACTATCAAAGAGTGACGTCCACCAAAGACGGATTCTAAGTGCAGTGACCACCGGTTAGGGTGCAAAAGTCCAAGCAAACACCAAATGCTGATCATCGAAGAGTCACATGATTAAGGCAACAACAAGGAAGGTGCTTGAAGCACAAGGCAGCAACACGAAGCTGCAAATGCATTTGTAGGATGGCCACCAGCAGGGAGAAGATGGTTGACAATAGGGATAAGATGGTTGCCAACTATCACCTGGGGCTGAAAAGGCCAAACGCAAACTGTAGGACTAACGCCTAATGATGAGGGAGAACTACCACATGTTGCCTGGCTAATGGAGAGTTGAGCGTACAAAGGAGGCAATTTGTGGGCTGGCAATGGTAGATGGACCACAATGGTAGGCAACCTCTTTATTTATGGATGTTGAAGGGTATCCCAAAAATCATGTTTTTGGGAGACCACTCAAAACAAAGGAAATAGTTATCTTATCGGAGTTCAAGTAATTATCCCAGAGAGGACAGGGCATAGGACAAAGGGTACTCATTGACTTCCTAATGGCCTACCGAGCCCAAAAAAGGCAAATGGAACCACATTGAACTTTTCTTTTTCTTTTGTTTTTAAATTGTGGTGAAAAGTTAATTTTAAGAGGGTGGCCGCCAATTAAGTAACAGTCACCTTGAAGACAAGAGTAGGGATGGTACACCCAACACATCACAAAACAATACAAACTCATTGAACTTTTCTTTTTCTTTCTTTGTTTTTAAATTGTGGTGAAAAGTTAATTTTAAGAGGGTGGCCACTAATTAAGTAACAGTGACCTTGAAGACAAGAGTAGGAATGGTACACCCAACACATCACAAAACAGTACAAGCTTACCCAACCACTTAAGAATGTCCATGACGAGGGAAAGGTGATGAAGTATCCTAGGAAGAAGGATGGCAATGTAATTTGCTGGTGGAAACAGCTTAGAATCCGTCTAGGGATGCTCTACACAATGGGATACACAACATACTATTTGTTGAAGAATGCTCATGCAATAGGTGCCACTTAGACAATGTCCGTTGTGGAAAAATTGTTCACTTGCCCAAGTGCTCTAGTACAAAGATGATGAAATCATGCAATGCATAGGAAAAGATACAACAAGGGGGAAAGGCTGATGTCGAAGACAAGTGCCGAAACCTGTAGAATACCAAGAAGGGTGGAAACCCCCTCTCAACCTAGATGTCGATACCAAAAAAGGAAGAGGAGCCTGAGGATATAAATCTTCATGTGGTACCGAGTACCATGTGGATGAAGATGATGAAGCATCCTACTAGAAGAGCAAGGATAGAAGTCATCAACATGATAGCATCAAGAGAGATGTTACACAATCCACTGTGGGAGGGGAAGCCTCCATGCTAATATAAGAGCAAAACTCCACATAGATGGAACCATGAAAGAAACCGTACACAGCTTCTATCTCCAGCTCAAAAAGGACGAGTGCAAGCCGATATGCTAGTAGAAGTTTGAAAAGGAAAAGGCTAAGTGTGTGGCCACCATTGTGTACAACGAGGTGGAAAAGTGATACTAGAAGGTGCAGTGGATGCCCTAGGAATGGATGCATAAAGTGCAATAGGTGAGCCACTAGCGGACCAATCAACCAATCCTTTAGAAGTAGTGAAGGAGATAGGTTGCTGAGACTGTCTGCGTGCCACATGTCCAATAGCCACTCACGCAAACGGAGCAAACAGTACAGCAGCAAGAGACGTAGCCCCATTGGACTAGCCAACCGGAGTGGAGAAAGTCGCAGCAATCTGCTGAGATTTTCTAGATGAAAGACCTTGGGCCTCGGTATGACACTCCTCATCCACATGGCCCGATCTCTGGCAATGTGTGTAAAACCTATTTCTCTTAGAAATTTGCTACCAACTGGATCATGTTTCTTTGGTTTCGTCAAAGCTTGTTTTGGCTTGCCTTCACATCTTGCAAGTTCTTGCCACTAGTGGTCTTCCCTCCCAAACAAGAAGCAACCAGCCCTCACTTCTCTAAATAAATGTGTGTGGAAGACTTCTTATAGACTTGATCATATGGCCTCGCATAACGCAAAAACTGACACTCAAACTTGTAGAAGGTCGACAATCTAGGTAGTGAGATAATGTGTTGGATAAAATGGAAGTATTTGTCGAGTAGCTTGTTCAAGAAGAACATAACGTAATCATCATTTGGCTTCGGAAAGCTAGTAGTGGCAAACTCGACTAGTAAATGCCAATACTCAACCAACTTGACTTTCAGATCATCCCCTTCCTTAATGGAAAACTCTTGAAGCTCAAAATTAAGATTGATACATCAAGTGTAATCTCAAGTATCATAGCAGTCAATGAGATGACTCTAGTGCTCAAATGCGAAGAAAAATAATGTAATTGAGAGTGGAATTCAGAAAGTGACACCTGCATTAACTCAACATTGGATGCGGCATTACAGATTCTTCATTGATGAATGTGATCAAAGTGAGCTAATCGAGAGTCCAAACTTGGTACAATGATGAGGTCCCAAAGTCCTTGAGATTCAGGCACTTGTTGCATGGAATTCGACCAAGTGATGAAATTCGAGCCGCAAAAACGAGTCTTATCCGTGAAGACCATTTTGACCATTGCAACAGGAGCAATAGTGCTAGGAGATGGAGAAGATGTATAATGGGGATAGGGTGGATAGGGTGGATAGGGTGAATAAGAAGGTAGAGTGGAGTACACTTGGTAAGGAATCCAAAGTGCCCACCATGCATACGAGAAGTATGCATAGCAAATCCAAATGTGGAAATGGGTGAACTGGGAAGAGGTATGGTGACCGCCTAAGGAGCCCATGGTGGAGGGATAGAGACACAGAGAGGAGAGTATGAAAATCCATGCGTACGAGTGACCCAAGGGATGTGTGACAAGAATCCATAAGCAGAGGATGGATATCCCTACGTTTGAAAGGTCGTGTGGGGGGTTTTGTGAGTGTCCAGGATAGTGAGGGGGATGCCCATCACAACCATCCCAAAATGGAAGGATGTGGTAAAGTGGGGATATGTGAAAGGTACAGTATTAAAGGGTGACATTCCCCCTAACAATGCACCAAGAGGTGGAGTGATTGGAGGATAGATAGACGGTGGGATGGAGAAAGCGAAAGTATTAGGAGCAGAGATGAAAGATCCAACCCTTGGTGTGCTTTGAGCAGAAGTAGAATGTAATCCAAGATTTTGAAATGAGGATGTAAGTAGATCAGAATGTGGAGAAGACAGTGGTGGAATGATAGGGAATTGAGAAATGTGGTTTACTTGCTCAAGTGAAACAGATGGTAGAGATATACCTGATGAAGGGTATCTCCTTCAAGAGCCAGAGCCTCCTCTATTAAAGTTAATATACCCAAAACCATCTAAATCTTGCATACTAAAAGAAGAAACAAAGGAGGGTTTTGGCTCATACGACACTCAAAAGGGTTATACGAACCTGACACAAGACCTAGCGGAGATAAAGGAGATGGATCACCAAATGTGCCAAACATCATCATTCCTCCAAGGTCACAGAGATTGCTAGTCTCACCAATCGGTCTAGACAAAGTAGTAGCACACGTTGGAGGAGTGTAAACCGAACTGTACGTGATGGCAAGTACTCTTCAAACTCTTCATCTATAAGATGACCAAAATGAGAACAAAAAGATAGTAAAGATGAAGGTGTGTCTATCTCCTCCTTGAGACCATAATGCATTTTCAAAGTCTCCAATGGTGGAGAAGCCTGATAGGACATCATAGGATCCGAAGAAGGTACCTAAGACATTAGCAGTCAAAATCGAGTCCTGTTGAGTCTCGCACAAAGACTAGCCTCCACAATCACCACAGGATACTCTTTAAAAGAGCATCGGCTCTCATACCATGTGAAGATATGCTAGGGTTTGCAATGAGGAAACACATGTACAACCAAGATGTGTTTGTTTGTTAAGAGATGGATCCCAAGTGCAGTGACCACCGGTCAAAGTGTGGAAGTCGAGAAAAAACACCAAACGCTAATCACCGGAGGGTCAAATGACTAAGGCAACGGTAGGAAAGGTGCCTGGGATAAAGGGTAGCAAGAGGAAGCTGTAAACGTAGCTGTAGAATGGCTGCCAACAGTAGAGAGAAGATGGTCGCCAATAGGGAAAAGATGGTTGCCAATTGCCGCTTGGGGATCAAAAGGCCAAGTGCAGATTGTAGGGTTGACGCCTAATGATGAGAGAGGGCTGCCACCTATCGCCTAGCTGATGGAGAGTCGAACGCGCGGAGGCAATTTGTGGGCTGGCGATGGTAGATGGACCAAACACAGAAAACTAGTGAGAGCATGCACTGAAGGAATGAGATCTAATGGTGGGCAACCTATCTATTTATAGATGTTGAAGGGTGCCCCAAAATTTAGGGTTTTAGGTGACCACTTAAACTCTCTCGAACTATGCACCAAATTTGCATTTTTCATTAATTAAGCGTGTTTTGGGGCTGTTTAAAAATGCTAATCAATTGTAAAGCATATTTTAGCTCAACACAACCTTGCAACTACTACCAAAACCAAGAAAGCCCCAAAACTTGAGAAAGAATTGGATGTAGCTAATGCCTTTATGGACCCTCATACCCCAAAGATTGGCGTTTGGATAGAAGATTACTTCATTGCAAGTGCGTTGATAGACAAAGGTTCCTCAATAAATATAATGATTGATGTAACAATGAGAGATTTGGGCATATAAGGCATACAACCAACTCAGTGGCTCATCAAACTGGCAGATCAAAGCACAATCAAGCCTTTAGGCATTCTCCCATATGTCAACACCACAATTGCAAGACAAGATTACTAGCTAAAGAACTTAGCAATGAAGCCAAACTTTTATGGGACCTCTTACCCCCTATTGCTAGGAAGATAATGGTTGTTTGTAGCATAAGCAAAACGGATTGGTTCGAAGGAACCCTAACCCTAGGCAAGGGACCCAATAAAGTAGTGTTGCAGCTCCTCGATTCACAGAGAGAACATGGATCCACCTCCATAGAAGTCTCATTTGACTCTTTCAACGAAGCCACAGATGGCACATCGACACAAGATTTTGTCAAGTAAATCTTTCCAAAGAAACCTAGAGTGCAATCCCTGATAGTGGGCACTGTAAGCCATCTCCCAAAAGAAGTAAAGTCATTGTCGATGGGTGAATCTCTCCCGCCTGAACCAAGAACGAATCCTGCTCTCCCTGTTATATGGCCATAGCAAAGCCAAAGACAGAATCAGAAGATGTAACAAAGAGCATGTTCTTCTCTTATAGAGCCATAACAAAAGTATAGAAAAAATCAAAGAGGAAGATTATGCAAGTGAAGATCCAAGTTCTAATAGTAAAGAGGAGAAATCTGTCCAATCTAAAGAGGATACAACTAAAGATCAAGTTCTAGAGACCTCAAAAGCTAAAGATCTCATGTCGGATTAAATGACGAATGACGGTACCCTTTAGGTCAATTAATGGTCCACGAAGCATATAGAAGATGTATAAAACAAAGATCAAGCAAAAGAATATTTCCTTTACCAATGGTGTCGCCCTAATCTATCCTTCTCCAGAAAGGATAATGATGATGCACTGTGCCAACAAGCACCAATGCCGCAACAGAAGAGAAATCAAATGGGTCCTTGTTATATGACATTCCTAAACATATCCTCAGAATACGAGTCCTTGGATCAAGAAGTGATTATTCCACAAACCAAACCAAAAACAACCCTTATACCATTTCAACATCCAAAGTATCACAACAATTGCACCCAAAGACAAAAGCAACTAATTCCAATGAATCATCAAGAGAGGAAGCTACTTCCTTGAAGGAGTTAGATCTATATCCAAAAACTGTCCGTGGAACCTTTATTAGAGAAGTGGAAGGTAAAAAGCGATTAACTTTTATTGATACGGATGGCACTAAACATCATCTACAAGTGGGTACGAGTCCACCCAACTAGGAATCCTCCATACATACTGAAGGATAACTTGGATGTGTTTGCATGGTCTTATAAAGATTTAAAGGGAGTTGATCCCACTGTGTATCGACACCACATTGATCTACAGCCAAATGCCAAACCTGCGATCCAACACCAATATAGAATGAATCCAAATTACTTAGCCTTGGTAAAACTGAGCTACTGAAACTCTTGGAAGCTAAGTTCATCTACCCAATATTCAACAGTGAATGGATTTTACCCATGATGGTCATACCCATGAATAAGTGTGGATTTTTGGAAGTTGAATTCCAAGACAAAGCAAGATCATTTCCCTATCCCTTTCGCAGACCAACTATTGGATACAGTCACAAGACACTAGCTCTATTCTCTTCTAGATGGACTCACTCGATACAATCAAGTTTAGAATGAAAAAGAAGATCAATCAAATACAACCTTCACAACAAAATGGAGCAGCTATGCCTACAAGGTGATGCCATTTGGGCTCTATAACGCTCCTATCACCTTCCAACGAGTGATAATGAGCGCTTTCCAAAACCATTTCCGTGATTTTATTGAGATCTAACTAGATGACTTTTGTGTCTATAGCCTACTTTGCAAGCAATGGGGACACCTACAACAGTGATTTGATCACTGTTGGGACTAGGAATCTCCCTCAACCTCCACAAAAGCATCTTCGAAGTTTTCTCAGGAGTTCTATTGGGCCACAATGTTTCTACACAGGGGATAGCAACAAATCAGCAAAGATTAAGAAGATTGCTGCCCTAACTACACTAACTCGTCTTAAATAGTTAAGAGGTTATCTTGGCCATGCAGGCTATTACATGAGGTTCATTGATCATTTCGCAACAAAGACACCCCCTTACACAAGTTTCTCAAGAAAGATGCAAAGTTTGTTTGGACGAATGAGTATAAAGAAGCTTTCAACATCTTGAAGCAGGTCCTAATTGAAGCACCTATCCTGCACCCTCCTAACTAGATGAAGGAGTTTCATGTACACACAGATGCATTAGTTGTAGGACTAGGTGCAATCATTTGCCAAAAAAGCTCCTCAAAGCTAAATCGGCCCATTTTTTTTATTAGCAACGATTCAATCTTATCTTTAGCAGATCACCTTATAAAATAAATTGGCCCTATTTTGTATTGCTCAGTTATCTAGATATTTTTTGCTAAAAGGGATTCATTCAAATATTTTTGTTAAAAGGGATTCATGCAGGTATTTTTTTGTACATGCAGGTATTGTATAAGGTTTAGGTAAAGCACATAATTCTCGATCGACTATTTTGATGTGGTGAGTGATTCCTTTGTGTTGGATGATATGGATCTGGTGAAAGTTGATGGTTCAAAAATCCTCTGCATTATTGATCCTATGTGTCCATTTGGATCTCCATGCCAATTGGCAATAATCCATGAAACTCTTGTATCATATCATCCATATAACACACAATGTATTGAGTCTTAGAATATCTCAGGTGCCAATCCAATGTGCCTATTAAGATTTGCATGCCATGTGGCTATTATCCTTGTAACAACTACTCTATAATACCCACATTTCATACAATGTATTGAGTCAAATTAAACTCCTCTTCATTATAATAAAATTTATTTTGGAAAATTTCTCTAAGTATCCTTGTGCTATTCTTTTTCATTATTGTAAAGTCACTAATAGGACAATGACAGATTACCTTCTGTCAATCCATTTCAAATTCTATGGAAACCATGCAACGTTGTCTTCCTAATAAATAAGACAAATATAAAATGCAGAATGATGAGATGGCTCCTACTATTTCAAAAGTTTGATTTTGAAGTGGCTACTAAGCCTAGTTGCTTCCATGTCCTGGCTTATCATCTCTAACAAACCCCTCAAAGTGCAAAAATAAGCAAAACGATCCAGACCTTCCTAACGCTCCTCTATTTCTAATGGAAACTCTAACCCCATGGTATGCAGCCATTGCCAACCTCTTGGCCACACAATAGTATCCTCCTAGCATCTCTATCAAAGAGAAGAAAAATCTTATATTGGAATCAGCCCCCTACACCTTACTAGACAGCACACTATACAAGAAAGGCAAAGATGAAGTGCTACAGCGATGTGTGGCAGGAGACGAGATTAAAGTTATCTTGAAAGCTTGCCATAATGAGCCATATGATGGGCATTTTGCAAGAGAAGGAACACCTAGAAAAGCTCTACTCGATCGTAAGATACTGGTAGCCAATCCCACATAAAGATACCTATGATTACTGTAAGCATTGCGATGTCTGTCAACGAATGGGAAAGCCCACCAAAACCAATGCCATGCTGTTATAACCAATCCTTTCCCTAAAGCCATTCGAAAAATGAATCAATTTTGTGGAACCCATCAACCCTCCAGCCAGAAGAAAGCAAAACAAACACATCTTGGTCTATACAAACTATGTGACAAAGTGATGTGAAGCCAAAGCTCTCACACGAGCTAATGGTAACAACATGACTCTTTTCTTATACAAGAACATTATCACACGCTTTGGCAATCCCTTGGAGCTGATAAGTGATAAAGACATTCACTTTCTCAACAAGATCATGGAAGAGTTGATAAAGATCTATAAGATCAGGCATCACAAGTCAAGACCCTACTACCTCAAAGTCAACAATCAAGTCAAAATTACCAATCACATCCTTGTTCGATCCTCACAAGGACGATAGTTATTCATCGCGGAAATTAGGACGATCAACTTATAGAGGCCCTTTGGGCATACAAAACCTGCCATAAGGACACTACAAGACAAACACCCTTCCAATTAATGTATAGCACAGAAGTTGATTTTCATGTTGAGCTAGAGTTTCCCTCTCTACGAGTAGCCATCACAGAGTGGCCAAGAGATGACAAGTTCTTGCAACACCATCTCCTGCACTTGAAATGTTTGGGCGAGATCCAACAGATGGCCTTACAGTGCATGGAAGCCACCTAGACCCGACATAAAGTCTACCATGACAACCTCATCAAGCACAAAGAATTCAAAGAATGTGACCTTGTCCTCGCATATGATTTGCGCCTTGATAAGTTTCAATTCTATGTTATGCTCCAACTAAGCCACCCTTAGAGAACAATTCCTCAATAGTCTCAGTTCTCCATGCTACTTGAAGATCTTGAAAAACTACAAAAGTGCTTCATCATACACAATTCATGACTAAATCGCTCTTTTCACTACCACTTAAAACAAGGAATCTCTTTATTCACCATGCCTTCACTACAAATAAAACAACTAAGCCTACTAAAAGATATATCTTTTTTGCATTAATAATGTACACAAAACTAAGAAATGTAACACCAAAGTCACTATCAATAACTAGATTCATATACACTATAGATTAACGACGAGTTTCAAATTGTGTAAGCATTTTGACTCGCTTCATTTCCAACAACAACGAAACACATACCTAAAATTGCCTGACAAAAAGCCCACCACTCGCCTTCCATCCAAAGCAAGACCAATTGTGAACTCACATTTATTGCGGTAGCCATCAATAATCGGCGATGCAACCACCCCATTAAATTTGCAACAAACACCACCTTTAAAAAATAAGTTCCAACTATTTTTCATCAACAAGTTTGAAGATAAACAAGATCCACTAATAAGAAAAAAGCTTTGACAAATCACAAACAAAACAAGACTAGATTTATTCACAACAAAACACATAATCTAACCAAAAACAACAATACTTAGTTACCTAAACCAACCTTCCAAAGTAGTAAAAGGATTTAGTGACATTAACTAGCAAGCATAGCAACCTCAATTTTACATCAATGGAACAAATATCTCACAAATAGTAAAGCTAGAATACTCCCACATCAAAAAGATAACACCTATACCCCCACACCCTAGTGCCCCTTGCAATGTTTCTTTGAATTACTAAAGAGCTCTCAATTTGGAGTACAAAAAATGATGCTTATCTTGTATTATGTTCTAGGCTTATATTTGCCAATGCTTATGTACTCGCATACAATTTCTAGGCCCATATTTGCCAATGCTTATGTACTCATATTTGCCAATGCTTATCTTGTATAGTGTTCTAGGCTCATATTTGCCAATGCTTATGTACTCATATACAATTTCTAGCAATCACAAATAGCACAACAAATCACCTTGCAAAGCCAAAACTATTATGTCAAGCTATCTTAGAATTAGCCTAAAAGATAATCTTGTGTTATTGTCAAAATTCCTCCAAATCTCATATAGGTCCCAAAACTCTTTTTAAATAAAATTCAATTAAATATGAAACTCAAGTTTTTGATAGGATAAATGTTTCAAAATTTTCTATAAAAGGATAGCCAATATGTGATGAATGTTTCATCCCTGTTCTATCTCTTTTCCGCACCAATTTCTATTGAGCTTAACATTGTCTAAGGTCATAGTCCGACTTTCTCCTAACATTTCTTGTTAACATTTCCTTTTAGAAAAGCTCTCGACTAACCAAGACCACCCTTCCGTAGGATAGACCCATTGGTCACATCCACCACGCTTCCCTCGAGGGTTGTTTTAGTTATCTAATTACCTACCACATTATGTTTGACATAAAAAGGCAGCTTCCTTAATTAACCCGTTAATCACAAGTTCCTTTACGTAATTTAGGCCACAGACGTGAAGACAGGTTAAAACAAGATCAAACACTTCCTTAACTTATCTTCGGATTAATGCGTGTCTCCTGCCCATACAAGAGAATTAAGTACTCCTTTCTGCCTCCGCAAAAAAATCCTTCCGTCTTCCGGCAATAAAATCCGAAGGTTTATCCTTCCAAGATTCCGCCTTGTAACTAGTATCAAGGCCTCGAGATCCCATCCCGAGTCACATAGAACACTTGTGCAAGGCCCGGAGACATTGGGATTTACGGCCAGAGCCCCCACTGGCACCCAAGCATCCTCCTACGCCAAGTGATTTCCACGGAGAGACCTCTCGCGACGGGTTCGGCCCACATTCCCGGCGCGGATTCACAACCCCCTTGGTTAGGGTGTGGCGGTTCGCGGGGGGTAGCTAGCGCCATCCTTCCTTAATTATTCCTTTAAGAAATCAACCACAGCTGAAGCAACCAGCATAATAACAATTTCTAGGAAAAACATCCCTTTCATTTCCAATCAAGAAAATATCATTTTCTTCATCAAGCAATCACTTTGCTTATAAACCACTTGTCCTTAGTAGAATCTCCTCTTACCAAGGCAACCAGCCAATTCACTTAGAAATATCCTTTTCAAAGCAACCAAGCATAAGCCTTGATCAACATTCCATTTAGAGTCAGCTTACTAGCCTAACTTAAACTAGGAGGATATCCACTTCCAAAAATCTAAGACAAGATCATTAAAAACAACTCACAAGCACGTATGTTTAATCACTCAACTTCTTTTGAATCTCTCTTCCCCTTGGGTTTTATCCTAGGGTTCCAAGTTGTGAATCCTCGATTTCTTGCACGTCTTTTAACATACTTGGTAATCTTTAAAACAAATTAAATATATTGCAAGAGTTGTCATACATTCTTTCCATCCTCTCTTAGTGTGATGCTATGCAGAATTTTGCCATCAAACTCATCTTCCGTGCACAAGGGTTGTTTAATAAACTGACACAATCTACGATCCTTAACTCCCTTCACATTTAGTCGATGACTTTTTCAATCTTAATATGCACGTATTTGTGTGGCTTAAGTACATGAAAGCCTAAATTTCCATGCATTTGTGCATTTGCATGCTACGAACGGGAGCTATCATTTCATGTATTCATTGTAATCACAGGCACGAACCATAGATTGGGTGAAAGCCTATTATTTTATGTGAAATATTGAAAAAAACCTATCGTTTCATGTGTATAAACCTGGGATTGATTTGTGTGCACTGTGTTGGCTGCTCCGCTCAGCCCTCCAGCATTACCGGTAGCTTGGGCTCCTACGCTTCTAGCGACTTTCTTCTTGGGAGCCATTCGCCTCGCGGAGATTGGGCAATCCGGACCTTGACGGGTTTCAAGTTGACAGGTTTGGTTGGGCAAGACCGCTGGGTGGCCCTTCGCTGAGAGGGTGGTTTGGGTGTTGTTCTCCCTCTCCCTCTCTCTTCCCCTTCGTTTCCACTATTTCTCTCTTCTTCTTATTTTCTCTTATTCTTCTACTCTCTCTCTCTCTCCTCTTCTTCTCCTCTTGCTACCTCTTCTTCTCCTCCCTCTTCCACTACTTTTCTCTCTTCTTTTTCTCCTGTCCTCTTCTTCTTCTCCTCTCCCTCTTCCTCCTTCTTCTCTCTCTTCTCTCTCCTCTTCTTCTCTTCTCTATCTCTTATTCTTCTCTTCCCTCTCCCTTCTTCCTCTTCTCTCCTCTCTCCTCTCTCCTTCCTATTCTCTCTCTTCCCTCTTCTCCTTCCTCTTTCTCTTCCTCCTCTCTCTTCCCTCTTCTCCTTCTTCTCCTCTCCCTCTTCCTCCTCTCTCTTCTCTCTCTTCTCTCTCCTCTTCTCTTCTTGCTACCTCTTCTTCTCTTCCCTCTTCCTTACTTCTCTCTCTTCTTTTTCTCCCATCCTCTTCTTCTTCTCTCCCTCTACCTCCTTCTCTCTCTTCTCTCTCTCCTCTTCTCTTCTCTATCGCTTCTTCTCCCCTCCCTCTTCCTCCTCTCTCTCCACGGCCGGTCAGGGTGGCCATCGCCTCAGGAGGAGGGAGGGAAAACCGCAGCACGGGCCTCCCCAGACGATGGAGGGGGGGGCCTTTTAAAAGGGGGGGAGGGGGAGATGAGTTCCTATGGGAAAGGGCACGGGGTCACGGGGGGGAAAGAAATGTTACATTTCCTAAAGAGTATCTATGTTCCATAAGCCAAACCCTAATTGAGAGGATCCACTCATCTGTAAATAGATAGGCTGCCCACCACTCAATGCCAATCCTGTTTTGCATATTGTTGGTATCTATTCTCTGCTATCCACACACCTTCTTGCGGATGTCTTAGTTCGATGTTGCTGCCTTCAATTGGCACGTGCAACCAACTCTCCATTAATCAGGTAGCAGTTGTTTTCTGCCCTCCAAACTTCTTGTTACTGCTAGCGACTAACCTCAACCGTCAAGTGACAGTTTCCAACCATCCTCCACTACCTTGGCATTACCAAACTGCTCCGTTTACTACTGATCAGGCATCTACAGCCTCCATTTTCAGTCCACCAACTGTTGCCAGTCTAGCATGTCATCATTGCTACTGTGTTTGCTGTTCACAGCAGTCACTTGCACCCTTCTAACAGTTTCCAGCCTGCTGCCTACTCTTTCAAGCTCTCCAATCCAATTCAGCACTGATCCGAACTCTCCAAATCTGTGTTTTCTATTGTTGTAAAGAAAAGTGTATTGGAGCTGGCCACTGATGAGTGCTCACAGGTTATGGTGGACCCACGCGGTGGGTTAGAGAAAAGATAGTTCACACTTCCATCTATATGGCCCGATTGGGCGCCTGTGACCAGAATCACGCATATCAAGGTTAGACTCGCACACAGAAAGGATTGATGCCTTGAAGTATGGGCTAGATCCGCCAAAACAGACAGTTACAATCAACAAGATGGCATGATCATGAAATGCTTGTACAATGTGCATGTGTGAGCTGAAAGCTTGAAATGCACATTTCTTTGCATAGGAAAGTCACATGAAGATTCTGATACCGTTTTTGCGATGTACACGGAAAAAGCTTTCATATGACACCCATATTAGGGGGTCCCTAAATTTTACGAGGTCCCTAAATTTTAGGAGCCTCGAATTAGCCTAAAAATGCTAGTCCTAAAAAATAGGGATGACATTCTAAAAATAGTAAATTCTGTACTCTGATTGTGCTTACTAAATTTGGTTATTTCTATTCTTGACAGTATTCAACCCAAAAAAGAAGGCCATAGAGAAGAGACAAGTGTCAAGACACTTGTCACACAAGTTTCCAAGTGTCCCACCACTTGTCACATCTCATGACATGTGGCTGGACACTTGTCTTGTGCTACTCCACTTTCCCCTTTTGTACTAGTTCTTCCCTCTCCTATAAATAAGAGCTCGTTTTTCTTCATTCAGCATCATTTTTCTTTGCTGTAAACTCATGTACAGTACCCACAAATAGCCAGAAACTGGCCCCATCCATCCCCATCATCATCCCCCACTTCTCCATTATCAAATTCCTGCATATTCCCTCTTCTATCACTGCTATTTCACAGGACAGCAAGCCTGTAAATTCATTACAGCACCTCCTTCTCGAGCTCTTTCTTCCATTTTAGCAACAAGAAGCAAGCCCTATCCATGTACTGTTGATCAACGATGAAGAAAGGCTGATCTTTCCTCTTTCTTCTCTCATACTGTAAAGAAATCAGTTCTTATCATTGCATAATAGATAATGCATGTGTGTTTATACATCTTTGCATAATCCTGTGAGAGTGAGATTTACTTCTCCTCACTCTCAGGTTGATTATAACTGAGCTCTTCCCTAAGGGACTTGGGTTGAGCAGAAATACATTCCTTCGGGGGGGATTGCCCATCTTCAACCCTCAATCTTGTCTCCATTACTTTTACATTTTCATGGCTGTAATTTTGTGAGTAAGTTTCATTTTCAGCTTTAAGTGTTCATTCTCTTTTATATTAAATCTCGAAAACAAACGAATATCGTAATTGTTAAGCATACTACGTTGTTCGGGGCGTTTACAGTTGTATCAGAGCTTTGGCTCGGTCCTCACCCCAACACTGGTAGTGCTTACAATTATAAGTTTGTTTGTTTTCAGCCCTTGCATTGAGTGCTTGAGCATATTTTTTTTAGAGTCTCAATGGATCAATCGAGTACTATCCTTCAAGCCATTCAAAGTCTTACAGAGGAGAATCAGCAAATTCGTGAGCAACTTCTCAAACTAGAAAAAGTTGAGAATCCCAAAGAATTCAAGGAAATAAGCCCATCTGCTTCAAGGAGACAAAGCTATACCAATGAAAGGAGCCGATCAAGAAGTTCAACTCCTTCTAAGAGGCAGTCCCATTCTACTTCAAGACAAAGAAAGAGATCGCGTCGAAGCTCATCCTCTTCTTCAAAGTCATCTGGCGCCTACTCTAATGGACCCTCTTCTAGTGACGAAGAGTCACACCCTTCTCGTGGAAAACCTCATCATCGTCAAAGGCGTCGACATTCTTCACCCTCGTCTCCATCTTCATCCCCATCAAGCACTTCATCATCTTCAACCTCAAGATCCGGGCATGGACGAAGGCATAAGAAGAAGAAGAAGACTAAGTCACTATCTCAACTTGAAAATAAGATCAAGTGCAGTATGTATGATGGTTCCCAAAATCCTTATCTTCTTCTGAAGTTTATTCGTCAATTTCAAATTTTGTATGGTCGTGACAAATATAAAGAAAAAGAAAAGATTAAGTTTGCCGCTTTACATTTGACCGACTTAGCCTATACTTGGTGGACGGGATTGGAATATGATCATGCTGCCCCAAAATCATGGCGGTCCTTTGTTCGCATGATACAAAGCCAATTTCCTCCTGTTCATTTCAAAAGAGATGTAAAAATGGAATGGGATCGGCCTTGGCAAAGGAAAAATGAGTCACTTGGTGACTATACCAAGAGATTTTGGGAGCTACTTTTGAAGGTCCAACATTTCAAAAAGATCAACAGTTCGGAAAAGCTTAGGAAATTTCAAGGAGGTTTGCATTTTAAACTTCGTACTGCTCTTAATCATTATCATTGTTCTAGTCTTAGGGAACTCATTGACCATGCTGAGACATGGGAAATGGAGCACAATGGCAACAAATCATTCCAAAAGAATGATAAGAAGAGAGTAGCTGATGAGGAGGAGTATTCAGCCCCAAATGAAGGACAAAAACAGCCGCAAAAGCAGCCATCAAATCAAAAGAAGATGAAGCCCTATGCACCTCCTAATGCTCCTCAATTTCGCTCCAATCTATACCCACAAGAAAAGCAACTTTCCGAAGAAGAAAAGCAGCGCTTCATGAAAGAAGGAAAGTGCTTTAAATGTGGACAAATAGGCCACATAGCGAAGCAATGTCCAAACAAAGAACAAAGCAAGGTTTCTGACAACAAGCCTAAGTCGCCAGTGAAAATCAATGCTATCAGTGATGTAGTTGTAAACACAACTCACACTCCAGAGATGCGCAAATTATTAAAAGCTTGGGGACAGTTGCAAGGTAAGCAAGCACTATTCTTGATAGATCTTGGAGCGAATGAAAATATCATTTCCTTGCAATTAGCTAAAGAGCTTGGATTAAAGAATGAAGAGATGGACACTCCGGCAGAAGTTCGCCAAGCTTTAAATGCCAATGAAGGTGACACAATGAAGACTATGACACCCTACATTAGCAAGCTCAAGTTTCAAATTCAAGGCTACAGTGACGAAGATACCTTCTGTATCGGGGACCTTGATGGTTGCAATGTGATTCTTGGCATGCCCTGGAATCATAGAGTAGATTCAACCATCTTCTCTTAGAAAAAGAAGGTAGAACTCACCAACAAAGGCAAGAAGTACGAGATCCAAGCTGGAGTTTCTGGAGACACCATACCTATGGTAAGCCATATGCAAGTCTCTAGAACAATTAAGGATTGTGTTCAATGTTGTTTGCTTTATGTCACTGATGTAAAAAATAATATGAATGCTGAAAACCAAGAGCGACTTCAGCTCTTGGAAAAGTATAAAGATTGTTTTTCGGAAGATCTTCCTTATCAGCTTCCCCCAGAAAGGCCAGAAGACCATCATATTGATATTATTCCAAGTAGTTCTTCTCCTAATATAGCACCATACCGTGTGAGCAGTCCTCAACAAGAAGAAATCAGAAAGCAAGTCGAAGACCTACTCAACCGTGGGCTAATTAGGCCAAGTAGCTCACCATTTTGTTTACCGGTTCTTCTTGTTCAAAAGAAAGATGGCACATTCAGGATGTGCATTGATTATCGAGCCCTCAACAAAATCACTGTGAAGAATCGGTTTCCTATTCCCAGAATTGACGACATTTTGGATCGTCTAGAAGGCTCAAAGGTTTTCAGCCGCATTGATCTAAAAAGTGATTATCATCAAATTAGGGTAATACCACAAGATGTACACAAAACTGCTTTCCGCACTTCATACGGTCTTTATGAATTCTTGGTGGTTCCTTTCGGATTAACCAATGCACCAACCACCTTTAATCGAATGATGGAGCGCATCTTTAGAGAGCATCGACAATATGTCGATACTTTCTTTGATGATATTATTGTCTTTAGCAAGAATGAAGAGGAGCATCATCAGTACTTGAAGATTGTTCTACAATTACTTCAACAAAATCAACTCTTGGTAAATGGTAAAAAGAGTGAATTTTTCATGCATAAAATAAATTACCTTGGACATGTCATCTCTTCTGAAGAGATTCAGATGGATCCTGAAAAGATCAAGATAATCCAAGAATGGCCTCATCTTCATGATGTACATGAGGTGCGATCATTTCTTGGCTTATGCTCTTATTACCGCCGCTTCATCAAGCATTTTGCACATATGGCTTCTCCACTTCATGACCTTACAAAAAAGAAGACCTCTTTCCAATGGAAGGAAAAGAGAAGACAGCCTTCACAAGGCTGAAAACAGCTCTTACTTCTGGACCTGTTCTTATCATTCCAGATTTGGTAAAACCATTTATGGTGGAAGCAGATGCTTGCGGTGATTGTATTGGTGCAGTGCTAAATCAAGAAGGCCATGCCGTAGCCTTTGAAAGCCGCCGTCTAAATGATGTGGAGAAAAGGTATGACATTTATGAAAAGGAGCTCTTAGCAGTGGTTCATGCTTTGAAGATATGGAAACATTATCTTTTAGGCAATGAATTCCTTATTAAAACTGATCATCAGAGCTTGAAGTATTTCAAGACTCAAAAGCATTTGCAAGAGAAACATGCAAGATGGGAAAATTTCTTGTCTATGTTTCATTTTCAAATTATGTACACTCCAGGGAAACAAAATGTAGTTGTTGATGCACTTTCTAGAGTGCCTCGCACTGCAACTATTACAGTGGCTCATCATGAAGATTTTCAAACGATGAAGATACTGATTTTGCAGCAATTTGGTCAAATTTACAACAAGGAGGTTCTCATCCAGATTATTCCATCAAAGACGGTTACCTTCTCATGAACAATCACCTTTGTGTCACTCTTCCTGTTCGACAAAAGGTGCTTAAAGAAAGTCATGAACCCCCTTATGCAGGGCATAGAGGGAGAGCAGCCACTCTAAGTGCAATTGAGCGCTACTTTTATTGGCCAACATTACGAAGAGATACAATAACTTCATTGAGGCTTGTCTAGTATGCCAAAAATCCAAGTATGATAGGCAGAAGACTCTAGGATTGTTGCAATCTCTTCCAGTGCCCAAAGATCCATGGGAATCTATCACAATGGATTTCATCTCAGGTATTCCAAGAACACCTCAAGGTCATGATATGATTTGGGTCATAATTGATCGATTCAACAAGCAATCACATTTTATTCCATGTCATAAAACATTGAAATCGGCACAAGCTGCAAGACTTTTCATTCAACATATCTTCAGATTACATGATATGCCTTCAAAGATCATTTCAGATAGAGACTCCAAATTCACAAGTAACTTTTGGCGAGCTTTATTTGAGAATTTGGGAACCACTTTAAAGTTCTCCTCAGCTTTTCATCCTCAAACTGACGGCCAAACAGACGTGATGAATCTCACTCTTTTGGATATGTTGAAAGCTTATGTTAGTGAACATAAGTCACAATGGGAGACATATCTTCCATTATTGGAGTTTGCTTACAACAATACAGTGCACTCATCCACAGGGAAAGCTCCAAATGAAATAGTACAGGGTAAAGTGATTCCTCCTCCAATTATTCGCACTAAAGATAAGATTTTTGCTGTTGATGAGTTTGCTTCAGATTTAAAAACAGCAATGGATCGAGTTCGAGCCACTATCAAAGTTGCCCAAGAGCAACAAAAGAAGCAAGCAGATCAATGAAGAAGACCTTTAGCTTTTCAAAAAGGTCAATATGTCTTGCTAAAGTTTGATAAAAGCAAGCTCAAACAAGGTTCCGATCAAAATTCATCTTTTCCAAAGCTCTCCAGTAGATACTTTGGACCCTTCAAAGTGATTGAGAAAATAAATGAAGTTTCTTATCGACTTGAGCTTCCTGCTCATTGGAAAATACACAATGCTTTTCATGTAAGTTTGTTAAAACCTTACATAGGACTAGAACCAAAGGAACCCATTACTGAAGATCCCCCAGAAGTTGAGAAACAGAGCAACTCTTGGAACCTGAACACATTTTGTTTCACAAGGATCGAACCACGAGAAGTGGCCTTGTGACACGAAAATTCTTACTAAAATTCAAGAATCTACCCACAACAGATGCACAGTGGGTAGATGAAAAATTCATGAAGGATTACCCAGACATTCTTCATCCATATCAAGAAGCTTTTCAGCTAAGGACAGCTGAATAAAAGCCAGAGGGCTGTCACAACTCTATAGAAACAAAATTTGTATCCTTTTTCATTAATTTGTCTATATAATGATTTATTAAATTTGTTTCCTTTGCACTAATTAGATATAAAGAAAAGTGTATTGGAGCTGGCCACTGATGAGTGCTCACAGGTTATGGTGGACCCACGCGGTGGGTTAGAGAAAAGATAGTTCACACTTCCATCTATATGGCCCAATTGGGCACCTGTGACCAGAATCACGCATATCAAGATTAGACTCGCATACAAAAAGGATTGATGCCTTGAAGTGTGGGCTAGATCCGCCAAAACAGACAATTACAATCAACAAGATGGCATGATCATGAAATGCTTGTACAATGTACATGTGTGAGCTGAAAGCTTGAAATGCACATTTCTTTGCATAGGAAAGTCACATGAAGATTCTGATACCGTTTTTGCGATGTACACGGAAAAAGCTTTCATATGACACCCATATTGAGGGGTCCCTAAATTTTACGAGGTCTCTAAATTTTAGGAGCCTCGAATTAGCCTAAAAATGCTAGTCCTAAAAAATAGGGATGACATTCTAAAAATAGTAAATTCTGTACTCTGACTGTGCTTACTAAATTTGGTTGTTTCTATTCTTGACAGTATTCAACCCAAAAAGGAAGGCCATAGAGAAGAGACAAGTGTCAAGACACTTGTCACACAAGTTTCCAAGTGTCCCACCACTTGTCACATCTCATGACATATGGCTGGACACTTGTCTTGTGCTACTCCACTTTCCCCTTTTGTACTAGCTCTTTCCTCTCCTATAAATAAGAGCTCGTTTTTCTTCATTCAGCATCATTTTTCTTTGCTGTAAACTCATGTACAGTACCCACAAATAGCCAGAAACTAGCCCCATCTATCCCCATCATCATCCCCCACTTCTCCATTATCAAATTCCTCCATATTCCCTCTTCTATCACTGCTGTTTCACAGGAGAGCAAGCCTGTAAATTCATTACAGCACCTCCTTCTCGAGCTCTTTCTTCCATTTTAGCAACAAGAAGCAAGCCCTATCCATGTACTGTTGATCAACGATGGAGAAAGGCTGATTTTCCCTCTTTCTTCTCTCATACTGTAAAGAAATCAGTTCTTATCATTGCATAATAGATAATGCATGTGTGTTTGTACATCTTTGCATGATCCTGTGAGAGTGAGATTTACTTCTCCTCACTCTCAGATTGATTGTAACTGAGCTCTTCCCTAAGGGACTTGGGTTGAGTAGAAATACATTCCTTCCGGGGGGGGATTGCCCATCTTCAACCCTCAATCTTGTCTCCATTACTTTTACATTTTCATGGCTGTAATTTTGCGAGTAATTTTCATTTTCAGCTTTGAGTATTCTTTCTCTTTTATATTAAATCTCGAAAACAAGCGAATATCATAATTGTTAAGCATACTACGTTGTTCGGGGCGTTTACAGTTGTACACATTCAGAGGCTGTCTATTGCATTTTGGGATCTGTATAAAGTACAACACACTCTCTCCATCTCATATCCTCTGCCTCGATCCTTTAGAGACACAGGTTCAAGGTTTGGTATTCACCTTGCATGGTGTATTCACTGCATTCAGCATTGTATTTATTCATTCATCTTCAATGTTCATTGTCTCTGAGTTACTCTAACCCTACCAAGTTCCTTTATCAATTTGTGGTTTGTTATATGATTGTATTTGTATTCCATGTTGGGTATTTCTTTATAGTTTGTGAGCTTTGTCAAAGTCTAACAACAAAGACAAAGAGTTGTGCTAAGAAATGCACTTAGCCACTTAAACAGCCCCAAAACATGCTTATTTTAGGCTTATTTTAGCCAAAAACCTAAAACGGGGAGCGGATCGAGAAAGTTAAGTGGGAGAGGATCTAGAACCCTAATTTTCTATAAATTGACAGCCAGCCCTCCACTCCTTCATAATCTCCTTTTTGCAGGTTTCAGGTGTTACCAGCTTGCTGCCCACACCCCGGTCACGGAGGACATCTCAGCCCTTGCTATCCATCACTATTCCCTACAGTCTAGCGCCTGTTTCCATCCCTCCACACGCTGATTGCTGCTGTTTCTGCTTGGCGACTGGCTGCTATTCATCTGCACTGCTGTCGTACAACCTGCCACACCAGCAAACAGCTGCGTTTGCAGGCTCCAGCTGCCGCCTTGACAGTTTTCTCTCTCCTGTCTGCAATCGCTGCAATCTTTCTCTCTCCTACAGGCTGTCCTGCCTACATTTTGTCTCTCTCTCTCTCTTGCAAGCTGTCCTGCCTGCGTTTTCAATCTTTCTCTCCTGCAGGCTCCGTTTTTAGTCTTTCTCTCTCCTACAGGCTATCTTGCCTGCGTTATTAGTCTTTCTCTCTCCTACAGGCTCCGTTTTCAGTCTTTCTCTCTCCTCACTACTGTCTGCATCAGATCCAACTTCTCATTGTTGCATTTGCTGGTATTCGACATCCGGAGGCTGCCTTGCTGCAATTCGGGATCCATTCGAAGTACGACACACTCTCCAGCTCATTACCCCTACCCTGATCCTAGAGATACAGGAGTTCGAGGTTCAGTATTCATTCACTGCATAGTGTGTTTGCTGCATAAGCATCGTATTATTAGTAGTCATATCATTTCATTTATTCACTGTGTTCATTGTCTCTGAGTTACTCTAACCCTAACCCTAACTGTGTTCTTTTTATCAGTCTATACTTTGTCGTACAGTTTCTGTTTATGTTTCTGTGTTAGGTTATTTTTCTTTACACAAAGGACCTCTAGCATTTGTCAATTCATGCTTTTCTTAGGTGCTGTCACTCGCTATGTTTCCAGCCTGTTTCTTGATCATTGGCAGCTTGTTTTATGTGCATGGAAGAGGCATTTGCCACATGGCAGCTGGACATCATATGCAACCTGCAGATCATCCAAATTTGGCAAGTGCAACAGCATTTACTGCTGCTAGTCAGCCAGTTGTGATAGGCAGCAGCAGCTCAGCCCTTTTTGGGCAGCAGTCAGCCAGATATCACCTCCTTTGCCCGTTTACAGCCAGCCCACAACAGTGCCTCCCATGCAGCATCACCTTCATTCTCCTCATGATCGCTTGCATTCTTCATCGTGATTCATCAGCCACTCGTTCCGGAGCCCTCACTGACAGTGCAGTCTTTGTTCCTCTAGCATGTCTGCATCCTCACTCTGTTTATTTGCTTCCATACTGCACACTCACAAGTTTGCCATCAACCATTGCCACATTCTCATTGCCATCACCAATGTTTCCTACTAGCCTTGCACTCTGATCATCACCTTCTGCTACCCTAGAGACTTGTTGATGCTACTAACATCATCATCCAACTTGCAACATCCTTCCCTACTGTCATTCATCACCATGCTACTCTCTACACATCCCTACCCTATGTACACTTGTCCATCTGCTACACTTTACCCCATTACTCTGCTGCAACAGCATTTGGTGTGATCACAACAATCTACAGCCTGTGTTTCACCCTGCTGCCATGCTACGACTGCATCTGAAGTCATGACAACAGCTGTTGGACTCGGCATTTTGCTCCTGAACCTTAGCGACCACTGTCCTTTGCTCCAGAACTGCTGTGTTTGACAGTTTCAGGTCCTCCAGTTGCCAGGGCTGGCTTCATCAGATCCAGTATCAAGTTTGGTGGTTTGTAATGTTCAGGATCTGTTCCAGAGGATGTCACTCTGCTTCAGCTTCACTCAGCTCACTCCCATGAGATGATGATGGCTGTTGGACAGCCCTCCACTCCTTGAGCATCCATTGTATCACATCTACCATACTCAATTTATTCATTGAGTTTCATTTCGGCACTCTCCCTCTTCTCTCTTCATTGGCATTTTGCCTACTTGAATTTAAAGTCATATTTGTACACTCTGTTTTCTTTGCAGACCCTAGTGCGTCCTCATGTGGTATCAAATTCGGTGCTCTTGTAAGAGTTAAGTGCTGGGTTTTGCAAGAGCAACACAAACTAACTCATGATGTCCCAGTCACCTTCAGCCCCTCTTCCTCACAGTAGGTAATATGCGAAGTACCTTCATTGGCAAGGGCAGTTAAATCATTTTATCTACTCAAAGCTATAACAATGAGTCAGATACTTTGAACAAATCCATGCATGGGTTCAGATTGAGACTGGTAGTACTAAGGTGGTATCTAAGCAAAGCACAGCTACTGCAGCCCTAGATCGATGGCTGCAGCAAGGCATGTGGACACCTTGCTCGATAGAAGCTTGACAGTGAAGGGTTAAATTGCATGCATCCACTCCAAAGAGCTGCCAGTCCTTAGTGATGATCACATTTCTTTATCTGCTGTATGTGAATCTGCTTAATTAGTAGGATTCTCAACTTGGCATTATGGACTGCAACTGAAGCATTCTAGCCATATCGCTCATCAGCAAAGGCCTGCTTGATTAGAAATCAGCTGGGGCAAATCAATAGTCTGCCATAGAGCAGATCAATGGTGTGCTATATAGCAGGTGAATAGTGTGTGCTATACATACACAAAGCACTCTTTTGGGCTGGTTGAATGTCATGAACTCTGCCACCAGTACAGGCAATATGCAGCAATGCAGAGTGCATGGGCGGACAGCTGTGATTAGACTTGTAACACTAGGGGGTGTCCAATCCCCATACAAGTGAAGAGAGTTAAATCAGTTTCATGCATGTCCAAAGTTAGCTACCTTGAAGTCTTGCATCAGTGATCCAACTTGGGAGCCCACTGGTCGAGGGGATTACTTTTCTAACATTACGCACCTGTAATCATTAACATAAAATTCTCCAGCAACTGTTGGTGAGAAGAAACAGAATTATGTCAAAACAAATATCAGTGTGAACTCAAAGCAGACCAGTTTCTTTAACACTTGAGAGATCTCTGCATGCTTCTTCTCCAGCTGTTGTTTGTATGGCAATGTAGCAAGGGGTGTCACTATGTCACGTATATCTGTGGCTTTGGCTTCGGCCTTCTTATCAGATGCGTGTGTCTCTTCTGCATCCACTGACCCTTCTTTTGTCTCCCATGCTCGAGGCAGTGCATCTGCAACCTTAAGTTCTCTTGAGTGAAGTAGAAATCCCTCCAGCTTCTGCACTATGAAAAAATGTCAATTCAAGGATCATAGCACATCATCTGTGCACCTTCCACTCTATTCATGGAATCCCATGCTCATGCAATGGCAGTCTCAACTCTTTGCATCAGAGTGTATTTCAGGAGTCTTCTCCAGCGTTAAGTGTTCTCCTTTGAAAACCACTCAAAATATGAAGGCCTCTACTAAATTGAGGATATACCACAGATCATCCCTTGTGAACCTTGACTGGTTTGCCTGAAAAACAAGCAGTCGAAGCTGCAAACAGTAAAGGTCTCAAATTTGGAAACGGTATATGGAAACACACCTGTTTTGCCTGCACCATCTGTTCATCACTTTCAAACTCAACAAAGCCGACAGAAAGGCACCTTCTCTTCTTGGACATGCGACAGGCAACTCCCTGCCAGCAGAGAGTGAGTATGTAAATGCACGCAGACACACCTTCATTGTTTTTTCTGCAATGCATGCACAGACGCATGCATGTGCACACACACTCAGAACCGTGCAAGCACTACCCCACAGACGTTTCAGGGGATGCTCACACAGATACGTATATGAAGCTTGCCCGGCATGCAAAGACTGACCTGGTCTTTTAGGAAAGACTTGAAGTCATCGGAGCTCCACTTAAGAGGAAGGTCGATGATGCATTTGTGGAGGGCACCATGGCATTCATGATCTTCATCACGGTCAAGTTTGCGCTTGAGTTCGGACTTCTTCTTTCCCCTCTCAGAGGTGGGATCCCAGGAACCATCGGGTTTGGGCCTGAGCTCGGCCTCTCCATGGGCATACTTGCAGAGCTCTCCATGTCTGCACTGGTTAGCCTTACGGAAGTAGGAGCAGAGGCTGGTCTTGAAAAACTCGGACTGCGGCTGCTCCTGTTTACAAGCATCATTGTTGTCGTTAATGTTGTTGTCATCATTGTTCTTGTTATTGCTGCTGTGGACGCAGTTGTTGTCATTGCTGCTGTTGCTGTGGTTGTGATTGTAGTTGTTGTTGGTGGTGGTGGTGGTGGTGGTATCCTTCTTGTTGTCGATGTTGCTACTACTGTTGTTGTTGTTGTTGGCGGTGGTCGTGTTCTTGTCGTCGTCGTCGTCGTCGTTCATACTGTTCTTGTTCTTGTTGTTGCTGTTGCTATTACTGCTATGTTTGCTGTTGCTGTTGCCGCCGTTGTCATCGAGGTCGATCACGCCATCGCTGACGTCGACGTTTGCGTCGACCCGAGGCTGCTGCCAGCCCGCGCCTCTCTCCTCGTCTTTGTTGCTGTTGTTGTCATCGTCGTCGTCATCGATCACGCCATCGCTGAAGTGGACCTTTGCCGCGAGCTGAGGCTGCTGCCTGACCTCGCCTCTCTCCTCGTCTTCTCCCAGGTCTGCTTGTTTGCCTGCGTGCGCCATAGCTCGCTCGATGCCGGAATGTTCAGACGAAAGCTATGCGTCGTCGGCAAACGGTGTCGGGAATATTGTAAGTAGCCTATACCTCCTTAAATAGGCTGCGATGATTCCATTTGAGCTAAGCTTATGGATAATATACAAAGAAACCTCTAGTGCAAAGTAGCCATACCTCTAGAGATCACAACATTTTGGCATAAGATAAATAGTTACAACAAATGGATTTGATAACGATCAAAGACGAACCTGCTCAAAGTCTCCCACTCTTGTAATTCCACCATTGAATACAATACACCTGGGGCTTTTCATCGGTCGGGGGGCGGGGGGGGGAGGGGATGCACAAAATAGTTCAAGAGAAAGTTCAAGCTAATTTGTGTCCAAAGGGTGCCATCAATGCACCTTGCATGAAGAGTGAGGCATTTTAGTCCTAATGTTTCTCTTTACCATGTCACCCGTAGGAGATCCATACCTTTGATAGCATGAACGCTAACTTGGAAGATCCACCAAATGGATAGTGTACTTAAACCTCTTGACTACACCCCCCAATGTAATAGAGGCATAGAGTCATGGTTTGACTTGTTTATGAAGTAAACGAAATAATAATTTGTTTTCTAGTAACATCCATCATTTCATATCGAGTAAACAATATTGCCTTTCAAGTAAATGGTTATTGTTTCATCAATCGAGTAAACAAAAGGGAAGACTATATGTTTGTCTATTTTTTAAGTCAATCCATCGTTTCACTCTTAAAATAAACCTTTATTTCTTTAGTCCAAGTAAAGTCCATTGATTTGCCTATAGATTATCTCTTAAGTGCAAAGGCAATATTAAGATCAATACATTTTATAACCTACTTCCACCAACAAACACAACTCCGTGCCTAGCTTCACTATGCATCACCTACTCACTTCAAATGCAAACATATATATACATATTTATATATGTATGTATGTATGGCTAGGTGCATTAGTACTACTAAGGTGTTTTATAGCCTACCTCCACAAAAACAAACACAACTCCATGTCTAGCTTCATTATGTAGCACTCAACTTGCAAGATGCATGGCTAGGTACATTAATACCGAGGCATTTTCACATACCTACATAAACAAAGATAGCACCATGGATAACTTCATTACGCATCAACAACTCACTTTAAATGCAAGCATAAATGTAGTTACCAATCACACGGACAGCTCTTTGCCTCTAAACATACTAACCATATATTGCAAAATCTCCAACCTAAGTCTCATCATGTGGAACACTTAAATATTAGTTAATTGAGATCTACAATTTTGATAAAAACATATCATTGTACACATTTGGAAAATGGAGTAAAAAAGAATTGCAACCTAGCCCAAAAATGCATGTGCAAACGCATTCCAAAAATTTACAAATTAAAAAATAGCTATATCATTAGTAACTTTGTACAATGTAGAGAGAAAGACATGTATTGTACTTGCATTATGTCACACACAAACATAAGTCACACTAAGGAAGAACATTTGAGTATAATAGACCATAAGCAAAACACATCTATTATGTCTACGTGACTTACTCGAAGACAATGTTTATGCATGACATGAACACCAAACATAATTTTTAAGAATTGCATTTGTTATTCTTGAAATCTCTATATTTATATATGTATTTATTTATATTTAACAAGGGCGCACTCTCACACACGAGCATTACCCTTTTTTTCATACACATACACACACAAAGCACACTTTTTCTTTACTTTTCTAAAAATAAACTCTTCCTTCTTGAAAAGCAAGATATCCATACATTTCAAGTTTAACTGGACCCCTTAATAATTGAAGTTAACATTGGGTAACTCTTTTGAGACTTGCACCACCTCATCACTTTAATATTGTATAAGCATATGCCCTTAAGGGCAATGCTAACAAATGTATACGCATGTGCATATACATATGTACCTCCCAAAGGATAAGAGATCATTCATCAAAAGATGATATAAGAAGACATTTTGTGGAGCATATAACTGCCTCATGCACATATCATGTTGCTACAACTTACATGTATACAATAAACCTAGTAATGGGCACCTTGTCAATGTTTTTAATATTGTATAGCAATTCTATGATAAAAGGGCAATGATGTTCTAATCCTCCAAGTATGCCTACTTGAAGCACTTTAAGGCAACAACATTATAGCTCTTGGTGATGGAGGCAAGAATGAAGAAAGTAAGAAGAATTCTCACTTGAGTAGAAAACCATTAAGAAGTCTGTTGAAAATTAGAAGGGCATGAAGGAGAGTACTTAAACCAATCCAATTGAGAGGGAAGCAATGGTAGGGTACAAGGTTGAAACTATTGAGTGTAAGAGGGTTGAGAGAGAAAATAGCACAAGAGAGTTATGTGGGCATAAGGGGTGTCAACTCGACTATAGGCTATTGGCCTTTACCCTCGCGCGCACAGAACGCAAGTGAAGTTGTTGTGCAATAGCATGACAACTTTGCTCAACAATCCATTTCTCATATTTCTCTCTCCTCTTTTTCCTCTCTCTCTCCCCAAAATTTCCTATGTCTATTTTTTTTCTCTCTTTCTTTGCCTTCTATTTTAGTTTATTTTTTATTTTCTCCTGGTTCTCTCTCTCTCTCTTTTTTCTCTCCCCGCTTTTCTTCTCTCTCTCTCTCTCTCTCTCTCTCTCTCTCTCTCCCCCCTTTTATTCTCCCTCTCTCTCCTCTCTTTTCCTTCTCTCTCTCTCTCTCTCCTCTTTTTTCATTTTTTCTTCTTCTCTCTCTCTCTCTCTCTCCTCTCTTTTTCTCCTCTATTTTTTATTCTCTCTCTTTTTAAATTTTATCTTTTTTCTCTCTCTTATTTTTCTTCTTCTCACTTTCTCCCCCCAATCTCTCTTAAAGTATGTAAATTTTATATTTTTTCTATATATAATTCTCTCTCTTTTTCTCCTCTCTCTCTCTCTCTCTCCACCCCTTTTCTTCTTCTCCCCTTTCTCCTAATTTTCCTTTTTTTCTTCTCTCCCTCTCTCCCTTTTAAATTTTATCATTTTCTTCTCTCCTTCTCTCTTTTAAATTTTATCCTCTCTCTCTCTCTCTCTCTCTCTCTCTCTCTCTCTCTCTTTCTTCCCCCCTCTCTCCTCTCTCCCTTCCTCTCTCACTCAAAAAATATTTAAATTTTTAAAAGAATTTTTTATTTTCTCTTTTTTTCCATCTCTCTTCCTCTTTTCCTCTTTCTTCTTCTTATTCTTTTTCTTCTCTCTTTCTCTCTCCCCTCTCCTCTCCTTTCATTCTCTCTCCTCTTTTTTCCTTTTTTTCTTCTCTCTTTAAATTTTTTTATTTTCTCTTTCTTATAAATTTTATATTTCCTCTCGCTATAATTCTCTCTGTGTTCAAATTCTCTCACTTCTTATTTTCTCTCTCTCATTTTCTTCTCTCTGTCTCTGTCCCCCCTCTCTCATCTCTTTTCCTTTTTTTTCTCTCTCTCTCTCTCTCTTAATTTTTATATATTCTCTCTCTATAATTCTCTTTCTCTCTGTTCCCCCTCTCTCTCTCCCTCCATCTCCTCTTTTTTCTATTTTGCTCTTTGTGTGTGTGTGTGTGTGTGTGTATATATATCCTTATTTTAATTAAAAAGAAATTTCTATTTCTTTTAAATTGTATATTTCCTTTCTCTATAATTCTCTCTCTATGTTCAAATTCTTTCTCTTCTTCTTCTTATTTTCTCTCGTTTTATTCTCTCTGACTCTCTCCCCCTCTCTGATCTCTTTTCATTTTTTCTTTTCCTCTCTCTCTCTCTCTTAAATTTTATATTTTCTCTCTCTATAATTCTCTTTCTCTCTGTTCCCCCTCTCTCTCTTCATTTTTTTTTGTTCTTTCTCTCTCTATCTCTCCTTATTTCAATTAAACAAAACGTTTACATTAAAAAGTTTAATCTAACACATAGAGAGAGAGAGAGAGAGAGAACCTAAGCCCTATGCATGAGAGAGAGGGGGAGGGGGAGAATAAAAATGTTTAGTTAAAAATGACTATTCTCTTTCCTCTTTCTCCCCCTTCTCTCTCTATCTTCTTTTTATCATTCTTCTCTCTCTCTCTCTCTCTCTCTCTCTCTCTCTCTCTCTCTCAAAATGTGTGAAAAACTATGTTCGAAAAACTTTAAAATAAAAAAACTTTAAAAATATTTAATTAAAGAAAAGTTTAAATTAAAAAGTCTAACACTATGTGAGTGAGTGAGAGAGAGAGAGAGAGAGAGAGAGAGAGAGAGAGAGAGAGAACCTAGACCCTACACATGAGAGAGAGAGAGGGGGGAGGGGAAGAATTTAATTAAAAAGAGGATGGGAAAAAGAAAGAGAGTGATTATAAGTGAGAAAGAGGGGAAGGGGTTCTAATTTAAAAAAGGGATGTGCCGCGGGGGGTGTAAGGGCTTTGTAGCTATACCATGTCGTTGCTACCGATTACACCTATATAGGGAGTAGTAGTGACTCAAAGCCCTGCCTTGTTTCCACTCTACGTGTGATTCCCTATGCCCAGTGGTGAACCCTCTTATGTGCGGCGTCACGAGGGTGTAGTCCTGGGATGTGTCTATGTTGTCCCACTTTTTGGATTGAATAATACAAGAGTATACCTTGAGCTCATATCATGTTACCTTTCTGTGCCGTGTTGAGTGCGTAACGAGTGCAGGTTTATCACACTTGGTATCAGAGCAACTCTTGCTCGGAGTGAAGGAGTGCTCACGGAAGTAGGAGGAAAGATCTAGTGCCCCGAAGAGATCGAAGTCGTAACGATCCACAGCGCAACGCCCCGCGTCGTATCGCCCCACGTCGCGTCGCCCCGGTGTGATGCCCCAACCGCGACATCCTACCGTCTGAAGACGTGACGCGGCTTTCCCGCAGCACGACCCACACCACCACAGGCGAAACGCGGCTTTCCCACGTCGACACCACCACCAACCACATGGAGGACGAAAGGGAGAACGTCACCCTCCCAACACTGGAGGAGAGGAAGAAGAGTAGGGGACAAGAATGGAGAGTAGCCCAAGAGGAGAAAGTGGCCGGACTAGAAAGACAATTAGATGGTATGTCAGGCATGCTAGAATCAATATGGAGGAACATGTAGATGAAAGAAGAGGAGGAAGAAAGGAGGAAAAAACTAGAAGTAGAGCAAGGCTATAGAGAATGGGTGATTCAACAACAAGAAGAGGAGAAAAGACACCGAATGCAAGAGGAGATGGATAGAACGGGTAGAGAGGAGACATCTAGGAGGGCGCAAGATACAAGGAAGGAGAAGGAGAAAGTAGTAGAATTAGGAAGCAAAAAGAAAGACAAGAAGAAGGAGAAGAAGCACCATCGCAAAGAAGAGGAAGACATCAGTAGTTCAGAAGATGATTATGGAAAATTCAAGATGCCCCAACCCGCCAAGTACAAGGGAGAGAGAGATGGTTTGGTTCTGAAGAAGTGGATTGCAGAGGTGGACAGGTACTTAAAGTATTCACGAATTACTAAAGACAGGAAGGCGGAGGTGGCAGCCATTTACTTGGAGGAGGACGCTGCCAGTTGGTACTTGCTAGAATAAGAGCAGGGCCACATAATCTGTTCGTGGGAAGAACTCCAGGAAGAACTGAAGGACTACTTTATTCCAAAGCTGGAGAAATTCAAAGTGAGAGATGAATGGAGGAACCTCAAGCAAACACAGGGAAAGATGAAAGAATATGTCAGCAAATATAGGCAGATCATGCTGCAGCTACCAAACATGGATACAGATACTAAGCTACATGGATTTTTGTTTGGGATGCAAGAATGGGCTAGAAGAGATGTGGAGAGACAGGAGCCAACAAGCTTAGCAGAAGCCATGAGAATGGCCGAACGACTAGTGGACCTGGAAGGCAGAAGAACAGCATAAGGGAATCAAAACAAGTTCAACAACAAGTTCAACAACACCTTCAACAACAACAACTCATGGAACCAGAGGCCCAATGCTCCTAGAGGGGCATTCACAGATACAAGGAGCCAAAACAACACTACCACCACGGCCGTATCACAAATTGCCTTAGTACCAAGAGGAGTGACAGGGAGATGGGGAAACAATCACTACAGGCCAACCCCTACTACATCGTATGGGCCGGTAGGATCAAACACGTCATGGTGGAGACCCCCAGGCCCGTCTGTCGGAATCAGATGCTTCAAATGCGGGGGTCCACACTACCAAAACAGATGCCCAATAGAAGATACAGCTTCGTCAAGTGGATCAAGGGTGAATGCAACTAGTGCATATGGAGGAGAAGAACTACAACCACCGCGAATCCAGGAAATCCCTAATGGGAGTGAAGAAAGCATGGACCACCCAAGGGTAGGGTCAGTTAGCGCCTGACCCCAATGCATGGCAGCCGGAGTAGCAGCAATCCACCATCTATACATCAAAGGCCGAGTGGGCGAGGGTAACCAACCTATCATGGTGGACACAGGAGCAACACACAACTTCATGACACCAGGGTGCACAGCAAAACATGGATTAAAACTGTCGAAGGCCCCAGAAGGATTAACAGTGACATTCGCACAAGGAGAAACCAAGGAGGTGAAACAAGTCTTTGCAATCCAAGTAGCAGCCGACAAGTGGAAGGCGAAACTCAACTTCTTAGTAATCCCCATGGATGATTTTGAAGTGATACTGGGATTGGAATTCTATGACAAGTATGTCATTGCAATGTTTGGTAAAGGCGTAAATGAAATGATGTTAGATATGCAAGGAGAAGGTGTCAGAGTACCATGTGAAAGAATGCAACTGCTTGGCAGGACCCCAATCAAAGTGCAAATGAAGGAGAATAAGCCAGGAGTATCATGCCAAACAATGAAACAGACTACAACCCAACCAAAGGGCCAGACCCAAAGTGTACCGGTCCAGGGAACCGTTATTAGGCTACATATCATGACGTGCAGTGCCAAGCAAGTCGAAAAATCAGTCAAACAAGGAGATATGGTCTATCTATGTATGATCCAACCGATTGAAGAAGAAGAAAGTGGCAAGAAACCTAGACAACAGAACAAGAAAACAGAGGTGACAGAAATACTGGAAGAGTTCAAAGATGTGATGCCAGCCGAGCTGCCCAAAGGTCTACCACCCAGGCGAGATGTAGATCTCAAAATTGAGCTAATCCCAGGATCTGCCCCACCAGCCAGAGCTCCCTATCGCATGAATCACACTGAACTAATGGAACTGAAGAAGCAACTGCATGAACTAGAAGAATAAGGATTCATCTGCCCTAGCAAATCCCCCTTTGGTGCCCCAGTGTTATTTGTAAAGAAGAAGGATGGGGGACTCAGACTCTGTGTAGATTATAGGGCCCTTAACAAAATCACCATAAAAAACAAATACCCCATGCCCCTAGTGGAAGATCTCTTAGATAGGTTACATGGGGCCAAGTACTTTAGCCGTATTGATCTTAGATCAGGATACCACCAAATCCGCATAGCCGAAGAAGATATCCCCAAAACAACATTTTGCACCCGATAGGGTAGTTTTGAGTGGTTAGTACTAGGATTCGGCCTAAGTAATGGGCCAAGCACATTTTGTGGCCTCATGGATGGAGTCTTTAGACCGGAGATAGATATCTTTGTCATTATCTACATAGATGACCTCCTGGTCTATAGCAAAACATTTAAAGAACATAAGCAACACCTACGCCGAGTTTTTGAGAAACTGCGGCAGCATCAGTTATATGCCAAGCCGGAAAAATGTGAGTTTGCAGTGAAAGAGTTGGAGTTCTTAGGCTTTATTGTAGGAGCAGATGGAATCAAAATGGATCCTAAGAAGGTGGAAGCCGTCCAAAGATGGCCTGTACTCAAGAATGTAAGAGAAGTGCGGGAGTTCCTCGGCTTCACAATGTTTTGCCGAAGATTTATAAAAGATTACAGCCTCATCATTGCCCCCCTCTTCCACCTCACCAAGGAAGATCACCCTTTTACATGGGGGAACGCGCAACAGGAAGCCTTTGAGCAGATGAAGAAGTGCATGAGCCAAACTCCCATCTTAAAGGTGCCAAACATTACCAAACCCTTTGAAATTTCCACAGATGCATCCGACTACGGCATAGGAGGTGTCCTGGTACAGGAGGGTCACCCCATTGCTTATGAGTCAAAGAAGTTCACCGGTGCTGAAACAAGGTGGAGCACGCATGAGAAGGAAATGTTGGCAGTTATACACAGCCTTAGAAAATGGAAGCATTATGTTCAAGACTTCACTGACAATATCTCCCTCAAATACTTCCAATCTCAGCCCAAGTTATCGGCAAAGCAAGCCCGCTGGCTAGACTTCCTAGCCGAATTCGACCTGGAGATTAATGAACACAAGCCCGGCTCCACTAACAAGATAGCAGATGCATTGAGCCGGAAAGCTGACCTAAAAGCTGTCAGTGTGGTCAGCAGCAACTTCATAGAACTCGTCAAAGAGGCCCTAGAGCAAGACCAAGAAATGCACAAGATAATCAAAGATGTGGAAGCAGAGAAGACCCCACATGGAATATACACCTTAGAGGAAGGTATCATCTTTCTAGGCAAGAGATTGTATATCCCCAGCAATGTGGAGTTGAAGAAACTCATATTGCATGAGATACATGATGGCAATATTGGAGGCCACAAAGGGCAAAGCAAAACCTTGGAGGCCCTCAGGAAGCAGTTCTTCTGGCCAAACATGAAGGAAGAAGTAATAGACTACATCAAAACTTGCCCCACTTGCCAAATGGTCAAAGCACCACGATCAAGACCAGCAAGCCTACTACAGCCATTACCAGTACCCAGCCGCCCTTGAGACGTCATCAGCATGGACTTCATTGTGGAACTACCTGAGTCCCATGGGTACATAATCATCTTTGTAGTGGTGGACTATTTTTCCAAACAAGCTCACTTCATCCCAGCCAAACCACCACTGAATGCCAAGGAGGCAGCACGCCTTTTCTTCACACATGTATTCAAACTTCATGGCTTACCGCTGGCTATTGTATCAGATAGAGATGGAAGATTCATGAGCGACATGTGGAAGGAACTTTTCAAGACTCTGGAAACACAATTGAGATTCTCATCATCCTTCCACCTAGAGACAGATGGATAGACATAACAAGTCAAGCAAGGCATCGAAGATTATCTCCGAAGCTATGCCCGAGTGGACAGAAAGATTGGGCATTGTACCTTGATGTTTTGAAATTCCACTATAATAGCTCCATACACTCGGCAACCGGGTACACCCCCTTCGAGTTAGCAACAGGGAAAGAAGTCATTACACCATTGGCCTTAGCATCCGGAGTGGCCAAAGCGGAAGATCAAGATGCAGAAGAATTCTTGAAGAAATGGAGAGACCTCAATACAGCAGCTAAGCAAAGCCTAGAGCAGAGCAAGATCACCATGACAGAGCAAGCAAACAAAAAGAGAAAGGCAGTACTATTCGCTAAAGGAGACATGGTCCTAGTGAGCTCTAAGAATATGTCACTTCTCAAAAACATGACCCCCAAGTTCAATCACCGTTACTATGGACCCTACCGAATCACTCAAGTGCTGAACAAAGTCACCTACAAGCTGGACCTGCCAGATAGTGTTTGTGTTCATAACGCATTTCATGATCGTCTTCTGCGCAGGTTCTATCCTGACAACCAATGGGGATGGCGCGTACCAATGCTCCATTCCAACGGTCCCTTCGAAGTAGAAGCATTCCTCCGACTCCGTGAATAAAGAGGCTTTCCCGAATACCTCACCAAGTGGCGCGGGCGTCCACTCAAGGAGGCCACTTGGATCTCAGAAGAGGAGGTCCGCGAATGCAGAAAGGATGCCTTCGCCCTTTGGCTTGAGGAGAACCCCCCAGCTCCTTCCAACGACCCTTGAGCCTTTCCAATACTTCAACAAATAATGCGGTTCTCAAGCATAGACCCACATGTGCCCCACTCCTCAAATGTAATCGAGTCAAGGGTGGACCCACATGGTAGCAATCATAAAAAATAACTCCAGCAAATAAAAAGCCCCAACCTCCTAGTGCGGCAGACACTGGCCAGTCTGATAGCATAGACTATGTTAAGACCCCGCGGTCGCTTAGACTGGCAAACACTGACCAGCTTGATAGGAAAAGCTGTGTTAAGACCCCGGATGAGTCAAATAACAAACGCTACCCTTAGATTGCTGAGGTCAGCAATCTAGTAATAAGCGGGGGTGAGTGTAAGGGCTTTGTAGCTATACCATGCCGTTGCTACCGATTGCACCTATATAGGGAGTAGTAGTGACTCAAAGCCCTGCCTTGTTTCCACTCTACGTGTGATTCCCTATGCCCAGTGGTGAACCCTCTTATGTGCGGCGTCACGAGGGTGTAGTCTTGGGATGTGTCTATGTTGTCCCACTTTTTGGATTGAATAATACAAAAGTATACCTTGAGCTCATATCGTGTTACCTTTCTGTGCCGTGTTGAGTGCGTAACGAGTGCATGTTTATCACAGGGGGGGGGGACGAGGGGGAGGCTATAATGAAAAAAGGGAAGAGGAAAAGAAAATGAGATATTGCACATGAGAAAGAGAGGAGGGAGAGGATTTTGATTGAAAAAGAGAGGTTTGGAAAATGGAGTAGGTTTGGGAAGCTATCTAGAGGTTTGCGGCTTTCCGAATCTATAGCTAAAATAATATAGTAGTAAGATAAGAAGTAAGATGTTTTACGGGAGTATAAGAAGAAAGTGAAAATACTATCCAATGCCCATCAACACTTAGCAGTTTGCAAAGTGCTTTGAAGGTAAACTCTTCATGAGAATATCTCTAAGGCCATCATCCACATAGATCTTGATAGGGGAAGGGCAAGAAGCAAGTTATTGAAGTGCTAGAGAAAAGACCTCCCATGCCTTCTTACTTACTTGCAACAATGCAATATAGACTATAATACTACCTTAGATCACCCTCCTACATTAATAGCCTTGGATCTTTACACACACACACACTCTCTCTCTCTCTCTCTCTCTCTCTCTCTCTCTCTCTCTCTCTCTCTCTCTCTCTCTCTCTCTCTCTCTCTCTCTCTCTCTCAGTACTACAATATTAACTTTGGGTCTATCTTACACATTAATAGCTTTTAATTTTTATCAAAACACACACACACACACACTCTCTCTCTCTCTCTCTCTCTCTCTCCCCTTGTGGCTTTAAGATATTCTAGCAACTCTCTCTTATAATACCACAATACTACCTTTGGACTTCTCCTATATTAATAGCTTTGAACCTTTATCAAAACACACACACACACATACATGTTCTATCTCTCTTTGTATGTGTGTGTGTGTGTGTGTGTGTGCGTGGCTTTTAAAATTTATTTTAACTTTCTCTTACAATATTACATTTGGGCCTTTCCTACACAGTAATAGCTTTGGACCTTTATCAACACACACACATACTCTCTCTCTCTCTCTCTATCTCTCTCTCTCTATGGCTTAAAACAATTACAGCAATTCTCTCCTATAATACTATAATACTACCTTTAGGCTTCTCTTACAATAATAACTTTGGACCTTTATCAAAATACACACACATTCTCTCTCTCTCTCTCTCTCTCTCTCTCTCTCTCTCTCTCTCTCCAACTTGAGATCAACTTTCTCTATTTAAAAGGTTTTGGCCCAAGTACAATTAGACTAAAAAGTCACATTTTGATAGTTTCAATAGTATAAAATATTTTTATCTTTGATAAGTCTTTATTTTTCCACATACACAATGCAAAAGACAATAGCCATTATATTTTATGTTAATTATTAGATGTTAGAAGAAAAAAAGTCCCAAAAGAGAAAACTACTTTTTGTTTATAAGGTTCAAATATTTCAATATAGTTCATTCAAAAAGTATTATAGTATTATAGGAGAGAGTGCTAGCCAAATTTGGCTTCAAAAATTTCTAGCACTCTCTCCTATAATACTACCTTAGATCCCCTCCTACATAATAGCCTTGCATCTTTACACACACATACTCTCTCTCTCTCTCTCTCTCTCTCTCTCTCTCCTTATGGCTTTAAGATATTCTAGCAACTCTCTCCTATAATACCACAATACTACCTTTGGACTTCTCCTATATTAATAGCTTTGGACCTTTATCAAAACACACACACACACACACACACATGTTCTCTCTCTCTCTCTCTCTCTCTCTCTCTCTCTCTCCTTATGGCTTTAAGATATTCTAGCAACTCTCTCCTATAATACCACAATACTACCTTTGGACTTCTCCTATATTAATAGCTTTGGACCTTTATCAAAACACACACACACACACACACACATGTTCTCTCTCTCTCTCTCTCTCTCTCTCTCTCTCTCTCTCCTTATGGCTTTAAGATATTCTAGCAACTCTCTCCTATAATACCACAATACTACCTTTGGACTTCTCCTATATTAATAGCTTTGGACCTTTATCAAAACACACACACACACATACATGTTCTCTCTCTCTCTTTCTCTGTGTGTGTGTGCTAATGTGTATGTGTATGGCTTTAAATTTTGATTTAACTTTCTCTTACAATACTACATTTGGGCCTTTCTTACACATTAATAGCTTTGGATCTTTATCAACACACACACATATACATATACACACGCACACACATGCGCGCACACACACACACACACTCTCTCTCTCTCTCTCCAACTTGAGATCAACTTTCTCTATTTAAAAAGTCACATTTTGATAGTTTCCATAGTATAAAATATTTTTAAATATTTGATAAGTCTTTATTTTGTTGGGGTAAAAGGCCATTGGTTTTGCTTGTGTATAGTGACTGCCCATATTCTTTATTCACATATATATAAAAGTGCAATAAGGCTGTCATAACATTGTTGACAGGACCTATTTTGTGTGTGCTGTTCTCTCCTGCATCTCCTCCATCCCTTTCAACTGGTATCAAAGTAGGTCATTCGTGAGTGCTTCCGACCTTCCCCAATATCTACATGAGGTATGAGAGCTTGCTTCTTACTCAATTCTCAACCATCCTTTGACATGAACACCAGGGTTTCATGAAGAGACAACCATAGCTTGCCCTAGGCTTGTGTAGGCCTATTATAGGCCTTCATTGGGCTCTTGCTTATCCCCTACCCACCCTGATTTGGCCCCTCAAGTACAACAGCATGCTCACATTTTATTTGCACATGTTTGCAAAAATGGCTCAAAAATCACTCTTTTTGACATATCTCGAGCATTCGGAACTCGATTCAGGCAAGGTATGAGTCTAAGTTGGGATTTTGACATGCTCCGGACGCGATGGTAATGTTGGATCTGCCAAATTTTGATGACAAAATATCCTACAACAGATTTCAGGTTTGAGATAGTATGTATTTGTATGCCTATGGCTTATGTGATGCTTTTATTGATGTCTATTGATACCGGATCACTTGTGGATGTTATGCCTTTTATATGAGACACATTTGGAGCTGATTTAGCTCAGCCATTGATTGTTTTGAATAGTCCTAGATCTGTCCAAAATAGAGCAGCCACCTGTTGCTTCAATTTTATGCTTACATGCCTTGGCATTTAATGCCCGATTATGCCCGGTTGGTGCCTATACATACGGGAATGTATACCTATGATTTGCCTATTAAATTGAGCTTGGATTGGGCACTGATTTGCTCAGTTTACAAAGGTTATATGCTGCTGAAAACTTCAGGGCTGAAGCTATTTAATGATTTGCCAGGTTCTGCCTATTGCGTACGGGGTGCTCTCGGCTACTTGAGTTGATGTATTTACACATTTGGACTATGCCACATGTCTTGTTTATGCTCCGGAATGCTTTTGAGCTAAGATTAGAGCTTGATTTGGGTTTGACTGTCACTTTTTTGTAGCTAGCATTTCATCTATGACATGGTTTATGCCTAGGCTACCCAGTACGGGTTATGATGTCTTGGTGAATGCTTTATGCTTTGGCTGTGGATGGTAGTTGTTAGAGCTCATCTCGACATTCATTGGAGTATTCCCTTGAGCAGTTGGACATTGACTTGGATTTTTCCGTTACGACCTTGGATGCTATATGGGATTTGATGCTCTGATTGTGGATCTTGGCTATTACTTGGATGCACTTACAGGTATTGAGCAGTGAACTGCTCCCTTGTTTTGGCAGTTGCCTATTTAGCTGTGATTGCTCATTTGCATTTGATATGCGGGATAATTACTGATCAGTGGACTTGGATAGTACTTGGGATTTACAGTTAGGTTGTCCTGCTTCTCTGTTGTATGGTATCTATGCTATTTGGGCTGCTATTGCCCATGTATGTCAGGGAGCACTTGATCTTTATGGCCACCCGTGTATGCACATGGTTTGCTACTATGTATTTTACAGAGCCTCTTACTTGGATGCTTTTACACAAATATTTGGGCTTTTATTGGAGCTTGATTCTTGCAAGTTTATTTGCAACATGCTGTTCTTGGCTGGACATGTATGTCGGTACATGGTTTGAAACACTGCAAAGTTATGTATACTCCTATGTTTCGGGGATGCTTATGCATTTATGGCTCGAAGGCATGCTTATGCTTTTATGGCTGCGAGCTACATTGGTTGGATATGTCATGCTTTTGTCTACTAGGCTTGTCCATGTGGGAGCTTTTTGCATCCGTGGTTGATGCCTTTGTGTTCTCCCTTCTGGTTTGGATGAGTCCCCTTTGTAGTATGCTATGACGACTTCCAGCTCTTCTAGTCATGCAAACAGTCCTCTTGATGAGCCTATTCTCTTTGATGAGAGTTCCCCTGATTCTTTGAGCTTCTTGGATGTATTGGACAGTCCTATTCATGCTATTACAGTGCAGTTATCCTCTTCTACAGGTTTTACAGGTTCTGTTTGCTTTCATTGTGGAAAGATAGGGCATGTAAAGCGTAAATGCTTCAAGCGGATTAGAGAGCAAAAAATATTGTGCCACACTAGACATGAGAGCAGAGTCAGTGATACAATAGGTGAGACCACTGTTGATAGTGGTATGGTGCATGTAGTTACCCATGATGATGCAGCTAAGCCTAGACTCCTGGCATCGTGTTACCCTGCAGATTACTTGCTCAGTGATATGGCCTATACCTTTGATTAGCTTTTAGACAGTATGGCATCTTGCCATGTTACTCCACATAGAGCTTGGTTCTCTTCTTATAGGGAGGTTGACGGATGTATTTCTTTGGGCCTTGAGTAGGATTGCCATGTTATTGGTACATGGGATATACAATTGGCTTTGCCAAATGGGTCTTCTCTTATGCTTTGTGATGTCTTGCATATACCTACGCTCAGTAAGAGCCTGATCTCTATTAGGTAGTTGCATGGTGCAAGATATTATGTCTCTCTTGGGGATACTTCATGGAAAATCCGTTGTGGTTGCTTGGTATTGACCAGAGGTGCTAGATATGGCAATGATTGTGTAGTGAATGTCTCTCATGTGGGAGATTCTATGGTTGTAGTTACGCAGATACCATGTGCATTGTTATGGCATTGTTGCCTAGGCCATATACGACACATTGAGATGGATGCTTTATGTGATATGGGCTTATTGCCTGCTCTTCCCCAAGCTACTTGCCCTCATCGTACTCATGGTTCGTGTAGAGCCTCTTTGACTTATGGCGATCGTGTGAGGCATGCCCCTCTAGATTTAGTCCATCTTGCAGTATATGGACCTATGCCTTCCCAGTCACTTTTTTGGTGGAGCGTCGTATTTTGTGACCTTCATGGATCATGCTACTCACCGTGTTTGGGCTTACCCTTTGGTACGGATTGAGGATGATGTTACTATGCTTGTCAGGTTTATGGATTCTGCTGCTGGTAGCAGGCCTAGATGCTTGCAGATGGATTATGAGAGTCACGCTATCTCTCCTAGCTTACGGATCTCTTGTCAGCAATATGGCATTGATTTCTTATGCCCATGGTATTATGGGGTTTCTCATGGCATGTGGCTAACTTTACAGGCAAAGGTTGCTTCTATGCTTACCACAGCTAGGTTGTCTTATGGCTTTTGGGCTGAGGCCCTTATGACGGCAGTCTACTTGGTTAATCGGACATCGTGTTTCTCTTTGGATGTTATTACTCTGCATGAGGCACGGAGTGGCATGAGACCCTTCTATGATCACTTGAGGATGTTTGGCTACCAGGCATCTACCAATATGCCGCATGAGCCTATGTCACGCAAATGCATACTCCTTGGCTATGGAGATGGTGACTTTACAACTTACAGGTTTTGGGATTTAGATGCCCAGCAGGTTCTATGCAGCGGTCATGCTGTCTTTTATGAGACACAGACACCTTTCAGGCCTCTTGATGCACGTTCAGTGCGCTTTATGGCTGATTCTATAGTCGTATATCAATCTTCCACTTTGCTAAGGCTTCATACTATCTTGAGACCCTGTTTGACTTGTGTCTGGGATACTAGCCCTCTTTTGATGATTGACCTTGGAGAGTCTGTATGCTCTTTGCTGTCTTTTATGCACTGTGCTGATGCTATGCGCCACTCTGATGCTTTACAGCCGTGCACTTATGAGTTATGTTGCTTGCTTCATGGGAAGCAGTCATGGATTGCTCAATTGTCTAGAGCTATGGGATCGCTTATCTCCTGGATGTCATGGACTCAAGGATGGTTGACTCTTCTTATGATGAGGTTCCCGCCACTTATTGCACAGCTCGCTTTTCGATTGGGCGTTGGGTGAGATGTCATGATTCCTCACCCTGTCTCTTTCTTTTATTTTGTTTTTTCACTCCTTGGCCCATTGGCCTTTTAGTGGGAGGTTGTTGGGGTAAAAGGCCCTTGGGCCTGCCCATGTACAGTGACCGCCCATATTCTTTATTCATATATATATGAAAGTGCAATAAGGTTGTCATAACATTGTTGACAGCACCTACATTGTGTGTGCTCTTCTCTCCCACGTCTCGTGCATCCCTTTCATATTTTTCCACATACACTATGCAAAAGACAATAGCCATTATATTTTATGTTAATTATTAGATGTTAGAAGAAAAAAAGTCCCAAAAGAGAGAACTACTTTTTGTTCATAAGGTCCAAATATTTCAATATAGTTCATTCAACAGTCTCAATCTACAAGAGAGATGCATGCACACATGCACTACTTAATTTATTATTTAGTTAATAATTTAATTACTACTTATTTTTAATTAATTACTAAATACAAATATAAAGAGAGTGAGAGACAGAGACAAAGATGAGAGAGAGAGAGAGAGAGAGAGAGAGAGAGATTATGTGACTTGCTTTTTTTCGGTTGAGAAGGAGGTTGCTTGTAACTCATTGAGAAGAGGGTTGCTTGCAGCCCCTTCTCAAGATGATTTTTTTTTTCACAAGTCTCCTCCATCATTTCTTTGAGGGGACTTGTGAAAATTTTTTTTGTCAAATAGGGGGTTGCTAGCAATCCCTTCCCAATGAAAGTATTTTCCACAAGTCCTCTCTATTAAAAAAATCATTAGAAATGGAACTATTAGCAATCCCTTCCTAACCAAATAAAAAGTCATAAGTCCCCTTAGAGAGATGGAGGCAACATGTCAAATTTTTTCACTGAGAAGGGGTTGCTAGCAACCCTTGTTTAGTGACAAAAAATTTCACATCCCCTTAGGAGAGATGATGGAGGGGAGTTGTGACTCAAAGTTCTCTCTCTCTCTCTCTCTCTCTCTCTCTCTCTCTCTCTCTCTCTCTCTCTCTCTCTCTCTCTCTCTCTCTCTCTCTCTCTCTCTCTCTGTTAGCTGAGAAGGGTTTGCCGAAAACGCCTATTCACCAAAAAAAATTCACATTCCCTTTGAGAGAGGATTATAAATTCACATAATCTCTCTCTCTCTCTATTGCCAAGAAAGGGGTACTGCAACCTCTATTCGGCAAAAAGAATTTCACGTCTCCTTAGAGAGATGTTCATAAAGTCACATAATATATATATATATATATATATATATATATATATATATATATATATATATATATATATATATATATATATATATATATATATATATATATCTCTCTCTCTCTCTCGATGAGGAAACTACTACAACTGTTTACCGCAGCACTGAGGAGCGGGAAATGGAAAAAAGGAAAAAGCAAAAGACGTAGGACAAAAGGAAGAAAAAGGCACCTTAACCGGTAACCAGACCCTGAAAAAATTAAAAGCATGGGCACGACCCTCAGAAAGTCTTAGAGTTGCCCAAGGAAAGTAAAAGAGTAAAAAACGCACCATTAAGTGTGAAAGCACTCCCGAATCCTTGTAAAAGAGTGCCAGGCTCACTCCTGTGCAAATTGTATGCATTAGTTGGGAATAGGATAGATTGGAACGGTGGGAAATGAGAAATGGGCCTAGGCTAATGACCGGCCATGTAAAAAAAGGGGATGACCACCCATGAAAAGTAGGGCATGTATATAAAGTTCAAAAAGTGAATGAGAAGATCAATCTTATGTGTGGCCAAAGCTTCTTCTTCTTCTTCTCTTATTTCTTGCCTTCTTACTTGTGCTTGAGAGAGGGATTGAGAGAGTGTGAGGGAGTGAGGGTGTAAGAGTGAGGGATCTTGGAGAAGAAGCTCTCCATCTTCTCTCTTCATCTTCCCCTCTTCTCTTCTCTTCTCTTGTCTCGCGCATGGCTATGGAGGATGAAGCTCATGGGAGAGGGATTGAGGTTGCTTGAGCTTGCCTCAAGGATCGTGGAGCTACTTGTGTGCAAGAAAGAGGAGGGTACTCGATCAAGCATCAAAGTAAGCTCACTACACTCGTAAGGTAGGCATTGCACGTCGGCTATGTGAGAGGTAGCCTTGGCTGCTCGGTTCGAAACACTTGAGCAATAAGTAGTCCATAGGTCTCGGAGTAGAGCTTGTAGCTCCCCTTCATTTTGGTTCTGTTGCCGGGACAAACATAATCGAGCCTTAAGCACCGCGCGCATCAAATCGAGCATAGAAGTAGGGTTTGCAACCCGAATCGGTGCTCGAGATAGCTAGGAGATTTAGGAGGTTTTAATCCGTGAAACAAGTAAGTGTTTTGGTTCATTGGAAGCATTAGTGTAACACTACCATTCTGCATATCTGTTTTGCATTTTGGCTGCACTAGATTAAGGTTAGATTAGGTTAAGAAAAGAAAAAACATAAGGTTTTGGCTGCTACTGGAAACAGGGAAACAGGAGACCAGATTCGATTTGTGCTACTCCAAGTGAGTCTGGTGCTTCATGGTAGTGCCCTAATAATATCTGAAAAGTCTCTTGTGATTGTGTGTAGCAGGTGTCAAGTGGGATCGAAATGCGTCGAAATCGTGCCTGCCACCAAACGCAGTCGGACCAGGTCTCAGTGGTCCGATTTCCAGAATCGGACCACCCGAGTCCTAGAGTCGGACCGTCCGATTTCAAGAATCAGACTGTCTGACTGAGGGAGTCAGACCACTCTGTCCGACTGCAAGAATCGAATCTGACTACTAGAGTCGGGACCAGCCCTGTTCGATTGCAAGAATTAGACCATCCGACTACTAGAGTCGGACCAGCCCTGTTCAATTGCAAGAATCGGACCATCCGACTACTCGAGTCAGACCAGCCCTGTCCAATTCCCAGAATCGGACAATCTGATTCTGGGAATCGGATCATCCTGCAAGAAGAAAAAATAAGGATCTTTAGTTGACCCTGCCACAGACCTGACCCCCAGGACACAACCCTGAATACTCCCAAGACCCAGTTTGACCATTAGAACCTCAGATACCAATCGAACTTAGAGCAGAATAGAAAACATAGCACAAACCTTCAGAAAGGCCATAGAATAGCCGGGAACCAAGCTTAGAACTCAAATCAGGCTAAGAATGTGGAGAGAAATAGAGTGGAGTTCGCATTAAACGCTTTCTGCATCAGCACCACTCTTGTGTTCCACTAAGTTTGCACTGTAAGAAAAGAGAAAAGCATGTTTTCGCACCAAGCACCACGAAAGCACTAAGCATAACGTGTGAATAAGGATTGTAGCTGCTTTCAAATAACAAGGAGCACATAAGGATATCTAATAACATTAAGGAATCCACTAGTAGGAGAAGACGCCAAGACTTAGACAGGTGCCTGAGTGTCCTACTAGTAGGACCTGGAGAAGACACGAAGACATGGAAAGCAACAATATAGAGGATTGGACACTTGGACACTGCCGGAGCTGCTTGGATTTATTGACAACCTTGTGGAGCTGGAAGCAGAAACAATGTCGGGATCAAGAGGTGAACGAGGAGAGGACCAATTAGACTTAGGAGAATTTCCAACCTCAGTCCAGGAACTGGTCCACAACTACGATCAACTCACCAGGACCGTGATCCAGGGCAGACCTGTAGAGAAAGTGGTAGCAAACCTGGAAGAAGAGAGAAGAGCAATCAAGAAAGCACTAGAAGGTATAATTACCTACAACCATGAGCAAAGGGCTAGAAGGCTACAACAAGACGCAGATATGTACGAGGCTAGACGAGTGCTAGACCTAGCTGGAGCGACCAAATCTGGACCGAATGTAGAGAGGGAACGGGCAACAGAGGCTGACATGACATTGAGCGAACTGGTAGCAAAGCGACTCTTGGACAATACGTCCATTGAACAGAGCGCTACTGCCCTAGCCACCGCGCTACTATCAGGATTGGGAGTCACGCAAGGGGCTAAAGGACAGGCTAGAATCCCCATCGTAGCAAAACAACTAGCTAGATATGAACCTAGCAGTGACCTGTACAGCTTCATGGAGCAGTTTGAGCAAGTATGTGAGGCAAACGGTCTTACTGACCCTGCGCAGCGAGCTCAAGCTTTCGGCCTGTGCTTAGGCGATAAGGGGAGGACCTGGTATTCTAGTCTAGATGATGCAGAACGTACAAACTTTGTTCGCCTTAAGGGCCTCTTCATCAAGAGGCTTTCGGAGGAAGGGTATTCAGATACCCTCATCGTTAGGTTGATGAATATTAGTTAAAGGGAGAAGGAAGACGTTAGGGATTACGTCACTCAGGTGCGTAGCCTCTACAAGAGAATCCATGTCAATGAGCGCCCTACCGAGAGGGCAGTGTCTACGGTGTTCATGAACGGGATTCGAAGTGAGGAGCTCTATAAGGCTTTGGCCAGTAACTCCACCTTGCAATGAGATGTGCTAGCTAGAGTTTTTGAGGAGGCAATACACGTAGATGATCAACTCAGGGAATGCAGTATGAGAACTACCAACCGAGAGAGTGCAAGCTAGAGGGACCCTGAGAGATCAACTACTTCGGGGGAGAAAGCAACTGCTAGTGTGCAGGATAAGGGAAAGAGTGTAGACCACGACCAGGGGATGGCAAAAATGAAAATGGAGATTGCACAGTTGCAAGAGTTGGTAAGGAAGCCTGTGAGATCGCATGTACAATGTATATACTGCGGTGGCAATCACCTCCCAGTTGAGTGCCAAGATCTTAGATCTCGGCCATGCTCAAATTGTGGTAGATTCGAGCATGATGCAGTGCATTGCAGAATGTCGAGGAGATTCCCATACGCACAGTAGTACAACCCTCCATACTTAGGTAATAGGCCACCTAATTTCTTTGGGAGGGGAGCCCAGTTAGCTCTCCCAGCACTGACTGACTCAAGACCTGCCGTACCTAGGCTAGAGATGAACCCAACTGGTATACCCAGACTACCAGGGCCTTTTGTAGCCCACCCATCTAGTGATGCTCCTGTTTACTTTGTGGAGGAGCCTAATGAGGAAGAAACATATATCAACCCGTACACATCCTATGACAAGGAGAGCAACCCAATCCTAATGGACTATCGACCGGTGCCGGTGATGGCTTTAGGAAGAGGAAGAGGCAGAGGCTTTGGAGGGCCAAGCCAAGATTCAGTCACATGTTGGACTTGCGGCCACCCAGGCCATATTTCATCATGCTGCACAGAACGAGAACAAGCTAACAAGGACAAAGCGGATCTCCGATGCACAGAGTGTGGAATCACACATGTGTTTCCTATGACTGTCCTAGGCGAAAGCCATCAACCAGCTCTGCCAACATGCCATCGGTACCTTTGGGGCTTTTTGGAGTGGAAACCTTTGACAGTGAGGATACACCCATCCCACTACATGTTATGACGCGAGCTCAAACAAAATAGGTAGGCATTTCTTTTTCAGGGCCAAGTAACCTTGACGCAACCTCAATAGGAAAGAAAAGCCGGAGGAGACGGAAAAAGAGAACCGATGCAAAGATAACTCTTAAAACCGAGGAAGCGACTACATTAGTAACGGGAAAGAGGGTCACAGACGCAAAGGCGGAGACCTCAGCTCCTAAGACAGCCGAACTAGGGAGTGCCAAGGTAGGGGAATATCCCCATCCCAAACGGTAGCTCGAGGCTATAGCTAAGGTCAAGGAGTGGGTCAAGGACGCCCAAAAGCACCTCAAGGATGCTGAACCCATATTAGAAGATCTTATTGATGATTTCTCCAGCGTGAGCACACCAGTCTCACCTTCAAAACCACAAGCTGCGAGCATACTTGCACCACTGGGGGCAACTCAACAGCAAGGCCAAGGGGAAACTTGCCAGGGCAAATAGAACGCATGGCCTAGAAATGCTAGCCTCAAGGGAAGACAAGAGCCCAGTAGCCTCCTCACAACCTTGTTGTCTACTCCAGTAACTCTAAGCTTGGAAGACCTGCTTAGACAGAATCATTCCTTATGGCAAGAGTTAAAAGACTTGATGGAGGGATACACAGGACTTGCGGGTGCTAATCCGCAAGATCATGATGCGGTTACACAGATCTCAAGTCTAACTCTACACTCAACTCCTAAGTCTTTGCACATCAATGCTTTTTGGAAAGGCACTGAAATGCATGCACTTTTACCCGTCCTAGCCTTAGGAGATATGACGCGAAAAGGAATTGTAGACACATGCACAGGTGTTAGTGTACTAAGCCGTGCAGTCTTAGAGGCATGGGGAAACCCTACTGTAGAGACTGCCAGGTTTAACGTCACGTTAGCAAATGGAATGAAGGTAAGACCATTCGGGGTCTTAAAGAATTGGCCAGTAAAGATTGCAGGCGTGTAGTTTTCCGTAACCTTCATTGTCATGAAGGGAGTGGATTACGATATACTATTAGGCCGACCTTGGATGAGGAATGCGCGTGTCATTGAGGACTAGGGCAAGGGTTTGATTTTCCTAGGAAACATAACTAGTGCAGTAAGGGTAGAGATGGACACTTGGAAGACGACCCCTATTGACCTAGATGCCATCTCAGTTATGCTGAAAGGCGATACTCAAACGGCCAAACTCTATGGATCACTCACTAAATATATTCCTTGCCCTGAGGATGAGAGGGATTGGATGCACGTTTTGGCAACCATTGATCTACCATTCTCGGATGAGGAAGAAGTATATCAGTAGGCTGCTAAAGCCGCAACCATGCCAATTGAGGAGCCAATTGTGCCACTCTGCATGATGGCAAGAAGCTCACTCAACCCAAGCAAACTAGCCTCGTTCCATATCCCCAACAACAAACTAAAGCTTCAGGAAATCGTAGAGTATCTGACCAATAAACTGGAAGGCAACTTGGTTGCTAACTTAAAACCTCTACGTGATCTATTAGCTAAGCCAGAATGGAAATGGACCAAGGTTCATGACCTGAATTTGTTATATAACTGGGCTTTAGGTCCACGACCTAAATTTGTTATATAACTGGGCTTTACTGATGACAAGAAGACTGGAGAGGAAAGCTTAGGTGATGATGAGCAGTCAGAAGGACAGGACTCTGATGACGAGGAGTATGAGGACTGTCGCTCTACAGGAGAGGAGAGTGAAGACGAGATGGATGTAATAGAGTACGACACGGAAGGAAAAGCGATAGAAAAAATCAGGGCAGACTCGAGGCCTAGGAGAGGAAGGACCAGTCAGAAAGAAAAAGGAGTCATGCGAATGGAGTGTGATAGATCCTGGCTCGAACACATAGGAGCCATGGATCACGAGCAAGCCGGAGTGGCACGACCATGGGTAATCCCAGTGCTCAAGACGGATGCACCTACTGAACTATGACCCCCTAGGGAAACACTTTCCTCAAGTGAGGGATACGAGTTTAACTCAGAGTCGGAAGTCAGCACTGAGAGTGATTCCGAGATACCACAACCTTCTAAAGTCAAACGCACCAAGGGAGACTTGCCAGTCCACCTAAGGCACAGGAAGCTAAAGGAGGAGGCTTGGAAGCAAGCAAAGGACTCAGAAGCAGAAAGGCAAAAGAAACCGCAGGATCTACCCAAACGGTTTACAAAATTTAAAAAGGGTGACAGAGTGGTGATTCTGCTAGGTGCGAAAAGAGAAGGCCAAACTAGTGAACCAATCAAGGGACTCGCCAAAGTCAAGGAAGTTAACTTAGCTAGGAAAGGTGAAAAGCCAAGACCTGTATTCATTGTAGATGACTTGACAGAGGATGAGGAGACCAAACTTATTGCACTCTTGCAAGCATACATTGAAGTATTTGCCTGGACATTGGATGAACTTAAGGGAGTTGACCCTAGGGTTGTGACTCATAATATCCCAATGGTCCCTGATACAGTGCCAACGAAACAACGACCTTACCCCATGAATCCCAAACACGCCCATGCAGTAAAAGAGGAGATTGATAAACTCATGAGGGCAGGATTCATATATGAAATCAAGCACACGGACTAGGTATCGCCTATCGTGATTGTCATGAAGAAAAATGGAAAAATCCGAGTGTGCGTGAACTACAAGAAAGTGAATGTCGCTACAAAGAGGGATAACTATCCTTTACCTTACACCGAGCATATGCTTGAGAGGGTAGCAGGTAAAGAAGCCTACAGTTTTCTGGATGGTTTCTCGGGCTATAATCAAGTGCAAGTGCACCCCGACGACAGGCACAAGATTGCCTTTGCCACGGAATGGGGTGTATTCGCCTACATTGTCATGCCTTTTGGGTTGATGAACGCACCTGCAACTTTTCAACGCCTAATGTGCACTATCTTTAAGGACATGCTTAGGCGCGAACTGGAAGTGTTTGTAGACGACTTATGCATACACTCTAGTTGGACCGAACACTTAGAGAAATTGAGAGTTGTCTTTGAAAGGTGTAGGTTGTACCACCTCTCGTTGAACCCCTTAAAGTGCGAGTTCTGGGTGAAACACGGATGCATCTTAGGGCACGTAGTGTCAAGGAATGGCATTGCCACTGACTTTTCTAAAGTCAGAGTCATTGATGACTTATCGCCACCCGATAACTACAAGGGAGTTCAGTGCTTCTTAGGACACACTGGATATTATTGACGCTTTGTACTAAATTACGCACTGATTGCTAGACCATTGTACAAGCTGTTGATAGTGTTCGAGTGGACTGAGGAATGCCAGCGCGCATATGAGGAGTTGAAAAAGGCTCTTACTACTGCACCAATCTTACGAGCCCCAAATTGGAACATAATATTTCATGTACACATAGACGCCTCTAAGTTTGCTATCGGAGCCGTGCTATGCCAGCCTGGTGAACATAACTTAGATTACTCAGTGAGTTTTTCTAGCAGCAGGCAACTCACATAGACCGAGATGAACTATTCCACGACAGAAAGGGAGGGGTTGGCCATGGTATTTGCGGCAAAGAAATTTAGGCATTACTTGTTGGCCACTCCCTTTGTCTTCTTTGTTGACCATCAAGCCTTGCTATATCTTGTGAACAAGCCTTGCGCTACGGGATGCATAGCTAGATGGTTACTCCTTCTATTGGAGTTTGACTTCTCTATGGTTGAACGCAAAGAAAAGTAGCGTTACATGGCTGACCACATGTCCCGCATACCCATAGGAAAAGCCGTTGGACAAGGCATACCTGACGATTTACTGGATGCTCATCTCTTTAACTTGTCTAGCGAGAGAGAATTGTTTAAAGCTGATTTGACGCCGTATTGGGCCGATGACATAGTGCAAGTGCTAAAGAGCAGACTACCTGAGAGACCCATTGAGAAGGCCAGGTTGAGAAGACTTATCCTGAAAATTCAGCCATACCAACTGATAGCCAGCCAACTCTACAGGTTGGGACAAGGTTTATTGGCCAACTCTACAGGTTGGGACAAGACAGTTTATTGGCCAACTCTACACGTTGGGACAAGATGGCTTTCAATAAAAAAAGGCTATTCCTTGGAGATCCAAAGCCAAGAGCAGCTGGTGCATGAAAAATCAGAGGTACTGGCCGAGGTGCAACAAAGGCTTAGCATTGTAGATCAAGCCAAAGGGATTGCTGAAGAGCAGCTGGCTCAGAAGTTAAGAGAAATGAACTAGTTGTGGTTTTTAACAAATGAGCAGCAACAGGTAGTGACCACCCTGGCGAGCCAACTGGAGGAAGAGAGAAAAAGGATGGAAGAAAGAGCTATGGATTGGGAAAGGAATAATGTTGACAGGGTGAGAGACTTGACCAAACACTTGGCAGTGGCAGAATGCGAAAGAGTGCTTGCAGAAGCCAGGGTTGAGTTATCGAAATAACTACTAAAACATAGCGGTAGGCCTTGCTCAACACGATACTCCATGTCACACAAGCTCAGAGCGATGATCCAGTGGAAAAGGTGAAAAGAAAGTTGGAGCTGACCACCCGAGCTCTAAGATATGGTCTTCAAGAGCGAGAGCTCCCAACGAGTACAGGGATCACTAAGGAGCAACAATTCCACTACTTATGTTGTACGGGCCTTTCCACTGCTGAGCTCAAGGAGCTAGGATTTGAGGAGCATGAACAGCCACCACCACCACCACCACCGCCAGTCATCCCATCTATGGTTGAGCGACATGTCGAAGAGGGTTCGGATTTCGAGCAAGGTGATGAAGAAGAGCAACAAAGAATGCCGAGTCCGCCTCAACCCGATCTCCCACAGGAAAAACCTGCAGATGTCCATCTGCCTGAGCGTATAGTTGCAGCAAGGAGGAGAAGACAAGAATTAGCTGAGGAGGCCCAACGCCGAGCACACATAATTCCAAGACAACTTCCTTGAAGAGCCCATGCCACTGAGAGGTGATGCACATCCTGTAGACTGGCCCCAGGAGTTGGTCATCTGGCATCAACGAGAGTTCCAGAAAAGGCCGTTTGAGCTCTCGTTTACTTTTTCACGCTCTCTGGACCGGGCCCTGCCTCTAGGAGTCTTAGCCAAGATCAAGGATCTGGCTAATGAACTTGCAAACAGGTGGATTGAAGAGAGGAGCCTGATAATAACTAGGTGGCGACAAGAACCATAGGATTACTGGGAAGATAAGGTCAATCTGGTTCCCAAAACTGTCCAAGGCTATGAGGCACAACCGAAATGGTGGAGGAGGATTTGGGACACCAATTTTGATGCATGGACTGCCGTCTTTTGCAGTTCAATCCCCGAAGAGCGCAATGATCCTATCTACATGCCCTACCCCCGTAGGCATGGAGTGGACTATGATAGAGACTTGCATGGGGATTACGACTTCCCAAAAATATATAATGTAAATGCTAGGAGCCCTAAGGAATGCTTAGTGTTTAGGCTAGAAGATATACTTCCTTCTATAAATCGTTTCCTTTTGCAGACTTCTCTTCCTGCCCAGATCCAGCGTTTTTGACCACTTGTAATTACCTCTGACTTATCAAATTCCTGCTACTCCAAAAACCCACAGTAGAGGAAGCACATATCCCCCCACTCTTCTTTGATATCAACCTAGGAATAAATAGTAGAGCTATGACTAGGTTAATGATGCGGGCTACTCTCCTTCCTTCCTTCTGTCTAGAGCTCTTAGAAAATATAAGTGACACCCACTTCACAAAGTGTAATCACCCTTTCTTGTCAACCACTCCTCTGAGAGCTAAGGCCGATATTAAAGAATACCTACAAAGTCGCACATTCTTATCTCAATGCCTGCGACCGCCCCGTGATTAAATGGGTGTGATATGCCTTGACATTGTACTCCCTCTCTCATTCTCAAAAAAGAAAAAAAGAAAAGAAAAGCAAAGAAAAGAAAGCAAAGAGAGAAAAAGCCACAAGGAAACAAAGACAAGGTGACTGGAGAGAAAGACAAGAGCAAAAAATAGCAAAACTGAAAGATGAATCTACTACTAAGCAAGTTAACAAGGATAACACTTCACATGTGCTTGCAGTCTCCCTTCATTGTTATTGTGCACCACACTCACTGCATCTAGGGTTCTCCCTAGCCCCTTCCCCACTTTACACTTAGGGCACATCAAGGGCGGGACTTTCAGACCTGTCACCCTAAGTTTTGCACCGCACCTCCCATCAAGGGTCCTCAAGTGTGGGACATTACCAAGGGCTTGCCCAAGGTTAGACCCATCTCCCAGTTCCACTAGCACGGGCACCATGCACTACATAGTGAGACAGACACCCCCCTAGGAAGTGCACAACTTTTCTTGCAGGTTATGTTCGTGTTTCAAGAACTGGCTACTTGACCGAAGAAGATCATTCACTACATCCTCCAATGACAATGAATTTTTCCATGAGTTGGACATGACTCCATTACTGCAACTTCCGGAGCTTCGCTGTGAAGGTTTAAATGGCTCAATAGATTTCATGTTGCCAATCATCCGCCTACTGATGGCTGCCATGATTGAACCAAATCAAGCAGAAGGAAAACCCAATGATGGATCTGCCATTGGCTTAGATTTTGGAACCTCGTCTTCCAAAGATGCATGTCTACCGCCTCAAGATCTACGGATCGCTTATTGATTCCACAAGCCTGAAGATTTTCAATGCAAGGTTCAATATCTTCAGCTCAGCATTGAAGATATTGAAATCAAACCTAAAGATCTTCAAATCGAAGAGAGGATCCTCATGATAACAATATCTTCAAAACAAAGACAAAGATCTTTCATGCGAAGACAAAGCAAACCGTTGTCGAGACAGAGTTCAGGGGGGCTATCTATTTTCCACCAGCCAATTGGAACCTCTATCAGCCTCGTCACAATGGGAGCCACAACTGTGTGTGAAATCCCGAGCATTTTCATGAAGTCTAAAGCATGCTGAAATCTCTCCTGGTCATCGTCATCAAACTCCATCACCTCTCATTCACGAGCATTAGTGTCATCTACCCACCAGTTCCACCTGGCAATAGCATCATCTATCCCACTACTTCCCACCATAGTGCCATGGGATTGGCACTTGGCTAGGAGGGAGGTAATGTTTACCGTAGCACAGAGGAGCAAGAAATGGAAAAAAGGAAATAGCAAAAGGCGCAGGACAAAAGGAAGAAAAAGGTGCCTTAATTGGTAACCAGACCCTGAAAAAATTAAAAGCACGAGCACGACCCTCAGGAAGTCTTAGAGTCGCCCAAGGAAAGTAAAAGAGTAAAAAGCACACCATTAAGTGTGAAAGCACTCCCAAATCCTTGTAAAAGAGCGCCAGGCTCACTCTTGTGCAAATTGTATGCATTATTTGAGAATAGGATAGATTAGAACGGTGGGAAATGAGAAATGGACCTAGGCTAATGGCCGGCCATGTAAAAAAGGGGATGACCGCCCATGAAAAGTAGGGCATGTATATAAAGTTCAAAAAGTGAATGAGAAGATTATTCTTGTGTGTAGCCAAAGCTTTTTCTTCTTCTTCTCTTGTTTCTTACCTTCTTGCTTGTGCTTGAGATAGGGATTGAGAGTGTGAGGGAGTGAGGGAGTGATTGTGTGAGAGTGAGGAATCTTGGAGAAGAAGCTCTCCATCTTCTCTCTTCATCTTCCCCTCCTCTCTTCTCTTCTCTTGTCTCGCGCGTGGCTATGGAGGATAAAGCTCATGGGAGAGGGATTGAGGTTGCTTGAGCTTGCCTCAAGGATCGTGGAGCTATCGATGTGCAAGAAAGAGGAGGGTACTCGATTGAGCATTAAGGTAAGCTCACTACACCCGTAAGGTAGGCATTGCGCGTCGGCTATGTGAGAGGTAGCCATGGCCGCTCGATTCGAAACACTTGAGTAATAAGTGGTCCGTAGGTCTCGGGGTAGAGCTTGTAGCTCCCCTTCATTCACATTTTGCAAGTTTTCCCACAGAAGCTCGTCATGGAGCACACAATGCAGCTAGCCTGCAAAGAAGCTCTCCTCCGTAGAAGGGAGCATGCGACCCGAGCTCCTCCACCAGAACACTACCTGCCTATCCTAAACAGGTATGTGCCGAGGTGAGGCCCAAAGTGACATCATCGGGACATAGGCCGCAAACTTTCCAGGCCAAGAAGAGGAAGGATCAAGGGAATGCTCGGGGGGTAGCGACCGCTGCTGTGCAGGCCCTTCCCAGACGCTTGGGCACTAGGTGCTCAAAAGAAGAGAAGGAAGCCCAAAACAAGGAGGAAATTGATGAATTATTTAAAAGTATTCTTGAAATGACAGTGGCTAGGAACTACACCATTTGGATATTAGCCGATATCTCCCTTGCCCGTCTTGATAGGAGCCCCTGACCTGCCCTGTCGCCTCATCACCCGGATTCACCCTGCCTCATACAAATAGAATAGCCCTATGTTGTATAAAATACTTACCAAGTCCTATCTAGCCATGACTTTTTGTCTTTATATGGTTAAATGGGGGCAGGTTTCCCAACTGTACAAACCTTCCATATTTACTTTTAATATATTTCACACATTTAGCAAAAGAAAAAGATAATCAAGCACATGTGATATGTATCTAAGTCAACACCATGGGATTCAGATAGGTGATGTCTTTTTGCATTGCACCTGTTCATTATAGTTGAGGCATATGACTTGCATGTACTCTCACGAGCTGTCAAGTGGATACAGGATGCACAAGTCAATATACGAAAGTGTTCAATGTCCAAGATGCCACAAGATCACCAACCTCACAAAGAGCTATCACAGAAAAAGCAACAAAAGTACCAGGAACAAAGACCCATGATGGAAGCCTCACTGTCGAACGCGAAAATCACCCTTGCAGACTGCCCACATCATATGGCCCAAAGCATAGTCATTGGCTACTCTCTCTTTTTGGGTCAAACTCTACATTTGGATAGTGGCAGTTCTTACTTGAATTTATCGACGTCGCATCCACATCCCCCATAATTGTTCAGGGCACATCAAGGGTAGGAAATACCTAGGGAGCTTGTCTTGCCTATGGTTAGACATGTCACCCTGGCCCATTTTCACTGGTCCTTTTTTGCACTCCAGTGCAATACCATTGTAATCGATAGTGGTAGGCAACGCATGAAAGACCACAGAAGGTACACAATACTCTTTGAGCAATACAAGTAGCCACCAACCTGACAATTAAGGTGGCGACGAGCTCACTTATGCGACATTGTATCATCACAATTACAAATGATGCCTCATCAACCTTCATGTGTACTCCTCCTCAATTGCCTTCATCCACACGTTGCTACGAGGCACTAGACCATCAGTTTTCTAACTATGTAATTTCTAAGTATGTAGAGGCACTCACATACTATCTAAACCAGACCTATACACAGTTTGGGTCCTTAAGTGCAAGACATTACTCTCAGCTCTTGACCTGTCTCCCAAACTAATCAAACTACGTCTTGTGCACGCTATATGAAGACTAGCACTACCCCCAAGGAGAGACCACATTTGTGAGGTTTTCAATTGCAGGTATTGAATACTCCAACAAAAGTATCGTCAGCTCTTCATCAACACTCAAATCTGAACCTAGCCCATTCCCATCATGCAAGCCCACCAAAGAATGACCCTGTGTTGAATTCCCACAAACCACCCCCCGTGCCAACCACTAGTGCAAGTCCCAACAATGAACAACCCTATCTCTAACTCCAACCCTAACACTAGCCACCCCCACCAACAATGTGGCACAAGGACCTTCATCCACCCACCACCAAAACTCCTCCAAGGCAACCACAGATATCCCTTCCACCCATGTCTTCAGGGCCTGCCAAAGCTTGCTATCTACGATAGCAAGTGGCATGGGATTGGCACTCATTTAGGAGAGGGGGTAATGTTAACCCTTAAACAAACAAGGCGGAAAATCCAAAAAATTTGAAGCAGAAGACAAGGTCAAGGCAAAAGCAAAACGAAAGATGAAGGCGCACCAAGAAAGATGTGGAAACAAAAGAAGTGTAGAAAAGTCCTAAATCAAGGAGAAAGATGCACAAGAAAAGGTGCATGTCAACGCTTTTGTAAAAGAGCGCAAGGTGCACCATGATTTAATTTAAGAGCATCGGGCTCTCACTTGTGCAATTTATAAAGGTAGATGGGCGGTAGGAAGGAAGCTAGGAAGATAGGAGGACAATGGAAAAAAGGGCCTAGGCCACGACCGGCCATGTACAAAAGGGATAAGGGGATGACCGCCCAAAAGGGATTTAGGGTTTTGTATATCAAGTTGAAAAGTGAATGAGAAGCTCATTCTTGTGTGTGGCCAAAAGTAGCTCTCTTCTTCTTCTTCTTCTTCTTGCTTGCTTGGTTACTTGAGCTTGTGCTTGAGAGAGAGAGTATGAGAGTGCGTGGGAGTGAGTGTGTGAGGGTGAGGGATTGGGGTGGAGAAGCTCTTCATCGTCTCCTCTCTTCTTCTCTTCTCTTCTCTTCTCTTCTCTTGCTCCTAGCAATGGAGCTTGGAGTGTGGAGCTTGAGGATGGAGCTTGGAGTGTGGAGCTTGCTTGAAGCTTGCACTTTGATCATGGAGCTACCAAAGTGCTCGGGAGAGAAGGTAACTCAGTCAGGCATGGAGGTGAGTTCACTACACTCGTAGGGATGAATAGTGCATCGGCTATGTGAGAGGTAGCCATTAATGTTCGACTTCGAACGCTTGAAGCAATAAGTGGTGTGTGGGTCTCGGCGGTTGATCACCTCTACATCCATACAAAGAGGCATACAAGTAGGTGTGATTGCCAAACTCTCAACACCCCTCCTCAATCACAACTAGAGAGGTACAAAGTGTGTAGAGGCTTTAGTGAGTCACCACCTGCAAAGTGTGGGCACACCACAAACATGGTAATCATCTAGAGGTTGTCGCAAATAAAGCTAAGTGTGGGTACCAAGAATATGGTGGACATCCAGAGGCTGTAATAGGGGCTTCACAAAGTGTATAGAGGTTATAGTACAAAGTTACATGAGGAGTTTACAAGCTTTTGAAAAGGAGCATTAGAGCAAGGTTATACAAGGCTTCAAAAAAATCTATTAGAAAACTAGGAATAGAAGGACTCGTGAGGCTTATCCATCTACTCCTGATGGTCTTCTTCTTCTTTCACAGCTGCAAGATAGCCTTCTAAGATCTCTTTTTGGCACAAGAGAACTTCTCAATATGTTCAATCCTTTTGTAGAAGTCACAAATTAGCTGATCCTTTTTGCCTTTTTTGCTGTTATTACTAACATACAACCATTGTCCATCTTTTGTAGTTTCTTCTTTTTCTTTAATCTTCTTTTCTTCTTCTAACAAGGAGGCCTTAATGTCAACCAATTTAGGGTTTGGCATATTTATTAAAGTGGTTTAAACATTATCATAACCTAGAGGCAAACTTTTTAACAAGACACCAATACATATATCTTCATCCATTTTTAGATTCATTCCTACAAGCTAGGTTAGAAGACTTCCTATGTAGTTCAAATGAGATGTGAGGGATATATTAGGCTTCATGTCTAGTTTAAAAAATCCAATTAATAGACCATACTTTGAGGACTTTGACTAGGCACCAGACAATGTGTCCAATCTAACCTAAGTGTCATGGGACGTGTCACAAGCATCCACATGGTGGATATAGCTGTTATCTAACTCAAGCTTTATGATGGCTTAAGCGTTTTCATCATTCTTTTGCCACATTTTTGCAAGGATACCATTGTAGAGCTTCTTCTCTTGTCCATTAGTGACGGCCCATAGGCCCTTCTTCATGAGGATAAGCTTTATGCAGGTTTGGTAGGTATGAAACCCTACTCCTTTGAAGTGGCATATCGAAGAGTCTTTGCCCATGATGGAGTTACCGGAATAGATTAAAAATCAATACCAAAATTCTCAAAAATAAGGTGACTTTGAATATGTCAGGAGACACAAGTAATGGCGGTGGTAAATATTATCAAGAGATACTAGTTTGATGCTGTTGTTTGAGTCTTCCAATCTTCACAAATCTCCCTAGCTTATTTGATCAGTGAATGTTGCTGGAACCTTCAGTAAATTAGTGAATCAGAGTAACGTGGACTTCTTTGAGCTGAGAGAGGTGTGAAAACACAGTGATTTGTAAGCTTGAAATGAGGAAGTTTTGGCTTCCATGTAAAGGGTTGTAGGTAGCTATTAGTTTTTCTTCTAATGCAACTTGTAGGAGAAGAATTTCTTGGAGATATTGTATGAGGAGAGAGCTTGGATGTGAAGCTTTAAAAGCCCTATGGCTATAGTCCAAATCATGGTGCAGGTGAGTGGCAGAAGTTATACAATTAGGATAGGGCTCAAATTTGGCATCGAGCTTGAAAATCCACAATGCTAGGTAGAGAAAGTAACAATGTTGTGTTGTGATGTGATAGAGAGTTGTGCATGGAGACAAGAGAGAGAACTCCAAAAGGATTCTCGAAGAGATAAGGCTTGTAGAGAGAGATATAAGAGCTCAAAGTGCTATAGGTTCAGTTTGGTTGGCAAAGAGTGAGTATGAGATTCAAGCAAGAAAATGAAGTCATGCATTCAAACTAAGTTGAATTGAGATTTGAGCAAAGCTGAGAGGAGTGAGTAAAGAGTTGATCCATGCTCAACTGAGCTCTGATACCATGTTAGAAACATTGATCTAGAGCATGGCAGCTATGGAGGTTGAAGATGAATACAAGACTCATGATGACATAGACTTAGAGATTGACTCTTACGCAAGTGAATTAGGTTTCAAGATGGAAGCTTGGACTCATAAACACAATCTTACATAAGACACTGAGACAATGACAATGACACTAATGGAAAGTAGAAAGTATCATGATATATTGCATTTAACTTCATGAAAGTGATAGTGAAGTACAATGCTTGATAGTAGCTGGATAGTAGCATTCTCCATCGCTATGCTTATGGGATTCAGTCACCTCTTCCTAGACTACTTGCATTTCCCTTGCCCACTACTCCATACAAAGAGGCATACAAGTAGGTGTGATTGCCAAATTCTCAACACCCCTCCTCAAGCACAACTAGAGAGACACAAAGTGTGTAGAGGCTTTAGTGAGTCACCACCTCCAAAGTGTGGGCACACCACAAACATGGTAATCATCTAGAGGCTGTCACAAACAAAGCTAAGTGTGGGTACCAAAAACATGGTGGACATCTAGAGACTGTGAGACAGGGGCTTTACAAAGTGTATAGAGGTTGTAGTACCAAGTTACATGAGGAGTTTACAAGCATTTGAAAGGGAGCATTGGAGCAGGGTTATACAAGGCTTCAAAAAAGTCTATCAAAAAATGGGGAATAGAAGGACTCATGAGGCTTATCCATTTACTGCTGATAGTCTTCTTCTTTTGCTCCATGGTCTTCTTCTTCTTTCACACCAAGTTCAAGATATGCCTTCTAAGACCTCTTTCTGGCACGAGAGTACTTGTCAATATGTTTAATCCTTTTGCATAAGTCACAAATTAGCTGGTCCTTTTTGCCTTTATTCATGTTATTACTGACATACAACCATTGTCCATCTTTTGTAGTTTCTTCTTTTTCTTTGATCTTCTTTTCTTCTTTTAACAAGGAGGCCTTAATGTCAACCAATTTAGGGTTTGGCATACTGATTAAAGTGGTTGAAACATTATCATAATCTAGAGGCAAATTTTTTAACAAGACACCAATACATATATCTTCATCCATTTTTAGATTCATTCGTGCAAGCTGGGTTAGAAGACTTCCCATGTACTTCAAATGAGGTGTCAGGGATATATTAGGCTTCATGTCTAGTTTGAAAAATCCAATTAATAGACTATACTTTGAGGACTTTGAGTAGGCACCAAACAATGTGTCCAATCTAACCTAAGTGTCATGGGACGTGTCACAAGCATTTATGATGGCTTGAGCCTTGTTATCATTCTTTTGCCAGATTGTTGCAAGGGCAACATTGAGAGCTTCTTCTCTTGTCCATTAGTGATGGCCCATAGGCCATTCTTTATCAGGATAAGCTTTATGTAGGTTTGCAGACTATGAAACCCGACTCCTTTGAAGCAACATGTCGGAGAGTCTTTGCCCATGATGGAGTGACTAGAATAGATTCAAAATCAACATTAAAATTCTCAGAAATAAGCTAACTTCAAATATGTTAAGAGACACAAGCAATGCAGTGTGAAATAGTATCAAGAGATAGCTTGATGTTGTTGCTTGAGTCTTCCAATCTTCACAAATCTTCCAAAATCTCCCCGCTGATTTGATCAGTGGAAGTTTCCAGAACATTCAGTAAATTAGTGAATCAGAGTAGTGTGGACTTCTTTGAGCTGAGAGAGGTGTGAAAATACGATGATTTGTAAGCTTGAAATGAGGAAGCTATGGCTTCCATGTAAAGGTTTGCAAGCACCTACTGGTTTTTCTTCTAGTGCAGCTTGTAGGAGAAGAATTTCATGGAGATATTCTATGGGGAGAGAGCTTGGATGTGAAGTTTTGAAAGCCCTATGGCTATAGACTAAATCAATGTGTGGGTGAGTTGCAGAAGCTATACGATCGGGATAGGGCTTGAATATGGCAACAAGCTTGAAAATCCACAATGATAGGTGGTGAAAGTAGCAATGTTGTGTTGTCATGTGATAGAGAGTTGCACATGGAGTGTAAAGAGAGAAATCCAAAAATATGCTCTGAGAGAGATAAGGCTTGTAGAGAGAGATATAAGAGCTCAAAGTGCTATAGGTCTAGCCTATCTATGGTTAGCAAACAATGAGTATGCAATTCAAGCAAGAAAATGAAGTCATGCATTCAACTAAGTTGAATTGAGGTTGGGAGGAGTGAGAAGAGAGTTGAGCCATGCTCAATGGAGCTTTGATACCATGTCAAAAACATGGATCGAGAGCATGGCAGCTATGGAGATTGGAAGATGAATACAAGGCTCATGATGACATAGACATAGAGATTGATTGTTACACAAGTGAATTAGGTTCCAAGATGGAAGCTTGGGCTCATGAACAGAATATTGCGTAAGACACTGAGGCAATGACAATGACACTAATGGAAAGTAGAAAGTAGCATGATATATTGCATTTAACTTCATGGAAGTGATAGTGAAGTACAATGCTTTATAGTAGCTGGATAGTAGCATTCTGCACCACTGTGCTTATGGGATTCAGTCACCTCTTCCTAGATTGCTTGCATTTACCTTGGCCACTGCTCCATACAAAGAGGAATACAAGCACGTGTGATTGCCAAATGCTCAACAGGTCGATTGCTAGAGATCCTCGTCATCATGTAGAGTGGTGCTAACGATGTGACCCTACTCTTTTGGCAGTTGAGATGGTGTGGCATTGTGGGACTAATTGGCTATCTTCATAGCTTGTTTATAATCCCCCTCGTCATTGAGAATGATAGATCGATGGTGGCTAGCACATGCATCCAATCTCGAACATCCTTGAGGCAAGGGATATACTTCATTAGTTGCCTGTAGGAACTCTTGGCTTGTGAGTCTCCTTTCAAGACGGTAGAGATGGCACCTATGTCGACCGGCATGGTCTTTCAGGTATCCATCTGGACCCTTACAGCTTTTGATCTATTGCTTAAGAATATTAGACCATTATCTGAATCTTCTATCACTCGTGTCTTTGACATCCAGGGTCGACCTAGTAGGATGTTGTAGTCTACTCCCTTCATCACTATGTTCACTGAGAATTGAACTCCTACTATCTTTAGGGGCCGATCTTTCACCACTCCAAATGGTCTAATCTTCATCCGATTAGCCAGCATGACATTAAACCTTGCAATATCCATGACTGGGTTATCTTAAGCCTGCAGGACTATAGAGTTGAGCACACTGACTCCTGCTCTCATATCTACAATTCCCTTTCTTGTGGCGTCTCCTAATGCTATGATAGGTACGACTCCGTGCATTTTTGTGCCCTCCCAAAAAGCATGTAAGTGCAAGGACTTAGGCACTGAGTTTAGGATTAAGCTTGGTAATTGTGTTGTTGCATCGTGGTCAGGCAAGTCAATCGGTCCAAGCTCATTTGGTCCTTCTGCCCATTCCTTCAACACTTGCCATAGTGTTAGGTTTTGCCTAAGCAGCTCTTCGAGAGGTAGAGTCACAGGGATTGATATCAATGTCATGAGTGGATTTCCAACTGTTTTTCGCATGTGAACCCCTTCTAACTCCACCCGAAGTGAGTTTTGACGTGATATGCCCTAGGTGACCACAAGTCCAGCATGTGATGGGTTCTTGGTTTTGTCCTCCTAGACCTCTATGCCTTGCCCTACCTAATGTCATCACCTAAACTCCATCAAGATGGGGTTAAACCCTTTGTCATATGAGATTTGAGGGTTTACGTACACTTCGTCCTTATGTGGCTCCTTTATGTAATGTATCAGGGTTTCGCTTGGTGGATGGGTCACAATGGGTCTACGTGGTATGGGTATCCCTGCAGTGTTGATGTCCATCCTAGGGACACCTTGCTTTGAGTCATTGCATCTGGAAGAGCTAATGGAGCTTCCCTTTTGAAATTTAGTGGCCTATTCCCTAGGTAGTATGGCTGGTAATACGGTTGTGAGTATGGGAATCATTTCGGCAATCTACAATACATCGCATCGTGGGCCAAACCGATCGAAATTAGCACACGGTCTCGATGTAGGATCTAGGCAAACTAGAAGGTGATTCCCTCCACAATGCAGTCATTGCACGTGAGGTTGTATGGGCCTTCTCATCATCTCTTGAAGCTTAGTCAACTCCAGCTTCATGTGTGCCAAGTCCAACACTCTTTCCGTTGTCATGTGTGCTTTGATTGGATCTTTCGCTAATGTTCGTAGCTCTCTTTGAGGGTCTAGGGGCAATTCTATTTCGAGTTGTGGCTCTTGAACTTCTCTCCTTGAGTAGGTCATCCATATGTATAGATTGTTTGAAGACCCTAGCTAGCACGTCCCTCTAGAGGTTGGAGTTGCTCACTAAGACCTTGTAAAGCTCTTTACTTTGGATTCCATTTATGAATACAGTGGAAACCACTCATTCATTAGGTCATTCTATCAGCATTGGGAGTATCTTAAAGAGACTCCACACATGAGATGTAGTCTCGGATATCCTCCTTGTTCCCTTGGTTGATATTCATCAACTTGATAATGGGGTTGTTGAAGCATTCCACCTCGGAGAATCTCTTGATGAATGGATTCTTGAGGTATTTAAAATTATTATGTTTGGTGTTATCTAGGCTATTATACCACATTCATCCTTTGTCTCCTAAGCAAAGTTTGAAAGCTTGTAAGCATTGAGTAAGATATTCGTGAGGCCATTTGCCTCACACACTTACTCAAATTGCTCCACAAAGTTGTACGATGGGTTTATACTTGTTGAGTTGCTTAGCAACTGTAGGTATCTTGGTTTGGCTCTTAGATTTTGGGGTGATTCTTAACCTCGATAGCAATGTAGTTACTAGGGTTGCTTCGCTATGCTCTATAGCTATATTATTTAAGAATCACTCCATAAGAAGCTCACTCAATGTAAGATCTGCCTCTAATCCTCTCTCCCTCTCAGCATTTGGTCTTGTCCTAGTTATGTTAGTGAGAGCCAAGATGCGTTGGATCTCATGCATTTCTATGTCTTATCTCAACTTCTTCTGAGCTCACTACTCTTGGTTGTAGATGGCTATCCTTTGCAATGCTTTTCTTGCTAACTTTCTCTCTTCCTCGAGATTGGCTATGATCTCCTTGGCCACAGGCATCGGTCTACCATGATGCACCATTATGGTTCACAAGTCATATTGGTTTACAAACTGCTAGATATTGGTTGGGAATTCCCCCAAATTGAGTTCATTGTCTCCAGGGTTGGTGCTGCTTCTTAATATGTCAACAGTTTCTTGATCAACTAGGATATCGATCAGGTTGATTAGATTGAGTAAATATACATCACTAATCATATCGGTCTTTGTTGCTCCCTAAATAGCTCGATGACTCAAGACTCTCAATATTCAATGATTGGTTTTTTTGGTCACTTGTCTGGTGTCTGGGGGTCTTTTCCTACTAATGGGTTTGTTGCCTTATGTTATCTCGTGTGAGTTCCTTGTTATTCAAAACAATCCTCAATTTTGTATGCACTCAGATGCATGAGTGGTGCTTATCGATGTGCACCGTGCAAAATAAGGCTTTCCACTTTTTTAGTGCACTCCAAGTGTTGAAGTGATGCAGTGTGTGTGAGTTCAATGGAAATAATGCATATCACACTCTTTCCACTTTGATTCAGCTAGTTACACCTTCTTTGTATAGGTGACAACCACTCTTGATGGTTTGTCATGGTCTCTACTGCATTTTAGATGCATGGCGGCTTGAGAGATAGCAGGTTTGGTTAACTAATTCAAGTCTCTAACAGGATACGCAACTAATGGTTAGTGACCACAGTCATTTCTAAACCATTAGATTGCGATTCTTGAGTCTGTCGACTCTATGAGACACTTTATGCATGTGGAGGCCTACATGGGTGCCACCTAGCTTAAACTCAGGCTCTACCAGCCCTGGGATAGGTTTGATGTGCCGTTGTTATGCGAGCGGTGATCGAGAGTAAGCCTCACTCAAAACTCGATAACGAGACATTAAGGAGTGTTGGTTGGGATAATTGACTTTGTCGGATGCACAACAGAACTTGAAAATTTCAAATATTTGGCAAAACACCATGAACCACACATGAAAACAAGACAACACACAATGCCTTTTGAAGCTCAAAACAACTAAAAACCTGAATGTGGGTAGAGCGTCACACAACCACAACACAAAGAAAATATCAACAATTCGAAAACAAACCAAGTGAGATATATTTTCGTACCTTAACAACCTTGAGTCGATGCTCAGCGCTTTGACACCCAAAAGCTCCAACTTCCAAATTGGCATGACAAGAGCTCACTCTAACATGCGACCCTCCACTCTCCTCTCTCACAAAATACAATTGTAATCAAGGGGGAAGGCCCTTAACTCTCCATTCTCATCTCCTTATATAGTTTTCTATCCAGATTCACATACATTAGGCTTTTTGCTTTTAGCTTTTGGCTTTTGCTTTTCTACTGCTTCTCACTATTTTCGTTTTTTATGCTCTATGCCTGTTTACAACTTGTTTGGATCATAACATCATCATTTGAACTCCGAATATAGTTGTTCGGATACTCAAAACCATCAAAACGCATCTGATCATGCATAATGCAAAATGCAAATAAAATTTCTTGATTAATTTAAAATTCCTTATCCTCGCCTCTCAACTCTCATCAATAAAATATCAATCTCTGCTCCACCCATCCAAAATCTCACAATCACTCTAGAAAATTATGGTCCTCAAGATGTTGACCAGATATGAACAACCCATCTCACAATTGGTGGTGTCCTTCACAACCCTCGAACTCACCCGACCACCTTACACTCTCAACCAGAGGTTCCTAACTTTGTGATGAACATTCCAAATGGTGTGTGCAAGAAATGTGTGTGCTCAATGACAGTGCTCTCTCATGTGCGCGTGCATCTAAAATTTACTGCATATAACTGCAACGGACCTCATGCTGTGCTAGTGCTCAATGATGGTGCAAAGCGTGCTTAATCCCAACCCATGGCATGGAAGTATTGGATAAGAACATGAGACGACCCCCGAGTGTAGTGCATCAACAAGTGCAACGTGAAGTGCTCGTGAACCCATTATCCTCGTGATGTGCAAAAATCTCGACAAGAAAGCATACCTTTTTTCTCAATGTTCGGTAGCTATTGACAAACACAAGCTTCATCCTGTCCAAAAAATACCAAGCTCAACCAAGGCTATCAAGTTTCACACTCAACAAATCAAACAAAATGATAGAAACAAATCCTAAACTAAACAAACACAAGAAATCCAATTTGGAAACAACAAAACAAACAGTCAGCAAACAACTAAGCTAACAAAAATCAAACCTAACTACAATTTGACTAGGGCTTTTCAGTTTTCACAAAAACGCTTGACATTGTAAATGTTGTTATGTACACTTGTTTGAGTTGCAGTGTCCGAGTTACATACTTGGATGTCTGAGTTCGAGTTGTGTGTGTTAGATATGCTCAATGCCCCACCCTCATAAGGTGCCACCAATGATCCATGGTGCTCAAAGTTGTAAGGCCCCCATTATGAGGAGAAGCCGTATGTGAGCCCGGATATTGGTTGAGTCCTGACTTGTACGTCAGATGAGGTCTATGTGACCGAATGGCAAAAAGGTGACCATTGTGGGTCTAATCTTTGGGTTAAACGAAGTAGTTAAGATGGTAGCAACTCAAGGCACATTACATCGAGTTGCGGGGTAAGGGAGTTATTGGGGGCCTTAGCCAATGGTAAAGGGAATATTCCCTAGCCAACTAGTGGAGGTGCACATGGAAGGTCAATAGACATATGTGCATATGGAAGGTCAACAGACACATGGGCACATGGAAGGTCAATAGATAGATGTGCATATGGAAGGTCAACAGACAGATGTGCACATGGAAGGTCAATAAACATAGGTGCATATGGAAGGTCATCCATCATGATCCCCTTCACAGGCTATAAAAGCCAAACCCCTTCATAGCTATCAATTATCTATCTTTCATCTAGGTAGAGTTGTTTCAGATATGTCTAGATTGCCATCTAAATTTCCCATGGAAGTGCACGGGTGGACAGAGTCATCTTTGTATCAATTGTTTGGAGCTAAAGAGTTTCTTTATTCTCCTCTTATTTGTTGTGTACTCTCTATCTCTTTCTCAGATTCTGTTCACTGCATCATGTAATTTTTACATGGTATCAGAGCCTAAGGGGCTCTAGGGATCAAAGGGTGTGCAAGAGGCAAAGGCTTCAACATCAAATAGGAATGATGTCATCTTTCGAAAGAAGTGGTGCAGGAGGTGGTGCTGTTGTACCGGCTATTCAAACACTGAGAATTTGTCCACTAACCTGCAGTGAAGGCAAGTTAGATGGTACAAACTACACCTTGTGGAAGTCCAAAATTACAACTATCCTTGATTCTTATGAGCTTTTGGAGGCTGTGTTGCTGGGGACTAATGTAGAACCACAGGCTACCCCCGACCCATCAAATTCTAGTGTGATGATTCCTTTGAATGCAGATCTTCTATGAGCTTGGAAACAAAGGAATGTAGATGCATTATGTGCCTTAGTTATAAGCTGTTTTTACAATGCTCTAACTTTGATTCAGCATACAATCAAAGCATTAGAGGCTAATGTACCGAGGAGTCAGTATGAAACGTGAAACCAAACAAGGATTCAAAACTTGGAGAAGCAACTAGCAACGGAGAAGTTTGCTGAAGGAGAGATGATTGAAGCATTCATCACTCGGATTAAGAATTGATGCGACGAGATGGCTGGCGCTGGGATACAAAAGACTAGTGAGGAGCTAGCGAGGAGGTGTCTTTGGATTTATCCACAAAAGTTTGATCCCTTAATACCCAGGTGGGACTTCAAGCTTTGACTTTTGAGGAGTTTTGTGCATTAGTGATGGAGGAGGAGTTGAGGCTAAAAGCCCGAGAAGGAATCAACAATGGAGATGCTGCATTCTCTACTAATGCAAAGGCAAACATGGTTCCTCCACCAAAAATGATGGTGACAAAAAGACGAAGGGTGGTAAGAAGAAGTTTCAAGGAGAGTGCTTCTATTGCAAGAAGAAAGTGAAGGAGATGCACAAGCAAGGTATGGTTGCTCACCTACCTGTAGTGACTGAATTGAAGGAACCATGTGAAGCTTGTATGATGGGCAATCAACAGAGAAAGGCATTTCCACAGGAAAGCAAGAATAGAGCACAGGCTCCTCTAGAGTTGGTGCATGTTGACTCATGCGGGAAGATGCCTACACAAGCCTTGGGGGGATCTTCTTATTTTATGTTGATTGTTAACGACTACAGTGGGAAGATGTGGGTGTACTTCCTTTGTGATAAGGCTCAAGCTTTTGGTAAGTTTAAAGAATGGCTAAAACTTATTGAGAATGAAACATGAAAAAGTGTCAAGAAATTTAGAACATATGGTGGTGGTGAGTTCAACTCAAAGGAGTTTGAAGACTTTTGCAAGAGCAAAGAGATTAAGTGTCAATTGATGACACCTCACACACCTTAGCAGAACGGTGTTGTGGAACGCAGGAATCGCACCATTGTGGTGATGGAAAGATGCATGCTAAACGGTAAGGGATCGCCTAACCATTTTTGGACTGAAGCTATTAATACTGGAGTCTACATCCTAAATCGAAGCTACACAAAGGCTCTCATCAAGGGAAAAACACCTCATGAGGCTTACACTCGTAAGAAACCATTTGTCTCACATTTCAAAATTTTTGGATGCGAATGTTAATGCACATGTTCCATGTGAGAAGAGAAACAAGTTAAAACCAAAAAGTAGAAAATGTATCTTCTTGGGTTATAGTGATGAGCAGAAGGCTTACAAAATATATGACGAAGAGGCAAAGAAGATCATCGCGAGCCGTGATGAGGTGTTTAAGGAGCAGCCGCATACAGTGGAGGAGGAGAAGCAAGTTCTTTCACTTTATCATCAAGCGAAGAAGTAGTCCACTATGAACCTGTCTTAAGAGCTATTCGTATCCTTAAGGAGGAGGAAGCATCATCTTCAAATGATGAGGAAAAAGTTCACCAACCTGACATCACCCCACCAAAAAAGCCATTGCCGCGTTGGGTGGAGAACCTCTATGACCACAATAATCCTATGCCTACATCTATTGAGGAGAAGACAGACGGACCAAGGAGGTCTCAGAGAATAGAGGAGCAAAGGAGGGCTTCTGCTCACATACTCAATATGGCCTTGATGGTTGAGATTATAAGAGAAGTAAAGGAGCCGATTGACTTAGAAGAAGCACTTGCAGATCCAACATGGAAGGCAACTATGCAAGCCAAGTATGACATCATAATGAAAGAATGATACTTGGGAGCTAAAGGATCGGCCAGCAAAGCGGAAGGTTATTGGCACAAAGTGGATTTGGAAGGTAAAGTATAAGGCTGATGGTACCTTAGAAAAGTACAAAGCCAGACTAGTTGCATAGCGATTTTCACGAGTTGAAGGGTTTGAATTTCAAGAGTCATTTTCCCTAACTGCTAGAATGGCCATTATTCGCACAATACTTGCAGTGGCCAATTTACCAAATGGATGTTAAGTCAGCGTTCTTAAATGGTGACCTCAAGGGGGAGGTGTACATGGCTAAGTCACTAGGGTTTTAGGCCCCCCATTTTGAGAACAAAGTACATAAGTTGAAGAAGGCATTGTATGGGCTGAAACAAGCCCCTAGAGTATGGTACCAGCAGATAGATAAGTTCTTTTTAAACTTAAACTTCAAAAGATGTGCCTCAGATGCTAACTTGTATGTTTACATGGATGATGAAAAGTCTGTAGTGATTATTCTATATGTAAATGACCTTCTTATTATAGGTGACTATATGAAGATATGATCAACCAAACTTGAAAGGCTTTGAGTTCTGAGTTTGAAATGACAGACTTGGGCTTGCTGTAGTATTGTTTGGAGATTGAAGCCTGGCAAGAGCCAGGAAAGATCTTCATCTCTTAGAAGAAGTATGCATGGGAGATCCTGAAGGCATTTGGCATGACTGAGTGTAAGGAGATAGCTACACCTATGGAGGTGAATGCAAAGTTATCCATTGAGGATACATCATCACTAGTAGACATTGGGAGGTATAGGAGGTCAGTCTACTTGTGTAACACCATACCAGATATCAATTTTGTTGTTGGTGTTTTAAGCAGTTTCTCAAACAAACCTTATGAGAGTCATTGGAAAGCTGGGATGCATGTGCTCAAATACTTGAAGGAAACTCTTGACTATGGTATCAGTATAGTTTTGGAACTTCTCTTGTGAGAAACTGTGGCTGAAATTGGGCATGAGACAGTGATTCCAGGAAGTCAGTTTTTGGTTATTGTTTCTCTTTGGGTTCAGGAATTTTCTCTTGGATTAGTAAGATGCAGTCAACAATGGTACTGTTTTCTACCGAAGTAGAGTATAAGGCAGCTTGTTTTACTGCATGTGAAGCATTATGGTTGAGAATGATCCTATGGCATATGGGAGTGCAAGATGAAGAACCAACTGTGCTGAGATGTGACAATCAAAGTTGCATTGTCATTGCCAAAAATCCAATTTTACATGCGCACACCAAACATATAGAGATACAGTATCACTATGTGCATGATTTGATTGAGGATGGGATAGTGGAACTAGTCTACTGTCCAACAGAGGAGAGTGGAGCAGATATCTTCACCAAAGAACTTTCGAAGGACCTGCTTCAAGTTCGTCTTCAGAAACTCGACATTGGGCCGAGGAGATAGTTCACCTGTGGGTGGACATTGAGGGGGGGTGTTAGACATGCTCAATGCTCCACCCTCATAAGGTGACACCAATTATCCATGGTGCTCAAAGTTGTAAGGTCCCCATTATGAGGAGAAGCCATATGTGAGCCCGGATATTGGTTGAGTCCTAACTTGTATGTTAGATGAGGTCTATGTGACCAAATGGCAAAAAGGTGATCATTGTCAGTCCTGATGGAGTAGTTAAGCTAGTAGCAACTTGAGGCACATTGCATTGAGTCGCGAGGTAAGGGAGTTATCAGGGGCCCTAGCCAATGGTAAAGGGAATATTCCCTAGCCAACTAGTGGAGGTGCACATGGAAGGTCAATAGACACTTTGCATATGGAAGGTCAATAGAGATATGGGCACATGGAAGGTCAACAAACACATGTGCATATGGAAGGTCAACAGACACATGCACATGGAAGGTCAACAAACATAGGTGCATGTGGAAGGTCATCCATCATGACCCCTTCACAGGCTATAAAAGCTAAACCCCTTCACATCCATCAATCATCTATCTTTCACCCAGTTAGAGTTGTTTCAACTAGCCTTAAGCTCTTCAGCTATCTTCTGTCTAGTGGAAGCTTAGATGGAGATCTCCATCTAAGCTTCCCAATGGAAGCACACGAGTGGACAGAGCCATCTTTGTATCAGTTATTAGGAGCTAAAGAATTCATTTATTCTCCTCTTATCTGTTGTGTACTCTCTATCTCTTTCTCAGATTCTGTTCACTGCGCGGTGTAATTTTTATAGCGTGCTTATCCAAGCATGATGCCTCGTTCTCAGTCTAGGACCGAATGAGAGGTTATTGAGGTTAGAATGAAGTTCAGGACTCGATTCTGAGTGTTAGACTCAAACAATTTTGTGGTCATTTGAGTGGACTGTGATTCAGACTATCAGAGTTAGTCGAGGCAATTCGAGTATGTAGATAGTGTCTAAGTGCAGCAACGGGGGTCCAAAATGATGAAACATTGATTAAATACTCAAAGGACCTACTCTAATATTGCAACCAGGGTCCCGAATATGATCAATAAGCATCAAATGACACTTAAAGCATACCTGTAGGGCTCGAGGATGTGAGAACATGAATCGATGAGCAAATCTGTGCTCCTACCTCCTGTAGCTCTCTCTCTCTCTCTCTCTCTCTCAATCTCTCTCTCTTGACTAAATATACACAAATGAGCTCTCTCGCCTCTTTCTTGGCCTCTTTAACCACTTATTCCTTTCTTGGCTTCTCTCGCCCCTTTCTTGGCCTCTTTAACCACTTATTCCTTGCTCTTTTACTTCCACCTTCTCTCTCTTTGCTCCCTTGATGCATTTAATCCCTTTTTTCTCCCTATTTTTATTTGTTTTACCAATAATGACCCTATTGTTTGTTTCCCTTCTTTTCCTTGTTTCTTTTTATCTTAATGCATCCAAACCACAAAGCAAACACGTACGCTACTCCAAATTACTCACTTAAATCTTAAAAACAAAGAAAACTTATTTGCAAAGGGAATCAAATGCCCTTCGCCTCCCTCACTTCCTACCTACCTTAAGTACTGGTTTCAGGCAATCCTACTTTGATGCTCAATTCAAAGCGTATAAGCACTCAAAACTTGTATCCGTTGGTCTTGAAAAGGAACCAAAATATATGATCTCATGCTTGATCACCAAGACCCACAGATCGCTTATTGTTTCAAGCATTTCAAGCCAAGTGCAATGGCTACTTGTCACATAGCCATGCACACTCTCACACTTTTACGAGTAGTGAGCTTACCTTCATACCTGATCGAGTTGCCTCCTCCCATGAGCTCTCTAGTAGCTCCACGATCCAAGGTGCAAGCTCAAGAAACCTCAATCCTCAAGCTCCAAGCTTCATTGTCACGTGCAAGAGAAGAGAAGAGAAGAGAAGAAGAGGAGACGAGAAGATGGAAAGCTTCTCTACCACCACAGTCCCTCACTTCCACACACACACTCCCTCGCTCCCTCCTCATACTCCCTCTCTCAAGCACAAGCACATCTAAGAACAAGAAGAAAAAGAAGAAAAAGAAGAAGAGAGCTAGTTTTGGCCGCACACACAAGATTGAGCTTCTTCATTCACTTTTTACCTTTTATATATGCCCTCCCTCCTTCTTGGGCGCCCATCCCTTTTTTACATGATCGGCCATTTTAGCCTAGGTCCTCTTTCCCTACTCTCTTCCTATTAACATTGTTCATTCACCCATGTCCATTTGCATTTACAAATTGGATAGAACGAAGCCTAGCACTCCTTTACAAAAAATTAGGGTACACTTTTACATTTAAAATATGCCTTTCCCTTTTTGCACTCACCCTGGACTTTTAAAGTTGCTCTTGCACTTCTGGTATTTTTCCTTCAATTTTTCCATTGGACCACCTTTTTCTACTTTGCCCACATCTTTTGATTTTATTTCACTTCCTTTGTAACGAGGTTTATACCAAACTCTAGCCTTTTGACATGGATGTAATGTGCAAAGCTTGGAAAGTTGATGGCTTGGAGTTGGAGTATGCCACACTTGGTCCATAGTGAACATGCAATGCTTGAGTTGGAGAATGCTTTGTGTGCTAGCTCAATTGTAGGATTGACGACAATGATGCTAGTGGTGAAAAAAAATATCCAAAGCTCCTACAACATTCTTTTTGCCTTGACTCGAGTAGCTTTACACTTTGTATTCCATGGCAAGGGTATTTTTCTACTTTCTCTCATCAAGGGTTCCTACTAATGAGTAAAGAGGTGGTTTTCTCTTACTTATGAATCCAAGGCCACTCTACATTAGTTTTGATGTATAGGGAAGGGTTTTTCTTTTATCCACTTGCATCCTCTAATGAGAGGGAGTGTATTTTGGCAATATTGTTGGATACAAGAGTGAATATCCATATACTATCCCATGGTTTATTGGCTTTACTCTTGAGAGCATTCTTAATTATGGATATCCTATTTGGATTCCATTTCCCTCCCTCTTTGAGTAGCTTAAAGAGAGGAAGTATTTTCCATTGCTAAGGCCCTTGGGAAAGTAATGCACGTGCCTAAAAACTCATATGGTGTTATGCACCCTGATATGAAGGCATGTATATTGTGGTATTGGAGGAAAGATACACTTGAGACATTAGAACTCTATGACATTAATAGAATTGAGTTATGTGTGGATGGATACCAAATTTTCTCCATTTTAAAAGGTACATTATTTGTTTTGGAGAGTTAGGTCAATTTGCTCCACATTTCCCTAAAATAATGTAGAGATGGAAAGCTTAATGTGTGCAAACACTGATGATGGACAGCTTGGTTAGATGGGTCCACATGTCTATACTTGGCATGTCGGTGGCCATTATGATCCTCACATGGCCGCTACTTATCACTTATTATATTTAATTTGTTACACCTACCTATAGTTGGCATAGTTATAGTGTCAATCAATTAATATAATTAGTTATGCATTGTTTGACCTGGTAAACCACTTTCTTTTTATGTTGTATCGTATCTATACTTTGTGTACATTATATTGTGTGGAAAAAAGAAGAAGAAGAAACCATCAACAAATTTTTTTTGGCCTCCATCTCTCTTCTTATGTTCTCAAGTGAGCTTCCTCTTATGTGTAGGGTGTGTGTTTGGCATAATAGCTCAAGCAAGTCCCCCCACCATGCGATTGATGACATGGTATTAGAGCAACGCCACTGAGAGAGGTTGATTTTGAAGGCTAAAGTAAAGGAGAAGAATCAAGGATTTGCCTATGGATGCATCAAAAGCAAGGCAACAGAGCGAAAATCTTAGATTGCTATGAGATTTGGTGTACGAGCAAAGCATTGTATATTTGATTTTTTGGCCATTTAAGCCCCGTTTTAGACCTAGAAGGTTGCGAACAATAGTTTTAGGGTATGTTATGATTTTCGTTATGTTGATCAAAAGTGGGTACATAGGTTATAGATTTCAAATATGTAAGTTCTGATATGTTTGCTAGGAAGAAAACACAAGTTTTATATGTAAACAATTTACATATTACATGTACTATTGAGCAACCATGAAAAAGGTTGCTTAGTGTATTGCTATGCACTTGTTATAAAATGTTGCAAAATACTTACTTTTTGTTTTGTATCAATTTTGTAATAATGGCAAAGGCTAGTAGAAACCCCATCATTGAGAAGTTGGACAAGAACAACCATCCATAATGAATGTTCCATCTATGAACTTCCTTATTGGAAAATGCCTCTTTGAGTTTGTTTAAGAAATCTTCATCTTTTATCCACCATAGCTTCTGCCATGCTCTAGATCTGACATTGTAACATGGTATCAGAGCTCACCTGAGCATGACCCAGCTCTCCTTTCACTCCTCTCTACTCCTCTTCATCTCAATCTAGCTCAATTTGAGTGCACGACCTTCTTTCTTCACCTAGATCTCATACCCACTGTTTGGCAGCCATAGCTAGCTTATATCCTGTTCACTTGGAGCCTTCGTATCTCACTCTACAGGCCACATTTACCAATTCTTGCTTCTAGAGGGTTGTTCCTTTGCTCAAGGCGCTGGTTCTTGGCACCTCAGAGTACAACATTGGCCATTGTATGCTTCAGCATTGTTGAAATTCGTCGTGTTCTTCAGAACTGTGCCTGTGCTGTTCGTACGATGGCCTGATCTCTCTCCACGTAGTGCGATTCATCCTATGAGTTTAGGGAAATTCAAGATCCATATATGAGCTACCTCCCACATTATTCTTGTTTCATATGATCCATTGTAGCAGTTGCAATCATAAAAAATGCAGACTTGTAGACCTAACACACAAACACCATAGCCATCTTACTTCAAGCTCAAAACCACTTCATTTTCTCACTCTTCTAGACTCAACAAAGCTTTTATCACTTTAATCTAACTGAGAATTGAAGTTTCTAGCAAGCATTTCCCATCAAATCAGCAAGGAGGAAAGAAATCCAAGCATCAAACTCAACATCAAATGCTTGAAAGCATAGTATCTATTGATACTTATCAAGTGTTACTTGACACTACATTCATTGTGTCTCTTGACACAATTAAAACTTCTGGTGCTCAAATTTGGGAGTTTTTTGGTGCTAATTTGCTGCTCCAACATGGGAAAGACTCTCCAAAACTGTTCAGTTCAAAGGGGTCAGGTTTCACACCTGGCAAACCTGCATCAAGCTCATCCTGATGAAGAAGTGGGCCATTACCAATGGTAAAGAGAAGAAGCCTCGAGATACGAACCTTGCATCTACTTGGCAAAAGAATGATGAAAAAGCACATGCCATCATTAAGTTGGAATTGGATGATAGCTATATCCATCATGTGGATACCTGTGAAACCTCTAATGATACATGGAAGAGATTAGATACCTTGTTTGGTGCACAATTAAAGTCATCTAAGTATGGATTACTGATTGAATTTTTCAGGCTAGATATGAAACCTAACACATCTCTTGCAACTCATTTAAACTACATGGAAATTCTCCTAACTTAGCTTGCAAGGATTGATCTCAAGATGGATGAAGATGCTTGTATTGGTGTGTTGCTAAAAAGCTTGCCTCCTAACTATAATAATGTGTCAACTACATTAATAAATATGCCTAATCCTAAACTGGTTGACGTTAAGGCCTCCCTACTAGAAGAAGAAAAGAAGATAAAATCCAAAGAAGAACCAGGCACCTCTAAAGATGAACAAATGCTATATGTCCGTAATAGGTACAAGGCCAAGAAAGATCAACTAGTATGTGACTTCTACAAAAGGAATGTGCACATAGAGAAATTCTGTCATGCGAAGAAGAGGTCTCAAAAGGGCAATCTAGCTATTATTAAAGAAGAAGAGAACCATGGAGCAAAAGAAGAAGAAGAAAAGGAAGACCACCAGGAGAATGACAAACATCATCAGTCCTTCTACTCCTATTCTGATAGACTTTTTTAGCCTTGTATTGCCTAGCCCTAATGCTTCTGACATAAGCTTGTAAACTCCTCATGTAACCTTGTACTACAACCTCTGTACACATTGTGAGGCCCCTGTTATAGCCTTTGGATGTCCACCATGTCTTTGGTACCCACACTTAGCCTTTTTTGCGAGATAGCCTCTAGTGTTTACCATGTTTGTGGTGTGCCCACAATTTGTAGATGGTTGCTCACTAAAGCCTTTACACACTTCGTACTTCTCTAGTTGTGATTGAGGAGGGGCGTTGAGATATTGGCAATCATATCCAACTTAGCCTCTTTGTATGGAGCAATGTGGGCTCAAGATACAGAACCCCGTATGCACAGTGGTGGAAAGTACAACCTAGTCTATTCCTATAAAGCATTTTACTTGCTCTCTTTTTTAATGATATATCATGATGCTTTCCTCTTTCAGTTAGTGTCATTATCAGTCCATTATACAATAATGTGTTTTTATGAGTCCAAGCTTCCATCTTGGAACCTAATTCACTTGTGTAACATTTGTCTACTCAATGTCTATGTCAACATGGATCTAACCTTGATCTTCTATCCACCATAGCTTCTGCCATGCTCTAGATTCGACATTGTAACATATATGAGAAATACATAAAGTTCATATATAGAATGTATTCTGTGAATACAATGGCATGAAAGATTTAGCTCAAGCAAGATCTAAATACTTTGAAAAAAATAAAATATATGTCAATGAGTATATTTTGAAGGTAAGGAGTATTGCAAATGCTTTGGTAACGATTGATGTAATGCATGATGATGATGATTTGGTAAATGTTCTTAATAATGAAAATGCTTGAAAATCATTAATCATTTATATGTATATTCGAAAGCTGTTTCTAGATTTTGATGAGTTGGTCTCTCTCGTAATTACTTAAGAGATTAACATGTAGGGTGAATCATCTAAGAATTTAGTGTCTATTGGTCAAATGGTAGAGCAAGGGTTGCACATTTGATTTAATACAAAATGATAATTTATGAAATATTTTAATGATAAGTGTAGATTGGCCCCATGTTCACTTTAGATGTTGGAATTTTTGCTATGAATGCTATTATGTGTGCTAAAGACAAAGGAGTGGTCGTAGATATTGAAATATGACATAAATGTATTGGATATGCAAATGTGCAAATGTTAAAATTGGTGCAGTCTAAAGGGTTGGTTACAAGGTTGCCTATTTTTAGAGTTGCAAAATCTCATAAAGTGGGTGAAGCATTTCAATTTGGTAAGCAAGCAAGACCACATTTTTTGCATGATAGAGATGAGAGCAAGAATAAACTCAATGTTGTGTATATAGATGTTTGGGGATTTGCACAGAATATATCTCCTGGTAGTAGCAGCAAATATTTTGTCACGTTTATTGATGATTGTTCAGGAAAGTTGTGGATATATTTCATGAAGAAAAAGTGTGATGTATTTGAGCACTTTAAAACTTTCAAGGTTGATGTTGAAATAGAAATAGGATTGAAAGTTAAGTACTTGAGGTCGGATAGAGGGGGAGAATACCTCTCTAATGTGTTCAGTGACATCTTGAGGCCTCATGGGATAAAGAGACTATTTACTTGGCAAGTATATCCCACAGCAAAATGGGGTTGTACAAGAAAAAATAGACATATTATAAACGTTGCATGAGCGTTGATTGCTGAAAAGAACATACCAAAATATTTTTTGTCTGAAGATGTTCATATTATTGTCTATATTAGGAATAGAACTCTGACAACTACAGTTCATGGGGTGACTCTCGAAGAATGCTTTATAGATACGAAGCTTGATGTGTCACATTTGAAAATATTTAGTCATATTGAATATGTTCATGTTTCACATGAGGAGCTGCAAGAGAAGCTTGATCAAAAGATTAAAAATTGTATTTTTATTAAATACTCTTTCGAGCAGAAAGGGTATTGTTGTTATAATCCTGTCATAAGTGAATTTAGAGTAAGCAAGCATGTTATTTTTTATGAGATGAGCAATCGGTATACACCTAGTGGTGATGTATTGGATGATAATGATGATCATGATAGTTATGTGCAAAAATAAAAGCAAGAATCATAGAGTCTTAGTGGACTCGAAACATTATCTAATACTACATCTACAATTAACCCTTGGTCTGGGAGACTAAGGAGTAGTCCCACAACTTCAAGTACATCTATTTGTGTTGCAAGTAAAGACAAAGGGAAGAAGAAAGTGTTAGATGGTAATGATATATTTGCTAGTCATTTTGGGTTTGATGGAGATTCCAATGGTTTAGAGTGTTTGGATGATACACTTGATATTCTTTTAGTTAGGGCACCATGTGTACAGAGAGCACATGGTAATGTAAAGGCTCCACTAAATGATCCAGTGATACACAAGTCTAGCAAGGTCAGATACACTATTAAAAGATTTGGTTTTGAAGGTTATGCAGTTTACATTATGCTTATATAGTAAAGGTGGTTGAGGATATTGAGCCCACTTGTTTTGAAGATACTATTGGTCATGATCATTGGGATGTAGCAATGAATTATTAGATGGCTACATTAGAAGCCAATAAGACTTGGGATCTAGTACCATTACCTAAGAGCAAAAAAGATATTGGCTATAAGTGGGTCTACAAAATTAAGCATAATACACATGGTTTTGTTAGCATGTATAAGGCTAGACCGGTTACAAAAGGCCGTGCTAAAAAATATAGCATAGATTATGAAGAAACATTTAGTTAGTATGTATAAGGCTAGGCTAGTTACAAAAGGCTATGCCCAAACATCTGGCATAGATTATTGAAGAAACATTTAGTTCAATTGCTAGGATGGCAATTGTTAGATGTGCAATTGCTTTGGCAACTATTGCCAAAGGTTGGATTTTGCAGCAAATTGATATAAACAATGCATTCTTGCATGGTGAATTGTAAGAAGAGGTGCATATGGAGTAGCTAGTAGGTTATAAGGATTTAGAGCATCCCACATATCTATGCAAGTTAAAGAAGACACTCTATGGACTAAAGTAAGCACTAGAGCATGGTTTGACAAGATCTTAGAGTATCTTATCAACATTGACTTTTATGTTTCTGATACAAATCACTTATTTTATGTGAGAAAGGGAGATACAGGTTTGGTTATTAATCAAGTCATCTATGTGGATGAGTTGATTATTACAAGTAATAGTGACAATGGAATTGTTAAAGTTAAGGAATTTTTGAAGAAGAAGCTTGAGATGAAGGATTTGGGTGAGCTAAGGCACTTTCTTGGTATTGAGATGATCAAATGTGATGATGGTATATGGTTGTTCCAAAGGCAGTATAGCTTGGATATGTTGTCCAAGTATGATCTGATAGCATGTAAGCCTCTTTTAGTGCCATTGGAGCAAAATGTAAAGTTGAGTACTAATGTTGGGGATGAGATAGAATACCCTACTATGTTCAGGAGAATATAGGGACTCTAATTTATATGACTATCACAAGGCTAGACTTAAGTCATGTTTTTGGCTTTACCAGACAATCGATTTATGTGGATGCCTAAAAAGCCTTATTTGGATGTAGTTAGAAGCATATTGAGGTATGCGAAGTCCACTTTATTTTATGGATTTTTTAATGAGGTAAGTAAAGGTATACATGTATTTTAATAGATAGATGAAAATTGGAATGGTAGCATATTCTATAGAAGATCTACCAGTAGATTTATGTTTTCCCTTGGTATATAACAGCTACATGGAGGAGTATAAAGCAACCTACATTTGCTTTATCGAGTACAAAGGCTGAGTATAGAGGTACTACTATGGTAGCATGTGAGGTGGTATGGCTATAAAAGTTATTGGGTGATTTAGATGTGTAGGGAGATGGTCTAGTTGTCATTCACTATGACAACATGAGTAGCATATAGTTAGTTGCTGGGAGCCCAGTGTTCCAGGCTAGGACAAAATACATTGAGTTATATTACCACTTTGTGAGAGAGAAGGTACTTATAGGAGAGATTAACTTGGCATACGTTAGCACATAGGATCAAATAGCTAACATTTTCACAAAGGCATTGGGTGTAGAGAAGCTTCAAAAATTTCAAAGCTTACTTGGAATTGTAGAGATACGGTTGAGCTTGAGGGGGAGTATTGAGATGACAAGCTCAACACTATGAACATTGACGATAGACCGTATGCTTAGATGGGTCCACACATTTACAGGTAGCATTTCGATGGTCATTATGATCCTTACATGGCCACTAACTTATCACTTATTATACTTAGTTTATTGCACCTACCTATAGCTCACATAGTTACAGTGCTAATTGATTAGTATAGTTAGTTATGCATTGTTTGGCTCAGTAGGCCACTTTCTTTTATATTGTATCTTATCTATACTTTGTGTACATTGTAATGTGGAAAAAGAAGAAGAAAAAACCAACAATAAAAATGTTTTGGCCTCCATCTCTCTTCTTGTGCTCTTGAGTGAGCTTCCTCTTGTGTGTATGGTGTGTGTTTGGCATAATAGCTCAAGCAAGTTCCCCCCACCACGTGATTCATGACAAATAATTATTGCTATGAGAAAGACAACATGGCATCCTCCTCAGTGAAAAGCCATGTTGAAATAAGTCAATAGTCCATAATTCCAATAGATGGTGTGAATATGGTTGAGAAGATTGTTACTAGTTCTATGATAAGCAATACTCCAAATATCAATGGAGTTATGGGCTCTAGCTTGGTCAATCCTACAAGAACGGGGAGAAGCCTTCTGTTAAGTCTAATTTGCAAAGTAACAATAGTATGCAAAGAAATCCCATTAAATTGGACCATTGAGTAGGCACAAATAAATTATTTTTTTTGTGTTTTCGTAGCCTAGAGAAGCCTTTGTGTTCAGTTAGCATGTGTTTAGCCTATGTTTACTTTAAACATCACAAGGATTTTATTTATATGTATATTAGTTTGACCTAACTCAGATTCTTGCTCGTGCCTAGTATGTGTATAAAACTAGTCTAACCTAGCCCCAATATATGTTCTAGCTTATGTCTGCACTAGGTCAACACAACATTCACTTACTACTATCATAAGCATAGCCTAAACTTAAATTCAATTGATCCTAGCCAAAGCCCGCCGATCATTGTATATGTGTAGCCTAACTTGGCCTATTTTTACACTTAGTCTCACTTGATCATAGTGTAGTCTACACTTAGTTTGATTGGTCATAGCCTTTGCCTTTGCCTTTTAGCATATGCTTAACCTAACTTAGCCTCAAAGGAGAATCTACATGCTACAAAGAATGGTAAAGAGATTGTTGTTTGATAAAATCATTGTTAGGGGTAAAGGCACCTATGCCTAACTACCCATGTATTCATTACACTGATAGTACTCACACACCTCTACATTGCAGGTAGCGAGTGCTCATCACTGTCACTTCATTATTTATTCTTTCAATGACATTTGAATAAGGGAAGGCCGGTCAAACATTATGATTGTAGCAATTTCCACATCCTATGTCTCTTACTCTTGCTCTCTTGGTTCCTCCACCATAGCTCTTGCTTCTACTCGTGGGCTTCCACTTAGGCCTTCATCCCTTCAATTGGTATCAAAGCTAAGATCGAGGAGCTCTTCTCTTCAATTTACTTTAACATAGATTTGAAAAGCTTCAGCTCTTCTTCCATTGGTGCCATGGCTCCTTCACCCCAAGGTATGCATTGAGCTCTATCTTCTACCCGACTTCTTTCCTTCACTTGAGGCTTGTTCTAGGGCTTCTTTGGGACCTATTGGAGCTTTGCTTATGCTCATTTTGCCCAGTAGTAGCAACATATATCAATAGCAATTCAGCATGAAATCTGCCTATTTTTTAGGTCATTGTGCCTGATCAGTTTGACCATCATAATCAACTCCTAAAGCTCTTATAGTACTTGGCATTCATTGTTGACAACCTCGGCATTGGTATTGAGCATGTGGCATTGGATTTGAGCTTTCATACTTTAGTCTTTGACTGTCATACAAGACACCTTGCTATATGAAGATTTTGGAGCTCCTATTTATGTCTACTGATGCCTACATGAATATGCATTGGTGCTAGGATGTTTGGCAAATGTCTTGAGGTGCTAATGGTTGGATTTAAGCTTGCATTGGCTTTGTTTTAGCAGAGATTTCACTCTTGTAATACAATGGTGGAGAGCAAGCTTGTGTCAAGGAGGAAAACTAAATGCCTATTGCTCTTGGATGTCATTTACGTGTATCATATTAATGTATTGACTCTTAGCATTGGTCTATGCACTTGAATATGCTATGAGATGCTCTTGAGCCTCGATTTTGAACTTGGTGATATCCATCTTGGTTGTGGTGACATGCTTTGGTCATTTTAGTGTCTTATGCAATTATGAGCCAAAAGAATCTATTGGGTTTTATGCTACCAACTTATGCTTCATGTATCTTGGAAACTCAAATATCATGTACTTGATGTTTTGAGCTTGCATTGCTCATTTGAATTTTGATTTTGTTCTAGTGGGAGTTGCTTGGACTAGTTGGATACTTTGCATTGGGGTTTATGTAGTTGAGCTAACTTCAGCGAGACCATTGTCGTGCCACTACACGGACATAGTGTGAAAAACCCTTGAGTGTATCATCATTGGGCTTTCTTAGTAATCTAGAGAGTCCATGATGTCATATTAGTTATTAGTGTTAATATCCATAGTATGGATGGTTCAAACTTATGGAATTTTTGGACAATTTTAGCCTATTTTTTATATTTTTGACATTATTTCTTGTAAATATCTTTAAAAATGTGTAGAGAACTTCTATAATAGTGTGTCATGCTACATAAAGCAAGTTTCTTTTTAGCTAGTTTTGGAGATCTCATGCAAAAAGAAGGGCTCTCGAATTTGCCTTGGGCGCGATCACAATTTTTTGGTAGCAGCAAAGAGCACTCGGGACAATGAGAAGGGAGAAGGAGCAATCCGAGAGAATTTTGAGCAGATGTCCGATGGTTTTACCTCCCTTTTGGAGCCAACAAAACAGTGAAGGGAAGACTCATTGTAAACATAATTTCTTAATCAAGGATTACTTTTGGGATACTTTGAGCCCCTAATCTCTTATAAGTATGTTGTTTCATCTCTTATTAGTCTCTACTCTATGTAATCTTTATCATCATCTCTGCTCTCATACAATAATCTGTCTAATCTCTTACTATCATTAATCCTCGCTTAAGAATCTCTCTAACATCTTATACATCTATCTATCCATTACTAGTCCTATTCACTCCCATATACCCAAAAATTTACTAGTCTCCCAAAACTAGTGTTGGTGTAAGTTTTTGGGTATAATAGGGTGAAATAGGATACGGTGAAGGGAAGACTCATTGTAAAAATATTTTCTTAACCAAGGATTAGTTTTGGGATACTTTGAGCCTCTAATCTCTTATAAGTATGTTGTTTCATCTCTTATTAGTCTCTACTCTATGTAAACTTTATCATCATCCTCATACAAGAATCTGCCTAATCTCTTACTATCATTAATCCTCGCTTAAGAATCTCTCTAACATCATATACATCTATCTATCCACTACTAGTCTTATTCACTCCCATAACCAGAGATTTGGTGTCTTCCTAGTATACGTGCAAATTATATTGACACCATGGGACTCAGTTAAGTTATGCTCAAGCTCTTCGGATGCTATTTGGATGCAATTTTTGCCTAGTGGATTGATTTGATTCATGTTGTGAGCTAGCACCTATCTTTGTCAAGTTGTTGTCAGTGATGTATTCATCTCGATTGGCTATGGATTGAGCTTCTCTACACTTTCTCAGTCCATTGTATATCTAGTAGTTCTCTTTTGCTATCTTTGGGACCTACTAGATACATGACAATTATGCCTCTTTGAAAGTATCTCTCTCTGACACATTGAGTTCAATAATTCTTAGTACAGGTTGCATGCTCAATGACTACTAGTGGTTTCTACATACCCCACTTCTTGTAAGATATACAAATTGGATTTTATCGGTTGGTTACTCACACTTGGATTTGAGTTTTTACTAGTGTCATTACTTTTGGCTTGCTATAAGTGTAAGTTTATGTATCCTTTATGAGGGCAGATCTTTGACTTGACTGTCATGTACTGACAATTAGTGGATAGCCCTACTCTTTGCTATTTATTCTTTGTTAGACATTGTATCGACTTTGATTTTGGACTATTTTGTTGTCATTTATAGTAGCATGTTTGTCTTGGACTGTGCTTTCATTTCTTGCATTATGGCTAGTGGATCAAGTGATATCTTTAACATTGAGAACTTTGATAGCCAAGAATCTGGTCTTCCATGTGAAGACAAAGTGCATTAAGATACGTTACCACTTTATTACAGAGGTCATTGAGGACAAGTCCATCAAGCTTGTCAAGATATCAAATGATCAAAATCCTATAGATTTGCTAACTAAAATTCTCTTAATGGAGCATTTTGCATTTCTTAGGAAGATGATGGGATTGTATGAGCTGCCTTATTTTCTCATCCTATTGTACTTTATGTACATTTGTACTTCGTCACTTTTTTCTTGTTCTCTCCTCATCACTAGGGGTACATTTGCCTTTAAGTGGCAGGTTGTTAGAGATAAAGGCACATGTGCCTAATTGCTCGTGTATTCATTATACCAACAATACCCGCACACCTGTATAGTGGAGTTGATGACCACCCATCACTGTCACTTCATTCTTTATTCTTTCAGTGAAATTTGAATACATGGTCACACATTGTGACTATTGGAGTTTCCACATCCTATATCTCTTACTCTTGCTCTCTTGCTTCCTCTACCATAGCTCTTAATTTCACTTAGAGCTTCCTCCCTTCAATCATAAATAAGTAGAAGATATCTCTTAAGAAAATGGCTCATAAGCCCTTGGAGAAAAGTGCCTCTATTGTGCCATATGACCTAGAGAATGGCTTTAATCATTATTATAATATGATTGAAAGGTTAACAATAAAGTTTACTTGTATGCTATGGGACATTTATGTACTATGCTCTTCAAGCAAGAAATTGTCACTAGAAGTAGTCAACTTACCATAAGGCTATAACATAAATATTACATTAGTAATGAATACCCTTGCATATAAAAAATAATAAGTTGAGTTTTGTGTTTTGTGTTTCGTGTTTTATGTTTTGCATTTTGTGCCTTTGTGTTGTGTTTGCTCCAATACATACACATCCCAATAAGCATGACAAATATGATGTATCTTCAATCCACAATAATGTCACATGATTTGTTTAAGCAATAGAAGTTTGAGTTTTACATTTTGTGTTTTGCAATTTTGTATTTTTGTGTTGTTTTTAAAGTTTTATTGTGTTTTCTAGTTTGAGTTTTTTGTTTTTATCTAGTCAAACAAATCCAATATTTCCAATCTTAATCCAACAAATCGATTCCTCCTAATTCAACCTTTCTAAACTAGCCGCATGTGTTTCAAAGTATGAAAGTTGCAAGTGTGGATAATTGATATCTCATCAATCCCATCCACTCAAGCGAACAAGACTCCTATTCTTCCACATGATAAGAGTATGAAAGCCTCAATGGTTGCATTGTTCTATGTCCCAACAACACAACCAAAATGTTGGTCTAAATGCATAATAGTCAGGACATTGGATAGACTTCTATGCTTTTAGAAGCTACAATTCACTTCAATGACAATCTCTCACCTCGTCTCCAAACACTCCACTCTAACTAACCATGCATCCTCCTCTCCAAACCAAGAAAGCAAGAATACAATACTAACTTTAAGATGTGGTAAACTCACATATCTTACCTTCTTGTGTTGTAGTCCAAAAGCTCAAAGGCTAAAAGGTGGTTCCACAACCCAAATAATAAAATTCGATGTCGTCACTCCCTCGCATCTACCATCAAGCATACCAGCAAGTTGAGAAGCTAGTAAAGAAGAAGAAGAAGAGAAAGAAGATGATGAAGAGCTTCACCTTCCCTTAATCTCTTTCTCTGTGCACTTCTCACTCACTCTCAACAATGGAAGCAAGATGATAGAATAGAAGGATTGAATGGTTGCACTGACATAGCCTCCATAGCATGGATGTGCCGCAGGAAATACAATTGAGACCTCCCATCCTTATATAGACCAAGATGAGGGTTGGGGTTAGGTCACTTCTCTAGGTGGCACCTTGTTTGTGTTTTAGGGTTTGCACCCTACTTTGCGCTTAGAGTTTCCACAATTGTGAATTAGGATTTACACCATCTTTTGGGCATCCTACTTGCTTTATGGGATCTAGGCCAATCATTCCTTAATGGATAGTTGTAGTTTAGCCTTATTAGGCCATGGCTACACTAATAAAATGGCAAATACATATACACTCTCCATGTAACAATTGTGGGTGTGACAAAGTGCCATAAATACAATTCGAAAAATAGATACAACGTGCATGGGAGTGAGCTTAACTCTCACAAAATAATACAACCACGATAATATGATGTCCATGAAGTACAACAGTAATATAAGTGCTCCAAAAATAGTTATCCACCAACAAATAATTTAAGCACTTATGCATTAACCTTGTTTTGACCTTCTTTGAGTTTAGCCTTCACAAAATACTATTAACAAAGTCAATAATCCACGAAGTAGGTTTAGTAATATACCTCTTACTCCTCTCAATTGCCCTAGTCACCCTTAGCACACATTGAATACTCCCACCTTGGCCACCTATCTTGCACCCACATGACTTGCAAGTCAACACCATCTCCTATTGACAATAACACTATCATCATGAGTAAGTAAAGCTAAAAAATCACAAATGTCAAAACTCAAAATATAGAAGGCAAGGCAAAAACTCAAAAGTCTAACTTGTATTACTTAAATAATTTGTGTCCCACAATTGTGGATTGAAAATACATCATGTTTTTCATGGTTGTTTGGTTGTATGTGCATCAAAGGAAGGAAATTGAAAAAAATGCAAAAAACACAAAACACAAAACTCAAACTTATCTTACTTGAGCAATTTGTGTGAAACTATTGTGGACTGAAAAGCCATCATGCTTGTCATAGTTGTTTGGTTGTATGTAGATTAAAGGAAAAGAAGTGATCAAAACCCAAAAAACATAAAAGTCAATGTGCAAAAATCAAATACAATGCATTGATTTGTTGGTTGTCACTTATTGGCATATGTTGAGCTAGTTGATTACTTTTGGCTCTCATTATTTTCTTTGATCTCAAGTGATGCCTCTTTTACCACACATATGCACATAGCTCTAACATTAGCTCACTTGCACCCATAATTCATTCGCACTCATAATTCATTTGCACTCACAAGCTCATTTGCACTAGCTCACTTGCATCCATTCATTTGCATCACATTGGTTCCTTTACACTAGTTCATTTGTATTAGTTTCTTCACACTTAGTTCATTTGCACTTGAATTCACTCATCCCAAGATCACTCATCTTGAGATCACTCATCCACACTAAGGATCATTTGCACCTAGGTTTAGAGTTCATTTTGCAATAAAAGTTCATTCACACTTAGGATCATTAGGATCATTTGCACCTAGGTTTAGAGTTCCTTTGCACTAGAAGATTATTTGCACCTAGATTTAGAGTTAATTTGCACTAAAAGATCATTCTCACTTAGGATCATTCGCACCTAGGTTTAGAGTTCATTTTCACTAAAAGATCATTCACACTTAGGATCATTCGTGCCTAGGTTTAGAGTTCATTTACACTTGTGTGTAGAGATTATTTAGATTAAGAGTTCCTTCATACGTAGGTTTAGAGTTCCTTTGCACTAGGAGTTTCTTCACCTCTAGGTTAAGAGTTCCTTCACACTAAAAGATCATTCACACTTAGGATTTAGACATAGGGTGGTTGAGTTCATTTGCACCTAGGTTTAGAGTCGCTACAAGTAAGAGTTCCTTCACACCTAGGTTAGGATAAGTTCATTCGCACCAAAGATCATTTACAACAATTCATTTGCACTTATCTTATCAAGTTCAATTGCACCTCTCAAAGTTACTTTGCACTTAGGCCATTACACTTAGCTCATTTTCCTAACAACACTCTCACCCACACTGTCTACCCTTGCATACATTGATTGCATTAAGTTGCATCTAGGAGACTAGTCCTTGCATTGCACATAGCTTGTCTCGATACATTGCCATATTGGTAATCATGATATATGAGGTATTGTTTGCACAAGTGCACCTTGATTTTTTTAAATAAAGAAAGCCTAATTTTGCACGTGTCACTCTTTTATGCTCAAATGTCTTGAAAACTATTGAAATTAATTATTTGAAAAAGAATTAAAGTTCATTAAGAATTCACTAAGCTTGTACAAATCAAGATCAATAGGCCTAGGAAACACTCTATCACATTACAAGGACATAGCACACATAGCACCTAGGCAACACACTTTAGGCTAACATCACCTAGGGACATTTAGGATCATAGTACACAACCACAACAATCATTTCCACATATTGATATAGGACACACTGCAAATTGAGTGGGGGGAAATCATTAAACCAAAGCTTCCATCAAGTGCTCACTTCTAACCATTGTATGTGCTTAATGAGTAAGAGGCTATTGACCAAGCTGCCAAGAGTCCTAAAGCCATATTTGAATCATAAAGTCTCAAAGTGCACCAAGTCTGCAGTGGTTGAGAGGAGAAGCCACCCATTGAGCCCACAATTTCAACACTCACACTTAGTGCTCAATCATAAGGAAATTGACCAAAGAGAGACAGATTTGAATGATAGGAACTCCAAGAAAATTTTTTGAGAAATCTAAGTAGAGTTGATAATTCTAGAGATCCAAAATAGTAGAAGCATACACAAGGCTAGAAGAGACTTGACTTAGCAAGAAGAGTCAAAAATTTTAGGATCTAGCTATTAAGAGCCTAGCACTCTATCGACACACCCCATAATAGACTAGGCTAAGAACTCTAGAAGTCCTCAAACAATAAAGAGCAAATAATCCCATCCAACTATCCATTCAGAAGAGACTAGACCTAGTGGCACAAGAGCATAGGCCATAGCTAGTAGACCAATGGATATAAAAACATTCACAAAGGCTAACCTAAGGTACATTGAGTGTGGCATCACTCATATGTATCATGATTTTTCTGACACGCAAGGTGTCCAGTAGCACCCTAACTAGGTCTACCAAGCCTAATATTCAAAAGATCAACCCCACCAACACTAACCCTAAAGATGAAGAGATAAAATTTGATAACAACATCCTAACTTATGATGTATGGACTAAGATCTACCAACACTAACCTTGAAGATGAAGAGCTGAAATTTGATAACAACATCCTGACTTATGATGTATGGACTAAGATCTACCAACACTAACCTTGAAGATGAAGAGCTAAAATTTGATAACAACATCATGACTTATGATGTATGGACTAAGATTGGTCAACCTAAAATTTTCCCGACAAATACAATCATTAGATCTTATGGAGGATCACCTTGTCCCCTCCTAAGGAAATGCAAGATGTTTTGACTATTGTGACTGAAAGCATGTCCGTTGTTGGCAAAGGAAGTCCTGGTTGGAAGACCTTTAAGCATGCAACCAAATGCATTGTGAACTATGAAGCACACCGAATACACCTTAGCTTACTAGAAGTTGAGATTGTCACTGCTCTCAACAAAGGGAACCTTGTCTCTTCTCCAAGGAAAGGCAAGAAAATTGTCTTAGAGCTAGACCAAAAACCTAATGAGGATGGCTAGAGAGTTCTAAAGAAACTACTCTTGGCACATGATGACAAGAGAGAACTAGTTAATGAGAATCCTCTTAGAATCCAAGGAAAGAATAAACCTGCTAGAAGTACTACAATAGCTTCTCAAGTCAGAAAAAGCACTTCATCAATAGAAAGAGGAGATCTAGGGCATATTTCACATGCATTGAAGGGAGAAGCCCAAGTGAAAGCACGAGCAAGTAGAAGCAAGTGGGATGTGAGCTATGGAGGATGGAGCAAGAGAGCGAGAGAGAAACTCTCAAGATGTGAGAACTCCAACAGTTACAATGTGTGACTGGTCTTCCTTTATTTAAGAGTCATCAAAAGAATAAAGAATAAAGTGAAGAATTGGGCACTCCTCACTTGGAATGTATAGGTGTGCGGTCACAGAGTATGTAGTAAATAGAGGGCAGTGTAGACATAGGTACCTTTACTCCTAATAACCTTCCACTTAAAGGTGAATGTGTCTCTAGTAAGGAGAGAATAAGAAAAAATATAAAAGTACAAATGTACCTAATAGGATGAGAAATATATGTCATCTCATCTTGCATCCATCATCTTTCTAAGGAAGGCAAAGCATTCCACTGAGAGACTTTTAGTGAGCAAATTTGTAGGATTCTCATTAGTTAAGATCTTGACAAGCTCAACAAACTTATCCTCTACCACCTCCCTGATGAAGTGATAGCGCATTCTAATGTGCTTTGTCTTTGCATGTAAGAGTATGTTCTTGGCCAATTGAACAACACTTATAGAATTTGAATGCAGTGTAAGGGTAATAGTAATACCAAGGTTTGCCTCACCAGATAGCCTAACTATAGGGCCTCCTTGCAATCCTCAATGGCTACAATATACTCTACCTAAATAGTAGATAAGTTTTTGCATTTTTGCATTTTTGCACCCTTGACATCCAAGAAACAACACCTCCAACAAAAGTGAAGGCATACCTAGAGGCAGACTTTCTACTATGTGCATGTCTTGCATAATCAAAATTAGTATAATTCACGAATGTAGTATCTTGGCCACCATAGCAAATGAATATATTTACAATGCCTTTTAGGTACCTCATGATACCTTTCATGGCATCCCATTGTCATCGGCTAGCTATAGCCATATAGTGTGCTATAATTCCACTACAAATGATATCTCAGGGCAAGTGGCTATCGTGACATAGATCAAACTACCCATTGTAGATGCATACGGGATCTTGGCCATCTTGGCCTTCTACTTATCTGACACCGGAGACAATAGATCTGACTAACCTTCATACGAGAAGGTAAAGGATAGCTAATAGGCTTAACATCCTGCACATAGAATCTCTCAAGTACCTTCTATATGTACATTGGTTGTGATAAATAAAGGATCTCCTTAGAGTGATTGTGCCTGATGCGCATACTAAGAATATGTGAGGCTTGCACCATGTCCTTCATCTCAAAGCTCTTCTTAAGAGTTGAGCTTTCAAATCATCTAGTTCATTAACATGAGCCCTCCTAGAAATCAATATGTCATTGACATAAAGTACCAAGATAATAAGGCTACTATCATGGGCCTTGTTCATGTGGAGGCACAGATCCATATCATTGCGAATATATCCTTGCGAATGCATGAAAGTATCAAATTTGTGGTACTATTTCCTAGGTACCTGCTTAAGGCCATAAATGCTCTTTCTTAACTTGCACACTAGGTGTTCCCTATCCTTTTCCATTAAGCCCTTAGGCCATTTGATAAAGGTCTAAATCTAACTACACAACCAAGGCTAAAATTAATTGTAGGGTAGTCATCTTGACTACAAGAGAAAATATTTCATTAATAGGCACAGGAACCAAAAGCCATGAATGGTTTTTTTATAGTCAATCAAACTCAAACTGCATGGTCCTCTCCCAAAGAATAACTATCACCTCTATGCATGGCCTTCTCATATAAGTAAGAGACTCACTAAAATCAGTCACCGTAACATAGTCCTCCATAAAGGATGCAAACCAATCAAGCTAATGTCTATCTCTAGTAGAGCATCTCAAAACAGACTCTGTGGGGCCTATATACCCTATCTAACTAACATCATGATCATGGGCCATTGGAGCATTAGCTACACACTATCTAGTTGGTTGTACAATGATACATTAGAATACACAATAGCCAAAGGCTCAACCATGTGCATAATGCTAGACTTCTTACGAGAACTATCCGTTTGCTTGCCATAAAGACAATGGTCACAAGAATCAAATCATTTGTAATCAAGAGGCAGAAGATACTGCAAAACGAGTGAGCATTTTTATTCACTTTAAGGACATGTACCCAAGGTAATGATTCCATAAAGATACATGTGGTATATCAACCACCACAACCAAAACATGGTCAAGAGATCTAGATACAAATAAAGAATAGAGACTGCTAGCCTTAGCACCTTGAGCAAAAACAAGATTCCATGGGTGATCTTCCATGTGGAATCACCAAAAGATATATAATAACATGCATCATCCAATTGTCTAGTAGATAGAAGGCTTTTGGTCAAAGTCAGTACATGATGTACAGTGTACATAATAAAAGAGCAGCCTAAAGGAAATTATAGCCATACATCCCCGGTACCAATAATATTCAATGCCAAATCATTTCCTAGTCTCATAGAACTTGTCATGTTATGATAGGACTGAAAACTAATCCCTATATGAGGTAACATAAAAGGAAGCCCCTGAATTAATCAGCCATCACTGAGAATATGGAGACAAAGCATTAATCAACCAAGAAGCATTAAGAGAAAAAGCTATTCAGATGTATTCATCATCTAACTCAAGCTACACTATATTTATCTTTTCAATATTTACACAAGACTTACTAGGAACAATGTTATTATCATTAAACATTTCTTGCACTTTGCTCTTGCTTTTCTCTTTGTGCTTATTATCACACATCTTATGGTACTATGGCCAAATATGACCTTGCTTCCCACAATAATGACATGTCAAAGAGGCCTTATGACCACGAGACTTACTACGAAACTACTCGCAAGACTAAGACCTTTGTGAGTCTCTACCACAACAATCATTACCACTCTTATCATCATGTTTTCCCCTAACAATAAATGCACGAGAATTACATGCTGCATTTATATTCTTTCTACTTATCTTCTTTGCGAGTAAAACACCCTCAATATCCTATAGTTTCAAGCCACCATTAGGTATATTAGCACACATGGCGATACAAAAAGTTGTCCCATGACTTGAGAAGTGTTACAAGGAAGAACAAGGGAGGCAAATTATCTTTGAACTCAATGCCATGCGAAGCCAACTGGTTGAAAATCAAATCAAATTCATTCAAATGTGTAGACACACTAGTCCATTCCTTCATGCAAAGGTTCATAAGCTATTTAACCAATACATCTATAAAGCAAGACTTCACTTGTCATAAAGATTACATATCTTTTTTCATAAATTTTAAGCATTATCCTCAAGTGCAATAGCATTAAAATAGACTTGTTTCAATAATGAAAATATAAGATCAACTTTACATAGCTCATCCAACTCATCCTAATTATCATGATCTATGCCTTTAAGCTTTACACTCTTGGTTTTCAATGGCCTAACATGCTTCTATTGGACCAATACCTGCCATACCTATGTCTTCTCATAGGTGAAATTTGTGCCATCAAGTTTTTTAATATTAAAAATAGCACTATCATTCGAAGAACCATTCATAATGATAGTACACCAATGCAAAATCTACGAGAATGGGCTACTATAAATAATTGCAAGTCAGCCCCAAAAACTCAACCAAAATAAGGGAAAAATAAGAGAAAATGCCAAAATATAGAGCTGATCACCAACAATAAGAAATGGAATACAAAAGTATAATGTTTGCTTTCCAAGACAATGTTGAAAATTGCAATTACGGCACTGCTATACTAAATGTACCAATATGATCAAGACCAATGTGGGCAAATAATCATGAAAGGCTAAGCTCCCACTACGAGGGATATTTGAGTAACAAGTGGGATATATAAGAGCAACTAGAGTGAATAGGCATACAATTGGTACTAAAGGCTATCATAGACTCAAGAGAGTTGGCAGATTCCATAAGCATAGGCATCATGTATGTAAGGGATTTCAAGATCACGTATGCAAATCCGTCAAACAGACACTATCAAATACACAACTGACAAAGCAGAAAGTAATGAAGCTCAATACATAACCAAGAAGCATGTATACATCATAGAATTCTATTGATAAAGGTAAGTGTTGATAGCCAAAGCATGTAAACCAAATCAATCCAGTAGTAGGTTTAACTACATCCAAGAGTATGCAAGAGAGCATGTACATAAGGCAAGAGTCCCATTATCTCTGTAAACCAAGCTCAATTGCAAGTAACACCCTAAATGAAGTTAGTGCCACATATGTTTGGTCATACTCGGAAGTCTTGATGGCACGTCGTTGCTCTACATTGGTCATGATTTGATAATCCTCTCAAGACCATGAAACACACAAAGTATACCACTTGTGTAAGAAATTGGACTCGGACTTGACTTATTGTTGAAGATCAGCAAGTTCATGTGGTGGTATGGAAATTTTGCTTTTCTTGAAGGGTGTGATTAATTGTTGACTTAAGGCCTTTTCTCATGGAATTTCATTGCCAATCATTTCATCTGCAATAGTGGGGGCCATAGTGAAAATGAATTCATATTCTTCCTAAGAACACCGCAAAGAACATACCTCATTTGCTATGGGCTTTTCAAGTAATCCTAGGTCCAAACTTTCGTAACTTCTAGCAAACAATGTGAAAGTTGAGTCTAGTCGTCGAATGCACGTGACTAAGTCATCCCCTGTGTCCATAGTGGTGTTGGAAGCCACCTCGAGAATGGATTGACACTACTACAACATCTTAAGGCCTGCCCCGATAGCTTTAGTTTAGTTGGATTGGACAAGTTGGGCCATGGTATTTCCATATTTGAATTCTCATTGGGTGTGATAAGCTTGATTTGAGAAGTTTGGAGTTTGGTTTTTGACGCTTTGTCATTGGATTTTATAGTGGTGATCACCTTAGAGTCATTAGATAAAAGCTCAGTCAAGAGTGGTTGCCCATTGACTCCTGGTTGAGCTTTGGGTCAATAGACCATTGGAGTGCTCATGTATTGAGCACTCTTCCTTTTGGTCTTTCTCCTCCCATGTTTTTGTTGACGTTTCTGGGCCTTGGTTTTTTGGGCATGAGATTGAGGATTGTACATGGCACTTGAGAATTTAGGCAAGCACATCAAGGTGTTACCTTCATAGTAGCCTTGGGCTCACAATAGGGCTTTCAAAACCAGTGCTGCCTAGTAATATATAAACTATAGGAGTGCCAACTTTGCCATTTATGTTGAGGGTTTGAGGCGTGGAAACTATGAGTTTGAAGTTGTGGTCTATGCTTTGGGACCCACTTGAGCGTTTGGTTCATAGCTTTGGGTGTGGTTTCTAGAGGGTGGTGATACTTTGCAATGGATGTACGTTGTGGTGCACTACCCCCTCATTAGGGTTGACACTAGGCTTAACTATCAATGAAACTACAAGCTTTTGGATGGCAATGTTGTCGTTACTGAAAGCCATTATTATTCTAACATTACCAATGGCAAGGTGGATGCGCTTTGACTCGTAGTCAACATTACAATGAGCATGTTTTTTAAACACATGTCCTAATAGTGATTCCTTATCAACGCATTACTTGTTAGATAGCATGTGAAAGGCGATGGGTAGGCTCTCAGTCTTGATAGAAACCATTAGTTTGCATTTTCCCAAGAGTGGATAGGACTGCCCCCCAAACGGGCTAAGTTTCACATTGGTTGCTTGCAATTGGGGTTGACCCATGGTGTTCTAGTGTTCATGCATTAATATATTTGAGTTAGCTCCCTCATCAATTAAATCATCAAGGGTACATGCCTTGTGGTCAGTTATGGTTATTCATAGGTAGGCTAGTGCTACTGCTTCCTCATCCTCCTCCTCTAATCCTATGATGGTTGCAACTCTCACATTCTGTGGTGGTCCTATCATCGGAGGTTTATGAAGTGGATGTGACGGAGGGTAATACTTTTTTATACAACTTCTATTGAAAAACCTACACCCTCCCCTTCTAGGGTTTCAAGTTTCACATTCTTGGTTCTACTGATGTTGCGAACCTTGAAATGTTCTAGTCCCCTGAATTTCATTTTCTACTTGTGTCACTATACAAAGTACATCAAGGCCAGGTCTCCTTGGCCAAAATCTGATTGTTTGACGTGTTTATTAAACCAACTCTTGCGTCGAGCCTTTTCACAAATTAGAGCATGGGTTGCAATGAGATGAGTCTCAGATAGGTGTTCCAGCTCTACTAATCGATTTATCCATGCTTCTTGGCCCTCCCATCTCTCTTAGGTTGCTATTCTCAAGCTCGGAATAAATAACTCTATTGATAGTATAGCTTCAATTTTGAAGGTAAATTTGAATGGGGTCTATTCTATGGCTGTTTTGTAGGCTGTCTTATATGCCCACAAAGCTGCGATGAGCTTGTTATCCCAGTAATTGCACGAGGTAGAGACTATTTTTGTTAGGACATTCATCAAGAGTTCATGGATTCCACTTGATTTTTGGCTTGAGGATAATATGGTGAGGACTTTTTTGGGATCATTAAGAATGTAGATAACAGGTGAGTGATCACTTCATTGATGAAGTGTGTGCCTTGGTCACTAATAACCAACTCTATGGGGTAACCAAACCATGAGATTACTTGCTTCCAAAGGAACTTGGCCATGGTCCTAGTATCTTTTTTACGAGTTGCTTGAGCTTATGTCCACTTGATGAAATAATATGTGGCAACAATGATGTACTTGGCTTTAGAATACTATGCCACAGTACTGATTGGACCAATGAAGTCGATTCCCCACTTCTCAAATGATTGGCATGTGATCACCAGGGTTGACTCCATTTTGTCCTTAAAAGTAGGGAATTTGGTTTGTTGGCACTCCATCACAATGCATCACAAACTTAGTTTCATTAGAGAAGCATTGGCCACCACAATTGAGATTGGAGCACTTTGCATGCTACAATGTCTCCACTAAAGTATCCTTCAACAATCCTACCATATGCTTCCTTAAGCACATCATACATTTTGTGTTTGTAGATACATCTCCTTAAGAGTCCATCCTATCCTAATAACTGATAGAATTGACTTGCAATCAATTGATAGGGTTGGATTTTCAAGATCAGTCTCCTTAACCTAGCTTTTTTTATGGGTTGTTCTGGCAATCTGTTCTCTAGGATGTGGACTATGTCATTTGCCCAATATGGTGCAAGATCTACTTGAAACAAATCTCATTTTTTGGACACTTAAAAAAGATGTACATCTGGTAGGTCATCAATCACTGATGTGATCTACCATATAGTGTTGTTTGCCCTTGTGTACTACAACAAAGAAGTCAAATTCCAAAAATAGAAGTAATCATTGAGCATTGCATCTTGTTGTAAGTATAAGGTTTGTTCACAAGGTAAAGCAATACTTTATGATCCACAAAGAAGGTAAAGGGTATCGCTAGAAGATAGTGTCTAAACTTCTTGATGGCGAACACCAAGGCTAACCCTTCCCTCTCTATTGTGGAGTAGTTCATTTCCGTATTAGTGGGTTATCTTTTAGCAAAGCTCACTAGATAGTCTAGGTTATGTTCACCAAGTTGGCACAACATTGCCCCCACAGCAAACTTTAATGCATCAATGTGCACATGGAAGGTAATCTGGGGCTCTTAAGATAGGAGTTGAAGTTAGAGCTTGTAAGCCTTTCAAAGACTTGTCGACATTCTTCGGTCCACTTGAATACTATTAATAGATTGTGCAAAGGTCTAGCAACAACCGATACATAGTTTAGCACAAACGGCCAGTAGTACCCTATGTGGCCTAAGAAGCATTGAACTCCCTTGAAGTTGGTCAGAGGGGGAAGATCTATAATTACCTTGATTTTCAATGAGTTTGTGGGGTATCCCATTCCTCGACACATTATACCCTAAAATACAATCATGCTTCACCCAAAACTGGTACTTTAAGTAGTTTAGTGAGAGACTGTATTGTTGACATCATTCAAAGACTATTCACAGCTTTTCCAAGTGCTCTTCCCAATTTTGTGTGAATGCACAAGTTGTAGATGAAGACTTCTAACCATTTTTTGAGCATTTCCTTGAAGATGGCACACATGAGGCACCGGAAGGTAGCAGGAGCATTGGTCACTCCACATGGCAGGACTAGCTAGGCAAACACCCCCCATTTGGTGGCAAATGCCATCTTGTGCCTAGCCTTCAGATGGACATACACTTGGTTATAGCTTGAGAAGCCATCCAAAAAACTATAGGCTTCCCTTCCTGCCACTCTCTCTAGCTTGTGCGCAATGTATGGTAATGGGTAGTTGTCTCTCTTTGTAATTGCATTGACCTTCTTAATAGTTTATTCACACTCAAATTTTCTCATTCTTTTTCATATTTATGACTATTGTGACACCCAGTCCATATGCTCTATCTTGTAAATGAATCCTATCTTCAATAGCTTATCAATGTCTTCCTTCACTGTGTGTGCATGCTTAGGATTCATTGCATATGATCATTGCTTGATTGGTATTGCATCAAGGATCATAGGGATGTTATGAGTCATGATACTCAAATCTATTCCTTTCAGCTCGTCTAAGGACCATGCAAACACATTGGCAAATTCCCTTAAGAGATTTATGAGATCATTCTCCTCCTCCTTCATTTACATTGCCTGCTATGTACATAGGTCGAGTCATGTCCTCTTCCCTGGCCAAGATTGCCTCGTTAACTTTGGTTGGGTCCTTTGATAGATTCACTTGCTTGTCCTTTCCACTTGGCTCCTACGAACACCATTATTTAATCACCCTTCTTCTTAAACTTTGTGAAGTGCTTGGGCAGATCCTAGGGTTTCTTCTATCGTTCAGCCTTTGGAGGCTTTGATTATTTCTTCCTCTCCTCCTTTAGCCTCTTGTGCCTTAGGTGGACTAGAAGGTCCCCCTTGGTGCGTTTGGTCCCAAGTGATCAAGGTATTTTAGGGTCACTATCAGAGCTCACCTGACTTGGAGTTATACTCCCATCCTCACTGGAAGAGGCTATCTCCCCTAGTGGTTGCAACTCTTCGGCTAACTCCATTCCAAATAATGGTGTGATACAAGGCTGCACTAATCCCCCTTGCTCATAATCTACCACCTCTAGGCATTTTAGCCAAGCTTAACTGCAATCTACCTTGGGAACTCCTTTGTTTACTCTAATTGTGTTGACCTCTCAAGGTTTAGTGTATTCTCTAATTTGCTCAATCACTCTTTCATCCGTGTCATATTCTATGGTCTCTACTTCCTCATCGCTTTCCCTAATGGAACATCAAACTCTTTGTACTCATCCTCAAAATCCTCATACTTGGATTGTGCCATGTTTTCAGGGTTTTTGTTTTCAAGTTTTTTCTCACCCATCATGAGAGTTTAGTTATATTACAAGTTTAAGTCATGCGTCTTAGTCCATTGCCACTCTTTGCTTTTCATAAGATCCTTGAGGCAACTGGGTTGCTAGCCAACTCACATGACAAGTACTCAAAGTTCTCATTTGTTAGTTGGGACACGATAGGTGATTACGTTGGTCGGCTGATGGAACTCCTAGCCATCATGCACAACGGCACTATGGGTAGGTTAGAAGTGATGGCATTGTTAGGTTTGCTAGTTAGGTCTACAACTAGCCTATATTCATCCTCATCCTCCGGGAATAGGAGATTAATTGTTGCCAATACATGCATCTAGTCACGCTCATCCTCAAGGCAAGGAATGTACCTCGTTAGAGGTCAATAATAGCTTCTAGCCCTTGACTCACCCTTTAGCATGGCAGATATGTCATTTAGGTCCACCACTGATGAGGTTTTCCAAGTATCCATCTTATTCAAATTGCTTCTAATCTATTGTCTAAGAATATCAAGCTATTATCCCAATTCTCTATCACTCTGGCGTTCCTCATCCAAGGTTTGCCTAGAAGGATATCATAATCCACTCCCTTCATGACTATGAAGTTCATGGAGAATTAGATTCTTGCTATCTTTAGAGGCCAATCCTTTAGAACTCTGAAAGGTCTAAACCTCATCCCATTCGCTAGAGTGACATTGAACCATGTGGTTTCTACAAGTGGGTTTCCCTAGGCTTGCAAGACTACATGGCTCAGAACATTAACCCCTTCTCCTATGTCTACTATCCCCTTTCACATAGTATCTCCTAGGGCAACAACAAATTAGACTATGTGCTTCTCAGTTCCTTTCCAAAATGCATTCACTTGTGGGGTCTTAGACATTGGTTTTGGTATTAGGCTTAGTATGTATGTCATGGCATCATGATCCAAGAAGTCTTGCTATTTATGTTCATTACTTTGTTCTGCCTGTAGCTTCAATTCTTGCCATACTGCGGGGTTTTGCCTAAGAAATTCCCCCAATGACATTGTCATCGGAGTTGATATTAGTGTGGCTAGAAATTTTCCTCCTCGGCTTCATGGGCTCCCTGCCAATTCTCTTGATCCATTTCCTATTTGTGGCATCCTCATTTTGCCTATGCAGTTATTCATGTGGTGGTGTTGCCTCTTACTCTCAAGTGGAAGAGATTAGTGGGCTTGGGGTTGAGAGTTCATCGATCCAATCCTCAATGATTGGTTTAGCATCTCGCAAGTGAGTATCCATTCCTTGACCTTATCCACAGCCATTAGCTGCTGGTTGGGTTTAGGATACTCTCCAACCTTTATGCTTCTCTTCTCTCTCTTCTTAGAAGTGGATATATTTGCTTCTACATTAATGACCTGTTTTCCTTTTGTTAGTGTGGTCTCACTCTTTGTCTTGAGCATTATTTTTACCTCAGTCCTCTTTTTTCTCCTTTGCTGACTCTTCTTCCCTATAGAGAATGCATCCAAGTTGCTAGGTCCGGGTAATGAAATACCGACCTGCTTTGTGTAAGCTTGTGACATGACATTTATGGGAATATGTGTGGCATCATTGTCAGGTGATTTGACACAAAAGAGTTCGGAGTGGCACAAATGATACGATTGTCGAACTAGTGGAGGGTTTCTACCTAGGGCAATCAACAAATATGTGTGTGACTCCACATTCGGTACACCTCAAGTTGGCCTTCTCTCTATTTGCTTGCTCCTTTTTAGGGCAATGAGATGAGATATGCCCTAGATGGCCACACGTCCAACATGCCATGGGCTCATGGTTATGAGTTCCTCCTAGGCCTCTACTCTCCCTTTGCCTAAGGCCATGATTTTCACAAGTCTATAGTCCATCAATATTGGATTATCCTCTTCATTATAAGAGACATAAGGATTCACGCATGAGTCTTGCTCCACAAAAGTGCATTGGAGCATTGCTTGGTGGATGGGTCATGATAGCTCCTAGTGATCTAGGGATTCCCATTGGGTTGATGTCTACCATCGGAGTGGCTAGCTTTGAATCGTTAGATGTGGGTAGAGCCAAAGGGACTCCTCTTTTGAAGTATGGTTGCCTAACTCATTAATAGTATGGCTGAGTGTAAGATTGCCGGTAACGTCTTGGCAACCGGTAGTACATACTATCATGGCCGAATATTTCACACTTGGTACAAGGCTGCAATCTGGAATCGGAGCATTCAGATGGTAGGTGGTTTCCTCTATAGTGCAGACACTGCACATGAGGTTGTATTGACCTTCATATTGACTCTTGTAGCATGTCAACTCTGATTTTAGATTAGCTATAGCCTGGGTTTGGTTGACACTATTTCCTTTTTCTTGTTTGTTTTAGGGGATGCTCATTTGCTAATTACAACAATTCTCTCAGCATTTCTAGATGTGTTGCTCCCTTCTGCATAGCCTGAGAGTTTCTCTTCCTGAGTAAGTCATCCACTATATGGCCACGTCAAAGTCTCTTGCAAGCACATCCCTTTGCAGGTTCAAGTTTCTGACTAGGGCCTTATAGAGTTCTTCATTCCGGATCCCTTTAATAAATATGGTAGAGACTACTCACATGTGTGACATAGTCCCATATTTCCTCATTGTCTTTTTGGCTAGCATTCATCAACTTAATAATGAGGTTATCCGAGTATCTTGCCTTCGAGGATCTCTTGATCAAGAGATCTTTCAACTAGGTGAAATCGCATTAAGCATTCAGACTGGTAAACCAAGTTCGTCCATTGTCTCCCAAGCAAAGAATGAATGCTTGTGCTTGTTGAGCAGGGTCCATGAGGTTGTTAGCCACGTAGACCTACTCAATTTTCTCGACAAAGTTGTAGGGATCATTGCTTGCCTTGTATTTATCAAGTTGCTTTGCAACTATGGTATATTTGTTTGGCTCCTGGTATTTGGGGTGACTCCCAACTCGACTAGCAATGATGTCACTAAGGCTACCCCACTTTGCTTTTGGCACTGGTATTATCAAGTAATCTTTTCATGAGTAGCTCACTCGCTGTAAGGTCGACTCCTAAGGCTCTCTCCCTATTGGCATTGCCTCCTGCTCTGTTCCTATTTGAGATGGCTAGGATCTTGTGAAGCTCATGGAGCTCTCTCTCTTGACACAACCTCTGAGCCTTTTGCTCCTCTATAACTCACAATGCACTGCAATGCTATACGTGCCAATATCCTCTCCTCCTCAAGGTCGGCTATGATATTGGTTGTTGCTGGTCTTACATGATGCGCTATCCTTTTCTGTTGGTCGTACTGGGTGACAAGTTGTTAGATGTCATACAGGTACTCTAGCACATTAAGGTTGAGGTCATTCTCATTCGAGCTCGTGCCTTCCATGGTGGTTGTCTCCTAACCCATTAGTGTTTCTATGAGGTCAACAAGGCTAGCTAAAGATGTATCCCTAATCTTGTCTAGTCTTTCCTTCCCTTAGCGGTCTAATGGTTTTGTCTTCTCTAGGTCTTTATTTGTAGTGTCTTGAGTCACTCGTCTAATTCTGGGGTTGCACTCCTACTAATGGGTTCATTTTTAGCTTAATCCCCCTTATTGTGTTCCTTGTTAATCCAACAAGTTATAAATGTACAACAGTTATATGTTAGTAGTGCGACTCAATATGTGAGCTGTGTGAAATCAAGCTATGTGCTTAAATGTCTATAATGTAGAGTCTAACTGCATCTAATCAACTTCATGCCATTGCAGGTTTTTTGAGTGGGTTTTGATTACTCCTAGTAGTCGCATTTGGGTCCTTCTTCACAGGTTGTTTTACAGGTAGTCGAACGGGTGCTCAATCATTGAGTGGGTTGAGTTAGGCCTTATCTAAGGTATAGTGGCTAATGAGCAGCTATTTTAGTCACTCTTGGATTGCTAGGTCAAGGTTTTTAAGTGCAAATAGCTCTATGGTCTCACTTTCTGGGTCTGGATTCCAACCTGGTTGGTGGACAACTGGCAATAGGCCTTAACAAGTCTCAAAGTGGCAGAAAACAATAAATCAAGGATTCTAGACAACTTATTCAAGTCCCATACTCGACCATCCAACTCCTAGATTTGGATGTTTGAGAGTGGGTTGCTAAAGATAAGTGGTTGTCTGAGTGGTTAGAGACGACGATGCGGGTGCCCATCTGAGCATCTGAGGGGCCGTCCGAGGCTTGAGATTCAACTATCCAAGGCCCAAATTTGGTCCGAGTCTAAGTGGTCATACTCTTGTTTGAATTAGACGTCCGAGTGCACTTAAGTGGCTCGGACATCTAAGCCTGCCAGTCATGATTGGGCCATCCGAGGCCTGTGGGGTCCCTATCCAAGCGATGCAAAAAAATACGCCAAATGGCACAAGTATTCACTTTAATGACTTGATGATCAATATCCAATGCATCTAAGATTCTAAAGCATTGCAACAATCACCAAATAGGACACAGGGCATACCTAGAAGGCCTAAATGTGTTAATGCCAAAGATTGCTAGTGTCGCTGCCTCTGGACCAAACACTCCCTATCTCTCTTCCAATAGCTCGCTCTCAATCTCAATCTCAATATCAATCTCAATCTCAATCTCAATCTCAATAGCTCGCTCTCAATCTCACAATGTGTAAATGAGCTCTCTCTTCCCCTTTTTCACATTTCGTGCTCTCTCTTTCTCCCCTTACACTCTGTTTTCCCTCCTAAACATAAAAAATCGTTTTCCTTTCTTCCCTTGTTCCCCTATTTCCTAGTTATACATAGAGTTATCTTTTCCTTCTTCTTCTTTATTTCGCAAACCTCGATGTCTCAAAATTGATCAGTATGCACTTCTCCTACTCTAACCAATGCACTGAAGCTTTCTAAACCTAACCTAATCCTTAAGAGAGATTGAATGGCCTCCAACTCCCTCGCTTCTTACCTAAAACCAAGTGTTGTTCAAAGACAAACTCCTACTTCGCCACTCGATTTGGAGTATGCAAGCACTCAAGCTTGAATTTGTTGTCCCAGCAATAGAACCAAAATGTCATCGCTCTCATGAGCAAACCACCAAGACCCACAAATTGCTTATTATTTCAAGTGTTTCAAGTTGGGAGCTATGGCTATCTCTCACATAGCCATGCACACTCTTCCACACACCAATGTAGTGAGCTTATCTTTGAATCTGATTGACTACCTCCTCCCATGAATCCATGATAACTCCATGATTCAAGATACACCCTCAAGTAAGCTCCATCTCCAAGCTTTGAACTTCGACCTCCATAGTCGTGTGCACAAGAAAGGGGAAGGGAAGAAGATGATGATGAAGAGAGGAGAAGAAGAGCTTCTCCATAGTCCCTCACTCACTCACATACACACACACACACACACACACACACTCTCTCTCTCTCTCTCTCTCTCTCTCTCTCTCTCTCTCTCTCTCATGTATAAGAAAGAAGCAAGAGCAAGAAGCAAGAAGAGAACAAGTTTGGCCACACCCAAGAATGAGCTTCTTCATTCATTTCTTGACTTTTATACATGCCCTTATCCGCTCCTTGGATGGCCATCCCCTTTTTGGTTGGTCTTTGTCCATTCCTCTACTCTCTTTTCTTCTCCTTCCTATTAGTGTAGGTCTCAACCCACACCCACACCTCTCTTTATTTACAACTTGCACGGCAGAGAGCCTAGTGATCTTTTACAAAATGAATTGCAATATGCCTGGCACTTTTCTTGCTAACATATTAAGGTGTGTTTATTATTATGTGCTTCCTTTTATATTTGAGACTTTTTTCTGCACTTCGTGTCTTCGAATTTTTCTGAGTGTGCATTTATCCTCCATCTTTCTCTTGCCTTGGAATTACCTTCCATTTTTTTTATTGACTTTTTCATCTTGGTCTTCCGAGGGTGTAACAGTATGCATATACTATTTGTATTTGCAACCCAACAAACACTTAAAACCTTATAGATTTAAAATATGTAACCTCTCTACACATATAAGGAGCTAACATAACCAAAAGTATAGTGTATTGAGAAATCGATGTGGTTGCAATACCAAAACAAAGGCCGCCAAAACAATCTTGGATGATAATAAACACAACAAAATACCCCGAAAGGGTTTGTCTAAAGTATGTACATTACCCTTCGTGCTCACCAAGTTTCACTGCAATCAAAGATTGCAGCCCTGCCAGCCTTAGGAGCCTCATGCAACTATATTGTAAGGCAAACTAAACAAGACGGAAGAGCTTCTTACTTGTTCCTTCTTTACTTAGTTTCATGCTCCACTTCATTCACCTCAAGTTTGATCTTTGTGTATCCTTGGAATAGTTTTGATACCATGTAAATAAATAAGAGGGGAGAGAGATAAAGCAAGCAAGAGCACACACACATCAATGGAGACTTGAGTGCATAGAGAAGCAAGGCTAAAATCTTATTCTTTCATCATCTTCTTCTTCCACACAAAAATGACTTAGCCTATTAAATGATAAAGGACTAATCTAAAAGTACTAAAATACATGTACATATGATCACTAAGCATGAATCCGCTAAGGATAGATGAGGTGGCACAACGAATGCAACATAAGCAAGAGTGGACTGTGTGGGTATAGTCTAGCTATAGAATCATTGGCACATCCTCCATGTCGATCAGCTAGTGTGCCAATAAGTAAAGTCCAGCAACATCATCAATGCATGTAATGGATGCCAACTCATATGGAGCTTAATATCTCAACAAAGACCACTAGATATGCAATCTTAAACTCATAGAAGATTAGATAAATGACCTAATGTTTATGGAAATAAACATGTTGAGATTAAAACTTAGAAAATCACTCCCAAGACATCTCATTGTTATATTCTAACTACTTGTAGGACACAAGGATTTTGCACTCCAAAGATTTACAATATAAATAAGTACATTCCAAGTTCGTGGATGAAGACAGAATTTGGATGATCATGGGCCATGCGAAACTTGTCATTCATGGATAAGGCTTACTTTAAACTTGCCAATGAAAGACTTGACATAAAGATCCCTGAAGTATATAGGCACATCTACACCCAGCCCATCATTATAGACATAGACTCAAACTTTGAAAGTGGGGTTAAAAACATGTCATTGCTAACAAGTTGATAATTGGCTTATATATGAGTAGTCTGATTAAAAAAATTAGGCTCTCAAGAGAAACCCACATTACTATTCATCCATATTGAAATTGCGCTTATTGCAAAAAGAAAATGTATGTTGAATGCTCTCATCAACGGGGGGAAGATCACAATATCCCAACCCCTTGTGAGACATATGCAAAATAGTCATATCCATTGAAATAAAAAATGTGTCAATGTTGTTTTACATATTGCCCAATGTAGCAAGTCATAAGGTAAAGAAAACAATGGAGCATGACCTTGCCTACTTAGCCTAAATTAACAGCCCATTAGCACATATTGACCCTTTTGAATACGCTCATGAAACATTTCTTCCAGACAAAACCTTTATGGAGGATTCATTTAGCCAACCCCAATGTATTTGGATAAGTCACACAACACATATTCAACATTATCAATTGTGAGGTCAAGTAGCTTAGACATGATGTAAAATTTTAGTATAATCCAAAAATTTACCTTTGGTACTTATCAAGATTAAAAAAATATGTCTATAGTTAAAACACAATTTACAAAAACACTGAAAGAGCAAAAAAAGCAAGTAAAAAGTCCAAAATACATAAAATGTAAGATAAGCATGAAAAAAACACACAAAAAGTGTTGGGGATTAAAGGTCATTGTGCTTGACTGCCTACATTTACTTGTACTTATTGTCTATGCACTTGTACACTATAGGTGGTAGTTGCTCGCCATCACTATCACTTTATTCTTTATTCTTTACATGACAATAGAATAAGGGAAGGTAAGTCACACATTGTGATTGTTGGAGTTTCCACATATCTCTCTCTCTCTCTCTCTCTCTCTCTCTCTCTCTCTCTCTCTCTCTCTCTCTCTCTCTCTCTCTCTAGCTCTTGCTTATTTTTTGCTTCCACTTGTGCTTCCACTCTTACTTCACCTTTCAACTAGTATTAGAGCAACATTCGATGTTCATGGAACCTTGTGCTTGGAGCAAGAAGTATGAGTAGTGAAGCTACAAAACTCAAGGATTTGAGCTTCTTCTTTGACATTGATGCTTGTTGTCCACACATTAATAGATGTACTATTCTCATATCTGGATCTAAATATGAGTCAAGCCTGTGCTTTAGACATTGAGGCTTGATTTGGGATTGTAATAGCTCATTTTAGCATTGATTTGGGTACTAGTGGTTGAAAATTATGCAAAGTAGGCATTAGTGGTTGGATTTGAGCTTCTTCTTTAACATTGATGCTTGCTGTCCACACATTGATAGATGTACTATTCTCATAGCTGGATCTAAATATGAGTCAAGCATGTGCTTGAGCCATTGAAGCATGATTTGGGATTGCAAGAGCTCATTTTAGCATTGATGTGGGTAGCCATTAGTGGTTGGAAATTATGCAAAGTAGCTTAGCTTTGGATGATCGAGAAGAGCTTTTGGATGCTCAAAGAGATTGGGCAACATTGCACAGTAGAGGAGAAGGTGAAAACATGTTTTAAAGACTCAGTTTGGAGCCATTATATCTATTTTTTATTGGATATAGAGCATGTTGCAAAAGATGTGGATAGTTATGGCAGCTTGAGAGCACATTCATATTTTGGCTATAACTTTTGCATATGAAATCTCGGATTGAGGTGATCTATAGCTCAAAATGAAGAGCACAATGAGATTACAAATTTGAGCAATCGTAGAGTTGATTCTGTGTAGCTTTCAGTTCTTTGTTTTACACAGAACAAAACAATTATGGTTTGAACAATAAGCATTCATAGTTAATGTCTGTGTACTCAATGCCTACATGCTACATGGTTATGCTAACGCTTGGCATTATTGTTTATGCCCGAGTATGCTTATGTTAGTGAGCTTTGCATCTTGGATTTGAGATCGGTTGGTTATATTTGGAAAGTGGCTATTTGCTTCAATGATTTCGACTTGTGGGCTTGAAGACTTATTGAAGGTGTATGCTCTTGGATGTATACATGGTGTACTTTGGGCATTCGGATGCTATGAGCTCTATGCATTGAGCTTTCTTTGCTTCTTGCATACTCTAGATTTACTTCCAGTGGAAGTACTTGCTATTTTCTTCGTAGAGGTTGGTTCATTTGAGTCAATGAGCTACTCTCTTATGCTTTATTAGTTTATGCATATACTATCACTATAGAGATTTATGATTGTGGCTTGATTTGCCATTGATTTCAAAAACCTTGTACCTTGTTAGTAGTGGATACATGCTTGGTATACATTGTGGTATGAATCTATATAATTGACACCTTGGATGTTTTGACAATCTTTGGTATGCATTGGTTTATGCTACATTGTTAGTTGCATTGTATATCTTGGTTGTTACTCGAATCTTCTTGGCAATGGAAGCTTATTTTTTTGCATGTTTACCTACAGTTACATGATGCTAATTTACTACAAATTTATGGAAAACCATGCTAAAAAGCAGTTTTGAGTAGTTCTTTTGAGAGGAGACACTTATATTCAATACTCTATTGCTTCATGCTTATGGCAACAATGTATTGGCTCAGTTTTTCTCCTACTACATTCTTTTTGGCTTGGTGTTGGGATTAATTTGTTGTTATTACAACAACCCATACCCTCTTTGTTTAATAGATATAATGGTAGGTCCTTCAATGCTTCCAATAGTAGTGCTATCTTTGAGAAGTTGGATGCCAATAACTTCCAATATTGTGAGATTTGGATTTGGCAAGTATTTGTGCAAAAGAGGCAAGTCAAGCCATTGAGATTAGAGGGGATAAAACTAGAACTTTATGATGCAAATGATTGGGAAGAGCTTGATGAGCTATGTAATTCTACCATTATTTTGTCCTTATCAAAGTAGATATACTTCAATATCATTGAGATCGAGGGTGGTGCTTATACATTATGGAAAAAGATTTGTGATCTCTATGATAAAAAAGGTATTGCAACACAACTATATTGTCATAAGTAACTCCTAAACCTTTGTATAAAGGAAGGACATCTATGTTTTCTTGCTTAAATGAGTTTCATTCCATTTTCAATAAGCTTACTTCATAGGAATTGAAGTTTGAGGAGAATGTTGTCTCTTTTATTTCCTATTACACTATTCGAGTCTTGGGGTGACACATTTCACACTACTATGAGTGCAAACCCTACTAAAGGTGGCTTTCAGCTCAAGGGTATAAAGGGTGCTCTTGTGAGAGTTTTCACTCAACCGCCAAGACCCACAGAGTGCTTATTGTTTCAAGCGTTCCAAGCCAAGCACTAATGGCTACCTCTCACATAACCAACGCGCCATCCATGTCTATGGGTGTAGTGAGCTTACCTTCATGCCGTTCGAGTTACCTCCTCTCCTGCGCACTCCGGTAGCTCCACGATCCAAGTGCAAGCTTCAAGCAAGCTCGATCCTCCCACTCCAAGCTCCAAGCTCCATTGCCGCGAGCAAGACAAGAGAAGAGAAGAGAAGAGAAGAAGAGAGGAGAAGATGGAGAGCTTCTCCTCCTCGGTCCCTCACCCTTACACACTCACTCCCTCACACTCCCACACTCCCTCTCTCAAGCACAAGCTCAAGCAAGCAAGAACAAGAAGAAGAAGAAGAAGAGGAGAGCTACTTTTGGCCACACACAAGAATGAGCTTCTCATTCACTTTTCAACTTTATATACAAAACCCTAAATCCCTTTTGGGCGGTCATCCCCTTTTTCCCTTTTTACATGGCTGGCCGTAGCCTAGGCCCTTTTTCACATTGTCCTTCTATCTTCCTAGCTTCCTTTCCACCGCCCATCTGCATTTATAAATTGCACGGCGGGTGAGAGCCCGGCGCTCCTTGAATTGAACCATGATGCACTTGCGCTCTTTTACAAAAGTTTTGACTTGCGCTTTTCCTTGTGCACCTTTCTCCCTTATTTAGAACTCTTCTCCTTGTGCGTCTTTGTCTTCCGTTTCTCTTTGCCTTGGCCTTTGTCTTTGTCTTCTGCTTTAGCTTTTCCAGATTTTCCACCTTCGTTCTTTTGAGGGTTAACATTACCCCCCTCCTAGACGAGTGCTAGTCCCATGGCACTCACCGTCGTAGACAGCAGGCTGTAGCATGCACCGAAGACGTGGGTGACAAGGACACCTATGGTTTTCGTGGAGGAGTGTTGGTGGTGGTGTGGCAGAAGGTCCTGGGAGCCTGTTGGTGGCCAAGGTGGCTGGTGGAATGTTGTTGGAGTTGGTGGTAGGGCTATTCTGTGTTGGCAATTGCATTGATGGCCAGCACAAGTGTTGGTTTGTTGGGGATTTTGCACATGATGATTCTTCGCGGGCTTGTCAGATGGTAAGGGATAAGCATTTAGAGTTGAGTGTTGATGAAGAGCGAACGACACTTTCATTGGAGTCTTCAACTCCTGCAATTGAAAACCTCTCATGTGGTCTCTCCCTAAGGGTAGTACTAGTCTTCTCTATTGTGCACAAGACATAGTGCAATTAGTTTGGGAGACAGGTCGAACTCTAAGCAAGCCGAGAGTATTGTCCTGCACTTGAGGACCCAAACTGTGTATATACTTCGGTGCAAGTACTATGTGAGTGCTTGTGCATACTTAGATATTACTTAGTTAGAAGACTATCGACCTGGTTCCTTGTATAGCAATGGATCAGTGAAGCAAGGGGCTAAGTTGATGGAAAATTTTGTCGATGAAGACATGGAGTACACTTGAAGATTGCTTGAGACATCATTATGGTCTTGTCAAGGCCATGTAGCATAATTGAGCTCCTTGATGTCTTAGCTCTTGGTAGCTAGTGACTACTTTAGTGCTTGAAAAGTATAGTGTACTTTTCCAATGTCTTTCCTGCCTTGCTTACCACTGTTGATTGTAATATCAAACAAATGCAATCATGATAAGACATAATTTTTCACAATTCTATGATGTTGATTGGGATGCCTATTTCATTGCTTGTTAGGGTCGCATATATTAACGAAAAGTAACGGGAATGTGTACAAGTGGGGATCTTGCCCCTTTACTCATCAAAAAACAAAATGTTCTGGCATGCTAACTTGTCGAGCTACTTGCACATCATAGGGATTTAGTCGATAGGCATGAGATGGGGTGAGTCCGGTTGTTTAGGCGACCGGGGCGGTGCTAGTGCGGGGCTCCCGTGAGGCTGGGCAGGGAACATGTCGGCTGGGACATGAATGGTGTAGTCCCGGGCCGCGACCATTTCCAAAATGTCTTTAAACAGTTCATTAAATTCTTCCTTGTCCCAGGCCGCCTTTTCTCTTTGTGAGCACCTGGTGCCTAAGTGTGCGTTGGGGGTTTGTGCCACTGGTGTTGCCACATTGTGTGCACCTCCTTGAGCGTCCGCTCGCCTGGCCCGTGGATTCTTCGGCCTTCGTCCGGGGCGGTGTCGCTTGGGGCTGCGTTTCTTGGCGTACCTTTTAAGAGTGGGCACGTAGCGCACCGACGAAGGGGCATGTGTAGCATGTTCCCGTCGGCTCTGCAGAGAGCGTCCTTGCAAGCTAGCTGCCCTTGGTTCTCCATGTTTTCCTCGCAGGGGGACCTGTAAGATGTGAATCAAGGATTAGGATTTGTTACATGATAAGACCATTCATATGTAAGGGATTATAGTGCAGGTTATCAAGTGCATAGGATGAGAAGCGGAGGGGAGGGGCATACAGTGCTTGTTGTAGAGGGATGGCCCCTGTGATGTATATTTAGCCTCCTGCTATTAGCAGATATTGGTTCACGCTGAGTTACGTCGGCTGGCGGTCGTGGATTTAGGCAAGGCCCCTCCTCGGAAGGATAGACTGGAAAGGGAAGAAGGTGTATAGAAAGGGACTGCACCCTGTCTACACCATCGGAGTTATTGGTCAAGGCTTCCTATGGTGGTCATGTGGGTTGCATGCACTTCACTTAGAGGTGGGGATGGTCACACGACTTTTAAATGTGTGATGAGAGGAGGACTTGAGGAGCTTAGCCTGTCAGACCCAACTCTTCTCCCTGCGCTTGACTATCATTACTTGTGTGTGTTGATATTGTTTATACACGGTGACACAAAAATCAGTGTTTATTTATATACACATTTATGAATCCATGTCACTTCACGAGGATAAGAACCAATTGTAGAGCTCGGGATTGTACTGGAGCGTGGCACATGCATCTAGTATTCGTGGCAGCTTACTTAATATCGATAGATATTTTGCCACATCAAGTAGCATGGAACCTTGTTCAAGTCTACTGGCTATATGTAACTCCTCCTCAGTGAGAACCTTATCAAACAGAGCGTTCTCTTGGCTAGTTCCAACTAAGTCCATACCCCGAATGGCAGTCAACACTCTAAGGGAAGTTGGTGCCACATAGGTTTGGTCTCTTTGAGACCACCATTTGTCCAATCGCTCCTTTGAGACTGTCATGATCTGAGCCCCTAGTTCGGCCATTACAACGCGGCTTTCGCACCAATGCTGCTCAAATTGACTCTGGCCTACTGACAATCGCTTTAGTTGCTCTATGTCTACGAGATTCGGTCGACAGAGCATTTCATTGAACATGACAGTTAAGCGCAGTTCGTCAGCCTCCTCGTCAAGGATGAGTCGCATGCGTTCATGCAAGAGCCTGTCGTAGTGCTCGTTAAGATGTTCTTGCTCTTCCCAGGATAGAGGAAAGGGCAAGTAATCTCCAAGCTACTCCTTGGGGATTGTGCCCATGTCCGTAAGGATGTAGACACGTGCGACGACTTTGAGCTTAGCATCCAACTCAGTTAAGCATTCTGTGACACTTCTATGTTCAACGAGGGCTTGCTCGGTTGCTATCTCATGCAAAGTTCTAAGAGTTTCCTTAGGCTTTAGCATGGCTGGGAGCTCAGGCCTAGATGAGCAAGATTGGTCAACGCTAGGATTTCTTATGCTCTTGGGGTTCTCACGTTTCTCCTGAGGTTTTGCTGCTATTTTGTAATGGTTCTTCTTGGATGTGACTGGTATAGATTTGTCACTCTGTTGTGACGACGTTGTATCCACTCTTGATTGGTCAATGCGAGTTCTATTGTCAGTGGATAGAGTGTTGCAAGCAACTATTGATGGCAACGGTTGCTTTGGTTTTTCAGAGCACACGGATGTGTCTGAGGTTTCACCATTATTAAGAGAGGCATTAATGGGTCCATTGGTGGATGGACTCGATGCTTTATTCGTCAGCTCTCCGGCACTCTTCGTCCCAATGTTCTTGGGGTCCACAACCACCTGCAACTGTTGTTGTTTTCGTTGTTTCCTGCTCTTTTTCTTGGTCAATGCAGGTGCATCTAACATCTCAGGACCCTGGGCTATATCGACCATTGATGTGCTTGGTCGGGCCTCAGCATTTCCCTTCTCTAGTGTGTCCTTATGGGACATAGCCGTGGTTTGCTGAATAGCCTTGCCCGGTTGTGAGGGCACAACTTTCGCTCTTTTCGGAGAGTCTAGCTTTTCAACCAACTCCCTTGCATTTAACTCCTCTGTCCTAGGCTTTAGGCACTTTGAAAGTGCTAGAGTTGCCGAGAAAGTTGGTTGCGACACCTCCTCCACAGGTAAACTACTAAGGACATGTTCCACAAGGGGCGTTATCACGGCCAAGGGCTGTGACTGCTGTGATTTCTGATTGGAAGTAGTGGTGGATAGTTCAGTGGACTGGCTACCATTGGTAGCTTGCGGTGTCAAGTCCTTAGGCAAATCAAAAGTGGTCATGCCTTTTGTTGCCCTTTGCATATTCACTTGTGCAGATTGAGTAGCGGTTGAGCTAGCCACGGTGGATTGCACAGGCACATCCTTAGGTTGAGAGCTAAGGTTGGTGTCGTGTCCTGCCTCTTGGACATTTGGAAGCTCTGATGTAGGTAGAGATTGGGATTGAGTAGCCTCACTTGACGAGTGTTGTGCTTCATGTGCCCGTTTAGGGGAAGAGGGTGTAGGAGGCTCGGAACTCCCGAGTGGCTTTGACACTGGTTGGGAGATTTGCTCGTGACTGTTAGATGATTGTGCTATTTGCTTTGTTGAGCATTTAACCTTGCCCTGAGCAATGTTGTGCCTATGATGCTTGCTATCCTCTTGGGGAATCAAAAGCTCCTTGGGCACTAGCGGCTTCTACATATCCTCAACGATTACAGCTGGCATCTGCTTGTCAAGCACGCTAGGCCGAGGATCTACCCTCTGATTGGTCTCGTTTGGTTTCTTGATTTCGACCATGAGGGGCTTGGTCACTCCACTATTGTTGACTTGAGACTTGGTTTTTCATTTAGATCTCCTCCTACGCTTCTTTGCTCTTGATACAATCTGGCCTTTAGTCGACCACGGAGGTTTAGGAAGGGGTTTTGGCACCCAAATCCATCGGTTGCCTGCATAATACCCTTAAGCCCGAAGCAACGCCTTGGATATCCATCGTGGCATTGTGCTAGCTCTCCATCGATGCTTGCGTCTATAAGGCTTGGGCTTCTTTTGGGGTCTTCTACGATATTTGTAAGTCCAAAGCTTGTCCTTGGCATTGTCTCTTGACCTTCTTGGTTCAGGCATGGCCTCACTCACTGGCTCTCGTTGTTTGACCTGTGCTTGTATTAACTCTTTCAACAAGTCCTTGCTCTCATTAATAGGCTTGACTGTTACGTCAACACCTTCCTTGCCTTTCCCTCGAGGTTTGCTGAGGTCACCCTTGCTAAAGGTCGTGACTATCCTCACACCTGGTAGTGTCAAGTATATCCTCTGAGCTACGTAGTCAGCCTCACACTTGGCAGCCTTTTTGAAGGGCCTTCCTAGGAGGATTTCCTTTCCACCATTCTCGCTATTGGGAGGAACATAGAACAAGAGTGGCAAGCTTTCTGTTTCAATTGTTACAAGGATTCTGCACTTTCTTAGAAGTGCTTGTGGGTGTTCCCCGTAAGGATTAAGAGTTGCATCAGTCGGTGTGAGCTCTGGTTGGCCTAGTAGGGTCAATGATTCATAGGTCAATATATTAAAATCTGCTCCTTCATCAATTAGAGCATCAATAGTATGCTCTCTTTTCGCGGTGAGTTTGACCCTAAGATAAGCAAGTGGTACTATGTCTTCATCTTTTGGGTCTTGGCTTGTAAATTTAAGCCTTCTGACAGATGCCCTTGAGTTCTCGACTGCACGACCAGATGTGGATTCTCCACTGCTGTCTTGGATCGTCAGTGCAGTGCTATTCAAGGTACATCTCTCGTCAAGAGTGTCATGTCTAGTCATCTTCGCATTTGTAGCTTGCTGAAGTTGCATTTTGCTCTGATTAGACACGGTTTGAACACAATATCTTTGTGTTCTCATGGTATGGCCTTTTTGCCCTTGATGGCTAGATTGGCCCATTGATGTTCTAGGGTCTCTGTTTCTCTATGTTCGGGTATGGGCTTTTGGTTGCTCTATTGCAAGTGAGACTCCATGCTCATGTAGAGCCATTGCTACACTAGGGTCCAATTTGGAGGACCTGTCAACAACGCACGTTTTCTCTCCAACCTACTCAGGAGAGGTGCGGAGGGGGCAGAGCCCCCCTAGCCCGCAGGGCCGTTTACGGTAAAAGCCATGCACAATTTGGAGGACCGTTTATAGCCAAATTTTGAACTACATGCTCTAAATTTTAGCCCGGTGATGGATCTGTGATGTGCCTTTAGCTCTACGTAGCCTTTGGGGTCAATCTCGGGGTTTAGATGCGTCAAAATTTGTGTTCTACATACCTGTCCGATTTTGACAGTTTTCTATCCGATTCTTAGATGTCCGATTTTCAGGAGTTCGATTATTAGAATCAGACGTCCAATTTTGGGTTGGTCCGATTTTGGTCACGTCCGATTCTGGGAGTCTGATAAAAAAAGTGGTCCGATTCTGGGTATCGGATTGGATAGAGTGGTCCGATTCTAGTAGTCTGGTCCGATTTTGACTGGTCCGATTCTAGGTGGTTCGATTTCCAAAATCGGACGAGCTGGTCCGAGTGGTCCGATTGGACAGGATGGTCCGATCGGACGGTTGTCCGAGCGTTCGAGTATCCGAGTGGTCCAAGCGTTTGAGTCTGAGTGTCCGAGTCAGATGGGTTGGTCCGAGCGGACGATTGTCCGAGCGTCCGATTGTCAAAATCGGACGTCCGATTCTGGGAATCGGTCGAATGTCCGATCCCGCCAACCCAAACGCGGTTTCGAGCATGGAATCGTCCAAAATCTTAAGATATTGATTATTACAAGCTACAAGATTCAACAGGAATGATGCTGGAGCGATGGGGAAGAGATCTATCTACCTGGGATAGCCAATAAACTCCAAAATGCAAATTGGCAAACGAATCAAACCCTCATGCCTTGTTATGACAGCAGAAACCCTAATGCTTGTTTTTATTCTTTTTTATTTATTTTTTCCTACCCTAATGCATCCAAATCACAAAGTAAATACCTACACTACTTCATTCCACAACATAAATCTCAAGAAAGTGAAAAAAACTACTTGCCAAGGAGATCAAATACCATCTTCAACCCCCTCGCTTCCTACCTATCTCAAGCATCGGTTCGGGGGAAACCCCTTACTTTGATGCTCGATTCGAAGCGCGCAAGCGCTCAAGGCTTGAATCCGTTGCCCCGGCAACGAAACCAAAATGTGGGAGCTTTCACTCAACCGCCAAGACCCACGGACTGCTTATTGTTTCAAGCGTTCCAAGCCAAGCACTAATGGCTATCTCTCACATAACCGACACGCCATCCATATCTACGAGTGTAGTGAGCTTACCTTCACGCTGTTCGAGTTACCTCCTCTCCCGCGCACTCCAGTAGCTCCACGATCCAAGTGCAAGCTTCAAGCAAGCTTGATCCTCCCACTCCAAGCTCCAAGCTCCATTGCCGCGAGCAAGACTAGAGAAGAAAATAGAAGAGAAGAAGAGAGGAGAAGATGGAGAGCTTCTCCTCCTCGGTCCCTCACCCTCACACACTCACTCCCTCACACTCCCACACTCCCTCTCTCAAACACAAGCTCAAGCAAGCAAGAACAAGAAAAAGAAGAAGAAGAAGAGCTACTTTTGGCCACACACAAGAATGAGCTTCTCATTCACTTTTCAACTTTATATACAAAACCCTAAATCCCTTTTGGGCGGTCATCCCCTTTTTACATGGCCGGCCGTAGCCTAGGCCCTTTTTCCCATTGTCCTTCTATCTTCCTAGCTTCCTTTCCACCGCCCATCTACATTTACAACGGCGCTCCTTGAATTAAACCATGATGCACTTGCGCTCTTTTACAAAAGTTTTGACTTGCGCTTTTCCTTGTGCGCCTTTCTCCCTTATTTAGGACTCTTCTCCTTGTGCGTCTTTGTCTTCCGTTTCTCTTTGCCTTGGCCTTTGTCTTTGTCTTCTACTTTAGCTTTTCCAGATTTTTCACCTTCGTTCGTTTGAGGGTTAATAGCTCTGCTTACTAAGGAATAAATAAGAAGAACATTGGTGCAACCCATATTTCTCATGCACTCATAATGAGAGATACACAAGGTGGTAATGGGAATAATAATTGTGGTAAGCAAAAGTCAGAGGTGTTACTTGCATTTCGGTGCTTTCTTACTATGGTTGAGAACTAGTCTAGGTATAGACTGAAATGCATAAGGTCTGATAATGGGGGCAAATATGTCTCTAAGATACTTGAGTAGTTTTGTGATGAGAAGGGTATTAAGCGTTAGTTGACCACCCCTAACACTCCATGCCAGAATGGTGTTTCAAAGTGCATGAATAGAACTATTCAGGAAAGAGCTCATAGTATACTTAGTCAAGTAGTATTACAATAGTACTTTTGGACTAAGGTAGTTACTGTTGCTATTCATTTGATTAATAAATCTGCATGCATTACTCTTGGCGGTAGAGTTACAGAAGGAGGCATGGTTTGGTAAACGTCCCTCGAATGCACAATCGTGTGTCTTTGGATGTGAGACTTTCTACAATATTTGCAAATCAAATGCAATAAGCTGGATTCAACGTCTATCAAATGTCTTTTTTTAAAATATTGTGATGCAAGTAAGATGGACTATTGTCTTTGGGATTTGCAGACTTGGAAGGTTATTTGTAGCCATTATGTTGTATTCCATGAGGAAAATATGCACATGAGACCAAATCAGGTAGTTGAGATACACATGGTGATCTTTTAAGAGGAGTCTCCAATTACAGTATAGCCAACCCTAGTTAGACATCTTGCTATAGTTGCTAATGATGTAGTGGCATAGGATCCACTTATTGCGCAAGATCACGATGTTGGACACATGCTCCACAACAATTCTTGAGATGCTCCACTAGAGCCTCATGTCCTCCTAATCATTTTGAGTCCTCCATGCATTATGCCATAGTGACATATGCTTGTGAGCCTCTCACTTATGAGGAGGCTATGCGTAGAGGTGATAGTCACAAGGCTATGTAATTTGATAATAATTCACAGTAAAAAATTTGTACATGGGATTTGGTTACTTTGCTCAGTGGGAAACATGCATTGCCATACAAGTGGATGTACATGTCAAAAAGTAGCCCTAGTCACCCTAAGCTAGTATATAAGGTCAAATTGATTGCTAAGGGTTTTAAGCAAGAGAAGAGACTTGATTTTGATGAGATATTATCTCATGTGGTTAAGATGACTGTCCTATGCTTGATATTGGCCTTGGTTGTGCAAATGGAATTGGACTTGTACCAAATGGATGTGAAAATGCTTTCCTTCATGGGGACTTGTATGAGGACATTTATAAGTAGCAGCTTAAGGGCTTTGAGGAAAAGGTCAGGGAACACCTATTGTGTAACTTCAGGAAGAATCTTTATAAGCTTAAGCAAGCACCTAGGGAATGGTAACATAAGTTTGATACCTTTATACATTCACAAGGTTACTACCATGGTGATATGGATCCATGTCTTTACATGAAGAAAGCCTATGATTGTAGCCTTATTAATTTGGTGTTATTATGTTGATGACATGTTGATTGCTAGGATTGCTTATGAGATGAGCTAGATGCTTTGAACACTCAACTCAATAAGAGCTTTGAAATGAAGGACATGGGACATGCTTCTCATATACTTGGTATGCACATTACACGCAATCACTCTAAGGGGCTCCTCTACTTATCACAAAAGGAGTACATTTATAAAGTCCTTGAGCAGTTTCATATGCAAGGTGGTAAGCCTATCGATTGCCCATTACCTTCTCATGTGAATGCCAATAATGCAGGTTGTCCCTAGTTAGATAATGAGAAGGCCGAGATCGCCAAGATCCCACATGCATTCATTGTGGAAGCTTGATGTATACCATGATGGCAACTAGACCTGACATAGCATTTATTATGGGAGTTATGGCTCGTTAAATAGTAACACTTTATAGGTGACATTGGGAGACTATGAAGGGTATCATGAGATACCTTAAGGACACTGCAGATATGTGCATTTATTATGATGGCTAGGATACTCAAATCGTGGGCTACATAGACTCCGATTATGCAAGACCCACAAATGGTAAGAAGTCCACCTCTAGCTATGTCTTCACCTTTGTTGGAGGTGACATTTCTTGGATGTCCATGGTGCAGAAATGCTTGGCCTTGTCCACTACTAAGGCCAAGTATATAATAACCATACTAAGGCTTGCAAGGAGGCCCTATGGTTAGGCCGTCTAGTCACCAATCTTGGCATGAGTATGACTCTTACATTGCATCTGAATTCTATGAGTGCCATTTAGTTGGCACATAATTCAATCTTTTAGATGAAGACCAAGTACATTGATGTTTGTTATCACTTCATCTCAAAGAGGTAATTGAGAACAAGCAGATGGAGCTTGTCAAGATCTTGAATAATGAGAATCCTACAAATGTGCTCACTAAAAACCTCCTAATGGAATGTTATGCCTTCCTTAGGAAGATGATGGGTGTAGGATGAGATGTTGTCTATTCCTCATCCTATTGTACTTATATGCACACTTTGTAGTTTCTCACTTTTTTTGTTGTTTTCTCCACACTCAAGCACATTTGCCTTTAAGTGGGAGGTTGTTAGGGTTAAAGGCTACCTATGCCTAGGCACCTATAGCTATTTGTACTTACTGCTCCCACACCTATACAACTGTAGGTGGTTGTGGCCTATTATTGGTAGTTTATTATTTATTATTTACATGACAACAAAATAAGGGAAGGCACGTCACACTTAGTGGCCGTTGGAGTTCCCACATACCATCTCGCTCTCTCTTTTGCTTGAATCTCCATAGCTCTTGCTTCTTTCTTACTTTTGCTTGTGCTTCCACTCTTGTTCCATCTTTCAAAAAGTAGCCCATGGTTCTTATGTAATTAGATAAATAGTTGTGAGCATTCATCATTTGATTGCTTGCCTCCAAATGAGTATCATTCCATATGTTTGTGCACTGTAAAAAATGAAAGAGAAGGATGTCTTGTAAGCTCAAATTCATCTATTTAGTAGTAATGAATACATGGTTGTATGTCATGTTCCATAGACACCATCTCTTGATTGAACAATACCCTTGTAGTTTGTGGATTATGAATTTTATAGCCCTTGTTTGCAATAATATATCTAAAATTTACATTTATAGCCTTATCATGAAGCTTGCCATAGTTCACTATGTGAGGCACAAGAGTATGAACCAAACATCCAAAAGCACATAGGTAAGCTATAGCCATTTTCCTACCATGCTAAACCTTGTAAGATGTAATTGTTTGCAAAGCCTTAGTGGGACACTTGTTTAGGCTGACATAAGTGTCTCAAGCCAAAATGCACATGGTAAAGCATGACCATTGACCATACATCTTGTTGTTTCCATGAGATACTTGCTCTTACCTCCACCATTTCATTGGGGTGTATATGCAACTATACATTAATGTTTATCCAAGTTCAAACAGAAATGCATAAGATTTTTTACATATATACTCATAGAATGGCAATTTTCTTTTTTACATCCTGATATATTTTGAAAACATTTGGGCTGTATCAAAACATAAGATCTTATTTTCAATGTATACAACCCTTTATGTTTGCATTCATTTTATTAATAGTACTCAAAAAATAGAGAAAATTACCAAAGGATGTCATCCTTATAGGATCAAATACATCATTATGCACAAATGCAAATTGCAATGAACTCTTATTGAACAACCCTTAGGACATATAATGGCCCCTCAAATGTGCTTGGAATTGAAAATTGACCTAAAATCTTTAGTTTAGGGACTAAGCTACCAACTATATCAAGGTATTTCTTCTCTTGGACTCCCAAAGATAAAGAAGATGAGTGTGCTCCATTTAGGGCAGGTTAGGTGTTGCTACTCCCAATGCAAGGGCTTGTGCATTTTATGCATGACTAGGATGTTGACACCTTTCTACTCTCCAAATAGTTTTATCATTTGGTTGAAGCAAGGTGTCATTGCCTATGAGCCAGATATGATGTGGTGCAAGCTACATAGTGCTAACCCATTCATGCCATCTTGGCCATTATAATTGTGAACTTACGAGCTCCATATGCCAATGTATGGCTATTATGTTGCCATACGTTATTTTGATGTTCAAAATCTCAATTAATGTTGGTATGTTTGAGCAAGTAGAAACATGTTTTTGGCTAGCAAAAGATGCCCTATATTATTCCACCCTTTCAACTTAAATGATAATGTGATATTTTTCTAAGGGGAAGGGAAACTGTCATATATTCAATCATGTTATCATGTGCGTCTCTTTTGAGGACAATAACAAAACATGTATTTGGACATAACATTAATTTTTGCATTGACTCATTAAAGGCTAAGCTAAGTTTAGCAACACCCATACAACATATGTATGATAATCTCAAATATTAATACATCAAATACTATAGAAGAAACCAAAGACAAGAAAAGCGTACATGACAAAAAGCACTTGGGAATAAGCTACTTGACATAAATAAATATAACATAGTATTGTAACAAATGATTGTCATTCAAAATGTTGGGAAATATTGTGCTCATGGGGATGTTAAACAGGTGAATTAGAATATGCTCTAATGGTTGAAATTATAATTCAAAAGAAAGGACAACATGGAGTAGACACTTAAACACGTACATGGATGCAGGCAAGAGAAATATCCTATAATTTTTTTATTGATTGGACTTAAGTGAAATGGTGCACTTAGAGAAATTCATGCTATTTTAGGTGAAACCAACTAGAAATACACACACACACACCCCAACAATTGCTCAAACTTTCATGTCAAGTTAATTAGTTGGCATGAACAATCTTAATAGTTTTTAACGAGAGTAAACCTTTTTTATGTCATGGCTAACATGCAATCTTTTGAAAGATCAAAACTTGAATAGATAATACATTAATCTTGAGAAGTGAGAGCTAGTGGGTAGTAAGGTGGAAAACAAAATGAATGACTTTTTGTTGTAAAGATAGACACATGCAAAACAAGAGGTTGATACATGTGATTGTAGTAAAGGAGTGGCAACTAGTTTCTATAAAGTCATTGTGGCAATGAAAGTATATAAGTGGTATAATTGCCAATGATATCTACAAACAAAATGGTTAAGACTATCATAACACACACACGCACGCACACACTCACATGTTGTTTCTCCGTTTATGAAACAAAAGGATGTTGTATGGCTAAAATGTAGATATCCAAACTATCGTAATAATCAAAAATGTCATGATGACAATTAAAGCACTAATGCGTGTACGTTTTATTATCATATCATTTGTGCTCGACGCCATGAGTTGCTTTCTTTTGTAAAGTAGGCTTTGGTATAGGAAAGATAGATCTCCCTTAGTAAGGCTAGCTAGCAAGTTTTTAGAACTTATGTAGAGGGAGAATGAAAGGACAAAAGGTATGCATTAGCATGTACTCACAAACACTTAAACCTTATCCCGGAGAAAATTCAATAGTTAGTTGAATAAGACTTTTGGAAAATAATATTAGTCCGACTATGTCTAAAGTGACATGTGGAGGTTTGTAGGTCATTATTGATGCTTTTTTGATGCATTCTGAGAAGTGTATACAGATAATCATGTAGACTAGTTCTTGGGAGTTGAAAGTTGAAAATAAAATCAGTAATGTGAGCAAAAAAATTGGTAACTGACTACCAAAATGTCTTTTAGTCTAGATCCATCTTACTCTTGACCCCTCAAATGAATGGATAACATATGGTATTCATAGCTCAACCAATTCAAATGTCCAAGGTCAACAAATGCATAGCCAACAACAAACTAAGTAGCTAGTGATAGTAACACTTTTGGTCCTACTGATATGTATTGATGCGATGAAAGTACAACATTATCATTCTTCCTTGTGTGGCATAAGTATGTGGTTATTTTTTGTGGTTGATAAGGGTAACTCTCTCTGCATGTGATGTGAGACATTACATGGTGATTCTAAGCATAAGAGGAGAAGGGGAGACACTTTTCTAAGCGTTTGGGAAACATGCATGTTCTTCCATTTAGAGTAGCATGTGGTTTGCCATTAGAGATTGCCCTAGTGGTTGTTCACATGGGCCTATGTTAGGCTTCTTTGGTTATATCATTGGAGCAATATATAGTGCCATTTTCTATATGTATTTTACCTCGAAAAGCTGGCATGTCTCACAGTGTTTGGACATCAAAACAAGTTGCATTGGATACTCGCATTTATTTTTACCGATTGAGAAAAAAGTTTTTCGCGAGCGAGGGGAAAGAGTGTGTGTGTGTGTTGGGGAGGGGGGGGGGGGGGGGGAACGGGGGGATAGAGACTCGAGACTCGAGAGAGCAAACAACACGTGACATTTAAAAAAGCTGGCTAAGGTGGGCCACCAAAATCAAGCCTATATACTGAATAATAACGACAGCAACAAAAAAGAAGCTTTTTCCACATCTGTACATTTGGACGTATCAATGAAAAAGCGCACGTGTGCGTAACCGGCGCTAGCCGGTCGCCCGCCCCAATGTACCGTCAGCATCACCCTATTCCCTCATCATTCACTCAGTCATGCACTACTTGTGAATCAGGAGCATAAGGAGGAGGGAGGACCTTCCCCCCCCCCGCCCCCAGGCCGTTCTATACACACGAAGCTTCGTTCCCTGGATATGGCGGTCTCTGATTTCCTCAAATGCCAGTCTGATTTCTGATACGCTGCAAGGTAGAGCCCCTGCCACTTGTCCCTTTATCAATCGGTTGCAGCAAAAATTTCAGCGCTCGAAGGGGTATGAAAGGAATTAGGAACTTGACTGCAGATCACAGGAAGCTTAAAGGTGTGGCTGGCCTTGCATAATGCCTTTCTCTTACTTGAAGAATGATGTTCTCGTTTGAGTATCTTTTGTTACAGAGTTGTCGACCTCCCCTGCGAGTTTTCATGTATGTTAGGGTTGAGTCGTACAGCCTGACGATTGCTCTGCATCGGTTCTATCACTCAAGTAATCATAGCGATTTGAAGTTGGACCAATCATCGTGCACCCGCATTTGCAGTGTCCGAAAGCTGTAGGGGCTGATTCAGCTCATTTGGCAGCAGCTTTCAGTAGATTTTAGAAGCCTGTGTGAAATGGATGAACAATTCGTTCCAACAGGTAAAATGCATCCGCTTTGTTTTTTGACGCATGAGCATGGGGTACAGCCTGAAGAGTGCTCTGTATCGATTGTATCATTTAAGCAATCATAGCGATTTGGAGCTGGACCAATTGTCATGCACCAGAATTTGCAGTGTCCAAAATTTGTAGGAGCTCATTCAGCTGATTTGCAGCAGCTTTCAGTAGATTTTCTAAGCCGATGTGAAATGGATAGAGGTAAAGATGCATCTGCTTTGTTTTTTGATGCATGAGCATGGGGTCACAGCCCGAAGAGTGCTCTGCATCGATTGTATTGTTTAAGTAATCATAGTGATTTGGAGCTGGACCAATCATCAGCGCCACCATTTGCAGTGTCCAAAAGTTGTAGGACTTCATTCGGCTGATTTGGCAGCAGCTTTCAGTAAATATTCAAAGCCTGTGTCAAATGGATGAACAATTCATTCCAAGAGGTAAAATGCATCCGCTTTGTTTTTAGATGCATGAGCATGGCGTTGAGCAAGATGTTACTCTGTTTGGATGGATCTTAACTTGCCCTCTGAAGTGAGGATATGTCTGGACTCTGGGTGTATATGCTATTTTGCGAGGTGACCTTGACAGATGTGAATCAGTGTTACAAGAGGGACATTTACATGGCAAACTTTCACAAGAAAAATGACTTCACTTGCATGAATTTGTTTCCCAAAGCTTTGAAAGTTCTAAGGCATGCATTTTCTGAAATAAAAAAGATTATTGCAGACTCAGTAAGGCTGTCTTCAAAGAAGGATGCTGGTTGGCTATTTATATGATACATCTAAAGTAAAAGATGAAACTTGTGAGGTTGTGAAATCAGACTTTCACCTATAAACCATCTAATCTTCTCGCTGTTGTCTTTTCTTCAGTCTCAGGTTTCACTGATCAGATCACAAAGGTTGTCTTGTCTGGATCAGGTGGTAGATTATATTCAAGTCAACTGAAATGTCCACTGAGAATCAATTTGTTGTGAGGGATTTTCTTGGGCTTGGCAATCTAGAAAGCCACAAACATCAGGAGGGAATAGGGAGCTCGGGAGCAAGAGATGAAGGATGCGAGGGAAAATTAGTGTCGCCAGTTGACACAGGTTCGGCCTTAACTAACATTCAAAATGTGATGATTGCAAAGCTTCTTTCTCTGCATGAAAAAAGTTTTAGGGGAATCATTGAATCTGCAGCAGAAACACCAAATGTGAATTTGCTGTTCACAATACTTTTGTGTATACAGGTAACCTTGAGTCTGTTTCCCCCCCCATTGTGTCTGATTTCTGAGGCATCATAGCAACGGCTTGTGAATATTGCCCTGCATAGTGTTTCCTATAAGCAAATAGAAAGTGACAAAACTGACTATATTGAAGTGGCTTGTTGCATTTGGCAAGTTGAATGTTTTTTCACCTTTTTGCAATTGTGTACAAGGAAGAATTATCTTTTGCTTTTTCCATGGCCTTCTGAATGACGGTCATGAATTATTTGTGCTAGTGCCTTAAAAAGTGTCAGATATGTTCTTGCTTTGAGAATTTGATGGCAGGAATCTGGATATGACTGCTACACCAAGTGAACTTGAAGAGAAATACAACTCCTCTTGTCAATTTCAGTTGTTGGGTGGAATACAGGCTGAGAACTACCACTAAGAAAATGAGAACTTAAGTCTTTGCAAGACCTACCACCATGCATGCATTAGCCGATCTAAACCTCTTGACATGCTGATCTTAATGGCATTTATGCTATTGCTCTCTGTGTTGCTGCAGTGAAACAACCATATTCTTTGTTTTGGAAATGGAATTGGATGGTGGAACTGCATGCAATGTGGGGGAGCTTGAACATCACAGGACATCATGCATTTAGTTCAACTTCATCCTTTGCTAACCCTGGTGTCATGAAGGAGCATATTGGTGCTGTGAAGAGTAAACAAGAAATAACTATTGAGCCCCTGTAGCTAATATGCCTCACCACACTTAGAACAAAGAAAGCAAGAATCTTCACTAATGCCTTTGGAACTATCTGCTTACACAGGAACCTAGACAAGTCATGCAACAAAGACAAAAAATCATAGCATAGTAAAACTGTGTATTCTTTCACAAAAAGTTGTTCCCAATACAAACCTCCCTAAGAGGGTTATGATCACAAACACATGTGAATGAATGGGCTGAAAAAAAGCAACAAGCTGTAGGATCAAATTTTAAAGTATCTTGGATATAGATAGCTTCAAAAGATATGGCATGTCCAAGAACCCTTGCTAGAATTGGTAATTTTGCTGATAAACCTTATATGTTTTCCTCAAAGAAGTCTTCACTTTGTCGTTATATGCACCATCCATGACCAAAAGAAGTCAACCTTAAAACCTTGCACTGTACAAGAGTCAAAATGATAGGATCCTTGATGTGGATTTTCCCTTTAAGCATAAAAACCAAAGTCTTGACGAATGTGATATTAAGCAACTAAGAAATAGCCACAAATTTATCACATTTTTTTGGCTCTCGAAACAATTCCAAAAAGAGTTGTAAGGTAAGACATTGGCTCAGAAAGTTCTATGAAGGGGAATCCGCCATTGTCACTTTAATCCTTGTCCATCTCACTTTAGTGCTAGCTCTTTAACCTCTCTCTGCTATGATCATTGTCATCAACTCTCTCTAAAACTGCTGCCACCCTGCCCTCTTTGCCTCTAGGAGCTGCTGCCCTGCTGTCCTTTGGCCTCTTCCAGCTATTGCCAGCCTTCAGCTGCTGTCACCATCATATGCACAGCTGCGTTTGCTTTTTCTCATCATCATCTTCGTTCAGCTACTGTTGCCAGGCTGTAAACTGCTGCACCTTACTTTTTCCAGCCACCCTAGAGCTGTGTTTTGCTTCTAGCCTGCATACTTGCCGCCACTCCTTCATTATATGGTGTATCACACCTCATACGAGTCTGTCCATAACTTCAGTGAGTTTGCATTCAGCATTCATTTCTTTCTTCTTTTTTTGCACTTTAATTGTTGATGGATCGAGTGTAAGTTGATATTCCACAATCTCCTTTGTTGATCCAAAAGCCTCTTGTTGTGCAAACTATCAATAAGCAATTAGGACCAATTGCCCCTTGATTTTCACCCAAGACTTGCACAAATGGAACCACCAATTGGCCAAATGTTGCCCCAACTCACAATGGATGGCTTGACATCTGAAATCTGTGTCAATTCCATGAATTTCAGGTGCTAATTTAAGTGTGTGATGTCTTCTTTTGTTGGCTTGGGTTCCAAGGTGGTTGCTAAATCCTGATTTTTGCAAAAATTTAGGATTTATAATAGAGATCCTCTTTTGTCCACCAAATTTGGTTGAGATTTACTCAAAATGGCTGAGAAGTACTAAGATCTCTTGAGAAGGGTTAGAGAAGGTGAGGGAAAGCCAAGATGAGAGAGAAATCTGATTTTCTTTCCGAGAAAACCCTAAAATCTACTTGCTGCCTATTCCGGCCTACATTTAATGATATCAGCTCCAAACCTTCAAAATGTTGTCATTTGATCGGCAATGCTATTACTAGCCCTTGGAAGGTGTCTCCTCTTCCTACTGTCCCTTGCCTACTGAGGCCTCGAGATGGCTGTTTTTTGTAGCAAATTGTTGTTCTCTGATCAGAAAATGAACCAGCAGCTCTCTCTCTCTCTCTCTCTCTCTCCACCTTCCCTCCCCCCCTAAGCTGTAAACTATTTGAATGGTTGAGACCTAGTCCCAAAAAACGTTTTCTCAATTTGCATGGGTATTTTTACCAAGTGGCAGTCTTCTAAATCCATTTTTCAGCATTATCTAGCCATTTAATTAGTTTTCAAAATTAAATAATTTCAAAAATTAATTTAAGTCATTGTGACCCTTTTTAAAATTAAATGTGTCTATCTAATAAATTGGCTAGGTCATTTGCAACCCAAAGTGGTTTCCAACTATTATTAACTCTTAGATTGACATTAATTAATTAATTAATGCTAGTCCCTAGTGTTATCATTGACACTTATTGACCAAACAATTGTCGTAGGGTCAAAATTTGACACCAACTGACTCCCAAAACGTAGTTAGCATAACCTATCACAACTTTTGCCTTTGACTTCCATTGCATCCTTGGGGTCCTTAGCTTGTTACCATGAAATATCTGCCATGTGCATCACATGTGCTAAACAACTTGCCACATTTGATGAATAACTTAATTAAATGTTATCAGCAAGATTAAAGCATCTCAAAATTTCACGTCCTTGTGACAGATCTCCCCCTTGAAATCCCTACAATCGTCCTCAATTGCATTGTATTGTGCCAAATCAAAAGCATGTTGCATGGGAATTTTCATAAGGCATCATAGTCATAACATTGGCCACTGTTGTCCAACCATGCCACCTGTCCCAAACCTTACTGAAAATTTCCAGCCAGCATAAACATTAAATAATACTAAGAATTAGCCCATAATTGTTGCTAGAAACCCATTGGATGTTAAGCTAAAACACACTTTACAGTTGATTTGGCACCCTTCAATATCTATAAATAAATAGGCTGCCCACCATTCAGCCTTATCCTTTTGTGTAGGTTTCTCACTCCACTGCAAATTTCAGCCATCAGTCACCTACCATATGTTGTCTAGCCATCACTAATTGCAACCCATCACTATCCAGCCCTTGGCGGCTTGTATTCAGCCATCGCCCTGCTATTTGGAGGTCTCCATCTGCTGCATCATCGTAGCACCTGATTAGCTTGCATTTTGAGTTTTTGCTATCCAGCAAGCCGTCTACTCCTACTGTTGCCTGACAGTTCTCTGCCTCGGGTAATTGGTTTTCAGTCTTCCTTTGGTGGTACACTATTGCGTTTACTAGATTTCAGTTGCTGTTGATTGCTGTGTTTTTGGTGACTAGCCTGATGCCCTTTATTATTTAGTGCGCTCTCATCTTCGATTGATGACTACTGCACTTGGGATCCATCTCTAGTAGACGTCACTCTTTGACACTGCATTGCTCTGCCCTTAGGCATTGTGTACACTCTTACATTCATTTGCATTCATTCACTTTAGAGTCTTCTCTCTGCGTTTGTCTCTGTGTTTGAGTTTTGACACTGCATTGCTTTGCCCTTGGGCATTGTGTACACTCTTACATTCATTTATAGCATTCATTCAGTTCAGAGTCTTCTCTTTGTGTTTGAGTTTTGAGTTTTGTGTTTTGCGTTTTGCTCTTTGCGTTGTAGTTTTGCTCGTCTCTATCTGAGTCTTTGTGTTTCAATCTTGGTCATACATGCTTTGTTTTCTCAGTGCAAACCCTAGCATATCTTGACATTGGATGCATCCATAACTCATGTTTCTCAACTGTTCTAAACTTCACAACCATAGTAAACCATAAAATCAGCATAAACCATGGCTGAAACAGTCAATGGCATAGACTAACACGTTGCTGTTCATGGAACCAACTGTAAGCCATTGAAAACTGAGCATAATATGATAATTTTCTGATTTAAGAATTGATCACAAACTGCTGCAAATGTGACCCCAAATTGATCACAAACTCATTGCAAAAACCGATCAATAACCATTGCAAAAATTAATGCAAAACTGATCCCAAAAGTGACCATAAACAATTCTCAAACTGATAAAAAACTCAACTGAAACTGATCAAAATTTGATCTGAAAGTTGAGGCAAAAGCTCATGCCCAATTGATCATGAACTCATTCCAAATTGATGGAAAAGTATAGTCTTAGAGCTATGGTAATAACCATACTCGTCTACATACATCTCACAGTGACTAGTACACTGAGTAGACCTCATAGCAGACATAGTATCAGCACAATACCTTGGATTCATGCTTAATACATCTGAGGTTCACTACATATGAGAGAGCTGTCCACAACTGGAGGAGTGGAAGTGCTACCTCCCCCTTGAGCATTAGGTAATACTTTGGACTTGAAACTAGCCTTCCTTTCATGGATGGGCGGTAATTTCGTGATTATAGCCCAGTTACAATAACAATATTTATTACAAAATTGAGAAATGCAAATTAACTTACAGTCAGCTCCAAAATTGGTGCCCCTTTCAGTATTTCTTTAACTTAATTGAAGAAGAAGTTGATGTACAATGGGATTTTCCCAATTCCTTTCGGTATTACAACTCCCCTTGTTGTCCAAAATGACTAGCAAGTCTTCAATTTGATTTGCCCCTTGATTCGGGTAGTCAATTGGCATTCACTTGCTTTGATGGAGATGGAAAATGCCCCAAATTCATTGATTTGTTGGTCCCTCTACTGGAATTTGACTAAAAACAGCTTCAGCCATGTTGAATCCAAGTTTTGAAGCTTCTAATTTTTCGCACGTGTCCCTAATCAACAGTAGAAATTAGGGTTTAGTAGCATTTTCGCGAAGTGTGCCAAAAACTGAAATCTCTAAGACTTGGATTCAATAGGATTGAATTTGTTTTCAGTTAACTTGAAGTGGAGGGAGCAGAAATCAATGAATTTGGGGCATTTTCCATCTCCACCAAAGCGGTGAAGGCCAATTGATTGCTTGAATCAAGGGGCAAATCAGATCGAAGACTTGCTGGTCATTTTGGACAGCCAGGAGAGTTGGAATACCTTACAATCAAAGCATGTGCCTAGGCATTGTGTCCATTTCATCTCAACTGACCCGCTGTGAGAGGTGGAGGAGGGGTTGGAGTGGAAGATCCACTGGTGATAGTGGATGTACTAGATGAACCTCTAGCACTTTTGTGTAGTAGGGGATGTAAGCCTAACATTCGAATTAGATATACAACCCAAAGTTGCTTGGCAACCAAAACATGGTTTATTATGTATGTCTGCATCTGATAATTTTTGCAATCCAATTTATTGAAATCCCTTGTTGTAACTAGGTTGTAATCAGGGAATTACCACCCATCCACGGAAGTAAGGTTGGTTTCATGGTTTCGTTGCCGGGACACCACTTAATCCCTTGATTTGGTGGGCCGAAGGCACTTGATTGCAAGCCAAAGCTTTGTGCTAGTGCCAATTTTTACTCTTAGCTAAGAAACTACAGCAATATGTCTTCATACAATGAGATGGACTCAAGCAATGATGATGCCTCTTAGTATGAACATTCACACGGGAATGAAGGAAATGCAATGCGTGACCTTGGCAGACGATGGACCACAAGCTGAAAATATTGCTATTGGGCAAGATGCAGAGCCTTCAGGGTACAAGGAGGTTGATGACCAGCAAATTGAAGAGGAATTTGATGACTGGTTCAAGAATTTGATGAGGACAATAGCAAATCTCTTTGCTGAATTGGCAAAGGATCCTCAATTTACCTGATTTTGAATGCTCCAAAGAAGGACAACAAAGGTAAAAAGAAGAAGACATCTTCTACATCTTCAAGACAGATAGGTGCACCGAAGATAATGCCAAACCCTTGATTTGAAGCTTTTGAAGATACTAATGAAAAAAATAGTTGGTACCTATGGGGCAAGGAATGCAAATGCAAGGCCATCACGGAAGTGCCAATCCAATGGATTTTGGACAGCCGGGCATGTATGCTATGATGGGGCAGCTAGGATATTTTGGTGGAAGCATGATTTTTCATGTTATGGTTGGACAGGGATCGCATACATGGTAATGTATGGCACAAATCCCTACGGTATGCAGCAACCAATGCATGGTATGCAAGGCCCAATTTATTTGGGTATGGTTGGAAATATGCAAAACCCAATGTATTGCAACATTGGTTTGATGCCTAGGGCACAAAGTAGCATGTTTGGTACTGCATTTGCACCCATGAATGCTTATGGGGTTCAAGGAATGAACGATGGTCGTGAAAATGCTCTATTTGGCACTCCTTGAACAACTTTTTATTAGGCTTCTCTTCACTCTTTAGGTAGCCCAAATCCTTCCCATGCAGCAAAGCATCGGCTGTAGTAGCAATATCTATGACCTGAGACATGCTAGACATGGTGGATTTAATGCAAAAATCCCTAATTTCTTTGGGCAGTCCACAAATGTATTTTTAGACTTGCTCATGAAGGGGTATGGGGCGATAAGAAGTAATAGGCAGCAATGCATCCCAAAACTTCTTATTATATTGCTCCAAATTCTTACATTTCTTAGCATCTAGCTTATTCCAATTTGTTATGATGTCCACCTCAAATGTACTTGTCAATCGATTCGATGCAAATATTTGCTTGAATTGTACCCACGTTGATGGTGTTCTACCTTGCATCAAAAGAGTGGACCACCACTGTAATGCATTCCCTTTCAAGAAAGTGGCTGCCTTTCGAATCCTTGAGGACTTAATGAAGTTCCCCCTGGATAGGCTGCATCAAACTGTTGAATGAAAGTCAAAGCTTTCAGCCTATCTTGTGCACCACTAAAGGACTCAAACTTCACTTCTTTTCCACCCTCATCATATTCTTTTGTTGCCCCTTTGGGTGTCGAGTTGTCATACACTGGCTATTGCAAAAAGGGTGCATTTACTCAATTTACATCAAAACCAATGCCAAATGGAGCATTTGCATGATGAACATTCATTCCTTGAGCCCCATAAGCATTTGGGGGTGTATGTAGTACCAAATATGCTACTTCGTGCCCCAGGCATCAAACCAATATTGCCATACATAGGGTTTTGCATATTTCCAGCCATACCCGAATACATTGGGCCTTGTACACCATGCATTGGTTGCTGCATACCATAGGGATTTGTGCTATACATTCCCGTATGCAGTCCTTGTCCAACCATAGAATGAGAAATCGTGCTTTCTCCAAAATATCCTGGCTGGCCCATCATAGCATGCATGCCTGGCTGTCCAAAATTCATTGGATTGGCACTTCTATGATGGCCTTGCATTTGCATTCCTTGCCTCGTAGGTATTAATTGTTTTGTTTCATTAGCATCTTTGGGAGCTTCAATGAAGGATTTGGCATTATCTGTAGTGCACCTTGCTGTACCGAAGGTGTAGAAGATATCTTCTTCTTCTGGCCTTTACTGTCCTTTTTTGGAGCATTTAAAAATTGGATAAATTAAGGATTCTTTGTCAATTCAATAAAGAGATTTGTTGCTATCCTCATTAGATTCTTGAACTAGTTATCAAATTTCTCTTCACTTTGCTGGTCATCAGTCTCCTTAAACCTTGAAGGCCATGTATCTTGCCCAATAGCAATATTTTTAGCTTGTTGTCCATGGTTTGAGCCTTGTCTAAGGTCAGACATTGCATTTCCTTTATTCCCATGTGAATGTTCATACTGAGAGGCATCACTTGAGTTCGTCTCATTGTATGAAAACATATTGCTCTAGTTTCATAGCTCTTAGTAAAAATCAACACTAGCACAAAGCTTTGGCTTGCAATCAGGTGCCTCAGGCCCACCAAATCAAGGGATTGAGTGGTGTCCTAACAATGAAACCATGGAACCAGCCTTCCTTTTGTGGATGGGTGGTAATTCTCTGATTACAACTAAGTTACAACAGCAACATTTTTTACAAAAGTGAGAAATGCAAATTAACTTACAATCGTGGACAATGGACACCCTGTTGGCTCCAAAATTGGTGCCCCTTTTAGTATTTTATTAACTTAATTAAAGAAGTTGATGTACTATGGGACTTTCCCAATCCCTTTCGTTATTCCAACTCCCCTTGTTACCCAAAATGACCAACAAGTCTTCAATCTGATTTGCCTCTTGATTTGGCAGTCAAGTGGTCTTTACCCGCTTGGATGGAGATGGAAAATGCCCCAAATTCATTGATTTGCTGGTCCCTCCACTTGAATTTGATTGAAAACAGCTTTAGCCCTGTTTAATCCAAGTCTTGGAGCTTTCAATTTTTGGCACACTTCTCAAAGCTTTTGCTGCTAAACCCTAATTTCTGCATAGATTAGGATTTATAGCAGAGAAATCTGAAATTTCTCAGCTTCTGGTGATCTCAATGCTGTTATCTTTGGAGCAAGGTTGTAGAAAGGCTAGGAGATGAGAGAGAATGCCGAGGAGAGAAAATTCAGACTTTCTTCGCGAAGAATTGAAGAAAATCAGTCATTTATTACTATTGTTGCCCTGTCTTAATAGCATGTAGATTTGTCACCTACTATTGATTGGTCTTCTCCTGCCCTTGGCTGCTTCAGAAGGTCCTCCAATGGTTGTAGATCAGACCAGTAGCATCTCCTCCCTCTCTCTTGCAGGCTGAATGCTTTTCTTTCACTCTCAACATATCCCCACACTTAGGGAGTATCCTTGTGACCCTAAAAGTGACCTTAGTGGAAGTGAAATGGTGGGTTCCTTGGTGGAAATGAATATAGAGTAGTGGAAATGATCTTGGCTCTAGGGTGGTGGAAGTGGATGTGTAGTGTGTGTTGTAAAGGGGGTTTGTATGTTAGTGTATGTAGGTGTTGATGGATATAGGTTGTGCGCATAAACTTACATACATGAATATGCCTGTATACACCTAGTGTGAATTTGAACAAGTGTGATTAAGCTAAGTGCATGAGTGTCCGTGTGACTGTACGTACTAGTGTGTATGAGTCAAGGTGTGAGTAATGCATAGATGTGAGGGTGTGTTTAGCATTTGGTTATGGTGGATGTGGAGTGTGTAATGTGTAGATGAATAAGTGGAGAAGGGTACAGTAAAGTATTTATGCTATATGTGAGGTGCATATGAATGGGTATACGAGTACAATGAGTAGATGTAGAAAAATGCGTCTCTCCAGCCTCTAAAGATGTTTCTCAGTCTTGCATGGGCATTTTTGACAAGTGGCAGCCTTCCCAAATGGTTTTTTTAGCATTATCCATAATTAAATATTATTTTTTAGTCTTTAAATACTTAAAATTAATCTAATAATTATTTCAGTGCCTTGGAAAATAATATGACTAGCCAATAATTAAATTGGCTAGGTAACTTCCATTCTCGAGTGTCTCTGCGTCATCTTTGACAATCAGATTGGTGTTAGGTACCATTAAACGCCACTTCCCTAGTATCACCAATTGACACTTATGGCCAAATGAATGACCTAGGCCAACAACTGGCACCAAATACCACGAAGTACCTGTGCGGCATAACTTATAGCAACTTTTATCTTTGATATCCTGTGATTTCCTCGGGTCTCGGGCTCATAAATTTACTCTAACCCCAGTTACACTTCACATGTGCAACATTTACTTAACTATATGATTAAATATTAATCCACATGTTAAGTGAGGTTTCAAAAATACATGTCCTCATGACAAGACCTTTGCTCTGTTGAATATGACTGAGCCTAAATTGCAGTCAGCTCCAATTGAAAGGCATCTAGGTAAAGCTACAACGATTGAGGTTGATTTGCCAAGTCATTCTCTTCCATCCACTTTGCATCTATGGGTGAAACAATGCTAAAGCATGTGCAAACTTTATCTCTAACTTGTCTTAAAACCTGGACTAGGCTATAGGCCTTTCTTCCCCTTAAGCATTGTGATGCTTTATACTTTCACATTGATGCAATTCCAAACTCAACTAATATGCGATATTGTATCCTGTTGACTAGCCCCTCTTGTGTACCTGATATGCTAGGAGCAGCAAATGCATTAGGAAACATTCTTATTTGCATATCTTGGACCATTGCAATGTGACTATGCATGGGAATTTGCATACTACCAGCCGTACCAAGATACATTTTCCCATACATTGCATATATTACTAGCTGCATTTTTCCTCATAGCCAACACTATATAAAGCATTTGCATAACCAGCATTAATACCATGAATCCCAAATATAGTGGGCTGCATATATGCATTGCCTAACTTGCTACTTTATGTCCTTGCATCATGCCAAGATTGCTATACATGGGATTATGCATATTACCAGCCATACCTTGATACACTGGACCTTGCACACCATACATTGGTTGTTACATATCTTAGGGGTTTGTGCCATACATTCTAGTATGCGGTCCTTGTCCAATCATAGTATGAAAAATTGTGCTACCACCAAAGTATCCTAGCTGCCCTATCATAGCATGCATGCCTGGTTGTCCAAAATCCATTGGATTGGCGCTTTCATGATGGCCTTGTATTTGCATTCCTTGCCTTGTAGGTGCCAACTGTTTTGCTTCATTAGCATCTTTGGGAGCTTTAAGTTAAGGCTTTGACATTACCTTCGGTGCACCTTGTTATCTCGAAGGTGTAGAAGATGACTGCTTCCTGCACTTCTTGTTTTTCTTCGGAGCATTCAAAAATCGGGTGAATCGAGGATCCTTTGCCAATGTAGCAAAGAGATTTGTTGCTGTCCTCATCCGATTCTTGAACTGGTCATCAAATTCCTCTTCAGTTTACTGGTCATTAGTCTCATTATGCCTTGAAGATTCTACATCTTGTCTAACAACAACATTTTCAGCTTATTGTCCATGGTGAGCCTTGCCCAAGATTAGGCATTGCATTTCCTTCTTTCCCATTGTGGGAGCTTTCGCTCAACTGCCAAGATCCACGGACCGCTTATTGCTTCAAGCGTTCCAAGCGAGCTCTCATGGCTATCTCTCACCTAGCCTATGCGTCGTCGATCCTCTCGGGATGTAGTGAGCTTATTTTGATGCCGAAATGAGTTGTCTCCTTCCTCACACAAGTCGGTAGCTCCATGATTCTAGATGCTAGCTCAAGCATCCTCAAGCCTCCTCCACCTCCAAGCTCCATTCTCCATAGCCATGTGCAAGGTAAGAAAAGGGAAGAGAAGAGAGAGGAAAAGGGAAGAGGAGATGGTGAAGAGCTTCATCCTCTTGATCCCTCACTCACATACACTCACTCACTCCCTCACACTCTCACACTCCCTCCCTCAAGAACACACACACAAGCAAGAAGAAGAGAAGAAGAGAGGACTCTTGTTAGCCACACACCAAATAATGAGCTTTCATTCACTTTTTGAACTTTATATATACAAACCCTAAAACTCCCATGGGCGCCCATCCCTTGTTACATGACCGGCCATTGTGGCAAGGTCCCTTTTTCTAATTTCCTCTTCTTGCTTCATGCCATAAGCCTATACCCGTCTATTCTTTTACAAGTGGCACAGGAGGGAGCCTGGCGTTCTTTTACAACAATTTTTAGAGTTTTTGAGGTGCCTTTTCTTTAAAATTGCTATTTTTGTCTCAGTTTAGTTTTCGAGGTCGCCTCTATGCCTTTGCTCTCTTTCTGTTCTTTTTGCACTTTTTTCTTTATTTTTTCGCCATTCTGATTTGAGATTAACATTACCCCCCTCCGAGACAGGTGCCAGTCCCATGGCACGTCGAGCTATTTGTTCGGGAAGGGCAGGCGGTTGGCAAGTTGTTGGTCAGGCGATGGTAGGGCCATAGGTGGGTTGGGCTGCCGTGGGAGCGTAGACAATATTGTCAAGTGGGTGATGGGGCCTCCGAAGTTGATGGGTTGGTACATCTTGCAGTGTTTACGAGGAGAAAGTGCGGTGCTTTTACCTAAGGGGAGTGTCTTCTTTATTGTGGGGTACCTTGTGCGTGTGCAGGTGAAACAGGGAGTTGGGTCTAACCATAGGTAGGCCTGGGTGATGTCCCACACTTGAGGACCCCGCTCATGTAGTAGGGAGGTGCGGTGAGTGTAGCGTAGGATGACAGGTCTAACCATAGGTGAGCGTTACCTCCCTAGGTGTGTCCTGCCTTTGGTGTGCCCTAAGCGTGAAGTGGGGGCAAAAAATGACTAGGGGGTTAGGAGTGGAGCTGGTCGACCGCGGTCATCGAACGCGCCTAACTTAAGGACCCCTAGGTGGAGGGATTGTGAGCAATGTTCCATGACCGTTTTTAAAAAAAAAATAAAATGTTGGATTGGGTTTAGTAGTAGGGAATTGTGAGTCATCGTCCTCAGGGGGGGTTGGTGATGGAGATTTAATGGAGTGGCTCAAAAATCTCTGGCTCTGTAGGAAATTCTTAAGGTTCAAGCGAACCTGGATGGGAGTGGTGGAGAGGAAAGGATGGCTGTAGTGAGTGAACCGGCTGTCACTCATGTCTTCAAGAACAGCGATGCAGAAAGAAGGGAGGAGGCTGGCTCGCATCATGAGGTGGGTCATTGCGCAACTGTTGATTGCGTTAGGATAAAAAAAGAGCGGGGGACAGCCGCGTTTGGCCGGGGTGGGGTCTTGCCTAAGTAGGATTTTTAGGAGCCTAAGATAGTTACAAGTGGTGATGAAGGCGGGATCCGAGCAGGAGAAATCGGCAATAAAGCATGTCATGGTGGCATCTAAGCTGTCAGAGGTGAAGGTGAGGGCTTGGGCTAAAGTGGTGGTACAGGGGTTGTATATTATAGGAAAGTCGTAACGGCCGTGGGCGTTTGCATGGAAGTCTACTCCTATTCGTCGAGGATATGCCATGTAGGCAGGGTCGTTTCTCTCTGAAGGGAGAGTGTTACAGAAGGCCATCCATGCGAATACGTTGTCGTTGCAGATGCTCCTTTGCCACAATGGTTGACACTTGTATCCGGGCATGGACCGAGGCACTTCAAAAACTTTTTTCTGCCAATATTCTGCATCCTCGGTGCCCCAGAGGGTGGGATTCTTCTCTCTTTCCTGCAGCCATTGTTGGCTTAGGCGGCTTCAGACGTTGATCACCTCGTCCACTATTTTAGTGGGAAGAACTCTGCGCAGGGCATTAGGGGTGAGGAAGCTGAAGGTGAAGGGTTGCTTCTCCTGTTCCTGTCTCTCCCAGAGTATGAGCTCCACATGAAAACTGGGGGGTATGTCATTTGGGCATGGCGGGTGGGGAACAGAGGGCTGGGCCATAGGGTTAGCTCTTAATCTTTGTGTGGCTTCTTCCACCAGTTTCCTCCTCTCCCTCAGGGTGGTTTTTCTCTCTGCAGATGCGTCTGTTGGCTGCCTTTGCCCTTTAGGATGAGGTGAATGGGGTTATGGAACCACCTCTTCTTCGAATCCGCCTAGGTCGATGTGCAGTTTTGTCTCACTTTTTGGGCGTTCTTGTTGTTGCATCCCTTCTACGAACCCTAAGGCATCAATTTCCTAGGGGTTTAGGTTGGCCGATAGCAGGTACCTACGGTGTTCCCCCGGGCTTAGCCCCACTGCAATGGGTTGGGAGGGCATGTGTAGCCCTACTCGTAGGGCTCGGGGCGCCATGCTTAGTTTCTTTTTTACTACATCCACAGATTCCCCTTCCTCCTCATGCGTGGCATCCATCAAGGTGTTCAGGAAGATTTGTTGCTGAGTGTGGAAGGCCACTTGGGCTGCCTCTGCTCTGCCTTCTGCTAGGATTTTCTCTTTCTCCACTAGGGCCAGGCGATGTGCCAAGGTCTTCACTCTTTGATCATTCTGGCCTGCCCACACTTCAACCCTTTTCTTCATCTCTTCCATGCCTTCTCCCTGTCTTTGCACCAAGGCTGTGAGCCTCCGCTGTTGATCTTCCAACTCTCTGCCCATTCGCTCCTGTTCTTCTCTTTTGAGGCCCAGCCTTTCAGTCATTGTTTCCATTTCTCGGTGGTGGTGCTCTTCTTGTTTTCTCCCTTCCTCCCCTGTGGTACACTCCTTCATGCTCTGCTCAATCCGCCCTATCTTTGCTGCTTGATCCTTGCATTGCATGATCAGCAGGTCGTATTCTTTTTGCATCTTCTCGAGCTTTTGATTTTCATCTATGGGTTGTCGCTGCAAGCTTTGCTCCTTTTCTTCTTTGGTCTTCAGTTCCCTCTTCAGGTTGAGAATTTCCTTTTGTTGCACAACCATTTGCTTTGATTTTTTGAGTTGGAAGGCCGCTACCGCTTCCCTTTCTGCCTCTAGCTCAGCCATCGCGATCCTCCTTTCTTCCCTTGCCCTTTCTAATTGCGAGAGTAGTTCATTGACATATTCATCATGATTTGCGTGTAGCGTCATGGTGGTGGGGATTGGGGTGGTTGAGGCTTCCATTTTTTGGTATTTTGGTTCCTGCCTAGATTCGACATCCGTAGTTGGCCTGTTGTGCTTGGTGGCTGTGGCCTCCCTGCTCCTTCCTTGTGCTAGTTTCTTATTGATAAAGTATTGCATCCACGCCACAAAGCTGTCTATGTCGGTGCTGGCCGGGATGCTGGGGATGGCAGTGGTGGCTTTGCTGTCGGGTACCAAGGGGGCCGGAATGGGATGGAGGGGGACCTTATCCTTGCCCTCGATGACCGTGGACGGCATGGCTTCAGGTACTTGTGCGCTTGAGCCGGGTCTATCTTCCCTAGGTGGACTTAAGGTCCCTAGGGCATCGAGTTAGCTCTGTTGATCTATAGACCGGCGAATTGCTTCGGCTATGTCTTCTTCCTTTTATCTTCTCAACTTTGCCTCGTTTTCCATAGCTCTTTTTTCTCTCTCTTCTTCTATTTTCCTTGCTTCCTTGGCCAACCTTTCAGCTTCTTTCTTCTCCTTATTTTTCCACTTTGTTGCCTCTCTCAAGGATTTCTTTTTTGCTCTTTCCAGATCTTCTTCTTTTTTTTTCCTGCCCACCTTCTGTTTATTCTTTCGAGTTGCCTTCCCAGTGACCTCCTTTGTTTTTCTTCGTCCGGATAGAGAATCTCGCTTCTCCTTCTCTGTCTCGGTTTCTGTCTGGTCGCTCGATTGCTCCTCTTTTTGATGGGCCAGCGACTTGTCTGGGGTCTCATTTGCTCCTTTGCTTCCCTGTTGGGCTTCTTTCACGGCCTCTCGGATGATGGCCGTCAGTATGCTTCCATACCTGATGAAGGAGGCTTTCGAGGAAGGTTTCTTCCTCTCTGTATTCTTAGATGAGGGGGATTCTCCACCTGCCTATTTGTTGCCCAAGGCTAGTGCTTTGGCTGCTTGGTCTATTGTTTTGAGCACATAGCCATTCCAGTCCGCCTCGTCCAAGGTGCGGGCTGCCACATTCTCCAACACAGGTACACTGATCCGGTATATAAGGGAATTGTAGCATTGGCTGGAGAAAAGGGCATACACCAACTTTGCTTCTAGGCGAATCTCAGCATCGGGGATGCCTTGTAAGCTGATGCCGTCGTTTGTCAAGATTTCTTCCCTATTCATCTTCAGCAGGGCATGCACATCCCTTTTACTTTTTTTTCTCCACCCTAGGTTCCAGTCCCAGTGCTTTTTCCACCAAGGCCTGGGTTAGCGGTATCTGCACTTGCCGGTCGTTGTCCCCCCTTCCCACCGTCACCATTCTGCACTCTCGGTTGGGGTTGTACGTTCTCAAGAATTCCACACTTCGTGTGGTTAGGTTCCTGTGCAAACTTCTCTAGGTACTTGCGGAGGTGACACTGTTCCACTATCCTCCTTATGGCCTGCTCCTTGGCCACCATCTTCTCAAGGTTGTGAATGCTGCGGAATTTTAGCTGACTGTAAGCTCGATTTTCCAAGCTGATGTCGTATTGCGCTCTCTCTTCTTATGTGAAGGGGAGTTGGTGGGCACGGTCTTGTTGCGACATCTCTTGTTCCTGTCATGAACCATGCTTCCCATTAGTGCTACAATTAATATCGCTGAAAAGAAAGATGTTATGTTTGTTGAATGACATCATTAAACTCCACTACAAATTGCTTCCTTCAGACTTGTTTTGTGACATTCCTCCTACATCACCCATTTCTTAGGTGTTTCTTGTGTTTACTTGATCTTGATTGGTTTTAATTTGATTCACCTTCACCCTATTCACCTTCATGCTACCCTTTTTAATTTGATTCATCTTCACCCTATTCACCTTCATGCTACCCTCGTACCCTCTCCCCTTTCAGATTGAAAAGAATCCTTTCTAGGATCGAAGGTTAGGAGATTCAGGGCATTCAACTTTCGGGTATAAGGTTTACTTGCGCATGAGCCAAGTATAGAATTCTGGGTTATATTTCAACTGAGCCTTGGGATCCAGAGCGAAGGGTCAGGTACTTACGTGTGTGATGTAAGTGAGGACATCGGTTAGGAAATCGCCGGAATCGACACGGCTAGCGATGTGGAGCTCTTCCTCGGTCAAGAGGCGATCAAGATATGGGTGTCCCTTAACGTGCTCTTCCATGGGTCGGCCACAAAGAGTGGTTAACACTCTATATGAGGTGGGTGCGACATAGGTTGGGTCGTACTCCGATGTCTTGATTGCGCGGCGTTGCTCAGCGTTGGTCATGATTTGGCATCCTTCGAGTTTCCACTGCAATCGCAGAGTGTACCAGTTTCGTAAAAATGGGGAGTCGGTATCAGCTAATGCTTTCAACTCCTCCACTTCTTTGTCAGTGATAGAGGAAGTCACACGCTTATCGTAAGATGTAATGAGGCGTTGTTTGATGGCTTGGTCTTTTGATATCTCAGCGCGTAGCAACTTGGCAGCTGAGTGGGATGTTTTGACAAATGCAAATTCGAATGTTTCCCAGGAACAAGGCATCGTGCGAACTTCCGTCGCTAAGGGCTCTTGCAGCAGGCCTAAGTCCAAGCGGTCATAACTTAGAGCCCGTAGTAGCCACTACCCCGACGCTTATCCATGGGACTCAACCACCGCTTCATAGGCGACTACAGCCATCTGCCCCCGCGCTTACTAGCCCCATCAAACCCCAGCCACCTGTGAGCCTTAAACCATCTTACGAGCACTCGGATTGGGCTTGGCAAGTCTTATCATCATTAGCAGGGGTTGAAGGGGATAACGTTGTTTGGGGTTTGGGTCGGTAGTCTTGCTCAACTCTTCGGAGCTTATGCATAGGTGAGTTGGTAGGAGGCGGGCTCGGGAAACACTGCGGCTTTTGCTTCCGAGGTTCCACGGGACTCTAGGTGATTAAATGTGAGGGTGGTGTTTGAGTGATGCCGTGGGCCGCTCTGGCCTTAGGGATCCATAGCTAGGCATTTCCCTCATAGTATCCTTGCGCGTGCAAGAGGGCTTTAGGAACCCATCTTGGCTTGATCGTGTTTTGATTTCTGTAACTGCGTCTTGGCCTCCTGGGTTTAGAGTTTCTTGAGTTACAAAGACGTGGGCGTCTACTCCTAGGCGGCGGTTGCGGTTGTTTAGGTCTCCATTGAAACTTGGGTTGTTGGGCCTTAGCTTTTGCCGCTGTGAGCAGTGGCCCGTGAGGCTTGGTGTATGGTGGCTGAGCCCTACTCCCCTCTGTAGACTTGGCTGTGAGTATTTCTACCAGTGGCCTTGCCGATTTTAACAGTATCGTGTAGCCCTTGCCGAAGGCTGTATCAATACGAACATTGCCTATGGCGAGGTGGATGCGCTGTGACTCATAATTGACATTGCAGCGAGTTTGCTTCTTGAAGGTTTGTCCTAGCAGCGACTTTGTGCTTGCATCTTTAGTGTTTGGCAACACGTAAAAGATCATTGGTACAGTCTCAGAATCGATAGCAACAGCGGTCCGGCACTTGCCGAGAAGTGCGTAGGAGTGGCCCCCATATGGGTTTAATTAGGCATTAGTGGGCTCTAGTGGTGGTTTATCAAGTTGGGTCCAATGATCGTAAGATAAGACATTGAAGTCTGCCCCCTCGTTGATCAAGGCATTGAAAGCGCATGTTTGCTTGGCAGTGACCGTGATGTGGAGGTTCTACGGCTTCCTTGTCCTCATCACCAATTTCCGTAATTGTGGCGACTCCTACCGTGACAGGGGGTTCCAACATTAGTGGCTCATGCAGCAGCGGATGCGTGGGAGGGTAGTACTTCTTAATGCGATTGCTATTAAAGAAGCCTATGGCTTCGCCGTCTAGAGTCTCGAGCTCAATGTTGCCGTTTCGGTTGATTGCACGAACCTTGAAAGACCCAAGATCTCTAAACTTCATTTTTTGCTTGTGTCCTTTAACTGAGTACAGGAGCACTAAGTCACCCTGTTCAAAGTCGTGCTGTTTGACATACTTGTCAAACCAGCTCTTGCGTCGTGCCTTCTTGTATATGAGCGTATGAGTGGCCAGAAGGCATGTTTTCGAGAGGCGTTCAAGCTCAACCAGGCGTTGTATCCATGTCTCATTCCCTTCCCACTGTTCTTGAAGTGCTATTCTCAGGCTAGGAACGAAGAACTCTGCTGGTAGAATTGCCTTAGTCCCATAGGTTAACCTAAAGGGAGTTTGGCCAACAGCCATTTTATAAGCTGTACGGTAAGCCCACAAGGCTGCCATCAGCTTGTTATCCCAATTGCTGCGCGAAGGAGAGACTACTTTGGTCAGGACATTTACAAGGATCTTATTTGTGGATTCTGCTTGTTCGTTTGCCTGAGGGTAGTATGGAGAGGATTTTTGATGTATGATCAGAAAGGTGGATAGAAGATGCGCCATCACTTCATTGATGAAGTGCATGCCGTGGTCACTGACTAGTTCGATAGGACAACCGAACCGTGAGATCACCTGTTCCCATAAAAACTTGGCAGTCGTTCTAGCGTCATTTTTTTGTGTCGCTCTCGCTTCCGCCCATTTCGTTAGGTAGTCCGTGGCCATAGTAATATATTTGGCCTGCGAGTACTGTGCCGCAGGACTAATGGGGGTCCTATGAAGTCTATTCCCCACTTTTCAAAGGGTTGTCGTGCGATGATTGGGGTTAACTCCATTTGATCCTTGTGAATCGGTACCTTTGTTCGTTGACACTCGTCACAATGTTTGACGAATCGTGCTGCATCGCGAAAAAGCGTGGGCCACCACAATTGAGACTGCAGCACCTTGCGGGCTGTCGTGTCTCCACTAAAGTGTCGTCCAGCAATCCCACTATGCGTCTATGTGAGCACATCGTGCATCTCATGCTCGCATATGCATCTACACAGTAACTCGTCTTGCCCTAACCTACATAGTTGGCCTGCTATCAATTGATAGGGTTGGATTTTGAGGATAAGTCGCCTAAGTCGGGCCTTTTTTATTGGCCGCTTAGGTAGTCCGTGCTCTAGTATGTGGACGATGTCATTTGTCCAGTATGGTGTTAGATCAGCCTTGAATAAATCTATTTCGCTAGAAAGGTTGAACAGATGGGCATCTGGCAATTCATCGGCAATGCCTTGTCCAGCGGCCTCTCCCGTGGGAATGCGTGACATGTGGTCAGCCATGTAGTGCTACTTTCCCTTCCGTACAACCACGAAGAAGTCGAATTCTAAAAGCAGGAGCCATCGAGCTATGCGTCCCGTAGCGCAGGGTTTGTTCACTAGATACAACAAGGCTTGATGGTCCACGAAGAAAGTAAAAGGCGTAGCCAAAAGATAATGCCGAAACTTCTTTACAGTAAATACCATGGCTAAGCCTTCTCTCTCAGTTGTTGAGTAGTTCATTTCGGTCTTAGTGAGTTGTCTGCTAGCAAAGCTCACTGGATAGTCGAGGTTGTGTTCACCAGGTTGGCACAATACTGCCTCCACGGCGAATTTGGAAACATCAATATGTACGTGGAAGGTAATGGTTCAATCTGAGGCTCGTAAGATTGGTACAGTAGTTAGAGCCTTTTTCAATTTCTCGTACTCTCATTGACATGCTTCAGTCCATTCGAAAATGATCAACAGCTTGTACAAAGGTCTGGCAATCAATACATAGTTCAGCATAAACCTTCGATAGTACCTTGTATGGCCTAAGAAGCATTGAAATCCCTTATAGTTGATTGGGGGCGGAAGATCAATAATAACCTTGACTTTGGAGAAGTCAGTGGCAATGCCGTTCTTCGACACCACGTGCCCTAGGATGCACCCATGATTCACCCAGAACTGGCACTTTAAGGGGTTCAGGGAGAGACGATATAGGTGACACCACTCAAAGATTGCTCGAAGTTTGCCCAAGTGTTCTCGCTAGGTCGAGTGAACACACAAGTCGTCCACAAAGACCTCCAATTTCTTGCGAAGCATGTCTTTAAATATGGTGCACATGAGGCGTTGAAAGGTGGTTGGGGCATTAGTCAACTCGAAGGGCATGACCATGTAAGCAAAGACGTCCCATTCGGTGGCGAAGGCAGTCTTATGCCTGTCAGCAGGATGCACTTGCACCTGATTGTATCTAGAGAAGCTGTCCAGGAAGCTGTAGGCCTCTTTGCTCGCTACTCTTTCGAGCATGTGCTCGATGTACGACAATGGATAGTTGTCTCTCTTAGTGGCGGCGTTCACCTGCTTGTAATTTACGCACACTCTAATCTTTATGTTCTTCTTCATCACTATGACTATGGGCGACACCCAGTTCGTGTGTTTGATTTCGTAAATGAATCTTGCTTTCATTAGCTTGTCAATCTCCTCTTTAACTGCATGAGCGTGTTTTGGATTCATCAAGTATGGTTGCTGCTTGATTGCTGTTGCGTTTGGTGTTATGGGTATGTTATGAGTCACTATACTTGGATCCACCCCCTTAAGCTCTTCCAGGGACCAAGCGAACACGTCTATATACTCTCGCAAGAGAGCAACAAGACTTGTCTCTTTCTTAGTCAAGTCATCGGCAATTAAGACCGGTCAGGTTGTCTCCTCTTCCTGTGCTAGGTTCAAACTTCAAGCCACTCCAAGATCTGCTAGACGGACCTAGGTAGCAATGGACCAGGGTGCATGACTTAAACCTCATGTACAATTGGACCCTAGTCTCTGACCAAAGATAAGAAATGTGCCAAAACCTAACAGATGACGAGCAATCAGACGAAGACGATTCCAAGGAGGAGTACGAAGATTGTCATTCCTTCAGTGACGAAAGTAAGGGTGAAATAGGCACGGTGGAATACGACACTGAGGGACGAGAAATAGAGCAGATACGAGCGGACTCCAAGCCACAAAATAAGGGTGTCTTTAGGATGGAACAAGGGGTCATACGCATGAAATGTGACCGTGCGTGGTTGGAACACACAGGAGCCATAGATTTCGAACGAGCAGGCCTAACCCAACCAAGTACGACACTAGTGCTTAGAACAAAGTCACCCTCTGAGCTGCGACCGCTAGGAGAAACCACCTCTTCTAGGGAAAATGGTGAGTTCGATTCCGAGTCAGAAGTGAGCTCAAATAGCGACCCGAAGATACCTAGACCATCCAAGACCAAGCGCACCAAGGGGGACCTACCCATCCACCTGAGGCGCAGACAGTTGAAGGAAGATAGAGCAAATCAGCCTAGGGACGCATAAACGGAGGAGCAAAGAAAGCCACAAGATCTCCGGAGGAGATTTACGAAGTTCAAGAAGGATGACAGGGTAGTAATCCTGTTGGGTGCCAAACGCCAAGGGCAAATGAGTGAACCCAGCAAGGGACCAGTCAAGGTCAAGGAGGTTGCTGGATTGCCATCTAGCGGCAGTCAAATACTCCAGAATCTCTTGGAGTTCCTTCTTGTTAATTGGCACTTGGAATCTTGCGGCGCAGTTGCATCTTTTGCTTTCGGTCGAGGGGGTGAGACTGGCGTGTTTATACTGGAGAGATCTTCGATCTCGTCCTCTTGGATGGGCTCAGCATCTTTTAGGTGCTCTTGGGCCTCTCTTACCCATTCCTTCACTTTCTCGATAGCCTCTAGTTGGCGCTTCTGATGCGGGTACTTCCCTATCCTAGCACTTTTCTTTTTGGCCATCTTAGGGGCTGAGGTTTCTGCCTCCGCGTCAGTGACCTTTCCAGCAGGCAGAGTAGTGGCAGTCTCGGTTTTCAGCGCGATCTTAGCTTCGGATTTCTTTTTTCTCCGTCTATGGCTCTTCTTCCTGATCGAGGCTGCATCAAGGTTACTTGGACCTGGCAACGATATGCTGGCCTACTTCATCTGTGCTCGGGTCATGACATGCAATGGGATAGGTGCGGCCTCCCCATCGAGATTCTCGACACCGAACAGCCCCAATGGGGCAGATGGCACGTTGGCTGAACTTAAGGATGGTTTTCGCTTGGGAAAGTCAATGAAGAGGTAAGCGATTCCGCACTTTGGGCACCTTCGGTTTGCCTTGTCTCTATTTGGTTGCTCCCTTTCAGGACAACGTGATGAGACGTGCCCTGGATGACCACAAGTCCAACATATGATTGGATCTTACGTCTGCCCTCCTAGGCCTCTCCCTTGGCCTCTTCCTAACACCATCAACGGGACTGGTCGATAGTCCATAAAGACTGCATTGCCCTTGTCGTCGTGCGAGACGTATAGGTATACGTAAGTCTCTTCCTCATTTGGCTTCTCCACATAGTGGATTGGCGCGTTAGTTGGTGGATGAGTCACGTAGGGACCAGGCGGCCTTGGTATATGTCCATTCTAGGAACAGTTGGTTTAACGTCGTTAGGCGCAGGAAGGGCCAATGGGGCCCCTCTTCTGAAGAATTGTTGGGGTCTGCTCTCTAGATATGACTGGTCGTAGGGTTGTGAGTACGGAAGTCTTCTTGGTAATCTGCAATGCACAACGTCGTGACCAAATCTACCGCAATTAGCGCAAGGTCGTAACCTAGGGTCTTGACTCTCGGCCGACAAGTGGTTTTCGCCACAATACATGCATTGGACGTGCAGGGGCGTTGGTCGTCTCAACATATCTTGCAGTTTGGCTATCTCCATTTTTACCTCAGTCAAGTCTTGGTTTGTCTCAAAGGTCTTTCCCTTGTCTTGGGCTGTTGGACCTGATCGTTCACTAGAGGCTGACACTCTCTTTGAACTTTGCGAGTTGGTCTCTTTTGAATTCGAGCTCTTGAAGCTCCGCTCTTTCAGTTGGTCATCCACTCGAATGGCCTCTTCAAACACCCTAGCTATATCGAGTCTCGCTACAAGCTCGAGTTACCTGCCAAGGCCTTATACAGCTTCTCACTCCGCATTCCACTAATAAATATGGTGGACACCGCTCTCTTGGTAGGTCGTTTGCCCACGGGGATTCTCTTGAAAAGGCTCCTCATGTGGATGACATAGTCGCGAATGTCCTCTTTATCTTTTTCCTTGACATTCATCAGTCTCACTAGTAGATTGTTAGAGTATTCGGGCTCGGAGAATCTCTTGATAAAGAGGTTTTTGAGGCCATTAAAATTTACTCGTTCTCCAGTATCTAGACTCGTGTACCAAGTTCTACCCTTGTCACCTAAGCAAAGCCCGAATGCTTGAGAGCGTTGAGTCAAGTCGGTGAGGCCGTTGGCCTCGTAGACTTCTCGAATTGCTCTACAAAGTTGTATGGGTCGTTGTGGGGTTGGTACTTGTCGAGTTGCTTTGCAACAATTGGGATTCTAGACTAGCCCTTAGAGTCTTGGTTTGTTCCTAACCCTGTTAGTAATGATGTTGCTAGTGATGTACTACTCCACTCCGTTGCGGTGTTGTCGAGCAATCGCTTCACGAGAAACTCACTCAATGTCAAGTTTCCTTCCAGGGCTCTCTCGTGATCGGTCCGATTTCCACCTGCCAGGTTTAGGACCCGCTGTACCTCGCGCAATTCTGTGTTCTACCTTAAGCTCCTAGCACGTTGGTCTTGGTTGTATTTCACTATGCCTTGTAGTGCTTTGTGGGCTAGCCTTTGTTCCTCTTCCAAGTCTGTTATGATGGCTTCTACTGTTCTGCCGCGGTGCCCATACCTAGCGTGCGCATGGTAGCTGCTTACCAGCTGTTGAATCGCCTCTGGAAAAACTCCTAGGTCGAGTTCTTCGTTCGGCTTGTGGTCTGAGCTTTCCTCTGACACGATCGTGTTCTCGTGCTCCACCAAGTTGTCGATCAGGTTGAACAAGTTGGTGAGATCCACTTCTCTAGTGTTGATTGCTTGGTCCTACTCTATACTTTGGTTGTCCGGGATCTTCTCCTACTGGTGGGTTCCTTGAGGTGTTTATTTGAGTGAGTTCCTTGACTTATTGCATCCAATCCTCAATTTACCTCCACTCAATATGCGTGTGTTCTTTTTGTGCACTTGTGCTCAATCAGGCTTTCAGTTGTCCTTAAATGTACTTCAAGTGCGGAAATTAAGGGTGAGTGCGGAAAACAAGTGTCTAAGCGGCTTACGTACCCTCTCGCTTCGTTTTAGGCCTAGTAGGCTTGTTGACCCGCGTCTGGCCGTCTTGTCCGTCTTTGGGTTATTCGTTCAAGTTGTAGGGACCGAGTGTGTCACTCGGATGGGCCGAGGGCCGAATGGAATTGTAGGCTGAGTGGATTCACTCGGGCGAGCCGAGGGCCGAATGGTAACTAGTCCGAATGGGCTGAGGGCTGAGTGGTCCGAGTCGAATGGGCCAAGGCTAATGGGCCGAGGGTAATGGGCCGAGGCTAATGGACCGAGGGCCGAGGGCTGAATGGTGAATTCGGCCTGTCGACTTGTCCGAGTGGTGCTGGGCCGAGTTGGCAGGGTCGAGGGCCGAATGGTCAAGTGGGCCGAATGGTTCGAGGGCTGATTGGCCAAGGGCTGATTCTGGGACTCGGCCCAGAATCGCCGACACTCGGACCGCCGGGCCGAGCTGTATGTGACGACAGTCGCGTCGGGAATGATTTCGTCGAATCTAACAATCCGTACAACCATCGAGCACGCCGCCTTCCAGATCACAACAAATACATAGCAGAGAGGTCCTGACGTACTTGAATCGCGCGGGAAACTCCTCAATGGCAAGATCGAATTGAATCAATGCTGGAAACACACTCTCGCTCTCTCTCACTCTCTCTCAATGTTAGGGCATGAAATGAGCTCTTCCCTGTTCCCTTGGCTCTTAAATTCCTTCTCGGGTATGGTTTCGGTGTCCCCAATCACTCACTTGCCGACATTAACATCCCAAGCGCTCTTTTTTCCCCATTTTTGCATGACTTGTGCCTTGTTTTACCCTGTTTTTCAGCAGCAAACCCTACACTTTTTCTATCCAGTTTCCTAATTCTAACCTACTCTAAATACAACAACGGTCAAAGGCAAAAAACTGAAATGATTTCTCCATCTTTTCCAATCATCAAACCAGCAAAATAACCCAAAATACTTGTTTCGAAGACCAAAAACCCAAACTTCCTACTTACCTCAAGCTCCGGTTCGGGGATGAATCCCTTACTTCGATGCTGGATATGAGGCGCGCGAGGGCTCAAGCTTGAATCTGTTGGTCCCGACAATGGAACCAAAATGTGGGAGCTTTTGCTCAACCGCCAAGACCCACGGACCGCTTATTGCTTCAAGCGTTCCAAGCAAGGTCTCATGGCTATCTCTCACCTAGCCAATGCGCCATCGATCCTCTCAAGGTGTAGTGAGCTTACCTTGATGCCGAAACGAGTTGCCTCCTCCCTCACACAAGTCGGTAGCTCCACGATCCTAGATGCTAGCTCAAGCATCCTTAAGCCTTCTCCACCTCCAAGCTCCATTCTTCATAGCCACATGCAAGGTAAGAAAAGGGAAGCGAAGAGAGAGGAAAAGGGAAAAGGAGATGGTGAAGAGCTTCACCCTCTTGATCCCTCACTTCCACACACTCACTCCCTCACACTCTTACACTCTCTCCCTCAAGAACACACACAAGCAAGAAGAAGAGAAGAAGAGAAGAAGAGAGGACTCTTGTTAGCCACACATCAAATAATGAGCTTTCATTCACTTTTTGAACTTTATATATACAAATCCTAAAACCCCCATGGGTGCCCATCCCTTGTTACATGACCGGCCATTGTGGCAAGGTCCCTTTTTCTAATTCCCTCTTCTTGCTTCATGCCCTAAGCCTATACCCGTCTATTCTTTTACAAGTGGCACAGGAGGGAGCCTGATGCTCTTTTGTAAGAGTTTTTAGAGTTTTTGAGGCGCCTTTTCTTTAAAATTGCTCTTTTTGCCTCAGTTTAGTTTTCAAGGCCGTCTCTACGCCTTTGCTCTCTTTCTGTTCTTTTTGCACTTTTTCCTTTATTTTTCCACCATTCTGATTTGAGGTTAACACCCATGTAAGTATCCATATTGAGAGGCATCATCACTACTTGATTCCATCTAATTGTATGAAGACACATTGCTGTAATTTCTCAGCTAAGAGCAAAAATCAGCACTAGCACAAAGCTTTGGTTTGCAATCAGGTACCTCTAGCCCACTAAATCAAGGGATTGAGTGGTATCCCGGCAATGGAGCCATGAAACCAGTCTTCCTTCTCGAAGAGGTTAGTAAAACCTGATCAAGCACTTACTTGCAACAATTAATAAATGAGCATAAACTAAAATGCACACATTACCTTATTAATCTTGGATAGTAGACACCCGATCGGCCCAAAATTGGCATCTCTTTTTGTATTTCTTTACTTTAATTGCTGATGGATTGAGTACAAGTTGAGGCTCCACAATCTCCTTTGCTGATCTAAAAGTCTTTTGCTGTACAAACTATCAGTAAGCAATTTGGGCCAGTTGCCCCTTGATTTTCACCCAAGATTTGCATAAATGGAACCACCTATTGGCCAAATGTTACCTTAATTTATAATGGATGGCTTGACAATTGAAATCTGTGTCAATTCCATGAATTTCAGGCGGTGCTGATTTCAGTGTATGATGCTTTGTTTTATTGGCATGGGTTCCAAGGTGATTGCTAAACCCTAATTTTTGCAAAAATTTAGGATTTATAATAGAGATCCTCTTTTGTCCACCAAATTTGGCAGAGATCTACTCAAAATGGTTGAGAAACACTGAGATCTCTTGAGAAGGGTTAGAGAAGGTGAGGGAAAGCCAAGATGAGAAAGAAATCTGATTTTCTTTGCGAGAAAACCTTAAAATCTACTTGCTGCTTACTCTAGCTTGCATTTAATGCAGTCTACTGTCAATCACCTCCAAAATGTTATCATCTGATCAACAAAGCTATTGCCAGCCCTTGGAAGGTGTCTCCCTATTGTCTCCTGTGTATTGAGGCCCCCCAGATGGCTGTCTTCTGCAGCAGCAAAGTATTGTTTTTTGATGAGACAATGGATCAACAACTCTCTCTCTCTTTCTCTCCCAAGATGTAAACTAACTAAATGGCGGAGACCTAGCTCCCAAAAACGTTTTCTTAGTTTGCATGGGCATTTTTGCCAAGTGGCAACCTTGTAAACCCCATTTTTAGCATTATTCAACCATTTAATTAACTTTCAAAATTAAATAATCCTGAAAATTAATTTTAGCCCTTTTGACCTTGACCAAAATTAAATGTGCCCATCCATAATTAAATTGGCTAGGCTATTTGCAACCTGGAGTAGTCCCCAACCTCTATTGATCCTTAGATTGGCATTAATTAAATTAAATCTAGTTTCTAGTGTCACCATTAACATTTATTGGTTAAACAACTATCCTTGGATCAAAATTGACACCAACTCGCCCCCAAAGCCTAGTTGGCATAACTTATCATAACTTTTGCCTTTGACATCCATTGCATCCTTGGGCTCCTTGGTCTGTTATCATGAAATAACTACCATGTACATCACATGTGCTAAACAACCTTGCACATTTGATTAATAACTTAATCAAATGTTACCGGCAAGATTAAAGCATCTCAAAATGTTACGTCCCCATGACACAAGCCTATCTATGAGTTTGTATGAACCATATTCTCTCTATGTTGCTGAAACCAGTCTTCCTCCTCGAATAGGATGGTATTAACCTAATTTAACAGTAATTATAATAAGCATAAAATTCACATAAACTGAAAATGTAGATGTTACCACTTTAATCTTGGACAATGGACAACATGTTGGTTTCAAAACTAGCGTCCTTGGCAGTATTTCTTTAACTGTTATTGCAAATGGATGCAATACATCTAAGATCCTTTAACCTCCTTTGGTAATTGAAGTGCCACTTGCTATCAAAATTGAACAACAAGGCTCCAAACAAATTTTTCCCTTGTTTTGCTCGGGGATTGGCCTTCACCTTGCTCTTTAAAATACAAATTAATCCCTAAATGCGATATTGGCTGGTTGGTCTCTTGAATTTCTCTCTTAAAAGTGGCGGCAGTTTGGGAGCTGCCAGCGGCGCATTAATGAGTCGACAGGTGTAGGAGTAGTGAAGACTACCTAGCATGGCACATGGGCGGGGAGAATGCCATAGCAGGCAGTGGGCTATACAAGGAAGGGAGCAAAAGTGATCAAGGGTTGTGAGGTAGCATAGTCTAAGAGTAAGGGTAATAGGGCTCTCACACTTCATTGTTAGACCCTTTATGAATCCTTTCGGCTAGTCTCTCTTGATTGGGATCGTGAGTGCTCCTTGTTTTAGCAGAGCTACTCTTGTATTGTTCATATTCCCCACATTTGGCAATAGTATTGCCATTGTCTTGTATCTCACAGTTGTCTTATATTCATGATGATTGTGTAATTCAGCATTAGTTGTTCTCAAAGTCTTGTGTTGCTACCATTTCCCGTGTCAAATAGATGTATTGTTCTTATTTCAACAATATATTTTGGCTTGATGTTTTGAGTACACTTCGTATTTGATCTCATTATTGTGACTATGCCTAGCTATGCACCTCGGATGCTAACTGTCAAGTGTGATGTCAATATCCATCTGTGTTGGTTTTGAGTATGCCCGTCCTCTATTCTATGGCAGTAGTGCTTGGGACTCAATTATACATGGCGATCATGATCATCGTTCCTCTTTTTGCTAAGCTGAATACATATGCGTTCACATGGTCCTGTTGATGTAGTCTCAGCTCTAGGCCACACACGGTGGTCCAGGTTTAGAAAGCACCAAACGGTACCACCTCCTAAGGCTTTCTTGATCCTTAGTGAGGTTGTATTTGTAGTGCAATAATCTTCCTTTGGAATTCTGAAAGTGTTGTTCGCATTCAACTCCGTTGATTGATAGCGAATTTGATCATTTCATAATTCCTTCCACTATCCCACTGAACCTAACAAGTTTCTTGGCTTCACTCAACCTGGTTGGTGTCCCCTCAATAGCCTTAAAGCCACCCTCTCTCTCGATCTCAATGACTCATCCACCTAGCATTCTTTTCAAAGTTCTCTAGATCTCCCAATGAAGATCTAGATGTCTTTATCTGCCAATTCGATGTGGCATACACAGTCAACTACTCTTGCTAGGTCAATGAGGCTCAAAAGGTCAGCGTATGCGAATCCTCCATGTGAAAAAGGGCTGGCTAGTGGCAGAACATGGCTGGCCATCATGGAATGAAGTACTCACCGCTTTTTGTATCCGGTTCCAACTAGACCAAACAAATGCCCAGAAACTTAGAGACTCAATTACCTTAAGTAGGGTGTTGATCTCTCTAGGCATATATTGCTAAGTCCACTATCCTTAGCAGTCAAATTGATCCCAATGCTTAGCCAAAAGATGAAATGCTGAATAACCTTTATGTTCAAGGTTTCAATAAACCTATTCGGAAAGCATTTGTTTTCGATGATTTATTGGATAACAACATTGATCCATTCTATAAGAAAGCTCTTCAGTTAGAGCAGTTTTTGTTCAAAGAAAAGTAAGGCAAAGGGAAGAAATCTAGTAAGTTCACTCCAAAGCATCAAAATGATGACAATAGTAATTCCATTTTGTGATTTTGACCTAGGGGTAGAATCCAGTTGTAACCAGCCTTCCTCCTCGGATAGAGTGGTAAATAACTTGATTAAGTACTATTTACAGCAATTAACAAATTCACAAAGCTAAAATGCATACTTTACCATATAATCTCGGATATTGGATACCCTACTGGCTCCAAAACTGGTGTCTCTTTCAATATTTATTTAACTTAATTAAAGAAGAAGTTGATGTACAATTGTATTCTCCTCCAACTCCCCTTGCTGTCCAAAATGACTAGCAAGTCTTCAATCTGATTTACCCCTTAATTCGGGCAATCAATTGGCCTTCACCTGCTTTGATAAAGATGAAAAATGCCCCAAATTCAATGATTTGCTGGTCCCTCCACTTGAATAGGCTAAAAATAACTTCAGCCCTGTTAAATCCAAGTCTTGGAGCTTCCAATTTTTTGGCATGCTTCCTGAGGTTGTTGCTAAATCCTAATTTCTATTGCTGCAGATCAGGGTTTTTCTTTGCCTCTGGTGATCTCAATGCTGTAATCTTCGGAGCAAGGCTGTAGAAGGCTCGGAATCTTGAGGAGAGAGAAAATTCAGACTTTCTTCGTGAAGAATTGAAGAAAATCTATCATTTATTGTTGCTGCCCTATCTCAACAGCTTGTAGATGGAAAGAATTGAAGAAAATCAGTCATTTACTGTTGCTGCCCTGTCTCAACAGCCTGTAGATGTTATCAATTGCCATGCCCCTGGCTGCCTCAGAAGGTCCTCCAATGGACTATAAATGCAACCAACATCATCTCTTCCCTCTCTCTTGTCGACTGAATACACTAAAAATGCCTATGTCCAGCCTCTAAAGATGTTTTTCAGTCTTACATGGGCATTTTTGACAAGTGGCAGCCTTTTCAAATGGTTTTTTTAGCATTATCCATAATTAAATATTAATTTTTTTCAATTAATTAAATATTAAATTTTAGTCTTATATGGGCAATTTTGACAAATGGCAGCCTTTTCAAATGTTTTTTCTAGCACTATTCATAATTAAATACTAATTTTTCGTCTTTAAATATATAAAATTAATCTAATAATTATTTCGGTGCTTTGAAAAATAATTTGATTGACTAATAATTAAATTGGCTAGGCAACTTTAATTCCCGAGTGTCTCTGCGCTATCTTTGACCATTAGATTGGCGTTAGGTACCATTAAATGCCACTTTCCTAGTGTCACCAACAATTGACACTTATTGTCAAATGAATGACCTAGGCTAACAACTGGCACCAGATACCACTAAGTACTTCTGCGGCATAACTTATAGCAACTTTTGCCTTTGACATTCCGTGATTTCCTTGGGTCTCGGGTTCACAAATTTACTCTAATCTGAGTTACACCTTACATGTGCAACATTTACTTAACCATGTGATTAAAAATTAATCCACATGTTAAGTGAGGTTTCAAAAATACGTCTTCATGATAGCCCTTCCCCTTAAAATCCTTGCAATCATCCTTGATTGCATTGCCAAATGCATCAAAAGCAAAATAGTGGATTGGAATTTCCGCAAGGCATCATAGTTAACACAACATTGCGCACTGTTGCTTGACCATTCTATATGCCCAGCACATGCTGAAAATTACCAATCAATCATAACATAATATAAGATTCACAAAGAATCTAAAAAACATTGCAAGATTATCATGTGACATGTCTATTTCTCATGAGCTAAACTCATCTGGCAAAACCAAACCATAGCATAGTATAACTAAGCATAAACCATAGCTAAAACATCAATGGCATCCTAACATATGTTGTTGTCTATGGAACCAGATGTAAACCATTGAAAATTGAGCATAATTTGATCATAAACTGATCACTTGCTGATATGAGAATTGATCACGAACTACTACAAATGTGACCCCAAACTGATCACAAATTCATTGCAAAAACTGACCATCAATCAATGCAAAAACTGATCCCAAAAGTGACCATAAATTGTTCTCAAGCTGATGAAAAACTGAATTGAAATTGATCAGAATTTGTCTCAAAATTGAGGCAAAATTCATGCCAAATTGATGCAAAAGTATAGTTCAAGTGCTCGGGTGAAACTCATACTCATTTGCATACATCTCACAGTGACTAGTACACTAAGCAGTGACCTCATGGCAAACATACTATTAGTGCAGTACCTTGGATGCATGTTGAATACATCCGAGATCCACTATATACGAGAGCTATTCATAATTGGAGGATTGGAAGTGCTATCTCTGAGAGTGGAGGTAGGATCGAAGCTCAGCATAGAAAATAGTAGATAGTAGAGAGTGAAGCATGACACCCAATGCAATAGACTGAAAGAGTGTAAACTGAAAGTACAAGGTACAACCCTTAAACCTTAGGGTTGAAGGGGGGTATTCACACCCGAACACGGTCAGTGCTCGTAAGTGTGTGTCATAAGCACATACAAAATAATACCATAAGTCTGGGGAAAAAACCTCTCCTACCGAGAGTAAAAAGTGCCCCAGTGTCCTACTGATCACCAACATTCCGATGTGAGCGTAGGCGTGAGGCATGAGTGAAATACCCAACAAACCCCCCTGGAGTGAAGAGTGATCAAGTGTACAAGGATCATCCGCCACCAAAGGAGATCAAATTTAAAGCATGGCGAAATGCTTCAAATTTCTCACATGGAAGAGCTTTAGTGAAGATGTTTGCCACATTACTGGTGGTAGGACAGTAGACAAGACTGATATTACTTGCATGTAGCCTCTCTCTGACAAAGTGATAATGTATCTCAATGTGTTTCGTGCGTGCATGAAACACTGGGTTCCGCGCCACTGCAATGGCACTTTGACTATTAGTAAACAAAGGTGTAGGCTCTGTAACAGATACATCCAGATCAGCAAGCAAGCGTCTAATCCATACGCATTCAACTGTGGTAGTGAAAGCTGCCTTGTATTCAACTTCACATGATGATGTGGCAACAGTGGATTGTTTCTTGCTAAGCCAAGATATGCAAGACGAGCCAAGAAAGAAACAATTGCCACTAGTGGAGTGACGTGAATCATAATCACCAGCCTGATTAGAATCACTGTAAGCATGTAACTGCAGTGGTCCCCCCTTGGCATAAAGCAATCCAAGAGATCTAGTATCCTGCAAGTAACGAAAGACACGCTTAACAGCTTGCCAATGTGACATGCGTGGCTGATCATATATTTGCTCAGGGTTGAAACTGCAAACTGTATGTCTGGCCTAGTATTGCATAAGTAAATAAGACATCCAACTGCTTGAGCATGTGTGTGTATATCAAACAAATCACTGTCATCATGTAATGACAGTTTAAGTCCAGGTTCCATTGGTGTACAAGCTGGCATGCAATCCTGTAAGCCAAACTTCTCAAGAAGCTTACCAATGTATCTTGATTGTGATAATCCAATACCTCTAGCATCATGTATGAACTGAATGCCCAAGTAATAATGCAAAGACCCCAAGTTTGACATGTCAAAAGTTTGCTGCAAATTTTGTTTAAATGCTGAAATCTGATCAGCATGTGTCCTTGTAAGCAAGAGATCATCAACATAAAGACAAATGATCAGTATGGATCCCCCCTCTTTACATACGTAAAGGGTAGACTCAGATGAGCTGTTAATGAACCCTTGGCTAAGCAAGAAAGCATCTATCTTTGCATACCAAGCTCTAGGAGCTTGTTTCAAACCATACATAGCTTTTTTCAGTTTGCATACCAAGTGTTCCAAGCCCTCAACTGCAAAACCAATGGGCTGCTGTACATATACTTCCTCATGATGTTCCCCATGTAAAAATGCAGTTTTAATATCCAACTGATGCATAGTCCATCCATAATGAGCAGCCAAAGCAACTGTAGACCTGATGGTCGTCATATGGGAGGTAGGAGCAGATGCCTCCTCGTAGTCAATGCCTTTTTTCTGTGCACAGCCTTTAGCTACAAACCTTGCCTTGTATTTGTCAATGGATCCATCTGCATTCCATTTCAGCTTGTAGACCCATTTTGTTCCAATGGCTTTCTTCCCAAATGGCAAAGACACCAAATCCCATGTTTGATTCTTAGTGATAGAATCCAATTCAGCTTTCATTGCTGCCATCCAATGCACACTCTGTTGTGCATCCTCAAAACATTCAGGCACCTTATCATTGAAGGTGCTTGCTGCCATAACGAACTCCATGGTATGTGCAGTATCATGCATACGAGCTTGCCTTCTAGTACGACCAGCCATGGGTGCATCCAAATGACTATCTTTCATAGTCTGTAAATACCATCTAGGCATTTGTCTTGCCTCTTGATTGTGCATAAGCTCTTGCTGAATTTCAGTTTCAGCACTTTGCTAAATATTCAGATCAGCCAATGGCCGATTTTCTGCATTTTCCAAAGGAGTAGCTGGCTGAACATTGAGTTCACTTACTGAAACTCCAGCTAAATCACCAAATGTAATGGGCAGCAGCCCTTCAAATACATCACGGGCAGCCTGATATGTATCTAAACCAGCCAGGGACAATTCTGATTTTTCATCAAATAGTACATCCCTACTGACAAACACCTTTTTAGAAACAAGATCATAGAGTTTGTAGCCTTTGCTCTCACTGCTATATCCCATAAAAATGCATTTGATAGCCTTGTTATCCAACTTTTTCTTGAGTACCTTTGGAATATGTGCATATGCAAGGCACCCAAAGGTAGGAAAGTGTCCTACAGAAGGTTTCCGGCTGTTCCAAGCCTCAAAAGGTGTAATTTTCTTCAATGCTTTGGTGGGGCATCTGTTCAAAACATGGCAAGCACACATGACGGCTTCCATCCAGAAACTGTGAGGCAAGCTCTTTGCCTTCAGCATACATCTAGCCATCTCCATGAGTGACTAATTCTTTCTCTTTGCAACCCCATTCTGCTGTGGAGTATAAGCAGTAGTGTACTGATGGACAATGCCCTTCTGCTTCAAAAAAGAATTCAGCATAGAGGACATGTATTCCCCCCCCGGTCCGAACGGAGAGTCTTAATTTTACAACCAGACTAGTTTTCAACAAGTGCAAGAAAAGCCAAGAATACATCATACACTTCTGACTTTTTGACCAAAGAGTAGACCCTACAAAATCGTGTAAAGTCATTAATAAAAGTCACAAAATAGTAACATTCTCCCAATGACTTTGTCTGCATAGGTCCACATACATTTGAATGCACTAACTGCAACTTGACTGTTGCTCTAAAAGCAACATCACAGGGAAACGAAAAACGATGCATTTTTCCCAAAATACATCCTTCGCACAAGTGCTCAGGAGTTCTCTCTAGTAGAGGTAATCCATCTAGCATGTGCGTACGCTGTAAGAGCATCAAGCTGCCAAAGTTCACATGCCCCATCCTAGCATGCCATAACTCTGCCTGTAGCATAGCAGGTGTAAGAGTGGATGCCATGTACGCTGACTGATCAACTGAAAGAGCATCCAACTCGTATAACCCATGACATAAAGTGCTTGTCAAGATCAAAGTCATGTGTTCTTTGTCTCTCACAATGCATTGGTCATCATTAAATGTGACTTGCAATCCACAACGTGCCAAAGAAGAGAGAGAGAGCAAATTCTTTTTTATGCCTGGCACAAATAAAGCATTCCTGTAGGCGGAGAATAGAGCCATCAATGGCTGTGAGCACAATCTCCCCAATACCTTTAACATGGTATGATGCATTGTTGGCACACTATACAGACTTGCCAACTGGAGCTGCATGAACAGATGCAAATAGATCTCTGCGAGATGTAATGTGCCTAGAAGTACCATTGTCAAAAAACCAAGTGCCTGCATCCTCAGTAGAGCTAGATGCTCGATCTGCCCAAGAGGTGTTATAACTGCATGTGTAAAAACAATAGTCCCTGTCTGCAACAAAGGACGCGGACTCAGTAGTAGTGGAAGGAGCATCAGAAACAGACATTCTTGAGTCCTTTTTCTTCTCTTTGGCAATGCACTTTCTGCACTCAGTGATATAGTGGCCGGGCTTTTTGCAATAATGGCATTTTCCCTTTTTGGCTTGCGTGCCTCCTTGTTTTTTGTTTGCCTGGGATGTGCCAGGAGTTCCAAAACTCTTCGCAGCATTCTTCACTTGGCTGCCTTTGCCCTTTTGTCTAGCCATAAAAGCCTGCTCAGAGGATATAGCATCCACACCACTATTCCTCCGTGTTTGCTCCTCCTCTAGAAGCAAACTGACTAACTGAAGAAAAGTGATTGGCTATGCAACAATCCTCATTGTGAGGTTTAAGGCCGTATGAAAAGCCAAGTACGAAGGAGGTAATGAGTTCAAAGTGGTGGATATTATTTGTGCATCCGAATAGTACTCATCAACATTCATGAGTTGCTCTCGCAATTCTTGAATTTTGTTCAAGTGATCCTGAATAGAATCACCTTCATCCATTTTCAATGTCTCTAGCTCTTTCTTTAGGAAAGAGATGCGAGTCTCATTCTTGCCTGTAAACATCTGCTCCAAAGTTAGCCAAGCTTTCTCATGAAGAAGCTGCTGAACGAATGTGGGGGATGATTGACCGCTGAACTGCCAATGCAATCAACGACAAAGCCTGTGCATCCCTTGTATCCCATGCTTTTTGAGCTGTTGTTCTTTGGGGAAGTGGCTGAAGTGGAGCAGGCTGAGGTGCCCGTGGTGCACGTCCTCTTGGAGGAGGAGTAGCTGGAGCTACAACTCTAGGTCGAGCTTCTTCTCCACTGACATAATCCCAAAGATTTTTGGCCACAAGTACATTATCATCACGAAGAACCAAAGTGAATAGTTATTTCTATCCAATCTGTCCTCCTTGGATACATGGGTGAAAACATCTTCTCCCTGATTTGCCATGATTTTTCAATTACTGAAAATGCAAAAGAGCAATGTTGAAGCAGAACTTCACTGGAAATCTGAAAATTTTCAGAAATTGCAGGAAATAACTTTTTGCAATTAGTGTACATAGGTCCACTCTTTCAAAATTGTGTTATGCACGCAGTCCAACGTGCAATCAATGTTTAGCAACACTGTACCAGCAAAATCCCCAAAATTTCCTGCCCCAGATTTGTTCAAAACAGTCTATCAATGATTGTGATTGCAGTACATATGCCAATGTCCTCAGAAAACATGAAAGCCCCTAAATTTTTATGAATTTGTCCAGAAATTCGCATCCAATTTGTCCCAAACATGTATCTTGTATGCTGTGCCTGCTGCGTAGGAATGCCCTCTTCCAGAATTTGTTTTGGAATAAAAAGAAGAGAAAAAAGTTTTTTAAAACTACCTTCGTGATGACGGGCTGTTGCTGACGACAGGCGGGTGTCAAGGAGTGGTCAACATTGCTGACGTCGCAGGCGAGATGGCATGGCGGTGTAGGGATCAGACATTTGAGGTGTCGCAGCTAACAAAGCTGCTCTCGGGCGGTGCAGAGGAGAGTTGGAGACTGTGGCGACTGAGGCGAGCTGACTATCATGACGAATAGCACAGAGGCACAGTCGACGGGCGGCTGTCTGGCGGCGCTTCAAACGCGAAATAGCTGACGGGCTGTCTGGCGGCATCACGTCTGATGAGTGACTGGTTGATGATTAAAGTTAACAGGCGGGGTAGTCTGGACTGACGTGGCAGATGGCGAACGGGCGGCTTAGGGGCTGTATTTGCCACAGACGTAGGCAACTGAAGTTTGGCAGGGCACTGGTGCTGGGCATGACGAGCAGGGTACTGACGATGCAGGTGGAAGAGCAGGGAGTCTCCTGAAGGTTGAGGCTGGACCTGAGCAGAGAGTCCTGAATGCTGAACAGAGCTGAGCTAAACAGAGCCAATGCTGCTCTGATACCAAATGTGAGAGTGAAGGTAGGATTGAAGCTCAGCACAGAAAACAGTAGACAGTAGAGAGTGAAGTACGACACCCAATGCAATAGACTGAAAGAGTGTAAACTGAAAGTACAAGGTACAACCCTTAAACCTTAGGGTTGTAGGGGGTGTTTACACTTGAACACGGTAAGTGCTCGTAAGTGTGTGTCATAAGTACATACGAAATAATACCATAAGTCTGGGGGAAAAAACCTCTCCTACCGAGAGTAAAAAGTGCCCCAGTGTCCTACTGATCACCAACACTCCGATGTGAGCGTAGGCGTAAGTGAGGCGCGAGTGAAATACCCAACACTATTTTCCCCTTGAGCATTAGGCAATACTCTGAATCCTTGCTTTGCTGAACCTGACGGAGCCTAAACTAAAGTCGCTCTAACTGAAAGGCATCTAGGTAAAGCTGGAATAATTGAGGATGGTTTGCCAAGTCATCCTCTTCCATCCATTTGGCATCCATTGGTGAATAATTTTGAAATTCCACCAAGTATCTCCTGGAAACCGTACCTTTGATTTCTTTTTCCTTATGTGCCAAAATCTGCTTGGGTACCAAAAGCTCGTCCAGCTCCTCAACCTCAGGTTGAGTATCAGTAGACATATTCTTTGGCACATCACCATGAAAAGGCCTCAACAAAATGACATGAAAGGCATTGTGTATTCGCGAATGTGGAGATCTTGTGTTTTAATCTTGGTCAATGTGATTTGACCATCTTCCAGAATTTGTCTAATGAAGTGATATCGCACATCTATATGCTTTGTGTGTGAATGATACATGGCATTCTTAGCCAGATACATAGCACTTTGGCTATCACATCCCAAAACTGTAGTACCCATATACATGCCGAGATCCTCTGCAAGTTTTCTCAACCATATAGCTTCCTTAGAAGCTTCAGTAGCTGATATGTATTCAGCTTTAGTGGTATTGAGTGCAACGATGTTTTGTAACCTGGAGCACTAAGGCACAGCCCCACCAGCAACTATGAAGACATACCCATTGGTGGACCTACGAGTGTCCAAGTCACCTGCCATGTCTGTATCACAATAACCCTGCAAACTAAGTGCAACCTGCCCATAGCAAATACACTTTCTTTGTGTACCCTTTAGGTATCGAAGAATACACTTGATAGCCTCCCAATGCGTTTTGCAAGGATTTGACATAAACCTGCTAACAACTCCCACTGCATGAGCAATGTTTGGACGAGTAGCAACCATAGCATACATAAGAGAGCCACAAGTTGATGCATAAGGGACTTCTTTCATAGCATTTACTTCCACGTCATCTTTTGGGCTGTTGGCTTTGCTAAGCTTAAGGCAAGGAGGTAAGGGTATCTCAAAAGGCTTAGCTTCAGCCATGTTAAATTTGTCCAGTACTTTTTCAATGTACTTTTCTTGAGATAAAAACATCAATTTCTGCATTCTATCTCTACTAATCCTCATGCCCAAAATATGCTTTGCATTCCCCAAATCTTTTATGGAGAAGGTTGATTTTAGCTAATTTTTGAGAGCATCCAAGCTAGTCTTTCTTTTCCTAGCTAGCAACATATCATCTATATACAAAACAAGTATGATGGGTTTGCCATCTGTATCCCTTTTCATGTGCAAGCAATGATCTGCATGGCTGTGTGTAAACTCACGAGATAGCACAAAGGTGTCAAACTTCAACCACTGCCGTGGTGCTTGCTTCAGCCCATACAAGCTGCGTTTTAGTTTACACACCATTTGCTCTTTTCTAGGAACTACAAAGCCCTAGGGCTGTTTCATGTAGATTTCTTCATCAATGTCACCATGCAAGAAAGTTGTTTTACATCCATTTGATACAGCTCTAAGTCCAAGTCAGCAGTGAGAGCAAAAAGCACACATAGAGTGGTCATCTTCACAAAAGGTGAGAAGACCTCTTGGAAGTCAATCCCTTCCTTTTGTGCATACCCTTTGGCAACCAGTCTTGCCTTGTGCTTGGGTTTTCCATCAATTGTCTTTACTTTGTACACCCATTTGTTTGGAAGTGGCTTCCTTCCCTTGGGCAATGACACAAGATCCCAAGTATCATTTGAATATAGAGATTTAATCTCTTCTAGCATAGTTGGCTTCCACTTACCGCTGAATTCACATGACTTGGCCCTTTGTATGTAAGAGGCTCACCTTCATCTGTAAGCATTACGTAATGCAAGGAGGGGCCAAACCTATGTGGTTGCCTTCTTACGCGTGTAGACCTACGTACCCAATGATCAACATTTTCAGGAATTGGGTCTACATCTGGAGGTATATTATTTTCAGCATTTATTGGCTACTGTAAGCCATTTTCAGCATGTTGTTCATACTGTACAGCACCTTCATTTCCATTACCAGCATCTGCATTTTCATAATTAGAAAGCCTATCTTGCTGTCCATGACCTCCTTGTGCTCTTATTTGCTGTCCATCATCATCTGGCTCAAAGATAACTGGGTGATCATCAATTTCAGCCTGTGGTACAGCACCATGAGGCTCATTTTCTGAGGTAATAGGTGGTTGTATGAAAAGTGAGAAGGATCGAAGCTTGCTTGGAAGAGCTATGGCGGGAGAGTAAGAGCAAAAAAGAGAGAGAGACCAAATGGGAACTCCAACAGTCACAATGTGTGGCCGGGCCTTCCTTTATTCAAACTGTTACTAAAAGAATAAAGAATAAAGTGATGGTTACGGACGCCCGCCACTTGTAGTGTGCAGTGGCGGGTACTGTCAGTGTAGTAATACACGTGCGGCTAGGCAGAGGCACTTTTACCCCCAACAACCTCCCACTTAAAGGCAAATCTGCCCTAGTGAGAAGTGAAAAGAAAAAGAAAAGACAGTACAATGTATACATGTACAACAGGATGAGGAAAAACTTCATCTCATTCAACGCCCATCAATCTCCTGAGGAAGGCAAAGAGCTCAGTAGTGAAGCTTTTCGTGAGCAGATCTGTAGGATTTTCGTCAGTGGAGATCTTGACAAGGTCAACAGACTTGTCCTCCACGACCCCACGTATGAAGTGATATCTCACGTCAATGTGTTTCGTCTTCGCATGGAAGACCGGATTCTTGGCTAGCTAAATAGCACTCAGAATCTGAATGTAGTGTAGGTATAGAATCAATCCCAAGGTCATGAACCAAATGGCCCAACCATATGGCCTCCTTGCAAGCCTCAGTGGTTGCAACATACTTGGCCTCAGTGGTAGAGAGAGCCGTACACTTTTGAACCCTTGACATCCAAGAGACAGCACCTCCATTATAGGTGAATTCATAGCTAGAAGTGGACTTCCTACTATCTGCATGTCCTGCATAATCGGAGTCTGTGTACCCCACAACTCCAGTATCCTGTCTGCTATAGCAAATACACATATCTGCTGTGCCTTTCAAGTATCTTATGATACCCTTCATGGCATCCCAATGTTTCTTGTCAGGTGTAGCCATATAGAGTGCCACAACACCAACTGCAAAGGCAATATTTGGATGACTGGCTATCATGGCATAAATCAAACTGCCCACGGTTGATGCATAAGGAAACTTGGCCATCTTGGCCCTTTGCTCATCTGTCTGTGGACAATCGGCATGTGAGACCTTCACAGAAGAAGGTAATGGACAGCCAATAGACTTCATGTCCTGCATGTGGAAACGCTCAAGGACTTTATGAATGTACTCCCTTTGTGAGAGGTAGAGTAGTCTCTGATGCCTGTTCTTGCTTAATGCGCATATCAAGAATGTGAGAGGCCTGTCCCAAATCCTTCATCTCAAAGCTATTCTTCAGTTGAGATTTAAGAGCATCCAGCTTATCATGAGCTCTCCTTGCTATCAGTATATCATCCACATAAAGTACCAGAATAAGCAATGAGCCATCACAGGCTGTCATTATGTAAAGACACGGATCCATAGCACTCTTGTTGTAGCCCTGTGACTGCATAAAGGCATCAAACTTATGATACCACTTCCTAGGTGCCTGCTTCAAGCCATAAAGATTTTTCTTCAACTTGCACATTAGGTGCTCCTTGCCAGGTTCTGCAAATCCTTTAGCCTGCTCCATGTAAATCTCATTATGCAAATCCCCATGCAAGAATGTAGTCTTGATATCCATCTGATACATGTCCAAGTCAAGCTGTGCGACTAAGGCTAAAACCAACCGTAGGGTGGTCATTTTGACCACAGGAGAAAAGACTTCACCAACTCCATGCTCCTGCTTAAAACCCTTAGCAAAAAGTCTTGCCTTATAAGCCGGCTTGGGGTGCCCAAGGGTACTTTTCAGCTTGTACATTCATTTGCATGGCAAAGCCTTCTTGCTGTTAGGCAATGCAACCAAAATCCCAAGTCATATTCTTATGTAGGGAGTCCATCTCAGACTGCATAGCCCTCTCCCAGGAGTGACTATCACCCTTGCGCATAGCCTCATCATAGGTGAGAGGCTCTTCTGCATCTATAACCAAGACAATATGCATCGAGGGCTCAAATCTATCAGGTGGGCATCTAGCTCTAGTAGACCGTCTCACTGTAGGCTCTGTTGCATGTCTAGCATCTTGTCCAACACCTTGGCCATGTGTACCAACTGTTGCTATAGATTGTCCAACTGGCTGTGCAGGAGCACGTGGCTCCTCTTGGAATATAACCCTGCGTATCTCTACCACCTTCTCAAGCTGCCTATGCCTCTTGTCTTCATGGAAGACTACATCATGGGGGTTGCGGATGACCTTCCGCGCTTGCGGATCCCACAGGCAGTAACCCATCTTGCCTGCATCTCCATAGCCAAGGAAAATGCATTTGACACTCTTAGGATCCAACTTAGTCCGCTTGTCCTTGGGCATATGGCAGAATGCCTCACATCCAAAGACACGTAGATGCGCATAAGACGGAGGTTTCCTAGTCCATACCTCCTCTATAACCTGAAAATCCAAACCACTGGAAGGTGATCTATTGATGACATGCACAGCTGTACTAACTGCCTCAGCTTAAAAGCTCTGTGGTAGGCTTGCATGGCTAAGCATATTGCGTACACGCTCCTAGATGGTTCTATTCATCCGCTCAGCCAAACCATTTTGGGATGGGGTGTAGGGGGTGGTCAACTGACGCTTAATATCCCTCTCGTGATGTAGCTGCTCAAAGGTATGTGACACATATTCTTTCCCATTGTCAGTCCTAAGGCATTTCAACCTATGCCTAGTTTGGTTCTCAATCAATGCAAGCCATCTCTGAAACACAGCCAAGACATCTGACTTAAGCTTAATGGGGTAAGCCCAGACTTTATGTGAAAAATCGTCAATGAACGTCACAAAATACTTTGCACTACCCATAGACTGACAAGGCATGGGCTTATAGACATCTGAATGTACCAATGCCAGGGACTCACTCATGTGTGTCCTGTCAGACTTCTTATGCGTATTCCTAGTCTGTTTGCCATAAAGACAATGTTCACATGAATCAAAATATGCATAGTTAAGAGATGGTAAGTACTGCAAACCAGAAAGCATTTTCATTCCCTTCAAGAACATATGGCCCAAGCAGGCATGCCAAAGAGATATATGTGGGATGAAATTGATTGACAAAACATGGTCAACAGAGGATCCATCAACTACAAGAGGATAGAGGTTGCTAGCCTTGGTATCTCTCGGAAGCAGAAGTCTGCTACGGGTGATCTTCTAGGCAGAATCCCCAAATGAAACATGAAATCCAGTATCACCAAGATGCCCTGTAGACATAAGACTGCGTGTAAGCGCATGTACATGACGTACATCCCGTAATAGAAAAGTACTGCTAGTAGAGAACTGCAACCGTACATTCCCAATGCCAACAATAGCAAGTGACTTGTTATCACCCAAGCGAATTGAACCAGAGACAGTGCGGTAGGAATGGAACGACTCATGGTATGGTGTAACATGAAATGAAGCACCAGAATCCAAAAGCCAGCACTGCGCATACATAGAGTGAACCTCGGTCAATGGTGTAGCATCACGAGAACTAGTTGCAAGTATGTGCTACCCATCGGAGTCATCAATCTGCATGACATTTATCTCCTCAATTTTCACACTGGATTTCGTAGGTATAATACTGTGGTCTGAGTACTTTCCCTGTACTTTGTCTTTTCCCTTCTCTTTGCGTTTCTCAGTGCGGAACTCATGACATTGTGGGCGTATATGATCCTTCTTGCCGCAACGATGATATGTCACATTAGCATTTCTTCCACGAGACTTGCTGCACGACTTACCACACGACTTAGACCTAGACTTTTGTGAGTCTCTGCCATTACTATCTCTGCCTCTAATAGTCAAAGCATGCGACACATGAGAGGCATTCAAGTTCTTAGGGTTGATCTCTTCTTGCAGAAGAGCACTCTTTACATCAGGCAAGTTCAGAATAGTAGCAGGAGCACATAAGGCAGTGTAGAATACATCGCATGACTCACTCAGAGTCCCAAGCAAAAACAATGGAGTAACCTCATCATTGAAGGTAATGCCTGACGAAGTCAAGTTCTTGAGAATAGCATGGAACTCGTTCGAATGAGCAGACATTGTCATATTCTCCTTCATACGCAGGTCCATAAGCTGCTTTAGCCAATACATTTGACTTGCTGGACTTTTCTTGTCATAAAGATTCTTAATTTTATCCCAAAGCTGCTAAGCACTCTGTGTTTCCTCAACCATATTGTAATGCACTTGTTCAGTGAGAGAAAAGATGAGGGTGGACTTGCATAACTCATTAAGCTCATCCCATTTGTCATCAGTCATAGTTTTAGGCTGCCCGCTATGCATCCTTAGTGGCTTGATCTGAGATTTCTGCACTAATACCTGCCAAGCTTGGCTCTTCCAATAGGCATAATTCGTACCATCAAGCTTAGTGATGTTGAAGATAGCACTATTAGTGGAAGAGGATGCCATATTGCAGTCCAAAATGGTACAGATAGTTCAAAACTGCTTGTTGTTTTTTTACTGTAAATAGCCAAAATACCACCAAAACCAAGAGAAAATGACCACAAATTGATAGCTAATGATGCTGCCCACCAAGTACCATCAAAAGTACATAAAATCAAAATGATTCAGCATGAAAATTCCACATTAGTCCATGCATAACTGCTTAATGTAATAAATTACAGCAAGGTACAATGAGAGCATACTGTAGGCAAAATGAATGCACCAAGTCAACCACTGACTGTCAAAGTATAACCAACATCAAGCAGGCATAAAAGGGACATTGAGCAAACACCCAAGCATGTCAAATGAATCCGTTAGTAAGCCAACACACCCCCTGTGTAATAATTCAGGATCAACCGAGCAACTAATGTCAATGCCCAACCAAGCATAAACGTAAAGTGCTGGTGTAACATTGTTTGTGGCTGCCTCTGGATTGTGGAAAACAGTCCTGGACTGAGGTAAATCAGTCCATAAATCAATGCCAATGATAACCACTAATGTCGAGCATCAAGGGGGTGTTTCCAAGTGCCAAATGAAGTGTTTTCAAGTTGCCAATGAGTGCCAAGGGAGGGCTGAAGTAAAAAACGAATTTTTTGCAGGTCTTCAAGTTGGCCCAAACTGATCTTAGGCCTGTGGAAAGGCTGGGCAAGGTCAAGGCAAGGTTGGGGGAGTAGTCAAGGATCCCCAGGAGCTCCCTCTTGAAGGGGAAAGTCACCAGTAGAGAGTAGGCATCACAAGAAGCAAGAGGACATGGCTGCCCTGCTTCACAAAACCTGTGGATTGAAGTAAAATAACAAAAGAGAGCTCTAATATCTCTGAAGGAATGCCTTGAGTGTTGAGAAACCCTTCACTCTTCATCCTTCACCCGCAGTTTGCGTTTTTGCGTTTTGTGTTTAGGGTTTGTAGCCCCAAAAAGGGGCGCCATCCTAGACTAACTGTGCCTATTTATAGGCCACTCTCTCATTCATTCCTTACGGTTGATTTATTCAGTCCATTACCTCTTTTTTCCAGCCTCTCCACTACCCTCATACCCCTTCAGGAGGACATTGCGGTTCGTGGTTTCATGGCTGTCTTCATCATCTTCCTTGTGCTACGACACCCTTGTTTCCTTGTATCACATTCACTTCATGATTCAGAACTTCATCATTCCATTCATCAGAGTTTTTTCTCTCTTCTTTTCTCTTCTCCATGTTTGCCAAGTTCACTTTGTGTTCCTCCCCGCCAACCCTACTGTCTCGTTGGTACGTCATCTTTTGATATGGCATTAGAGCTGGATCTGCTCAAACATCGGTAAAGATCCTCCACTCCAGTGAAGGCAAAGATCTGTGGCAGGTTCGGCTTTCATTTCTTTTCTTCTTTCGTTGCATCAAAATCTTGTTTTTGCAGATTTCAGGTGTTTCAGTTTGCTACCCACACCCTGTTCGCGGAGGACATGTCAGCCGAAGTTGTCCATTGTTGTCTTCATCAGTTGGCGCCTGATTTCCAGTTCTCTTTACGCAGTTTCTGCTGTTCTTGTGCAGACCTGCTGTCATACGGCCTGCCACGTCATCACAGTTCTATTGCTTGCGTTTTTAGTCTTTCTCTCTCCTGCAGGCTGTTCTACCTGCGTTTTTAGTCTTTCTCTCTCCTCACTTGCGTTTTTCTACCGGTTGCAGTCTCTTACTGCTAGTCGCATCCTCCTCCCATTGGCACCTCACTTCTAGCCCTTCCACTGCCCTCCCATCCCTTAAGGCGGACATTGCGGTTCGTGCTTCACACTATCCTCACCCCCCTTGAGGCGGACATTGCGGTTCGTGGTTCATGGTGGTTGACCTCTTCCTTCTTTAGCAAGGCACACTGGTATCCATGGCTTCTTTACTCATAGATGACCAAACTACTGGGTGCTCCTAGTGTGGCATCACCGGACACACCACCGATGCTTGCTGACTTTGACCTTTGCTTCCCACCCCCCCGGAGTACATGCATCTTCCACCAGGCACTCCTTGTGCCACCTCTCCTTTTTGGGCTACAGAGATCATTTTGCATCGGCTGTCAAAGTACTATGCTCAAGGCAATAAGATGCATCCGATGTGCACCAAGTCCTTTCAAGCACATGGAGGATCGATTGGCGCTATGATCTCCTGGAGATCGTTGCAATGCCAGCAGCAATCTTCTCCTACTTATTTTCAGGTACAGTGGCTTCCACGGCCTATGGATTTGCAATCCGCTCCATCGAGAGACAGTGATTGTTTGATACCGTCTCCTTGTCAGTTTGCTCCTTCAAGAGACAGTGGTTGCTCGGCTCCTTCCTCTTCTTCGGCTACCCAATCCACTTCATTGAGAGACGACGACTGTTGCCCACCTCTTGCTTATTCTAAGCCCTACCCTTCTCCACCCTTGACTACTCAGGTTCGCGAGGCTATCTCTAGGAGCTCTTCAGCATCCCAGATACCTTCTTCGGCACGCTCGGCAGTACTTCCTTCGTCATTAGACATTTCGGAGTCTGTGATCCATGAGTTTTTGGATTCCCTATCTACTTCAGAGGGGGATTCAAAGGGGGATGTTATTTCTTTGCCCTCAGAGGGGGCATCTACTTCTTCTTCGACTTTATCGGGGAACCCTCCACCTCCCACCTCAGAGGGGGAACCTACTCCACATGAAGTTCTTCACCCATCCTCTACGTTCTTGGGGTGGCTGTCTTCGACTAGTCATCTCTTCTCCTAATACCCAGGATTTTCAAGTACCACCTAGATCGGGACCTTAGAAGTTCAACTGCGACTTGGTGACGAGGCCTTCATATTCCTTCCAGCATGGATGCACGGAACTAGTGACTTCTCTCCCGAGGTTGAGTTTCGGGTTCTCTAGTTCACTCTGTCTACTTTTCTTTATTGTAGGTTCCCTTTCCGGTTGAAATCTTGGATCTTAGGGATTCTCTACATCTTTTTCCTTCTCTTCTCATCTTGCCTTGGTTACTTGGTCAGCATGGAGCCACCTCCCGAGATTGAGTACGGGCATATCCTTATGGTTCTCGGCACCACACAAAGTCCGACATTCCTCCTATGCATTGCATGTTTTCATCATCTTTGTACTAGGGCACTTGGGCAAGTGAACAATTTTCCTACGAGGGACACTGTCCAAGTGGCACCTGCTGCATGAGCATTCTTCAGTATGTAGCATTGCATCTCCACCTCACTCTTCTCTTGTTCCCCTTTTTGGGCTTGAGAGGGGGTGTTGAGAAACCCTTCATCCTTCACCCGCAGTTTGCGTTTTTGCGTTTTGCGTTTAGGGTTTGCAGCCCCAAAAAGGGGCTCCATCCTAGACTAACCGTGCCTATTTATAGGCCACTCTCTCATTCATTCCTTACGGCTGATTCATTCAGTCCGTCACCTGTTCTCTCCAGCCTCTCCACTACTCTCACACCCCTCCAGGAGGACATTGTGGTTCGTGATTCGTGGTTCGTGGTTGTCTTCATCATCTTTCTTGTGCTACGGCACCCTTATTCCCTTGTATCACATTCACTCCATGATTCAGAACTTCATCATTCCATTCATCAGAGTTTCTTCTCTCTTCTCTTCTCTTCTCCATGTTTGGCGAGTTTACTCTGTGTTCCTCCCCGCCAACCCTACTGTCTCGCTAGTACGTCATCTTTTGACACTGAGGATGCCCAAATGGGCCGAGTAGGTGCTCGGGAAGTGAGGGAGTGACGGGAGCTCGGGAGAGTCGGCTATGGCTGTCGGGAAGGAGACCCAATTAGTGTAGGTAATCGATAGGAAGTTGAAGGAGTCACGAACCAAGTTGGAATGCTCCAGCAACCATACTTTGATACCAGTTGAAAGGTGAGAAGGATCAAAGCTTGCTTGGAAGAGCTATGGTGGGAGAGCAAGAGCAAGAAAGAGAGAGAGACCAAATGGGAACTCCAACAGTTACAATGTGTAACCAGGCCTTCCTTTATTCAAATTGTCATTAAATGAATAAAGAATAAAGTGATAGTGATGGGCGCTCGGCATCTGCAATGTGCAATGGCGGGTACAGTTAGTGTGGTAATACACGGGTGGCTAGGCAGAGGCGCCTTTATCCCCAACACTGCAAATTCTGAAACTTTACATTTTTCAGATTTTCATTAGAGGCTAAAGTGCCTTTTTGCAATTTTGCCTCATTAGACACAACATTACGGTTGCAAATAATTTTCTTGGATTGAGGTAACCACACTTTGTAGCCAAATTCATCCTCATCACCATAGCCCATGAAAATGCCTTTGGTGGATTTTTGGTCAAGTTTGTTCCTTAGCTCATCCCTAACATGCAGAAAAGCATCACATCCAAATATGCATAAATGCTCATATGAGGCCGATTTGCTAGATCAAATCTCCTTGGGGATGCCATTATTTAAGGACCTAATTGGAGAGCGGTTGCAAATGTGAACCGTGGTTTTGAGTGCCTCTCCCCAAAATTCATGAGGGAGATTAACAGTGGATAGCATGCACCGCACTCTTTCACATAAAGTCCTATTATATCTTGCAGCCACCCCATTTGAAGAAGGGCTGTAAGTTCCCTCTTAATACCATGTAAGTCACAAAAGGACTTGAATTTAGTCGATGTGAACTTACCCCCATTATCAGTTCTCAAGCGTTTCAGCTTTCTATCTGTCTGAGTGGTCACAAATGCACGAAAAGTTTTAAAAACAGCAAACACTTCACTTTTCTTTTTCAGCAAGTATACCCAAATCTTCTTCGAACAGTCATCAATAAAGGAGACGAAATATGCAGCACCACCCAATGATTTCACAGGCATACTACATACATCAAAATGCAGTAAGTCCAAGACATTGGACTTACGAGAGACACCAGAGTAAAATGAAATTTTTATTTGCTTTCCAAACTGACACTCATTACAAAAGTCAAGTTTAGAGCCTTTTCCATCAACCCTCTTTAGAGGGGTAAGGACGTCAAGTCCTTTATGGCTCATATGACCTAATCTCTTATGCCATAACTCCAAGTGGCTGCAAATTTCAGCAATTGCAAGAAACTTGCCATTCAAGGCTTTACAGTGCAAACAATACAAAGTGCCATTCTTGGTTCCTTTTGCAATCAGCATGGAACCCTTTTTCACTTTCCACAATCCACCACCAAACAGTGTGGTGTAGCCATGTAAGTTAAGTTGACCAACAGATAGTAAACTCTTTTTAATGCTAGACACATATTTGACATCTTTCAACACAAGCTTTTGACCATTGTCTAAAGACAAGTGTACAATGCCAATCCCATCAATGCTGCAAGCATGGTTATTTCCAAGATACACCTTTCCATAATTGCCTGCATTAAACATAGCAAAACACTCCAAGCAAGGAGTTACATGGAAAGAGGCACTAGAGTCTACAATCCAAGTCTGAGTGACACCATCATCAATTGATAAGAGTGCACCAATCACATTAGCCTTGGTAATTTGCATATCCTGCATGTGACATACAAGGGCATCATAATCAACTGCACATAATACATCAGCCTCTGTATCTGAAAGCTCCTCTATGGCCACACTAGAGGCCACATTGGCCTTTTCTTTGCCTTTGGTTGCCTCAGATGCATTTTTCTTATCTTCTTTCTTCTTTTAATCTCTTGCATTCTTCTTTCTCTCTTGTTCCTTCTTGTAATACTTGCAATCAGGTTTCTTGTGGCCCTTCTGACCAAAGTGATAACAAGTAATGCTACTCTTTTCCTTTCCTTTGCTCTTGCTCCTGTTTCTCTGACCTGCATTTACATTTTTCTTTTTAGCCTTGCCTCTTACATTATAAGCTGAGTTGTTGCCTTCTCCACTAGACATACGTCTAATTTATTCATTCAAGATAGAACCCCTCACCCCATCATATGAGAGATTGGGGTTATTGCTAAGTGAAACCATCAAGGTATCCCAAGAGTCAGGTAGTGTCATGATAAAAAAGATCGCCCTCAACTTATCATCAAAGTCCAAATTTGCATCTTTGAGCTGATTTAGAAACCTTGTAAATGCACTCAAGTGCTCAGTTGCAAGCTTTGACTCATCCAGTCGCATATTCACCAACTTGTGCATTAAATGCACCTGATTAACAGGTGTGGTGATCTCATAGGTAGTTTTCAGCTTCTCCCATATTGCATAACCTGTATCTAAACCCTTAATGTCTGTCAAAATGTCATCGGTGACATCCATCTTTATGTAAGCCACAGAACCGTTTGATTTCCATCAAACTCTTGATGTCTGAACTGGAACTGGAAGAAGTTTTAGCCATTTTACCATGAATACAAGAGTAAATGCACTAAATTGCAGAAGCACAAGCTGAACCAGCAAAATACACTGCTGTTCTTTCTCAACCAGAAATAAATCTCTGCTGTTTGTACATAAACCAGCCACCACCACACTGGTAAAAATGCAGAAATTTACCAAATTTTGTGCAAATCCCCAAAATTTCAAGTCCAAAATTGCATAAATGTTAGCCAATCTGACCCAGTTGAGAAATTTTTTTCCAATGCATGAAAAGCCCTAAATTTCTAGGATCCAATGTCAAGAAATTTTGCTCAAAGGAGCAAAATTTTGACTAATTTGGGAAAATCCCCAAATGAATTGAGGTCACAACAGGCAATGTTTGCAATTCCTGACTTCAAAATCACTGACAGGCATAAGCAATGTCAAATCTGGGAGAAGCCCCAATTTTCCCGAGCCAGATTTGCACAGATTTGGAATTTGTGCTTCCATGCGTGAAATCCTGTAAGAGGAAAGAGGATAAAATGGATTTTTAAAAGAAAAACCTGATTTTTTAGAAAAAATATGATGGGGAGGGGGTCCATTGACCTGCCAGCTTGGGTCGTGACTGCGCAGTACGTCTCCTTGCCCATGGCTGGACTTGCCTTCTGTTTTCCGTCTTGTCATGCGTGCTGTAGCCTCATGTGGCACCTGCCTTGACTGTCCGCGCCTATCTCATGCCATCCGCTAGTCGTCGCTTGCCCGCCATGAGCTCCCGTTGACCAACACACTTGGTCGCTCCCTGCACGTGTGGTCTTCTGCTTGTTGGATGCCGTCTCGTGATGGGGATTGGTCACGCTAGTCAGCAGCGTGGTTGCCCGACTTCACGAACTCCAGTGGACTCCTTGCACGCCTGATGATCTTGTACCGTAAGCTCTGATGCTAGTTGTTGGTGAGCTCAGCTGAGAGTGATAGAAGTTTGAGGAGTGAGAGTGTGACGGCTGGAGAGAGAGAGAGAGAGCAAAGTCAAGTACGATTCGATAAGAGTGTACCAACCATGTGTTGGTACACAAAGAATAAAATGTATTTATACTTAGGGCACGTAAGGATGCATTCACATGTACAATGTAGGTGTACTATACACAAAGGTTAAACCTGGCCTTTATTCCAACAGTAATTTCAGCTGATATGCCACATCGTTGATATTCTCCAACACCTAGAAGGGCCCACAGTATCTTGTACTCATCTTCGGATACAAATTTTCTCTTCTTTTCATCTTTTTTAGCCTTGCCTTTACAAAACGCAACAACACATAATCACCCTTTGTAAATTGCAAAACACGTATGTGGCGATCAGTTGTCCTCTTTGCTTTTCTTGCGATCTCTGAATATTTTGTAGAGACCAGGAGACACGAAGATTGAGGTAGTCAGTGTTTGTTACGCGCAGCGAGACAGAGAGTGAGAGAGAGCAGCGTAGAGAGTATGCACGATTAGTGAGTATAATGACGAGTGTACCTCTTTAGGTTTTTAAGATAGATATATATGTGTAAGTACAAGTGCTAAGGGTGTGTTCACACCTGAACACATTAAAAGGCACGAGGGTCTTTATTCCCAACAACCTCCCACCTAAAGGCAATGTGCCTTAAGAGAAGAAAAGAATCACCTAAGTCTAGGTATGTACAGAGCTGAAATACATATGTCTATCCAACTCCCATTATCTGTCGGCAATGAGCAAACTGCTCTGTTGGAAGACCCTTTGTGAGAAGGTGTGCAAGATTATCATCTGTTTGCACTTTGACAAGCTCAATGCTCTTGCTGTCAAGTACATCTCTAATGAAGTGGCATTTCACTTGTATGTGCTTCCTCTTTGCATGAAAGATAGGATGCTGTGCTAACATGATAGCACTCTAACTATCACAATGGAGAACAAGTAACTCTGTAATGCTAAGCTCTCCCACCAGACGTGACAGCCATAAAGCCTCCTTGCATACCTCAGTAGCAGCCATATACTCTGCCTCTGTAGTAGACAATGCAACACACTTTTGTAGCCTAGAGATCCAAGAGACTGCTCCTCTAGTGAAATTAAACACATACCCAAAAGTGGACTTTCTGCAATCCGCATGATCAGCATAGTCTGCATCCGTAAAGCTAATAACATATGCACAACTCCTTTGCTTTCCAAAGCAGATGCACAACTCCTTTGTGCCTTTGAGGTATCTCATAATACCTTTCACTACTTCCCAATGCTTTTTGCGAGGGTTTGCCATGTATCTGCTAACCACTCCCACTGCAAAGGCAATGTCAGGACATGTAGCAACCATAGTATACATCAAACTACCAACAGCTGAAGCATATTGTGTCTTGGCCATTTCGGCCTTCTCATCATCAAATGTAGGGCTGTCCTGTGCAGTGAGTTTCACATATGGAGGCAATGGAACCCCAATTGTTTCCCCCCTCCATATTGAAACGCTACAAAACTTTGGAGATATACTTCTGTTGAGATAGATAGAGCAATCCTTTGACCTATCTTTGAGTATTCGCATGCCAAGAATGTGATTTGCATCACCAAGATCCTTCATGTCAAAGCTGCCATGAAGACTTTGCTTCAGTGAGTCCAAGGCATGAGTATCCCTGCCAGCAATCAGCATGTCATCAATATACAGAACCAAGATAATTAGGCTGCCATTTGTTGCCTTCTTAGTGTACAAGTAGTGATCCACTTGACTTCTATGGAAACCTTGAGACTGTATAAATGTATCAAACTTACGATACCATTCTCTTTGTGCTTGTTTTAGCCCATACAAACTCCTTTTCAGTTTACATACCATCTTCTCTTTTCCTTTTTTCACAAACCCTTTAGGCTATCGTATATATGTCTTCATGTAGATCACCATGTAAGAATGCAGTCTTTACATCCATCTGTATAAGCTCTATATCTTCAGTTGCAACCAAGCCCAAAATGGTTCTCAAGGTAGTCATCTTGACTACAGGAGAGAAGATCTCATCAAAGTCAATTCCATGTTCCTACTTGTACCCCTTTGCAACTTATCTTGCTTTGTACTTTGGTGAGGAACCAGAAGTGACCTTCATCTTGTAAACCCATTTGCATGGAAGTGTTTTCTACCCTTTAGGCAATTGTACCAAGTCCCAAGTGCCATTTGTCTCAAGAGATTCCATTTCTGACAATATGGCTTTATACCATTTCTTGTTGTCCTGTCTGTCCATTGCTTCCTTGAAGTAAGACGGTTCACCACAGTTTATCAACATGACATAATCAACCACATTGTTTGCACCAGGAACGAATCTATCAGGTTGTCTAGTAGCCCTAGACGATCTCCTAACCCAATGATCATTGTTTGCTGGCTGTTCTTGCAAATTTCCATTTTCAGCATGCTGTCCTGGCATTTCAGCCTGCAAATCAGCATTAACAGCTTGCTGTCCTGGCTGTTCCTGCACATGTAGTGGCTCTTATCATGGGCAATAGCTGGCTGATCATTTCCAACATTATTTTCCACATTTACAGGTTCATTTACAGTAGGTATTTGCTGCTGTACAACGGGCACATTTTGCTGTCCAAAAGGTATTTCTTCCCGGAATACAACCCTATGGACCTCCTCAATCTTTTTGGGCTGTTTATGCATGCAATCTTCCCGGAAGATAACATCATTGCTGCGTACTACTTTCCTTTTTCTGGGGATCCCACAATCTATTTACCATTTCACCCTCGTCACCATATCCTAGGAAAATGCATTCACAAGACTTTGGCTCAAGTTTGCTGCATTTTTTTTTACGAATGTGCACAAAAGCCTTGCAGCCAAATACTTTTAGGTGAGCATATGAAGGTGGCTTGCCGGACTACGCTTCTTGGGGAACTCCTCCCCCCAAAGACCTGTTTGGTGACTGATTAATTAAGTGTACGGCTGTCATAACAGCCTCTGCCCAAAAACCATGGGGTAATGCAGCACGAGACAGCATCGTACGGACCTTATCCTATATGGTCCGATTCATACGCTTTGCAACTCCATTTTGGGGTAGATTATGAGGGGCAGTGAGCTCCCTCTTTATCCCTTTGCTGTCACAAAATGCCTGAAAGGCCTTAGACACATATTCCCCACCATTATCAGAGTGAAGATACCTGAGTGTCTTATCGGTTTGATTTTCAACCAATGCCAATAATTTTTTAAACTTGTCAAGCACTTCATCCTTGCTACGAATAGGATAAAACCATACCTTTCGTGTAGCATCATCGACATAGGTGACAAAATATTACTTTTCCCCTTAAGATAATCGTGGCATCTGACATATATCTGAATGTACTAACTCTAGAGGAGAAGATTTCAGCGAAAGAGACTTTTAATGAGACGTTTGTGTATGTTTACCATAAACACAATGATCACAATTCTCAAAATCAACATAACAAAGACAAGGCAAGTAACCCAAATAAGAAAGCACTTTCATTCCTGTTTGACTCATGTGTCCCAACCGGCCATGCCACAAAGAAACACTTGGCTGCTCGGTCACGGCAACAACATGATCTCTCACACTAGATACATGGAGTGGATACAAAGTATCACTTTTACAACATGTGGCAATCACTCTAGATCCCTTACAGATCTTCCATTTTCCATCACCAAAGGTGGTATGAAAACCATCATCATCTAGTTGCCCTGTGCTAATCAAGCTCTTCTTAAGCTGAGGTACGTGCAGTACATACTGAAGTGTGAGGGCAGAGCCATGCTGAAACTACAACTGCACACTGCCAATACCTGCAATGTCACATGTATAGTTGCCCCCAAGATGAACAACACCATGTCGACCCCCTATATAGGTAGAGAACCACTCTCGATAAGGGGTGACATGAAAGGAAGCACCTGAATCGGAAATCTAGGTATGCATGTCCTCATCTGTATCTGCAAGTAAAGCATGTGCACCAAAGTTTGAAGAGACCAAAAGTACGCCATTCCCATTGTCCTCGTTGTCACGAGTGACTACATTCACCTCTTCAATTTTGACACTGCTCTTCTTGGGTTGACCTTCTTTCTTCTCTTCCTTGCTATCATCTGTCTTCTTGCCTTTCCTTTCTCTTTCTTCCATTTGTAGCAAAATTAGGTTTAAAGTGACCCTTCTTACCACAATGGTGGCATTCTATATCTTTGCTACATGATTTACTGCATCCCTTGCTATCAGATTTGCCTTTCTATTGTGATCTGTCCCTAGTATGCAAAGCACTAGAAGACTTACTGGATGCATTGTTCTACTGATTCATTTCTTCCATGAGTAGAGCACTTTCTACATTAGCATACAAAAGAATTGCATTAGAATTGCTCATAGCAGTCCTAAATGTATCCCAACTGTCTGGAAGAGTGCAAAGCAAGAACTAACCTTAAAATTTTCATCAATTAAGAACTTCAAGGCAACCAATTGGCTGAAAATGGAGTTAAATTGACTCAAGTGAGTAGACATTGCTGTACCCTCTTTCATACGCAAATCCATAAGCTTTTTCAGCCAATACACTTTGTTTGCAGTACGTTTCTGTGCATACAGTTTTTCCAGACGAGTCCATATAGCATATGCAAAATCCGAACCTTCAATGTTAAACAGCAAGGCATTAGAAATTGATAGCTCGATGGTTGAGCGTGCAAGCTCATTTAACTCATCCCAATCTTTCTGTTCCATGTCTGCAGGCTTTGCCCCTTTGGTTTTAATCGGCTTTGCTTGCTTCTTTTGCAACAGGATATTGTAGCACTATTTTTGCCAAATTGCAAAGTTATGTGCTCCTTTAAGCTTCTTTATGTGCATGAGATTACTGCTGTCATTGCTGCCAGCCATGATTTTCAGCCCAAAATGCGACCAAAAAATTCAGCAAATGCAGGCCCAAACTGTCACACAAGTGACCAAGGTACAAACAAGTACCAACCAGCAGTAAATGACCACGTAGAAGCAGAGATTTCAGATCTGTAATTAAATTTTCAGAAGCACCAAACCATGTGCTATAGCATTCCACAACTGATTACAGCTATTTCAAGGGCATATACATTACATTACATGAGAAATCCCAAATTTTAGCAGCAATTTCTGTTGTACATATACCCACGAGCATAAAATTTGACACGCACGGTCAAAAGCCCCAAAATTTTTGTGCTCAAAGCATCAACCACACATCTGCATTTTCGCTGTTATGCATAGAACATGCCAATTTTGCCAAACTAGAGCAATTTCAGTAAAACCCCCAAATTTTTTCAAGTGTTGATGTCCAAATTGCATGGAATTGAACCTGTATGTACATAAAATGACCAAATGGTGCACAAATTTTACCCAAACTGCAAAAGCCCCAAATTGCACAGGGTCTAATGTGTATCAATGTTGAGAAATTGGATAAATCTCAGCCGAATTTGTGCATGTACATGAAAAGCCCCAAATGTCGGAGGCAAGATGTCACAAAATCCGTGTAATTTCTGAGACAAATTGTCTTGTCCTGCATCACAATCCCCAAATCCGAGAAAAGGTCCAAATTTTCGGGCCAAGATTGCACAGATTTCAATGAAATTAACTCATCCAAGAAAAAATCTCACTTGCATTTGAGAATCCCCAAAAGATTTTTGAGGCCTGCGCATTTAGTGTCTGCAATTTCTGGTCTAGAGAACAGTGCAATGTGTGTCGGGCACAAATTCGGAAAAACCCCTAAATTTTAAGACAGAGATTTGCACTTTGTGCTTGTAGGTGTGAACACCTGGTAACGAGGAGGGAGGGGCAAAAGGAGTTTCAAGAAAAAAATTGATTTTAAGAAGGAAATTATGACAGGGTCCATTGATCCACTTGACTGTGCCGCCACACGTGTCGTCAGCGTCGTGTAGCTCGCCTCCAGTCCCGTCGCGTGGTCGCCCGTTGTTCGTCACACGCGGAAGCTCCAGGTCCTGTTGCGCAGCCGTTACAGGTCGTCACTCCCTGCTACAGCCATTACACAGTTTGTAGATAGTCCCATCACCAGCTCGTCACTCCCTGCTACAGTTAAAGTTGCTTCGCCTGCTAGGTCAAAAAACGACATGTCATCCGTCATCTGGTCCTGTCACGCTTCTGCACTAGTCGATTGTCTCCTTTGCTCACTAGCTTGCTTGCAACTCCCTTGCACTTGGCTGTCTCTTGTCCGCTTTGATACTAGTTTGTAGAGATCGGGAGGCACACGAAGATCGAGGCAGTTAGTGTTCGTTACGCGTAGTGAGACAGAGAGTGAGAGAGAGCAGCATAGAGAGTGTGCACGATTAGTGGGTATAATGATGAGTGCATCTCTTTAGGTTTTTTAGATAGATATATTTGTGTAAGTACAAGTGCTAAGGGTGTGTTCACACACGAGCACATTAAAAGGCACGAGGGCATTTATTTCCAACATATTTTATCTTTGCATAGGCTACATCCAAGTTTTCCACATAAAGATCAGCCTCAAGGATCTTATTTATAGTTTGCAGAATAGGTAGTACCTTCTTGCCACCCTCAATCACCTCAAATGGAGCTTTGCTCGTAGAACTATGCACTGTATTGTTGTAAGAAAAGTGAACCAAGGGTAAATACTGCTTCCATTGTGTCTTGTGGTCTGAAACATAGTACCTCAAAAGATCTAACACTGTGGAATTTGCTTCCTTAGACAGACCATGCGGATGGAAGGATGATGAGAATTTCAGTGTGGTACCCATATTCTCAAACAACCCCTTCCAAAATAAACTGCTTATTCGGGGGTGTCGATCACTAATGATGGACTCTGGCATACCATGATACTTAAAGATGTACTGCAAAAACAATTGTGCCAGCCTTTATTTTCTTTGTCACTGAAATAAAATGAACTTGTTTTCTAAACCTACAAAATGATAGTCTATACGCCATCATTCCCTGTAGGTGTCTTAGAAAACTAAAAAATAAAGTCCATTGCAATGCTCTACCAAGGCCTATCTAGAATAGGCAAGGGCTGCAACAAACCCGGCATCTTTTGCCTATCATGCTTTACCTTTTAGCATACGATGCATGTCTTAGAAAATTGTTCTACATCATGTCTCAAAGTTGGCCAATAAAAGAAATGCTTCATTGCCTTGACCGTGGCATCAATACCTTTGTGTCTTGCGTACGGAGGAGCATGACTTTTAGTGATAACCCTAGGTCTTAATTGCTTTGTGACACATAGTCATCCACGCATCATTAGAAATCCATCTCTTAGCACAAAGTGTTCATGCCTTAGGCCATTGCAAAACTGATCATAAACATTAGCAAAGTTTGAATCAGCAACATACTGCTCTTTCATGGCATCCAACTCAGTGTGATAAACCATGTTGATGGTTGAAAGTTATGGCTTATGTGACAGTGCATCAACCACAACATTCTTTTTGCTAGCCAACTTATTTCAAGTTGTCATGATGTCCACCTCAAAGGTACTTGTCAATCAATTTAGTGCAAACATTTGCTTCAATTGTACCTACATTGACGATGCTTTACCTTGCATCAAAAGAGTGGACCACCACTATAGTGCATTCCCTTTCAAGAAAATGGTTGCCTTTTGAATCTTCGAGGACTCCGTGAAGTTTCCCCTGACTAGGTTACATCAAACTGCTAAATGAAAGTCAAAGCTTTTAACCTATCTTGGACACCACTGAAGGACTCAAACTTCTCTGCTTTTCCACCCTCATCATGTTGAGCTAAAAAATGCATTACTTGCTGATTAGCCTCTTAAATAGCCCCAAAACACACTAAAAAAATACTCTTTTAGAGTAAAACCCTAAAACGGGGAGGGGTTCGAGAGAGTTCAGTGGAAATCCTAAAACGGGAAGCGGTTCGAGAGAGTTTAGTGTTTTAGGGAGCGGTTCAAGAGAGTTCTGTGGAAACCCTAATTTTTGGGGCGCCCTTCCACATCTATAAATAGATAGGCTGCCCCCATTCAGCCTTATTCTGTCTGTGCAGGTTTCTCACTTCATGTGCAGATTTCAGCCATCAGCCTCCTCCCACGTGGCTGTCCAGCCCTTGAGACTGCTGCCATTTCATCCGTGTTTCCTCTTGCTGCTGGCGCCTTCATCCATACTAATGTCAGCTGCTGGCGACATCATCATCTGCTGCGACCTAATCATCTAGTCATCGCTAGCCACATCAGACATTGTTTCAGCCTGCTATTTACAGCAGATCGTGCGCAGTTTCCAGCCTCCGATCGCCAGTACACTACTGCGTTTACCAGTTTCCAGCCTCTAGACTGCTGCGTTTTGGTGACCAGCCTGCTGCCTTTCGCTATTCAGCACTCCTACACTCTGACCTATAAAGAAAATACGCTAACATAGAAGCATAAACAGAAACCGTACGATAAAGCACAGATTGATAAAAAAACACAGTTAGGGTTAGCGTTAGGGTAACTCAGAGACAATGAACGCAGTTAATAAATGAAACGATATGACTACTAATAATACGATGCTCATGCAGCAAACACACTATGCAGTGAATGAATACTGAACCTTGAACTCTTGTATCTCAAGGATCAAGGCAGGGGTAATGAGCAAGAGAATGTGTCGTACTCTGAACAGATTCCGAATCGCAGTAAGGCAGTCTTCGGATGTCGAACACTAGCAAATGTAGCAGTGAGAAGCTGGATCTGATGCAGACATTAGTGAGAAGAGAGAAATACTAAAAACGCAGGCAGTAGGTGAGAGGAAAACTAAAAACGTAGGGATGACAGCTTGCAGGAGAGAGAAAGACTAAAAACGTAGGCAGGACAGCTTGCAGGAGAAAAATTGCAGCGACTACAACGGGAGAGAAAACTGTCACGGCGACAGCTGGGGCCTGCAAGCGCAGCAGTTTGCTGATGTGGCAGGCTGTGCGACAGCAGTGCAGATGATCAGCAGTCAGTTGCCAGGCAAAAACAGCACCATGTGGAGGGCTAGAAACAGACGCTAGACTGTAGGGAACAGTAATGGATAGCAAGGGTTGAGATGTCCTCCGCAAACGGGGCGTGGGCAGTAAGCTGATAACACCTGAAACCTGCAAAAATGAGATTGGGGGAAGAGTGGAGGGTGGCTGCCAATTTATAGAAAATTAGGGTTCTAGATCCTCTCCCACTTAACTCTCTCAATCCGCTTCCCGTTTTAGGGTTTTGGCTAAAATAAGCCTAAAATAAGCATGTTTTGGGATTGTTTCAGTGACTTAGAGCAATTCTTAGCACAACACCCCCTCTCAGGCCCAAAATAGGGCGAGAAAAGAAGGCCAACCTAAATTTTTGATTTACCCCAAGGCGTCCCACATCCCAAAGCAGCCAGGGCATCGGACAAAGGGTGCACGTCGGCTGCCCAGTGGCCTACCAAGATTACAGAGGCGATGGTTATCTTACCAAGGGAGCCCAAGTGATCACCCCAGAGAGGCCAGGGCATCGGACCAAGGGTGATCGGCGGCTGCCCAAGGGCCTATCAAGTCCTACAAAGGCGTATGGAATCAATGGATTTTTTTTTTTGTGGAAATGTTTTGAAAATGCATATAGTAATATAGGGGAAGCGGCCGATTAAGTGATAGATAGGAAAAGATAAAGAGAGTTTTAAACGCAAGTCAAGCACAAAACTAGCAAACCAATCCCTCACACTGACTAGGATAAGTGCCTAAGGATGAGAACAAGTGTGTGTATATGCCAATCATGTGGTGAATATGTGGAAAGGCAAAAAAGAGGATGGTGGGCTTAGTAAGACAAGCAAAATCAGCAAGGAAGCAAGGGTAGGGAAATTGCTGTTAGGAGAATTGCCATGTGTTATGCTACGAATACGGTGGATCCTAGAGTCGACCACTTCAAAAGACCGAAAAGGGATAAATGTGCACAGATACATGTTTACATGAACAGAATGCCAATGCATGGGGTAATGCAAAGGGAGATGCAAGATGTCATGCTCATGCAATATGCTATGCAACGATATCACTGGGACAGTGTCCTCGTAGGGGAATTGTTCACCCGTTTAAGTGCCCTTTTACAATCAGGTTATCCTGACGGTGCGGATGAAGTTACAAATGCCCATAATACACTATAAAAGAATAAGTGAATGTAATGTCTAAAAATTGTAAGCATGTCACAATTAAGAGTAGAAGTTGCCCCCTCTCAAACTGGAAGGGAAAGCAAGAGGGAAGCTCTCTCTCCGCGTTAGGCTGAAGTAGGGGAGGGTGTACCCAAGCCGATCCTGGGTAGCAGGTACTGAATAACTGGCCGGTTGATCGCTTTGGTCAAGATATCTGCAAAATTATCTGATGAAGGCACAAACTCTAGGCGAATAGTGCCTAGCTCAACCTGCTCTCTGGAAAAGTGGAAGTGGACTCCCACACACCGTGTTTGTGGTATGATGATCGGATTGCCCGCAAGGGCAATGGCACTCTGGTTGTCGCAGTAGATAACTGTGGGAGAGTCGCATGGAAAATGAAGCGCCGCCAGTAAACTTCTCAGATAGATGACCTCGGTGGTGCCATCGAAGAGAGCCCAGTACTCAGCCTTGGCCGTGGAAGCCGCGACCGTCTCTTGCTTACGGCTGGACCGAGAAATGGGAGCTGTGCCTAAGGTAAAGAGGTAGCCGCTATGGGAATGCCGGGTGTCAGGATCTCCTGCCCAATCAGAATCAGTGTATCCCTGCAAACTGTTGGGAGTAAAGGCTCCTTCACCTAGCCGCCCGTGTATTACTACACTAACAGTACCCGCTACTGCACACTACAGGTGGCAGGCGCCCGTCTTAGTTACTTATTCTTTATTCTTTTAGTGATAGTTTGAATAAAGGAAGGCCCGGCCACACATTGTGGTTGTTGGAGTTCCCACTTTTGAGTCTCTCTCTCTCTTGGCTCTTGCTCTCCATTCGCCATAGCTCTCACCGCCAAGCTTCTTCCTCCTGGGTTCCACTTCCCTTTCAATTGGTATCAAAGTAAAGGCATTGGAGCTTGCCCGGCATTCTCTTCAGCTCATATTTGAAGAGCTTCAACCTGAGCTTCAATGGCAGCCATGGCACCTTGATTTGCAGGTATGTTTTGATCTCCTGTCTCATCCCCAAGCTTCCAGACCTTCATCGGTTTCTTCCTGGTCTGCATTGGAGCCCCCTCGACATTGGCAAGTGCCCCCAAGGACTGTTGAAGACCCCCCAGCCCCCAGGAACAGCCAATGCAAATTTCAGTGTATTTTTAGGGGGTTGGGCTGACCTGCTCCTGACATTTCCCTGCTCTTGACATTTCCCTACGCTTCCTTGGCTTCCCTGCACTCTTGGCAACCTTCAGTGTATTTTTAGGGGGCTGGGTTGACCTGCTCCTGTCATTTCCCTGCTCTTCCTTGGCTTCCTTGCACTCTTGGCAACCTTCCCGATCATTGTTGGACTCCTTGGCACTAGTGCTTGGCTCCTGGTGATCAATTCAAGTGCTTCCCCCTTCAGCCCTTTACTGTATACACAGTCCCAGGATTGTCGAAATAGGGCAGCACTTGACATTTACTGTTTGATGCTTCGTGGCATTGCCCGTTGCCTAGCTTTGCACCTCGAACGTTGGCTGTCGGGTGTGATATCGGTGTCTATCTGTGTCGGTTTTGAGTATGTCTATCCTCTATTGTGTGGCAGTAGTGTGGATCCAATTATACTCCTTGAAATTCCTCAATTTTAGCTACTGGAATTCAAGTCCTAGGCTCTCAGTTTTAAGCATGTATCTCAAGGTGGTTGTCAAAGCTTAATTTTTGTTGTAAATTAGGGTTTATAGTAGAGATTTTTCAATATCTCCACCTTTGATGATTCAAATGGCTAGATTTTGCTGAGATAACTTGAGGGATGGATGGGGGATGAGAGAGAATGCTGTAGAGAGAGAAATTTTAGAGTTTCATCGTGAGAAATGTTGAAAAATTGTTGTTGCCTTGCCCAAACAGCCATGGAAGCGGTTATCTACAGCTTTTGACCATTAGAAAGATTGTTGCCCCCTCCTCTATGCTGTTACATGCACTAGAAGGACCTTGGGCTGTTGTCACTTGCTCTTGGAGGGCTCCAAATTGTTGTCACCTGCTTGGTCCTTTGTGGCCGTAAATCACATCAGTAGCATCTCCTTGCTCTCTAACTTCTTTCTCTCTCACAATGGCTGGAATAGACTTCCACCAACCCCTCGAAATAATCTTGCCACTTGCGTGGGCAAGTTTTGCCATGTGGCAGTCTTCTAATCCCATTTTCCAGCATTATTCAGCTTATTAAATTAGTTTTCAGAATTTAAATTCTGAAAATTAATGTAATAATCATTCTAGTGTCAGAAAAATAATTCCATCGATCAATAATTAAATCGGCTAGGCCAATTTGTCTTTCAAATATCCCTAAACATTTATTAGCCCTTAGACTGGAATTAATTAATTACTTAATGCCCAATCTGTAATGTTACCACTGACATTAATAGCCAATAAAATTTGACATCGGGTACCACCTAATACAACTTTTGCCTTTGGTACCATTTGATATTTTGGTGTTGTGGGTCTCACACTTTGAAATAATTGACTTGCACCTCAAATGTGCAAGTCACATTAGTTAATTTGATTAACCTTTAATCAAATGCTAAGCAAGTACTAAAATTTTATGTCCTTGTGACAATTACTTATTTTATTATGCAAGAACTGGTTGTAACTCACCATGAAGATGCAAATTGGTACTGATATAGTAATAGAGGAGGCTCTACAACCAAAAGAACTTATCTAGATATACATGCTAGCCCTGAAAGTATACCTTTGTGTTTCATAAAAGCATGAGTTCAGTCCCTTGCATTCTCAATTTCTGCCCATCCTTCCCATTCTTGCACTCATCTAGGTAGAACCTTTATTTCATCTCACCATAGGTTATCCTCTCTTGTGCCAATCTAGCTTAGATTCTCTTTGAGGTTTTAGGCCCTCTTTAGCTCATCTTTACTACACTCAAGTGGGTACCACATTGCATACTTCAATGCTGAGAATGCTTCCTATGCATAATGCACTTCCCAATTCCCCATAAGCGAGTCTCACTTTGTTCAACCACTCGTGTTGGGAACCCCTTTTATGCTTATGCACAACACTTCTCGGTTGCTAAAATGGAGGGCTCTTCTTGTGAAGATATGCTAGGGTTGCAAAGATAGCATAGCATATGAACACAACTAAAACATAGGAACTCGAACAAGAGCACAAAATGCAAATAGGAGAAGAGTATGATATATACATAGGTGCTCAAGGAGCTAAGATGTCTAACAATCATTTGTGGGAGTGGGCTGAGGGGAGTGTTGGAGATTGTTGTCCTCCTTGTGTGGATCTCAAGTGCTGCAAAACCATAAAAAATAAAGTAGATACAATAGACTAAACTTGAGGGTGATGAATCGCAATAGTTGAGGGTCTATTAAAGATGAAGATGTTGAAATCTGATACTACATTGATAGTATCTGCACATTTGTACATTGCAGGTGGCTTGCATCTATCAGTGTCACTTTATTCTTTATCCTTTCAGTGACATTTGAATAAAGGGAAGACCGGTCACACATTGTGACTGTTGGAGTTTCCACATCGTCTCTCTCTCTCTCTCTCTCTCTCTCTCTCTCTCTCTCTCTCTTGTTACTTCCACCCTAGCTCTTGCTTCTACTTGTATGCTTTCACTCTAGGCTCACTCCCTTCAATTGGTATTAGAGCCAACCATTCGAGGAGCTTTCGCATCCTTTGCTTCACCCCGGATTCAAAGCTTTAACTCAAGGTTTTATGGCAGCCATTGTTTCTTTCTCTTGAGGTATGTATTGCATCTTTTCTTCTTCTAGCTTGTTCCATCTTGCTCCGCGCTTGATAAAGAGCTTCCCAAGGCTTAGCTGAGCCTTGTTGAGTTCTTGTTGAGTTGAGGAGCAGCCATTTTATCCATTTTGAGTAGATATAGATTATGCTATAGAAGTTGTGGACGGCTATGGTAGCTTGACAGCACTGTTGTATTTTGGCTATAACTTTTGTATACGGTATTGGATCTAGGTGTTCTATAGCTAGAAACTAAGAGCACGACGAGAGCTACAAATCTGGGTACTCATAGAGTTCATTCTGTGTAGTTTTCTATTCTCTATTTCACACAGAACAGAACTCTTCTGGTTTGGATAGCAAACAGTAAATTCCATAATGTATGTTTGATGATTTGGGGATGCTATTTTGGTGCCTGGATGGTATGGTTATGCTATTGGAACTGATTTGAGCTTGAAATAGATCAGATTTCATTGTCTTTTCAGTGTTGTAATAACAAGGTAGCAAGCATTTATTAGATGAAAAGCTTATGCCTAATTCTCATTGATCTTTGCAGGATACTCAGTGGATATACGCTACTTCTATTGTTATGTACACTTTTCCATATGCTATGGCATGCTTTTGAGTTGAGATTTGAGCTTCGTTAGATTAGTATTGGTTGTGGTTATATGCCTTGTTTCTTAACTGGCTCATGCAATTACGGGCTTGAAGTACATATTGGGTTTTATGCTTCCGGATGCATGGTATATGGATCTTGGATGTCTAGATGTCATTCAAATGATGTCTTGAGCTTTGCTTGCTCATTTGGCATTCGACTTTTGCTTCAATGGGAGCTATTCAACTTTATATACAGAGCCACATTGACACTTGGATGTATTACAGACATAGTAACATGGGATGGGGAACGGGAATGGGGACGAGGATGGGGAACGGGAACGGGGTTGGATAAAGGACTGTCCCAGGGACGGGGGAAAAAACGGCAATTAAAAAGTTGTTTTTTTAAAGTATTTTAAAATCACACTTAATCTACTCTAAGAGATCAACATTTGAAGGACACATTTGCGCCAAATAGAAGAAAATAGAGCATCATATTAGGAAATCCAAAAGACTCGTGACCACTCGTCACTCAAGAGTCAAGAGCCAAGGTTCAAACTACAATGACAAATGTACATAGAAGATGGGAGGAGAGTGTAAATACTAAAGCCAAAAATAAATACAAAATGTCAAAATGCCACATGACATAATGGCAAATGCTAAGTATGAGGGTAAATCGTAAGACTCAAGAGTCTAGAGTGCTCTAGAGAGTCGAGAGTCGAGACTAAGTAGTGGGTTGGACAGTGGGATGAAGCGGAATCTCTGCGGACTCTGTGAAGTCCTCGACAACCTGTGGCTCCTCCTCACCTATGCCCTCAAGGTCCTCCAAAATCTCAGTTGTGTGAAGTGGGTCAATCTCTAGATCCTGTTGTGCCTGCTCCCATTCGATGAATGAATCTGCTTTCTTCACCATGCCTTTGCAAAGCATTCGCAAGTTGGAACTCACAAAGACCAAATCATTGGCACGATGCACTCCAAGGCGGTTCCTCTTCTTAGAGGTGATGTGGCTATACACTGACCAAAGTTGCTCCAAGCAACTGGAGCTACAACACTGTGAGAGAATGCGGATGGCAAATCGCTGCAACTCTGGACCATCTGCACCTTAATCCTCCCACCAAAGTGCTGAGCCGATCTTGAAGTGATCTGTCTATGCATCTGGCAATCCATAACTACCCCTCTTCTCACGATATAATTGCAATTGATCTTTGATTTTGTGCCTGATACCTGTGTCTGGCACTAGATGATCCAAGATAATCCTGAAGCCATTGCTAACCTCTCTATTCTTTTCCTGCTTGCAACCTTGAAATTCGGGATCCACCATGTATGCTGTTGCATGGAGAGGGGAGTAGTAGTCATCCCACCTTGTCACACACATGGATTTGATCTCATTGTAGTCCTCATCAAGAACATAAACCTTGAGGCACTCTATCATCCGATCCATGGCCTCATATACCTTGCCGATGCATGGCAACATGCCATCGACAACCCTCAAGAGATCCATGACTGGTTTGATCACGGTGTCAATGCGCTTCGCACTTTCCCACCATGCTGTGTCATTTGCTCATGCTTTGCACTCTTGCCCCCTTGCTGTGGAAGCCTCTGACATGCTAGAAAACTCATCACTAAGGAAGAGTCCTCGTAATGCCCTGCTACATGTGGACAAGCGGCCTAACATGAGAAAGTTGAAAGCAAACCATGTCTCTGAATATTTGAGCAGAGAGAGGTTTGACCTCTTGGTGAACTGATGGCGAATCCTCCCATGATTGAGGACAAATGTGACAATTTTGTTGGCTTCATCCATGACAAGAGCTATCCATGGCAGGGCTCCAATGTCTTTGATGAGATTGTTAAGACAATGGGCCATGCAAAAAGAGACGGTGATGTGAGGATATGTGGCTTGAAGTATGTTCCCTGCTGCTTGATTTGCCGGTTCGCCATCTGCACAAATGGTCACCACATTCTCTTCTCCCATGGTCTCTAAAGTTGTTGCCCACTCCGCAGCAAGCACATTGGCGGACTTCCTGGAGCCGGAGGCGTCATGTGAGTCGACAAAATACATCTCTCCACGAGAGTAGGCCACTACTCCATGAATAGACCGCTTGCGGGTGTCACTCCATCCATCCACCACAAGTGTGACACCATTATTGGCCCATAGCTCCTTCATATTTGCTGCAGCAGCCTCAACACTCCTCTTCTCCTTTTCGAGAAGGGTGGTGCAAAGGGTTTCCGAAGAGGGGGGGAACATAGGAAGAACCATATTCCCCAATCTTCGTAACCATGGCTCTAAAGTATGGAGACCTATTCAATGTTCATAAATCAAAGAGAGCATGTTAAGAATCAATATGATGATAAATAATAATGTTAAATGAACATAATAATTTATTATTTATCACTTGACACTAGAAACTCACCGAGCCGCACGGAAAGCAATGTGATCATGAAAGAAGAAACGAGCCACAGCCATGTCCGTCTCTTCTTTCAAGCGAGGATTCCAATTTTCCTCGAGGGTACTTTGGCAAGGACGAGAAGATGGGGTGGTCGATGCGGATGGGCCACATGCAAAAGGTGTAGATGGGAAGGTATGTGATGGCACACCTCTATCCAAGTTACCGCTAGCCTCCATAGAACGTCCTCATGACCCCACCATGAGATTGGGATCAATGGCCACTTGTGGAGATCGCCTTGCCGCTTTGGCCACCTCATAGATTGCGAGCTTATCAAGAAGCTCTTGTCTTTTCTCCGGGGTCACCTTTGTGCAATATCTCACCTCATTCCCGGGTTCGCTCAAGAGATGAGCTCGCACCTTGTTGGTACCACCACTATGTTTGTATCCACAAAGTTTGCATATCCATGCTCTAGCACCGCCTCCCGAACCATACATAGGGCAATCGACCTCATCCCACCATGACCATCGATGTATTGCGGGTCTTCTCCTTTGAGTGGGGCCGGTGGTTCCTTCATGATTATCATTTTGTGAAGAGGTGGATGTCGCGGTAGATATGGGTTGATGGGGAAGCCGATGAAGATGCCATAGATGATAGAAACTTTGAAAGTTTGATGAGAAGTAGCCTTTGAAGTTTGCCCTTGAGGCTTGACTCCTTGAGCCTTGAAAGTTGAGGCTTGAGCAATGAATTATGAGGCCCAAGGGAGGGAGAGTAGAGTCTAGACTCTAGAGACTTGAGAGGGAGAGAGAGAGAGTAGATAGTAGAGCAATGAGCATGTAGTATGTACTATAGACTATAGTACTAAGTAGTATAGTCTATGTACTATGTAGTATGCAGTAACAATGAACATGTAACATAATACATGTACATTGTACAATGTATGTAGATAGTAGAGCTTAAGCCTTAGAGGGTAGCCTTAAGGCTTGAGGCCGAAGGGAGAGAGAGAGAGAGAGAGAGAGAGAGAGAGAGAGCTTGTACAATGTAGAGGGTAGCCTTGAGCCTTGAGGCTTGAGGCCCAATGGAGGAGAGAGTGGAGACTTGAGACTTGAGAGGGAGAGGAAGAGCCTTGAGCACGCCGGCTTTCAACCTTGAGACTTGAGACTTGAGAGGGAGAGAAAGAGCCTTGAGAAGTTGAGACTCTTGGCCTTGGAGTGTGAGTGTAGCTTGAGAGTGGAGCATTATATAAGAAGCATTGGCAAGAGCATGGCGTTAATGGCCATTGGCAGCCAAACAATCAATTTTTTTTTTTCAAAAATGGCCCAACGGCTCCCTGAGCCATCCCCAATTGGCGTCCCTGACACGCATGCATTCTGGGAACGCATCCCCGCTTGGCTCACCGGCGTTCCCACTCAGAGACGGGACGTCCGTTCGTTCCGAAACATCCCCGCCCGGTCCTGTCCCTGGGACTGCATCCCCCCGTCCCACGCTGCCGTCCCCTCCGTCCCCTGTTACTATGATTACAGAGCATTTGGTTTATGTAGTTGAGCTTGAGCTTATCACAGTGAGATAGTGAAACTCATCGTGACATATACATGCTCTCTTGATATTTATTGGATGGAGTTACCCTATTGTGGGTTGATTTGATCTCTTGGCTTGGACTTGATACTTATGTCTATTAGGGTGTTGTTAGTGGTATTTATATGCTTCTATGTTATGTATTGAGCCTTTGTTCTATGGGTTATGCATCTAGAAATTCTCTTCATTTACCCTTGAGACCTACCCTATGGATGATGTCTATGCCTATTGCATGCATGGTTTTTGACACATTGCAGTTGTGCCAGTCTTTAGTGTTGGTTACTCTTGGCTTCTTCCCTCTTGGTTTCTCATAGTTAGTTGGCATATTGCTGCAGTTTATTACAACAACTTGTCATTTCAAGTTTATGCATTCTATTTGTAGGCAATCACTTGGACTTGACAATCTTTTGCTTACAAATTGCTGAACGTATGAATAGAACAATTCAAGAGAGAGTCCACAGTATGGTTAGCCAGGTAGGCTTACCATAGCACTTTTGGACTAAGGCAGTTGCTATTGCCGTACACTTGGTTAGCCAGTCTCTTTGCATTGCTATTGATTCCCAGGTTGCAGAGGAGGTCTGGATTGGGAAACCTCCATCATATGCTCATTTTCATGTCTTTGGCAGTGAGGCATTCTGCCATGTTTCCAAGGACAAGCGTAATAAGATGGATACTAAGCTCGTGAAATGTATTTTTCTTGGCTATAGGGATGTAGGTGAGATGGGTTATTACCTATGGGATTCGTAGGTTCACAAGGTTATTCGCAGCCATGATGCTGTTTTCCATGAGGAAAAGATGCATAGCGTAAATAGCTTGAGTAGGTGGTTGAGGTACGCAGGGTGATCTTTTAGGAGGAGCCTTTTGCTTCTGTATAACTAGCTGGATAACTTGTAGTAGCTGATGCTTTAATGGCCCAGGCTCCACTTATTGTGCTGGATCAATTTGCTTTGAGACACCCTACTAGAGCTAGACATCCGCATGAGCTTTATGCCCTCCATAGATTATGTTACGGTGACATATGTTATTGAGCCTCTCTCTTATGATAAGGCCATGCACAGAGATGATAGTTACTTATGGGATAGGGCTATACAGTTAGAGTTTGACTCTTTATAAACTAACCATATGTGGGATTTGGTTCCTTTGTCTAGTGGCAAGAAGACATTGCCATGCAAGTGGATATACAAGCTGAAAAGTATCCCTGGATGCCCCAAGCCTGCTTATAAGGCTAGATTGGTAGCTAAGGGTTTCAAGCAGGAATATGGTGTTGACTTCGATGAAGTCTTTTCTTCTTGGTCAAAATGACAATCGCATGCTTGGTACTAGCACTGGTTGCTCAGCTAGATTTGGACCTTTATGAGATCGATGCAAAGACGGCTTTTTTACATAGGGACTTGTATGATGAGATCTATATGCAGTAGCCTAAGGGCTTTGAAGAAAAACACAAGGAACACCTAGTGTACAAGTTGAGAAAGAGCTTGTATGGCCTTAAGCAGACACCCTAGGGAATGGTACCACAAGTTTGATGCTTTTATGTATTTACAGGGATATAGGCGTAGTGCTATGGATCGGTGTTTATGCATAAAGAAGGCTCATGACGGCAATCTTATAATTTTGATACTTTATGTGAACAATATGTTTATTACTGGGAGAGCTCATGGTGAGCTAGATACCTTGAAAACTCAACTCAAGAAGAGCTTTGCGATGAAGGATATGGGACATGTCTCGCATATTCTTGGGATGCGCATAATGTGCAATCGCTCTAAGAAGCTTCTTTATCTGTCACAGAATGAGTATATCCAGAAAGTCCTTGAGCGGTTTCATATGTACGATGGTAAGCCTATTGGCTGTTCTCTATCTTCTCATGTGAAGGTTAGTCAGGCCGATTGTCTGTAGTCTGATGAGTAGAAAGCCAAGATCCCTTATGCCTCAGCTGTGGGCAATTTGATGTATGCCATGATAGCCACTCGTCCTAAAATAGCATTTGCAGTGGGAGTTGTGGCACGCTACATGGATACACTTGACAGACGGCATTGGGATGCCGTCAAGGGTATCTTGAAGGGCACAACAACTATATGCATATGTTATGGTAGCCAAGATATAGGAGTCGTAGGGTACATTGACTTTGATTATGTAGGACATGTAGACAATAGGATGTCCACCTTTGGTTGTGTCTTCACCTTTGTTGGAGGTGTTGTTTCTTGGATGTCCAGGGTGTAGAAATACACGGCCCTCTCTACTACCGAGGCAGAGTAAATTGCAGCTACGGAGGCTTGCAAGGAGGCTCTTTGGTTAGGCCGTTTGGTGGTATACCTTGGTATTACTGTGGTCCCTACATTGCATTTCAATTCTATGAGTGCTATCTAGTTAGCCAAGAATCTGGTCTTCCATGCAAAGACAAAACACATTGAGGTGTGTTACCAATTCATCAGAGAGGTTGTTGAGGATAGGTCTATTGACATTGTTAAGATCTCAACTAACTAAAATCTTGCAAATTTGCTCATGAAAAGTCTCTCAGCGGAGCATTTTTCCTTCCTTACGAAGTTGATGGGTGTTGGATGAGATAACGTCTTTCCTCATCTTGTTGTACTTATGTACATTTGTACTTTGATATTTTTTTTTCTTGTTTTCTCCCCATTAGGGGCACATTCACCTTTAAGTGGGAGGTTATTGGGGGTTAAGGCGCCTGTGCCTAGCCGCCCATATATTACTACAGTGAGAGAACCTACACACCTGTACACTGCAGGTGGCGATTGCCCATGGCTATCACTTCATTTTTTATTCTTTCAGTAACATCTGAATAAAGGGAAGGCTGATCACACATTGTGATTTTTGGAGTTCCCACATCTCGTGTATCTCTCTCTTTCTTGCTCTTGCTCCTTTCACCATAGCTCTTACTTCCACTTTGGACTCACTCCCTTCACCATATCCTACCGCGTGTATACCTATTCTATATAGCCTTTGGTCCCTATTGCTCCTTTTTGCAAGGTTATGGCACCATTGATAGCTTCTTTCTATTGTTAATTAGTTGGCCTAGAGGCTTGGGTTGCCTATTTCTAACTTGACTTTTTTGGAGTGATCCATTCGAGGCCTCTCCACTCCCATTGGTCTATGGTGGCCTCCTATTGGATTGGGTTTGCATTTGGAGAGGGGTTCTGACTCCTTGGCTAGCATGCATTATCGATGGACTTAATTGGGAGTGGCACTCCTCTTGCTACCCTTAGATCCATTCCATTGTCTTTGGACTTCCATTACATGATACATCCAGGATCTGCGAGAGGGTGTTAGCATTCTTGTGTCTCATGTATGGTCATGTTCTACTCGTGATGAAACCAGGCTTCCTTTTCGGAATGGGTGGTGACAACCTGATTTAAGAGTTAATTACAACAATAAATAAATGCACATAAAATGAAATACACACTTTACCATAACATTCTTGGATAGTACACATCCTGTTGGCCCCAAAATTGGCGCCCCTTGCGGTATTTCTTTAGCTTTCATTCAATTGGAAGGAATACAACTTGAGATTCTTCAATCTCCTCCTGCTAACCAATTGCTCTTGCTGTCATAAATGACCAACAAGCCTTTTGGGTCATTTGCCCCTTGATTCACCGAGGACTCTTTCTTCAATTTGACCCTTGGCTAGCCAAATGCTGCTCCAAATCAATTCGGAACGGGCTAGCTCTTGAAATCCCTTGATAATCTTCAATTATCAGCTGTTGATTTCAGTCCCTTGAGCCTTCAATCTCTGGCACGGATCCCAAGGTGGCTGCTAAACCCTAATTTCTACTGCAAATTAGGGTTTATTGCAGAAATTACAGATTAGCCCACCAAAAATGGCCGAGATCTCCTCCGAATGGCCAAGAATTGCTGAGAATGGCTGAGCATAGGTTGAAGGAGATGAGAGAATGTTGTAGAGAGAGAAAATTCTGAGATTTGTCGCGAAGAACTGATCAAAATCAGCTGCTGCCCTGTTGTACCAGCCCCAAATGGATGCATCAATAACAATAGAAGCATCACAGACTATGATCTTTAGGAGAAAGTGCATCAGCAGCAATTGCCAGCTTCCCAAGGTCAAGAATATGCAATCTCCATCACCAAAATGGTCTCCAATGGCTAGGAAATGGCCCCAAAAGCTAGCAGCATCAGTCCAACACCTCTTCCCAATAGCTCCAAAATATAAAAACGAGATTTCCCTCTCCCTTCAGCCCTATTTAGCCTTTCCCCCACTTGCTTGGGAAAGTTTTGCCAAGTGGCAACTTTCTTAATCCATTTTCAGCAATTTCTAGCCATTTAATTAATCTTCAGAATTAATTAATTCTGCAAATTAATTCAGCCCTTAATCCATGCCCAGAAAATTGACATTGCCCATCCAAAAATTAATTGGCTAGGCCATTTGCAACCCAAATTGGTCCCATGTATTAATTGATCCTTCGACAAGTATTAATCCATTAATTAATGCCTAGTCCCTAGTGTCACCACTGACACTTAATGGCTAATTAATGGTCCTAGGGACAAACTGACACCAAAATTCACCTAGAATCTAATAAGTGTAACTCGTTACAACTTTTGCCTTTGACACCCATCTTTTTCACAGGGTCCTTCAGTTTTCAACTGTGAAAAAGTAGCTTGCACCTCACATGTGCATCTTTTAATTGCACATTTGATTAATCCTTTAATCAAATGTCAATTAAACATAAGCAAAGCATCAAATTTTCACGTCCTTGTGACACGTGAGCCTTAGTCTGAGTCAGACAAGGACATTTGATTTGACATTGTATTTGTCTATTATTTTATTTATCCTAGATACTTTAGGTGGAAGGTACAATAGTACATTTCCTTTTTGGTGTGGTGATCATTTTGTCATTTGGATAGGCTGGCTAGGGCGCCCATAATTTGGGCATGGCCAACTTGTATACCAATTGTGGCCCGCCTATTTGCATGATGATTTGTGCCATTGGGGAAGCCAAATCCTCAACCCACACTCAAACCACTAGGCTCCGACCACATTCAATTGGCCTATTTAATCTATCCCCTCACACTCAAACCACTAGGCTCTGGTCACATTCAGTTTGCCTATTTATAGGCAGTCTATCCCTCACTCCATTGATCTATCATCCACTATTCATTCAGCTAGCCCTCCTCGTTCTTTTGTTCCATCCTCCTATCTCCACTTGGCCCCCACACTGATGCTTTGAGTTGTGCGTTGGGATTGACTATTGTACCCTTGTACCATTCAGTCTTTTTTCGATTTGTTTCTTCTCTCTCTAGCTTGTCTTTCACTCTCCTTATTTGCTTTGTGTTCACTTTCATTTCAGCTGCGCACTGTTAAACTAGGATCATAGAGGCTGTGGATATCTTCTGTTGAGTTGTCAAAGTGAATGGGACTTGGCTCTTTTTTTGAGTTTGTTTGTTTTGAATTGGCTTTGTAGTTCATGAAAAAGTGAGACCTAATTATACACAACTACAATCAAGTGTATTGGTGTAGAGCTATAGGAGTAAAGGGTAGTAGATGTGGTGTGGTAGCTGCTCATGATGCTGAGTGAGCAATGTACCCATGAATGCTCCTCGTAATGAGGTACAAAGGAATCATGCTACACAATGCACACGTTTTCGCCTTGGAGAAACGCTTTCTCTCATAAGTTTTCATCACATGATGCAAATGCAAGAGTAATGCATAAAGGGACATGCTCATGCAACAAGTTGCCACTTGGATAGTGCCCTCATGGCGGAATTGTTTCCTTGTCCAAGCGCCCTTTTACACTGATGAAATTGAATGTTGTAATGGAAATGCAATGCAAAGGGAGATAAAATAGTAAAGGGATGCCAATGTCTAGAGCAAGAAGACAACGCTGAAACTTGCATGTATTGTTGGGTAAGCAACTCCCTCTCAAACCGTGGATGTTGATGTTGAAGCAGGAGGAGGAGTTGATGTTGGCTCGTGGTGTTGAGAACCTAAGGAAGAAGTCGATATAGAAGCACCTCACTTGGAAGGAGGAGGAGTTGATGTTGGCTTGTGGTGCTGAGAACTTGAGGAAGAAGCCGATATAGAAGCACCTCACTTGGAAGAGTTGTGTTGCAGAAGTAGCTGCTGTGGTAGGATCAAGTGATCCTTGAAGCTTGGCCTTGTGAGGGTAAGCCTCCATACTGGTTGAAGAAACAAGGGTTCAACCAAGAGAGATCATGGAGTTACCATGGAATGGCTAATGAGCTGAGTGTCTAGCCCTGTCAAGGTTGACCCATATCTACAATATTAGTCCTTAACTGAAATACAAAACTTGGCAAGCACTTGGATGAAAGAAAATCAATGCATGTTGATCCCTCATTTTACCCTAGGCTCTACATGCTGCATCATAATTGGTTGTTCACTAAGTACATTGGACCCCAAACCAGCAGTGGTTTTGGCTTCTTCCCCCTTTGATCACCCTTAATTTTCAGCATTTTCAGTTTGCTGCCTATTAGGGAAGTCCTTAGCAATATACCCCTCCCATTCACAAACAAAACATTTGTTTGCAGCAATTAATTCCCTTTGTTGGGTAGCATTTTTTTCATGTTCCCTTCGCTATTTTTGCCTCTTTGCAGCCTTAACTTTAGACTTTCCCCTCTTCTCAGCCTTGGACTTCTTGTTTTTGGGCTTCTCATCATCCCCTTTAAAGCTAGAAGACTCATCATGTAACAAAGCATTTGCTATACACACAGTTTCAATCAGCTGAGACATGCTTTTCAAGATAGCTGAGAGACCCTAATTCTAGTAGTAATTTGGTCTAAATTTAGCAAAACAGTGCCGAATATATAGCCTTGGACTTCTTGTTTTTGGGCTTCTCATCATCCCCTTTAAAGCTAGAAGACTCATCATGTAACAAAGCATTTGCTATACACACAGTTTCAATCAGCTGAGACATGCTTTTCAAGATAGCTGAGAGACCCTAATTCTAGTAGTAATTTGGTCTAAATTTAGCAAAACAGTGCCGAATATATTTAGATTTGCTGAGATGAGGAAGAAGAACACTAGAGGAGAGAGAGAGAACTTCAATCTCATGCCAAGTAAGTGCTGTAACAGCAATCGCCTGCTGGTTTAAAGTGAGAAAATGAGGTCACTTGCTGGTTTTTAGGTTTTTGGCAATGGAACCATGAAACCAGCCTTCCTTTTCAGATAGAGTGGTAGATGACTTGATTTAACACTAATTACAATAAGCAAATAATTCATGAATCTGAAATAAAACTTTACCGAAATAATGTTGGACAACCAACATCCGATTAGCCCTAAAACTGGCACCCCTTGCGGCATTTCTTTAACTTGTATTGCTTTGAACTTGTAGTAAATTGAGATGTAGGTTGATCTATCTTCAAATTCCCATACTTTGGGTTGTGACCAATGACAACAACATCGAGATCCAATTTGCCCCTTGATTTTGGCATAGTTTGGGCACAAATTGAATTGAGAACACTTGTATGCAGGTCAAATCAAGTATGCATGTGCAATCCCTTGCAAATCTGCTGCAGTTTCTTCAATTGCAATTGCTACTCTAATCACTGGGTCTCTAGTTAATGGGCATGTTTCCTGAGGTGGCTGAGAAACCCTAATCTCTGCAGAAAATTACGGATTTGATAGCAAATGCATTGTTGTCTACCTCTAATCTGTTGGGCAAGATTGAGAATAGCTGAGAATTTATTGGAGAGGGAGAGAATATGCTAACGAGAGAGAAAATTGATTGTTTAATTGCTTAGAGAGGGTCGAAATTGTTCTTGCCTACAATAAATCTGCAATTAACGCAGTTACCAGTTGCTTATGAAACTAGCCTTCCTCCTCGGATAGGGTGGTAAATAACCTGATTAAGTACTAAGTACAACAAACATAAAATCCATGTAAACTAAAAATGCTCACTTTACCATTTTAATCTTGGACATTGGACACCTTGTTGGCCCCAAAATTGGCGCCCCTTGCGGTATTTCATTATCTTATATTGCAAATGGAATGAGTACAACTGAGATCCTATGAATCCTTTGCTAATCTGGGTGCTTCTTGCTCTCAAAACTGACTAGCAAGCCTTCAAACCAAATTGCCCCTTGGTTTGCTTGGAGATTGGCTTTCACCCTGCTTCTTGAAAGACAAATTCGGCTCCAAATCTGATATTGGTTCCTCAATTTCAGCTATCGGAATTCAAGTCCTAGGTCCTCAATTCGAAGCACACATCCTTAATTGGTTGTCAAAACCCTAATTTTTGCAAAAATTTCGGGTTTACAGCAGAAATTCTCCTACTTTTTACCAAATATGGCTGAGATTTGCTTCAAATGGTTGAGAAATGTTGGGATCTTTTGAAAAATTATTGGAGAAGGTGAGAGAAAGCTAAGATGAGAAAGAAATTTGATTTTCTTTGCTAGAAAATCCTAATATTTGTGTGTTGCTTGCTCAAGTTTGCATTTAATGTAGTCACCTACTGCCAGGCACATCCAAAATGCTATCACTTGATTAGCAATGCTGTTGCCAACTTTTGGAAGGGTGTCTCCTTGCTGTCCCCTGCCTGTTGGGGCCCCCAGATGGCTATCTTCTGTAGCAAATTGATGTTCTCTGATCAGAAAATGGACTAGCAATTCCCCCTCTCTCTCTCTCCTAGGCTGTAAACTAATTGCATGGCTGAGACCCAGCCCCCAAAAACGTTTTCTCAATTTGCATGGGCAGTTTTGCCAAGTGACAATTTTTTGAATCCATTTTTCAGCATTATCCAACCATTTAATTAAATTTTAAAATTAAATCGTCTTGAAAATTAATTTCAGCCCTTTTGACCCTACCCAAAATTAAATGTGTCCATCCATAATTAAAATGGCTAGCCATTTGCACCCTGAAGTGGTCCCCAATCTCTGTTGACCCTTAGAGTGGCATTAATTAGTTATTAATGGTAGTTCCTAGTATCAGCACTGACACTTATCGGCCAAATAACTGTCCTAGGGTCAAAATTGACACCAATTGATTCCCAAAGCCCAATTGCATAACTTATCACAACTTTTGCCTTTGACAACCATTGCATCCTTGGGGTCCTTGGCTTCTTACCATGAAATAACTGGCATGTGTATCACATGTGCTAAACAACCTTGCACATTTGACGAATAACTGAATCAAATGTTATTGACAAGATTAAATCATCTTAAAATTTTAGGTCTCCGTGACACCTATCAACTCTAGTAGTAAATAATATTACATCTAGGTAATGCCATTTGATGAATGTTTAAAAGTTGAGGGGTTTACTTTTCATCAATGACTGCTCAAGTTATTTGGTAATTTCTCTTTTGCAGGATGTGGATTGATTACAATGCCACAGTTGGGTGTTTTATTGTAAACTCAACTAGACAATGTAATTAGAGATTTAGTCAAATCTACATGATCTTCGAAGGAACTGAATTCAAATGCTTCAGAATGTTTCATTGAAACTATCAATGCTAAGTTCACTCAGTTTGGATGTGCGTTTTGAATTATAAGATGGCATTCCAGTTTTGTTCATATATTCTAGTTTTAGGATGGGAACAAACTAACAAATAGAGTCCATGATGAGGGGTTGAGTCAAGAGGTAGAGCTCATGCGTAGATTTCACGTAAAGCTTAGTTGGTCAGTAAAGCTATGAACTTAGCCTTGTCGATACAAGGTTTTGTTTTACAGGAATGCTCTACAAGAATAAGGAATTCTAGCTATACATTAGCGTGAGCTGTGTCAACTGTTATTAAAATAATTGTTGTTCAAAGTCTATTTGCTTAATTTTATGTGTTGTCAACTTCACAATTCTTCATAGAGGACACAACCCAATTTAATAATCTGAATGATAACTGCCAATATTAAAATATTGTTTCTGCTTATATATACATATTTGTATGCTGTGTGGTTAGGCATGAAGCAGGTGCCAATTTCAGAGATGCAAAGTCGTGCCAACAATGACCAGAGCAGTGGATTGTGCAACCAGGTATGTGAGTGCTCTATGAGCGAATAATTGGTTGTTGTCCATGATAAGTCAATACTTTTTTTCCAAATACACCCTTCAAACCATCATGCAATGCATAAGGTGGTGTTGTGCTGTAATTCCAGTTTTCTCCAGAAAATTTCTCTTGCAGAAATCCAAACATCAGCTGGCTTGATTAGTAGGAGAGATTTTCTATGTGACTTCAAGCAAATTAATCTTGTGGGAAAATGCGAATGTTTATACAGACTAATTGGAATGGGAGTTCTTCCACAAACAATGGTACTCAACCGCATGAAGATTGTAGCACACCTGCTTTCCTTGGGAACAATTTTGTTGGAACTATGCCCAAAGAAATGATCGCTTTGCCTTTGTCAACCACTAATGAGCAACTTCCATCTCTTGCGACTCTACGAGCTCAACTGTTTGCAACAGGAACATCACGGATACCCAAGCTTGCCAGCTCAATGCCCTTGTATAGCTCAAATATGGCATGTCCTGTGCTTGGTGTGCAAGCGAGGGCTCAAACAAGGTGCTGTATGTGACTTGATTATTTTAACAGATGTAGATGGAATGGTTCTGACACTTTTTCAGCTTCTTTTTCAACTCTGACAGGATGCTTACATCTGACCCTCAAAGAAAGCATAGCAGTGCACAGCTCACCATATTCTATAATGGCAGTGTCAATGTTTACAATGACATTCCTGCAGAGAAGGTGTTAACCCCTAATATGGTCTCCTTTTAGTTTAAAAGAATTTTCTTACATTATGGGCTTGCTTTGGGAAATGCTATTTCTGTGTTAAAACAGGTTTTCAGTCAATACTTTCTGGTTTTCCAAATTGAGTGAGGGAGCAATGTAGGTAGAAAAATAGACTTCTCTGTTAAGCTTCTTTGCTTATCTTGTATTGAATCTGGGCGCATGAAAACGAATTGACAATCTGAGGATGTATCAACACTGCAGAAAATGATGGGATGCATTCCTTGATAGTCTGCAGGTAATCTGAATGCATTATCGAGGGCCAAGTTGAATTGTGGTAAGGCCAAGGCAACCTTGCTGAGGAAGGATTGGACATGGAACCTGAATGCCAAACCAATTGATTCCTAAGAACGCTTCAACTGACCACGTCTCCAAAGAAAGAAAAAGTTAATAGGAACTTGGCCTAAATAAGGAGAATGTTGGCTTGGAGAAGAATACCTGGCATGAACGATATCAGAAATCACACTTACCAAATCGAAGTGTCATGGGTCATGTCTTTGAGTGGGGTTTAAGCCCTTAATCTTATTTCTTGGTTTGCATTTTGGAAGCGAGCATCTGAACAGAGATTTCCAGATTCACTACCCCTTTCACAATTTATCACATGCAACAGGTTCCCAAGCTGCCATGTATGCATTGCACCTTGTGACTCGCCTTGGTAAGTATCCTTTGCCATGCATCCCTTCCACCTTGTAACCCTTTGCCTTGGTAAGTATCCTTCACGAGCATGCAGAAGCCACTGTGGGTTTAAGATGATGTTGCCTGGTTGTACCCTGCTGTCAGTATCACCTCGTCATAAAAGTAAATATTAATTTTGTTCCCATACCAGCAGCTCATATAGTTGCAGGAGTAAACTGTGGTGCCCGGTTTAAATTGTTTGAGAAATTCACTTTGTTTAGTTGCAATCTTTGAATGATATTGTGCTCAGCTTAGGATCGTGGATAATGAATGGAAGAAGTCAAGGTCATGCTGTCTTCTCTGGGTTTGTTGCACATTGTTTGTTTTCATGAGGTAGTTCAAGTTTATCTGTAACTGGTTAAAGGCACTCTTATTTCTGATCAGTTGAAGGTGCTAATTGATGTTGGTGCTTAGAGGCTTGTGTGTCTAAAACCTGGATGTAAACCTGCATCTGTCATTACCACAAAATTTCTCTTTCTGATTACAAGAGTTGCTTGCAGGCACAAACAATCATGCTGATGGCGAGTAGTGGTTGTCCTTTGCCATCATTTGATGCTGGAGCTGCACAAAGCAGGCCGGCCGCACAAGCAATGTCTGGTGGAGGAATCCTAAACATCCAAAATACTGCAGAGCAAGCTGTCCAGATCTCTCCATCTGTTAAACAACAGCCTGAATTTGCAAAATCTACCACTCCTTGTGTACCCTCAAGTCCACTTCCTACTGGTCAACCTGTGGTTCCCAGAGGTATAAAATGGATGAACGTGCTAATTATTGTGCTTGAAGCCCAAAGACTCATTTCTAAGTACTGAAGCTCTCCTTTGTACGCCCCCAGCTTTACCCCAGGCAAGGAAAGCTTCATTGGCTCGTTTTCTGGAGAAGCGCAAAGAAAGGTAGGTTGTAGCTGTACTGTGAAGACTTTGAATGTAGCTAGGATTAAAACTGTGCTACCATTTGATTTTGACTGGTTTCCCACTCATTCACCCTTGTGCACTTGCTTTTCTTGAGCAGGGTACAATCAAAGTCTCCATACGTTCTTATGAAAACAGAACAGTCAGGACTGCCAGGATTTTTAAGTTTGAATCATAACACCTCTGCTGTGCCATGCGATAAGTCCATGGACAAAAGGTTGATGCCTATTTCTTTTGGGATGGAAGAGATGCCTGATCCTGTATCTGTATGTGATAGCCTCAGTGCAACCGGAAGCTGATTTGATAAAAAACCTAAGAAAAACTGCAACTTGTCTCTATAGATCAAAGTACCCTATTCAGCAGGTTTGGTTTGTGTCGTACAACATGGTTCTCATGTTTCAGCCTCCCCATTCAACCGAAAACAGGACCCCAATTTTTCTCATGTATGAAATGCCAGTAACCGTGTAAAAGTTCTTCCTCGGAGGAAGAGAGAAACCAGTTTTGTGCTTTCACTTAATAACATGGGCGTGGTAAGTCCATGGGTCAGTTGGATATCAGTGGTCAATACAGTTGCTTAATCTCAGATCTTGATAATGTGCTGACGGAGCATTGCATCCAGTAATTTGTCATGACAATCTGGCATATGCTCTGTAGTCCTAAAATGCATAGGATTTAAAAGGGCAGGAAATATAAAATAGGTAGGCATTACTGGCAAGATGCTTGAGATCAGTCCTCAACAAATCCAGAGAGTAGGCTTTAGCATACTTTATAACTAACCAATCCAGTAGTCGCCAGCAGTGAACGAAGATAAAACCTTCATTCTTTTTGAGAGACGGTATACTAGACAAGTTGTGCTGCCATGGCAGCATGAAGCAGGTGTTATTTACAACAGCATGTCTGATTCAGCAAGCAGAATCTCATAAAGCATTCGGTGTAGGTTCCACCCTGAAAGCCGTTTGTTGTTTGGATCTAATTAAGATGTGCAGAAATGTCCTTATTTGTTAGACTCTGTCAGACATGCATGAGCATTGAGCATGTCCTTGCTTTCAGACACTGGCAGACATGCACAAGCTTGAAGCCATGTGCTATGTCCAAATTCTATTTATTCGTGCCTAGCAGCAACGGAATGTTTGTCCTATCTGGGGTGTTTGTAACAAATCAGGTTTTACTGGTCCCAGTCTGGTATATCCTGTAGGATTTTCCCCTCTTAGAGTGGGGTCATGCATAGACTTGCCAGACTTTTTTTAGAGTGGTGACATGCCTTTTTCCCTTTCTTCTTACTGAATTTATAGTTTGAAATGCAAGGTGTGTCTGTTTCCCCACGGACATCTACATCCATCTCTGTGGAAATAACTAACACTAGTGTTCCCTTACCTGCGTTGCTAGGTCAAATGCTTGTGAGTGTAACTCGCTAAATTCTATTAGTTAGAATGAACAATCCTTCCAAAGGTACCGCGTACTTTTTCTTGGTTGGTTGTTGACATCGAGATATTTGTCTACGAAACTATGGCATCCTCTCCCTAGATGTTTAGACAATGAACTGTCAGCAATTTATATGTTAAGACCATACTACATGTAGATTTATACTCTTTGGAAGTATAGCAATACTCTTTGGAAGTATAGCAAGTGAGATAAACTGCATGTGGCACCTTTGTTAAACCCTCCTCACTCTAGAATGGGATTACTCGACTTCCAAGACTTTAGAATAATCTAGTTATTACTTGTGTGTGCAATGACCCTTAGTAATATTTACACCGCCTCGAAAAAACCATAGTGTCAATAAATGTTTTGGAAGTATAGCAAGCAAGGTAAATTGCATGTGGCACCTTTGGTAAACCCTCATTGTAGAAGGGGATTAGTCAATTTCCCAAACTTTAGAATAATGTAGTTATTACTTGTGCGTGGCATGACGCTTTAGTAATGTTTACACTACCCCAAAAAAATGTAGTGTCAATGAAATAACCATGTTTTGTTAGTATATCACCAAATAAGAATTTGCATATATGCTCTCTATATTTTTCATTTTTCTTGATATTTTCTTCATTTTATGAGAGCATTCTCACAAACCTAGGAATCTTTGCATTCCAAAACACTCCTCTACCTTGACAATTGAATTAATACATGCAACTAATTCCATAGTTAAGAATATTGAAGAGGATCTAACATTCACCATATTTAGCATCACACACACACACACACACACACACACGTGTATACATGTGAAGATATGCTAGGATTTGCACAAAGACAACAAAATGTATGAACATGACAAACACAATAACTCCAACAAATTGAACAATGTAAAAACGGGGAAAAGGATTAGAAGTTGATGAAGAATGAATATTGAATAATGAATGAATAAAGAATATTATACATTATGATGCTTCAAGGAGTGGAGATGTTCAACAACTATCGACTCTCATGGGAGTGGGCTAATGGAGTGTTGTACTTTATATATTGATCTCAAGTGTAATGGTACCACCAAATTTGATGAAGATGCAATTGCTTAGAGCTAAGAGTGATGAAAAGTAGTAGACATGGGCCATTTGAGGTAGAAAGTGACTCAATACCTCGCCCAAAATGTTGTAAAATTGAAACATAGCTTCTTGAATATTTAAAAGACAAATTAGCTTGAGGTTTAGTGATGGAAACATAGTTATCCTTGACCAAACCACAGGGCCAGAAGGAGCCATCTAGCTATAGACAAGTAGAGTTGATGAGAATGATTGAAAATAGAGATTTGGAAGAAGTTGCGTGCTTGAGCATGTCTTCGTCAAGGAAAATCATGGCAAGGGGTAGAAATGGATTTTAGTATGGCAAGATTAGAATCCCTTACAAGAGTGGCTAGCCGAGCATGTGGTGAGAAGTATAAAGTGCCTAGTATGTCCCAAAAGGTGTTGATCGAGGGGGATGTCCATATGCCACATGTCTAGTGGTACATAATTGAGGTGGGTGGATAGTAGGAATAGGATCACTACATGTAGATGCTAGAGGAGGACCATCTCAACTAGTAGTAGGGGGAGTACTACTTGTGGGTGCAGTCTAGAAGACCTTGGGCCTTATTACAATATTCCTTATCTACATGACATGTGCATTGGTAGTGTGTGCAATATCTATTCATTTAAGACAAGTGCTACCAAATGGGGTTGTCTTTGTTTTTGTTTGAAGGAGTGTCACCCATTTTGGGACTTTGACATCCCTACTTGAGAGTTATTGCTACCTCCAAATTTCCCCTTTGAAGAAGAGGATACTAGAGCCCCCTTTGAAGTGGACAATAAAGGGGAGGTCTTTTGTGGGCTTGGTTATATAGCCTTGCATAATGCATGTTACATTCCTATAGTGTATGCGGAGTGCATAACAAGACTACATTTTTGTAGCTAGGCATTGCAAAGAATAGTCTTATTGCTTCAAGAAACAAACACATAACTTAGAGACAAAACCACAAAACAATGAAAAATTACCACCAAGCATTTACGACAACATTGTGAAAGAAAAAGACAGAATATTACTATAGAAAAGCATAGAAATGAAGCAGAAACATGATGCAAACTATCAAGACAAATTCTATTATCAAGATTCCATAATTTCCTACAATGAAATTAGCTAAGAGAATGAGAATGCTTCTTTAGGGCACACTTGATCAAGAACTACGCATAACCACTAATCTCATGAAGTTTAAAGTTCATCTACATCAAAGAGACTACATAGACTACTTAAGACCAAGGTAGATACCAAGGTAATACAAAAGACTAATATCATAGGTAAATATGCTATGTCAAGCCCTAGCTAACACTTGGAATAGCTCAACAGCTAGCTAAGCACAACAAGGACTCAAACCCTTAGTCGAAAGCCTTATCCAAACATATGGCCAAGTCTAATGAGACATAGTTTTACCTTACCTAAGACCTTGCGCCACATAAAGAAAACACGAATAGAGCCTCTCTAGTAGGATATTAATTACCATCTAATGCAATTGTATAACTCACTCAAAAGATATCCATTAAAACCAAAGGCATAGATATGTAATGATGAGATAAAGAAAAATCACTAACAATTTGTCCAAGCATTTCATGAGCTATGATGCTCATGCATAGCATGAGATTTTGAAAGTGAAACCTCATGAGGCAGATCATCTCCATGTGGCTTATGAATAACCAAAAGCACAACATCCATGTCATGTATCTTATCAAGAGTCAAATCCCTTATCTTTACTTGACTATTGATATCCATCAAAACCTCATCAATATTTGATTTATAACCGTCACAAGCATGCATTTCAGCACTATGGCACAATTGATTTACCACTTCGTAAATCAAAAGGCACCGCAAGCATTTTATGATATTCTTTTTGCAACCCATCCATCTTCTCCTTCAAAGAATCTTTCTCAATTCTAAAATTTCAAACATAAAGCTCTATTGCACGAGAGCATAAGGTCGACTAATCACCTATGCCATTCTATTAGCCATAGTAGTCCTTTGCTCTTGCATAAACTTCGCCAAAGAATTCTTCATGATAGTAATATATGACTACATAAAAATTGATCCATATCATGTAGCATTTATTTGTCTACTTGCAACAAAGGCTCAATCCTAGCATCCAATAATACCCTCTTGCTCTCTTAAATGTGCACTATCTTGATCTATCGACTAGATATTACTAGTCCACTTCTTGAAAAGACTAGAAGAAATCTTACATTTTTGCAGCATGGAACCATATTCATCCACTTGTCTTTTAAGAGCCTCAACTTCATTCTCACGAAGTTCTTTCATCTCGTGCATTTCCATAAGCATTACATCTTGCCTCTCTCTTTTTTTTTTTGGGAGCTGCTCTTGCAAAGTTTGTACCACATCCAACTTCGTAGCTCCATTAGTCTTCAAGTCAACAAATAATTTATGCAACCCATTTGCCCATGCACAAGCTCCATCCAAACTATGAGGCACATGAGAAGAAACTAATGGCTTTTTATATTCATGCATAGCAAACACATCATGCATAGTCTCTTCTTTCTTGAACATAGAAGAGTCTAACTTAACCTTTGAAAATATGAATTTCTTTTGCATCCTGAAAAAATGACAACATCCTCCTTTGCATCAAGTTTAGGATCTACATCCACAACCAATCCACAAAATCCATATGCATATAGAAGAACCCATTTCTACATGATGAGTATGATGAATACCATGACTCATATCCAAAGAAGCCAACTACTAAATGGGTATCATCAACGCCATGATACATAACACATGTTGCTTGTTGACTATCCTCATGACCATAAATATTAATAGCAACACCATCAATGTGCTTAAGCTTAAGCCTTTTAGAACCATTATGCATAACACCTTTGGATCCATCCCATAGTGGACTTGTGACATTTGGGCATACATTCATTGAACGAGTACACAATGCTGCTAACATAGTGCAAATTTTGTTCTTTTACTACTTCTTGCGAATAGTTGGTGCATACACTTCTTGCATCAACCTATCAAGAAAGTACATGCCCAATCCAACATCGTATTGTTTTTTGCATGCTATAGTATCCCATCCGTGTAATGGAATTAGTCTTAACGAACAAGAAAAATCTCTCCATAAATCGTTTGATGTGCTATCTCTACAGCGGATACCTATAGGCATTCTAGACTCTACTTGCATGGCTTCCTTTGTGCATCACCAGTGCTTCATGTTATCATTGCATACCACGGAGAATACATTTGCAAGAAAGGGGGTAAGATCTAAATTTTCTCCAACTTTCCCCATCTTTTGGAGAATTTCAAGCTGCATGGATACATAAGCATTAGTTGCCCAATAATTCAAAGGAAATTCAACAAACTTAAGAAGTCCAATTTGCAATAACCAAGCACGAGTATTTGCATCCTTCGTAAACAAATGTAGTAGAGAATCTACAAATGGTATTGACAACTCACCATCTTCATTCAAAGCCACAGGAGTAGAATTGGGTGTTCGGCTCCTTGTATAGTGTGACATCAGGTGGGTTGTTGAGCTATGTACGGTCATCCTTGTCATCATCATGAGCATGCTGCCATAGCCTTTTGACTAGCAACTTCTAAGATTTGCACACCCTAGTTCTAGCCATGGTGAATGTCAATGAACATGGTTGAAATTCAATAGCTTTGCACACCCTAGTTTCAAAGGGAGAAGAAAATGAAAGTGTCAAATTTTGTGAAACTCTACTTGGCATCCCCTTTTTTCCTTTGACCATCCTTCCCATGAAACAATGAGTAAAGTCACAAAGAAACTCACTCTTCTCACTCTAGTGATGACTTTCTATCCTTGAAATTTCATAAGGACTCACATGCATGAGATGTCTCCATTTGAACTGAAAGTTAGCAATAATTTCTTGTTCTTCCTCTCATGAACCTTTTCAAATACACACTTTTTCTCAAGAGTCTTATCAATAAGTAGATTTTGGTTGGATATTAAAAATCCCATAAAAATCCGCACCATCAATGTCATGAAAACCTTAAGAAAATCCCTAAAATAGTATTGATATTCATACTAAAGTGTCTACTCTACAGTGCCAATCTTCTCCTTTGATCCCTTGATAAATCTACTAGCATTACCGCATCAAGCACAAAATTAGGCATTTGATCATAATAAGAGTCAAATTGGTGTACTTGTACTCCAAACAATTCACCATCGAGAAGTTGTGAAGTGAGCCGCCCTAAAGTGGAAGTATGGAGTGGAAGCAACAACTATGGTGGAAGGAGCAATAGCAAGAGAGAGAGACACACAATTGGAAACTCCAACAATCAACAATGTATGAAAAACCTTCCCTTTATTCAAAGGTCATTGAAAGAATAAAGAATGAAGTGACAATGATGGGCACTCACCACAAGCAATGTACATGTCTGCGGATATGTGGGTATTGTCAGTGTAACTAAGACATGGGTGACTAGGCATAGACGCTTGTACACTCAATAGCCTTCCACTTAAAGATGAATGTGCTCCTAATGAGGAGAGAACACGAAAACAAAAGTGACAAAAAACAACACCTCTAGCAAAGGTGAAGACATAGCCAGAGGTAGACTTCCTATTGTTTGCATATATTTCATAATCAAAGTTAGTGTATCCCAATATTCCTGTATCTTGGCCACCACCATAACATATGCACATAGTTGATGTGCCCTTCGTATACCTCATGATACCCTCGATGGCATCCCAATGCCGTTGGCCAAGTGTAGCCATATAGTGTGCCACAACTTCCACTACAAATGCTATGTCAGGATGAGTGGCTATTATGGCATACATCAAACTGCCCACTACAAATGCATAAAAGGGATCTTGGCCAACTGAGTCTTTAGCTCATTAGGCTGTGGAAAATTAGCTTAACTAACCTTCATGTGGGAAGGTAAAGAGTAGCCAATAGGCTTAACATCCTATAGATGAAGCCGCTCAAGGACCTTCTCGTTGTACTCCTATGACAAGTAGAGGAGCCCCTTATAGCAATCGTGTGTAATGCACATCCCAAGAATATATGAGGCCTATCCCATGTCCTTCATCTCAAAGCTCTTCTTGAGCTGACCTTTCAAGGTATCCAACTCATCATGACCACCTAACAATCAACATATCATCCATGTAGAGGATTAAAATCATAAGGTTGCCAATACGAGCCTTCTTCATGTATGAACATAGATCCATATCACTGTGGCTCTTCCTCAATCTACAAACTAGGTGTTCGCTACCATGTTTTGCAAAGTCCTTAGGATGATCTATGTAAATCTCATCATTCAAGTCTCCATAAAGAAAAGTTGTCTTGACATCCATTTAATAAAGATCCAAGTCAAGCTGAGCAACCAAATCCAGTACTAAGTATATTGTAGAAATCTTTACAACAGAAGAAAAGACTTCATCAAAGTCCACACTATGTTCGTCCTTGAAACCCTTAGCAACCAATTTGGCCTTGTATCCCGACTTGGGACATCCAAGGGTATTATTCAGCTTGTATACCCACTCACATGGCAAAGCACGCTTGCCACTAGAGGCAACGGAACCACGTATGATTTTTCTATAGTGAGTTATACTCTGACTGCATGGCTCCCTCCCAAGAGTGACTATCACCTCTGTGCATGGCCTCATCATAAGTAAGAGACTTACCAACATCATTTTTTACCATAACATAATCCATAGAGAGCTTAAACTGTGCGAGCTGTCGTCTATCTCTAGTAGACCAAAACTGGCTGTGGGGCCTATAAATCATGTGGAGCATCACTGACCTAGGCCATTAGAGCATCAATTGATTCTAGGATTGGTGGCTATCTAGTTGGCTGCACATTACTATGAGGCTCCTCCTGAAATATCACCTTGCGTACCCGAACGGCATGCTCAGGCTTCTTTTGCATTTGTTCCTCATGGAAACCAACATCATGGCTGTGGATAACCTTCTGAGCCTTCGGATCCCATAGGTGATAGCCCATCTCACCTGCATACTCATAACCAAGAAAGATGCATTTCCCAAACTTAGGATCTAGCTTATTGCACTTGTCCTTGGGGACATGACAGAAAGCCTCACAACCAAAGACATGCAAATGAGCATATGAGGAAGGTTTTCCAGACCAGACCTCCTATACAATGTGATACTCAAGGGCAGTACATGGAGACCAATTTTTCAAGTGTACGGCAATAGTAATTGCCTCAGCCCAAAAGTGCTATGGTAAGCCTACTTGGCTAAGCATACTAGGAACTCGCTCTTGAATTATCTTATTCATGTGCTTAGCCATATCATTCTAGGGTGGGATGTATGGGGCAATTAGTTGATGCTTAATATCCCTCGCGTCACAAAACTGCTCGAAGAATTTAGAGACATACTCACCTCCATTATCTGACCTTAGGTATTTTAGCCTGGACCCAAATTGGTGGTTCTCAACCAAAGCAATCTAATGGTGAAATGTGGCCAAGACTTTCGATTTTTACTTAATGGGATATTTTGAGACGTTAAATGTATGGTCATCAATGAAGGTAATGAAATACTTCGTGCCACCTAATGATTTATAGGCATGGGAGCACATACATCTGAATGAACAAAAGCCAAAGGCTCACCCATCCATGTCATACTAGACTTTTTATGCATATTATATGTTTGTCTACTATATAGACAATAATCACAAGATCAGAGCACTTATAATCAAGGGGTGGAAGATACTGCAAACGAGTAAGCATTTTCATTCCTTTCAAGGATATATGCCCAATGTAATGATGCCAAAGAGATACTTGTGAAACTACACTCACTGCCAACATATGGTCAATTGATCCAGAACAAGCAAGGGGTAGAGAGTATTGGACTTAGCACCACATGCGATGACAAGATTCCCATGGATAATCTTCCATGAGGACTCACCAAAAGAAGCTAGATAACTTGCATTCTCCAAAGTGCCAATAGAGATGAGGCTCTTCATGAGAGTTGATATGTGATGCACATCATGAAGAGTAAATATACAACCCAAAAAACACAGCTAGACACTAGCAAGATCAGGCTTGATACTCTTATTTTTTAGGGGTCTAACCTACATTTTTTGCACTAAAACTTGCCAAATTTGGGTCTTTCGATAGCTATGTTGGCGCCTTCCAACTTGTCAATATTAAAGATAGCACTATCAATCAAGCCACTAGCCATCATGAAGGCAAACAAGTGTACAAACAGTCCAAAGAGGCTACTATAGTTACTGCAAAAAAAACCCTAAAACCACTGCCAGATCAAGTTAAAAACAAAGAGTACTGATCAAGTAATGAATTATCCACAAACTCAATGCAAAGAACTATCAAATAAATGTGATTGCTTGCATAAATAATACAGTAAATTGCAATTATAGCATGCTGAAGATGATGAAAGGTGAGAAGGATTGAAGTTTGCTTGGAAGTGAGCTATGGCGGAGAGCAAGAGCAAGAAGAGAGAGAGACAAAAATGGGAACTCCAACAGTTACAATGTGTGTTTGGGCCTTCCTTTATTCAAACTGTCACTAAAAGAATAAAAAATAAAGTAACAGTGATGGACGCTTGCCACCTGCAGTGTGCAATGGTGGGTACTGTCAGTGTAGTAATAAACGGGCGGCTAGGCAGAGGCACCTTTACCCCCAACAACCTCCCACTTAAAGGCGAATCTTCCCCAATGAGGAGCAAAAAGAAAAAAGAAAAGACAGTACAATGTACACATGTACAATAGGATGAGGAAAAATGTCATCTCATCCAACGCCCATCAATCTCCTGAGGAAGGCAAAGTGCTCAGTAGTGAGGCTTTTCATGAGTAGATCTGCAAGATTTTTGTCAGTGGAGATCTCAACAAGGTCAATAGACTTGTCCTCCATGACCCCACGTATGAAGTGATACCTCACCTCAATGTGTTTTTTATTCGCATAGAAGATCGAATTCTTGGCTAGCTTAATAGCACTCATAGAATCCAAATGCAGCGTAGGTGTAGCATCAATCCTAAGGTCATGAACCAAACGGCCCAACCATATGGCCTCCTTGCAAGCCTTAGTGGCCACAACATACTCAGCCTCAGTGGTAGACAGAGCCATACACTTCTGAACCTTAGACATCCAAGAAACAGTACCTCCAGCATAGGTGAAGACCTAGCCGAAAGTGGACTTCCTACTATTTGCATGTCCTGCATAATCAGAGTCTGTGTAGCCCACAACTCTTGTATCCTAGCTGCCCTAGAAAATACACATATCTACTGTGCCCTTCAGGTATCTCATGATACCCTTCATGGCATCCCAATGCTTCTTGCCAGGTGTAGCCATATAGTGTGCCACAACACCAACTGCAAAGGCAATATCTGGACGAGTGTCTATCATGGCATACATCAAACTGTCCACGGCTGATGCATAAGGAATCTTGGAAATCTCGGCCCTTTTCTCATATGTTTGCGAATAATCGGCTTGTGAAAGCTTCACATAAGAAGGTAATGGACAGCCAATAGGCTTTACGTCCTCCATGCGAAAACGCTCAAGGACTTTATGAATGTACTCCCTCTGTGAGAGATAGAGTAGTCCCTAATGCCAATCACACTCAATGTGCATACCAAGAATGTGAGAGGCATCTCCCTAATCCTTCATCTCAAAGCTATTCCTCAACTAAGTTTTAAGACCATCTAGCTCATTATGATCTTTCCCTGGTATCAGCATATCATCCATATAAAGTACCAAAATAAGCAATGAGCCATCACAGGCTTTCTTCGTGTAAAGACACGGATTCATAGCACTCTTGCTGTAGCCCTGTGACTGCATAAAGGCATTAAACTTATGATACCACTCCCTAGCTGCTTGCTTTAAGACATAAAGACTTTTCTTCAACTTGCACACTAGGTGCTCCTTGCCAGGTTCTACAAAGCCCCTAGGCTACTCCATGTATATCTCATTATGCGAATTCCCATGCAAGATTGTAGTCTTGACATCCATCTGATACATGTCCAAGTCAAGCTGCATGGCTAAGGCCAAAACCAAGCGTAGGGTGGTCATCTTGACCACAGGAGAAAAGACTTCATCAAAGTCAATTCCATGCTCCTATTTAAAACCCTTACCGACAAGTCTTGCCTTATAAACCAGCTTGGGGTTTTCAGGGGTACTTTTCAGCTTATACACCCATTTGCATGGCAAAGCCTTCTTGCCTTGAGGCAATGCGACTAAATCCCAAGTCATATTCTTATGCAAGGAGTCCATCTCAGATTGCATAACACTCTCCTAGGAGGGCCTGTCACCCCTGCGCATAGCCTCATCATAGGTGAGAGGCTATCCTGCATCTATAACTAAGACATAATGTATGGAGGGTTCAAATCTATCAACGAATGTCTATCTCTAGTAGACCGTCTCACTGCAGGCTCTATTGCCTATCCAAAACCCTGGCCATGTGAACCAACTGCTACTACTGCAGGCTATCCAACTAACTGTGTAGGAGCATGTGGCTCCTCGTGGAATATAACCATGTGTATCTCTACCACCTTCTTAGGCTGCCTATGCATCTTGTCTTCATGGAAGACTACATCATGGCTGCGGATGACTTTCTGCACTTGCGGATCCCAAAGGTGGTAACCCATCTTACATGCATCTCCATAGCCAAGGAAAATGCATTTGACACTCTTAGGATCCAACTTAGTACACTTGTCTTTGGGAACATGGTAGAATGTCTCACATCCAAAGACACATAGATGTGCATAAAACGAAGGTTTCCTAGTCCATATCTCCTCTGCAACTTGGAAATCCAAACCACTAGAAGGTGACCTATTTATGACATGCACAACTATACTAACTACCTCAGTCCAAAAGCTATGTGGTAAGCCTCAATGGTTAAGCATACTGCATACATGCTCCTAGATGGTTCTATTCATCCGCTCAGCCAAACTATTCTGAGGTGGGTATAGGGGGCGGTCAACTGACGCTTAATACCCCTCTTCTCACATAGCTGCTCAAAAGCACGTGTCACATATTCTCCCCCATTGTCAAGGTCCTAAGGCATTTCAATCTATGCCCAGTTTGGTTCTCAACCAATGCAAGCTATCTCTGAAATACAACCAAGACATCTGACTTAAGCTTAATGGGGTAAGCCTAGACTTTACACGAAAAATTGTCAATTGGCATGGGCCCACAGATATCTGAATGTACCAATGATGCTAGAGGCTCACTCATGCATGTCTTACAAGACTTCTTATGCATATTCCTAGTATGTCTGCCATAAAGACAATGCTCACATGAATCAAAACATGCGTAGTCAAGGGGCGGTAAGTATTGCAAAACTAGAAAGCATTTTCATTTCCTTCAAGGACATATGGCCCAAATAGGCATGCCAAAGAGATACATGTGGGGTTGAACCCACTGACAAAACATGGTCAACAGAGGCCTCATCAACTACAAGAGGAGAGAGGCTACCAACTTTGGCACCTCTAGCAAGCACAAGTCTGTCACGGGTGATCTTCCAGACTAAATCCCCAAATGAAACATGAAACCTAGCATCACCAAGCTGCCTTGCAGACATAAGACTATGTGTAAGCACAGGTACATGACGCACATCCTGTAATAGAAAAGTACTGGAGCCCCGAGAGGAACACCAAGGAAAAGGGAATTCTCTTGCAAGAAAATCTATCTTGTAACATCAACAAGCTTGTTTATCATGTTTCATATGATCACAATAAAGAAAAGAACACCAGGCACAACAAATCTTCATGCAGCATCATGTAGATCTCCCACGGATTTGATAGAATCAACTATATTCTTCAATATCTTCACAAAATCCATCAATAGAACAAAGAAAGCAAAGGAATACATTATCTTTGAATGGAAATACATCACATAGTGTTCATCTTTAATATCTTCATAGTCTTCTCTCTCAATCTCTCATATACAATCACTCTGTTTGAGTAGAATTGGCTATCTCTGACTCTCTCTCTCTCACTCCATCAATAATACATCATATCCTCACTACAATATCTCAAAATCACTCTCAATAATCCTTCTTAGGCCGTGGATACCCCTCCCAAGAGGTATGTCTAATATGAAGAGTCACTAGAGCCACTATAGTGTCCTTTCATAGCTCACTACTGTCACTTCACTCTAGTCTTCACTTGAGTCTTCAACAGCTACTTATTTCACTTCTTTCAGCTCTTTTGCACTTGTATTCACATCTTTTCAAGGCTAGAAAACTTTCCCAAGCTACACTTCTCATCCATCAGAACACATACAGAAGCATACAGAATAGTCACAGAACAGTACTAGAAGAGCTACAAAACAGAACAGAACATAAGCTCTACAAAAGACCTACAGAAGGTTACATAAGGTCATCAAAACCACATAACTCATACTTAAACCATTCCAAACTGTCACAAACCATTCAATAAGCTTTCTCAAGATCTCAATCTTCATCAATCAATACTCAATCCCTCCTTACAGAAGACAATCAGAACAAAACAGAACAAAACATAAGGTATACAGAACCAATTAGAACCTATCAGAACATCACAGAACCACTAATAAACATCATGAACTTCCAAAACACAATCAATATCATCCAAAATACTCTCAAACCACTTCCAAACCAATCAATCATCTCATAAAATCAACCATTCAGCTCTCAAAAACAACAAAAATCAGCCAAAAAACAAGTCATTTCAACACTCAACATATCCCCACACTTAATAAGGAAGCATCCTCGCGACCCAAGAAAAAGGAATACAAGTGCTTTTAAAATCGCAACTTTAATCTTCAATTATCTTTTAAAAAAGAATCCATCCACCACGACCCCAACTTATAACCTGTATCTGATATAAAAATACAAAGAAAGGAAAACCCTTTACACATTAACATCTCTTATCAAACTAAAAATTACAACAAATTTGTAAAGGATATAAGAGTTTTCTTATTCTTCATCAGCATCAGCTTCAACTCTGCAACCACGAACCCAGCACCACAATTCTCCAAAATGTAGCTCGCACACGAAATCCAATCCAATAGAAAACCACCACGCTCGTTTGACATAAATGAACTCACAACACAAACACTAATACAACACAACCATCTGAATGATTCCTTCAAAAAGAGAGATTTGCATTAAAAAGCATCCACCATACATTGGAAAGGTATCAATGAAGATGATCCCTCTTGAAAGATTGATGTTGTCAGAAATGATCCATAGACAAGGATTCATCTACAAAGGTTTTGGGAGGATTTTGAAAAAACTGAAGACATCACATCCTTTCCAACAGGACCAGGTATCTACTAGGCAAACAAAGGGCATGAAAATACAAAATATCCAGCTGTTGGGAATCAATGCTTACGTTGACATTCATGCACAACTTTGGAATAGGATTGGAATCATTATGAGAGTGCCTATGCATATACACCAAGTACCAAGCAAAGTGAGCAGTTAATCTCATTAAAGGATCTGCAGACTGTGAATACAGCTAAGCAAAATGAACATAGTTCTGATAAGCTTGACTGGAAGCTGTCCATTCTCCTGGAATTATTGGTCAATTGATCTGAGGTCCTGTAAGGGAATCATCCGAACTCCATCCCCTTCTTCTGGAAATCTGATTATCAAACCCATCACAGTCACTAACCAACTGAGGTGGTTGAGATATAGAAGTGTTAGGAGAGGGTAATGGAATAAGGAAAAGTGGATGAAGGGAGGGATAGGAAAAATCATAAAAGGAAGAAAAGGTTAAAGAAGGAGTGGCAGAAATTTGGAGGGAATCACTAAGAAAGGGCGTTAACTGATAAATAGGAAATGTAGAGGGTACATGAATGGATGGAGAAGGACAGGGTGGAGAAGGGGAAAATACCTTATCCTCAATAAAGGAACAGTATGTAAAAATGGGAATTTGAGGGAAAGATGAAGGTTGGAAAAGAAGGGGTAAAATAGTGGTGGAATTAGATTGACAAAGGGAAATATATATAGCATAGCGGTGAGCCATTTGTTGGTAATAGAGGAGGGTAGGAACAGAAGGTCCTAAGAGAGATCGTCTATGATAGGCATCAAAGAAGGTAGCATCAAACGGATTATGTTTTGAAAGATAGACTAAGAGATCCATCCTCAGTTGATTAGTACTCTGGGTAGAGGTAGGAGTTGTGTTTTGTCTTTGATTTAGGACCACATAATCAATCATGGGATGCCACGAATTATCATGACAATCAGCCACTTTGGAGGAGTAACTCTAGAACATGTCAGCTATGTGCAACTCCAAATGGTTGACATCCAAAATAGCTTGTAATACCACATCCCCCACATACCATGCCATATCCACCTCATCGAGAATTAACAAGTCTCCTCGTAGATATATGTATGACATCAACATGGTATCTGGCGTGACAGAATCTTCAAATACCATTCTTACTACCTCTGTCAACAACTCAGCAGACCAAGCCCTACTCCATCCATCCTCTGGAAGAGGTAAATCCATCGTGGAAAGCTTCATGTAGAAGACCAACTTTTGTAAGTGGTAGTGGACAAAGAAAGAATGGTCTGGTGGAACATATTCTTGAAACTGCTCAAATGTAGACCATAACAAGTCCATTCTAGACTGCAATCTTTCCACTTTATCTTGAAATAGAGGGCACAAGGTAGCCTGTCTCTGAAGAGCAGCCAAGTCCTGGTGTGAAAGAGAAGGAATCAAGGGAACATTAGGGCTTGGAGGAACAGAGCGTGACTTTGCGAGTTGATCTTGCAACTGCTTGATTTGGGAGGCTTGGGATACCACTGTGTCATTAGCAATCGGTAAAGCTGAAAGTTTGTCATCTAAGAGAGCTTGGAACTCCTGCGCTTCTCTGGACATCCGCTCCTTCTCCTCTGAAAGGCTAGTAACCTGGGATTGAGCCTCTAGTAACTGGATCTTCAAAGAAGAGAGCTCATCGCTTTGGATGGCAACCAGTTGGGTTTGCTGTTCCATTTGCTTAAATAAATCTGCTAGGGTATCCTTAACAGATGCTAACTCACCAGTTGCCTTATGCAACTGGTCCTTAGATTGCATGAGTTCTTCATAAAAAGACGCGTACAGCTGTTGAACACAGGCTGTCACTAACAATTCAATGGAACTCTAAATATCTTTATAGAGGAAAGGAATTGCATCTCCTGAGACTAGACTGTTCAGGGAGGGAACTGATATGTCCAAGGATCCTTCTCGATGTGCTCGGAACAGGTTATTACAAGTGAGATACCCAGGGAGATCACTGCCAGAGGTAGCAGGGATGGGCACTGAAGGAAGTACGGAAGGAGCTTTATCCACTACCCACTTCAAGTGTTTGCGCTGGATGACCAGGGAAGGCAGAGAATCATCATCCTCTATGTCAATGGGTTCTGACTCATCGGAAGGTGGAGGAGGAGGAGGTACTGGATCTGATGGAGGAGGTGGAAGCACAGTCTTCTGTAAACCTGAATAGGTTAAGAAGGCAGACAAATATGATCCATATGTGACATTGGTAACATTACCCCTGGTCACTTTGACGAAATGTTGATCCATTTTAGTGAGGAGGTAAGTGCTCCAATCAATAGCAACTCCTTTCAGCACCATCCTGGAAGCTGTAAAAAGCTCTTTGGACAAGTACTGGGATGGCGTTTTGGCAGGCATAAACCTGTCCTGGAGAAACTGACAGATCATCTTCTATACGGGATCAGTGATCATAGAAAAGGAAACTCCTGAAGAGTTAATCACCTTCTTAACATCCAGCATTTTCCTTGTTTGCTTTTACAATAGCTTCAGAATCTCTTCATTAAAGAAAAGCTGACGAGTGGTAACAAAAGGTTCACCTTTGGAGGGAAGAGACAGAGCCTTCCCTAAGCCTCGAGGTATCGAAGTCATAGAAATGCCCTGGACTAGTCATGTCTTCTTGCTGTAAGAGGCCAGAAACTCATCACATAACGACGGATCCTCGGGAAGCAATGGAAAAGAAGTAGCCACAAAAGCAGCGAGTCCCGCCTTCATGAGCGGCTCAAAAGTAAGTAGGGAAGAGTAATCCCTACTAACTAGTGGGACGTACTGGATAGGGGGAGGAGCGTGAGAAGGCACCATTCAGATGGTTACACACACACCACAAATACAGACAATCAAGGAGAATGCCTGCAAAGCAACATTCAAAAATCCAAGGATAAGAGAACAACCAAAACAATAAAACGTGACTCGACCAACTAACCCCAAGCAAACCACAACCTAGAAAAAAAAAATTCGACATGACCTCGAGACATATGCGACCGAAAGCTTCATGTGATGCATCCAAACACCTAGAACCCCGTATCAGACAATAAAAGAAAAAACTGCATAGCGTACCCGTAACCGTAACAAAGACAGTAAACCAAATTAAAGTGCCTCTCTAGCACACGTAGCGCGTGCTAAGTGAACGGCGGGTTTATTTTAATTAAAAAATATGGTGTGTTTAGCGCGAATACGCGTGGAAACTGTGGGTGAATAAAGAGTTCATTTTAACAATTAATGTGTGATTAAGGGGGAAATGAAAATAAATAAAGCACATAAAATAAATACATGGAAGGGGTGTGGATGTAATGCCTAAATGCGCATGGGAGAGTCCTCCAAAAGAAGTGAATCTAGTAAAGGAAAAGTAAAGACCACTGACGAAACAATAAAGAGAACACCTTAGTGGATTTGGGGATTTTGAATGTAAGTTAAATTTGTTATTTTGGATGGGAGTGGGGTTATAGTTTAGGTGTGTTTGTTTTGGTTTTATAGTGTGGTTTCGTTTATTTGTTTGTTTTGTTTTTTAAGTTGTTATTATGTAGGGTTTGTTTTTGTTTTTGTTTTTTTTTGTTGTGTTTTTTTTTGTTAAAGAAGAATAATAATAAAAGCAAGAGATATAGCACATGAATATGTGATGAAAGGAGAAAATGAAAAGTCAGCCATGGAGGAAATATCCACAATTTAGGGTATGAAAATAAGATGGGGATTTGTATAGTTAATTGTTGTTTGTTGGTTTTTTTAAAAAAAATAGGGGTTCCATGTATGAAAATATTTTAAAGTGAAAAATGAATGTTAAAATAAAAAATGAATGGAAAAGGGTCAAGAGGGGTGAGGAAAATTGTGGAGAATTTTTTAGAATTTTTTAAAAGAATTTTTCACTTTTGGTAAATGAATTTTTTACATTTGTTGGTAATTTTTGGAGATAAATTAGGAAATATGTAATTTTCAAAAATTTGGGGTTGGAAATTTCTAGCTGAAAAATTTCCAAAAATTGGCAAAGAGCGAAGGGAAATTTAAGAATTTTTTTTGAATTTTATTGAGTAACAATTAATTTATAAATGAATTAAATCAGTTAAAGTAGGAAAATCAGCTTAGTCTGGTAAGGAAGGTCAAATGAAGTCAGCTAAGTCCTGTTAGTCTGTGTAAATCATGTAAGTTTGACTAAGTCAAGTCAGGTTAGTCAAATGGAACTCGGTTAGGCTAGGTGAAGTCAGATAAGTCAGTTAGGGCAAGTTAGTGGAGACTAACCTAAGGGGGGTTAATGGAACTAAGCTAGGGTTAGGGTTAGGGTTAGGGTGAGGGTTAGGGTTAGGGTTAGGGTGAGGGTTACTAACCTAACTAGGGTTAGTGGGGTGGGGGTTAGGTTAGGTTTACTAACCTAACTAGGGTTAGTGGTAATTAACATGAATGAAAAGAAAAAAAAAAGAAAAAAGAAAAAAAAAAAGAAACGAACCTGTAGGTAATGGGGAGGGGGAGGAGGAGGAGTAGGAGGAGGAGGAGTTCGTGGCCGGCGGGAGAGGTGGCAAGGAGGCAGGGCGGACGGTTGGAAGCCGGGAGCTCACGGCGGTGCGTACAGGGACGCGCTGGGCGACTTCGGCGGGACCAGGCGTGGGCGGCCTTTGCGGACCAGGCGGCGAGGGCCTCTGAGGACCAGGCGGCGACAGGGCGGTCGGAAGCGACTGGCGGACGGGCTGGCAGCCTGTTGCTGGCAAAGGCGACGGGCGGACCGGGTGGGCGGCCGGCTGGCGAAGGCGACGAGTGGACGGGCGGGTGGAGGCGACCCGGCGCGGCACTGGCGGGCGGCTATGACCCGGCACGGCGACTGGTATGGCGACTACGACCCGGCACGGCGACTGGTACGGCGGCTACGGTGGTGGGGCGGTCGGAAGCGACTGGCGGACGGGTTGGCGGCCTGTTCGCGAAGGCGACAGGCGGGCGGCCGACTGGCGAAGGCGACGGGCGGACATGCGGGCGGAGGCGACCCGGCACGGCGAGTGGTACGGCGGCTACGGTGGCAGGGCGGACGGCGACTGGTACGGCGGCTATGGTGGCGGGGCGGACGGCGGAGCAGGCAGCCGGGGGAGGGAGTATGAGGCAGGAGGGAGAGGAAGGAGGGGAAGGAGAGGGGAGGAAGGAGGAGAAGAAGAGGGGAGGAAGGAGGAGAGAAGGAATGGCGTGGAGGAAGAAGGGAGAAGAAGGAAGAGAAGAGGAAGGGAAGGAGAGGGGAAGAGGAGGAGGTGGAGAAGAACAGGGAGGGAAGAAGAAAAGAAAGAGGGAGGTGGAGTTGGAGGGAGGTGGGGGGTGGAGAGGAATGTAGGGAGGGTGGAGATGGAGGCACGAGCAGGAGCAGCGGGAGAGGGAAAGAGGGAAGGGGAGGCAGTTAGGAAGGACATGGTGGGGGGGGTAGAAATGGATATGGGCGGGGTCTATGGGCAAGGTGCCTAGGGGTTGGGAAGGGGGGTAGGGGAGGAAGATGGGCAGGGGCCCAAAGGGGGAAAATGGGCGGGGGGTCCCATAAAGGAGAGGCGTACCCCCCCCCCCCCGGTCCCGTGCGTGTGCGCGGGGCGGGGGTAAAAAAAAATTTACCGTGACGCGAGTGAAAGGGTGTCCGGATGTAGGAACGGAGCACGCGGACACGACCGGGGCGCGTTAAGATGCGTAAAATGGAAAAAGAGCATGTTCACGCGCGGGACGAAGTGCGTAAATACTCATAAAAATAAAGAAAAATTAATAACTCCCAATCCGGACGTCAAAACGAAATAGCGGAAAAACAAAAAGTGGACAGGACGATAGGGGGAAAACAATGAAAATGTGTGACGGAGGTTCCGGGGGGGGGTGTAAAGGGTGGTCACGCGCAAAAAACACAAAAAACGAACCAAAAAACGCAAGTAAAAATTAATATCGGAAGATCCGTGCATCGGAATGAGGTGCAAAAAAAAGGAAAACTGTGCAAAAAGACGTTCCTGACAATCCTATCACATCAAAACATAGTTCTGACTGAGATAAGACGCGTTCATGTGGAAAAAACCCAAAAAACAACCCCAAAATGGGATCGGAAATTAATAGTGGACGAACCGTTCGCCGAAATGACATGCAGTAAGAAGGAAAAATGTTCGCAGGAAGGAATGACATAGGGTTGGCATGTTAAACAGCAGTTCCGGTGGAAGTAAGAGGGGTTCACATGCAAAAAACAAAAGTCAAAGAGGGAGGAGAAAAAAGGAAAAAGGTGGGGAAGGCACAGGGGACACGGCTATCAAATCAAATTGGAATTCCGATGCAAACAGGGTAGGTTCACATGAAAAAATGTCAAAAAGACGGACGAAAAAGTCGTTAAAAAAACCAGAAAATTAATATTGGACAAACCGTGCATTGGAATGACTCGGAGTAAAAAGAAAAAATGTCAAGGGAAAAGTGGTTGTCATGACTATGACGTCAGATCACGGTTTCGAAGTAAGAAAAGCACGTTCATATGGAAAACCGGTGAATTTGTGCAAAATGCTTCAAAAATTAATAACTCAAAAACCGTACACCGGAATAGGGGTAGGTAAAAAGAAAAAATGGTAAATTCAAAGAGAGGAACAGGGCTATAAGGTTGGATTTGGACTTCGGTGAACGTAGGGTGCATTCACATGGTAGGACCTTAAAAGCAGGGAATGAAGGAAAATTGCAAGGGAACAGCCCCAAGGGTGGGTGGAACATAACCGGGTGGGTGGGAAGGGACCCCATCAGGGTAACAGCAAGGCATGGCATACATACATGAGCAGGTTAAGGCATATACAGAGGGGTAGGCAATGTAGACGCGCAGGGACGCGTCCCCACACTTAAGACCTCAATGGATAGGGTTAACCGAGCAACAGGGACCTAGGACCAGGCCACAGACCATCCACTAACGTCCCCACACTTAAAACATGACCGTCACGAAGAAACCAAAGTGGGAGGGTTAGAAAAACTTGGCCCATTTTGTAAAGAAGCAAGGTTGAGTGTCGATGGCACGTCCAGTGTTGTTGTCAGCTTCTGGAGGTACCAAGGCATCTTCACTGTACACGTCCTTCATAGCAGGGACTGCGCGGCAGCACCCAGGGAGGTAGCTGATGGAAGGAAGCGCATGAAATTTATCGATTACGAGGGATATTGCACTCCACTCACAATCACTCAAATGAAATGAAAGAACAGTCACTCACCCTAGGACTAATATCACTCGAGGAAGAATGATTGAAATCCATATCTCATACCCGGTTTAGAAATCAACAGGGGAATGGTGCAAAAGGAGTATGCCAGGGTGCACAGTTGATGGTGCATTAGTGCGTCCAACCCGTCTGGCATAAGTGCAAGAAGGAAGGCAAGGGAGCCTTACAGTGCAGAGTACAGAACAGGGTGATGTGTCTTGTGATGACGGCAAAGACCCATCCCGTGGGTGCATAGGGAAACGGGAACATACCTGACTCCAAGTGTCGTAACGTCCCTCAATCTCACCTCTCGGTAATTGATTAAAGAAACTCCAATCACACTCAACCCACCCTCTGTCTCATGCTCTGTTGATAGATACCGGAGGGCAGCCTTTTCCTGAAACCCGTTGATGTAATCCTCACGGTCACTTGTGCAAATATTATATGCCTTATGCGCATTTGATGGTGCAACGGTGCATCCCTCCCTGTGCCGGCATACGGTGCGAGAAGGAAGGCCAGGGAGCCTTATAGTGCAGTGCACAGAACAAATTGTGCTTTGTGCATTGAGAGGCCCATCCCGTGCGTGCAACACTTCATTCACACTTCTCACCTCTCATTTGATTTGAAGGGAAAAACTGGTCTCTCGCCCCACCCTCTGTCTCACTTGTTGTTGATAGTTACAGAGGGCAACCCATACTCACTTCCCCATCCGCTTAGGATGAAAGCTCACGTCACTCGATTGTTTGTCGATGAAGATTGCGTCATCAGTTTTGCTGAAGAGGCGTAACTAGGGAGGTAGCCATCAAATCGAACATTGTGTTAGATAGGAACATGTCGTCTCCTAGAGGACAGTTAGACGCTCTGCAGAGAGACCCAGGACACAGTGTACCAAGGGAGGTATCTTCGGAATTGGATCCTAGGGATATTAATCAATGAATCCACTTTTTGGACTGCTGAGTGTTGCCACCTTTTCCACAGCCAGCTTCCCGCCCAAGGGTGTTTATCACAGTTTCTCGGAACGAGGCCTGCTATGACAAAGAAGTTCTTCCTTTTCTCTCATAACAGTTTTGTTTTTCTTATTATTTTTTTGTCTTCTTTTTTTTCTTTTTTAAATATATTTTTTTCTGTTTTCCCCTATTCCCGAGGGTGTTTCCAGACGGCGTTGCAGTGAATCATCGTCCCCCAAACGCTCTTTGATAGCCACTCTCAAAGAAGGTATTTCCAGTTCAACAGGGAAATCAGCTTCTGTACCATACACCAGCTGGAAAGGTGTCTGTCCTGTTGCTGCTTTATGGGAGGTTCTATACGCCCAGAGGGCTTCTATAAGTCGACCATCCCAATCATGACGATGTGCGGCAATTGTTCTTGTCAGAATCGAGCAGAGGATGCAATTGGTGACTTCGACTTGGCCGTTGGCTCTAGGGTAATAAGGAGTAGACTTGCGATGGCGGATCTTATACAACTCTGTCAACTCTTCCATGACTTTATTAAGGAAATGAGTGCCTCTGTCACTTACCAGCTCTAAGGGACTGCCAAAACGGGTGATGATATTCTTGTACATGAATAGGGCCACGCTGTTACCATCGTCCCGCTTTAGGGCTTTAGCCTCACACCACTTTGTAACATAATCCGTACATACGAGGATGTATCTATTCTGTTTCCTTCTGGTAGGAGAATCGATTGGACCTACGAAGTCGATGCCCCACTTCTCAAACGGCTTCAAGGGAAGGATAGGTTACAGTGGCATGGCACTTGTCTTCGTGGGTTTCCACATTCTCTGACAAGCATCACATCTTTTACAGTAATCATAGGCATCCTTGTGGATGGTAGGCCACCAATAACCTGCTAGTAGAGCCTTCCTGGCTGTAGCTTCTCCTACAAAGTGGCCTCCACATGGCTCATCATGGCAAGCCTTGAGAACAATCCCAATCTCATTTCCTGCAACACATCTAGAGCACTTCATCTTTGCCTTTCTTGTACAATGCACCGCCTAGCAGGGTGTAGGGGGCTGATTCTAGCATAAGCTTCTTCCTCTCCCGACTAGAAATACCAGGAGGATACTGTTGGGTTGCCAGTAGATTGGCAATGTCTGCATACCAGGGAGTTACAGTTTCCACCAAGAATAGGGAAGCATCAGGGAGGTCAAGATCATCCTGCTCCTCGTCTGCAGTTTGTGGGATACGCGACAGATGATCAGCCAGAATATGGGAACGACCGGGCTTAGTAATCACCTCAAAGTCGAACTCCTGGAATAAAAGGAGCCATCTCATCATTCGTCCTTTCACATCTGCTTTGTTCATCAAGAAGGATAGGGCCTCATGATCCACATAAAATTTAAAGTGGGTGGATAGGAGGTAGTGGCGGAACTTCTCTAGGGCAAACACCATTGCCAAGCACTCCAGCTCTGTCACTATGTAGTTCGGTTCCCTATCAGTGACTTTCCGGCTTGCGTAATAGATCGGTTGATCCAGCTTCGAGGAACCCTTCTGGCAAAGGACAGCACCTAAGTCTTCAATTGATGCATCAGTGTGTACATGAAACTCTTTCGTCTAATCAGGAGGTTGCAGAATGGGTACCTCAATCAGACACTGCTTCAGAGTGTTGAAGGCTTTGTCATATTCTTCCGTCCAAGTAAACTCTGCCTCTTTCCTCAGAAGTTTGTGCAAGGAGGTTGCCTTTGTTGCAAAATGGGCTATGAACCTTCTGTAGTAACCCACATGGCCTAGGAATCCCCTCAACTGTTTGAGGTTGGTGGGTGCGGTCAGAGCTGCGATCTTTTCAATCTTTGCAGGGTCTGTTGATATCCCTTGTGCAGAGACAATGTGGCCCAACAGGACTCCAGAAGAGACCCCAAAGATGCATTTGTCGGGGTTGAGGAAAATCCCATACTCCCGGCATTGGTCAAAGCATTGTTCTAGGTGTTCCCAGTGTTCACGGATCAAACTATAGACACATGTGTCATCCAAATATACCTCAATAAATTCGTACAGATGATTTTGGAATGGGGCCATCATGACTCGTTGGAAAGTAGTAGGGGCATTGCAGAGCCCAAATGGCATCACTCGGTAAGCGTAGGTCCCCCATTCTGTAGTGAAGGTTGTTTTGGACTGGTCTTCTTCTGCGATTTGGACTTGGTTGTATCCGCTGAATCCATCCAGAAGGGAATAAAGCTCATGTCCTGCCACTGTGTCCAACAGTTGGTCTGTGAAAGGGATAGGAAAGTGATCCTTCTTCGTCTTGGAATTCAACTTGCGAAAATCCACACATATTCGCAATTTGCCATTCTTCTTGGGTACAACCACGATGGGTGAAACCCATTCACTATTTGCCACTGGATAGATGAACTCGGCTTCCAGAAGCTTCAGCAGCTCCGCTTTCACCAATGTGGAATAATTCGGGTTCATTCGCCTCTGTCGTTGCCGTACTGGCTTGGCATCAAGCTCCAAGTCAATATGATGTTGACATATTGTGGGATCAATCCCCTTTAGGTCTTTGTAAGACCATGCAAACACGTCCAAATTTTCTTTCAACAAGTTGTACAAGGTTGACAACTCCTCTTCTGGGAGGCTGCTACCCACCTTCAAGTGGCGTTCAGTGCCTTCTGCATCCACAAAAGTTAACTGCCTTTCACCTTCTACTTCACGGATGAAGGTCCCACGGACTGCTTTTGGATACAGATCCGACTCCTTCAAGGGAGTGGTGTCCTCTTCTGATGTCCCACTAGAACTAACTTCTTCTTTTGGTGGAGACTTAGGTTGCTCCTTAAAATGTTGAAATGGGATTAGAGCCGTTTCGGGTTTGGTTTCAAGAGTAATTACCTCTTGGCTGGAAGACTCATCTTCTCATGACACATCCAAGAATGTCACATAACAGGGACCTTCTGATGCCTGTTGGGTTTATGAGACTGGTGCTCGTTGGCACGGTGCATCATCATCATCTTTCTTTGGCAAGGATGGGTGAGGGCGGCATGAGCCACTGCTGAAAGACGGCTTGTTCTTCTTAACCCACGTCTTATAAGAATTTTGCATATAAGAAGATCCATTTACTAGACCAAATGATACCATCGCCATTCTGTCCCATAGCATGAGCTCGCCTGCTTCTGATGCTTCTGAAACTTCTTCTCCAAATGTATCCTCTACAGGTGGGATAGATTCTTCTAGCTCACTTTCATAACCTTCGTCCATATAATCTCCATCCACTTCTGTCTCTGTCTCTGTCTCTGCTTCTGTCTCTGTAGGAGCTCTGTAAGAGAAGAACAGGTTCTCTGTTTCCTCTCCTGCCGCTATCTCTGTCTCTGCTATGGCCATGTAACAGGGAGAGAAGTACATCCATGCTTCTATCTCACTGTCAGAAGTGATTTCAGAAGTCATTCCTGGTTCAGGCAAGAAGTATTCACCCATTGATAATGGCTTTGCATCTTTTGGAAGTCGGCTTACAGTATCCACTGTTAAGGAACGTGCCACTATTTTCTTGGGGAGGATCTGTTTGACAGCATCTTCGTCTGCTGATGTTCCATCTGTAGCCTCATTAGGGGAGTCAGAAGATAATTCCAAGGAGGTGGATCCATGTCCTTTTTCAGAACCATATAGTTTCAGCACCACTTTGTTGGGCCCTCTACCCAAAGTCAAGGTTCCTTTGAACCAATCCGTCCGTGCTTTGGCTTCAAAAAGCCATGGTCTGCCCAGTAACAGAGGGTAGGATGTACCATAAGAATTTGGCTTCACCACCAGATAGGTTAGCCAATAATCTTTTCCAGCCACTGAAGTCTTCACATATGGGAGAATGCCCAAAGGCTTGATTCTGCTCTGATCCACCAGTCTGATGAGCCATTGGGTGGGTCGCACACCTTGTAGGCCTAGATCCTTCATTGTCACATCCGTCATAATGTTCACTGATAAACCACCATCAATCAATGCATTTGCAATAAAGCAGCCTTCTATCCACACGCCAGTCTCTGGGGTACCCGGATCTAGGAAGGTGTTAGCTACGTCCACTTCTTTGACAGGCTCTGGAGCTTTATGGGACTTTATTGCTGTTGAGGGAGCAATCCTTAAACCAAGTCTTTTTGTCAGTATACTTTTGAACCTTTTCCGGCAACTGGGAGACAACATCAATAATTATCGAAATGTGAGATTTGGTTTAAAGGTATCTAAATCTCTGACCAGGTCGTATTCCTTAATAGGATCCACTGGCTTCTCTAACCGATTAGGGAATGGGGCAACACCCATTTTCATTTTCCCTCTTTCTTCCAACAGAGAAATTACAGGAACTTCTTCTTTCATTTGTGGCACTTCCTCTTCTTCTATCTCCTGGACCTCTGGTCCTGTCTCTATAACTGTCTCTATAACTCTCTGTGGCACTGTAGGGCTCTGTACGGCACTGTCAGGCTCTGTTCTATTCTGTTCTTCTGGTGGAAGATTGAACTTCACTGTTCTGGCAAGAGGGTTATTTTCTTTCTGGATAGATGGTTCCTTCTTATTTGCACGTGTTATGGCAGCAACTTCCAATTCCACTAAATTGGAGGTAGGCTCTTGAGCCTTGGCCGGACTATCAGTAGCACTGTTTTTCACTGGGGCTGGGCTTGGACAATCTTTTGCAGTGTGGCCTTCTCCTTTGCATCGATTGCATAAGGGCTTGTAATCCACTGACCTTCTAGGATTTGGACAATTTGGTGAGATGTGTCCCTTTTTTCCACATCTATAACACTGCACTTCTGATCTCTGACCACCGCCAGACTGTCTTCCTCTGTAACTTTGAGAAGGAAATCTTCTGGGTCCGAAATTAGGGCCAAACTCTCTGAGCTTGGGTCCAATATCCTGTGTTGTCATTTTGGATTCCAGCAAGTTAAATCTTACCTCTTCTTCCTTCCTTCTCCTATCATGCATCTCTTTCAGAGAGCAAATGTCCTCTGTATGGTTCTTCCGCAAATAGTAGGAATAGAAGGCTCCAGGAATGGTTGGTTTTCGTGTACATTCAGTGGCTAAATGGCCTACTTGATGACACTTACCACACCAAGTATTTGACCGTATCACATCTCTTCCTTCTCCTGCAACGTTGGATATGCTAGCGGTATTCACTTTCAGCGTCTGTAGCTGCTCTGTAATCACATCCATCAACTCCTTTTTGATGTTTGCAACTGAGTTGGATAAGTAATCCTTCAAGCTTTCTCCTCCGGACGTACTGGCATGAGGGTTTTGAGGAGTCTCTCTAATCACTGCATAAACAGGTTGGGCGGGTGCAGAGGGATCTCTGCTCTGATTCTGATTCTGAGCTCCTATTTGAACTGTTGGCTGTTGGCTCTAGTTGGTAGGGTTCCACTGTTACTGCTAATTTGGCATGGAGGAAATTGGTTGGGACCATTGTTGTTGTGGTTGAACCATCATTTGAGGCATTGATTGTGGCCACTGTGGATTTGGTGCACTGTACTGTGATACTGGGGGCATCTACTGGTAAGGGTAGGGGACAGTCCCTGGGACTGCATTTGGTGGGTACATCATTCCTAGCATCAGAGGAGGTAGGACTCCTCTTCCTGAATTCATCGCCAATCTAGCTTCCACTTCATCGTACAGTCTTGCACCTTCTGTTGCAGCTTGCAGTGTGGCTGGTCTTTGCAGCTCCACAAACTTACGAACTTCTGGTTGTAATCCTCTGAGAAACACCCCCTTCTGAATGCCATCATCTAGATTATGGTTAGTCCATCTCTTCAGGATGGATTCCATTCGTGAGACATAAGCTTCCACTCTTTCTCCAGAAGACTGACTTAGGTTCATAAATTCCTCTCGCATCCGCTCTTCAAAACCTTCACGCCTGAATTTAGTGAGCAAGGCCAACTTCAGGTCGTCCCATGTGCCAAAAGTTCCTACTGCTTGTCTCTCATACCACTGAAACGCCACGCCCTTGAAAGTGGCAGGGAATATTGCTAACCAATGCTCACGGGTTCTAGCATTGTTAGCCACACATGCTACTATAAACTTTGCTACATGAAGATCAGGGTCTTCATTGTACTCTCCCTTAAAAACTGACAAGACTACATTCGCTGGCCTGTCATCAATATTTCCAGGACGGATCTGGCTTGGAAGTGGACTCCAGCAGGAGGAGGAAGGGCTTAATGTGCCATTGGGACTTCTGTAAAGAGTTCAGCAAGGGCGTCAAAGGCAGCTTCTGCTGCGAGCTTGTTCTCGGCCTTGATTTTTGCTTTCTCTCTTCTCACGTACCTCTGGACTCGTTCTAACGCTTGCCTCTTTATTGCATCATTCATCAGTGGGTTGGTTCCACTATGTTGTTAGTGCTCCACAGAGGGTTAATAGAAGGCTTCAGTCTCTGGAGGACTCTCTTGCCAACATTTCTTCTACTTCTTTCTTTTCAATGTCCCTGAATTCTGCTTTCATTCCACTACACAGAGGAAGGTATTCGGTTCTGAAGGTGTCAAAATGCATACGTCTAAGCATTGTGGTGGTGCCATCATTATAGTAATGCTAACTTCTGATGGTCTCAACAGTGTATGTTGTGAAAAACACTCAGTCTACCAACTTCCAGTGGGTTGCTAATTGAACAAACAGAAGATTATCAGTATACCAAGCATCCCATGTATCTTGCTGTTGAGCATCCAGGAACAAATTCCAACTCTTTTCCTTCTTGTCTTTGTGAATCTCTACAGACCAAGACTCCTGAAGCTTCTTCACAATCTCCCACTTGATGTTGTCTGGAAACTTCTCAATGAATGCCAAATCTTCCATGGATGGTCATTCTCTCTGTTTCTACTCTTCAGTTTGTTCCCAAACAGTTTGCCACCAAGATGCAAGTTTCTGCTGCTTCAATAGGAAGAGGAAACTGTCCACCACATACAGCATGCATCATGATGGTGATGTGTTTCCGCCATTGTGGGATGAACTTCTTGTGGAAAGTGGCTTTGATTATGAGAAATTCCAACTCTTCAGTGCAAGAAGGAACTTTACAAACATCCATTGAATTCTTCTCTTCGTGGCAATGCCATTTCCTTCATTTTCAGCCTTTTCTGGTGCTTGTTGATGGCAAGTTTCCCCGGCTGCGCACCAAAAACATGGAGCCCCGAGAGGAACACCAAGGAAAAGGGAATTATCTTGCAAGAAAATCTATCTTGTAACATCAACAATCTTGTTTATCATATTTCATATGATCACAATAAAGAAAAGAACACCAGGCACAACAAATCTTCATGCAGCATCAGGTAGATCTCCCACGGATTTGATAGAATCAACCATATTCTTCAATATCTTCACAAAATCCATCAATAGAACAAAGAAAGCAAAGGAATACACCATCTTTGAATGGAAATACATCACATAGTATTCATCTTTAATATCTTCATAGTCTTCTCTCTCAATCTCTCATATACAATCACTCTGTTTGAGTAGAATTGGCTATCTCTGACTCTCTCTCTCTCACTCCATCAATAATACATCATATCCTCACTACAATCTCTCAAAATCACTCTCAATAATCCTTCTTAGGTCGTGGATACCCCTCCCAAGAGGTATGTCTAATATGAAGAGTCACCAGAGCCACTACAGTGTTCTTTCATAGCTCACTACTGTCACTTCACTCTAGTCTTCACTTAAGTCTTCAGCAGCTACTTCTTTCACTTCTTTCAGCTCTTTTGCACTTGTATTCACCTCTTTCCAAGGCTAGAAAACTTTCCCAAGCTACACTTCTCATCCATCAGAACACATACAGAAGCATACAGAACAGTCACAGAACAGTACCAGAACAGCTACAGTACAGAACAGAATAGAACAGAACAGAAGCTCTACAGAAGACCTACAGAAGGTTACAGAAGGTCATCAAACCCACATAACTCATACTTAAACCATTCCAAACTCTCACAAACCATTCAATAAGCTTTCTCAAGATCTCAATCTTCATCAATCAATACTCAATCCCTCCTTACAGAAGACAATCAGAACAAAATAGAACAAAACAGAAGGTATACAGAACCAATTGCATTTCTCCCACGAGACTTGTTGCGCAACTTACTACGCGACTTAGACTTAGACTTTTGCGAGTCTTTGCCATGGCCATTCCCACGGTCATTCTTGCCATTATCATCTCTACCTCTAACAATCAAAGCATGAACATACAAGAGGCATCCAAGTTCTTATGATTGATCTCTTCCTGCAGAAGAGCACTCTCTACATCTGGCAAGTTCAAAATAGTAGTAGGAGCACATAAGGCAGTGCACAATATATCCCATGACTCACTTAGAGTCCCAAGAAAAAACAATGGAGTAACCTCATCATTAAAGGTAATACCCTGCAAAGTTAAGTTCTTGAGAATAGCATGGAATTGACTCAAATGGGCAAACATTGTCATATTCTCCTTCATGCGCAGGTTTGTAAGGTGCTTTAGCCAATACATTTGACTTGCTGGACTTTTCTTGTTATAGAGGTTCTTAATTTTATCCCAAAGTTGCCAACCACTCTGTGCTTCCTCAGTCACATTGTAATGCACCTATTCAATGAGAGACAAGATGAGGGTGGACTTGCATAACTCATCAAGCTCATCCCATTCGTCATCAGTCAGAGTTTCAGACTACTCGCCATGCATCCTTAGTGGATTTATCTGTGATTTCTACACCAATGCCTGCCAAACTTGGCTCTTCCAATAGGCATAATTCGTACCATCAAGCTTAGTGATGTTGAAGATAGCATTGTTAGTGGAAGAAGATGCCATACTGCAGTCCAAAATGGTGTAAACAGTTCAAAACTGCTTGTTGTTTTCTACTGTAAACAACTAAAATACCACCAAATCCAAGGCAAAATGACCACGAACTAATAGCTAATGATGTTGCCCACCAAGTACCATCAAAAGTATATTAAATCAGGATGATTGAGCATGAAAATTCCACGTCGGTCCATGCATAACTACTTGCTGTAATAAATTACAACCAGGTACAATGAGAGTGAATTGTAGGCAAAATAAATGCACCAAGACAACCATTGAACTGTCAAAGCATAACCAGCATCAAGCGGGCATAAATTAGCATGTGATAGTCATATGAACATCAGAGCAAGCATCCAAGCACTAGCAAGACCTGACACAAGGAGGTGCATGCTCAGGGAGTGCAAAGCCCAAATCAGCCCAAGTACATGTATGCGGACCACGGCATATCAACCATGCAATATCCAAGTGAAGAAGATCCAAGTCTTAGAAAACTCTAAGCTCAATAGCATAAACCACTTGCTCAATGTCCATCAAGCATCCAAAGATGCTCCCACTAGCACAAAAGCCATATGGATCAAGCCAAGAAGCTCAAGAAAGGCATAGAATAGCATCAGTTATGAAAGATCCAAGACCAAGCATCAATAAGACATCATGAGCATATAGGCTATGTAGCCTCCAATTATAGCATCCATAGACATCAAGTGTATCCCAAATACAACTCTAGCAAGCCAAGAAATATCCCAAGTAAGTTCTGAGAATCCAAATGCAAGATAAGACAAGGCTCTAGTAGCAATCGGCTCCAAACAATGTAACTAGCATGTAGTAGTGGTATAAACTTGTGACCAATGTTGGAAGGATCACGAAGACTTGGCTGATTTACTGTCCTATCAGCCAGCCCTTCACTTTCAAGAGGCGGTGGGACTGCCACATGCTTGACTTTCTTATCCAGCATCTTGTATTTTGTCTCCACTTGCACTTCATCCTTGTTGAGTAAACCAATGTCTTCCTGCTCAACAAATTCTTGAATTGTTTGATGAAAATCCAATGTATATACTTCTATGGATTGATTTTCAGCCAGATTTTTTGTATGAGCTGCTGCATATATTTCAGGCAATGTGTCAGTAGTAATCAGTTTTTAAAAAAGCCAGAAATATATTCATTTTCAGCCGTCATGTCATAAGTTTTCAGCTCCCTTTTTACATGCCATAAGTATTTTCTTTCATCTTTAGTCATGGCTGGAAGAGACTTATAACAACCCATACTATTGGTTGTACATACATACAGATTTGCTAGAGACACAGTTTCTGTAGCATAAGGAGGTTCGATCTTTTTACATGACGCACTACCATAGCCTCCTTTTATAGCAGTGCAGCCCGAAAACCCTTGAATTCTATGGCACTAGGAGACATAGGATAATCATGCAGTCGATCTTTGTTTCGATGATGGTTAACACACACAATAAGAAATTGGATAGCTTGTTCATTATTCTTGCTTCGAATTTGAGCATAGGAAGAACCATCATCAAGAGCTTTTGTTTCCAAGTGGGCTTCAGAAATGTAAGGTTTCCCAAGAATGATAGGGTAACTACTAGAGTCTTGAATAAAAAAGTGAAAATTGTCTTTTATGTCTCCAATAGTTACCTGCACATTAGGACATGCAGCACATAACTCTCCAGAAGAGTTGTTTGCAGCTCTCATTCACCAACCTAGATCAACATCTATGGGCCATCTGCCACTTTCATAGAGACTCCTTGCCATGACGTTTATCTCCAAGCTATGGTCTAAGAGTGCAATACATGGTGCTTCTTTTTCTCCAATTTTGATGACTGTCTCCATTGTTGCTCTTGCCCAATGCGTATGGGATTAGTGACTGCTTGGAATGAACCAAGTCTCTTCCTCCTCATGCATGTGCTGTAGACAGCCTTTTTTTTTAGAGGTGGGCTACCCAACTGGTTTGGACCAGCCGACCATTACATTTTTAACTTTCAATTCTTTAATTTTTGCATTCATGCTTTCTTTATCTTCAACTTCAATTTTTGCAATTAATTTTTTAATTGTTTCAAGATGAATTCCTTATGAAGTCAGCTTCTTTTCATCTTGCACAAAAACTCGAAGAACTTGAAAAAAAGCATGCACTATTTCTTCAGTTTCATCACCAACATATTGTATTTTTTTTAAATTACATTAATAATTACATCATGGAATTCACGTTTGGCAATTCCAAGAATTTCACCTAAGGTGAATTCAATTTTGCTTCCCACAATTTGTTCTTCTAGGATTCATTTGAGATCCGTTGCAGATTCTATGTCAGATTTCAATTTGTAGCCTGGCTGCTTGCCTTTCTTCTTTCCTTTGGTCTTCTTTGTTTGTAGCGCATATTTCATCTCTTGATCTGGGGTTATATTTTTAGCAAGCTTTGGTTGTTCAGGTGTTTTTCTAGTTACCCATTTTGGAGGGCTAGAAGAGGAAGGTCCTGGTTCATCTTCTCTTCTTCTATTTTCCTCAATCAAGACTTCTTTATGATTGACGTCAGCCAAATGTGCAAAGACAGAAAAAGAATCTACCGGGTCTTTCCAACTAGTTATTCCTCGAATGCACTGATTGGCGTTAGCCAAATCTTCTTTGACCGCTTTACCATGTTTCATTTAATCTAGTGCCTGCATCCTTACTTTAGATTGCACATTAGCTTTACATACTTTCAAACTGGATTTAGTTGGCTCAATTTGCAGCCCATAGGTAGCTACATCAATTGTTGCATAGGCATTCTTTACAGCTAAATCTTCTAATCTTTTCTTCATCCCTCCACTGCCAAAATTTGGCTTTTCATCTTTTCAAAAGACGAGCTTCTGTGCTTCAACCTCACGGAAGGCAGAACACTCCCTCTTGTCATATTGTTGGCTGTCACACCAAATATAGCGCCTCTTAAAGCCTTCTCTCATGGGTCTTTGAGTTGATGAACGTTCTCGTTCTTCAACTTTGACATCTAGCTTCTCCACCTTGGAACTAATTTCTGTAAGATTCAAATGAAGGTCACGCATGCTCTTAATGAGTTCATCCATGACATCATTTTTAGAAGGAACAGAAGAAGAAAGAGTTGGTTGATTAGTCAAATGAATATGGGATTTTGAAGGTGGAACGAGATCCACCAATGGAGTTGTTGAAGTTGAAGTAGAGCCCAATCTTAGTCGCATCCACTCTCTTCGAGCGATCATGTTAATTGCATCAGTAACATCTATCCATGCAGTCTTGACTCCTGATTCGGAGATAGCATCTTCTAGGTGATCAAGAAGCTTCTCTTGCAGAATGGGATCTGTAGCCTTAAGGAATAATTCAATCTTTTGACCTTCCATACTTTGTTGGTCTTTAGCATCAAGTTGTTTAAATTTACTTTCAAACTCATGATATGAAGCGGTTGCAGCTAAACCTTTGTTGGATTTCTCAACCCAATCAGTGAAACTTTTCTTCATCATTAGGCTAGAGGAAGAATTCTTCGTGTAGGGCTTTTTTGAATGCAGCCCAATCTGCATCTTGTTGAAAAAGACTACGGATTCTTTCTTGAAGACCATGCTTGGCTAGTCTGGCAAAATAGCGACTCCATACATGTTGTGGTACACCAAAGAAGAGCATTTTTTCAACATAAGTGAATAAAAATAGAGACATTTTGACCATTAAATTGTTTTAATTACTGCCCAACTTCCTCTAGGGCCTTGATAGCTGTGGAATCAATCTTCTCTTTGTCTTGCCTTTATTGTTGTTGTTGTGACATTTGGATTTGTTGTTGCTGAGTCTGCTGCAATATGCGTACCAATTGTTGTAGAGTATCTCTTGAAGAATCCCCCATCTTGGAGTTCTCTTACACCGACCTTCACATCGGGTTCACCAATGTTGCAGCACGTAGGGTTGAAGGTCACCACAGGGGTTTGGCAAGAGAAGAATGTATAGGGGTTCAAGAGCTTAGACTCCGAAGATGGTAGAGATAAGAGAAGGGTTGAAGGTTTCAAGCCAAGTTCTTGAAGATAAGAGACAGCAAGGTGAATGTAGATTCAGGGAGAGGAGTAGAAGGAAGAGAAGGGATTTGAAGAAATTGAAGATGTAGAAAAATACTCCCAAAAAGAAATAGAAAATGAAGAAGAATACTTAACAGAGATGAAGTGTCAGTTTCTTTTAGCATTATGAGAAGATATAACTCTAATAGAAAAAAACGTGTATAAATAATACTTTCCTCTATGTTGCTTAGATTGCCAATCTGATGCTTCCATTGTCTTTGAAAGGGGGGTTAAATACTAGCGCACCTAGCTAGAATTTTGTCGGATCACTCCTTTTGTAGTATCTAAATTAACTTCCTATACGTCATCTTCTAACATCCTTGCTTATTTTCTCATAGTGCTTTCTTGCACTTTTTGAACTCGTTCATCACTATCTTGACTTTCTTGCATTGAAACATTGGTTACCTACTTCAAACCACAATCAAATCATCACTTTCCTATAGTAGTTTGACGATTTCATGTAGTAGGTTTGCATTTTCATGCAATATAGTTTTAGTTTCCTGTAGCAGGATTATGGTCTTTTGTAGTGGGTTTGCAATTTCCTTTAGTTGGATTGCAATTTCCTAACCCAGGAGTTGCATAATTAATATATTATATTTTACTAAAATATGTTCCACATCCAGTTTGAATATTGGGATAAGCTTGCAAGAATAACTCTTCATAATCACATATCTCAAGTGCTACATTTTTTGTCTGAGGAGTCACCAAAGGCCTAAATTTAGATTTTAAAAGAACTAGGTTAACCATAGAAAGCTTTACCTTTTTACCTCCATGAGGGATAATAACTTTGTATGCTCCCCAATCTTGCTTTAACTTAAACAGCTAGAACCATGGCCTTCCCAATAGCATATGATAAGAATCTCCCAACCTTTCCATCCGAAGTACTACAAAACTAACCTCAAATTTCAAACCCGCAACTCTTATAAGATGGTTCTTCAGAATTCCAAGAGATTGAAGCCTCCTTTGGTTTTCCATTTTTACTTGAAAGGGTGCAAGCATTAGTCCTTGTAACTTATAAGCAAGGTACAAATCTTTAGGAATTATATTTCTCCTAATCCTCCATCCAATAAGCCATCATCAAACTTGGTACCCAAGTATTCCACTTGGATAGTTGGCACTTTATAACCCACTACCTTTGATTGGGTAGGGATCACCTACTAATAATTTCGTATACTCTTGGTTTTTTGCATTCAGTCTTGATTTCTTCGTATCTTGCATCATCCTAGCCATTAATGCACAACTTTCTGTTTGCATCTATAGCATCACTTAGCTCATCCATTTCAATACAATAAAATAATGCTTTGTTTGTTCATTGTAGGTAAACTTCCTAGTAGGCGCACTATAGAGTGTGTTTTATCTTCGATTCTTTTTGAGTTTCTTACTCTCATTTCTATATGAATAAACATCAATTGTACTTATGGCACAGAAGCTCAAAATAGACGCATTTAACATATTATGTTTGCATATAATTTGAATGATTCCAATATGGCTTTTAAAGTGGAATCTAGACCATAATCTACTTTTAAAAAAGTCATTCTATTATTCTAAATGTGGCCAAAAAGATACTTGATTGGTTTCATGAACACACAAAAAAGGAAGGGGGGGGCATACATGTGTATGTATGCATTCTGTATTGTTGAGCCACCAAAACTCTCCTTTATATCATCCCATTTTTCTAGCATTTGTTGGCTCAACAATTGTATGTATTCATGAAGGCTTAGTTCTACATGAAACCAATTCACAATGGTTGAGAGACACCTTTCTCTTGGGAACCCATTGTGTCTTTTTAGTCTTCTCCTTCACTAAAGGCCATGAGGTGGCATATATGCTCTCAATGAGGAGGACAACAAATTCTCCTCCTTACCTTCATCTATCTTGCTAGATGTTGAACACAAAAATTCTGTGTAAACAATGCACTCCTCTATCTTCATTCTACACTCCATCAAGAGATGCACATAATTCAAAGTCAATTTGTAAGGCCTCTCCAATCAAGGATGGCATACCACATTTAACATCACTAGGTAATATCATTATTGTATCCAAGCCCAATATTAGGTTTGTACAATTCTTTCAATTCGTATGAACCACCAACAGCCTTTCATGGTCCTTCTATTGTATAAGATCTGGTTGTAAGTTACTATGGTGATTGCTAACCTGTTGAAGAAACAAGACTTGAAGAGAAAGAAGAACACGAGAGCCACAATTCTTTTGAAAGAAACTAATTATTGTAAATGAGGGCCAAGATCCCTCCCATGCAAATTGTAATTAAATCTAGTAGCACTCAACACAGGAACATGGAATTGAGTGCATGCTTAGAGTGAAGATAGGTCTTTGGCCCAAAAAGTGGGCTAGATGCCCAAGGGGATGGGAAAACCCCAACCCTAAAAAGTTATATAAAAAGGATGAAAGAGAATGGAAAAGGCTATTCATGTGTGTGCTCATTTTTTTTTCTTACTTTCTTGTTTTCCATAGAGACATGCCTATCCTCATGCTCCTTCTTTGCATGTGAAGGCCATAGAAGGTGAGAAGGGAGAGTGGGTGCATGCGTGAGTCATGGAGCCTTCCAAGAGCTACCTTCATTTTTAGGGAGCTCACTACAATTGTTTTAGATTTCTTGCAATGTGTAATAGGCTAGGTGAGAGCCAGCTAATGGATTTCATGCATCAAAACTCTGAGACTTTGAATGCGTGTTACTCAACTTTTTGATTTCGTTGCTAGGACCAAGGACACATCAATCATGAAGTCACTCATATGGTTCTTCGTTGTGGAATAGGAGAGATGCTTTTGCATTGATTGGATACAATTGTTGTATAATAGGAGAGTTGCATATGGGTATCAACTTTGAAACATTCAAAGTTAGATATTATTTTATTTCATCATGGAATGATTGGAACTTATTTCAAGTTATGTATTTTTAAAATTGATGATAAACACATTGATGAATAGGGTTTAACCATTTGTTTGGTAATTTGAATATTTTCTTATTAACTACGCTTTTTAATTTTTTATAAAAATTGTTGTCTTGTGATGGGGTGGGGAGTTTTGTAGTAGGTTGTCTTTCTTGGAGAAAGAGAAAAGAAAGAGAAGGGAGGCAAATAAGAAATCAAGAAAAAGAAGCGAAGAAAGGAAGAAGGGGAGAAAAGAAAAACCCCCCAAAAAGAAGGTAGAACAAAGGAGGCCTAGGGTTTCTCCCTGTGCTGTGTTGCGCGTCCTTCCTCTCCACATCGACTCCTCCCCTCCACCTTAACGCCCCTGTGCTTCCCGCTATGCAAGCCATCTCCACCCCCACAGCAGGACTCTGCCAAACCGCCTTTGTGCACCCTATGCTTGCCATCTCAGCCACATAGTCGTTCGCTACCCCCTTGGGCCCCTCGACCTCGCTTGTCGTCCGCCACCCTCTTGGCCTTGCACGAGTCACCATGCCTACAGGAGCTGTCGTCTACTGGCCACCACATGGATCAACCCCCACCACGCTTGCACGACCCGCCATCACTACCTTTGTGGCTTAGTCACCACTCCCCTCCCCTCCAACTGCTCCTCCCTTGCCACACCAACTTCTCCTCTCTCGCCCCCCTCCTCACTACCTTCTTCACTACCACTTTACCACCCCCCCTTCCAACCTCCACCTTCCCACCCTGTGCCTCCTCTCTCACTCTCTCCAAGCTACCCTCCTCTCTAGCCTCTCTGCTCCTCTTGAATAGCTTCCCACCACTCCCCTCCTCTCCAACAATTTTTCTGATTAAAGCACTTTCTTGGCTATGGAGGTTGCATCAAAGTGTGCTCCTGTGATGCCATTGCAATCTTCTTCCAACACAGTTTCAATCTCATGATCGCATATGTGTCCAAGCAATACAATTGATTAGCAATCAATTGGTAAGGTCGTGCTTTAATTAAGAGGCATGTGAGTTGTGCTTTCTCGATGGGTTGCTTTGGTAGGCTTGTTTTCAAGATTTGCATTATGTCTTCAGCCCACTAGAGCGTTAAATCGACCTTGAACAGTTGAGTTTCTTGGATGAGCATCAAGAAGTTGATCATCAACTTCTATGGCCTTTTCTCCACTGATCACTCATGAAAAATGGTCTACCACCATGAAGTGTTATTTTCCTTTCCATATAACAATATAAAATTCAAATTTTAATAACAAGAGAAGCTAACAAGCAATGCAACCAGTAGCACATGGTTTGTTCACAAGATAAAGCAATGCTTGATGGTCCACAAGGAAAGTAAAAGGTGTAACAAGAAGATAATGGCAAAATTTCTTTACAACATAAACCATTACTAAGCCTTTCCATTTTGTGGTTAACTCATCTTGGTCTTTGTGAATTGTTGGCTAGCACCAATTGCAAACTTGGATGCGATGACGTGCACATGAAATGTGCTCATTCAGTTTGAGGCTCTTAAAATAGGTGCCATCATGACAGCCTTCTTCAATGCTTTGTAGGTAGCTTGGCATTCCTCAATCCATGCCCAAGTGACTAGTAGCTTATATAGTGGCTAAGAGATTACAACATAATTGAGTACAAAATGACAATAGTAACCAGTATGGCCAAGCAAACATTATATCCCTTTGGATTGGCGGGTAAAGAGAGGTTCATGATAACTTTAGTCTTAGGTATGTTAATGGAAATTTCATTTTTGGACATAACATGACCCACGATGATGCCATGCTTTACCCCAAAATTGGCATTTGAGAGGATTCAAGGAAAAGTGATAGTGTCAACATCTCTCGAAGACAAGCCTGAGCTTCTCAAGAGACTCCTCCCAAAATTGGAATGGATACAGAGATCATCCACAAACACCTCAAGCTATTCATGTAGCATGTCCTTAAAGATAGTGCACATGAGGTGTTGGAAGGTTGTGGAGGCATTAGTCAACCCAAAAGACCTGACAATGTATGCAAACACTCCCCATTCAAAGGTAAAGGCAGTTTTTGGTCTATTATTTGGGTGGACTTGGACTTGGTTATATCCTAAAAATATGTCTAAGAAGATATACGCCACCTTTTTTGCCACTCATTCAATCATATGATCTATGTAGGGGAGTGGATAGTGTCCTTGTGATGTTGCAACATTCAACTTCTTATAATTAATTCATACTTCAATTTTGTCAATTTTCTTGAGCACTATAACAATTGGTGATACACAATCAGTATGCTTAATTTCATAGATGAATCATGTGGCTTGCGGTTTCTCAATCTCTTCCTTGACATGACGGGTGTAGTGAGGATTCATGGGATATGGTCTTTGCTTGATAGGGTTGGGATTAAGCTTAAGCAGAATGGTGTGAGTAAGGACTTTTGGTGGGACTCCCTTAAGGTAAGAGTAGCTCCATCCAAAGACATCATGATATTCTTTCACCAAGTCCAAAATCCATGCTCCATCCTCTTCATTGAGGTCTGCAGGTTCAAAATCTTCCGTAGGTTGTTCTATGTTCACCTCTTTGACTTTTTTTGGTCCCTCAATGGGTTCACCAAATGTTTCTTCTCACTTAGCTCCAAGTAATATGATTATTTGATGTTTCTTCTCACTTAGCTCCAAGTTATATGCTTACTCTATCACTTTTCTTGAATTTCGTGAAGCGCAAAGGTAAATCTCTAGGGTTTTTCTGAATGTGAGATTCTTATGTAATGATACGTGTCTCATTCTTCAAATGTTTTCTTTGTAGATGGACTGGAAGCTTCATTTTAGAGTTCATAGATTGGGTGGGTTGGGGAATTTCTAGATTAGAATCACTATCAACCTTTATGTCAAAGTCATGGGAGGTCTCCCAAGCTTTATGATTGCCACTTTTTATGAGCAATACCTTAAGGTGGGAATATGGGTTATTGCTTTGATGTCCTGTTTGTTCGTAGTCCAAAAATTTAAGATATTTAAGCCATTCCAATTTGGATGTTACCTTGATGACCCCAACATCAATGAGAAAAGTCTCAATTTGAGAGGGCTTGGGATCCAAGCAGATTTGCTCAATGGTGTGGATGTCAGTGTTATAATCTATGGACCCAAAATCAAAATCTTCAATGTCCTAAATTGATGGTTTGTCCTTGGAGTTACTTAGTTCCTTAGCATTGATTTCTTGTTCTTGCATTAGTGAGATGAAAATGTCATTGTGAAGTCAAACAAGACTTGGTGTAAATTAATGGTGCAAATTAGTCCATTGCCATGTGGAGCTAATCATGAGTTCTTCAAAGATACTTAAATTGATGTTTATTCTATTATGGAAGCATGGCCACCACTAGTTAAGGATTTTATGAAATGCAAGCTTGTATGTGGGGGTTGGGTAGCCCTTGAAAGTGGTGGTGGGTGAGTCAAGGGTTATCATGAAAAGGGGCTTTGAAATGGACTCTGTTGAAGGCTTGATAGCAAGAGTTGTAGTAAAGTTGAGAATCTTGCTGGCTCAAGCATATGTGGGTCAAATGATATTCTAGTTCCTCAATGAATGGCAATTCAAGGATTGCAAGTATGTGCATCTAATCTTGCTCATCTTCAAAGGGGAGAAAATGTATATGGTCATTGAGCATGTGGTTGGTGGATCATTCGTCTCCATGCAATAGCCTAGAGATAGCATCCAAGTCGATTGAGGATGTTTTCCAAGGCTCCATCTCAATGCGAACTATCTCCTTCTGATTTCCAAGAAAGACTAAAATATTGCCATGAGATGTGAATTGTGCATCCAAGGTCGATTGAGCAATAGGTCATAGGTTACACCGTTCATGATAACAAAATTCACTTTGAATTGTACTTCAGCAATTTTAAGAGGCCACTCCCTTAATACTCCTAAGGATTTGACTTTGAATCCATTAGACATTGTCAAATTACACTATTATTGAAAATACTTACACCAGCTCCATTGTCCACTATTCCTCATTGTGTAGTGTCCCCAAGGGTTTCTAATGGAAGCACAACATGTGATTCAATGCCTTCCCAGAATGTGCTAACACCTAAGGCAATGAGGGTTAGAGCGATACTAGCATTGAGTGGTGTTGTATAGTGTGATCAGATTGGGTTTGCAAGGTTTGGGCTTTCCATCTAGTTTTTCAATTCTTGCCAAATCATGGAACTGCCTTTAAGTAGAGTTTCGAGTGGAATAATAATACTAGTTGATGCAAGGGCTATGATAATGGTGGGTATAACATTCTTATGGCCATAAGGTGAGTGACTTGTATACACATAAAGAGAAATCTCTTGTCTATGGTGTTGAATATCGATTCGTGGCTATGTGGAGATTTTGTGAGGCTATCGTAGCCTCGTTGGGAGAGAAACATGAGATAGTGGGGACAAATTAGGAATGTTGAGATTTTCATTAGCTTGATTGATTTGCAATTCTTTTTGTATTTCCCTTATTACCCATTCCTGAACCTTGTCGATTGTGGTGAGTTGTTGCATGGGGTTAGAGTAAGAATTATCCTTAGTGAGGGTTTTATTAGTGGTATGGGATACAATCGTAGCACTCACTATGCTAGAAATAGCAAACGATTTGGGGTGGAACATAAGCCCTTTCCTCTTGAGGTTGAGCTTTTTCGTCTCTTTTTCAAGTTCTTCATACTGATTGCTATTTCATTCATCATTCTGGGTCCCTCAAGGTTGATTCCCCCTAGTTTTCTTTGAGTGTGAGTGATAGCATGCACTAGAATGGGTATGATTTCTTCATCATGTAGTATTTCTATGGCAAATAAGCTTAAGGGTACTAACAATACAATAGTTTGGCTAATGCTAGGCTTTTGGTGGGGACAATCTAGGCACATGTGTGTAATTCCACATTCATCAAGACAATGCTAATCAACCTTGCTAGTTTTTACTTGCTCCTATTTCTATAGGCATCAACCTTGATGGCTTTGGCCCACAAGTCCAACATGCAATGGGTTCTTGAGTTGCAGGCATTCCTTGGCCACCGCCTCATCCCAATATCATAATTGGCATGTCCTTCATAATCATTACAAAAAAAGGATTTATATATCCATCCCCTTCATCGAGTTCTTTAATGAAGTGGACTGGGGCATTGCTTAGGCAAGAATGTAATAATGGACCTCGGGAGCCTAGAAATACTAGAGGACTTGATCTCAGTGCATTGGGTGGTTGCTCTATGGTTTGGAGGAGTTGGTAAAGCCAATTGTGGACTAAATGGGGGTTGCTTAGGGTAAGCAACACCACGCTTATAATGTGGATAGGCAAATTAGGGCCCAAAATTCTTCATGGGGCTTTGTAATATATGTAGCTTCATGTTTGAAATGTCCACAATCTGTGCACATTATTAGTGGTCTAGAGCATATTGAGGGGAGATGGTCACCACCACAATGCACACACTACACATGGTGCGCAGATCGGTTGCAGATAGCTCACGTGGTGAATTCCCAAAGGTCCCTAAGAACAAAGTACTCTACTTTTTAGCACAAAAACCCATGTAAAAGCAAGCACGACATGAGACAAGAGACAAATTGGGTTCAATCTCCCCCATGCCTTGTGTGAGCGCTTCACAAAGCATGTATTTAATGTATATTTCCAATCTTTATGCTCAAAAATAGCCCAATTACAAAAATATGACAAGCTTTTAGCTTTTGAGTTTGCTTTCTACCAAAAATAGGAAAATAAAGCTAATGGACGGTGCCCATAGAGTTTGGCACGCCCAATCTCAATGTCCAAATAGAATTGACATATCCAGGCGCATAAGCGCATACAAAATAATAATAAATAATCAATGTCTCTATAGACATAACAAAATATAGGCGTGGCGCCTATCAAAATATAGTCCAAAGGTCGAAAACCCGCTAGACTCCAATGCTTCCCTCCGCCACTGCTGCTATCTCTACACATCAACTGAAGCATTCACGATCGTTAGTAAAATAACACAATTAAACCGACAAAAGTGAATACCTAGCAGTCTTCAGCTACATAAATAAATCAACTGGTTAGAAATAAATCCTAACCTTAATTTATTACAAGTGCGCACTCTAAACTCATAAACGTTTATTAATTTAATATGCATTTTGCGGAATCACCCGCTATGGAATCACCCATGTACACACTAAATTAATGAAACGCTCGAAAAGGACAGGCGTCCCCATCAACTTCTCGCACAAAGAATCCTCTTTGCGTATGAGCCCCGGTCATCTAAGTTTACGGAATCCACCGTAAAACCTCACGGAATCCACCGTGGAATATGCCTCCTGGCATCATACCCCCGGGGTGGGATAGCAATTGACATCAATTGCTATTAGCTCAATGTGGAGCTAACAGAGTGGGGAAAGCATTTAGGTCTCTAGCGTGCATCCATTGTGCTTCCTCTACAGGATGGTTCTTAAATTTCACGAGATATCTAGAGTACCTTCGGCCAGTTCTAGTAGTCATGTAGTCAGTGTCTATGATGGCTTCTGGTTCAAGTATTTCAGTCTCTTCTTCTAGTAAAGGTGGGTTTTCATAGACAGGGTGGATAGGTAATTGTCCTCTAAATGGTCTCAATAAACTAATATGAAATGTATTATGAATTTTCCAATGTGATGGCAGTTCTAACTTGAATGCATTGTCATTAATCTTATGAATGATTCTAAATGGTCCGTAGAATCTAGGGGCTAATTTGACAACTGGATGTCTATCTACACTTTGCAGTCTACGCTTTTCTATTCTAAGCCAAACATAATCATCAACTTTGAAATTCATGGCTTGTCTTTTCTTGTTGGCTTGTTTGGTATATGATTGTTGGGCTTTAGCAATCATATCCTTTACTTCATCAAAAATAGTGTTATGCATAACAGCAATATCATTGGCACTTTGTATTCTATTAGACAAAGAAGCAACAGGTGTAGATAATCTATGTCCATAAATAACTTCAAAAGGTGCTTTCTTTGTAGATGTGTGCGGTGTATTATTGTATGCAAATTGTAATAAATGCAAATGAGTATCCCATGTCTGAGGTTTAGAGATAGTGTATGCACGTAAAAGATCTAGAATAGTGCTATTTGTGGCTTCTGTTTGTCCATTTGTTTCTGGATGAAATGCAGATGAGAAATCAATCTTTGTGCCTAGATTTGCAAACAGTGTAATCCAAAAATTATTACAAAATCTAGAATCTCTATCTGAAATAATCATTTTCGGCAATCCATGGTTAGTAAAAACAGTTTTCAAAAATAACTGTGCTGCTTGTGATGCTGTTAAAGTTTTCTTCCATGCAATGAAATATGCTTGCTTACTAAATCTATCTACAATTGTCCAAATCATGTCATGGTTAGATTTAGTATTTGGTAGGCCAGTAATGAAATCCATAGATATATGTTCCCAAGGTTTAGATGGAATAGATAAAGGCATTAATAACCCATACTGTTTACCATGATGTCTTTTTATTCTTTGACAAATCAAACATTCAGAGACAAAATTAGATACATCTGCATCCATATGCGGCCAATAAAAATCTTCAGTTAACATGCGTAATGTAGAGATGATACCTCTATGACCTTGATATGGGGGACAATGAATTTCATTCAAAACAAAAGATCGGAATGGAATAGTAACACACAGTCTCTTTTCAAAGAACATGAATCCATCATTATATGATAATGAATCAACAGGAATGAAATTATTTTGAACTAATTTTTGCCAATCAGAATGAAAAGTAATATCCTGGTGATATGTGTCTTTCATAGCAATTAAAGAATCAAAAGATATGATAGAAATGTTATGAATTGCAGGTCTTCTACTCAATGCATCAGCAACTACATTTTCTTTTCCAGGTTGGTATTGAATGATAGGATGGAAACTTTGAATGAATGAAGCCCATTTGATATGACGGTCAGAAATTTGGGGTTGGCTAAGTAGATGTCTAATGCTTTGCTGGTCGGTCTTTATCATGAATTCTGAACCCATTAAATAATGCTTCCATTGTTTTAATGCTTGTACAACTGCTAAGAGTTCCTTGTCATAAGTGGAATATTTAAGCTCAGAGGGTTTCAGCTTAGAACTAGAATATGCTATTGGATGGTTATCTTGCATTAGCACGGCTCCTATTCCTGATCCGCTAGCATCTGTCACAACTAGAAAGAATGGTCTATTAAAGTCAGGCAATTGTAGGACAGGGGCATTGGTCAATGCACGTTTAAGTAAATCAAAGGATTTCTGCTGGTTTTCAGTCCATTGATAAACAATGCCTTTCTTAAGAAGTTTGGTCAGTGGTAAAGCAAGTAATGAGAAATTACGTACAAACTTCCTATAGAAACTAGCAAGACCAAGGAATGAGCGTAATTCATATACATTTTTAGGAACAGGCCAATGCAATATTGCGTCAATTTTCTTAGGATCAACTTTTATTCCTTCTTTTGATACAATATGACCTAGATATTCTATTTCTGTCTTAAAGAATTCACTCTTGTCAGGATTTGCAAACAATTGATTTTCTTTCAGTAATTGAAAAACTAATGATAAATGCTCATAATGCTCTTTTTCACTTTGACTGAACACTAAAATATCATCAAAGAAAACAATCACACAATATTGATATTTTAGAAAAATGCGGTTCATCATTCTACTGAAAGTAGCAGGTGCATTAGTTAATCCAAATGGCATAACTAAGAATTCGTAATGGCCAAACTGTGTCCTGAATGCAGTTTTAAATATGTCGGATCTATCTAACCTCACCTGATGATATCCAGACTTAAGGTCAATTTTACTAAATATAGAAGATCCTTGCAGTTTGTCCATAAGGTCATCAACTCTAGGTATAGGGTATCTATTCTTTACAGTGATCTTGTTTAATGCTCGGTAGTCAATACACATCCGATAAGTATTATTCTTTTTCTTGACTAAGAGCACAGGTGCACCGAATGGAGAACTGCTAGGTCGAATTAAACCTCTATTTAGTAATTCTTCTACTTGACTCTGGATTTCTTTTTGCTCTATTTGATTGTGCCTATATGGGGCTTTGCAAGGTGGTTGTGTGCCAGGTATTAGGTCAATCTTATGGTCTTCTGGACGTGATGGAGGTAAACCTGGTGGTAGGTCTTCTGCAAAACAATCCTTAAAATATGCAAGAAATTCCTTATGCCTAGGGTGCATATGAGTTTCTTTTGCGTGCAATTCATTCACCCAAATGAGATATGATTTAGTGTTCTTGCGTAGTGCACGTTTTGCTTGAGTATGCGAAAGCAGTGGAAACATATGAGATGCATGCATACCAGATAATGTAATAGATTTTCCTTGAAAATTTATATTCATTGTGTGTGTGGAATAATCTATATTGGGATTATGTTGGTGTCTCCATGGCATTCCTAGAATAATGTCGCTAGACTGTAATGGGACAACTAAGAAATTTCTTCTTTCAATATATGGACCAATTTGAATTTCTAGATCTTGAACTTCTTGTGTGCCATTGTACCTAGTGCCTAAAAATGCAGCTTTTATGCGATAGTGCGTAGGTACAGTATGCAATTTCAATTCCTTTACCAATTTTGCTGAAATAAAGTCATGCGTACTACCGTCATCATGCAATATAATTCTTTCTTTTCCATGCACCATACATTTCATAGTCAACAATGAATGTAAAGTAGGCATACCTGGAAAAGTGTCGGAAGTAGTAGTAGGATCATCTTCTTCTTCAGTGAAATATGGCATATCCTCATGCTCGTCTTCGTCCATAGCTCCAAGGTAGTTGATATGTGCTGATGGCTTCTTTGAATGACAATTTGCTGCGAGATGGCCTGGTTGGTGGCACTTGTAGCATACGATGGGCTTAGCTTTGGTCACATTATTTGCAATGGCTGGGAGTCTGGGTATATTTGGATTTGCTTGTGGAATAGGCTTAGGATTTGGATTGACAGTGGATGGTAATGCAGGTGGTTTAGGCCAATTCTTGCGGAAAGATGGTGATGAGAAACAACCTGGATTAAACCTTCTGAAATTTGAATTGAATTGTTTAGATCCATAATTACCGTTTACTTGGAATGGCTGTGGTCGTCGATCTCTTCCGCGTAACTTATCTTCAGTGTCGTGAGCTAAGGAGATGACATCTTCAAGGGTAGCAGGCTTGAACATATTCACCTCAGCGTAGTAATGTCCAAGAAGTCCAGACATGTACTTCCGCTTATGGGTCGTCTCTGGTACGTCTTCAAGCATGCGTAGCTGTAGGAGTGCAGTCCAAAAACGCTCTGTATACTGTGGAATACGCTCACGATCGCGTTGTTGAAGTAAATCCCATTGCTTGATAGCCTTCTCATGAAATTGCGGTGGCAGGAAATTTTGCATCAACTTCTTTTTGAAATCTTCCCATGTAGCAAGACATTCTATACTCTTGCGGACTACAGTCCACCAAAGTGATGCTCTATCTATCAGATGATTAGTAACACACTTGATTTTATCTTTCTCAGGATAAGTTTCCTCATGGAAATAGTCATCAAACTGGCTAATGAATGATAAAACAGTCTTTCCTTCCCTTATGCCATTGAAAGTGCGAAACTTGAAACTTCGTTTACTTATCTTGGATTCCTTGCGAATGGTTTGTGCTTCAAGAGTGGCGTCGATGGTACGGCGAATCAAATCTTCAGCTTGAGGTTCTTCTTTATCAGTGGACGCTCCTTGTAGCTTTGTCAATTGCGCTTGCAAGGCTTGCCTAGCTCTTCGCTCTTCTTCCAATTGCAGCATGATAAGATCCAGCTTTTGTTCCATGGTAGGCTCGGGTAGGTCGTCTTCAGCCATAGGATCATCCATATGTGGGGTAGTCATCCTGTAAAACTCAACAAACCTTTCTCACTCAAAATCAGTTAGCGGGATGAGCGTAGCTCAAATTTGGGGTTACAAGGCTATGTATTTTTGGGTATTTTCTTCTTCAATTTTCAGAAATTCTGAAATATTTCTGTCTCTGTTTGCTGAAAGTACTTCAACGAACTTGCAGATAGGTAAAACAGCTTGCTGCGAACAACTTTCCAGTTCAGAGTTTTTGCAAACGAACAAGTCTTCTATGAGTTTTAAGCACTAGTCAGTTCTGATTTAGTCTGACTTGCAAAGTTGCAGACTTAACAGACTTGCAGGGTTGTTGACTTGCTGGACTTAGGCCGACTTGCAGAACTTGCAGTACTTGATTAGAGTCGACTTACTGAACTTGACTTCTGGAGTGCGAGACCCGAAGTTTGCAGACTTGTTTGCCTTCACTGACTTGCAGAGTATGGAAGGACTTAAGCTTAATGAATTAAGCTTAAGCTTAATAAGCTTAGTAGATTAGACTTATGAGGGAATGAAGAGCCGTCAGAAAACGGCGCGATTCGTGGAGGACAAAAATATATCTTTCATGACGTCGCGCAAATTTCGAACCCACTCAGTTACTTCGTTGATGAATTTCGTGGAGCTTCTTCAATTCCTAAGTCTTTAAGCTTGAAGACTAAGCTTTTTTGAAGAAATAGATATGGCTTCTTACTGTTTTATCCACGATTTTAGTGAAGAAGATGATTGCGTGGTCCTCCGCCGACAGAGATTGGTCCTTCGCGATCTGACAGTGGAAACAGGGGTTCTTGATCGCCAGAAGTCTGCCTGTATCGACGGTTCGCGACGAGATTGACTGTAGAGGCCGTTTGTTCCTGGAGCTCCGTCTTCGCCCGAGATTGGTAGCGATTGGAAGCCCTTGATCTCTGCTCCGCTCTGATACCACTGGTGCGCAGATCGGTTGCAGATAGCTCACGTGGTGAATTCCCAAAGGTCCCCAAGAACAAAGTACTCTACTTTTTAGCACAAAAACCCATGTAAAAGCAAGCACGACATGAGACAAGAGACAAATTGGGTTCAATCTCCCCCATGCCTTGTGTGAGCGCTTCACAAAGCATGTATTTAATTTATATTTCCAATCTTTATGCTAAAAAATAGCCCAATTACAAAAATATGACAAGCTTTTAGCTTTTGAGTTTGCTTTCTACCAAAAATAGGAAAATAAAGCTAATGGACGGTGCCCATAGAGTTTGGCACGCCCAATCTCAATGTCCAAATAGAATTGAAATATCCAGGCGCATAAGCGCATACAAAATAATAATAAATAATCAATGTCTCTATAGACATAACAAAATATAGGCGTGGCGCCTATCAAAATATAGTCCAAAGGTCGAAAACCCGCTAGACTCCAATGCTTCCCTCCGCCACTGCTGCTATCTCTACACATCAACTGAAGCATTCACAATCGTTAGTAAAATAACACAATTAAATCGACAAAAGTGAATACCTAGCAGTCTTCAGCTACATAAATAAATCAACTGGTTAGAAATAAATCCTAACCTTAATTTATTACGAGTGCGCACTCTAAACTCATAAACGTTTATTAATTTAATATGCATTTTGCGGAATCACCCGCTATGGAATCACCCATGTACACACTAAATTAATGAAACGCCCGAAAAGGACAGGCGTCCCCATCAACTTCTCGCACAAAGAATCCTCTTTGCGTATGAGCCCCGGTCATCTAAGTTTACGGAATCCACCGTAAAACCTCACGGAATCCACCGTGGAATATGCCTCCTGGCATCATCTGGTGCGCAGATCGGTTGCAGATAGCTCACGTGGTGAATTCCCAAAGGTCCCCAAGAACAAAGTACTCTACTTTTTAGCACAAAAACCCATGTAAAAGCAAGCACGACATGAGACAAGAGACAAATTGGGTTCAATCTCCCCCATGCCTTGTGTGAGCGCTTCACAAAGCATGTATTTAATGTATATTTCCAATCTTTATGCTCAAAAATAGCCCAATTACAAAAATATGACAAGCTTTTAGCTTTTGAGTTTGCTTTCTACCAAAAATAGGAAAATAAAGCTAATGGACGGTGCCCATAGAGTTTGGCACGCCCAATCTCAATGTCCAAATAGAATTGACATATCCAGGCGCATAAGCGCATACAAAATAATAATAAATAATCAATGTCTCTATAGACACAACAAAATATAGGCGTGGCGCCTATCAAAATATAGTCCAAAGGTCGAAAACCCGCTAGACTCCAATGCTTCCCTCCGCCACTGCTGCTATCTCTACACATCAACTGAAGCATTCACAATCGTTAGTAAAATAACACAATTAAACCGACAAAAGTGAATACCTAGCAGTCTTTAGCTACATAAATAAATCAACTGGTTAGAAATAAATCCTAACCTTAATTTATTACGAGTGCGCACTCTAAACTCATAAACGTTTATTAATTTAATATGCATTTTGCGGAATCACCCGCTATGGAATCACCCATGTACACACTAAATTAATGAAACGCCCGAAAAGGATAGGCGTCCCCATCAACTTCTCGCACAAAGAATCCTCTTTGCGTATGAGCCCCGGTCATCTAAGTTTACGGAATCCACCGTAAAACCTCACGGAATCCACCGTGGAATATGCCTCCTGGCATCAACACATTTTGGCGATATGATTTTGAGATTTTTAGGGACTACCGTTTTAAGCAACTCTTGATGCTGTTTTTTGACATCAACCATTAATTCTAGTGTTTCTTTATTCTCTATCTATGTTTGCCCTACATGGTTTTCTAGATGGGATCCCATTATTTGTTTGTCCCTACTATGCTCTTTGTGTAGATTATCCACATAGATAGTCTCATCGAGGATATCATTGATGATAGACCAATATAGTTTAGAATTTTGGCCTAAGGTCTCATAAATCCTTTCATCGTAGTGCCTTTGATGAAGGCTTTTGTGACTATCTTGGGCATGGGTCTCTTTGCGAGGGGTATGCGCTTGAATAGGTTCCTGAACTTAGAGATGTAATCTCTTATGGTCTCCCCCTCTTGTTGTTCTACATTCATTAGTCAGACAATGAGGTTGTCCCCATAACCAGCTTCAATGAAGCACTTGATAAACAAGGCTTTTAACAATGCGAAGGAGACTTTCTCTATGGCATCAAGACTTGTGAATCAAGTGCACTCTTTTTCACCTAGGCAAAGTCCAGATGCTCAAGCATGCTTGGCATCACCCAGAAGGTTATTTGCCTCATAGACTTAATAATTTATTCTATAAAACTGTAAGGGTTGTCACCAGCTTGATATTTGTCTAAGTGTTTGGCCACTACATGGATTCTAGCTTGGTCTCTATGGATCAGTGTGCTTCATATTCTAGTTAAGATGGTTTGTGTGATATGTGTTCTAACTGCACGGGGCATCTTTGATGGTCAAATAGTCTTCATTGCACCATATCGGAGAGAGAGTATTGTAATGAGCCACTTGCTCCCGCATTGAATAACATCCTACGAATGCTATCCATTTTTGCTTACATAGTGACAAGCTACAACTTTGGTGTCATTGTCGAGATCAACCGGACAATTGAGGGCAAGCGTATCTTGTCCCCTGAGTTCTATGAGCTTTCATTGTAATGCTTCTAAATTCACGCTTGAAACATCAAAGCTCATAGCTTGTTGGAAGTTATTGACTATGGCTTGGAAGTCATTAGAATTTCTTGCTGAGTTATCCATAGTGCTTATAGTGGTCCCCGTGGTCTCCAAACCGATTAGGTTGATGATGTGATTCATGTGGTCATGCACATGCATGATTTCTAAGTCAAGAATACGACTAGGGCTCGGGTCTCTCTTGATAGGTGGAGTATGAAACTAAGACCGCTTCTCAAGCACACACACCTCTCATGTGTACGAAACCAGGGAGATAGAGATAGGCCATTAGGGGTAGCCGCCATGCTCCCTGCTCAGTCCATTATCATTCACATAGTCAAGTCAACTGTAGTACAACACACACATGCAAAGATAAAGTAACCTAGATCTAACCATGGTTAAGTCAGGATAACTTAACCTTATTCAACTAAGGTAGACAACTAAACCAAAGACTATGAGCTTGACTCTCAACACTCCCCCTCAAGCTCAAGTGTGGTACTCACTCCAAGTAGCTCTCTAAAATGCATGAACTTATCTTTACCCAATGACTTGGTAAAGATATCTGTAACTTGGTATTCTGCCCTCACATGGACCAAATCAATGTCACCTGCAATCACTTTTTCTTTGATAAAGTAACAATGTACCTCAATGTGATTAGTCCTATCATGATAGACAGGATTACTGGCTAGGAGCACACTACTCATGCTGTCACAATAGAGTGTGACAGGCCTGACTTCCTACATGCCCAAATCATCAAGAAGCTTCATGAGCCATGTTGCCTCACATGCAGCTAATGCAGCACCTCTATACTCTACTTTAGTACACCAGAGAGTGCAAATGTAGGTTGCTTCTTATTGCTCCAACTGACCATACTACTACCAAGGGAAAATGCATACCCACTAGTAGATCTCCTATCATAGGCACTTCCTGCCCAGTTAGCATCTATATATCTTGTAAGCTCCAAAGGCTTACCATGCTCATAGAATAGACCATAATTTGATGTAGCCTTCACATATCTCAAGATCCTCCTCATTGCATCCAAGTGCGGCTTTATAGGCTTTTGCATGAATTGGCTAATTAGTCCAACTGAATAGCTAAGATCTGGTCTAGTAATGGTAAGGTAAATCAGACTACCCACCATTTGTCTATACATAGTGACATTCTCAATCTCATGTCCAACATCTACAAGTAGCTTAACATTTTTCTCCAATGGAGTGCTCAAAGACTTGCAATCCATCATACCATACTTGGTTAACATGTCTTGTGCATATTGCTTTTGCAACAACCAAGTACCATAAGGTGTAGAGACAACCTCAATCCCAAGGAAATACTTCAGTTCACCCAAATCTTTGACTTGAAATTCAACATGTAACATTTCCTTGATCTCTCCAATTCCCGTGACATCATCACTTGTAATGATCAAGTGATCCACATAGATAACTAATATCACATAACCAGCCCTTGTCTTCTTTGTGAATAGGCTATGATCGGCCTTTCCCATAGTGAAACCAATTTTCTGTAAGCATACACTTATCTTAGCATTCCAAGCTCTAGGTGCTTGCTTCAACCCATACAATGCTTTTTTCAATCTACACACGTGTAGGAAAATCTAGATGTACGTAGCCCTCGGGCTGATCCATGCATACTTCCTCAACCAAATCACCATTGAGAAAAGAATTCTTCACATCCATCTGATACATACTCCATCCTCTAGATGCTACCAATGCAATCATTGTTCTCACTGTTGCCATTTTAGCAACGATGCTGAATGTCTCCTCATAATCAAGACCATATTGTTGTGCATACCATTTTGCCACAAGTCTTGCCTTGTATCTTTCCAATGTGCCATCTCATTTGCACTTCACCTTGTATACCAATTTGCAACCAATAGACATTTTGCCTTCAGTAAGATCAACCAAATCCCAAGTGTTATTTTTAGCCAATGCTGAATATTCCTCATCCATTGCCTTACACCAATGATCATCGAAAATAGCTTTAGAAAACTTTGTGGGTTCCTTGAAGCTTGTGGCTTTTGCCATATATGTGTAGTGCCTCACTATGTAGCCAACTATATGTAAGCCTATCATTAGGCTTCCTGACTCTTTCTGATCTCCTCAACTGAGGTGTAGTATGAGACTCTCCTCTCTCATGAGGTGGTACGTATCTATGTCTCACACCAGGAGTCACAACTAATGGAATACCAAACTCACTATCCAAGCTATCAATGCTAGGTGAATCATAACCACAAGTGAGTGGCCCTGTAACATCATCAAGTTTGCCTTTTTCCTTTATCCACATTTCTCCTCCTCACTAACATACCTGTGTTAGTGGACAAAGATGTTGAAGTCCTCAATCTACCTATCCAAGGACTAACGTATGTAGTATCATCTTTTAAAGGCCCGGAAATTTTTGCACTCTCATTTGTACCTACATTTACATAATTTTCCTAACAAACATCATCATCATTCATCAAGATGGTATTCTTCTCATGCCATGATTTCATCTCATCAAATACTATATCTCTTGAGACCAATGTCTCATGCGTAGAAGGATTGTAGCATTTATATGCTTTCCTATCTTGTGCATACCCAATAAAGATGGCCTTTTCTACCTTTGGATCAAGCTTCTTCCTCTTTTCATCTAGAACATGTACATATGCTAAACATTCAAAGACCTTTAGATGGCTAATGTTCGTCTTTATCCCATAAAGCCTCTCATGAGGAGTCACCTCAGGTATCCCTCCTATTGGTGTACGATTCATGACATACATAGCAATCATTACAGCCTCTGCCCAATATGGATTTGGTAGGCTCTTCTCATTCAACATGGCTCTAGCCGATTCCATGATTACCCTGTTTTTCCTTTTTGCCACACCATTTTGTTGTTGTGTGTATTTGCATGTCAATTTCCTTTTTATCCCATGGGCTACCAAGAAGTGATCAAAGTCTTTAGAGACATATTCTCCACCACTATCAGATCTCAAGCATGAGATGTAGCAAGCCCATTGTTTCTCCACATGTCTCTTAAAGTCCTGAAAAGCATCCATGGCATCACTCTTGTGCTTCAACACATACAACCATGTGTACCTATTAAAGTCATCTATGAATGACACATAGTAACATGATCCCCCAAGAGATGCATTCTGTGAGGATCCCCATACATCAGAATGTACAAACTGTAATGGTCTAGTAGTAGTGCTTACATGCCTCATAAATGGAAGGATTGATTGCTTCCCAAATTGACATGACTGACATGCATGTCCCAATTCCACATGCCTCATAAATGGAAGGCTTGATTGCTTCCCAAATTGACACGACTGACATACATGTCCCAATTCCACATGCTTGAACTTAGGGAGTCCAATTACAACTTGCTTATGCTGCATATTCTTTAGCTTTTGAACATTTACATGGCCAATCCTTTCATGTCATATTTCAATGTCCCTTATTGCAGCATTGTCATGTGAGTACATAACAACATTTAATGTTGGAATTTTTATATCCAATGTAAACATCCTGCCATTTCTTTTGCCTTTAGCAATGAGTTTGCATCCTTGACCATACTCTTTAATGTAGCATCCATCTCTATTAAATCTAACTTGTAGATTCTGTTCAGCCATTTGTCCCACAGAAATGAAGTTTTTGGTTATGGAGAGTACATGTAACACATCATAGAGACTCTTTTTGTTGTCATCATGCATCATCAAGGGAATAATAGCTTTATGCTTAATGTCATATTGCGTATCATCCCCTTGTGCAAAGATATCCATGAGCACCTTCTACCAGTGTGCCAAACCACTCTCCATGAGGAGTCATATGGTTAGATGCCCCTGAGTCTATATACCATACATCATCTGCTTTGCTTGTGTAGGCAACCCTTTCTTCACATGTTGCATAGAAAACAACCTGTCATCCTCCTGCATACCACTAGAAGAGGCATGATTACCATGTTGCCTTCATTTTGCTCTCTAATCATTCCTCTTTTTGTAGCAATCCTTAGCTACATGCTCGTATTTGCCACAATAATGACAATCCTTATTTGCATTTGATTGTTGTCCATGACTCATTTGGAGCTATTGCCAAGTGACGCTTCCTCTAGATGAATAACCCCCTCTTCCACGAGCATTTGAGGCACCTCTATTTGGTTGAGGCTGCCTATTTTTCCATGCAGTACTTTTCTATCCACGGGCTGCATATGCATTTCTAGTACCCCTTCCTCTAAATTTTGACCTTCCTCTTCCACCTCTACCCCTTTGATTTGAGTAGAAGACATTGTCCCTGCTATTTTTAGACCCACTAGAACTTGTATTGAGTCCAAGCTTCACTTCTTCATGCAAAAGAAGTGCCACAAGTTCATCAAAGTCATAGGGTGCTCTTGACGTACTGATATGGAAGTGTCAAACTGCTTATACTCCTCTCCGAGGCCATGGAGGGTAGTGGCCACCAAGTCATCATCCTCAACTTCAGCTCCAATTGAGCCTAGTTGTTCTGCAATGGTTCTAATCTCACTCACATGGTCTTCAATAGACCTTCCATTCCTGGATATGTGGCTAAATTTTTGCTTCAATTGTGTTTTTCTCGCATGAGTGACATGCCCATAATTCTTCATCAATAAGTCCCAAGCAGATTTTGGTGAAGTACAGTTTGTAATTTGCATAGCTTTTGTGTCTGAAACACATAAGGACAGCCAATGCAAGACCTTGCTAGCCTTTTCCAACCATGTCCTATGTGCCTTTAATTGATCCTGTGTGTTGGAGGTCTATCCTCCCGTAGCTTGGGCTCATCTTCAAGACCTATGACTAGGTCCCAATAGCCTCTTCCAATTAAGAAATTCATGAATTCCCACATAACAAAATTGTTGTAGTCTAGCTTCTCACCTACTATCTGCATGATAGTGTCCTTCTCTCATGTGTTTGCCATTCCAAAGTCTTCAGCTTTGCAAAGCAAGTTTTTAATGTAGGGAGTCAATTTTCCAAAATGCTAGCAAGAAATGTACTTCAATACCCTGTAGTGCAACCAATTTTCACTAAAAATTTGCAACAATGACCACTATTGCATTCTCAGCCAATACATGTCTTTTGTTCCCATTCAACTACAATTACAATGCCTCCAAAAACTTTGCATTCCAATCTGATATGCTGACTACAAATCTTGGTAAAGAGGTTATTATTGCCTCTCTTTTTGTAGCTTGCAAGGAGAACACTGTCTATGCATCATTCTTGTATTTGCTACCCATAAACAGGGTGCCTATTTATGGATAAACAGGGGGCTACTCTTGATCAAGAGAGCAAAGCACCTTTCAGAGATGCTATGCTATTCACCACTTTAGTGTTATTCCTGCTTTGCTTAATACTGAATATGGGACCAAAGAAGAGAATAACTCACACATGAATCACTGGAGAGTGGATGAGGAAGTTGCCTTCTTAAAACATGCCTATTGTAGATTTGTGGCCCAAGGTTGCAAGTGCATCTAATGCTATTGTCTGATCCACCTGTAAGGTGGTATGCAATTAGATGCAGATCTGCATAGGGAGATCTTGGCTTGGATCATGGAATGACACTTTTCAACTGAGTGTTTCTCAAGAGATCTCAGTGTTTCTCAACCATTTTGAGTAGATCTCTGCCAAATTTGGTGGACCAAAGACAATCTCTATTGTAAATCCTAAATTTTTGTAAAAATTAGGGTTTAGCAGTCACCTTGGGACCCATGCCAATAAAACAAAGCATCGTACACTGAAATTAGCACCGCCTGAAATTCATGGAATTGACACAGATTTCAATTGTCAAGCCATCCATTGTAAATTGAGGTAACATTTGGCCAATAGGTGGTTCCATTTATCCCTTTTATTTGTAGACATTGTTTGTATCGTATCTTGTGTGTAGGTTGGGTCCTAGGGTGATGTTTCATTATGCGATGAGATGAACATCGATTCATGGCTAAATGGACAATATAGTTTGATTTATATTAGTTCGATGACGCTCAACATATCGGATAGATACAAAACATGCTATAGGGGGAGGCATATGCTTGGCGAGCAATGTAATGCCTTAAGCTAGAAACATGGGTGGATTTTCAATCCATATTTTTGGTAGCATTTTGTAACAGATGACTAGACTGACGAAGACCGAGAAAAATGCTGCAATCTATTAGAACACTTGCTATTGTAGAAGACAAAATGATAATTCGCCCATGCCTAACAATGGCTGTAAAAAACTGCAAAATGCTGAATTTGGCCAATTGCAGCTCGACAGCTGCATAAATGCAGTTCGACTGCATTCAATATAGTAGTGTGCAATGCTGATGCAGTAGATTCAGAATTGTTTGCAGCCAATCTGGAGAAAATTGTCGATAGATAAGCTGCACATGCTAGTAGATATGCCAATTCATGGCTGAGTTTGTGCATGTTAGTGGGCTAGGGCACTAGGACATTTCCTAGATTACTTAGGCATTTTATCTAGCATTTTATGGTGGCTGTTTTAGCATTTTATGTTGGCCAACCAGCATTAAATGCTAGTTGACCTAACATAATTTATGGCATTATTTTGCGTATTTATTTCAGGCACTCATCCACCAACCACAAAATGCTGAATTTGGCCAATTGCAACTTGGCAACTGCATAAATGTAGTCCGGCTGCACCTAATATAGTAGTGCGCAATGCTGATGTGGTAGATTTAGAATTGTTTGCAGAGCCAATTTGGGGCAAATTATCAATAAATAAGCTGCACATGTTAGTAGATATGTTAGTTCATGGTAGAGTTTGTGCATGTTAGTGGGCTAGGGCACTAGGACATTTCCTAGATTATTTAGGCATTTTATTATGGTCATTTTAGCATTTTATGCTGGTCAACCAACATTAAATGCTGGCTAACCTGACATCATTTATGGCATTATTGCCTATTTATTTTAGGCACTCCCATAAGCTTGGTAACTGCATCCTAGCCATACAGATGGGAGCAGAAGCACGCAAGAGTGCCCACCAACACAAATGCTCCTCATTATGCCTGTCCATCAACCAAATTACCAACACGAATGTCATCTACCTGAACATGTAATCCCTGAGAGTAGTATAGACCACCTATGGCGGAACCAAAATCAATCCAGGTTTAAGCATCATCATCATCAAACTTGAATGAGATGAGAAAATCATCCATAGAGGGTATGGGGGCTCGTGACCATCTTTTTGTTGCACAGGCCATGATGAGGAGCCCATGAAAGGGGCCACTATCAATTCAACTCAATGCTGCCAGTTTACATGCATCTTCTCGTCCAAGCTCTCCAAATTCTGGCCTTTGTCTACACCTGTTGATGATTCTAACAGTGGCAGCTCAATAGCTCACGTAGAGCTAGCTTGAGTGTATTTTGAGAAAAGGACAATAACGTGCTCTGATACCATGTATGAAACCAATGAGAGAGAGATGGACAAAGACTAGGCCATTAGGGGTAGTAGCCATGCTCCTTGCTCAGTCCATTATCATTCACACAATCAAGTCAAGTATAGTACAACACACACATACAAAGATCAAGTAACCTAGATCTAACCATGGTTAAGTTAGTATGACTTAACCTTATTCAACTAAGGTAGACAACTAAACCAAAGACTATGAGCTTGACTCTCAACATCATGGATCCTAGACCATGGGTTAAGATTGTGCCAATATGTTTTGTTACTTTGTTTGTTGGTTTTGTGGTTTTTATCTTTTTCTAGTTTTGATTCTTTGAAAGGAGATTTAAAAGAGCTTCATTTCAAAACCTTGATATGCAACATGCAAGTGTATCGGTGGGTGTCATGCAAAATGTGAGTGCTTGTGAATGGATCCGAAGTGTAAGGAGGCGTGCAAGCATGTAGTGTGCACTAGTGCACTACATGTGCACATGAACACTTGTGTGCACTAGAATGCACACAAATATTTTAGTGTGCATATGAATGTATCTAAAGTGTGCTTGGTTAGAGGCTAAGATAAACATGTAATGAGCGAGCACTAGGTCTTGTAGGCATAAGATGATGTAAATGTAATGGTGAGTGTAACTAAGGTGTGCAAGTGTGCATAGAGACGTTGTGTGGATGTGTGTATGCACAACGCACCATGTAGTGCTTTCGAATTGCAATGCACATATGTGCTTGTGAGGCCAACTTGTAGTCATGTGAGTGTGGGTATAAATATGTGCAAGTGTGGTGTGTGATGCATCTATATGCGGAGGTGTCATGTGGACATGAAATGGTCCATGTGCATGTGTGTAGATGTGTGTACATGCAATGGTTTACATGCACGTGTGTGAGGGTGTTGTGCAATGCCCTAAGTGTTAGTGCCTATGTGCACATGCACTAGTGTGTGTGCACATGTGTGAGTCCAAGGGCTTGTATGCAAGTGCATGTGTGAAGGTGCATTTGTACATATGAGGGAAGCTATGTATGACTAGCTATGGGTAGATGTGCAAGTGTAGGGGTCCTAAAGATGGTGTGCACATATGTAGGGGTCGCGTATTTGCACAAGGGTTATGTGCATGTGTGATGGCCAATGGGCACATGTTTTTGTGCATGGATTTATGTGCATGTGCATATGTCTGTGTGAAGGGATCTATGTGCACGTATATGGGGGTGTGTGTGCAAGGTCTTACATGCACATGTATAAGTTAGAGGAACCTATGTGCACATGTCTATGTGCATGTGCAGGGACTGTGAGCGAGGGAGTTGTGTGTGCATGCAAGTGTGCATGTGTGAGGGTATATGTGCAAGTGCACATGTGTCGGTGCTTATGTGTAATGACCTATGTGCACATGTGCTTGTGTGTGTGCATGCAAGGGACTATGTGCAATGGTCTTAATGTAGGGGATTGTGTGTGTGTGCATGCGTACATGTATGTATGTGTGCACATTTGAGGGTATGTGAGCAAGTGCTTATGTGCAATGACCTATGTGCATGTACACTTTTGTATGTCTGGGCAAGGGACTATGTGCAAGGGTCTTAATACAAAGGGATATGTGCACATGCATGTGTGGGCATGTGCACATGTGTACGTATGAGGGTGTATGTGCAAGTGCACGTATGCACTTGCCTATGTGCAATGACCTATTTGCATGTGTGCTTGCGTGTGCAAGGGACAAATAATTTTTTGTGAAATCTTCCTCGCAAGATATGTTCCTTACTCGTGGACTACAACAAGGGTGAAGTGGATAGAGTCAAGGGTGAATTTGGTCTTGGACTTGGCTTTATGCAAAAGCCATGAGGGCATGCTTCTATCACAACAAGAGCATGTATCGATAGAGGGTGAAAATGGTGATTGGGGGGGGGGGGGGGGGGGGGGGGGTTTAGAGAGATGGATATGGTGTGGTTTGGGGCAAGGTGTTGGGGGGCATGATTTCTTTGGGAATAGGTTCTCTCACGTTTTGAATCTCCCTTAGAGATCATCAATGATCAAGGCATGCACTTTCCCAATGAGGTAATTTAGCATCTGCTTTCCACATTCTTCATTATTCATTGGAAATACAACCCCTACTACCCTCAGGAAAATGACCAGGTAGAAGCTACAAATAAGATCATCATTAATGTCTTGACAAAAATGGTTTTAGCCTCATGATCTGATTGGGATCACAAACTCATGGCATCACTCTGGGGCTATCACACAACCTACAAGACTATCACAAGTCAAACTCCTTTTTGCCTTATACACAACACTAATGCCATCATGCCTACAAGACTTTAGGCCCATCACACAGCCTACAAGATTATGTCACAAGTAAAACTCCTTTTTGCCTTATATACGATAGTAATGCCATTATGCCAGTAGAGTTCTTGATTCCTACCTTACGCATTGCGGTCCAAGAGCAATGAGAAGGCACCAAGGCCTCGCAGCAATGCTTGGAAGAACTCGAGTGTTTGACGAAGACCCGTGACAACTCGACTCCTCACAACTCATGCATTGCTTGTTGAGAAGGCCCAACACAAGGCCTCGTTTGACAAACATGTCAAACAAAGATATTTCGACAAGAATGATCTTGTATTGCTATATTCAATTAAAGGCCATAAGCACGAATTAAAATTATGAGGTCTCAAACATTTTTGTATCCATATGATGAGAAAAATAGGAAATGTTGAGCTAGAAACCCTAGATGGCCAACCCGTCAGACATTTTAATGGCATCCAAATCAATAAATACTATCCATCTAGCCATCCATCACATGAACCACCCATGGAAAGTATGGAGAGTCATATGCTACATGTAGAACAAACGTTCTATGAACAATATGAGCGGTGCCAATACCCAACCTTTCCGCCTTCCACTCCTTAATCCACCATTATAAATATTAGGGTTGTCACAATTAGCAACCTAGAGCCCACTAATTAGCCTCTCATTTGAGCCACCTACCTTCACATTCACCTCCCTTCCACTCCCTTAGTGATGACTGATGCTCTCATTGATGAAGGATCAGACTATAATACTCTGCCATACTACTATTAGGACAAGCTAGGGAAACTATCACTACAATCAACGAATGCAAAGTTGAATCCCTATGGAGGATGACCTTACACATTTTTGGGTCATTGTAATGTAACAGTCATGATCGAGACTAAAAGTATCTCGCTCCTATGTTCTTCCAAACATAGAAGGAGTCAGTTCTGAAAATTTTCTTAGGATACACCTTCAAGTACTTGACCAACTGTAACGTCAACTACGTTGATAAACACATTCATCTCCACTTAGCCAATGCCTATGTAATCACCACCTTTTTCTCAAGGGAAGCATAGTTTGAGACCGCCAAGACCGAATGCACTTTTCAATCTAGTTGATCACCCCAAACCACTACCTTCTTGACTCAATTCCTCCACAAACACAGGTGCAACCAAGAACCTATTAGCACACCCCACAATGGTAGTGGTGACCTAAAACATCCTTCTAAGCCTCCACATCTCATACATCATAGAAACACAAGCACTAGTCCTCCCATAGACATTGTAAGTTGTGCTGCCACTCGTGCACCACACCACGGTGGGTTCCTAAAATCCTCCTATAAGCACACAGCTACTATGAGGCTTTTGGAAGCCTCTAGTTGTCTAGAGTACCCATGTGCGGACCTAGACTAATCCCTTATACTACCTCTCCCAGTCCAACTCTTTTAGAGCCCATGCACCACATGCCTATCACTAAACAGAGCTCCCCCTTAACCTCTCCTTCTCCTTCTCCACATACTCTACCCCCTTAAGAGAACCTAAACCTGACTTGTCAGCACTCATCTTACCTACATACTTGGAAAATGATAAATTATCTTCAGAAGAGGATGTTCTTTCTAATCTTCATATGTATACTCCATATCAAATTAGTAAGTACCGACCCCCACCACTAGCCACCCTTTGGAGACCACACCAATGATGCTTAATCTACAAAATGACTCTAAATTTTTATCGGTAATCTCCAACAAGGTAATTATGAATTGCTTTGTACAACTAGACTCCACCTTTGGCACTTTTGCCAAAATCTTTACTCTTGTGGACCTTGGATTATCCAACCCTAACATGCTCTTGCTAGCCTCTTAGTGGCACCTTACATGGGAAGAATACTTCCATCCTATGTGAGAAATACAATTCTCAAGGACCCTCCCATTGTCAACAATTTAGAACAATTATGTGGATCTGCCACTTGTTTCTTGAATAAATGGTATTCCTTTTGACATCAAGCTACAATGCTTGAAAGCTAGATCATCACCATTGTTGAACATAGAAATATTGTAAGCTTCCTAAAGTATGACCCTACATAATATGAGATTTCATCTCTTTGCACCATCATTATGTTGCTTCACCATCCACTCCTCGACAAGTTACTATCTAAAGAAAAAGTGGATGTCGCAAGTCGCTTCAATGAAAATTTACTCTTGGATGACCTCATATCATATATTTGTGAGATTCTTGTTTGCCTTGATAACCTAGATGTTATTGCTCACTTAGAGTACAATCTAGACTTCTATGACTAGTGGGTTCCAAACACTTCTATCCTTCAATAAATGGCTCCTATGGTATATACAAATAATATGGTCATTTTAATGACGGGAAAACTCAAAAATAGATGCACTCATAGAACATGAGTCTCCAAGCTCCAAAGTTTGCCTTATTTATGCAAGGGGAGGAAAATTGACAACTAACCCTAATCAAGCTTGAGAAGTGCTACCCTCAATCAACCAACAAAGGACCCAAGCTACCCGTAATAAAATTTCTTGGTATGATAAAAGGTTTAACCAAGTAAAAATATAGTAAGTAAAATTTTATTATAATCCTTTCTATGACAAAATTTAATGAATTTTCTATTTTGTTGATGGTGGCCCAACTACTCTCAAACCTATCCCAATCCCCATATGCATCAAGGATGCCCTCAATGAAGACAAAGTTGTGCTCTTTGCTCCATATGTGGAAATGGGAGTAGGCCACCTCAAGTTTAGAGTACTAAGCAATCTCACAAACTTGGTAACCAGGCATCAAGCTATCTGAAATCTGGTCATCTAGTGTGGCCTGGTTGTGTATGCCAAAGCTACAAAGATACCCATTCATTTCCTGACATGTGATGGTCTCATAAAAAATACAACCCCAATACTCAAACTAGCCAGTTCATGTACTTAGTGTAGCATGGCAAGAATTAAGAAGACAGAAGCTGCCATTGATTTTTCTCCAAAATTGATTGAGGAAACCCCAGGGAAACATCAAGAAAATATGTTAGAGCATCCTATTGGACACAAGTGACTCAAGAATTAGGGGAATCAACAATAGCTACAAATGGGGTTAATTTGAAAAATATCCTAGAGGAGGAACTAAGAATCTTAGCACATGTGCTCCATCATACGTTCACTTACCATAAAACCATAGCCTACCCATCCAAGTGCCCAAAATGGTTGAGGGAGGATATTCTTCTGGATAATCTAGTCAATCAAGACTTAAATGTGTTATGTCTAGAGTGCATCACACAATGTTTAGCCAAAATCCACAAAATCCTCCAAAAGAACCCTAGTGAAAAGCTTAGTTTAGAGGGAAAGCAAGGTCTCATCAACTGCGGAGGGGTTATTATAAAAATTCTAACTAACAATTTACAAGTCTCTCTCAAGGATGTCCTACCTCCATGATATGTTGATCAACCACTACTACCCCAAGGAAGTACAAGCGAGGAATCTGAAAGTTACATTGAAGAAAGTAGGAAAAGGAAGGCAAGAGAAGAAGCAGATTCTAGCTCATACTCTGAAACATTTGACGAGAAGGAGACAAGTGATCGAGGATCTGTTATTAGGTTAGCCCACAAGTGGTATAAGAAGGATACAAAGAAGATGAGGGAGAGAGCTCCTAATTGCAAAAGAACAAGAAGGAACATGGACTGAAAGGGTAAAGAAAAGATTGGTGAAGCCTCACAAACTGTTGAAGCAACCATACTTCAGAATCTCATAACAACCATAAAAGGACTACAAACTTAGGTCGCAGACTTGGCCAAGGCAAAGACCATGGAAGGGATTCCTAAGAAGACCAAAGAGTAAGCTCACAAAGATGAGCTCACCAAAGCTCAAGGTCATATTACAAAAGTAAGCACAAAAGGAGGACTAGAAGCTTTGCAAAAGCTATGCAAATAGCTCATGGAGGAGAAACTAGATGCTCTTTGCGAGTAGGCAAGAACTTCAAGAGAAATTAAATGAGACATAGGAAACATATAGGAAGTTCATCATCTTGTTAAAGGAATAGGAAAAAGACTTCCAAAATCAACTTCAACAGAGTAATTCCATGCTTCACGAGAAAACCATAGAAATGATGGAATTGTGATAGTAGTTATAGGAGAGGAACCTCCAACCTACTAATACCGTGCTTTGAGTATCACAAGAGGTAGAAAAAATAGTACTATGAGAAAGAGAAAAATAGGAATATTAGCATATGCAAGGACAATGGAAGCTTGCACGTGCAAGCCTCCAAGAAACTATAGCCACTCAGCTAACCAAAGCTGTGAATTTAGTGGAAAATCATACTCAAAAGCTCTATGAAGAAAACGTTATGAACATGTCCACTAACTTGGGCATTACACTCTATGGTCAAAGCTAATACAAAGTGAAAATTAAACCATACAATGATGCCATGGCAAAGCAACAAGAAGTATTCAAAGAAGTTGCCCTATTGGCTCACATTTCACAAATAGAGGACACCAAAGAACTCAAAGCCTAACAAGGCTTGGTGGTGGTTGGTGCCTTAGAAGGATTAGAGTAGATTCAAGGGATCAATCTATTGACTACTACTATAGAGCACACTAAAGAAGATTTGATCTATCATTTGAACTAGAAAGAGTACATGGAGAGAGAGTTAAAAGTAGTAGGCCTCGTGCAATCATAAAGAAGTCCCTTAGAGCCTCCCCTTGTCCTCGAGCCACCAGTTGCCATGACACCATCCATGGATCTGCCCAACATGCGAAACTTTGATTTTGGGAAATCAATAGAGCAACCAATGAAGGAAAATCCAAAACAAAAAGAAACCTATGAGTCCATGATTGAGGAGTTGAGAGTATAGCCATAGAAGGTCGTAGATTTTCCCCTCCCATCGAACTCATACTTGATTCAGAGTAAGTAAACCCTACACAAGAAGTATAGAAATATCAAGCATAGGAAGAGTTTAGCAATGTAGTAATTTTGTACTTCAAAGTAGATAAAGGAAACAGGTTCAAGGAGCAACTACCCCCATGCATAGTGCAAGTAATCATCCAAGGAGCTAAAAGCATAGTAGAAAAATGGGCAAGGCAATATGGTATAGAAGCCTTTAAGGAATCTTGTAAGGCCACAAGAAGCAAAAGCATATACGTTACCATGAAACCCAAAAAGCCTAGCCAAGACAACGAGAATGGAGATACCCCATCCTAGAAAATGACAAGATAGCTTGGCAGGCCTTTGTCTACTCAAGCAACATCACAAAGGTGAACCCATTCCATGGCCCTGACCCTCGTCGACACAACAAAGAATACAAGGAGAACATGGTAGCTATGAATTTTCCCAAATTCCCAATGTAGTAAGAGCCCATGACAAGAAAAATAACTACCCTTCCATCCCCTTGACCTCATCCCATCTTTTACCGTTCTTGTGAGAAGATTCACTAACTATCCAAATCCTTCTTTTGTCATCACTTGCAACTATCTTTTCCTTCTCGTTACATTACTCCCACAACCAATCACACCATATAAGGAGTGACTTCCACCACTATTTTTTAATGTGAATACAAGGATTGTATTGAGCTACTAGCAGATATGGTGGATAGTTGGTTTGCACTGCGTACACATCCCTTCTACTCTAAGTTGCACTTGCAGCTACAAAATTCATTAAGAAAACGTGGTCAATATGGGATGTCTTCACAACATGCACTCAGGGCCAGTTCTTGAGTAGCATGACTACTTGTCAAAATTATTCACCCAAAAAACAAAAAAGGAAAAGAAAAAGAAAAAGAAAAGAAGCACAGTGACATGCTCGTGGAACCTAGGGGTCCACCCCCTAGCCCATGTCACCACACTATAGTCCCAGGGTACATTAAGGGCATGACAACTCGAGCATGCTTCATAGAGATGTTACCCTGAGTGTCACATTGCACCCAACCCTACACCAACTGGGTGCTCAAGAGTGGGGCAACATTCTAAGTATACTCAAAACTTGACCCATCTTCCAATTGCACAGCAAGTGCACTCCACATGACACTGGACAACTAGACACGCCCCTTAGGGAGCACACAACAATATGGCATGTACATAGAGCACTTAAAGTTCCCTCAACAATCAATGGCTTGCATTTTCTTCTTCCTATGAACTCCTCCACCAATGACAATCACCACCCTCCTTGTCTTCTTACCCAACTTCCACCATCACCATCCAAGCACTTCCTTCACCAGGATTGTTGCATCGATCATCCTAGCACACTCTACCAACTTTATTCTACTCTGAATGGAGTGAGTGCTATGGGACTGGCACCCTACTAGGAGAGGCACAAATGTTAGCCGATTGAAGAAACAAGACTTGAAAAGAAAGAAGAATATGAGAGCCACAAATATTTTTGAAATTACTAGGCCTTGAGAAAGAAATCAATATTGTAAATGAGGACCGGGATCCCTCCCATGAAAATTGTAATTAAATCCAGTAGCACTTAGCACAAGAACATGGAATTGAGTGCATGCTTAGAGGGAAGATCGGTCTTTGTTCCAAAAAGTGGACTAGATGTCCAAGGGGATGGGAAAACTCTAACCCTTAAAAGTTATATAAAATGAATGAAAGAGAATGGAAAAGGCTACTCATGTGTGTGCTCATTTCTTATTCTCACTTTCTTGTTTTGCATTGAGAGTGTGCGAGTGAGAGTTTGAGAGAGTGTGTGAGAGAGAGTGAGGGACCAATGGTCAAGCTCCCATCTCTTCTCTTGAGTGCTCCCTCATGCCTATCCTCATCCTCCCTCTTTGCATGTGAAGACTATAGAGGGTGTGAGGAGAGAGTAGGAACATGCATGAATCATGGAGCCTTCTAAGAACTACATTCATTCTTGAAGAAGGGCCAAGGGAGCTCACTAGGATGGTTTTAGATTTCTTGCAATATGTGAGAGACTAGGTGAGAGCTAGCCAAATGGATTTCATGCATTAAAACTCTTGAAACAATAGGAGTGTATCCAACAGTCCCAAGATGTTGAGCGCATGTCATCCAATAATGACCATGGCTAGTATCACCATATGAATGTCCATAGAGGAGGCCCTAGACGTAGATGTACATTGTTAGGTATACTTATTATATTACCTTTGGTACATTGTCAAGTATACTTACTATGTTACCTTCAACTTCATTTGGGCATGGTTTTGGCGCTAATCAATCATGATTTCCCTCTCTCCTCACATGATAGTTTAGGATCTCTTCTTTTTCTTTCAATAGCATAGGATAGATTCCACACTTGCATCACCTATGTTAGGTTCATTTTTGTCTACGTCAAGCATAATAGGTTTAGGATCTTGTGTTTCAGCTCCTGGCTTATTTTGATTTTTAGTCCTATATGTTAGTTATCTTGATGTGCCCGTAAAATTTATACATGGAGGTGACGTCTCATCCCAAGGAGTAATGCACCTATTGCAGCCAATTAGAAGAGTTTGTGGGTGTGCGATGGATGGAGTGCCTGAGCCAATACACCAGTTGGAAGGCACAACTTAGTCTACACCCTCGATACCAAAGGAGACAATCAGCCTTTCAAACCTTCCTCCAAACTTGGAGCCTTAGATGGAGGCAATGATCGATGCATTGATGCCCATGCATGTTGAGTCATCTGATCCGCTGAGAGAGAAAGCGTCCATCATGTGCATGCCACTTTGCACCCTAGTACTTGGCAATGCCACAAAAACACACATAGTACCTCACATTTACTCACAAGTGAGCACACTTGCCCATTATGGGATGGTTGTGTTGGGTATCCCACTCACTCCCCTTGGATCTCTACCCATACCTTCTCAAATGCAATTATATTCATGCTCTACTTATGATGCCCTTTCACTCATCCCATGGGCCACTCCAAAGTAGGGATACCCATCCTCTACTTATCATGCACCTATCCATCCTCCATGGGCTTCTCATATGGTCACCATACCAATGCCTAGTCATCCCAAATGCAAATATGTGAGCCAATGTGACCACTTCCCTGATGTCTTATTTGGCACTTTTGGAAAATTCCTCTAATATACTCTAGTCCCCCACCCTACCCTCCCTACTCACATTTGGAAAATTCCTCTAATGTACTCTAGTCCCCCACCCTACCCTCCCTACTCACATTGGTTCACATATGTGAGCCAATGTGACCACTTCCTCAATGCCTTATGGGCACTTTAGGGCAATTCCTCTAGTGTACTCTAGTCCCTCACCCTACCCTCCCTACTCACCATTCAACATCACATTCCCATTTCGATGACCAAGAGTGCTTTTAGTAGTAAGACTCATTTTAATGGGTGGAAGTTTGTGGCATGGGTAGTTCTAAGCTGTGGATTGAAGAAGCATTCTCATTCTCTTGGTTGATCACGTTGTAGCAAATGATGGGATCACGTTGTTATGGGTAGTTTTGAGGTGTGTCATATAAGAAAGAGAAGGTTATAAGATAGCAGGAGTTGGATTAGCATGTGGGGTGTGATTGCCTCAATTGCATGATTGTAGAAAATTATCCAAAGGATACTAAAGTCTTGACTAGGACAAGAGCCAAAGTAAAGAAAAAGATAGACTAGGATCTACAAGAGAAGCCTAGAGAAAAGGCTCTAAGAGAAGTGCAAAGATAGCAAAGAAAAAGAGAAGTAAACTAGGCCCCCCAAACCCGCTAAAGGAAATGCGAGAGAATCAAGAATTTGACAAAAAAGTAGCAAGCTGTGTAGCAATAGAGTGGCTCGAAAGAAAGTTTTGATTCATATGAGCATTATCAAGGCTCCCTTACAACTAGCTCTTGAGAAAATTCTTGATTTGTTTCTAGGTTTTAAGGAGAAGCAATTATCAAATATTATGGCAAATCAAGGGAGAGTTTGGCAAGTTGGTATGACAAATAACTTGAACAAAGTAAGTGATGCCTGCAAAGTAGATATGGATGCATTGAAATCTAATACAAATGCATGCATAGGAGCTAAGGATATGGAGATTGTTGAGTTAAAAAGGCACTTAGAGGCATGTAAGAAAGAATTAGTGACACACAAGTCAATGATGGATGCACAAACAACAATGCCAATTGCATCGGAATTAAAGAAAGAGGTGGAAAGGTTAAAAAAGGACATGCACACATGGGTGAATGTGGTAGAGCTCAGAGCTCAGAAGAATGTAGAAAATGTCGAGCATACAATGAAAGAAAGTACACAATGGATTGAGGTAGTCAAAAGAAACAAAGGGATGCCTTAGAACAAAGTAGAAATGATGAATGCAACACTAGAAGAGGAAGCAAAAAGGAAACTATGTGCATTATGTGTTTGTGTAGTGGGGTGGGTTGAAAAAGGAACCCCCCTAGAGGATGTTAAAACACTTTGTGCTAAGATGGGTACAAATAAGACATGCATTACGGATGCTTAGAGGGTGGGTGATCCAAGTGACAAAAGAGGTCAGATCCTAATGCTAAAATTTGAGGACATGGATAATAAGAGGGCCTTCCTCTCAAAAAGAAAGGCTTTGAAAGGCAAAAAGGTTTATCTCGATGAGGATCTCACACCCACATAGTTAGAGCATAGAAGGGCTAGAATGCCAACAGTGTTGGAGCCACGTAAAGAAGGCAAGTATGATGTGTATAGAGATGGCAAAGTAATCATAGTAGAACAAAGGTCACAATGATGGTACACAAACTATGAGACGTTAAGGATGTCCCTTTGGAATTGTAATCGTTCAATGAGACTCAATGCAAGTTATTTTGAGGATTTTTTTTGTGGGATAGTCACAGCTATGTATATAGGGACATATCAATGTATAAGTTCTAGATTACCATATGTTGTGGGATACAAATGGAAGAGTGTTTACAGCCTGCCTCAGCCTTGTAGGCTAGGGGGAACCTGAGGGTTGGGTGGGGTGGCTATTGTTTATCATGAGAGCCTCCAAGTCATGATTCATGTGGTGTCATGAGATGTGTAGGCTAGATATATGTGGGTAAGGCTAAGGATAGGATGCTCGAGGGATCTATATGTTGCAAATGTTACTTCCCACCTGCCTATTCAATATTTGCCCCTAGGAGGAGGGATCACCATTTGAAGTACTACATGAGGACATTATGAGGAACGCAAGTATTGGGGACATACTACTGATGGGAGACTTTAATGCTTGAATAGGAAGTGAGTAGTTTGCCTTTTATGATACTGAACATGAGATGTTTAAGGAGTTGGCATTGACATCTCAAGATAAGAAGATGACAGCATTTGGATCATCACATTTGCTAGCATTAGGAAGTGCTCACAAATTAGTTATATTTAATGGCTTATCAAGATGGCCAAGAGTGGATGTTTTCACTTGTTAGAACAACAAAAAAGGAGCTGTCATTAGGAAGTGCTCACAAAGTAGCTATATTCAATGGCTTATCAAGATGGTCAAGAGCGGATGTTTTCACTTGTTGAAATAGCAAAAAGGGAGCTACCATTAGGAATGCTCACAAATTAGCTACATTCAACGCCTTATCGAGATGGCCGAGAGAGCGGATGTTTTCACTTGTTGGAACAGCAAAAAGGGAGACAACATTGTGGTCTATGTAATGGGCTTGCCAATGTTAATTCTAGAAATTAAGCATTTTGAGATATTTGACAAGTAGATCAGCCGACCATGCAATCCTAAAATTCACCCTAACACGTGGTCAAATACAGGAAACATGCACATAGGTACACACATTCTCCCACTAAGAGTTTCTAGAGCAAACTTTGCATATACATAGTGATACAATACGAGATGGCTTTAGCTAGACCAACATGAACCATTGGAGGGTGTCACTAAATCTCTAGAGAAGGCTTTACATACATCAAAACTACAAAGGCATTCCCATGTAAGATGGGCTCTACTGCACCACACAAATGCACTGCCCCCAATATGCTTAGTATGATGATGAGTTTAGATAGACTAGGACACAAATACAAAGGGATGTTACATGAGGGACATGCACACACTAGAAGAGGGATTATCTAGCCAAACTAGAGTCTGAGATGTATCAGCTCTTTTTGGGAAGGGATAGCAAGAAGGCATGGAGACAATTTCATGGTAAACAACCCCCAATTCAGTTGACATCACCTACAGTATGGCATGAATATGCTAGTGCACTATATGATGTTCCATCACAAGAGGAGATTCCCTATCCATCAAACTCTAGGTCAACACAATGTGGATTCTTTACGAAAAAAATGGTAAGGTATGCCATTTGAAGGTTAAAGAATGGGAGAGCACATGATCAAGATAGCCTTGTGGCAGAACATTTTGCACATGCATATTATGCATTGTCCCCTATCTCATCAAATATCTTCAATAGAGTTGTATGTGAGGGGTTTCCAGCAAGTTGGTGTGACCACACAATAGTGCTTATTTTTAAGAGCAGAGATCCATTGGTCGCTAAAAACTACCACAATATTATGATTGGCCATGTGGAGCATGAGTTGAGTTGGTGGGCTGAAACAAAGTGGATACGATCTGTAGGACAAGCTGGCTTTCACCAATGATACAATACATTAGACCATATATTCATGCTAAGGGAGGGACGGTCACGAAGGCAAAAAATCTACTATTGGTTTGTGGATTTCCACAAAGCTTTTGGTACAATACCACATGCAAGACTCATGTAGAGGAGGTTACAAACCATTGGGATCCTAGAGGATATTCAATGGTGTATTTATACATTGTATGAGACAGTAGCAGGTAGAGTACGAGTACCTAGAGGCACAACAGACTTAGTATCTAGCATGGTTGGTGTAAAGCAAGGCTGTCTACTCTCTCCTTTGCTATTTGGATTGTTCATTGAGGAGATTTTAGATTACAAACAAAGATGGGGTGGTATGGGAGCCAACTTGGCTAGGGTATTGATACCAATTTTGTTATATGTAGATGATATTGTGCTCATCTCAAATTCACCTGAGGAGCTACACTAACATCTCTATGCATGCCATGTGTTTGTGAAGAGAAAGGCCTCAAGGTTAATCTTGGAAAGACTAAAATTATGCTCTTTAACACCTTGATAGCTTGAGTGACATGCTCAGAGCATCACTTTATGTATGACGGTCAGTCTCTGGAAATGATTAGACAATATGTATACCTTGGGGTCACTTTCAAAGGGCCACAGTTTTCATGGAAGGAGACTTCAAAGGCTAGGCTTTCATGGGCATATGTAGCTTTGGGCACTCTAGCACAACAGTGTGCACACATACAGTTCTAGGAGCCCCATACCAAATTGTGGCTCTTTGACACTTTAGCTATGCCCATACTACTCTATGGAGTAGCCATTTGGGGCCCAAGCCTTTATCATACTAGAGGTGTGCCTCTCATGGAATGTAATGGACCTAAAGCACAAAATTATGATGGTTGGGAACATATGGAGAGACCACTGGTCATGACGATAGCACATATGATAAGGGCAAAAGCCTCAGTACCACAAGAGATCATCTTAGCAAAGTTGGGTGCAACACCCATGGTAGTGGAGGCACTATTCTAGGAAATCACCTTCCTCCAAAGGATATGGTAGATACCTAAAGATCAATACCCTAGGCTAGCTCTGGAGTCTTCAAGAAACTTGCAAAAAAGGGAGATAGACAATGTTGGTATGCACATATGAACATGTGGTTGTAGACATATTCCCACCGTTCAATTATAGTGTTGATTGTCCCACTTTGAGTCATAGCCATTCAGAGTTGAATAGAGTGATTAGAGTAGACATCACTAAAGTGTAGACAAAGAGGACTTGGTCCAAGCCCCCTCTCCCATTAGGCACAAAGATGGCACAATACCAGTGTCACTTCTTGCAACTTTCCCATGATGGTTTCATAGTGAGGCCGAGATATAAGGATGCTCAACTTTTTCATGGGCTTCAAGTTGCTATTGGTAGATCTGCACCTCATCACATCAGCTGATGATTGAGACATGTCAATGGATCCATGTTCTAGTAAATGAGAGGATGTGCTAGCTTTGTTGATGAGATCCAGAGAGATGGAGGAACACTACATTTCTAGATGCATTGTATACTATGATATCTAAGGCCGCTACCATTGCCTCTTTAAGGAAAGCTTTAGACCATTGAGACGAGTGATGGATTATGAGGACCAGGGATGTATGGGCCTTTACTTATTGGAGCTCCAATGACGCAGGGCAGCATTGTTACATGATTGGAGGCAACTCCAACCACATCCACCCCTCCAGAGAGCAATTACAGAATTTTTCTCTATAGTTGACCCCATAACCACGGCCACCTTAGACACTACATCTCCTATTGACAGAAACCATTGAGGGACATCATCAAGTGGCATCCCAATAGAGAAAGCTACAATGTTTTTTTAGTTTTTTAGTTTTTTAGTTTTCTATATTTTTCTTTGTCCATTTCAATTTATCATGTAGACTTAGACATTAATTTTTTCTTCTCCAATCAGAGATGATGATACCAATTGTATCAATTACGGTCTCATAGGCCATTCCGGCCTTCTAGAGATGTTAATAAATCTCTCTCTCTCTCTCTCTCTCTCTCTCTCTCTCTCTCTCTCTCTCTCTCTCTCTCTCTCTCTCTCTCTCTCTCTCTCTCTCTCTCTCTCTCTCTCTCTCTCTCTCTCTCTCTCTCTCTCTCTCTCTCTCTCTCTCTCTCTCTCTCTCTCTCTCTCTCTCTCTCATTTTCTCAAAGGTGAGAACACCAATGTGATAGCCATTCCCTCCACAACCAACCACTTGTGGTATTCTCCTCTATCTACAAATGTATACATCAATGTAACCACTATTCACTCACATTTTGTCTTAGGTTGAAAGATACACAAAGACATGGAGTCTCCACCCCACATACACATATGTATATACACAAAAAAGGGAGGGATATTTGAGAAGGTTAGAGATACCTTTGAGAGATGGAATCTATCCTCGGATTGATCATGATCCATAACTTGTAAAAGGGAAGATGTAATGATAGAGCATCCACACATGACTTCAGAGAGAAGGCCATTGTTAACAATATGTTATGTTTGTTTTGTATGCAGTGCTTTTTGACATGTACAAATGTACATACCATGTGACCAAAAGGTTGTGCACATTCTCTACGTATGTTGTTCAATCATTGCCTATTGATCCATATTTTTTGTTAAAGAAGTTCAACTTTTGCATTTAGAAAATTGTATTGATTTGTATGGAATGAAACTCCCTGAGATATCATACACGTTAATTGTATGATAAATGGGTTTTGTGCTTTATGGAATGAGAAAAAACAATGGTTCAATCATTGCCTACTTGTATGTAATGTGTATTGAAGAAGTTAAGTATTTGAATCTAAGAGAGAACATTTTTTTTGTATATAACATAGCTTCATGAGTAACCATACACATGAATTGTACAGCACATTGATTTACATTTTTTGGAATAATGAAAATAGGATACAGTTCAATGCACGAACAAATTAAAAGAAATTTTACATAGATATTTGAAATAAAATGTACCCATTGATGACTAAGTACATTTATTCATTAATTACAAGACAACTCCTCAAAAGCTTGTTTTAAAAAAGCTAAATTTATATCAACATGAGCTTTACAACACCACTTGCATATACACAAATGTCTAAATACACAATTGGAATTTGCATTTTTGACTTTGTGGCTTTTTAATATGATGACCAAGATTCTAAAACATTCCTTCATTAGGAAAATAGAAAGAAGAATGATTATCCACAATAATGGTTAAACACATATCTTACATGCAAGCATTCCATGGATGCAAGGGCAATAAATTAGTCCTTGTCAAAAATGGCTCTCCCCCTACATTAAATAGGTTATGGGATGACTATTTCTCATGTTTTGGATTTGGCATCCTCTTCAAATAGAACTAGAGATACAAAATGTTGAAACGTCTAAGCTTCTTATCACTGTGGTATGAAATTTCAAATATCATCATGCCTTCTTACCCATCTCTTTATGCTCCCATATTCTACTCTTGACCTTCTTAGTGAGGATTTGGCCCATTGATCACTCAAGTCTTCTTCTAACAATTCTATATCAACTATATGTTAGCTTGTGTATGTTTTGTGCATCTAGCATATGTTTCTTGAACCTGAAATTGTTGGCATGAGTACCGCCTTTAGTGTCACTTGTGTTTTCTTTGAACCTTTGTTAGAACTTTGGTGGGCTCAAACTTTATTTGCCAGTGCATGCTAGGCCAAATCCCAAGGCTTGGTTTGATTCCAAGCAAGGATAAATACTATTGGTAACAAGACTCATATTGTAGTATTGCATTTAGAAGTATCTTCTTGAAAAGGCTCCCTTCCATCTTGCTAACCCATTAAATAGGTCTTCCAATATTGTCGTGTTTTCCAAATAAGTAAATATGTAGCATGCATATAGCTTATGTAAAACCTAGATAAGGTTTGAACATGCAAAACCAAATTAAGGCTTTAATGCCAATCATTAGAGATTGGAATTGCAACAAACAACCCTAGTTGATGATGGACAACAAAACATGGTTACCAACAAGCATTTGAATGTAAGCATAAATGGTGGTACTAAGGTGTGAGGAAAGTAGATTGTGAACATAGAGAGAGAGAGAGAGAGAGAGAGAGAGAGAGAGAGAGAGAGAGAGAGAGAATGCAATGAGAGAAGAAACAAATTTTCATTGAACTAAAATAGAATACTACAAATAGCCCCTACAAGCTATTTATTTTCATCAATGGGGATATCAAAATGTGCCACAAGAATGAGAATGGAGGTATGAAACCCTAGCAATGATGAACCTTGATGTTGAATAGTAGCATAAATAGGCAACACCAAAAGAACTGGCAAATTGCTACATAGCAAGGTGAAAAAATGGTTCGAGTTACAAATGTTGAACTAGCCAACCTAACTGTAACATGGCAAAATATGCACTATTGTAGTAATGTCATGCATAATGTGAAAAGGACTAGGTGAATTGTGCACATTGGAAATTGAAATGCAAATGAAAAGCATTAGATGAAATGCACGCATTGAAAATTGAAATGTAAATGTATGCAATTTATGGGTTAAGAAAACAAACATTCAAATCTCTTTGGCCTTTGTTGTCATACTCTAATGGAGCTCACAACTAGGACATGACATCCATGAAACCACTAAATGCGAACACCCTCTCTCAGATCTTGGGAGTAGTCATCAAAGGCCAAGGATGTGCATTTGATGAAGCATGGAGCTCTTCCATCTTTGTTGTCATAATCTAATGGAGCTCACAACTAAGAAATGACATGCATAAAAACACTAAATGAGAACACCCCCTCTCAAATCTTAGGGGTGGTTGTTGAAGGCCATGTGCATTTGATGAGGCATGGAAGACTATGGAAGAGGCTTCATGAAGATGTTTGTTGCATTACATGTAGTGGGATAGTAGTCCGGAGTACTCTCAAACATATTGGCACCAAACCTCAATGTGCTTTGTGTGAGCATGAAGTAGAAGGTTCTTTGCAAGGGCTAGAACACTCTATTTGTCAAACCAAAGTAACACCATTGAGCATTAGAATATAATTCCTGATGTAATGCAACATGTGGCAAAGCCATACTTTTTCATGAGTAGTAGAATACAATGCCTAATATTCTACCTCTATCAATGACATAGAAATGGTAGGTTGCTTCTTACTACTCAAGATACCACACCAAAGCCAAGAGAGAAAGCATATTGGATCATGTGACAAGTATCAAAATTGCCAACTCAATTTGAGTCACTCCAACCTGGAAGAGTGGCCCCCTTTCATGTAGAATTGGTCCCCTAAAGATATCACAACACACAAAGAGTGGCTCTCTAGTGAGCATATAGGGTAGTCTTCATGAACAAACATAATGAAATGTCGAGCATCTAGTGTGGATAAGCAAAAAAAGAGACCCAACAAGGCTCTAATAGAGGGTAATATTTGATAAAAATAATGACCTAGAATGGAAAGTTTAGACTCAAGGTTCACGAGGAAATAAATAGGCTTATAAGAAGTCATGCCAAACTCTATCAAGAGCTTAAAGATGTACCAGTGCTAAAAATTGAAGATACCGTACCAATAGCTAGCAGATCTCAAGACCAAGAAAGGAGCGGAGGATGCTAAGTCAATATATCACACTCCTATCTTAGAATCTCATCTGTACACTTCACCCACTAAGTATGGCTACTTCAACTCAAAGGATATGGGATAACCATTGATGCTCAAGAATGGAGCGAGCCACATCCAATATAGTCTAGTTTTGTTGCTCCATGATGACACCATTCTTTGATGGTGCGTTTGTTTTGGTAAACTCCATGTTGTATGTCAATTTGCCTACAAAACTTGTCAACTCCTTAGAGTAAACTCTCCTCCAAGATCGGCTCAAACTGCTTGAACCCTAAAGGTAGAATATCTTTGAACTAAGGTTTTCCACTCACAGAATTGAGAATAAGCCTATGATTGTAGCTCCAAAAAGTAGATTCGAGTGGACACCTTGGGATATAGGTGCCCATTCTTGTTTGCCCTTCAAACAATTAGAATATCTTTTGTCTAAGGTTTTCCACTCATGGAATTGAGAATAAGCCAGTGATTTTATCTCCAAAAAGTAAACTTGTAGATTCCACCTTCCCATGTATTGAAACCAATCGCAACATAGTTTGTTCCATCTTACCCACCCACAAACCACCTCTCTAGGTCACCTCCAATTCATCTACATCAACCTCATTGTTAAATTCTCTCTCTCTCTCTCTCTCTCTCTCTCTCCACCCAATAGGTTAGCTCCTCATTCCCTAATTTTTCTATCCATTACATACTAATCTATACACATGCAAAAGCTTCTTCAAGTATATAATTTTATTTATCACCTCTCCTTGCAATGCAAGGGCAACATCTAGGGAAGAGGGTTAGGCTTTAGCCCTTACACTAATAGGGGTATATACCCAAAGACTTTCTCATGTTCTTGCAACGAATCCATGGGAGAAACGCCTACATTACCATGTTTGTGACTTCGAAGCAAAGAATAGCTTTAACAATTGGTTTTTCTTTTATTTGTGTCAAAGGCACCACACCCTGAAGTGAATCATAACTAAAATCTTGATGTGTCATTTTGTATTGTGCACATTTTGAGGCATATACGAGGTGGTTAACTCTCTCTCTCTCTATATATATATATATATATTCGTCCTATCAACTGATCATCTATCACATTTGTTGGCCAAAACGGTTGACACAAATTATTAAGGTGCACAATCATGCAGCATGGTAAAACAAGGGACTAAAGATGAGAGACAGTTGTAGATGGCTTGACAAATGTACCAAATAATAAATTGGTAAACTTTTCTCCTGTTATCACCACCAACAATGGGTGCTTCTTGTACATTTCCTTAATGATACATGAACATGAAAAATGCGACACAATAAAGACCCTCATGGACCAATACGCAGAGAGTAGACTTGCAAGTAGCAAGAGAGAATTGTTTTAAAGGTCTGCCCAAATATTCTAGGCAATAGGAAAATTCATGGACAAGACAAACCACTTGCCTGCACAGGACTCGAGTGCAGTATCACCCACTGCTGAAACCTACGCTGCAACTGCAGAGATTATACTTGGCTGCAAACCCCAATTGATGATTGGCCACCCACGCTTCTCTGCTAGTCCTTGAAGACGAGCGTCAGGATTCACCACATGAGGATGACCAACCTGGTTCACAACTAAAACTCTGTCAATAAATTCAGAGAGAATGATTTTGGTGACCTGCAGTACACTGAATATCACATCAGCAGAGATTTGAGTTTGGTATCCAGATCTACGAATGAGAATCACTAACTTGATTTACGAGAGGGATTTCTAAATCATTATAAATAATGAGTTTTGTATTAATTTTATCTAAATGCAGCATATATTGTAAGGTGGCCTCAATCTTTAGGTCAGTAGAGCTTACAACTTCCAGCATCGGTAAATCAGCCACACTGTCACCAAATGCTAGGCTATCTTCGAGTGATATTCCATGTTTTGCTGCATACGCTTTAACTCGATCAGCTTTCTCTGCATTACTGGAGGCCATTCCCTTCAGCTTCCCTGTAAATCTGGCAAAATAAAAGATGCTTATGTGGACTGAGTGAAAGGTGAGACTGAAAATAGTGTGAATAACATCCTTCAAGAACTGAGATGATTCCATACTTTCCATTCTCTTCAACAAGTTCTGCTGCATAGACAAAATCTGCAGTCGAAAATTCAGAACATTTGTGAGATTGAAGACAGTTTTCTGCCTCTCTCTATTGGGAAAATATTGTCTGCAAATATTCGAAATTGATGCTCAGAAATCAAACAAGGAAACTGACAGGCCTATTTCTAGTAACATTTTTTCAGTGAACGGTCTCAAATGAAAGGCAAAGTAACAATGAATATGAGCTCTTGATTTTTAAGTCATATGGTTAGTGAGGTAGATCCCAACTGATGAAACCCAGATTCCTATGAATCATGTGCAATGGTGGCCTATGTATGAAACAAGATCTCATGGATGTGAAGGAACACCAACTCATGTGTAATAACTAGGAAAGAGGTAAAGGAAGACTTAGATGATTTAGCTCCATCTTTGCTCACGGACGAAGGCGAGGATATTTCTTCCAACACTTCTCTTTGGGATGAGTACCCTTCCTATAGTGTGGCCATTTAGGCTTTTCTGAATCAGTGTTAAGAGTCCAAAGAAGACACATTATCCTGCTTCATCTTCTTGTTCTTGGCCTTCTTGTTCTTCTTATTGCTCCCTCCTGAGCTTGCAGTAAAAGCCTTAGTAAGGCTAGATTCATTGGTACCTATGTCACTTTTCATGCTGCGAAACGAGTAGAGCAAATTCTCCCCATAGAAGGGTTTCCCAAACCCTCGAGGTAAGTAAACTAGTGTAGAAGACATCATACTTGGGAGATGGCAACTCATTAAGGAGAATCATTGCCATATCCTCCGATGAGATTGTCTTGCCAAGGGATGCAAGCTCATCCCGCATGTCCTCCATCGTGTTTATGTGATCCTACATAGAAGGGAAATCATTAACAAAAAGCATTAGAGGATGTTGGACACACTAGTCCAAGGTTTGGATCGCAAGATGTGAACTTGATGATACACATTAAATCCACCAATAATGAAAGAGCATCAGCATGTCCTCTCTACACTCTCACAATTGCCCCCTCTAGCTAAGAAAATGTGAGCGCTTGCAGCATCACTAGAAGACTGCTTTGTGGATCACTTTTGCCAAAGTGGCCTTCAATGACTTAGTCTTAGAGTTTGAAGATGAAATATCCGTCTTCTTGCCCTTGTCTGTGGATTTGGTAGCCTTTGTCAAACAATCCTTAGAGAGATGGTCCCACTTCCCACAAGAATAGCAACAAACATGCTTCTTCTTAGTCTTTGAAGATACTACCAATGCTCTCTCAATATCATCACTGTATATCAGAACCTTGCCTTGTCCCTATAGCAAAGACTCCTCATCAAGCAAAAGAGACATGACATCATCAAAATTGAGATCAAGAGTGGAACCCGGACCCTCAAAGCTTGAGCCACCATATTGTAGTCTGGAGAAAGCTTAGTAAGAACCAATATAGATAGCTGAGAGAAGGTAAGAGCTACCCCCAAGGTAAGCAATTGATCATGGATAATCTTGAACCTCAATAGAAATGCCTACATGGTGTCTCGAGAATTAAACTTGATGTTATACAGTTGACCTTGAAGGGCGATAGCCCTCATGGAAGATTGCTCATAAAGCTCCTATAGCTTATCCCAAACTTCAATGAAGGTCTCCAAGGTTTGAATGGTAGGAGAGACTGTTGGGTGAAGCAAGCATACCAAAGTAGTTAAGGCCTTGGCATCCTTGCCTTCCCACTTGGGCTCAAAACCCACCACCACCTACCCAAGCTCTTGAGTTTGTCATCGCTATTAGTACAAGGGGATGACATGATGATATGAAAAATGAGAAAGGGTACTTGCACAGTTTCCTTGGAAAGGACAGAGGAGCAGGCACAAGTTAACATGTAATGAATGAAGCTAAGAGGAGAGAGGAGAATGAACTGAAGAGAGAGAAAGAAAGTAAGAAGAAGAGAAAGAAAGACTAGAAGAGGAGAGAGAAAGATAGAAAAGAGGGGAGAAAGGAGGATGAAGCCATGAAAGCTGAAGATGAAGGTGAAGAGTATGTTCTTGATAATAGCTGCTTTTGCAAAAGTCGAGAGAGCCAAAGCGAAGAAAGAGAATAAGGCTTGATACAGAATCAACACCCAACTGAAGGCTTGAGAAGCAAGTTCAAGGTGACTTGAGGGACATGGGAGAGCCAGGGAAGGGATAGAACCAAGATTTCACCATGAAAGCTTGAGCCAAGCTTGAGAGAAGGAAGAAGAAATCTCTTTTACAAAAAGTGACTGAAACCAAAGCCCTCTCCAACTCTTGTATCACTCTCTTTCACATAGATACCTTCAAAATGGCCCGAGAATGAAAAACGACCTGCTAAGTTTGGTGGTTTGCCTCTAGATATGCCCAAAAGCTTTTGTGCAAACTCCAAGAAGGCTCTCTCTAACCCTTGTATCACTCTCTTTCACATAGATACATTCAAAACGGCCTGAGAATAAAAAACAACTTGCTAAGTTTGGTGGTTTGCCTCCAGATATGCCCAAAGCTTTTGTGCAAACTCCAAGAAGGCTGCCATCTCTGGTACTCCTTGACTCTTGTGGTCTTTCAATGTTGTACCTATCTTGATGTACCTGTGTGCCTGAGTAACTAGGGTTCTTGAAACTGAAAAGAAACTAATTCTGAAGGAAGGAGAGAGAGAAGAAGAAGGATCAAAGACCGGTGCTCTAATACCAGTTGTAATGAAGGAGACCTAGGAGAGAGAAGGAGAGAAGGGAGAGACTGCAGAGAGGAGAGAGAAAGAGAAAGAAGAGAGAGAAAGACAGGAAAAGAGAGTGAAAGGGAAGGGGAGCCATGAAAGCTGGAAGGAAGGGTAAAAGAGACTTGATTATTGATAACTGATGCCCTAATTGGATCTCCCAACACCTTAAACACTCCATCAAGATAACTAGGTATTCCCATGCTAACCCATGTCCTACCCATCTATCCCCACTCTTTTACACAACACAAGCGACAACCACCACCACGTAAGTCAATAGGGTCATCCAAGTGCAAGTATGAGATGTCAAACCTAGAGTCAATAGGAAATTGAATGAGCAACACAAGGTTAAATGTTAGCACAATCGTAAAAAATGCAGGACACTGCAGTAAGCATGTGGACACATCAGCACGCCTAGTCAAGTCAAGGCAAAACAATGCCAACAGCCTTCAAGGATCACACAGCAATGAGGTTTGTCATATCATAGGATAAGCACAATGAGTACATATGCTAGTCAACAAACAATGTTGATGACCAATCACCAAAACAGCAAGTCCACCATGCATAACAAAGTGCAAGACTACATGGAAAGAAAATCACAAAGAGAGTCCCAATTCACAAAAAAAAAACAAGGATGAGCATATCTCAATCGACAAACTATAAATATCCGATACCATGTTAGAAGAGCAAAACATGCAGCGAAATAATGAAAGACACAAGATCAATGAAACAGACAATGCAGAAGATGTCACCAGGAAAAGGAATCTGCTATGTCAAGAGTACAATGGTTGAGTGCCAACTCACACTCCCCACAAGCTCCCTTTCTCCACACCAAGAATCTACACTTAACATGAATGGATAATGGACTATGGCCACACTCCCTCCCAGGCCGTGGGCACATGTGAACCTATGATATGACCACTTCTAACAATCCCTTCATGCATGCAACCCAAACAACCATGCAAACCCTAACTTCTGCTGAAATCAGGTCTGCAATCAGTAAATTCACTGCTGAAATGCTTCAAATTCACTGATGAGGCTTCACTTGGCATGGAGGAAGGAGAGAGAAGTAGCAGATGAGAGAGAATTCTGATTTTCTCCTGTAGAAAATGCCCAAACAGCAGTTTCATCATCAGATTATGCATTGCATGCTGTCAACTACAGCTGATTAGGCTTTTTTTGCTGTCTAATCCTCCAAAATCAGGTCCAGCAACTGTTAAAATGCTCCAGGATTGCATCAGCTTCTGTCTACCATCCCAAAACTGATCTTCACAGCCTTCTCCAGCCTTGTATGGCCCAGAAACCACACCAGAATGGGAACTTTAAATCCTAACCTCTTTGAAGCAAAGTGTTGGAACCTTTGACAAACCTTAGTCTAGGACATTAAATCATTGAATTCCCTAACCCCTGTGACACCCAAAGTCCTTTCCAAGCGGTTATTCACTGTCCCTAATCAAGATCTAACTTAGGTATCCCATGGGCACCCATGCACCACTTCTACCAATGTGATTGTCTTGTCACCATGACACACATTCAACCTAATCTCACATGTGCACCTCACATGTACAACTGAAGTGTCCACAAAGCATTAAGTTGAAAATTCGTGTCCTCGTGACAACTACCTCCTGTGCCAATTCCAAGGTGGAGTAAATAAAACGGTGTTCAAACCCATAAGCCTATAAAAATAATTTTAGTAGATCGACCCACACTAGCACTCCCCCTTAGTAAATCCACCTCTATTCCTCTCCTGAAGACCTCCTCAATATTTACTTGCCATGAAGCAAAATTTGCTTTCTTGTGTGGAAATGGCATTTCACATATTCGAAGGACACAAAATACCTTTGCAATAAATTTAGCTATAGTCATCTACAGCTTAGCAAGCATTCTTAAGACCATAAAAGCCTTTTTTAAACCTACATATTTTCAAGTCATATCCATGAATAACTAAATTAGGAGGTTGAGAGATGTATACATCCTCACAAAAGTTGCATTTGGAAAAGCCTCTAACTGGAAAAAGCCAAACAAACAACTAACATCGTTTCAAAACAGATTGGAAATGGGAAACGCATTCCTGATTGGTGAAATGTTTCTCCTACCAATCTTGACAAGCATTTCCTATTACGATCATTCCTATCCTATTGCCCTCAAAGGAAAGGGGCAATCAAGGATCTAGACATAAAAACTTTTGGGATTTTTGGACCTGTTTTTTAAACAACTTTTTTCACCTTGTCTTCTATCTTCTACACATAATAGTGCAGAGTTAATGTTTTCTTTACCAATGCAATCTAGTTTAAAGTGAGACACTTCAAAATAGTACATTGTTCATGTTTTCTTTACCAATGCAATATGGTCTTTGAAGTGATACTTTTGAAGTGTCTTTGTATACTTATTTAAGTGTTTACTTGAGAGCAATGAGAAATTCTTAACTGTACCTATTTTCTGATAAAAACTTCCCTCCCTGTACCTGGAATGGGGTGGTCTTTAAAGTGATTCTTTTTTAAGTCTCCTTGTATATTCCATAAGTGCTAATTTGAGAGCAACATAAATTCTTCTGAAGCTGTTACAGCAAGAGAACCTCTGACTTCCTCCTTTCTTCTTAATATTTACCAGCTTTCATTTGAGAACCTTTTATTCAAAATGGAGTCCTTTTAGCCGTTTTTCAAATGAAAAAACTCGCTATTGCTATTCTTTTCCACATCTCCCTTCTTGACAAGTGTGTGGCCATGTATAGCACACATGCCATCCTTGGACTGAGACACATGACCCTTTAACGTGACTTAAGATAGGAATAGAGTTTCATACCACATTAAAATCCCACAAAATAGTAATCACATGACCCTTTTTCATTATGTAACTTTCAATAGGAATAGAGTTCCATCCCACATGAAAAGTCAATAAAGTAATAATTACTAATTCAATTGTGGGCTTATAGAAAGAATACAACTAAAAAAACTCCGTCTGTTCCATCGCGTGGGCTACCCCCGCCCCGACTGTTTCACCGCGCCACCATCGCCTGGTCAATCGTGCCCGCCCGCCTGTTCCCTCTCTGTCGCCAACACCAAAGTCCCCCCTCCCTTGCCTGCGGCCCGCTCCCCTACCCTAGCCGTTGCCCCTATCCACGCCATCTATCGCCTATCCTATCGCCACAATTGTCAGGTATGAAAGGTACAATAGTGCAATTTTGCATTCAAGGTTGTGATTGTTTTTTTCAAATAGATTAGTCATAGCTTTGATCAATTTCTTAACTTGTAGTGCCAATGGCAATATTATTGGTTCCTATTTCTTCATTGGTGCCATGTGAAATTGGAATGATTGAACAGTGTAGCCAAAGCTTTATTTCCATTTTATTAGCCTTAAGCTAAAAGTAGGGCTTTAGAAAACCACCATGACTTTATGCTTATCCTTTTGTAGTTCCTATGATGAAGTGTTCATTTTCTTCTTGTCATGGATGCTCTAAGGATTGGATCTAGAGTAGGAGTAGGGTCTAATTTTGCAATCTTTGGAACCTACTTGTTCTTTGTATCTTTCTTTGATATCATAACTTGACTCATGGGATTTTGTTTTCATTGTTGTTGAGACTTAATCAATCTAGTGAGTAAGTCCTTACTAGAGGATATTGAAGGTGGAATGGATGTCTTCAATTATAATATTTTATCCCTTTGCCAAAATCAATACGGTACGATAAAATACGGTACTAATTGGTACCTTATGATTTTATAAGGTACGGTACGATATTAGTATGAAAAAAAATTAAGATGATTTTTTAAATAACAAAAACCATAAATCATTAAATGATAGATCATAGAATACATGTTTAAAGTGGAAATAGCCATTTCATTACAGAATAAGATGAATACATGAGGGTGACCATCGCAGTCGCATGGGCTACGTAAAACATGCAATACAACTACAATTTAGTATATCTAATACCAAAAAAAAGAGAGCTTAGAGACCTATGTCATATGAATGATGAATCTATGATGAGGCATCACTATCATCATCATCAGAACCATCTGAGTGCTCATCAAGAGAGTTTGAAGATGACTCCTCCGCATCCGATGACGAGACACACTCATACTCATCCTCACTAATGAGGTTACCATCATCATCAAATGATGGCTTCCTAGGTGGCAGTTGTGTAGGCAAGGGGGGGATGTCTGTCAGAGTGCAGCGATGCGGAAGCATAGGACAAAGACTGAGAGAGAGTGAACACAGAGAGAAGAGAGAAATAGAAAAGGAGACGATGTAAACGCAGAAAATCTGCAGTGTAGTATGCTATATAAGAGTGCAGAAATATACATGGGGGCAGAGGAAATATCTATGTATGTCTTCGACTTGATGACCTCGATCTCCATCAGCCCGAGCACAGTCTGTCTCAACCAACAGATCTCAAGACCAGAATCTGAAGTGAATAGATGCTGGAGTGTGCCACAAACCGGCTATAAATAGCCAGAAAAATAGAAAATAACTGCACCAGTAAACTGGCTGACTGTGCAGTCCAACTGCCCAGTGCCACGTGGCATCCTGCCATACTGCTGATGTGTCCTCTGCGCTGACATGGAGACTGCTATACTCTGCTGTCCACCGACTGTCCAGGAAATGACTATCCAACACCACCTCTCAGATCCTGGACGGATCAAAAGACTGAGGGATCTGGAATGCTGCAGAAGAAGAGCTAGGGGAAGCGCCTTCGTAAACAAATCTGCAAGATTATCCTCCATCTTGCAGTACTCCACATCAATAGTCCCATCCAGAAGCTTCTCCCGAATGAAGTGATACTGGATCTCAATGTGCTTCGTCCGGGCATGGAATACAGGATTCCGTACCAAGGCAATGCAACTCTCATTGTCGCACCATAGAAGAGTAGGACGAGTCTAGGGGCAGCCAAGCTCCTCCAACAATCTCCAAAGCCACACAACCTCACATGTGGTGGAAGATACAGCCCGATACTCTACCTCAGTAGAAGAAAGGGCTACCGTGGGCTGCTTCTTGCTACTCCAAGAGATAACACCTGTACCCAAGGTAAAACAGTAGCCTGTAGTAGACTGTCGATGGTCCACATCGCCAACCCAATCCGAGTCACTCCAACCTGCAAGAACCAAATCTGAAGCATCTGTACCTGCGGGATAAGAAATCCCTAAGTCAGAGGTCCCCCTCAAATTCCGAAGAATCCTCAAGGCAACCTGCCAATGCACCTGTTTGGGTTCAGGCATGAACCCTGCCAAAAGACCCACAGCAAAACAAAGATCAACACGAGTTTTGAGAAGCCAAATCAAGGATCCAATCAACAGACGGTAGCGTGAAGCATCCATCACGGGAGAATCTGAGTGTGAAGTAGCCTTCCAATTCAGATCCATAGGAGTAGTAATGGGCCGACAAGTCTCCATCTCAAAAGTCACCAAGAGCTCCTAAATGTACCTCTGCTAAGAGATGAAAATCCCCCTCTGAGACTGATAAATCTCGTGATCCAATAAGAAATGAAAAAGCCCCAAATCCGTCATCTCAAATGCTTAATGTAAAGCTTTCTTGGTCTCTCGAATCTTCTGTGCTTGATCCCCTGTCAGAATCAAATCATCAACATACAATACAAACAACACACGACCAACCTCGGAAGTGTGCCCATAAAGCTGGGATCAACCTTGGAGCGCCGATATCCCAACTTCGACTGAAGAAACGAGTTAATCTTCTCGTTCCACGCACGAGGAGCGTGCTTGAGGCTATACAAGGCCTTCTTCAAGCTCTAAACTTTCCCATCCGAGGAGCCAAAGCCAGGAGGCTGCTCAACATAGATCTCCTCCTGCAAGTCACCATTCAGAAAGGCCGACTTCACATCCAATTGATAGACAGGCCATCTCCTAGGGCCAGCCAAAGCAAGAACAACTCAAATACTCACCATACGAGCAGTGGGGGCAAAAGTATCATGGAAATCAATGCCTGGGCGCTGAGCAAAACCTTGAGCAACAAGGCGAGCCTTGTGCTTGTCCAAAGAACCATCACTAAGGTAATTGGTCTTGAAGACCCACTTGACACCAATCACCTTCTTGTGAGAGGGACGAGGCACAAGAGACCAAGTGTCATTCCTCTCAATAGCCTCCAACTCGACTTCCATGGCCTTCCACCAATGATCAGACTACAAAGCCTCCTTTACAGAAGTAGTCTCACGATCCTGCATAACATGGGTAGGCAAACAATAGTTGGAGCAAACAAGCTCCAAAGAATGTGTCTGGTTCCTCCGTGACCTCTGCGGCCCATCCTCCGATTCCCACTCCTCGGGGACCCCCTCAATCCCTGAATCTCGGAGTGTATCACAGGCCCAACGAGGAGGAGGCCGAACCTCTCCCCGTCGCCCTCCATCTATTGAAGACTTGGGAACATCCACAGGAGGAAGCTCCTTGGGGGTGGCCGGTGGAAGTGAAGACTCGGAATCAGAAGAAAAATCTCCATCAAAAGACTCTCGCTCCAAAGGAACTGTCTCAGGAGCCCAACTCTCCCCTGGATCTCCAAGAACGGGGTGCTCCTCACCCCCCTCTGTGGCCGGAACTTCCACGAACCGCACATCTCGGCTCGTGTAGACATCCCACTTGACGGGACCAAACAGACGATAACCTTGAGACTGGGTGCTGTAACCAACAAAAACCTGTCATCGGGAAGCCACCTCAAACTTGTCACACTGCGTCTTCGGAATGTGCACATAAGCGTCACACCCAAAGATCCTAAAATAAGAGACATCAGGCTTAGTCCTAAAGTAAGCCTTAAAAGGTGTCATCCTCTCAACGGCCGAAATGGGAGATCGATTGAGAATATGAACTACAGTAGCCATTGCCTCGGTCCATAGAAACTGAGGTACCTGTTGGTGCTCCATCATGGTGCACACCATCTCGATCACACTTCGGTTCTTCCGCTCCAAAATGTCATTCTCTTGGGGAATGTTGGTATTAGCAAACTCCTGGTAAATGCCCCTATCTACACAAAAATGAGCAAACTCATTAGACATAAATTCGCCTCCCTTGTCTGAACGCAAGGACTTCAGTTGTCGGCCAGAACGGCTCTCCTCAAAGAGAAGCCAATCCTTAAAGTGAAAGAAAGCCTCCGACTTCAAAATCAAGAAATAAGCCCAAGTTATTCTGTTGTAGTCATCTACGATCAACATGAAGTACAAGCTCCCCTTCGCGGACTCGGTCCTCATCAGGCCACAAAGATCCATAGATACAAGCTCCATAGGTAAAGTAGACTGCCTAGAAGCTTTGTTGTGAATCGCATCCTGATGCAATTTTCCACGAATGCAGGACACATGGCTGATGGCTCACCACTATGTCCAACAATCCTCGGACAAACAACCCTTGCAACGCCTTCTAAAGGTACTCGTAGTTCAGGTGGCCAAACCGAGCATGCCATAGCTCGGACTGTGTCTGAGAAGTAAGAAGAAGAGAGGTAAGAGTTGGAGAAGACTTCAACTTGTAGATGCCATTCTCCTCATACCCTGCAGAGAGAACCTTCCTCGATCCACAATCAAGGACGCGAATAGCATCACTATCAAACTCCACCAAGAGACCAAGAGCACAAATCTTATAGACCGAAACCAAATGATATCCCAAGCCTAGCACATGCAACACTTCAAAAGTGTGGGTACTACCACATCCATCTGAAATAAGCTGCATCTCACCCCGCGCAGCAATAGACACTGAAGAGTTGTCTCCAATGAGAATCTGCCCATATGAAGATCGCAAATGAACAACACCATCGGAAGAAGGAGTCATGTGCTATGAGGCACCACTGTCCAAAATCCACTCTCGAGCCTGGGCAGCTGTCATCGCAGCATCAGAAGTTTTCGATATAGAGTCCTCAATGAATGCTAAGTGTAGAAAAGCAGCTGATGAGGGTGCAGTCACCGCTCCAGAATCCTTCGTGTCCTTCTTCTTGGTGTCCTTGTCTTTGTCGGGGCAATCTTTCTTCCAGTGACCACCACAAATATGGCAAGTCGATTCCTTCTCCTTGTCCTTCTTGGATTTGTTATCCTTCTTCTTCTTCTTTTGGTTCTTTCTCTTCTTCTGAGAGGCTTGACTAACGAATGCCTCCAATTTGGAAGCATTCTGTCCCTTCAACCGTTCCTCTTGGTCCAAGACCATAGGAACGAACTCTTCCCACCGAAGAGTCGACTCCCACCCTGCTGCAATAAGGGTGGAATAAAAAGTACCGAATCGTAGCGGCAATTGGGACAGTAATATGATCGCCGTGTCTTCGGAGGAAATAGGCTTCCCCGCATTATGAACCTGCATCTGAAGCTGCCGAAGCTTGTTGATGTGTTCCTTAAGCAAAGAAGACTTATTCACGGACAAGGTCCGTATCTGCACCTCCAAAGAAACCCTCTTCATCAAGGTCATCCAGTTGTACATCTGGTCGAGCTCTAGCCATATCTCTCAAGCCACTATCAAGTGCTCAATGTGAGCTATCACGGCTGTAGTACAAAACAGAAACAGAAAAGATCGAATCCTGGCATTCAATTTGTCCCAATGAGACTGAGACGAGTATTGGAAGAGAGTTTGGACTCATCCCTCACGGAGGGCTTGTTAATCTCCTCCATCACCAATTCCGCCAAATCATAAGACTCCAAAATGGCCAACATCATCACCCGCCAGATGCAGTAATCATCACCATCAAGCTTTTGATCCGATGGAAGAGTTGGTAGGATAGGCACCTTCCTGTCCATTATCGCCTAGAACTTCAAATCAGTCTCTGTAGGCATGTTACCCTGCAATACCTGCACAAACACAAAATCAGCCCCCTTTAACTATGTAAACGCAGCCTTCTAGGGCTGGTTCCTCCGCTGCCCAAACCTACAATGGAAGGCCTCAAACGCAGCCTTCCTCCCCTTCAAACAGCAATAACCTGCAGCAAATTCACCGATTAGACTCCTTTCTCGCACGCCCACGCTTGCTTCGGCCTTGATCCGATGCGCAACCCTCCTACTCGCCCTCGAATCCTGGAAACGCAGCCTTGTGTCATGCTGAAATCTCCTCTTCAGATATGTTCAACCCTCAATCAGTCCATCTTCACCGCTCTGATACCATGTTAGAGTGTAGCGATGCGGAAGCGTAGGACAGAGAGACTGAGAGAGAGTGAACACAGAGAGAAGAGAGAAAAAGAGAAGGAGACAGTGTAAACACAAAAAATCTGCAGTGTAATATGCTGTATAAGATTGCAGAAATATACACGGGGCAGAGGAAATATATGCATGTCTCTGACTTAATGACCTCGATCTCCATCAGCCCGAGCACAATCTGTCTCAGCCAACAGATCTCAAGACCAAAATCTGAAGTGAATAGATGCTGGAGTGTGCCACAAACCGGCTATAAATAGCCAGAAAAATAGAAAATAACTACACCAAGCCGGCTGCATTAAATGCAGCCAACTGCAGTAAACTAGCCGACTGTGCAGTTCGACTGGACAAAATTGTTGTCCGACTGCCCAGTGCCACGTGGCATCCTGCCGTACTGCTGAAATGTCCTCTGCATTGACGTGGAGCCTGCTGTACTCTGCTGTCCACCGATTGTCTAGGAAATGACTATCTAACAATGCCATCATGAGGCACAGGATGTGAGCTACTAGAGCCTTGCCTTACATATGTCTGCAAGCCACTCAAACCACCCCTCCTCAATGATGGAGGGCATCGAATGACCATGCCCCTGCTACAACCTACTCGAACTTCTCGCCCACGAGCACGCTGACTGCAAGGGTCACGAGTATATGCTGCTATAAGCTCTCTATAGAGCTCTGCAAAAATCATCTCCTCCTCGTCCACCTCCTTATGTATACTCGGAAGAGATTCGCCCGTCAACTTGAATGTATCAACATTCACCTACACAATGCAGTGATGCACGTAAGATTGATGATTAATCATTATAAATGCTAAAGTCTAAATTGTAAAGTATAAAGTTTAAACTTCAAAGTTCAAAGTTTAAAAGTTACAACAACAAATTCTAAATGTTATGGTTAAGTGTTTAAACTTTACCTGCTTCAGACTTTCCATGCTCATCATAGCCCTCATCGTGCGTAAGTTAGTGCAGCAATAGAATAGACGCTCTAACTGTCGTGTGCTAAGCCAATTGCGAATCTTTGTGTGAATGAGAGAATAGGTACTCCAATTTCTCTCACATGCACCCGAAGTGCAATCCTGGGCAAGGACCCTCATGGCTAAGGCCTGAAGGGTCTCCAGTGCATATCCAAAGTTTTGCCACCAAAATAAAGGCTTCACAAGTGACTCTCTCCTTCAACAAGTGGAAGAAGCAAAAGCCACATGCCCTCTCTGATCTGCATAGCATCCGAAGCTCCTCTAGCACTGCATTGTGGTTATCAATAGGGACCACACGAGTCAAATAAGCAAGTTGTTCTGAACGGAACTCTCTATATCCATGACTACCAGTGACCTGTAGACCGGATGTATGCATCCATACCCATCTCCTCTCTGCTATCTCTAAAACATGTGTACGCCATGTCTCTGTGATCACTATACAAGCACGTGCCTCTGTCAATGCCGCTCTAAAGAAGTGAACGAGAAGGCCCATAGTGGACCCCTCGCAATCACTCATACGTAACACCCTATAAAAGGGAGTCACAACAATGACAACGGCACTGACTTTTTGCCAAAACTGCTCATTAAACCTAGAGTCCCTACATTCAGTGAATGTGGGCAAGTCTTTAGGGTATAAGGGTTTTAGGTTTTGTAATAAGAGTGATTAGGTCATGTCCTCAACGTGCTAAACCCTAGTTAGCTCTTTGGGATATGTTGCATTGAATTAACGAGTCCCTCGCAGTTTTTAGGTGTTTAGGTTTAAATCAATTTACTTGTCTATTCTTGAAGATATTTTCGAAACCATTTTCGTAACCACATGATGTATTGTCTATGTATGAGTAGTTTTACAATCCCTAACTTTTCTGACTAAGATCAAAGCATAAGTTAAGTTATGGCATAATTCCTAGTGATCCTTCTATAACATGCAATCAGATTTATGTTGAAACCATGCAGCCTTTTCTAACAATTACGCATTAAACCACAAGCATTGCATGGCTTTGGCCTCCTCTATCTCATATTCATCCCACTCATTCCATAGAGTGGACACCACTGTCTGGCTGGCGCAAGGCGGACCGCACCTCATAAAAGCGCTACAGCAATAACCACATGTAAGCAAAGCGAGTTGAAAAAAGCTTCTTCAACTCCAGTATGCTATACTCACGATACATCACAAGCACCTTTACCTTTACCGTGAAAAATGTGACAATTGATATAGCTTTGTGGACCACCCTCTTTGCCCACTTGAGCTTCCCAATGTCCTCCATGAGCAAGTCCAAACAATGACTTGCACATAGAGTCCACACAATCGTAGGAAACCTGGCCTCAAGCAAATGGCCCATGCGCCGACAATTTAATGCATCGTCGGTAACAACTTGCACCACATTTGAGGGGCCTACCTACAACCAGAATTTACAAATAACAAGTTATGTATAAATCAAATTTCAATTATGAATCATGATATTATCATAATGAAAGAAAGTAAAACAAATTTAAAACGCAAATTGCAATGTATACCTCAATGATAGCTTGTCAAATGTGGCGGTAGATGAATGCGTCCGTCGTTTTTCTCCCCCTCTTACCGGTATCTACGGCCCGCAAAAAGTAAGTGCCGAGTGGACATGAGACGAGTATGTTGATGATGCCCCGTTTCTTATAATCACTCCATCCATTGGTGAGAATGGAGCAACCATATTTTATCCATGCGGCCCGAATAGCATCAAGGGCTCTATCAATCCTCTCTTTCTCTTCATCAATCTTTCTCGTCCTCATGTCATTGTATGTGACACTGGTCCATCCTTCACATGGACCCACATTGGCAATGGCTTTTGCCGTCTTCTTCCATTGCTCTTGCTTTAGGACATTGAATGCAAGATTGCACTCAATCACTGTGCGTGCAATTTCAATGTCCGCAAGTCGTTGCCTTTCTCTAAGAAAGGCAACTGATCCACGCACATGACCGGAAGCTTGAGAGAGAGACGATTGTCTCTCCGGCACCGCATGAGCCTCCACTCTTTGTCTTTTACCGGAGCCGGATGCGCATGTAGAGCCCCCACCACCAATCCTAGAGGCCTCTCCCGCATCAGTTGAAGATACGCCCATGTTGGATGCTTCCTCGTTAGTAGGCATAGGAGTTGGTGCCGATAAGCCACTTCCTCCTCCTCTTATGAATCCCCCTCTCATCTTGGCGAGAATCTCCTCCGCAATGTTTTTGAGTGATCTCCTTGCATGGAGCAACTTACCCCCCGTCTTGGAAAGATGTTAGAGAAGCCGAGTTGCACCACTTATATAGCACTTCCCGCAATACTTGCATGTCCAAATGGTGGGAGTTGGACTTCTTTGTATCCCTCTCCACATGGATCGCATGCAAATTGAAGGCCTCGTGCTTCTCACGAGTCATGGTGCCGATGACAAATAAAGAGACCCGCGAGAGAGCGAGAGAGAGAGAGAGAGAGAGAGAGATGATTGAGTCTCGACTCTTGAAACTTGAGTCTCGAAAGTTAAAAGGGAGGGAGACTCGAGAGGCCCGAGGGTTGGGGTAAAGTTGAAAGAGCAAGAGTGAGAGAGAGGGAATGGGAGATGAGAATGGCAAATGCTTTGATAGGGTGCGGAATAGAGGGAATGGGAGACGAGATTTGAGAATGGCAAATGCTTTGATAGGGTGCGGGAAAGAGGGGATAGGAGGTGAGATTCGAGAATGACAAATCACAAGTCCATTCAAGAATCAAGATCCAAGAGAGGAAGATGAGAATGGTAACTTGTAAGTTCTTGCTGAAATGGTGTGGAAGTATGGAGCCTTGGAGGAGAGGAGCACCTTTTGGAGATGAGAGAAGGGTCAAAGTTCAAAGTTCAAACAGTCAAAGAGAGAAGGAATCCAAAGAGATTGCAAGCTGGAAGGAATCCAAAGAGGAGCACCTTTTGCATGGCTGGAATTTGGAAAAGGGGATGGGGTGAGATATCCAAGGCTTCCCATCCCCCCCAAAAAGTGCAACAGTGCACAAAATGCGGGAAACGTGGGACCAAGGGTGCAGGAAACGCGGAATGAGGACGCACAAGCCAAGTGGCCCAAACAGGCCTGTTTTAACGTACAAATTCGTACCGTACGGTACCATACAGATCGTACCATACAAACTGTTTCATACCACGTACGGAGGCAACTATGCATGTCACCCCCCCTGCCGGCACCCCTGCCTGCTTGGCAACTGCCCTGCCCGTCCCCCCTGCCTGCGCCCCCTGTCTACAGCCTGCAGCTCAGTGCCGCACTTGCCTTGCCAAGGGTGGACCTTTGGTGAATGAAGGAAGAGGCTTAAAGAACCAAGATGCCATGGCTATGCCGATTGCAAAGCTAAGATATTAAAGAAGGCTTTAAAGAACCCCCTGCGCTGCCCCTATCGCTTCCGCCCTACAACACACGGCCCCGTCTGGCAGATCCACCACCCGTACCCCCCCCCCCCCCCTTCCAGTTGCTCCCTTCCTCTGCAACCACTTTCCCCCACATAGGTAGCAAAGCAACGCGATAGGTAGGTTCTCAGCAAGAATGCACAATGGAAACCTCTAGTCACAGACCCCGGTGCATTCTGTGAGTGCCCCCCAGTCAAACACCTTGCACATCATCCTCTCTAAGGAACAGCTCTTAGCCGTCCATACCACAGAGCTAGAGTTGGAAAAAACAATGATCTTCGGTCAGGTCGTTGGACACTCCCCATCGAGGGCCCAGCTTCGGGATTGGCTCCACTCCACGCTGCACATTGGCACAGCGTAGATTACGGAGGCAGTCCTCATGGGCCAAGGGATCTTCATGGTTTGACTCACCTCTGTGGACGCAGCTCGTTAGTAAATAGCTCACCCTATGCCTCCACGAAGGGGGTCATTTACATGGTTCCTTGAAACAGCAGCTTCACAGTGGAGACATTTGCACTCCATTAGAGGTTTCTCAAACATCCAGTCACTTTACTTTTCCTTGGACTGGTGGTAGAGTACCACCAGTTAGTGGAGGACTTTGGACGGCTCTTCGGCACAATTCTTCCTGCCTCCTTCGTGGATGCAATGACAAGCTGCAGGAGTCCCAAAGGTACGAGTGGCCGTGAAAGACACAAAGAGTATACCAAAGTTTCTGGAGATTGAGGTAGGAGGTCACTCCTTTAGGCAGCAGGCCATTGTGACTGGGCAACCAGAGCAGTGTCTGCACTGCCACGACTTCGGGCATCTGGCAATAGATTACATGCGTTTCGGAGCCAAGGCCGCTCCACCGACAGGCCTGCACGTGTAGCTGACGGTTTTACACAGGTCCAGAGACGACAGAGAAAGAGGGGCTACAGTCAGCTCCTCAAACACAACCACGGCAGCAGGGAGTGGAAGGACAGGGCAGCAGGATGAGGGGATAGCTGTCCTTTCATGGAGGAGGATTCGGGTGGTTGGCCTTCAAGGAAAGACATCGCGGCTGGACCCTTATGTCTTCTGGGAGGAGCTCAAGGAGTAGCGTCTCTGGATCTGAATGGCAAGCCACTTAATGAGCTGGAGTGGGATCCGGGAGAGTGGCTATGGCCAGCCACTGCAGTCACTAAGAAGCCACCGAGGTTCTTGGAGTAAGTTAAGATTGGCAAACACGTACTGATGCAGGAGGACATGGATTGGGTGCCATCATGTAGCAGGCACTGAGCAGAGCACAACATCATAGAGACTTTCCAACGGACCTTTTAGTGCTACCTATGGGATAGCTGGAGGCCTAGGAGGGTATCGTATTTCTTATGGCTGGTGGCACATGAAGGTCTGGCAATGGGAAATTGGCTAGCCCAGATGCAGAATGAGGGAGGTTGTAAGGGCTGCACATAGCAGCCTCTGGAAACTCCAAAGCACTACCTTTGGTAATGTGAGGCAGCACAGCTCGTGTGGAGAGGAGTATGCCACATCCTCCGTCGTATAGCACCCAGCTTTAGATGTATCTCATGGGGAGCTTTCTGCTGGCAGGCAGTTAGCCAGGGCTGCCACCTTCTGTATGAGGCCGCGATGCAAGACACGATATTCATTATTGAGGCAAGGTCGTGTGCAGTGGTCGGTTTGGAGGTTCTACCCATCCGCCAGGTACTAGAGCCCACAGCAGACTGCTCTGAGGTACAGGAGATCATAGGGAGTCTTACTGGATGGCACATCTGGAAGGCGCAGTATCAAGAGGCTTTTGGCGGAGAGAGACTTTCAGCACAGGCGACCTTAGCAAAGCTCTGGACCTCCATCATCCCTCCGCGGCCGATGGGATTAGGTGCAGGGTGAGTCTAGAGCTCGTTAGGATCTCTGTTTCCATTTCATGCGCACTGGGGGTGGCCAGGACCTTTTTTTTGTGATGCAAGCAGGTAGCCCCAGATGGCGATACCCCCCCCCCCTCCATGGATTATTGCCCCCATCCCCCCTAGACCGCCCTGAGAGGCTTGTACATTTGATATATCTGTGACTTTGCATCAGCTCCAGCTGGTCTATTGAGCATGAGCACTTCCTTGTTTTCAAGTTTTTTCTGAAGTAATATAATTAGCCACACTTTATTTGCAACAAAAAAAATTGTGGGCTTACAAACATCGCATGCATAGTTTTTTCCATACATTTCAATACAACAAGTGCATACAGGTATGGTCATAAAGAATAAGCTGGTTCACTGCAGCTACTTGAACCATACATGGCCCTACCAATTTTTCACACTTCCAAATTTCTAAGTTAAGCATTGCCAAAATATATCCTAAATGCTTCTTCACAAGTGGGAGCACAAAATTGAACAAACTTCAAGATGGCTAGTGTACAGGTTTGGTGGCTGTTTTTGCTTCATTCATGCTAATTTTGAACAATACAATATATGAACATTTCTAAGTTTCAACTTCAACTGCTTAAGCATTGCGAATATATGTCCTAGACCTTTCTTCACAAATGCACAGCCAACACAAAATTGAACAAGCTTCAAGCTGGCTAGTTGATGCAGGTTCATAGCTGTTAGTGGCAGTTTTTGCTTCATCTACGGCAGTTTTGCCTCATTTCCTATGCGACAGGCTCTAGAAACAGTGCATAGGTGTTTTGCAAGGACAAGGACGTGTAAAACATCAAATCTCAAATTATTCAAATTAAAGGTAGCCTTCTTCGGGTCAAGTGTGCTTTTTTTTTCATAAGTCCTTTTGTCCAAATGTTTGAAAATATTTGGTTCATGACCCAAATGAGTATGGAAAAAGCTATTATGATCATATATGTGCCCATGTGGCCTTCCATATGTCCCATGGTTGACATATGCCACTTCCTTGGGGCAATTGGCAGCTTCTAAAACAAGCAAACTCATCAAGTAAATTCAAGCCTCGCACTTAAAGGTTATGCCTAAGCCTTATGAAATTAACGGCCCAATTGTCCATTGTTTATACCTTCAGTCTTGCATAGATTTGCCTTGAACCAGTGAGCATAGATAGACACCAAAATTTTTCACTGACATTATTGGAGTAAAAAGCACAAAAAAATTTGTGCAAAACAACCAAGCAGGAAAATCAGGCTATCTCAAAGGAACTGTTGGCTAGCTTAAGATATTCTATCTTAGGGACATAAGTCCTATCAGAAAAAGAAATTGCAAGAGAAAAGAGTCTGGAAGCTCAGTAACATCACCAAAAGGCCAAATCTACATGATAATCAGTGTGAAATCACACTGAATTGCAGAAGCCACAACTCGATGGATCAATGAATGCGACTTAGCTTAGGACGGACTCAAAATATAGCCAAATGTACAACTGTAAGCATTTGGTAGAAAATCCACTAAATAACTTTTCATGCCAATGTAATTACACTAACATTATAATGAAGAGCTTGAAATCTATATATTGCATAAATTGGAACTGATATATACATGAAAATGAAAAGAAATACCTGCACCAAGTTCTTGAGCCAACGGAGCAATAAGGAAGTCTAAACAGCCAGTCACAAAAACAATTTGATAGCCCTCATTCTTCAGGCTTTGAATTCGCTCCACTGCACCAGAAAATATTCTGAATACACAGCCGAAGCTACATTAATGACAGGGATACAGTATCTTGAAAACTTTAGCCTTGCATGAAGCAAATGATCCTTACATGAGAGGAAAGGCACACCAGCTAGAAATCAAGTATGATAATTGGTGTCCTCTAAAATGTAAAGGTTGAGAAGATGCAATTGTCACACAGAGATTGTGAGGTCAAACAATCCGACATATGCATTTAACACACATTTACAACTACAGACATAACCATCTGTTCTTGCAACAAGATCATCAGAAGCAAGAAAAAAGGCAAAGTTCCCTTTGAAGCTCCAAGAGCTCTTTCTTTGCTGAACTTTTTTCAAAAGAAATGCAAGAAGCTTTCATAATGCACCTACAAGTTTGAGAGCTTTTTCAAACTTGCTAGACAACAACTTCTTGCGAGCCCACACCATAAACACACAACTCAAAGAGAGCAAGAATCAAGCAGATATATCCATCAAACTTTAGGGTGGACTTCGGCCATGAAAGTCACATAAAAAAAGAGTACTAGGATGCTTTCTAAATTAACCAGTTTACAACAGCTGTGATCGAGAAGTTTAAATATGACCCGATCAGAACAGCAAGGCCTTGTTGACCTTACTTCAATCTGAAGCAAACAGCAATCCACACATGGCAGACTGTTGACACATGACAGCAACAAACAAGTCCACGAGACATAGCTGTAGCAGATAACTGCAGATTTTCCTCCATGCCATGTCTGTCCTCTCCCCTCAGGCTGGCTGCTGCATGCACAGGTAAGATGATACTGTGGCACATGGTGCAACAAAATTCAGCCTGTTCTCACCTATTTGACTGTGGACAGAACTCATGGCTGAAAAGCTCCCTTGAAGTGCATGCAGGTCTCCCTGAGCCATGAGACTGGGAACAGGCAAAACAAGCTGGAACAGTAAATTCAATAGCTGTTGAAGAAGTTTGCAGAGGTAACAGTTAGGTCTCCCTAAGCCATGAGACTGGGAACAGGGAAAACAAGCTGTAACAGTAAATTCAATAGCTGTTGAAGAAGTTTGCAGGGGTAACAGTTAGCTTTCACCTCAAGATGCACACAAAGAAGAGGGCAATCAACATGAATCGCAAGAGCAGTAAAACCAAGCTGGACTGCAGCAAATTAATGGAGAAAAATTGAGCAATTTAGGCATGAAAATCACTTCAGGATTGCTGCCAAAGACCTAGACAGAAGCGAGAGGCTGATTCGTTTCTTGGGCTAAGCACTCAATGTGTTGAAGAAGAATTGCATCTCAGCCTCAAGAGAGGAAACACAGGTGGATGGAACATGGAGCATGTTTTATACAGTTTTGAGCAGCCATGGCAGCTTTTGCCAAGCGGTTGCATGCTCTAGAGGAGTCATGGCTGTTTTTCCATCACCATGGACATTTTTCTCTCCTCTACATTGTGCATGCAAGGACAGGTTGTTTTCTCCTCTTTCTTAGGCACGGGTCAGAGCTGGACAGCAAAGTGCGAAGCTGGAAGAGGTCATGATGTGGTAGTAACAGCTCTCAGCTGGACAGCAAAGTGCAAAGCTGGAAAAGGTAACGATGTGATAGTAACAGCTCTGAGCTGCTTTGGACAGCGTAGAGATGCTATCAAGTGTTGCATGCATGTTTTGTACAGGTTTCTCTCTCCTCAAAGTGAACTACTGTTTTTCCATCATCCTGGGCATTTTTCTCTCCTCTTGCAGTGTGCATGCAGGACAGGCTGTTTTCTCAACTTTCCTAGGAACGGGTCAAAGTTGGACAGCAAAGTGCAAAGCTGGAAGAGGTCAAGATGTGGTGGTAACAGCTCTAGGCTACTTTGGATAGTATAATGGAGAGGCGATAAACCGCCGAGACCCACAGACCGCTTATTGTTTCAAGCGTTCCAAGCCAAGCACTAATGGCTACCTCTCACATAGCCAACGCGTTATCCATCCCTATGAGTGTAGTGAGCTTACCTCCATGCCCAATTGAGTTACCTCCTCTCCTGAGCACTCCTGTAGCTCCACGATCCAAGTGCAAGCTTCATCCTCAAGCTCCACGCTCCAAGCTCCGTTGCTCCAAGCAAGACAAGAGAAGAGAAGGGAAGAGAAGAAGAGAGGAGAAGATTGAGAGCTTCTCCATCACAGTCCCTCACCCTCACACACTCACTCCCTCACACTCTCACACTACCTCTCTCAAGCACAAGCTCAAGCAAGCAAGCAAGCAGAAGAAGAAGAAGAAGAAGAAAAAGAGAGCTACTTTTGGCCACACACAAGAATGAGCTTCTCATTCACTTTTCAACTTTATATACAAAACCCTAAATCCCTTTTGGGCGATCATCCCCTTATCTCCTTTTTTACATGGCCGGCCATGGCCTAGGCCCTTTTTCCCATTGTCCTCCTATCTTCCTAGCTTCCTTCCTACCGCCCGTCTACCTTTTCAAATTGCACGGGTGAGAGCTCAGCACTCTTAAAATAAATCATGGTGCGCCTTGTGCTTTTTTACAAAAGTATTGACTTGCACTTTTCTCGTGCGCCTTTCTCCTTGATTTAGGAATTTGCTACAATCTTGCATTTCCAGATTCTTCTTGGCGCGCCTCATCTTCTGTTTCACTTTTGCCTTGGCCTTGTCTTCTTCTTTAGATTTTCTGGATTTTCCACCTTATTCATCTAAAATTTAACATTACCCCCCTCCTAGACGAGTGCCAGTCTCATGGCACTCACCGTTGTAGGTAGCAGGCTTTGGCATGCACCGATGACGTGGGTGGAAGAGGCATCTATAGTTGCCTTGGAGAAGTTTTGATGGTGGTGCGGATGAAGGTCGTTGGAGACTTGTTGGCTTGGGTGGCTGGTGGTAGGGTTGTTGGAGCTGGGAATAGAGCTGTTCGTGGTTGGGAATTACACTGATGGCTGGCGCAGGTGTTGGTTTGTGGGGATTCTGCACATGACGATTCTTTGGTGGGCTTGCATGATAAGAAAGGACAAGAGTTCAAAGTTGAATGTTGATGAAGAACTGACAGTACTTTCATTAGAGTTGTCAATACTTGCAATTGAAAACCTCTCATATATGGTCTCTCCCTGGGGATAGTGCTAGTCTTCTTATTGTGCACAAAACGTAGTTGGATTAGTTTGGGAGACATGTCGAACTCTAGGCAAGCTGAGAGTAATGTCCTGCACTTGAGAACCCAAACTGTGTATAGATTGTGGTGCAGATATTATGTGAATATACGTGTATACTTAGATATTACGTAGTTAGAAGACTGCTAGTTTGGTTCCTCGTAGCAATGTATGGATGAAGCAAGGGTTTAATGGGGTGAAAAAAATTGTCGATATTGAGAAGAAGTACACTTGAAGGCTTCTTGAGACATCATTTATGATTTTGTCAACACAATATAGCATAATTGGGCTCATTGATGCCTTAGCTTTTAGTAGCTGGTGGCTACTGGTATTATTCGAAGAATACAGAGTACTTCCCATGGTCTTTCATGCCTTGCTTACCACTATTGATTGCAATGGTACTGAGAAGAGGTGCAAAAAAAGATTGTGCGAATGGTTTAGGGTGGCAGGTCTAACCATAGGCGACACAAGCTTCCTAGGTATATCCTGCCCTTGATGTGCCCTGAACAATTGTGAGAAATGTGTAAAGGGCTAGGGGACTAGGGACGGAGCCAGCCGACCAAGGTCACTTGATGTACCTAATTTGAGGATCCCTAGATGCTGTGCTGTGATCGTGAATGCTTTTTTTTTCTGTTCTTTTCTTTTTGTTTTCTCTTTTGTTGATTGCCCTATTTTTCTTTTTTTTCTCTTTTTTTTTTATAAAATGAATACAACCAATGCAATACATTGAGGCTATCAGCCTTTCATTTGGACTAAGAAATGTCAAGATCCAAAGGCTGTGAAAATGGATATTACAACGATGATTGTGTTACTAGCCTTGATGCTAAAGGAACAGTTGTTGAGATGGGGAGATATACTTGAGATTTTGCAAACCTCTTTGTAACATGTGAGATATTGGTACAATTGAGGTAGCAAGTGCAGTGAGCCAAATGTAGAGTTTGGCCAAGAAAGAGAGAGTAGCCAATGACTATGCTTTGGGCCATGCTCAAATGCAATGTGGGCGTTCTACAAGGGTGATTTTCTCTTCCAACAGTGAGGCTTCCGTCATGGCTCTTTGTTCTTAGTATTTCTGTTGCTTTTTCAGTAATGGCTCTTTGTGGGGTTGGTGGTCTTGTGGTAACTTGGACATTTTAACACTTTTGTACTACGACCTGTATCACCCTGCATCCACTTGACAACTCATGAGAGTACATGTAAGTCACATGCTTCAACTATGATGAACAAGTGCAACGCAAAGAGACATCACTTATCTAAATCCTATGGTATTGACTTCGATGCATATCACCTACACTTGATTATCTTTTTTTTTAAAAGACGTGAAATGTATTAGAAGTAGGTAAGGAAAGTTTATATAGTTGGGAAACCTGCCCCTTTTAACCACCTAAAGACTAAAAGTCATGGCCAAATAGTACTTGGTAAGCATCTTATACAAAATAGGAGCTATTCTATTTGTATGAGGCGGGGTGAGTTCGGGTGACCAGATGACTAAGGTACTACATGCGAACCCTCATCCTGATCCATCATGCGAGGGGCCAGAGTCTGAGCAGTCGGGGAGAGTTGCGCATCTTGATTCGGGCTATCCTGAGAGCTATTGGAGATAATGCCATGAGGGTTACTATCCAGTAGACCCATTGTGTTAACCCTTGTGGAGGGGTTGCCTTGAGTTATTGTTGGTGGTGAGCTCCAATCGTCGACTAGAATCCAAATAGTGGTCCCTAGCCGCTACCATATTAAGAATGCTCTGGAACAATTCAACAATTTCATTCTTGATTTTTCTTCTTTCTCCTCTTTCAAGCATCTAGTTCCCAAGCGTCTGTGGAAGGTTCGCACGTCATGGGTCGCTACCCTCTGGGCATTCCTTTGAACCTTCCTTTTTTTGGTTTGGGGAGGAGTTCTTACATTCGGCTTGCATCCTGGGCGTTTCCACTTGGGGCCTTGTCTCGGCAAATACTTCTTCAGGGTAGACTTGTAGCGTCCCAGCGGCGGAGCTTGCACCATGTGCTCCCTTCTACAGAGGAGAGCTTTCTTGCAAGCTAGTGGCATGGGGTACTCCATGATTGGTAACTATTGAGGAACCTGCAAAATGTGAATCAAGGGTTAGACCCTAAGGCAGGACAAGGCTACTTGCATGAGAGAGATGAAATAGCGGGTTAACATGCGTATATGTCAAGGGGTGAGGCGAGGCATGCAATAATTGCTATAGAGGAGACTGCCCCTGTGATGATGCTTGTCCCGCCTTAAGTGTAGGACGGATTTTAGCTGGTAGCAGATCTTTGCTCATGCCAAGTTGTGTGGGCTGGCTGTGATTGAACGGCGGAGCAGGGCTCGTCCCTAGAGGAATATACCGAAAAGGGGGAAAGTCAGTAGGAGGGGACAACACCAACCAGTCCACACCCTTGAGGTGTTGGCCAGGGCTTCCATTGGCGGCAATGAGGGCTGCATACCCTCCACCTGGAGACGAGAACGGTCACACGACTTCTAGATGTGTGGTGAGAGGAGGACCTGAGAAGCTCAGTCTGTCAAGCCCAAAATTTTCGTCGTCGCTTGATTATCATTGCTTGTGTATGTTGGTATTATCTATACACAGTCACAAAACTCATTGTTTATTTATGTAAACATTTATAAATCCATGTCACTTCGTGAGGATAAAAACCAATTGTAGAACTCAAGATTTTACTGGAGTGTGACACAGGCATTCAGTACTCACGGCAACCTGCTCAATAACAACAGATATTTTGCAACATCGAGTAGCATGGTACCTTGTCCGAGTCTACTCACAATATGTAGCTCCTCCTCAATGAGAATCTCATCAACTAGAGAGTTCTCTTGGCCAGTTCCGGCTAAGTCCATACCCCGAGTGCAGTCAATACTCGAAAGGAAGTTGGCCCCACATAGGTTGGGTCTCTTTGAGACCGCCATTTGGCCAAATGCTCCTCTAAGACTGTCATAATCTGGGCTCCAAGTTTTGCCATTGTAGCACGGTTTCACCAACATTTTTCAAATTGACTTCGACCCTCTGATTGTCGCTTTAGTTGCTCTATTTCTAAGAGAATTGGTTGGCAAAGCACATCGTTGAATGTCACAATTAAGCGTAATTCATCGGCTTCCTCGTCAGAGATGAGTCGCATGCGTTCATGTAGAAGCTTGTCATAGTGCTCGTTAAGATATTCTTGCTCTTCCCAGGATAGAGGATATAGCAAATATTCCTCAAGTTGCTCCCTAGGGAATGTGCCCATGTCTGCAAGGATGTAGACACGTGCAAATATTTTGAGTTTAGCATCCAACTCAGCCAAGCACTCTGTGACACTTCTATGTTCTATGAAGGCTTGCTTGGTTACTATCTTATACAAGATTCTAGGGGTTTCCCTAGGCTTTAGCATAGCTGGGAGCTCACGCCTAGATGAGCAAGATTGGTCAATGCTAGGTTTGCTTATATCCTCGGGGTTTTCATGTTTCTCCTGAGGCTTTGTTGCTCTTTCATCATGGTTTTCCTCGGATGTGGCTGGTATAGTTTTGTCACCCTGTTGTGATAGTATTGTATCCACTCTTGATTAGTCGATGCAAGTTCTGTTATCGGTGGATTGAGTATTGCAAGCGACTGTTGATGGTAATGGTTGCTTTAACTTATCAAAATACACAGATGTGTCTGAGGTTTCACCGTTGTTAGGAGAGATGGCAATGGATTCATTGGTGGATGGACTTGATGTTTTTTCCTCAGCTCTTCAGTACTCTTGGTCTCAATCTTCTTGGTGTCTACAGCCACTTGCAACTGACATTGTTTTCGTTCTTTCCTTCTTTTTTTCTTGGGCAATTGACGTGTATCCCTTGAAGACTTGGGACCCTGAACTAGGTCAGCTGTTGATGTGCTTGGTCAGGCCTCAACATTCTCTATTTCTGGTATGTCATCATGGGACATAGTTGCGGCCTGCTTAACAACCTCACTAGATTGTGAGGGTACAACTGCCTCTCTTTTTGGAAAGTCTAGCTCTTCAGCTGATTCCCCTCCATTTAGCTCCTCATCTGATTGCATTGGCAGTTGCTCTTGGTTGGGCATTTGCTCTAGACTCTTTTTCTTATCCATTGGAACATGATCCTCGTAGTTGTAGCTTGATATTGTTGCTTTTCACTTTAACTAAATGCATTCCGAATACAACTTATACATATTTCTGTGGTGTGGCCTTTTTGCCCTTGTTGGCTAGATTGGTCCATTGAGGTTCTAGGGTTTCTGTTTGTCATTGTTTGGGTATGGGCTTTTGGTTGCTATTTTGCAAGTGAAAATCTATGCTTATGAGCCATTACTATCCCAGGATCTAATTTGGAGGACTTGTCACATCGCATGTTTTCTCTCCAGGCTACTTGGGGGAGATGTGAAGGGAGCCCCGTCTGTGGGGGTCAGGGGGGGCAGGCCTGGCCCATAGGGCCATTACGCTAAATACCATGCGCGATTTGAAGGACCGCTCGTAGCCAAGTTTTGAACTAGTTGCTCTAGATTTCAGCTTGGTGATAGATCTATGATGTACTTTTAGGTCTATAAGGTCTTTGGGTCGGTTTCAGGGCTTAGATGTGTCAAATTTGTATTCTGGTCACCTGTCCGATTTTTACAGTTTTCTATCCGATTCTCAGGGGTCCAATTCTCAGGAGTCCGATTATCAAAATCAGGCGTCGGCCGATCAGACAATTTGAGTGGTCCGATTTTTGTTGGTTCGATTTTCGTGCGTCCGATTCTGGAAATCGGACATCCGATTATGGGATGTCCGATTTGAAGTATCCGATTCTCATGCGTCCAATTCTCGTATGTCCGATTTTCATGTGTCCCATTCTAGGAATCGGACGTCTGATTTGATAGATGTCCGATTTTGGAGTGTCTAATTCTGGGTAGTCCGATTTTGAGCGTTTGATTTTAGATGGTCCGATTTTCGTGCGTCCGATTATGGGATGTTCGATTTCAAAATCAGACAGGATAGATTGGTCCAATTCTAAAAATCGGACCGTCTGATTCTGGGAATCAGACAGTCGAAGTCCAATTCTAGGAATCAAACTCTAGTAACAGTGTCCAATCCCTGCGGACGAGTTTCAGAGATGACAAAAATCAACTCGATTCTAACAATTTTGGTTATGAGAACTTCCAAAATGTAAGAATAGACCCTAATGAAGGATACTTGGAATAGCAAATAAACTCCAAAATACAAATCCGCAAACAAATCAAACCCTCTTGCCCTGTTACGACAACAGAGATCCCAATGCTTGTTTTCCTTCTTTTTCTTTGTTTTTTCCTACCCTAATGCATCCAAATCACAAAGCAAATACCTATACTACTTCAACATACTTTTCCAAATCTAAAAAACCAAAAACTTACTTGCTAAGGAGATCGAATACCTCTTCAAAATCCCTCAATTCCTACTTATCTACCTCAAGCACCGGTTCACAGAAAACCCTACTTCAATGCTTGATTCGGAGCACGCAAGCACTCAAGGCTTGAGTCTGTTGGTCCAGGCAACAGAACCAAAATGTAAAGGCGATCAACGGCCGAGACCCACAGACCGCTTATTGTTTCAAGCATTTCAGGCCGAGCACTAATAGCTACCTCTCACATAGCCAACACGCTATCCATCCCTATGAGTATAGTAAGCTTACCTCCATGCCTGATTAAGTTACCTCCTCTCTCGAGCCCTCCGATAGCTTCATGATCCAAGTGCAAGCTTCAAGCAAGCTCCATCCTCAAGCTCCATGCTCCAAGCTCCATTGCCGCGAGCAAGACAAGAGAAGAGAAGAGAAGAGAAGAGAAGAAGAAGAAGAGAGGAGAAGATTGAGAGCTTCTCTACCATGGTCCCTCGCCCTTACACACTCACTCTCTCACACTCTCACATTCCCTCTCTCAAGCACAAGCTCAAACAAGCAAGAACAAGAAGAAGAGAGCTACTTTTGGCCACACACAAGAATGACTTCTCATTCACTTTTCAACTTTATATACAAAACCCTAAATCCCTTTTAGGCGGTCATTCCCTTATCCCCTTTTTTACATGGCCAACCGTGGCCTAGGCCCTTTTTCCCATTGTCCTATCTTCCTAGCTTCCTTCCTACCGCCCATCTACCTTTACAAATTGCACTGGTGAGAGCCCAGTACTCTTAAAATAAATCATGGTGCGCCTTACACTTTTTTACAAAAGTATTGACTTGCACTTTTTCTCGTACGCCTTTCTCCTTAATTTAGGACTTTTCTGCACTTCTTGTGTTTCTAGATTCTTCTTAGAGCGCCTTCGTCTTTCATTTCACTTTTGCCTTGGCCTTATCTTCTGCTTTAGATTTTCTGGATTCTCCACCTTGTTCATCTAAGGGTTAACACATAGAGATGTTGTCTAGTGTTGCAAGCTTCTCTCTCTCAAAGTGCACTAATGTTGCTGTTGGTGACCTATCTAGTATTGGTGCAAGTGCTTTTTCCAATTTTGTGCAGAAATTGCATGCTTTTATGCCAAACATGGTCAGATCTAATACCTTAGAGTCATAGTTGGTGAGAGCAACTAGTGGCTAGTTACCATTGTCGAGCTAAAACACACTATACAGCTAATTAGCATCTTTAAAGAGTCCCAAAACATGCTTAATTAATGAAAAACACAAATTTGGTGCGCAGTTCAAGAGAGTTTTGGTGGTCCTCCAAAACCTTAATTTGTTGGGGCACCCTTCAACATCTATAAATTGACATGATACCCACCATTTAACCTTATCCCATTTGCCCAGGTTCTCACTCCTCTACTGCATTTGGTCCATCTACCTTTGCCAGCCCACAGATTGCCTCATCCTGCTTGCGCTCGACACTCCATCAGCCAGGCGACAAGTGGCAGCCCTTCCTCTCCACCGCACGTTAGTGTGCAGCCTGCATTTGGCCCTTTTCTGCTGTAGGCGGCAGCTGGCAACCATCTCCAACCTACTTGCAGCCCTCCTACAACTACATTTGCAACTTCTTGCTACCGCATATCCTGTCTCAGGCACCTTCGTTGCTGTCGCCTCAGTCATTTGACCCTCCCATGATTAGTGTTTGGTGTTTTCCTTATCTTTTGTCCGTCCAATTGGTGGTCATAGCACTTGGGATCCATCTATACAGTGGACATCATTCTCTAATAATCCATTGCTCTACCCTTGGGCATTCTACACTCTTACATTCATTTACAACATTCATTCACTTTAGAGTTTCTTCTCATGCATTTTCCATTTAGGGTTTGAGTTTTACTTGTCTCTATCTGAGTCCTTGTGTTTCAACCTTGGTCATACGTACTATGCTTCCTCAGTGCAAGTCCTAGGATATCTTCACATGGTATCACCTCTTCTAAAGAGTATCCTACAGTGATTGTGGAGACTAGTCTTTGTGCGAGACTCACGCAACTCGAATCTAACTCATATGTCTCATGCACCTTCTTTGGATCCTATGACGCCCTATCAAGCTTCTCCGTCATTGAAGGCTCTAAGAAGGCATTATGGTCTCAAACAAGAGGTAGACACACTTTCACCTTTACCACCTTCTTCTTCTCCTTTTGATCATCTTACAGTGAAGAGTTTGAGGAGTACTTGCGCATCACGTACAATCAAGTTTACACCCCTCCAATGCATGCTACTACTCCATTTGGATAGCCATCTCCCCGATTTTGGAGGGACCACGACATTCCGTGCGTCTTGTGATCCATCTCCTTTATCTCTTAGCCACGCCAACTAGACTACCTTCTCATGCTATAAAAAGAAGACCCCTCCAAAGCCATCATCAATCTATCTTTGACCCAATCAGAGATCTTCCAACTATCCTTAAGCTCTTCGCCTATCATCTATTTGAATCGCTATCTAAGCTTATCTAAGCTTCACAGTGGAGGCCACGGATGGACAAATCCATCTTTATATCAGTTCGTTTGAAATTAAAGCAGTTTCTATTCTTCTCTTGCTCAGATTCTATCCACTATGTTATGTAATTTCTACACCTTACACTCTGGGATGGCTGTGATGAGCCCCAAACACTCACAACCCCTCCACACGACCTTTCAAACGTAGGTATGTCCATTCTCTGCTTATGGACTGTCATCACACATCCCTTGAGTCACTCCTACACAAGGATTTCCGTCCTCTACTCCTCGTGTTCGTATTCCTCCACCATGGGTTCCTCCTATACTCAAACCCTACCTGGAACGCTTATATCCACATTTGGAACCACTGTGCACACTCCTCGTATGCATAGTAGGCACTTTGTGATTGCGTCCCAAGTGTACTCCACTCTTTTCTCCCCTATCCACTCTACCCCCATTATACACCGTCTCCCTCTCCTAGCATTACCACTCCTATTGCAATGGGTGGCCAAGAATGCCTTCATGGATAAGATGTGTTTTAATAGGTCGAATTTCACCACTTAGTCGAACTTCATGTAACAAGTGGTTGAATCTCAGGGACTTTGGGACCTCATAGTTGATACCCACCAGCCTATGCCAAACCCTCCATTAGCTCACCTTGATCACATCCATCAATGGAGAGCATGCAATGCCACATCCAATGTTGAGTTAATGTAGGGATTGCTTCCTGAATTTTACTCTCAATTACAGCACTTTCCCCTCGCATCTCAACATTGGAGTCATTTCATTGATCACTATGCGGCTTGAGATCACACTTGACATATCAATCTCAATTTGAGCTTCAAAAGTTTTCCATTAAGAGGTAATCTAAAAGTAAAGTTGGCTGAATATCGGGGGTTACTTGCCAAGCTTTCCACTACTGTATCTCCGAAGTCAAATGACGATCACGTCAACTTCTTCTTGAGCAAGTTGCTTGACAAATAATTCCATTTTATTCAGCACATTATCTCACTACCTAGATTGCCGACCTTCTATGAGTTTAAGTACCACTTCTTGCATTTCACAAGGCTACAAGATCAAGTCCACAAGAAGTCCTCCATACACATCCATTCAAAGAGGCAAGGGTTGGTTGCCTCGTCTTCGAGAGGGAAAACCAACAGTGACAAGAACTCACAAGATGCAAAGGTAAGTCAAACCAAGGGTAGCATCCCTTCCTCCGACGGAACCAAAAAAACACAACCCCTTTGGTAGCAAATTCCTAACAAAAATAGGTTTTGCATACTACCAGAGCTCGGTCATGTGGGCAAGAAGTGTCGTACCAAGGCCCAAGGTCTTCTACCTAGAAAACCACAGCAAACTGCTATGACTGCCTCCACTTCAACTAACTAGTCCATGGGCTACGCCTCTCGGTATTGTACCATCTACTCCATCTACCCCAACGACTGGCTACTAGAAATGTGGTACGTGGACAGCTTGAGCATCCTATATCTTTCATTACCCTAAAGAATTAGTTGATTGGTCTGCTAGTGGCTCACATATTGCACTTTACGCGTCCATTCCTAGGGCATCCACTGCACCTTTTAGAGCCTCTTTCCCACCTCGACATCCGCAATGGCGGCCACACACTTAACCTTTTCCCTTTTAGACTTCCACTATATACTTACATACTCATTGAATTGCACCTAGCTTTGCTTTCCTTTATTTTTAGTTTTATTTTTTGGAGCATCTCACTACTTACCTCTGTGCTTGCATGCTTTAATCTCTTTTGTAGGGTTTTACACTTCAGCCCTTTCTAAGTTGGAGACAAGAGCTACATGCCATTCCTTTCATGGTTTTATTTACTTGGATTTGCTCTTAAATCAACATGGCGGATTCCCCTCCCGCAGCGAATCATGCAACATCTCTCGTAATGCTATTATGGCGGTGACTTCTATCCTTGCTTTTCCAATCAAGATACTTCATCGTCCATATGGTTCTTAGGACCACGCAAAGACCAAGATCATCATGCTTTTCTTTCTTCTTTGACATGGACATCTAGGTTCAGAGGGGGTTTCTACCTTTCTTGGTATTCTACAAGTTTCAACACTTGTCTTCGATATTGGCCTTCTCCCTTTGTTGTACCTTTCCCTATGCATCGCATGATTTCATCATCTTTGCACTAGGGTGCTTGGGCAAGTGAACAATTTTCCCATGAGGGACACTGTCCAAATGACACTTGCTGCATGAGCATTCTTCAGCATGTAGCATACTAAGAATTCCATTATGTAGAGCACCACTGGACGCATCCAAAGCTATTTCCACTACTAGATTACACCATTCTCTTTCTTTACATGATACTTCATCACCTTTCCCTCTTTATCGGCATCCTCGAGTAGATGGGTAAGTTTGTATTGTTTTGTGATGTGTTGGGTGTACCATCCCCACTCCTATCTTCTGGGTCACTATTACTTAATCAACCACCATCCATAAAATGAACTTTCAACCCATAAACCAAAAAGAAAAAAAAAACAAAATAAATGTTCGATGTGGTTCCATCCGCCTTTGTAGGGCTTGGTAGGCCACTGGGCAACCAACAAGCACCCTTGGTCCGATACCCTATCCTCTTTGGGGTGACTACTTAGTCACCCTTGGTAAGATAACCATCGCCTCTGTGTCTTGGTAGGCCACAAGGCCACCAACATACACCCTTTGTCCCTTACCCTAGCTACTTTGGAGTAAAATGCCTTAGGATAAACATTGTAGGCATTTTCTTTTCGGCTCAATTTTGGGCCTAAGAGGGGGTGTTGAGCTAAAACACACTTTACAATTGATTGGCTTCTTTAAACAACCCCAAAACACTCTTAATTAATAAAAACGCAAATTTGGTACACAACTCAAGAGAGTTTTAGTGGTCCCCCAAAACCCTAATTTATTGGGGCACCCTTCAATATCTATAAATTAACAAGTTGCCCACCATTCAACCTTATCTCATTTGTGCAAGTTCTCACTTCTCTTTTCCCTTGCCAACCCACAGATCGCCTCATCCTTCCTGTATTCGACACTCCAACACCTAGACAACAAGTGGCAGCCCTCCCTCTCTATCAGGCATCAGTGTGCAGCCTGCGTTTGGCCCTTTTCTGCTCCAAGAAGCAGCTCATGACCATCTCCTACTTGTTCGCAGCCCTTCTACAACTGTGTTTGCATCTTCTTGCTACCGCTTCTTGTCTCAAGCACCTTTCTTGTTGTCACCTTAGTCATCTGACCCTTCAGTCTCATCAGCCCCTGATGTTTTCCATCACTCTGATTGGTGGCTTCAGCTAGGATCCATCTCCCATGGATGTCACTCTCCGACCCTCTATTGCTCTGCCCTTGGGCATTTTGTACACTACTACATTCATTTACAGCATTCGTTCGCTTTAGAGTTTCTTCTTTTTGTTTGTCTCTGTGTTTGCATTTGCGTTTTGCATTTAGGGTTTGAGTTTTTCTTATCCCTGTCTTTGTGTTTCAATCTTGGCCGTACATGCTATGTTTCCTCAGTGCAAACCCTAGCATATCTTCACAACCACATGGTGTAGAGCTGATCCATGAGAGCCAATATTGAAGAACGTATTGATAAAGGAACTCTGTTGACTAAAACTTAAAATTTTCAATTATGTGTTGTTTTGTATCCACTTGGTCCAACCCTCAAAGATCTTACAGAAATACTAGAACAAGACCAACCTATGTTTTGTGCCTCTAAGTAGAAGCATTCTAGCTCCCCTCTATTAAGTGTGTAATTATTTTATTGCCAATTTCATGATTAAGGTTAAGTGCTTTGCAAATTATGTTTATGATTACTACCCTTCGGTTTCAAAAGGCAAGTTCTATGGTTCCCTTGTTAAGATATGATCAACTTTCTCAAGGGGGATGAGTCCATGGTTACTCAGGTGCAAACACTTTCAATCTAATTTCAGCAATATGAGTTTTTGAAACATCAAGTATTTTTATATGTTCATGGTTTGCTATTATCATTAGATGTGGATCCTATGGGATGGACATATGTGCAATGCATAAATCATTAAAAGAAACATATAAGGAAAATAAAAGTTAATGTATGTTGACTGCATGCTTGGTTGCATTGAGCGTATGCTTATTTACATTGAATGCTTTCTCATGCTTATGATATATCACTAGTCGTGGATCCTTTGGGATGGCCATGGACGTAAGCCTTGTAAAGTAGCATGGATCCTTTTGAATGGCCATGTGTGCTTGTAAAGCAACATAGGTCCTTTGGGATGGCCATGACCATAAGTCTTGTAAAGCAACCATTAAGGGTAATCAAGACATCTAGTGGAGCATAGTGCTTGTGAAAGCATTGGTATAGGTTATATAAATTCATGCCTCATTTTGTTTTTGGCTAGCACTATTAATGCATCACCAATAAGTTTTTGAGTTCTTGCTACAAGTTCTACAAGACCAAGCAAGAGACATAAGTCCTAGTAATGTGACACTACTATCGAATTGTGTGGGATGATTGCTTCCTTGCAAAGGCACAAATGAGGGCATATGTGATTGTCATAAGAGGTGTCTTTGCTTGAAAATACTTGTTTTCTACGTGCACTAGAGAATATTGCTATCTTGTGTGTTGTTGGCACATATGGTCATGAAACAATCACATGTAGGGCAAACGCAAAATGACATATACTCCTAATGCACAATTAGTTACAACTTACCAAGACGCATGTGCTCATGTCCTTGCAAGATTTAGTCCTAGACTTGAGTTGGGACTTTCGCATATGTTGATGGGCTGTTGTTGAAACCAGCCGTCCTTCAATGGATGGGTGGCAATTCCCTAATTACAACTTAATTACAACACCAAGCATTTATCGCAAAACTGAAAATACAAATTCACCTACTAACCTTTGGACAATGGACACTTGGTTGGCCCCAAAATTGGTAATTCTTTAGCATTATTAAAGTAAAAGTTGATTTACAATAGGATTCTCCCAATCCCCTTCGCAATCCAAACTCCCCTTGCTGTCCAAAGTGACCAACAAGTCTTCAATCTGATTTGCCCCTTGATTTGGGCAATCAATTGGCCTTCATCTACTTCGAGAAGAGTAGAAATACCTCAAATTTGATGGCTGATTGGTATTCCACCTGATGTCAATTAAAATTTACCTTCAGCCCTGAATAATTCAAATCTTGGAGTCTTCAATGTCTGGTACATTTCCCAAGGCAAATGCTAAACCCTAATTTTTGCTGTAAATTAGGGTATACAACAGAGATTCACCCAAAATCTCCACCACCAATGGCTAGATTGCTATAAAACTTTGAGCAAAGCTAGAAAATGGTTGGAGAAAGAGAGAGAATGCTATTGAGAGAGAAAATTCAAAGATTTGTTGCGAGAATTTAGTGAAATTGAGCTACTGACACGGTTTTCCAGTCCGAAATGGATTCATCAACAACAACTGGAGCATCGGAGGCTATAATCTTCAGGAGAAAATGCATCAACTCCCATCACCAACTTCCCTTGGCTAGAATATACAACCCCATTCACTAAAATGGTCTCCAATGGTTGAGAAATGGCCCCAAAAGTAGGCAGTAGTAGCCCAACCTCTCTTCCCAACAGCTCTAAAATGCAAAAACGAGACCTGCTCCTCCCTTTAGCCCCAATTCAGATTTCCCAAACTTGCATGGGTAAGTTTTGCCAAATGGCAGCCTCCTAAACTAAACTTCCAATATTATCCACATTATTATATTAATTTTCAATCTAAAATTACTGAAAATTAATACAACAATTATTTTCGTCCCCAAAAAAATAGTTTGACCAGTCAATAATTAAATTGGCAGGGCCACTTCATCTCCCGAGTGTCCCTGTGCCATTTTTAACCATCAAATTGGCATTAAGTACCATTTAACGCCACATCTCTAGTGTCACTAACTGAGACTTATGGCCAAATAAATGACTTAGACCAATAACGGGGACCAAATACCACTTAGTATATGAGTAACATAACGAACTACAACTTTTGCCTTTGACATCCACTGATTCCCTCAAGTCCCGGGATCACTAATTAGTACTAATCTCAATTGCATCTCACATGTGCAACATTTACTTAAACATGTGATTAAAAATTAATCCACACGTTAAGTGAGGCTTGCAAAAATACATGTTCTCATGACACTTGCCTACACCCAATCTATGGATTATGGGAGTGAGTTTTCCAGCACATCACACAATTGATATAGAAGTGGGTCAATCTCTCATTGTGGTAGCCTAGCATGCTTGGACCTTGAGGAAGAAAAGCATATGCAGATGTTGAGTTGCACAACCTTCAAGTATGCCTACTATGCAAGGTGCTTCTTTGCAAAACTTCACTCTTAGGTAAGGTGCTGAATTGGTTGGACAAGGTAGTAATTTCTAGTAGATAATTCAAGGACAATAAACTATTCTATTGCCATCAAAGCATCCATGATACTTTGGAGATGGTTCAATGTTTCAAGTTCACACTACCCAGCTACGATCTACTTGGAAACCACAATGCTAGTATTCAAATTGGATCCCTTCATTCATTACCACCTTTCTCACTTAAGTCATTCTCGACCACCTTCTTCGGTCACCACCACAACTTCCCTTCTCTCACTAACCCCTTCCAATGCCCTCATACCCCTTCAAGAGGACATTGCAGTTGGTGGCTTGGCTACCTTCACCCTTCCTCTTCTGCTTCGGGCGCCTTGTTTGAGCATCAAGTCTTGCATTTAGAGCATCTTTCACCTAGCATCACCATCATATGCTTTGCGTCAACACCCTTCTCCATCAAGCTCCACCTTCACCTGCGTTTTTCAATGTGAAGATCTTCTCCTTGCCTGGTGTCGTTATCTCCAGCTTGGCATCAGCATCCTAGCCTCTGGCAACAGTCTACATCACCGAGCATTAGTGATTTCATCACTCGTCTATCACAGGGGCTACTAGGAACTGCGTTTTTGCAGCCTAGCTTCTCCATCACCTAGCATCACTCGTCTATCACAAGGTTGTTTGGACTTGCGATTTTATGGCCTAGCTCCTCCTCCATCACTTGGCACATCTATCACAAGGGCTGTTGAGACCTACATTTTTACAACCTAGCTCCTGTTGGGGGTAAAGACACCCCACCTAGCCGCCCATGTATTACTACACTGACAATACCCACACCTGCAAACTGCAGGCGGCGGACACCCATCACCGTCACTTTATTCTTTATTATTTTAGTGACAAATGAATAAAGGGAAGGTTGGTCACACATTGTGACTGTTGGAGTTTCCACATTGTGAGTCTCTCTCTCTCTTGCTCTTACTCTCCTGCCATAGCTCTCTCGTGCAAGCTTCGATCCTTCTCACCTTTCAACTGGTATCAGAGTATGGTTGCTTGAGCATTCGAGCTTAGTCCGTGACTCCTTTAGCATTCATTCGAATCCCTACACCGTTGGTTCTCACTCTTGGCAACCAATCCGACTCCTTCGAGCTCCGATCACTCCCCGACTTCCCGAGCACCTACCCAGCCCATTTAGGCACCCTCAAGGTATTCCTTCAGAGGTATTGGAGCTCTCTTTTGTTATTTCACTTCAGTCCTCAGGTTTTGTAAAGCAGGACAGCCATATCCACTTGCTTCTTGTGATGCCTACACTCTACCAATGACTTTGCCCTTCAAGAGGGAGCTCCTGGGGATCCTTAACTACCCCCCCAACCTTGCCTTGACCTTGCCCAGCCCTTCCATAGGCCCTGCTTCAGTTTGCACCATCACTTGACCTATAGGAGTATCTTCCCCAGCTTGACATTGATCTTCTCCAGCTACTCCAGCCATTGGGCACTTGAATGGGTCTCATTTGATGCCTAGAAGGAAACTTGGAGCTTGGCATTGAAGCATTGAGCATTGGTATTGATTTGGGTCTGATTTAGCACTATTTTGGGACTGTCATAACACTCCAGAGGCTATCATAAACAATGTTACACTAACATTTGATGCGACAGCTTGGTTGGCATTGACATTTGATGCCCGGTTGGTGCCGAATGTTAGGGGAACGTATGCCTATTGATTGGCCATCATTTGGAGCTGATTTAGTGGCCTGAAATACTCAGTTTTACATGGTAAATCACTGCTGTATACTCCAGGGATAAAGCTTATTTAGTCACTTTATGCTTTGCCTATTGGTCACGGGTGCTTCCCAGGTGTTTCATATGACTATTGGGATGCAAATGAAGATTGGCAAATGCTTTGGATGGTTACAGAATGTATTTTGAGCCTTGTTTGAGCTCCATATTGGTTGGCATTTACTTGACATTGGTCTACACAGACATGCTTTGTGACAGAGGTTATACCTATGGTCTATGTATAACTCATTGACACATGCTTGATGCTTATGTTACCTACACATGTTAGTTACATTATTTGGACTTGAATGCTACTGGAGCTTCATTTGGGCTTGATTTTGGATATTCTATAGCTTATTTTGGTCTTGCTTTGGCTCGTCAGAGATTGATTGAGATTGCCTTCATGACATTGGATGCTATCGTTGGATACTTGACTGCTCATATGCTCTAGATGTTTTACTGATATAAGATCTTGGATACTCCGTCATTGGTGCTCTTACATGCTTTGTTTGAGCTTCATTTGGGCTTGATTTTGGATATTCTATAGCTTATTTTGGTCTTGCTTTGGCTCATCAGAGATTGATTGAGATTGCCTTCATGACATTGGATGCTATCGTTGGATACTTGACTGCTCATATGCTCGATGTTTTACACATATAAGATCTTGGATACTCCGTCATTGGTGCTCTTACATGCTTTGTTTGAGCTTATTCGTTAAACACTTACAGCTTTTGTGCTAGTGGGAGCATCTTTGTACGCTTATCACACATTGAGCAATGCGGGGTATGTATATTGAGCTTTTGGATCTTTGAGACCGGGATCTCCTCGTGGATGATGTATGGTTGATATATCTTGGTCCGTATAGATGTACTTGGGCTGATTTGGCTTTGTATTCACTAAGCAGACACCGACTTGTGTCAGGTCTTGGCAATGGTATGTACATTTTTCCGTGTTGATTGGGGGGTAATGACGGACTTTGTCTGATGTGCTTGGGTGTTGGCTCATGTCAGGTTGACTGTTACATGCTTGTTTATGCCTACTTAATGCTGGTTTTGCATTGACAATCAGTGATTGACTTTGAATATTGGGTGTTTTGCCTATTGTCAACTCTCATTGTACACTACTATCATAAATTACAGCAAGTATATATCTCCGGAATGTCATGTATTTTTCATGCTGAATCATCCCGATTTGATGTACTTTTGATGGTACTTGGTGGGCAGCATCATTAAATACTCGTTTCTCGCCATTTTGCCTTGGTTTTGGTGGTTTTTTTATCATTTTCCACAGTTTACAACAAGCAGTTTTGAACTGTCTGCACTATATCAGCTTGCAATGTGGTATCTTCTTCCATTGACAATGCTATCTTTAGCATCACTAAGCTTGATGGTACAAATTATGCCTATTGAAAGAGCCAAGTTTGGCAAGTATTGGTGCAAAAATCGCAGACAAAGCCACTAAGATTGAGTGGCAGTAGCCTAAAACTATGACTAATGACGAATGGATGGAGCTTGATGAGTTATGCAAGTCCACCCTCATCTTGTCACTCACTAAACAGGTGCATTACAATGTGGTTGAGGAAGCACAAAGTGCTTGGCAACTTTGGGATAAGATCAAGAATCTCTATGGCAAGCAAAGTCCTACAAGTCAAATGTATTGGCTGAAACAGCTTATAGATCTCCGCATAAAAGAGAATGTGACCATGTCAGCTCATCTGAGCCAGTTTCATGCTATTCTTAAGAACTTGGTTTCACAGGGCATTGATTTCAAAGAGGATGTCACTCCGTTGTTCTTGCTTCGAACTCTTAATGAGTCTTGGGATGTATTCCGCACTGCCTTAAGGATGTGCTTCTGCCAATACTCTGAAGCTATATGATGTTAAGAGCTCTCTTCTGTAAGAAGAGATAAACCATAAGAATTCGGATGCCTCTCATGTGTCTCATGCTTTAATACTTAGAGGCCAACATGATGGAAATGCAAAGAATGACTGTGGTAATGGCTGTGGACGAGATTCGCAGAAATCTTGGTCCAAGTCGCGTGGCAAGTTGCGCAGTAAGTCTCGGGGGAGAAATGCCAATCTGACTTGTCATCATTGTGGGAAGAAAGGCCGGAGTGTCATGAATTGCGCAATGAAAGGAGAAAGTGCAAGAAAAGTCTTCTAATCGCAGCATAGTACCTGCTAAGTGAAGTGTTAAAATTGAAGAGATCAATGTTATGCAAACCAAGGATAGTGATGGGGATTATATCCATGCAGCAGCTTAATCTAGTGCTTCGCAAATGACAGAGATACACTCTATGTATGCACAGTGTTAGCTCTTAGACTCGAGTGTGTCCTTTCATATGACACCTTGCCAAGAGTAGTTCCATTCATACCATTCTGTTTCGTGTTCTGTGCGCTTGGGTGATGACAAGTCTCTTGAGATTGTCGGCATTGGTGATGTGAGGCTGCAGTTTCCTTCTGGCAACAATTTTGCTATGCATGATGTACGTCATGTACCTACATTGACACGCAGTCTCATGTCCACTGGACAGCTTGATGACACAGGATATCGTATATCTTTTGGAGACTCTGCATGGAAGATTACTCGTGGCAGGCTTACGCTTGCGAGAGGTGCCAAGGCTGACAGCCTCTACCCCTTATTTGTTTCTGGATCTACAATTGATCATGCTTTGTCTATGGGATCTTTACCTCATGTATCTCTTTGGCATGCCCATTTGGGGCACGTGTCCGTTAAGGGAATGAAAATGCTTTCTGGTTTGCAGTATTTACCGCCCCTTGACTATTCTCATTTTAATTCTTGTGATGATCAGTCTTTATGGCAAGCAGACTAGGTCTATGTATAAGAAGTCTCGTATGTCATGCATAAGTGAGCCCTTGGCTTTGGTTCATTTTGATGTCTATGGGCCCATGCCCTGTCAGTCTATGGGTGGTACAAAGTATTTTGTTACTTTCATAGATGATTTTTCATGTAAAGTATGGGCTTATCCCATAAAGCAAAAGTCCGATGTATTGGCAGTTTTTCAAAGATGGCTTGCTTTGACAGAAAACCAATCTGAGCATATGCTGAAATGCCCAAGGACAGATAATGGGGATGAGTATGTCTCACGTGCTTTTGAGTACTTATGTAATGAGAGGGGTATCAAGTGTCAGTTGACCACCCCCTACACCCTTCCCCAGAAGGGTAGGGTTGAGCCGATGAATAGGACCATCCAGGAGAGGATTCGTAGTATGCTTAGCCATGCAAGCATCCCAGCACTTTTGGGCTGAGACAGTTACGACTGCCGTGCATATCATTAATAGATCACCTTGTAGTGCCATTGATCTCTAGGTTGCAAACAAGGTATGGACAAGAAAGCCTCCCTCTTATGCGCATTTACGTGCCTTTGGATGTGAGGCATTTTGCCATGTGCCCAAGGACAAGCGTAACAAGCTAGATCCTAAGAGTGTTAAATGCATATTCCTTAGCTATGCAGTTGCAAGAGAGATGGGTTACCATCTATGGGATCTGCAGGCGCGCAAAGTCATCCCCAGCCATGATGTAGTCTTCCATGAAGACAAAATGCATAGATAGCCTCAGAAGATGGTGGAGATACGCAGGGTTATATTTTAGGAGAAGCCACGAGCTCCCATACAGCTAGTAGTAGCAACAGGTACTCATGGCCAGGGTGTTGAACAGAATGTTGGGCAAGCAACAAAGCTTGCAGTGCGGCACTCCACTAGAGATAGAAGTCTCCCCTGACAGATTTCAGCCCTCGATGCATTATGTCTTGGTTACAGATGCAGGAGATCCTTTTGCTTATGAATAAGGCTATGCGCAGGGGTGACAATCACTCCTGGGAGAGGGCTATGCAGTCTAAGATAGACTCCTTGCATAAGAATGAGACTTGGCATTTGGTTTCCTTGACTAGTGGCAAGAAGGCACTACCATGTGAATGGATGTACAAGTTGAAGAGTACCCCTAGACACCCCAAGCCGACTTATAAGGCAAGACTTGTTGCTAAGGGTTTTAAACAGGAGCATGGAGTTGACTTTGATGAATTCTTTTCTCCTGTGGTTAAGATAACCACCCTCTGCTTGGTTTTGGCCTTAGTCGCGTAGCTTGACTTGGACTTGTATCAGATGGATATCAAGATGGCATTTTTACATGGGGATTTGCATAATGAGACTACATGGAGCAGCCTAAGGGCTTTGTAGAGCCTAGCAAGGAGCACCTAGTGTGCAGGTTGAAGAAAAGTCTTTATGGCTTGAAACACGTACCTAGGGAATGGTACCATAAGTTCAATGCTTTTATGCAATCACAGGGCTACAGCTGTAGTGCTATGAATCCGTGCTTGTACACAAAGAAAGCCCATGATGGATCTTTGCTTATTTTGATACTCTATGTGGATGATATGCCATTAGCACAAAAAGCTCATGATGAGCTAGATGCTCTTAAGGCTTAGCTTAAGAAGGGTTTTAAGATATGAAGGATCTAGGACATGCCTCTCACGTACTTAGAATGCGCATTAGACGCGACAGGCATCAAGGACTCCTCTACTTGTCACAAAGAGAGTACATTCATAAAGTCCTTGAGCGCTTCCGCATGCAAGCCGTGAAACCTATTGGCTGTCTATCGCCTTCTTATATGAAGGTATCACAGGCTAATTGTCCGCAAACAGATAAGCAGAGGGACGAGATGGCCAAGATTCCCTGTGCATCCACTGTGGGCAGTCTTATGTATGCCATGATAGCCACTCGTCCAGATATTGCCTTTGTAGTTGGTGTTGGGGCACACTATATGGCTAAACCTAGCAATAAGCATTGGGATGCCATAAAGGGTATCATGAGGTACCTGAAGGGTACTCCAATATGCACATATGCTATGGCAGCCAGGATACAAGAGTCGTAAGGTATACTAACTCTGATTATGCAGGATATGCAAATAGTAGGAAGTCCACTTCTAGCTGTGTATTCACCTATGCATTCACCTATACTGGAGGTGCTGTCTCTTGGATGTCCAAGATACAGAAGTGTACGGCACTTTCCACCACTGAGGCCGAGTATGTTGCAACCCATTGAGGCTTGTAAGGAGGCCATATGGTTAGGCCGTTTTGTTCATAACCTTGGTATTGATGCTATCCCTACATCGCATTCGAATTCTATGAGTGCTATTCAGTTAGCCAAGAATCTGATCTTCCATGCGAAGACGAAACGCTTTTAGGTGAGGTATCACTTCATACGTGGGGTCGTTGAGGACAAGTCTATTGACCTTATCAAGATCTTGACTAACCAAAATCCTATAGATCTGCTCACCAAAAGCCTCTCTACGGAGCGCTTTGCCTTCCTCAAGAGATTGATGGGCCTAGGATGAGATGACCTCTTTCCTCATCTTGTTGTACATGTGTGCATGTTGTACTATCAGATTCACCTCTAAGTGGGAGGTTGTTGGGGATAAAGGCGCCTCTGCCTAGCCGCCCGTGTATTACTACACTGACAGTACCCGCACCTGCAAACTACAAGCAGCGAGCGCCTATCACCGTCACTTTATTCTTTATTCTTTTAGTGACAGATAAATAAAGGAAAGGCTGGTCACACATTGTGACTTTGTGAGTCTCTCTCTCTCTCTTGCTCTTGCTCTCCCGCCATAGCTCTCCCGTGCAAGCTTCGATCCTTCTCACCTTTCAACTCCTCCTCTATCACTTGGCGTCACTCATCTCTCATGAGGTTGCTAGGATCTACATTTTTGCAGCTCAGCTCATCTTCCATCATCTCGCGTCATCATTATCCACCTAGCGTCAACATCTGGAGTATTCTCCCTACGTTTGACAACTCCAACACTTTGGGATTTGCGTTTTGCTATCCAGGTCACTCCTCAGCATCAAAGGATTGTGATTCACTTCCTGGACACATGGTGATCATCTTCCACGACTCTGACAACATCAAAGGACTGCAGTTCACTCCCTTGACAACTATCCTTCACCGTCGAGTGATTACTTCAATAGCCCACTGCTTGGAGAACTACGTTTTGCTCCCTTCACTGCACAGATTCCCACAAGTGCTACTGCCTGATTTAAACAGGACAGTGCAATTATCTTTTGAGCTTTGGCTCTATTATATCAGCTTTTCTTCTCATAGCATGATTCAGTGCATCATCACTCTGTTTTTGTGTTTAGGAATTTCTCCTCTCTCTCAGTGTTTGCCGTACACATTCTATGTTACTCCCCGCAAACTCTACTGTCTCTCTGCATTGTCGCTTATTTTGACATGGTATCAAAGCATACATATTATTTTGACTTAGTATCACAGCATGCCTATTATTTTTGACATGGTATCAGAGCACAAGAGCTTAGAGAGCTAAAGATCCTGTTCATCAAAGAAGGCAGAGACACATTGCGGGTTCGGTTTCATCTATTGATTTCCCCCTTCATTTCCACTGCATCACCAAGAGACAGAGATACCCTTCTCTTTCTCTGCCACCCACCCTTCCTTTTATAGGTTGACACTCCAGTGCTATGACTTCTCCACAAGTAGATACACAAACCATTGGGCGCTCCTCTTCTAGCATCACTGGAACCCCAATCGATGCTTGCCACCATGGACCTTTGCACCCTACCCTGCCAAAGTATATGCGTCTATCCCTAGGCACTCGTTGTGCCACCTCTCCCTTCTGGGCCATAGAGTTTATTCTGCTCCAACTTTCAAATTTTTATGCTCAAGGCAATAAGATGCATTCGATGTGCATTAAGCCCTTTCAAGCCACAGGAGAATCAAGTGGTACCACGGCCTCCTCGCAACCGCCACAATGCACTACAGACGACGTTTCTACTTCTTCTAGGGTTTCAAGAATACAACCTCAACAACCTGTGTTTCTGCAGTTCGGTCCCTTGAGAGAGAATGATTGTTGGATACCCTCCCCTCCACAGTCCACTCCTTTGAGAGACAGTGATCGTTTGATCCCTTCTATAACTTTGGCTTTGCAGTACGCTCCACTGAGAGACAGTGACTATTGCCCACCCTTGGCTGTCTAAGCCTCCCTTTTCAAAACCCTCGATTACTCAGGTTTGAGAGGCCATCTCCGAGGGTTCGACCCCCTATATGCCTTTTCCGGCACAGCTTGGAGTCCGTGATCCATGAGTTTTTAGATTCCCCCTCTTGTAGAGGGGGCTTCAGAGGGGGATGCACTCTCTTTACCCTCAGAGGGGGCTTCTTGTTGTTCACCTTCAGAGGGGATCCTTGCACCTCCACACTAAGGGGAGGGCACCTACTCATCATGAAGTTTGTCTCCCACCGTTTACTCTTCTGGGATGGCTGTCTTGGGATAGTCATTTCTCCTATTGATACCTAGGATCTTCAAAGACCACCTAGATTGCAGCCTTGGCAACTTGGTGACAAGATCTTCGAATTCCTTCTAGCATGGAGTTATGGAGCTCATGGCTTCTCTCCCGAGGTGGAGACATATACTACAGTTCATCTCATCTACTGTTGCTTACTACAGGTTACCTTTTAGGTGATAATCTTGGATCTCCAAGATCCTCTTCTTCTTCATCGTATCTCTCTTCGCTTCTCTTTCATCCCTTTTTGGGCCTAAGAGGGGGTGTTGAGAAGTCACTTCTTCTATTCACACACTTCATTTAGGGTTTCTCACAAACAGCTCCAAAAAGGGCCGATGTCTACATTTTGGCCAGTTTTCTAGTGGGCGCCCACACAGTGGTGCACCACCCTAGACAACTTATGCCTATAAATAGGCAGTCGCTTCATTCATTACCACCTCTCTCTCTTCAATCATTCTTGACCACCTTCTTCGGTCACCACCACCACTTCCCTTCTCTCACCAATCACTTCCATTGCTCTCACACCCCTTCAGGACGACATTTCAGTTTGTGACTCCTGGCTCCTTCACCCTTCCTCTCTTCTGCTTCAAATGCCTTGTTCCAGCATCATGTCTTGCGTTTCGAGCATCTTTCACCTATAGTCACCATCATCTACTTGGCGTCAACACCCTTCTCCATCAAGCTGCACCTTCACTTGCATTTTTCAATGTGGAGATCTTCTCCTTGCCTAACATCATCATCTCCAGCTTGGCATCAACATCTAGCCTCTGGCAATAGCCTACATCACAGAGTGTCATTGATTTCATTATCGTCTATCGTAGGGGTTGTTGGGACCTATGTTTTTGCAGCCTCATTTCTCCTCTATCACTTGGCATCACTCGTCTATCACAAGGGTTGCTTGGACCTACGTTTTTACACTCACAAGGGATGTTGAGACTTGCGTTTTTATAGCCTAGCTCCTCCTCCATCACTTGGCGTCACTTGTCTATCACAAAGACCTGCGTTTTTGCAACCTAGCTCCTCCTCCATCACATGGCATCACTCGTCTCTCACAATGGCTACTAGGACTTGCGTTTTTAAAGCTCAGTTCATCTTCCATCATCTTGTGTCATCATTATCCACCTAGCATCAGCATCTTGGCTGCTCTCCCTTCATTTGACAGCTCCAACGCTCTAGGATTCACGTTTTGCTACCCAGATCACTCCCCGACATCAAAGGGTTGCGGTTTGCTTCCTCGACAACTAGTAATAATCTTCCACATCTCCAATAGCATCAGTGGGTTGCGGTTCGCTCCCTCTACAACTTTCCTTCACCTTCAAGTGATTACTTCAATAGCCCGCTGCCCGAAGGACTGCATTTTGTTTCCTTCACTATGCAGATCCCCACGAGTGCTACCACCTAATTCTCAAACAGAACAGTGCAATTATCTTTTAAGCTTTGGCTCTACTGTATCAACTTTTCTTCTCATAGCATGATTCAGTGAATCATCACTATGTTCTTGTGTTTCTGAGTTTCTCTTCTCTCTTAGTGTTTGCCGTACACATTCTGTGTTACTCTCCCCAAACCCTAATATCTCTCTGCACTATTGTTTATTTTGACATGGTATCAAAGCATACATGTTATTTTGACATGGTATCAGAGCATGCCTGTTAGTTTTGACATGGTATTACAGCACAAGAACTCAGAGAGCTAAAGACCTTGTTCATCAGAGAAGGCAAAGACAAGTTGCGAGTTTGGCACCATCTACTAATTTCCCCCTTCATTTTCATTGCATCACCAAGAGACAAAGATACCCTTCTCTTTCTCTCTCCCACCCACCCTTCCTTTTGTAGGTTGACACTTTGGTGCTATGACTTCTCCACAGGCAGATGGACAGACCACTGGGTTCATCAGACAAGGCAAAAACAAGTTGCGGGTTCAACATCATCTACTGATTTCCCCCTTCATTTCTACTGCATCACCAGAGACAGAGATACCCTTCTCTTCCTTTCCCACCCACCCTTCCTTTTATAGATTGACACTCCGGTGCTATCACTTCTCCACAAGAGAAGGACAAGATCATTGGGTTGGGTGCTCCTCTTCTAGCATCACCGAAACCTCCACCGATGCTTGCCACCATGGACCTTTGCTTCCTACCCTGCCCGAGTATATGCGTCTACCCCCAAGCACTCATTATGCCACCTTGGGATTCCTAAGGGGCCGTGAGCAGCAGCTTCATCACCAAACTACATCAAGAGACTTCATTGGCATTGGCACTCTTCTTGTTACCCTCGGATCCACATCTTCTTCGACCTTTAGCCACATCCAATATCTAAGAGGGGATGTTAGCTGTCATGTTTGTCATGCACTATCATCTCCTGTCTATGACCCTCAATCTGAGTCAAATGGGTACATTAAGAGCTCTAACATTTCTGTCATGTGTTTTGACGAAGAAGCAGCTCTTTCTACAGCATGCATTTCTTTTTTAGCCATTTTAGGTGTGTTCACATTGTGCATGCAGCCAATTCTCAACCTTCACAATGGCCAACGGTCAGTATGTCTATGATTGGAGTAGGATATCCTATCTTCCACAAGGCGGCAACATTTTTTGTTTCAAAGGGGGCAGGTCAGATAGATCTAGTCGACTACATTTTTTAGGCCCTAGGCTGCTAGTGGGCCAATTTTTCAGCCCTTTTTGGCTACATGTAGCCAATGGTCACTTTGGGGCAGATCGTTCCTTTTCTTCCCCTTGCAAGTGCACACTCCGACTTGGCATTCCTTTTCGGCATTTGCGAGGGCTGCTGGCTACACACTCCTGTTGAGCTAAAATATGCATTACTTGATGACTAGCCTCTTAAACAGTCTCAAAATACACTAAAAATACTATTTTAGAGTAAAACCCTAAAACGGGGAGCAGTTCAAGAGAGTTCAGTGGAAACCCTAAAACGGGGAGCGGTTCGAGAAAGTTTAGTGGAAACTCTAATTTTTGGGGTGCCCTTCCACATCTATAAATAGATAGGCTACCTCCATTCAACAATCATCCTTGTTTTGCAAGTTACACCAACCCACACACCCTCAACTGCGGTTGGCACCCAGTTTCTAGCCTGCAGCACACCTCCATCTGCAGCCATCATCGACTGCAGCCACATCATCTTCAGCATGTCCATTGCTATAGGCGACAGCTCTTAGCTGCTGGCGACTGCTCCAAACTGTCCCAGACTGCTGTTCAGCCTGCTGTCCATCATCTCCAGGGTCAGTCAGCCTGTGTTTTCAGCATTGCAGGCCCTGACTCTCTCAGACACTGTTTCAGCCTGCTGTTTACAGCAAACTGTGCACAGTTTCCAGCCCCCCGATCGGTGGTACACTACTGCGTTTACCAGTTTCCAGCCTCCAGACTGCTGCGTTTTGGTGACCAGCCTGCTGCCATTCACTATTCAGCACTCCTACACTCCGACTGGTGGTCACAGACTTGGGATCCGTCTTCGGTGGACATCACACTCCGACATTGCTCTGCCCTCGAGCACACTGTACACTCTTGCATTCATTTACAGCATTCATTCACTTCAGAGTTGTGTTCTCTCTCTCCCTTCTTCTGTTTGTGTTTGAGTTTTGAGTTTTGCGTTTAGGGTTTGAGTTTTGCCCTCTGTGTCTGTGTCTTTGTGTTTCTGTCGTGGTCGTACACTCTGTGTGTCCTTAGTGCAAACCCTAGCAGTCTTCTTAACAACTCCCTCTCCATCACCATCTCTGTCGTTGTCACCGTCTCCATCACCATCTCAGGTCGTCATCTTTTACAGCCTGATCCAATACCTTCATTGAGGATTTGGGCTGCGTGAAGGGACAGATCAATCTGCCATTGTATTCAGCATTCATTCAGATTCAGTGAAGATCTCTCTCTCTCTCTCTCTCTCTCTCTCTCTCTCTCTCTCTCTCTCTCTTGCCAGCAAGTCTTCTCACTTCTCCTTTTTTATCTACGTTCGTGTTCCTCTTCCGTTGTGCACTCTCACAACTACAACCTGAAGCTTCTCCATTCAATGTAGACTTGTTGTCTTCTATTGCATGCAGGCCGTGTGCAGCACTCTCTCTCCCCAAAGGCCATTAGAGTTTGTTGCGGGCAGCATCCTTGGTCTACATGCAAGTGCGTATAAGAGCAACTTGTGATTTAATGAGCAGGCAGGGTTGGACTAATTTGTGAAGAGCAGGTACAAGAACAACCTGCAAGTTAGAGACTGAGTGGCTCAAACCTAGGGTTTCAAAGCAGAATCAGCTACTTTGTACTCAGATTGAACGATACTAATATAAGAAATACCCTTTAGTAATCTTAGTAATCTCGAACGGCTCTAAACCAGCACTCACAATAGCTCGGGATACTATTATAAGAACACCAGCTTTGATACAATGTAAGGATACACTAGGATTCGCAAAGAAAATAGAGTGTACAAGCATGACTAACAAATGAACTTAGACACAGGTACGCAAGAAGACAAAGAGAATGAATGAAGTGAAACCAATGAGCAAACAAAGTATACTAGGTATGATACAATAGATGATGGAGTGCCGACCAGAGGCCTATCTGATAGCACTCTTGTGGGAGCAGGCTAAGGGATGGACTGTGGCATACTCCAATGGATCCTGAGTGCAGCAAACTACCAAAACTCAATGCCGGAATATGAGGAAAAGATCCCAAGAAACTACAATGGCAATAGAAGACCCAAAATGTAACTATGCTCTGGAAACATCTGAATCATCTACTTATGATATTTACTCAAGCAAATAGTTTTTCATGTAACCCTCTAGCTACAAGAAAACAGAGTCCTGCTGCAACCTCTTTTAAGACTCCTCCATTTGAAAAGATACACTTAAATCAAAGCTTCCCTTTGGCTCCACTCTTTTTCGAAGATTCCTATGAGCAATGATGCAATGTAGCTCTCAAATGGGATACCTTGAGTAGGTCATCATTTCCAATGCTCTTTCTGCCTGACACGATCAACCAGGTTCTGATTTTAAGTGACTTTTGAACTACTAAAAAAGGGATAACAATTGCATCAAGCTCTCTATACTTAGACTTGGAAGCGCATCATCTGAATTCGGATTGGTATCTGGAGTGTACTGGCATACTGAAGACCAGAGCTGGCCCTAATCCACAGAACCGAGGCAGAAAATTGTGTGACAGCAAGAAGCTTCTACATTCAGACCTCTAGCATAGAGCTGTACTAGAATCTGACTAGAAGTATCTACTCCTCATTCCCCAACAATTATTACAGAGATTGGAACACACTCCTGATTCATTCACAATCAACAAAACTTTGTTCAGCCTCAACAGAAAAGTTACACAATTTGGCCAGAAGCAACTCAGTAAATTTTGAAAACAGCCACGGAGTCTGCCCCACGAGAGCTTCATCGCTTTCTTGATGCACTTCTTGGGAGCCCCTTCTTAAAGAAATTAAGCTTTGCAGCTAAACAACGGAATAACTTTCTGTATTCATCTGTTTTGCCCTGCTTTCTAAACTGCTAATCTGGACCTAGCACCAGGCAAGGTGGACTAATCACATCAAGCTTACCTTTTGCTTCTTTTTTGACATGTGACTTGGCACAGGAAAGATCCCATGCATAAACATGCTGAAGAGTGGTTATGGCTCAGAGGTGATGCTCACAAGACAAACATAACCAGAGATAGTGACTCAAACTTTTATATTCCGTATTCAGAAGCCTGTCATGATGAGTGCAGGTGGAATAATCATGTCATCCTCAAGCATGTACCATTGGCTCCTTTGTACATGAGACTTGGCAGAAAAAGGTCCCCTAACACAAAGATGCTGAAGGGTTATTATGGCTCTAGGTTGATGCTGACAAAACGTTCACAATTAGAGATTTCATATTCAGAAATCCAGAGCACTCCCATGGGTTACCTCCCTATGTTTGGCAAGAGGTGGGATCAGGAATCTCAGTGCCATCGGTCCCTGTTGCCCAACCTTTCAGCTGCTTTCCCCTCCAGAGAGAGTAATCAATTACAAAATGGCAGGCAGGCAGTATCCAATTGACTTTCACCCAAGCTCTGCTGTTGCTGTTGCCTGTTCCTGTGGATGACAGACAGAAAGCAGGTAACAGAAGCAATTGTGGCCCATGAAGAATGGGCTCACAAGAGTAATAGGAACAAAATCTGATACTTTTTGTATGTGATGCCCTTCTGCCGGGGCTCTCCAAGATTATTCCAACTTTGCCTAGTACCGTTTAATAATCTTGTATACTCAGCCGATTTTCATGATTATATTCAAGCTTCTATGCAACCATTAAACCTGTCTTTTCTATCCCTGTAACATATTAAAAAGCAAGAAACGAGCAAGCAAGCAACCAAACAGATCAATGGCATGATTCAGGCCTTTACCGTGGCCGATAATAGTTTCTGTAAATGAATTCTGCCATTTCAGTCTTGGATTCAACTGAACGTCCCCTGTAACTTAGGTAGAATATCCGGTTGAAAATGGCCCGATTGACAGAATCGACAATGAGGTAGAATATACAGGTGATGGCAAACCAGGGTATCCATAGGAATTTTAAGATAAATGGCAATTCAGTGATACGGTGTGTATAGTAGGCAAGCACCACATTTGTACGAGTGATTGTACCGTCCACATCGAAGAAGGCGACTTTTTTGGCTGCATTTGATCGTTCTTTATTCACAGAGCCACTGGTGTTTATACCTGACTGGCATCTGATAGCCGATATACCCCCCTTAAATCCTCCCAATGAGAACCGTGCCATACCAAAGTTCCTGCAAATGCCACTCCAATGTGAGCGTTTGCTGAAGCTGGCACTCACAAATCCTCCAACTGAGACAAAGCTCGATGTCAAAAGCCTGCCACCATGTCTTGATGAAGAGAGGGATATGCCAAACAATGGCTTCTCACAGAAAGAGCCAAGCTGAAGCAAGGAGTTCAAAAGGCATGTGGGACCTGAGAATTGGACGCGCATGGATGAGCTCTCTCTCTCTCTCTCTCTCTCTCTCTCTCTCTCTCTCTCTCTCTCTCTCTCTCTCTCTGTGTTCTCGCAAATAGGGAAAGAAGCAACGAAAAATACTGCATTGCGTGAAATGCATTGCACCAAACCTGGTGAATTGCAGCAGGATGCAAGAACAGAGCTGAAGCGTACAAAAAGAGACAGAGATACAGACATAGAAAATGGAGAGAGAGAGAGAGAGAGAGCTTACTTGAGACGGGGAATGGCGGAGTGACGAAGGAAGTGTGCCGATGATGGAGCAAAGGCATCCAGCAAGAGGACATGGTTTACCTTTGGAGGAGGCGGTGTCTGGATTTGTTAGTCAGAAAGTAGGTAGGTGCAGGTAAGAAAAAGCAGGTGAGGTGCGACGATTAGAACACAAGAAGAGGGGCAGGAGAGGGAGGAGGAGGAGGAGGAGGAGGAGGAGGGGGAAGGGGAGGGGGAGGCGGCACGGCCTAACATTGGCATCGGCGTTGGCAGGAGCAGCCAGACTAGAAGTGGAAACATGGGGAGGAAAAAGAAAGTTGGTGTCGACGGATAGTGACCACAAGAGGAAAAAGGGGCCGTCCTGGCGTCCTGCCCAGAGCCCATATCACGAGAAGTTTACCCCCCCCCCCCAAAAAGACACACCACACACATGCAGACGTATACATCCCCACGCACATATCTCTCAATTTTCTTTTTACAGAATATTGCACATAATTTGTATTAAAGTTTTAAAAAAAGGTAGGTATCACATCAAAATTGGGGCACTACCCTTATGCTAGAACACATTGCTTGGCAAGTGGAGATAGCCTAGATGGCTTCTATTTATTATTACATTATGCATTTGTGGTAGAGGAGTATCCAAGTGGTCATCTGTGACATGTATGGGTCGTGATACGTTTTAGTAGTTCATCGAGAGTCTGATCTAAAAGACACTGCATGGCACTTCCACCGAATGTCACAGGGTTTGTCGGTTAGCGACTCCCGAGTCTACTCTGTAACGAAACAGATCGGCCAACCCTGTTAGGATCGACCTGAATCTTTCTGGGTTTCTAACGGTCAAGTCATTCTACAGCCTTCTAGCGTCGTGATCTACTTTGTGCAAAGCATCTAAACCGAAGCAGACTCATATCGCACTTGGTTCAAAGAGAATAGAAAACAAGAGGGATGCATCCCTCGACCTCTCTACCTGTAGGGTAAAGTCCCATTTCGATCCCCTAAAACAATATGAGTAAGGGTTCTACCCTATACTATCTAAGGTTAATTTGTCATTGTGATTTGAATGTTGAGAAGCCTCCCAATTCTTTGGGACCACCTTGCCATAGGACAGCCACATCAGGGAGGGGGAAGGGTTCCGCCCACCTACTTCCCTTGATAGCTTTAGTTTCCTACTTACCTAAGGGCACATTAGTGGTAACATATACAAGCAATTTCCTTAATTAACACGTTAGTCACATGTTCCTTAATGTAATTTTATACATTGACACGAAAACAGTTCAATCAATTTCCTTGAAAGTAAACTTTATATTAAAATTTCAACTGATATACAAATCCCATCCATAGGACGATTCCTGCAATCCGTAAGGATGCGTCTTATTCTCCTCCAAGTTTCCACCCTTGCACTAGTAACAGGGCCTCGAGACTCCTTCCGGTGTCACACAGACCATTTGAGTAGAACCTGGAGGTGGGGAATTTACAGCCAGAGCCCCCCCGGCACCCGAGCATCCTCCTACAAACGGATATTTCTATAGAGAGACCTCTCATGACGGGCTCAGTCCACATTCTCAACATGGCTATCAAAACCCCCCTTGGATAGGGTTGGCGGCTAGCTAGGGATTCTCATCGCACCTCTCCCAGGTGTTCACCCTGAATCCAATTTGAAGAATTATTTATCAATTTGTACTAGACAATTCTTCATTCTCTCTGCAAACAAAAATTCCGATTTGAAGTAATAGCATCTAGTCTCGACTTTATTCCCGTTATCATCTGAGATTTCCAAAGATAGACTAATTTAATTTTCTCATTCTTTGAATAAATAGTATCCTTGCAATGATGATTGCAATTTGGGACATTAGCTTCCCTACAATGAAATCCTACCCATTCCTTGAATTAAGGTTTGATGTGTAACTCAAGAAGTTACTTTAAGGGTTTTTAATTCCTTTCAGCTTCAAGCAAGATAGGGCTTGAAAAGAAATCCTTTACTCTTAACATTTTAGGGTTTGTAATCCTCTCAACTTCCTGGGAGACTTACATTAGGGTTTTTCCATACCAAATACCCTTCCTGATTTCATAGTAGAAAATCTTAGGCCTAGTAAGGACAATTTAATACAATTTGCGCATCTTTATCAGAAGTTACATGGGTCACGAGATATTGGCCAACACAACTGGTACTAGCAGTTTTGCTCACGAGGAAAAGAATCTGATGATTCTCAATCAGTGATTAAAAGCTAACTACTATTCTATGGTGTGGAACCTAGGTTTAAATCTAAACGTCTTTACCCTTATTTCAATTATTCAATTGACTAGTAAGTTTATTTTACCATTCTATCTAATGCATTATACAAGTGCAATTTAAAGGAGTTATCAAAAAGCCTTCAAAACTATTGTATACTTTCCAATGTAAAAAGTCTCTTTTCCATTTTCTAATGTAAGTGCTTAAATCATAACTCCATGAAATTATTTGATGCAAACGCATTAACCCCATACATACTCTAACACAAGTAAAATCTGTATTTTATGAGATGTAATGAGATTTCCTATTATCTCAACCAAGATGCGAATGCATAAAATCTATTTGGCTTAATTGTAGTTTAATGTGATTTCTTGAAACTTTTCATATGTATTAGCATGAAATCTCTATGCAATTTATGTGCAAATCAATGACTTCTAAGTGCAATTTTAATCAATCACCTAAGATGAATGCGATGAATAAAATTTTCCTAGTATGCCTACTATCTCAAAACATGCTCAATTAAATTGTAATAATTAATGTGAACGTTCTTTTCTCCTAATTTCTTTTCCTAATACAATGGGGTGCACCTAATTTATAAGAGATGTGTTTCCCGTAGTTACGGTCCCTTGGTCCACCATCCCGTTGGTTGTGGTTGGAGTTGCAGCTTTAGAGAGATCTTTCACTTGGGGGCCATGGATACATGCGGGGTTGCGAAATAACTTGGTTACGGTCTTAAGATGGAATTCGTCCAAGAGCGTGGGTCTTCTTTCTCGAGCGGTGGCTACTTGAAATTTTGCAAGAAACTCTTTGCTTTTTGGATGAAGGTACTCTGCTCTCGTATGGACTTGAATTGACTGCAAGGGGGGGGGGGAGAGAGAGAGAGAGAGAAGAGCACACAAGAAGTCTTCGATGTATAGTGCATGAAAGCCTCCTTAAGATATTTTTCTAGAAGATTCTAGAACCTCCTCTCCTTCCTATGGAAACGTCGGGCGGTGTGAAGAAGGGGGAGATGGCTCCTTTGCAGATTGACGCGAACACCATGAGAGTAGAGGGGAGGGGTTTTTATAAGTGGGGGAAGGAGAGGGGAGGTGATCTGTGATCTCCCTCTCCCTTGTGGCTACAGTATGGACCGCCCCCCCTTTCTTTGTGGAGAGCATAGCGACGGGGTGCTAGCGGATCGTCCACCTAGCAAGGAAGATGAAGTGGGTGGTTGGAAAGGGGAGGAGGTGGTGGTATTGAGGCTCTCCCTCCCCTCCACAACATACAATGGCGGCAACTGGCTTTCTCTCTCTCTCTCTCTCTCTCTCTCACAATTCGTGACGGTGGGGAGAGAGAGAGGTAAGAAAAAAATTATTTTTAAAAAGTATTTATTAATATTTAACATTTATTGTTAAGTTGTAGGGGGGTTGGTATGGGAATGTAGGGCAGGGACATTACATCCTCTCCCCCTTAGAGAAATCGAGATATCCTCATCTTGAAAGGAACTGGGGGCATTACTGGTTGAGAGAGCCTTCCTCAACCCAAGTGGCATCCTCTTCAACATAATCTCTCCATTGGGCGAGATATTCCCCAAGAGTTTTACTTCTCAATTGTCTCTCCCTAGTATCTAGGATTTTATTTGGTTGCAGCTCAAGGACTCCTTGGCTAGGCATTACAATTTGTCGATCATTCATTACATGGCTAGAATTAGGTACATATTTCTTCAGTGGACTAACATGAAATACGTTGTGAACTTTTACATTTTCAGAGAGTTGAAGTTTGTAAGCATTAGGTCCTAGGCTTTTGAGGATCCTGTAAGGCCTGCAATACCTTAGACTAAGCTTTTTAAACTCTCCCAAGGATAAAGAACTCTTCTTGGGTCGTACACAAATGAAAACCATATCCCTCTCTTTGAAGAGCCGCTCTTGCTTGTTCAAATCTGCATAAGCCTTCTATCTATCCTTGGTGGCTTTGATGTCTTGCCTAGTGGCCTTAACCTATTCATCCATTTCTTATAGCATCATCTTGGAAGCCTCTACCCTTGAAGTAGGGTTCGAGAAATTTAATGGAGAATGGCAATCATGCCCGTACATGATGCCAGGAGACATATTCTACGGTGGATTCCGTGAGGTTTTGCGGTGCATCCTGTAAAATTATATTTTTTGCCGAGGCTCATACACAAGGTGGATTCCTTATGCGAAAAGTCGATGGGGATGCCTGTCTTTTTCAGGCATCTTGTTAATTTAATATGCAAGTGGGTGATTCCATAGAGGGTGATTCCGCAAAATACATATTTATATTAATGGACATTTATGAGTTTAGAGTGTGTGCACTCGTAATAAATTAAGGTTAGGATTGAGTTCTAACCAATTTATTTATTTTGTAGTTGAAGACTGCTAGGTATTCACTTTTGTTGGTTTAATTTTATTATTTTCTAACAATTGTGAATGCTTCAGTTGATGTGTAGAGTAAGCAGCGGTGGCATTGGAAAGCATTGGGCGATAGCATGTATTCAAGTTATTTAGAAGAAATTATCATTTTTTATGGGCGTGCATCTTTGGCGTGGTGCCAATATTTATTTTGACACGCTTATTTATTGAAGCGCTTGACTTTTATTTATTAATTATTTTGTATGCGCATGGACGCACAATTTAAATATTTGTTATTCGACATTATATTTGGGCACAGCCCGACTCTTTGGGCGCCTAATAGCTTTAATTCTTTGGTGGGACAAAAGCAAATACAAAAGCTAAAGCGTGCTAGTTGTAAATTTGGCTATTTTTTGAGCTTGGAGATGAATAATATATGGGGGTGTGATGCCAGGAGGCATATTCCATGGTGGATTCCGTGAGGTTTTGTAGTGGATTCCATAAAATTATATTTGTTGCCGGGGCTCATACACAAGGTGGATTCCTTGTGCGAAAAGTTGATGGGAACGCCTGTTCTTTTTGGGCGTCTTGTTAATTTAATGTGCAAGTGGGTGATTCCATAGCGAGTGATTCTACAAAATACATATTTAAATTAATGGACATTTATGAGTTTAGAGTGCACACTCCTAATAGGTTAGGATTGAGTTCTAACCAATTTATTTATTTTGTACCTGAAGATTGCTAGGCATTCACTTTTGTCGATTTAATTTTATTATTTTCTAACCATTGTGAATGCTTCAGTTGATGTGTAGAGCAAGCAATGGTGGCGTTGGGAAGCACTAGGCGATAGCGTGTACTCAAGTTATTTAGAAAAAATTATTATTTTTTATGGGCACATATCTTAGGCGTGGCGCCAATATTTATTTTGACGTGCTTATTTATTGAAGCCCCTGATATTTATTTATTATTTTGTATATGCATGGGTGCATGATTTAAATATTTGTTATTAAACATTGTATTTGGACACAGCCCGACTTTTTGGGCACCTAATAGCTTTAATTCTTTAGTGGAACAAAAGCAAACACAAAAGCTAAAGCGTGCTAATTGTAAATTGGGCTATTTTTTGAGCTTGGAGATGAATAATATATCAAATACATGCTTTGTGGAGTGCTCACACAAGGCATGGGGAGAGATTGTACCTAATAGTCTTTTGCTTCATGTCATGCAAGTCTTCTCTCTTGTTTTTTGTGCAAAAGTAGAGTTCTTTTATTCTTGGGGACCTTCCGGTGCTCACTACACACGCATAGCATCCGATTTGTGCACCAGATGATGCCATGAGGCATATTTCACAGTGGATTTCATGAGGTTTTGCGGTGGATTCCGTAAAATTATATTTGTTGGCGAGGCTCATATACAAGGTGGATTCCTTGTGCAAAAAGTCAATAGGGATGCCTGTCCTTTTCACACGTCTTGTTAATTTAATGTGTAAGTGGGTGATTCCATAGCGGGTAATTCCGCAAAATACATATTTATATTTATGGACGTTTATGAGTTTAGAGTGTGCACTCGTAATAAATTAAGGTTAGGATTGAGTTCTAACCAATTTATTTATTTTGTAGCTAAAGACTGCTAGGTATTCACTTTTGTCGGTTTAATTTTATTATTTTCTAACAATTGTGAATACTTCAGTTGATGTGTAGAGCAGGTAGTGATGGCGTTGGGAAGCACTAGGCGATAGCGTGCATTCAAATTATTTAGAAGAAATTATCATTTTTGATGGGCACGTATCTTAGGCGTGGCGTCAATATTTATTTTGACACGCTTATTTATTGAAGCACTTGATATTTATTTATTATTTTGTATACACATGGGTGTACGATTTAAATATTTGTTATTGGATATTGTATTTGGACACAACCCGACTCTTTGGGTACCCAATAGCTTTAATTATGTAGTGGGACAAAAACAAACACAAAAGCTAAAGAGTGCTACTTGTAAATTGGACAATTTTTTGAGCTTGGAGATGAATAATATATCAAATACATGCTTTGTGGAGTGCTCACACAAGGCATGGGAAAGATTGTACCCAATTAGTCTTTTGCTTCATGTCGTGCAAGTCTTCTATCTTGTTTTTTGTGTAAAAGCAGAGTTCTTTTGTTCTTGGGGACCTTCCGGCCCTCGCTACGCATGCATACAACATCCAATCTGTGCACCATATGATGCCAAGAGACATATTCCATGGTGGATTCTGTAAAATTATATTTGTTGCCGGGGCTCATACACAAGGTGGATTCCTTGTGTGAAAAGTCAATAGGGACGCCTGTCCTTTTCAGGCATCTTGTTAATTTAATATGTAAGTGGGTGATTCCATAGCGGGTGATTCCGCAAAATACATATTTAAATTAATGGATGTTTATGAGTTTAGAGTGCGCACTCATAATAAATTAAGGTTAGGATTGAGTTCTAACCAATTTATTTATTTTGTAGTTGAAGACTGCTAGGTATTCACTTTTGTTGGTTTAATTTTATTATTTTCTAACAATTGTGAATGCTTCAGTTGATGTGTAGAGTAGGCAGCGGTGGCATTGGGAAGCACTGGGCGATAGCGTGTATTCAAGTTATTTAGAAGAAATTATCATTTTTGATGGGCGCGCATCTTAGGCGGCGTGGCATCAATATTTATTTTGACACGCTTGTTTATTGAAGCACCTGACATTTATTTATTATTTTGTATGCGTATGGACGCACGATTTAAATATTTGTTATTGGGCATTGTATTTGGACATAACCCAACTCTTTGGTTGCCCAATAGCTTTAATTCTTTAGTGGGACAAAAGCAAACACAAAAGCTAAAGCGTGCTAATTGTAAATTGGGCTATTTTTAAAGCTTGGAGATGAATAATATATTGAATACATGCTTTTGTGGAGCGCTCACACAAGGCATGGGGGGAGATTGTACCCAAGTAGTCTTTTGCTTCATATCGTGCAAGTCTTCTCTCTTGTTTTTTGTGCAAAAGTAGAGTTCTTTTGTCCTTGGGGACCTTTCGGCGCTCACTACGCACGCATACAACATCTGATTTGTGCATCAGTGGTATCAGAGCGAAGTTGAGATCGAGGACTTCCAATCGCTTACCATCTCGTGTGAAGGCAAAGCTCCTAGAACGATCGAGCTCTACAATCAGTCTTGTGGCAATCTGTCTATACTAGCGTGTTCCTAGTAGTGAAGAACCCCCTGTTATGCTATTGGATCGTGAAGGACAGGCCTCTACAGGTGGAGGACCACACGGAAAGCTTCTTCATCAAGTCTTTTATTCTCAGAAGAAAGAGATAAGCAATTTTCAATTAGTGTGGTTAACAAGCTTAATAAGCTTTTAATAAAGCTTGATTTTCCAAAAGTTAATAGTGGCAGTAGCAGGATGCAGTCGATGGCGATGAACGTGACGAGGACATGCCGCCGTCCTGGGAGAAAAATTTTAGCCATTAAGCTTTTTCAAAGCTTAAAGACTTTAAGCTTTTCTAAAGCTTAAACAATTTATCTATTTTCAATCTTTTCATAGCAGCAGTTCCCACTGGATCAAACACAAACTCGTCTTCAATCTTCTGGCAAGCCCCTGTTCACACCTGTGGACTGATAGAATTCAATTTCAGCAAACAGATTGCTACTCGCAGTCTGCACGCACGAATTATCTTCTTGGAAGATGACCGTGATATCAAATTCTGCATTTGCAAAGAAAAGATACTACAAAAAGCCATTTTTAAAAAAAATAAGCCTTGTAAATCTGACTTTGAGCTACCCTCATCCCGCTAACAAGATTTCAAGTGTGTGAGGTCTTTTGGAATTTTGCAAGATGTCCGATTAAACCATGGAAGATTTTATGGCTGAAGGTGATTTATCGAAACCAACGATGGAGCAAAAACTAGATTTGATTATGATACAACTTCAAGAGGAACGAAGAGTACGTCAAACTTTGCAAGCCAATTCTGCAACGATCTACGGCCGACCAAGATGGACCGCAATCTAAAGATCTTATACGACGTATGATCAATGCAACACTCGAAGCACAATCTATTCGGAAAGAAACAAAGATAAGTAAAAGAAATTTCAAATTTTTTACTTTCAATGGGTCACGCGATGGAAAGACTATACTTGCTTTTATCAGTCAATTTGATGATTATTTCTATGAAGAACAATATGCTGAGAAAGACAAAATTAAGTGTATCACTAATCATCTAGTGGACAGAGCATCCCTATGGTGGACTGTTGTACGTAAGAGCATTGATTGTCCTCCTACTTGGGAGACTTTCCAAAAGAAATTTTTGCAGAATTTCCTTCCACCCCAATTCCACGAAAAAGCAATCAAACAATGGGATCTTCTGCAATAGAGGGATCGTGAGCCTATTTCACAATATACTGAGCGTTTTTGGAATACTTTATTGCAACTACGAATGCTCGAAGATGTACCTGAGGCAATCCATAAACACAAGTTTATGTCTGGTTTACTTGGACATTTTTATGCGGAGATGAACATGTTCAAGCCAACGACTCTCGAAGATGCAATTTCCTTGGCCCATGATACTGAAGACAAAATTTGAGGATCAGAGAAGCGACCACAACAATTTCAAACTAATGGTAACTTTGGTTCAAAACAATTCAATTCAAATTTTTGAAGATTCAATCAAAACCGTTTCCTTCCATCTTCATTACGTAAATCTTGGACATGACCCCTTGCTTTACCATCAAACACAAATCCAAACCCTAAGCCATCTCTCCAGCCAAATCCCAACATTCCTAAACTTTTCGCTTTTACCGATAATGTATTTAAAGCCAAACCCATAGTTTGTTACAAATGTCATCAACCTGGACATCTAGCGGCGAATTGTCAAACCAAGAAGCCAATTGTTCACATCAACTATTTGGGACCAATTGAAGATGAAGAACATGAAGAAATGCCAGATTTTACGGAAGACAATGACGATATCGGTACTACTTCAGATACTTTACCAGGTATGCCAAATCCCCATTCTTTATTAACGATGAAATGTCTTGTACATGGTAAAGAAAATATTATTTTACATGATGATGGGAGTACACATGACTTTATTTCTGTAAAATTGGTCAAAGAATTGAATTTACATACTGTTTCTATACATTATCGCATCAAGGCTGCATTCTTAGGTACTAGATACAATGGGACACAAGAAGTGTATGACTTAGAAATTAAAATTGGTGATTATGTTGAACATAGAAATTTCTTAGTTGTGCCTTTGCAATCTAGTGACATTATCTTAGGAATGCCTTGGCGTCATCAGTACAATTCCAATATAGATTATTCCACGCATTCAATGAGGATTCATTATAATGGGAAATAAATCACATTGCATGGTATGCACACTTTCGATAATTTTCCATTGCTTAGTCATACATAGGCTAAACGTTCATTACGAAAAGGTAGCAAATCCTACTTAATATGGGTGAATGACATTGAAGCTAAAGAAAATCAGATGCATCCTAAGCACGCACAATTTCTTTCACAATTTCAAGATTGTTTTGCTATTGACTTACCACCTGGCTTACCACCTATACGTCTCGAAAATCACAAAATAGACATAATTCCTGGATCACAACCACCATGTAAAGCACCATATAGATATAACCAAATTGAACAGAAAGAAATTCAAGCCTAAGTTGAAGAATTGTTAACCCGAGGACTCATTAGACCTAGTAGTTCTCCATTTGGTGCACCTGTCCTATTAGTGAAGAATAAAAATAATACTTATAGGATGTGCATTGATTATTGTGCCCTAAATAATATCACTATTAAGAATAGATATCCGATTCCTAGGGTAGATGATCTTATGGACAAACTACAAGGATATGCAATATTTAGCAAGATAGATATTAAATCTGGATATCATCAAGTACGATTGGACACATCTAATATTTTCAAAACTGCATTTAGAACACAATTTGGACACTACGAATTTCTTGTTATGCCTTTTGGTTTAACTAATGCACCAGCCACATTCAGTCGTATGATGAATCGCATATTTTTGAAGCATCAGCATTTTCATTGTGTCATTGTTTTCTTTGATAACATATTGGTTTTCAGTAAGAATGAGAACAAGCATTATGAACATTGATCTTTGGTTTTCAAATTATTGAAAGAGAATCAATTATATGCTAATCTTGAAAAGAGTGAATTTTTCCAAACACAAATTGAATACCTAGGACATATTGTTTTATTTGAAGGTATTAAAGTTGACCCTAAAAAGATAGAAGCAATTTTAAAGTGGCCGATACCTAAAAATGTGCACAAATTACGTTCTTTCTTAGGTCTTGCTAGCTTTTACAGAAAATTTGTGAGAAATTTTTTCATTGCTTGCATTACCTTTGACAAAATTATTAAAGAAAGGCATTGTGTATCATTGGTCCAACAATCAACAAAAGTCCTTTGATTTATTGAAACATGCTTTAACTCTTGCTCCTGTATTACAATTACCTAACTTCAATAGACCATTTTTCTTAGTAGTGACTGATGCTAGTGGATCTGGAATAGGAGCAATCCTTATGCAAGATTCTCATCCCATAGCCTACTCTAGCTGCAAACTTAAACTCTCTAAACTTAAGTATTCTACTTATGATAAAGAATTGCTAGCTGTGGTACAAGCTTTACGTCAATGGAATGTCAAGATTGTAGGAGAGAAGGAAGGAGTCTCACTTGTAGCTTTCTCGCTTGCACAATGGGGGAATACACACAAAGGTGGAGGCTGAAAACAATTTTCCTCTTCTTAGTTGTGTAAGCCAAAAAGAACTTAGGTACAAAGAAATAGAAGAACCCTATATATGGGTCTCAAACCAAACTCAACTAACTAAGGTGGCATACTAACTGGGCCACGAACTAGAGTAGATAAGGATAGTTGTCATCTAGCTATTATTCATGGGTGGTGTACCAACCGCATCTGCAGCTAACAAGTCGATGACATAAATGCACAACGGTCACCCTGGCATATCACGAGTGGAGCTCGATATCTCAACACTCCCCCTCGAGCTCAATCCCAATTCCTACACACCAAGCAGGTCTCTGAACTTGTGCAGCTTCTCTGTGCCCAATGCCTTCGTAAATATGTCAGCTACCTGATCCTCTATGTTGACATAAACTAGATCAATAAGACCTAGTAAAACCCCCTCCCGCACATAGTGATAATGCACCTTAATGTGCTTTGTTCTAGCATGATAGATTGGGTTATTTGCCAAGTGTATACTACTCATGTTGTCACAATAAATGACAATTGGCCCATCTGTAGGCTGATGCATATCGTAAAGTAGCTTATGCAACCAAGCTACCTCACATGTAGCCATTGATGCGCCCCTGTACTCAGTCTCTGTGCTCGACAAGGCAACCTTAGGCTGTTTCTTGCTAATCCAAGTGACTGCAGCACTTCCAAAAGAGAACACATATCCACTAGTAGATCGTCTATCAGAAATACTACCAGCCTAATCAACATCAGTGTATCCATGCAACTGTATCTGAACCCTTGTCTCATAAAGTAGTCCATACTACAATGTGGACTTCATATACTTGAGTATGCGTTTAGCCGCATCCAAATGTGGTTTCCTTGGAGCCTGCATAAATTGACTTACCAATCCAACAACATAGCTCAAATCTGGCATGGTAATAGTCATATAAATCAAACTTCCTACTATGCATATGTACATAGTAGGGTCTTCCAGAAGCTCACATGCATCTGTGCTCAGCTTTACATTCTACTCCAAAGGAACTGAAATAGGCTTACAGCCATCCCATATTTGGATAGCATGTCCAATCCATACTGCCTCTGCAAGAGCCGTATCCCACTTGGTGATCTAATCACCTCAATGCCCAAGAAATAACGCAGCTCTCCCAAATCCTTCATCTCAAACTTCTGCTTCAATAGCATTTTCACATGAAGGATATCTTTATCACTGTCACCTGTCATAATCAAATCATCAATATAAATGACAAGTAGCATAATACATTTCTCTGTTTTTCTCATATAAAGTGAGAAATCTGCCTTGGAAATCTAAAAGCCAATAGTGACAAGATATTGTCTTATCTTGTCAGGCCATGCTCTAGGTGCTTGCTTCAAGCCATACAAGGCTTTCTTCAACCTGCAAACAAACTCAGGATGAACAGCATGTACATAACCTAGTGGCTGCTCCATATAGACCTCTTCTTGCAAATCACCATGCAAGAAGGCATTCTTTACATCCATCTGATGTAAAGACCATCCCTTTGATGCAGCCATAGCAATGACTGCTCTTACGGTTGCCATCCTTGCAATCGGACTGAATGTTTCTTCATAATCAATGCCATATGTTTGTGCATACCCTTGACTACTAATCTTGCCTTGTATCTATTCATAGAACCATCTGCATTGTGTTTCACCTTATAAATCCACTTACAACCAATTGCATTCTTATCTTTAGGCAAAGGTACCGATTCCCATGTAGCATTTGCTTCCAAGGCATCCATTTCTTCATCCATGGCTTTCTCCCATTTTTCTTTTTCCATGGCTTGCTCAAAAGAAGTGGGTTCTGGTTCCTGTATCACTTTAACCATATAGGCATAGTGAATGGTTGTAAATCCATCATATTTCAGCCTATCCATAGGATACCTAGCTCTGGTAGACCTACGCAAAGTAGATTCACTCCCAGGTGCTCTCAAAACATCCCTGGTCTTCCTTACTCCAGGTATAACAATAGAAGGAATACCCAACTCATCATCAATGCTCTGTTCTAAGCCACTGGATTCACCATCCACAAAAGTGACATGCATTCACATCAAACATGGACTGATCCACCTTCTCTTTTCCTTTTCGTGATACATGCATACCACTATTTGCATTGCTTTGATCTCAATCTGCCTGTCCATGGCGAAGAATGTGAACCACTGCTAGAGGACGCTCCAGGTCCATAAATATCTTGTGACTGCTGCTGTGAATTCTGTGCAGCATTACCATTTTGTGCATCTACATTATCAATCACATTTACTGGTTTATACCAACTACTCATCTCATCAAAAACAACATCTTTGCTCACTGTAAAATTACGAGTAGAAGGGTTATAGCATCTATACCCTTTTTGTTGCAGAGAGTAACCAATAAAGATGCACTTCTCAGCTTTTGGATCCAACTTGGATCTCAACTCATATGACACATGAACATAGGCAATGCAATAAAAAAATTTCAAATGAGAAATATCTGGTTTCCTACCAGTATACCTCTCCTCTGGAGTCATGCCATGTATTGTTGCAATGGGAGTCTTGTTCTTTATGTAGACTGCTGTAGCAACTGCCTCAACCCAGTAAAAATCTGACAGATCTTTTTCATTGAGCATGGCACGAGATACCTCTCCAATATGCCTGTTTTTTCTTTCTGCAATTCCATTTTGTTGTGGGTTATGACTACATGAATATTGCTGCTTTATGCCATGCTTCTGCAAGAACCTTGCAAACTCATTTGAGAGGTACTCTCCCCCTCCATCTGACCTTAGGCATTTTATTTGCAGGCCTGTTTCTTTTTCAACCATAGCTTTAAGAGTTTTGAAATGCCCAAAAACTTCACTTTTCTTTTTCATAAAATACACCCAAACTTTTCTGCTATAGTCATCAATAAAAGTGACAAAATAACGATAGTCTCCAATAAATGCAGCTTTAGTAGTCCACACATCAGAGTGGATTAATTCCAATGGCTTCTTACTCTCTTGAACATGTCTAGGAAATGGTTTCCTTGCCTGTTTTCCAAATTGACAGGCTTCACATATCTTATGCATTTCTGCAACCTTGAATTTAGGCAATCATGCAATAATATTTTGGGCTTGCATTGATTTAAGTCGATGTACATTAATATGACCAATGTGTTTATGCCAGATATCAATATCTGCAACTACACCGGTCCCATGTGCAAACATTGCTGCACTCAATTCAGGCATGTCTACATCCAACGTAAACATTCTGCCCTTCTTCTTTCCTTTTGCTATCAAGCAATCTTTATTTTTCATATCCCCAACAAAGCATCCATGAGAATTAAATCTGACCTGCAAGCCCTGCTCAACCATTTGACCAACAGAAACTAGGTTCTTGGTGATATTCGGGACATGAAATACATTTGATAGGTATTTCTTTTTCCCATCCTGCATAGACAAATGAATTTTTCCAATCTGCACAATAGGATGTGCAGTATCATCACCAGTCTCCACAAATCCTAGTTTTTCCATTTTCCTTGCATCCTGCATCCATTTTGCATGACTTGTCATGTGGTTTGATGCACCTGAGACAACATACCACACATCGTTGCTTTCTTCTGCACTTGTCACAGAATTGGTCATGTGCTGCACCATAAATAAATGCTCATTTCTGTCATCACCCTGCCTACTAGAAGATGCATAATTCCCTTGTTGTAATTTTCCATTCATAATGTCATTCTGCTTTTTATAGCAGTCTTTAGCCATATGACCCATTTTGCCACAGTAGTAGCATTTAACATTGCTGTTTGCATTTTGGCCTCTTTGCCATCCACCACGACCTCTTTGGCTCCCCCTACCTCTAGAGTTACCACGTCCTCCTCCATAGGACTGGTTTTCTTGAGTTTGTTGCATATTCTGATTTCTACCACGGCCTCTAGATCGGCCTCCTCTACCTCTTCCAGCATTTGAGTAGAAGACAGCTTCTTTTGAAGTTCCTCCTGAAGAAGATGCACCACCATTTCTCTGCTCCTCAGAAATTAGAAGAGCAATCAACTCCTCAAAATCAGGGAATCTTTCACGGACGGAAATCGATGTTCGAAACTGTGCATAATCCTTTCCTAGACCATTCAAGGTCACAGAAACTAAATCATCATCTTCCATTGGCGACCCAATGGAAGCAAGTGCATCTGCAATCTTCTTCACCTTCATGTGGTAGTCATTGATGCTCATACTTTCTCTTTGCACATTGTGCAACTCTTGCTTGAGCTGCATTTTCCTGGCTTGCGTATTTGTGCTATACATTTTTGACAAAGTATCCCATGCCTCCTTTGCCGTACTTGCATCCTGAATATGCACAATCATAGAGTCTGAAATGCTGATAGACAGCCAGTACATAACTTTTCTGGCTCTCTCATGCTATCCTTTAAATGCCTGCATTTGTTGTTGATTGGGAACATCAGGAAGAACTGGTTCTTCTTCGTTTTCTGCAATGAATTCTCAATATCCTTTTCCCATAAGGAAATTCGTCATTCTAAAATTCCATGCTTGGAAGTTGTTCTTGTCAAGCTTTTCAGTGACAATTTGTGAAAGAGAATCAGACGCCATTACAAAATACTGCAAAAAATTCTGTCACTGTAAAAAACACAGCTTCAGCCTCACAAGGGCAAACCTGCAAAACTGATGAAAGTGGTATTTGACCACACAGTCACTTCCTAGTGACGATTTTGCATCAACAGGCAACAAGGATGATTCTGTAACTCACAATGTCTCTGCGAACAGGCATACGATGCAATTTCTATGGTAACTTTTCACCGACCCATAGAACAGTGGTCGCACTACAAAAAACTGGCCATTTTCCTGAGTGCGTGCGGAAAACTTCCACCTCCAAAACAGGCCCCGAAATGGCCTCGAATAAAAAAAACAGGGCAACCAAGGGCTAAAGCCCTTGCCCGCAGCATATACTGCCCTCTTCCTACACCGCGAAGGGCGTCTCAATCTGAGACAATGCACTCTTGCACTTTTCGGCTGTGCTACCTGTAGAGACTTGCTTCCAAACTCGAAAAATGAAAGCAACACTGGTCCTCTTACCAGAATACCGTGAACTTGGTTTGCTTTCTTGAGCTCCTTACCACGAACAAGGCTCTGATACCATGCCAAGATTGTGGGAGAGAAGGAAGGAGTCTCACTTGTAGCTTTCTTGCTTGCACAATGGGGGAATACACATAAAGGTGGAGGCTGAAAACAGTTTTCCTCTTCTTAGTTGTGTAAGCCAAAAAGAACTCAGGTACAAAGAAATAGAAGAACCCTATATATGGGTCTCAAACCAAACTCAACTAACTAAGGTGGCATACTAACTGAGCCATGAACTAGAGTAGATAAGGATAGCTATCATCTAGCTATTATTCATGGGTGGTGTACCAACCGCATCTGCAGCTAACAAGTCAATGACATAAGTGCACAACGCTCACCCTGGCATATCACGAGTGGAGCTCGATATCTCGACATGGAAACACTATTTAATGGGATCTAAATTCATGATCAAAACTGGCCAACAAAACATTAAACATCTCCTTAGTCAATCACAAATATCTGACCGACACATTAAATGGGCTGCTTTTATTCAAAGTTTTCATCCACTCATACAATATCAACCCGAAAAAGAGAATGTTGTTGTCAATGCTTTAAGTAGAAGACCCACTATTCATAATATATTTGTGATATCTTTTGACTCTTTTCTCCTTATGAAAGATACCTATGACTAAGACCCTAGTTTTCAAGCTAATTGGAATAAATCAATTGCAAATAACTAGATTCCCATTGATTCATTGTCTTACATAGATGGATTTATGTTCTATGAAAAAAGATTATGTGTAGCTATTCCATTTTGATCATTTGTCTTGCATGAAATTCATTGTCCCCCATACCAAAGTCATAGATGAATTATTTCTACATCTAATGTGTATTGTCGGTGTCAATGCAAGACTCAATTGACATCCCAATCACACCTACAAAGATACTAGAAGCACTAAATCCCAAGGAAAAATATTAATTTTGTCATGAATACACAATGCACTATATAATCCAAATATTGCAATTTGCTACAAAGGAAACTATCACAAAGTGTCTCACTTATTTATAGAATAACACCATAATACCTGTGCATAGAGGAGAGTTATTTCTCCACAAATATCAGTCTAACTTCTATCCCACTATTCTAACCTTAGCATATGGAATCTTGCTTTACAAATATTTTTAACTAGGATGAGAGAACTATGCACATGAATCAATCACTAATTGCTCTAGTTCAACTCAACAATGTGCAACTCAATTTGCATACACTGATTGAAGATTTTTATTGGCCACACATGGAATCTGATATATCTAACTTTGTATCTGAATGTTTAATTTGCCAAAGAGTTAAAAGACACCATGGTAAACAATATGGTTTATTAATGCCTTTACCAATTCCAGAATGACCATGGGAACAGATCTCAATGGATTTTATCACTGGTTTGCCTAATACTAAAGCTAATCACAACATGATTTAGACTATTGTCGATAGGTTTAGCAAACAAGCATATTTCATTCCATGCAAAAAAACGTTAACTGCATCTCAAGCTACTCAATTGTTCTTGAAAATTGTTTTCACTAATCATGGTTTGCCAAAAGTTATTATTTCTGACCGTGATTCTAGATTTTGCAATAATTTTTGGATTACTTTGTTTGCTAATTTAGAAACAAAGATTGATTTTTCATCTGAATTTCATCTTGAAACAAATGGGCAAATAGAAGCTACTAATAGTACCATTTTAGATCTTTTGCGTGCATACACAATTTCAAAACCACAAACATGGGATACACATTTACATTTACTTCAATTTGCATACAATAAATAACACACCACATACAACTACATAGAAAGCACCATTTGAAATCATTTATGGATATAGATTACCTACACCTATTACATCATTGTCAAACAAAGTTCAAGCTGGTGTTGATGATATTGCTAATATGCATGCTACTATTTTTGATGAAGTTAAAGATATGATTGTGAAAGCCCAGCAATCATTTACAAAACAAGCCAACAAGAAAAGAAAAGCTATGAGTTTTAAAGTTGATGATTATGTTTGGTTACATATTGAAAAGCGAAGATTACAAAGTGTTGACAAACATCTTGTTGTAAAGTTAGCTCCTAGATTTTATAGACCTTTCAAGATCATTCACAAAATCAATGACAATGCATTTAAACTATAATTACCAGAACAGTGGAAAATCCACAACACTTTTCATATTAGTTTGTTACGACCTTTTAGAGGCTAATTACTTGTACATCCTGTCTATGAAAACCCTTCTTTGCTAGAAAAAGAAACTGAAATCCTTGAACTTGAAACTATTCTAATACTGACTTTATGACCACTAGAACTGGCCGTAGATATTCTAGATGTTTGGTTAAGTTTAAAAATCATCCTATTAAAGAGGCTCAATGGATGTACGCTCAAGACCTAAGTGCTTACCCCTCACTATTGGCTCCACATTGAGCTAATAGCAATCGAGGACAATTGCTATCCCACCCCGGGGGTATGATGCCAGGAGGCATATTCCTCGATGGATTCCGTGAGATTTTGTGGTGGATTTTGTAAAATTATATTTGTTGCTAGGGCTCATACACAAGGTGGATTCCTTGTGCAAAAAGTCGATGGGGACGCCTGTCCTTTTCGGGCATCTTGTTAATTTAATGTGCAAGTGGGTGATTCCATAGCAGGTGATTTCGCAAAATACATATTTAAATTAATGGACGTTTATGAGTTTAGAGTGCGCACTTGTAATAAATTAAGGTTAGGATTGAGTTCTAACCAATGAAGACTGCTAGGTATTCACTTTTGTTGGTTTAATTTTATTATTTTCTAACAATTGTGAATGCTTCAGTTGATGTGTAGAGCAGGCTGCGGTGGCGTTGGGAAGCACTGGACGATAGTGTGTATTCAAGTTATTTAGAAGAAATTATCATTTTTTATGGGTGTGCATCTTAGGGGTGGTGCCAATATTTATTTTGACGTGCTTATTTATTGAAGCACCTAACATTTATTTATTATTTTGTATGCATATGGACACATGATTTAAATATTTGTTATTGGACGTTGTATTTGGGCACAACCCGACTCTTTGGGCGCCCAATAGCTTTAATTCCTTAGTGGGACAAAAGTAAACACAAAAGCTAAATCGTGTTAATTGTAAATTGGGCTATTTTTTGAGCTTGGAGATGAATAATATATCAAATACATGCTTTTGTGGAGCGCTCACACAAGGCATGGGGGGAGATTGTACCCAATTAGTCTTTTGCTTCATGTTGTGCAAGTCTTCTCTTTTGTTTTTTGTGTAAAAGTAGAGTTTTTTTATTCTTGGGGACCTTCCGGCGCTCACCGCGCACGCATATATTATCCAATCTGTGCACTAATACAATGCTTGGAAAGGTGTCGTTTGAATGCTTTGCTAGAAGGAAGCATTGTAGAGGAACTCCACCAAGGGTAGATATTGGATCCACTTCTTGGGTTTGCGACAGCAATATGCTCTAAGCATATCTTCAATCACTTGATTGACCCTTTGTGTTTGCCATCAGTTTGAGGATGATAGACTGTACTAAAATATAGTTGAGTCCTAATAGCTTCAAATATCCCTCTCGAGAAATGAGATGTGAAAAGGGAGTCTCGATCTCACCAATGATCCTTTTGGGTAGACCATGAGTCTGAATATCTCCTTAATGAATAGTCTAGCAATATCTAAATCCTTATAATTTGTCTTTACTGGGATGAGATACACAACATTAGTGAGCATATCTACTACAACCATAATTGAGTTGTACCCACCTAGAACTGGAGGTAACCCAACAACAAAGTCCATGCTGATAAATTCCCATTTCATTTAAGGGATGTCGAGAGGTTGTAGCTTTCCAGGTATCTTGACATGCTTTGCCTTGATGAGCTGTCAAGACAAACATTTAGTGACATATTTGAGTACATCTCCCTTAAGGCTTTCCCAACGATAGCTCTTCTTGACCATGTTAAGAGTCTTGGCATATCTTGGATGACCAAAGAAATGGGAATCATGTGGTTCCTAGAGTATTCGTTGTTTAAGTCTTTGGCTCGAAGGAATACATAGTCTTGTCCTGAAGTAGGCTAGGCCTTCATAGACAGAGTACTCTTGGTATTTAACTTTGAGTTTGGGACTTTGGTCCTTTTCTAGGATCTCCTTTATCATTTTTCAATATTGTGGGTCATGTTTAGAGTCCTCCCTAGCCAATTCGAGGATAGGGTTGCTTGGCATTGACACCATGGTGGCTAGTGATCCAATCGTCAAAGGTTCCTCCATAATGAGAGAGTTGAGGAATGCTTTACGACTTAAGGCATTAGTGACCACATTTTCCTTGCTAGGTCTATATTTGATCTCAAAGTCATACTCTTGTAGCACCTTGATCCAGTGGCATTGCCTCATGTTGAGGTTAGCCTGGGAGAAGATCCATTTGAGGCTCTTATGGTCCATGACCAGGGAGAATTTGTTGCCGAGTAAGTAGTGTCTCCAGAGTTTGAGGGCATGAATGATAGCCAACAATTCCAAGTCATGAGTAGCATAATTTTTCTCATGGGTTTTTAACTTCCTTGAGGAATATGCCATAGGATGACCTTCTTGCATTAGTACATAGCCTAGTGCAAGTGAGCTGGCATTTGTAACAACTTTGAACTCCTTGCTCAAGTCTGGGAGCTTCAGAATTGGTGCTTTCACTAAGTTATGTTTGAGTTGGTTGAAGCTCACTTGTTCAGTGGCTGTCCACACTATGCCAACCTACTTCTTTAGTAGATCTGTGAGGGGTGCCACGATTAAGACGTAATCTTTGATGAGATTCTATACCATCCTATTAGACCAAGAAAGCTATGCACTTCCTTAATAGTGGTTGGTGGGGACCATTTTTGTACATCTTTAACATTTGCAGGATCCATAGAGATTCCCTCTTCTGATACAATGAAGCCTAGATACTCAATCTATCGTTTGAGGAAGGCATGCTTCTTCTTTTTGGCGTAAAGGTTGTGCATCCTCGTGATTTCAAGGACAATGAGAAGTTGAGGTTCATGGTCTTCTTCTTCCTTGGAGTAGACCAAGGTGTCATTTAAGAAAACAAGTACAAAATCGTCAAGATATGGTCTAAAGATATCTTATATTAGCCTATTGAATGTAGCAGGGGCATTAGTTAATCCAAAGGACATTATTATGAACTCAAAATGACCATATCTGGTGTTGAAAGCTGTCTTTGGAATATCCTCATCCTTGATGCAGATTTGGTAATACCCTGGCCTTAAGTCAATTTCTAAGAAGATTTTTGCCCCTTATAGGTGATTGAGTAACTCATCTATCCTTGGGATAGGATATTTATTCTTGACGGTTACTTGATTCAGACCTCTGTAGTCAATGCATAACCGAAGCATTCCATCCTTCTTCTTCTGAAAAAACACAGGAACTCCCCATGGTGAACTATTAGGCCGAATGAACCCCTGATCTAAAAGTTGTGTGAGCTGCTCCTTTAATTCAATGGCTTTAGAAATAGACATTTTGTAAGGTCTTTTTGCAACTGGAGTGATGCCTAGTATGAGTTTGATCTCATGATCGATCTCCCTTGGGGGCGATAGCTCTGTCATGTCTTCAGGAAACACATGTGTGTACTTGTTCAGCCATGAAGGTTCTTCGTCAGACTCCTTGCTTTGCTCTAGTTTATTTACCTTGATCAAGTAGATGGGCAAACCCTTATGCATTCCCTTAACTATTCATGATTGCTTTGCTAATTGGATTTTGGGTTTACCAACCTCCCCTTGAGTTGTGACTAGTTCCCCTTCAAAACTTCGAAAGAAAATTTGGCCCCTTCCACAGTGAATGTGGGCATCGTTGGGTATTAACCAATCTATGCCAAGTAAGCATTCATGAGCCCCTAAGTTCATTACTCTGAATTTTACAAATGTTGGCTTTCCACCGAGTAGGAATCTCACTTGGTAGTTTGTCTAGTACAAGTGATTTCACACCGATTTGCTAATTCCACAAGTAAAGTGCATGCATTTATTGTGGTTATTCCTAACTTCCTTGCACAAGCAGGAGAAATAAAAGAATTTGCACTTCCACAATTAATCAAGGTTTTGAAATTCATACCTTGGTAGTTTGAAGGGGTTTGGATCATCGAAAATTGGCGATTCTATCCCTTTTGATGGAGAGCGGCATCCATAATTGGTTCTTCCTCTTCATTTACTTCCTTGCTGGTGATATTGGAAGTCCTTGCCCTCCCCATTGCTGCTTGACCCTGACTAGGCACAACTCTCGTTTGCCCACAGAATTGTCCTTGGTGGTGGTCCTCACAAGGTTTGGGACACTCTCTTTTCAAGTGCTTGGGTTCCTTGTAGTAGAAACATAACAAGTTTTTATCATTTCTCTGTGTAGGAACAAAGTCACTGACTGCATTTGCCTTTGGTTTCTTCCGCTGTCCTTGACCTTGACCTTGTACCCTTTTAAATTGGGATTTTGTTGTTCCATGGTTCTGGTCTTTGTAAGACCAAGATCTATTATTCCTGGATTTGGGCTGAAATTCTTGGGCAATGGGACCTAGTCTTATCAATGTGTCTTGTAAATATGTAGGATGCATAGATTCCAATCGGGTATTCATTGGTGGATTTAACCCATCGCAAAATTTGGAAACTTGTTGGGATATGCTCATAGTCGAGGCGTACTTTAGCAAGGAGACAAATCTTGAGTAGTATGCTTCTAGAGATAGACCAAACTACTTTAACTTAAAAAACTCATTCATCTTCTAAGTCCTATATGCAGGTGGCATATATCTCCCTTACACTACTTCTTTGAGTTTATCCCAAGTTATTGTACTTTCAATTGCTGCTTGGTCCTTGCACCACTGCCTCCACCATAGCCTAGTTTCGCCGATCAGCTTGAGCTTGGCAATAATCGCCTAGTTTGTAGGTGATGTTCTTATCGCACTGAAGTAATCCTCCATGGATTCAATCCATACTTCAGCATTGTCTTCAACAATCCTCCCTTTCGCATCAAATTCCAGTGGTTTGATTTGTTTGAGAAGAAACTTCTTCTCTTGTGCCTTTACTGGGCTTAGTGTTGGAACACGATTTTGATTCTACATTTGGGGTTGTGTTTGATTTTGATTAAAATTTCCGCGTTAAGATTGCATTTACATATCTCTTCACAACTTGTCTCAATGTGTAGATTATGATTAAATCACATATACTTCAACACTGTGCAACAAGTTAGATAATCATAAAATTCTCATTTATTCAAAGAGGTATAAGCCTCAAGTACAATCATTCGAGGGAGATAGAGATAGGCTAGATAACGGTTCAAAAGATACATCAACGCTAAGAGAACAATTCCTTATTGCATTCTTCTACAAGGACAGACTAGTAATATGGTTTTGGGGAATGGATTCTTAGGAAGTTGTAAGTCATGGGAAGTTCACGAATTCCCGACTTTTGATAGCCATGACATTTGTATCCCCCCATTACTTTAATTCTATCTGCCAGCAAGACTTTGACCACTTCTTCATAGATGTAGCTAGTCTATTCTACCTGCCGGAGTTCGATGTGCAGGATCAAGTTCACAAGTGCCTCATGGAACATAAATAACTTGATAATCTTCAAGCCCTCCAACCATTTTAGCTCTTCAAATTGTTTTGAAGTTAAGCAAACCAGTTGGCATCTATGTAGCAGTAACTTGCACTCCATGTCCAATGCCTTTCCACATACAACGGTGAAGGGTTGTAGAGGCAATCCAAGACCCCCATCATGTCGATTCTTTGGGGATAGCTTGAGGAGCTCATAGTAGTCCTGAACATGATATGAAATATGAGGAATCTCCTCCATGCCTCGTAGGTCTAGATGCAACAACAATCCTCATGTGACTAAACAAAAAAATATTTTCTAATGAAAACATTACTTCACTCTACTTGATTTCTCTTATCTTGATTATGTTATTTGTCGGTTTGTTCTAATACCAACTGTGATGTGCCTGGGTCGTGACATGTTTTAGTAGTCCATCGGGAGTCTGATCTGAAAGTTGGCACTCCTACGAAATGTCACAAGGTTTGTTAGTTAGTGACTCCCGAGTCTACTCCGCAACGAAACATATCGACCAACCCTCTTAGGATCGACTTGAATCTTTTTGGGTTTCTAACGGTCAAGTCATTCTATAGCCTTCTAGCTTTACATAGAGCATCTACATTGAAGCGGACTCATATTGCACATGGTTCAAAGAGAATGGCAAACGAGAGGGATGCATCACTCGACCTCTCTACAATAGGATAAAGTCCCATTCCGGTCCCTTAAAACAATATGAGCCAAGGTTCTACCCTACAATATCTAAGGTCAATAGTCATTGTGATTTGAATGTCGAGAAGCCTCCCAGTTCTCTGGGACCACCCTGCCGTAGGACAGACCCATCAGGGGGAGTTCCGCCCACCCACTTCCCTTGATAGCTTTAGTTTTCTACTTACCTAAGGGCACATTAGTGGTAACACATACAATCACCTTCCTAATTAACCCGTTAGTCACATGTTCTTTTACGTAATTTTATGCATTGACACGAAAAAAGTTCAGTCAATTTCCTTGAAAGTAAATTTCAACTAATATATAAATCCCGTCCATAGGATGATTCTCACAATCCATAAGGATGCGTCTTATTCTCCTCCAAGTTTTTGCCCTTGCACTAGTAACAGGGCCTCGAGATTCATTCCCGAGTCACGCAGACCATCTGAGTAGATCCTGGAGGTAGGGAATTTATAGCCAGAGCCCCCTCGACACCTGAGCATCCTCCTATGGAATAGATGTTTCTACGGAGAGACCTCTCACGATGGGCTCGGTCCACATTCTCGACATGGCTATCAAAAATCCCCTTGGATAGGGTTGGCGGCTAGCTAGGGGTGCTCAGCGCACCTCTCCCAGGTGTTCACCATGAATCTAATTTGAAGAATTCTTTATCAATCTTTCTATCAAATATCTCATTTTTCCAAACAGGTGATCGTAAGTACAATCATAAGCAGAAGTGCACAATTTGTACTAGACAATTCTTGATTCTCTCTACCAACAAAAATTTCGATTTGAAACGATAACATCTAGTCTTGGCTTTATTCCTGTTATGATTTGATATTTCTAGAGATAGCCTTATTTAATTTCCTCATTATTTTGAATGAAGGAGTATCCTTGCAATGATGATTGCAATTTGGGACATTAGCTTCCCTACAACAAAATCCTACCCATTCCTTGAATTAGGGTTTGACACGTAACTTATAAAGTTACATAAGGGTTTTGAATTCCTTTTACCTTTAGGAAAGATAGGGCTTGAAAAGAAATCCTTTACTCCTAACATTTTAGGGTTTGTAATCCTCTCAACTTCCTAGGAGACTGAAATTAGGGTTTTTCCATACCAAATACGCTTCTAATTTCATAGTAGAAAATCATAGCAAACTTGAGGCCTAGTAAGGACAAATTAATACAATCCGTGCATCTTTATCAGAAGTTACATGGGTCACGCGATATTGGCTAACACAATTGGTACTAGCAGTTTTGCTCACAAGGAAAAGAATCCAATGATTCTTAATCATTGATTAATGGCTAACTACTATTGTACGGTGTGGAATCTAGGTTTAAATCTGAACGTCATAACCCTTATTCCAATTATTCAATTGACTAGTAAGTTTATTTCACCATAGTTTACACATAATTTTAAGCCTAAAATATTCTAAGTTTTGATAATCTCACCTACTTGCAGAATATGCATTCATCTTCTTTTCTTTTTCATGGGTGTAGCTGCACAAGCGCATTCTATCTAATGCATAATATAAGTGAAATTTAAAGGAGTTATCAAAAAGCCTTCAAAACTATTGTATACTTTACAATGCAAAAAGTCTCTTTTCCATTTTCTAATGTAAGTGCTTAAATCATAACTTTGTGAATTTATTTGATGCAAATGCATTAACCCCATATGTACACAAGTTCAATCTATATTTTATGAGATGTAATGAGATTTCCTATTATTTCAACCAAGATGCGTATGCGTAAAATCTATTTGGCTTAATTGCAGTTTAATGCGTATTCTTGAAACTTTTAGTATATATTAGCATGAAATCTCAATGCAATTTATGTGCAAATTAATGGCTTCTAAGTGCAATTTTAATAGATCACTTAAGATGAATATGATGAATAAAATTTTCCCGGTATGCTTACTATATCAAAACATGCTCAATTAAATTATGATAATTAATGTAAACATTCTTTTCTTCAAAATTCTTTTTCTAATACAACGGGGTGCACTTGATTGATAAGAGATGCGTTTCCCGTAGTTGCAGTCCCTTGGTTTGCAGTCCCATTGGTTGTGGTTGGAGTTGCAGCATTTGGAGAGATATTTCGCTTGGGGGCCATGGATGCGTGCGGGGTTGCGGAATAACTTGGTTGTGGTCTTAAGATAGAATTCATCCTAGAGTGCGGGTCTTCTTTCTCGAGAGATGCTTGCTTGAAAATTTGTAGGAAATTCTTTGCTTGTTGGATCAAGGTACTTTGTTCTCGTATGAACTTGAATTGACTACAGGGGGGGAAGAGAGAAGAGCACACAAGAGTTTTTGATGTATAGTGCATGAAAGCCTCCTTAAGAGATTGTTCTAGAAGATTCTAGAGCCTCCTCTTCTTCCTTTGGAAACGTTGGGCGGTGTGAAGAAGGGGGAGATGGCTCCTTCACAGATCGATGCAAACACCATGAGAGTAGAGGGGAGGGGTTTTTATAAGTGGGGGGAGGAGAGGGGAGGTGATATGTGATCTCCCTCTCCCTTGTGGCTACAGTATGGACTACCCCCCCTTTCTTTGTGGAGAGCATGGCGGCGGGGTGCCAATGGGCCGTCCACCTGGTAGGGAAGGTGGAGTGGGCGATTGGGAAGGGGAGGAGGTGGTGGTATCGAGGCTCCCCCCCCACACACTAGAAGATGGTAATACTCGCCCCTCTCTCTCTCTCTCTCTCTCTCTCTCTCTCTTAGTTTGCGACAGCGGGGAGAGGGAGAGGTTAATTTTTTTTTCAAAAAATAAATAAATTCTTATTAACATTTAACATTTGTTTTCAATTTGTAGGGGGGGTTTCTGTGGGAATGTAGGGCGGGGACATTACATCATCAAGTCCAGTCCTATGAGGTAAGTCTCCCCCCCTAAAAAGTAAAGAACTAGTAGGACTCACAACGTTCAAGTCGTTGGCTTCTTTCATGGTGATATCTCTCAATCTTCAACATGTGAGCTCTTGCAAGAAAACTTGAGATTCAATATCAACAACAAAGTAAAATAGATGACAATGGGGGCAAGTGGCATTGTGCTAGAGTAACTTGCAAGCTAGACAATGCGGGTGATGTGACTATGATAGGTAGGTAAGGCATTCAATAACACAACATTGTAGGCTTGCATGCTACAAGAAGGAAAGCATCAACAAGTTAATGGGCCTATAGAGCAAAGCAAAGTGAGATCCTAAAGGGCTGAACAAGAATGCATGGACTATCTATAGGTAGCGCCAAGGCAATTCGCATTAATTTGTCTTGGATTGAGAAACACCTTAGTTGACTTGCATTTAATACAATTCCACTAGAAAGACTCAAGTTGTCAAATCAGGCAAGCAAGTGTCAGTGGCCTTCTTCTTGGCATGCATTAAGTAGTAATATATTGTCTTGTGCCAACATAGCTTTATCTATACTTCATGGGATGCCTGCCCACTAAAGAAGAGTTTGTACAATCATTCAAGGTAATGTTCTAAAGCAAAGCCTCATTGATATAGTTCAAGTTTGTTGGCAAGGGCTTCTACATGGTGTTGCTTGGCTCCAAAGCTAAACAAGACTGGATTCTTGCCTTGACCATTGGGTTTCGGTAACCCAAGTTATGCTATGGCTTGGTGCTTTTCTTTTTCCCTTTGGACCTCTTTTCCAAAACTACATGTATGGCTCGATGAAAGGTGGTTAAGTTGGCTAAAACCTTGGGCAAGGTATTGTATGTGTGTGTTGTCTTTAGTCCTTTAGGCATGCTCAAAACAAAGCACATGGCATATATCCTAGGGGGGATAAGCGCAATGAGCCAACTACTTTTCTGGAGATCTAGGACTTGAATAGGTGTGAGCTCACTTTTGAGGTATGCTTTTCACCCTTCCTAGATGCATGCTACCATTGCAAAGAGAGCGTGCACTTTGGGAGACTATGTCCTAAGAGGTCTCCGCAATCGAAGATACCCAAGATGGCAAAGGCTAAAAAGAAGGACATTGAAAAGGCTAAGAAGAAGGAGGTGTAGGAGAGGAACATGAGCCCCATTTAGCTAGTTCTTGAGAATGGGAAATAACACCAACAAAAAGCTAGAAAAGAGGAAATATAAGAGGTAGCATCGAAGCAACAGACACAACAAAATGCCAAAGAGCATACCATTAAGGGCGAGGAAAACATTGATCCTACATGCAACACTCAGAAGGAAAAAGGAAACACTAAGGTAAGATTTCCCTCGAGAAGATAGACCAAAATTCCTTTGGTAGATAGAAATTTCCTTTCTCCTCTTGATGGAGGTGAGGAATTGATTGAAAATGTAGATGGGCTATATTGAGAAGAAGAAAAGAAAGTCCAAGGATCATCATCCTATCTTGGAACATTTGAAGCCTACACATTCAGACAAGGAAGCAAGTTTGTTACAACATTATAAGATGTTACAAACCCAAAATCATTGGTCTACAATAAATGACACTAGATGAAGATTCAAGAAGAGAGCTCTCCTTTAACAAGTATACCCTCTTCTCTAAGACATGTAGAGAGGGGAAGGGAGGCTCTTTACTATTGCTAAAAGAGGACTATGCCCTCACTCTAGCTTGGAAGATTAGGGGCAGTACCACTGTTGCCACCATCTCAAGAAAAGCCTTTATTTTTTCCTCAATTATGCTTCCAATACCATGGAAGCTTCAGCAAGAGAGTTCTCCTTTAATGGGTATGACCTCTTCTTTACAACATGTAGAAAGGAAAGGGAGGCACTTTACTATTGATAAAAGAAGATTTTGCCTCTACTTTAGCTTGGAATATATTGTTGGGGGTGAAGACACATATCCCTACGCTGCCCTGCATTTACTTCACACACCATGACTGCACACTTGTATACTGCAAGTGGTGGGTGCCCATCACTGTCACTTTTATTCTTTATTCTTTGAGTGACTATTGAATAAGGAAAGGTAGGTCATACACATTGTAATTGTTGGAGTTCACATGTACAATGTCTCTCTCTCTTTCTCACTTGCTCCATCCACCATAGCTCTTGCTTTTTCTTGTGTGCTACCACTCAGGCTCTACCTTTTTCAACTAGTATCAGAGCCAACCATTTGAAGAGCTTCTTCATCCTTTGCTTCAACCTAGATTTAAAGCTTTAGCTCAAGGTTTCATGGTAGCCACCGTTTCTTCCTCATGAGGTATGCCTTGAGTCTTCCCTTCTGTCTACTTGTTTTGGCTTATCAAGGAGCTTCCTAGGGCTTCGTGGAGCCTTGTTGAGTGCTTATTGAGCTAAGAAGCAACCATTCTATCCATTTTGAGTGGATATAGAGCATATTGTAGAAGTTGTGGACAGACATGATAGCTTGATAGCACTATTGTATTTTGGTCATAACTTTTGCATACGGTATTAGATTCTTGCCATGTGTGTTAATATGCCTAAGGATGGTTTAAAACTCTAAGATGTTGAGAGTGCCTTACTTACAGAGGACATAAACTGAAAGAAGGTGGATGTAGCCCATACCTCTCATGCATTGATGGTTAACCATCGTGGTAGAGACTCGTAGAGATCTCAATCTCACGAGTAGTCTTGCAATAAGTCATGTGGTGTTGAGTGTTGAAATGACTTGTTTTTTGGATGATTTTTGTTGTTTTTGAGAGCTGAATGGTTGATTTTATGGGATGATTGATTGATTTGGAAGTGGTTTGAGAGTGTTTTAGATGATAATGATTGTGTTTTGGAAGTTCATGATGTTTGTTGATGATTCTGTGATGTTCTGATAGGTTCTCATTGGTTATGTATACCTTCTGTTTTGTTCTGTTTTGCTCTATTTTGGTCTGTTTTGTTCTGATTGTCTTCTGTAAGGAGGGAAGGAGTATTGATTGATGAAGAATGAGATCTTGTGAAAGCTTATTGAATGGTTTGTGAGAGTTTGGAATGATTTGAGAATGAGTTATGTGGTTTTGATGACCTTCTGTAACCTTCTGTAGGTCTTCTGTAGAGCTTCTGCTTCTGTTCTGTTCTATTTCTGTTCTGTACTGTAGCTGTTCTGGTACTGTTCTATAGACTGTTCTGTATGCTTCTGTAAGTGTTCTGTGGAATGTATGTGTGACTTTGGGAAAGTTTTATAGCCTTGGAAAGAGGTGAATACAAGTGCAAAAGAGCTGAAAGAAGTGGAAGAAGTAGCTGTTGAAGACTCAAGAGAAGACTAGAGTGAAGTGATAGTAGTGAGCTATGAAGAGACACTGTAGTGGCTCTGGTGACCCTTCATATCAGACATACCTCTTGGGAGGGGTATCCACGACCTAAGAGTGATTATTGAGGGTGATTTTTGAGAGATTGTAGTGAGGATATGATGTATTATTGATAGAGTGAGAGAGAGAGAGTCAGAGATAACCAATTCTACTCAAACAAAGTGATTGTATATGAGAGATTGAGAGAGAAGACTATGAAGATATTGAAGATGAATACTATGTGATGTATTTCCATTCAAAGATGGTGTACTCCTTTGCTTTCTTTGTTCTATTGATGGATTTTATGAAGATATTGAAGAATATGGTTGATTCTATTAAAAACCGTGGGAGATCTACATGATGCTGCATGAAGATTTGTTGTGCCTGGTGTTCTTTTCTTCATTGTGATCATATGAAATATGAAAAACAAGCTTGTTGAGGTTACAAGATAGATTTTCTTGCAAGAGAATTCCCTTTTCCTTGGTGTTCCTCTCGGGGCTCCATGTGGTCGTAAGGCCTCTCTTATTTGTCATTATTGTGGGAAGTAGGGACATATTAGGCCAAAATACCATAATATGTGCAATGATAAGCGCAAGGAGAAAGGCAAGGGAAAAGTGCAAGGCAACATTATTCCTTGTAAGTCTAGTGTAAAAATTGAGGAGATAAATGCCTTGCTTTTCCTCTCCTATGGGTGTTCTTGAGCCAAAGGGAATTTTATTCTAAGTTATCCTTAATAGGCAATAGGAAACTGACTCCCTTATTAAGGTAGCTTGGCTAGCTATGTGTGTCTACTTAGGTTCTTGTTAGTAGAATAAAGTTCCTCTTAGTGTAATAAGGAGAGGATGTTTGAGAGGAAAGTGTGAAAGAAGAGTAAAGTAAAATGTTCCATTTATTAAAAGGGGGAAAAATGTATAAGATAGAATATGCTCATCACCTTGTGAGGTCTTGGTAGGTTCTTGGGTTATTGACTCGGGCCTATGGTTGATGCCCTACCCTCCCTAGGATGAGACCTAGTTGTGGGGAGAAAATGAAGTGAAAGAAAAATCTACATGTTGCCTTGTGATATCCTAGCATGTTCTTGGGTCAAGCTCTGATACCTTGGTCTCCTTGGAACATGATGAAAATAAAACAATAAATGAGCCACCCCATTAAATAAAGATAAAATAAATTATTATTGAATAAAAGCAAGAATTAAGGGACAATAATTGGAATTGAGTGTTATCTTTTTCATTAGGGTTTCTTGACTAGTAGGGAGCTTGTCTAGGCATTTCCCTAGTCTTCAGTGCTTTATTTGGGGAGGGATGACTCCTATGTGCATATTGGGATAGTGAGAGATGTCATCTAGTTTGATTTTAGGTTCACTTGATATGGAGGAGAGTTGTTATGTGTCTTTCCCTTGGGTGGATAGAACCATAGCTTTAAGTGCTCTACTAATCTCTATACGTATATGGGATGAGTGGATTTTTACTTTTTGATATCTGTAGTCTATTTATTCTTTGTCAATATATTTTCACATTTTGTTATATTCTAGTAGAAATTAATCATTGATTCAATAGGCTAGGATCGCCCTATCTTGTGAGACTACCAATTAGAGGGGATTTTAAAGACACTTTATAGTGATTTTTATGGTGTTATGAAGACATTGTGAAGGATTTGCAACATGGTTAAATCCTAAAGCTCATGAAAAATAAATGGAGATAACATGTACTCAAAGATGGAAAAGGAATGTTTTGAAGAGCATTTACTAGTGGGAAGTGGAATAGAGCACTAATCATAGTAGTACTCAAAGATGGAAAATGAATGTTTTGAAGAGCATTTACTAGTGGGAAGTGGAATAGAGCACTAATCATAGTAGTAAACAACAACGAAGACTTACAATGTCAATTCTATGTCAACACATTTGCAAAAAAAAAAAAAAGAAGTCAATTTTACCTTAGAAAATGTGGAATTGGGGGAATATACAAATAACATGAGATGCACATTTAGTAGATAAAACGAAATGACATCTTGATTTCTTGAAAAGGTGGATGCCTAAAGGGACATCATTTCATGCACCACATCATGAAGAAAGAAAAATAGAGCAACCAAGGAGAAAAACTTGATGGGAGAAGGGTGCCCTTTCTCCTTTTTTCATTCATGGTTGTCATAATCATCGCCTTTATTGACAATAAACTATAGATTCCTATCCTACTTGATGAGAGGAACAAGATTATGTCAATTTTGATAAATGTAATAGAGTATTTACAAATTTAGGATTTTATTTTTCTCTATCCTACGTGCTCTCTCTCTCTCTCTCTCTCTCTCTCTCTCTCTCTCTCTCTCCCCCCCCCCCCAAGCCATCTCTCTGTTGAAACTGATTTTTATGCATACATTGTTTACATTAACGAGTCCACGAACAATGATGGACATATAAGAAGAAGTAAAAATTGAAGTACAACAATGTTAAGGAGACTCAAAGGAGTGCATTAGTGGCTAAAAGAAGTGCCAATGATTCTCGATTGTCTCATAACATCTTCAAGTTTTATGGGAAAATGTGAGCATTAGCAATTTTACACATAAGGAGGAATAATTCCTACAAAGTTTGCAAATAAAAAGCATGGTGTGTTCTTATTGGCTGTTGATGATTTTTTTATTTGAGTGTTTCCTTTCCTTGGTCTATGAGTAGAAAAATGTTATTTTGTATAAGAAGAATACATGAAAAATAGAAAAAATGCTCAAAAAATAGTTACATTTTATGGGAAAAAAAAATGAAAATTTAGGTGAATTCTTATGAATATATTATTAATTAGAAAACACATCTTTTGATTTAATAAACATTTGAAAATTAAAAATGAAGCATGTAGAAAAACAACTTTATAGCACGTGGGAATCCTCGATGCCACTTGTAGTGTCCAAAAAGTGTGTGAGAAACCAATGGATCATTAAAAAGAATTGAGGAATTTTTGTTTTATATTATTTTATCATATTTAGAGTGGTTTTTTGTCTTCATGAAACTATGATAGCATGAGAGAGGAGATTTTGATATTATAGTTGCGTGTTCCAACACTACATTACGAAGAGTTGCATTCATGAAAAGAGGAAAAAGAATGCTTTTGCACAAGCACTTTGACTGATTTAAACTTGTTTGGCCACAAGACATCCATATTTTTCATTATATGTTTCATTCTCATATATCATTGCATAATAGTTGATATTTGGTCGAAGTGTGAGAGGTCTCCCAAGCTATAGGTTAGATATGCTAGATCCTAGTTTGAGGCTTGGAGAGGAAGAGTGGGCTATTTATATGTTAAAAGTGTGAGATAGGGATGGTGAGTTCTAATCCCTCAACCATGTAGAAATGCCCATTCTTAGGAATTGTATTGGCTATTCACTAAGGGGTGCTTTATATGTGTGTGTTGAGATGCTTCTCATCATATTTGTTGGGAAAGCTCCTTGCTTGGAGTTCGGGATGGATGATTAGTTAAACTACAAGGATGTAATATGGATGTTTATCTTTTTGTTGGTGAGAAACTAAGGAGTTTGGGATGGGCAGTTAGTTAGAACTACAGGGATGCAATATGAATGTTTATCTTTTTGTTGGCTAGCTAGTTGATCATGGCAATAGGGACGTGGGGGTTGCTTGTGTGAGAGTGTGAGACCCAAGCATGTTTTGTGTTAGAGAGCCACTATGGGGCTATTTTAGATTCCAACATGAAGTCATGGTGAAATAGGCAATATAAATTCTAAGAAATGTTGAGTTTACTTGACTTGGATTTGCACTGTGCCTCAAAGTGGACCAATAAGAGAAATCTAGTTTGAAAAAGGCAAAGTTGAAATGGGGAAAGCTAAATCTTGAGCAAAAATTTGCAAGAGTGATATCAACCTCAACTAGAGATATTGCTATTAGAAAATTAGCTAATAAAAATATCAATGGCTTGTCTATGGGCCAAGGGATGTAGATAATGCAACAAATGTAGGTTACAGAAGTCCCTATGGCACTAAGTATTGTTGAACAAGTCTCTACATTTTCGATGGGGTATAACCAATAAATCAACTAGGGATGCTAAAGCCTTTGTGGACTTGAAGACATGTTATGAAAATGAAGTCTCTAAAACTATAGAGTTGTCAACATACTTATAGAAATTTCAATTGGACCATGAAAGGAGATAGAGAAAATGCAATGTCTAATTGAGGATTTACAATAGCAACTAATGCTGGGGAAACTCTTTGATAAAATTTTCACTCAATAATTTGAGTTAAAGTCTAAGCTAGAAGAGAAATATTTGTTACTTATACAGAACAATGTTGAATTGTCAATGGAATTGTAGATGTTGAAAAAAAAGGTCGGTGCCATTGCAGCAAATAAAGAGGGAAGTTCATTATTTGGAAGCAAAAGTTGAAGATTCTAAATTGACAACTTCTAAAGAATAAGATTTGAAGGGTTTATACTGACTATTTATAATAAAGAACAAATTTGAAGGATCATCTATAACTATTGGCAAAACGAGCTTGAGGCGCTATTGTGTCTAGATTGGGCATGATAGTCAATAGGCCCTATGAAGTTTTACAAGGATCATTTTAAGAACATTACATCTCCAACCTTCTTGTTTGCAATTTCCATGGCTTCCTCTTCTTTCTCTCTTTTCTTCTTGTCTTTCTCTATATTTCTAATTTTTATCTCTTCTCATTCAAACTTTCTCTCTCCTGTCAGTCTCCTTACAAGTGGTGTCAAATCTTAGGGTTTTGATCCATTTGATTTCTCCATTTCTCCATATCCATTTTCTTGTTTTACTTCAAATAATCCAAGGTAGTTGGTACATCAGACACATTGTAGGGACTTACAAACCTTCTTCTACATGTACTAGTGACTATCTTTGAGGGCTCTATAAGAGTCATGAACAAGTTTGGCATCATTTTGGCTAAAATAGTAGGTCATTGGCCACTTTTTTGGCATTTCTACAAACAATTGGAGAAAGAAGGCTAACCAAGGTTAGTAGAGCTATAAGTGATCACTACTTTTGAATGTCAAGGCTTCTATTTTCCTTTACTCAAGGTTTCCCATAGCTTTCATTGTGGGATCTATAGATCTTTTCTTCTCTTCCAAATCCTAGCCTTCTAGGACTCAAGAACTATTGTGAAAGCTTCTCCTCTTCATTCTCAATAAGGTGACTACTAATCTTCTTTTTCTTCAAGCTCGTGTAAACCCTAGACATGGCAGCCATGAAAGTTTGGTTGCAAGCTTTAAATATTCAATGATTTCTTGAGTAAATACTTCATTTCAGCTCAGTGATTCATCTACATCAAGCTTTCTTGAAGAAATTAAAGACATTGAGCAATATTGGCAAGATTTCATCAATGGAGTCTCTTATGAATTCAAGATTTGGGGCAAATGGTTATAATGCATCAATTTCTTATCTCTGATGCTTGGATATTGCTTCAAGACTATCAATGAGTGACAATTGATTGACATGCAAGCTACATTGGCCATCGGAACGTATTATCAAGCATTGAGAGCATTCAAGCCTCCTCCAACTAATTGAAAGAGGTATTCTTCTTTCATATTTAATCTCTCTCGTTCATCTTTTCACTGAGCTTTACCCACTTGTTAAGAGAAATCAAAGAATTGGAGTTCCCATCAAATCTTACTTCAATTCATTATTATATTGAGCCTCTTGTTCAAAATAGTGAATTAGAAGCCTCTTGTATGCATTCTGGATTGCTATTGGGCATGAATCTTACCTAAAAAAGCTTGATTAAGAGTGATTTTATCTTTGCAAATTTTGTTGCTAATCCATAACCCATGTGATTGTATTCTTGATAAAAACTCATAAAAGAAAGTAAGCATATTGTATGGACAATGAGTCACATCCAAGAGGTACTCTGTATTCCAGTCCTTGCTTCATTTGATCGATTCTTTCCTTTCCCATTGCAATTTTGAATTCTTGTTTGCATAAGGTAGAATACCATTGCCATGTTAAAATTGCCACCAAGAAAAAAGGTGGATGCTGGGGAAGATAGTGTGACAAAAGAGAGGTGACCCTCCCTTCCTATCAAAGATGTATAAATATGTGACAAGACACGCTCATAGGCATGTTGAACTATTATTAAGAATGGAGCATATGGTATTATATGTAGTAGTCAAACAAAATCATCCATAGTTAAACTTGTTAAGTCCAATGTCCAAACCAAAGGTTTTATTGAAAAATTTTTGAATACAACATCCAAATCATATCTCAATTTTCTCAATGGATGCAATTCCAAATGGGGGATAATGAGAACAAAGAGAAGGCTCAACAAAGCAATGATATGAGAGCTTCTTGGCCTATCAACTCAAACTGCCAAGATATTATTGGATGGGGGCATCCCTAATAGTCAATCGAAAGTTGGAGAACCCTCTCAAAATAATGAAGGCTATATTGGTAGCACCATACATTCTTAAGTACACGGGCTGAATTCTCAAGTACCAATATGTCCTCTACCTACATGCAAGTTTCAACAAAGCATTTACCCACCTTATGGAAGGGTTTATTCTAATATTGGAGGCCAAATGGGCAATTATCATGACCAATTCATAAATGGACAGCAACCTTTTCACGAAAGAGAGCTAAGGGATAAAATTGTTTGGCAAAGTACAACATGTAAATCTCCATCTGACCTTGAGGAGTGGGTGCAAAGTTGGAATACTATTTTGATATCTTCCCTAGGAATGATGACCAATTTTTTTTATTTTGCCACCTTACACTTAGAAGGTTTTGCCCATACATAATTGCACACAACATAAAAAGGGAGAATCAATTTAGTGGACTTTCTAGGAAACATTTAAGATGCTAATGGCTCAAATTTTTGTCTCTCTAGTAGAAGAAAGGGAAGCTTGCTAGATGATGGTATGGATTGGAGCAAAGGGGTCTCACCATGCATGAGTACACCAATCAATTTCTTAACCTCACTATATATGTGGAAAGTATAAGTGATGATGCAAAAGTACATAAGTACGTGTATGGCTTAGAGTCTACTTTGTCAATGTATGTCATGGCTCTAAACTCTATTATCCTTTTCAAGGCTATAGGGCTTATGGAAAGGTATGGAAGAAAGTATAGAAGAGATTCTACATTTCAGCCCACTTATGCATAGCCAAGGATTGTTTTAAAGTAGGGCTAAGTTGATAGCACTTATGAAAACAATACCATGCCTAGTAGGAGTACAAGAGTACCGATCTATCCACAATTTCATGCCTTTTAGCCTCAAAGTAATTTCAAACCAACAAATAGTTATAAAGTAGAATAATATACATAAGTGGACATCAAGTTAAAAAAGTCAACTTCTCAAAGCAATCAAAAATTTATTCCCATGGACCTATTGTGTTTTAAGTGTGGACAGAAATATACAACAAACCATGCCTCTAAATGTGCTTACAAAAAGGGCAAAGTTAATAGCATGTTTGTCACTGAAGAGTTTTAACATGAGGATGAGGATCCAAATATCACGAATCATGCTAAAATTGAAGATTATGAGGAGGAAAGTAATAAATAATAGTTTTATGGTCCATTAGTTTGCTTTCCTTTTGACTCGGGTGAGCATGTACCATTTGATCTAGGTAAGAATGATTTTTCACATGTTACCACTTCATTTTATTCCATCTCAATGAATGCATGGATTGGTTACCAATGGATGAAGAGGGTATTATCCAATATATCTCAAAGAATGTCATTGGCCAATGGAAAAATAAGATTCAAACCAAATATATAGTGAAATACTTAATCAAATGAAAGGTTTACCTCTAGAGGAAGCTTCTTGGCAGCTCTAGGTGAACCTTGAGCCTAGCACAAGACTAAGATTGGCAATCAATCAAGTCAAAATTTGTGACTTAGAGACACAATTACCCTTGTAAGCATAGTATCATTTGATTGTGCACTTCACAATCCTATTGAAATGCCATCTTATGAGGCCCCATTAAAGCCATCTTATGAGGCCACATCCCATCACCTTGACTAGCTCCATTAGGCCTTGGAAAGTTTTGCATTGCACTTAGGACTCAATCAATTGCAACCAAAGAGGTTTAGAATAAATTTGAAGCATGAAAACGACTTGAGTGGAGGTGTTGACTGGTAGTAAAGTCAAACTTTGGGGTCTTGCACAACTAGACCACCAAGAGTGACCACATCTAAAGAGACAACCGACCCTTAGAAGAATGTGATCTTTCCCTAGGCTAACCAACAAAAGCACTCGCAAAAGTGGTGGATCATAAGAGAGCAAGTATCTAGACTGTGCAATGTGTGATTGTAAGAATTGTGGCTACATGTTGGTTTATGCACATCACAATAGAATTGGAAAGCAAACCACCTATTTGAGCACCAGCATCACAAAGGTGCATTGCATTGAGTCACACTGACTATGGAAAAATGAAAAGCGTGGTTGTGAATGGTGCACCTACATACACTTGCACACGCTAGTAAAATGACAGGTTGCATGCAAAGGGTTAGAAAACATATAAGGAAAAAAATCAAAGAAAGAAACTATAGAAGAACAACTTAGCTAACTTAAAAAACCAATCAAGTGAAACCTAAGCAAGGAAAGGAAATTAAGTAACAAAGAGACCAAATATTAATGGCCAAAAATCCTTGCAAATTGAGAAATAAAGAGATCAAATATCAGCAGAGTAGAAATCCCTACAATCATAGCTTAAATGAATAAAATACTATCCCAAAAATAGAACTTATCATTAAAAAAACTCTAAAGCTCTCACTCAATAGAGACCATAGCACTTAATGGGCCTTATTATTCGATGAGGCCAAATTAGATGACAACCTTTTTAGCCCACAATAAGATATGGCTAGTGATATATGGGCTCTTATGGTCAAAGCCATCTAGAACTATAGTAATAAGTTGCTATTTGAGAGAAATTGTTGGCCTTAGTCTATCTCTTGTTTTGCTATTAATTATCCCAAAGATGATATGCTTTTTTATGTCACTATTTTGGCCAAACAAAGTAGTGATTATAAAGCAGTCCACAAAAAGCTTGTAGCACTAAACACATCTCTTTAGAGATGTTATTTGTAATATAATATTTTTTTTATATTTTAACAAAAACTTTTGACCTTCCATGCATTCATAACTTAATTGTGTTCTTATATTACTTTCTTACTAGTTGTACATGTTCATTTCCTTTGAAATTGTTCAAATTCTCTTTACTCTCCATATGAAAATGTAGACATTGAGCTCATACTCTTAACTCTTATTCTCATTTGTGCCTATGGGTCTAGGCATGGCAATTGTGGAAAATTGCTATCCTGACCTAGGGGTATGTTGCCAAGAGGCAATGCCAAGGCATGATTAGCAAACCATTGCAATTCAAACCCCTTGTTGCAATTCAAGCACGATGAAATCAAGGTGAAATCATGACTAGACTCCAATAGGTATATCCCTCTTGGGAGGGATGTAAGCAAAAATAACCCCATGACATAATTAAATTCATGTGTAATAACACAGAGTCCCTACCCCTCACTTCAATAAGAAAACAGCAATAGATATAAAGGCAAGAGATAGAGACACCTTATGTAAAGAGGATCCATATAGTAGCTCTTGAAACCTCCTTAAATGTGGTCCAAAAATCCTACACATGTAACTCAATGAAAACAATAAGGATTAGGCACCTACACTTAAAGAGAAAACCAAAGAGTCCTCTTGACCTAATGAGATAAAACAATCCACTACAATCACGATGTCATATAGCTAAAACTCACTCCCTTCGTTCTTAAGAACTAATCTTGTGGTCATCTCCTACTAGAACAAAGGGGAATGGATCTCTTGAGCCCTTAATAAGATAAAACAACACATGCCACAAATAGGAACAAGGATTACTAATTATATATTCCTTAGGCCTAGTTCTAAAGACAATCATGCTAACTAGTCTTGATGAGGGTGGGTCCCAAGAGAGCCTACACTAAACATACACCCATAATGTATTCTTCTATTGGCCCTTTCTAGGTGCAATCCCTCACACAAGTTAAGGGATTCACTCACAAAAGAGTCTTATGTGACTAAACCTTTGGACTTTTAATCAAACTCCCTTTTCAATTAGGCACATGCTTGACTTTGGAGTATTTATTAGAAATGCGAGTCTCTAGCTATAACTCCTAAGAACAATTGTTTCTACATAGTTGAGAGATTAGGACACATCATTCTTGTCTCACATTTTTAATGTACACAACAATGCTCCACTCTTCCTCTCCGAGCCTCAAACTAGAATCTACTGAATCTAACCTATAGCTCAGGAGACCTCATATACTCAACCAAATATCAAACAATTGCTATGCAATACTGTATGAGAATGAAACACAATGCAAAAGGTAGATGCCTTGTTCCCAAAAAAATTTAAATTAGTCAATGTGCTTGTATGAAAGCATTCTTTTCACTCTTTTCACAAATGTGACTGTTCACTGTTTGGTTTTCGAACATGCCATTAGGTATTGAGATCTCCTTGTTGTGTTATCATAGGTTTCACGAAGACACAAAACCACTCCTAAAAATGATAAAAGAATAGAAAAAAAAGAATCCTCGTTTCCCTCGTGCTATCAATCCGCTTTCTATATGCTTAATTTTTAGTAATAAAATTTTTATTGAATTAAATTATGTGTTTTATGATGCAAAATAGATTCATAAGCATTTTTCTAATTTTCCCCTCATTATTGTTATTTACAAAACCTTTCTTTTATTTTCCAAATATTTTTTATATTAACTTTTTTCTATTCATAGACCAATGAAATAATGAAACTCAGAGAAAATGATCATAATTAGCCCACGAGAGCATATCAAGTCATTACTTTTTCAAACTATGTATGAATTATTACTACTTCCATGTCAAACCATTAATACTGTTAGGATAAAGGGCAGTGCTCGTGTCCGCCCATAAGGGCTAGGCTATACATAGTACATATACCTATCTAAAATCATTATTGAGGTACTAGTACTCTTCAGTACCACAAATCGTGTGTCTCTATCTCTTCTCTCTCCCTCAACCTACATCTCTACACAGAAGCTCCATTGCAATTATCTCAACAAACTGGTATCAAAGCTTGGTTCAGGCAATCAGGAACTTGGAATTTCTTCAGGTATAGGAGCTTGAAGTTGAAGAAGAGTTCACCGTGAAGACTTTGTAGGCAGGGGAGCAAGGTTTGAAGCTTCTTCTTGAAGCTTGAAGATTCCCTCTTCATTCGAGCTTGTTGGCGGCTATTGTTGGCCATTTAGGGACCCTCCCCATCATCTCCAACACCTTGACCAGCATTCTAATCCCTTCAGGGTTGAAGGCGCCATCAGCATGGGTATGCAAATCAAATTTTTAGCATGCTTAGGACCTACAACAGCTCCTCCTCCTCATTTGGCATCATGGTTGTGCTCTAGACTTTGCATCTAATGCTTAGCATTGAGCATTGAAGTGTAGTATTACACTTGGGGCTGATATACATTCAGCTTTAGGTCTAACATACACGGTATTCAGATTTGTAATAAACAAGGCAGCACCTGCTCTCTTGAGATTGATGCTCATTTGATGGCTATTGGATATCTTGATGCTAGAATAGGCTATGGGATGTGAATCTTGCATAAGGACAGCTCCTATTCTTGATCAGCTAAAAGTGACTACTAGAAAGAATGGTTTATTAAAATCATGTAATTTCAAAACACGTGTATGTGTTAAAGCATGTTTCAATAAATCAAAAGACTTTTGTTGGTTGTCAGACCAATGATATACAACACGTTTCTTTAACAATTTTGTCAAAGGCAATGCAAGTGATGAAAAATTTCGCACAAATTTTCTATAAAAGCTTGCAAGATCTAAGAAAGAACATAACTCATGCACATGGTTAGGGATTGGCCAATTCAAAATTGCTCCTATCTTTTTAGGATCAACACAAATACCATTAGAAGAAACAATGTGACCCGAGTATTTAATTTGGGTTTGGAAAAATTTACTCTTGTCAGGGTTAGCATATAATTGATTCTCTTTCAACAATTTGAAAACCAAAGATAGATGTTCACAATGTTCATTCTCATTCTTACTGAAAATCAATATATCATCAAAGAAAACAACCACACAATTCTGATACTTCAAAAATATTCGATTCTTCATACGACTGAATGTAGCCGGTGCATTGGTCAAACCAAAAGGCATAACAAGAAATTCATAATGACCAAATTGAGTTCTAAATGCGGTCTTGAAAATGTCAGGTGTATCCAATTGTACTTGATGATATCCAGATTTGAGATCTATATTGCTAAAAATAGTGGCTCCTTGTAGTTTATACATGAGGTCGTCTACCCTAGGAATCAAATATCTATTCTTAACAGTGATCTTGTTTAGGGAACGATAGTCAATGCACATCTTATAGGTATTATTTTTCTTCTTAACTAATAGGACAGGTGCATCAAAAGGAGAACTACTGGGCCTAATAAGTCCTCGGTTCAACAATTTTTCAACTTGTGCTCGGATTTCTTTTTGTTCAATTTGATTATGTTTATAAGGTGCTTTACATGGTGGTTGAGAACCTGGGATTAAGTCTATTTTATGATCTTCGGGACATGTAGGTGGTAAACCAGGTGGTAAATCAACAACAAAACAATCTTGCTATCTTTTCTCAATGCATGTTTAGCATGTGTGTGATTAAGAAAGGAAAAATTATCAATGGTGTGCATCCCATGTAATGTGATTTGTTTTTCGTTAGAATGATTTTTCATGTAATGTGTGGAATAATCTATGTCGAGATTATATTTGTGACGCCAAGGCATTCCTAAAATAATATCACTAGCTTGCAAAGGCACAACCAAGAAATTTTTATGCTCAACATAATCACCAATTTTAATTTCTAAATCATGAACTTCTTGTATACCATTGTATCTAGTGCCTAAGAATGCAGCCTTTATGTGATAATGAGTTGGAAAAGTAGGTAAAATCAATTCTTTTACCAGCTTTGTAGAAATAAAATCATGCATGCTTCCATCATTATGCAAAATAATCTTTTCTTGACCATGCACAAAACATTTCATTGTTAATAATAAATGAAGATTTGGCATACCTGGTAGAGTATCTGAAGCATCACCGATATCATCATCATCTTCAGTAAAGTTTGTCATATCTTCATTGTCTTCGTCTTCAATTGCTCCCAAGTAATCGATTTGAACAGTTGGCTTCTTAGATTGATAATTCATTGCTAAGTGTCCAGGTTGTTGACACTTACAGCAAACTATAGGCTTTGCTTTGGAAACATTATTGGTAAGGGCTGGAAATTTGGGTATGTTGGGATTTGGCTAGAGAGAAGGCTTAGGGTTTGAATTTGTGTTTGATGGTAAAGCAAGGGATCGAGTCTAGGGCTTACAGAAAGAAGAAGGAACAAAGTGATTTTGATTGAATCTTCGAAAGTTAGAATTAAATTGCTTTGTACCAAAGTTACCATTAGTTAAAAATTATTACGGTCACTTTTCTCGTCCATGAATGTTTTCTTCAGCATTATGCGCTGAAGAAATTGCATCCTCCAAAGTCTTTGGCTTGAACATATTCACTCCAGCATAGAAGTGACCAAGTAAACCGTACATATATTTGCGCTTGTGGATTGCCTCAGGAACATCTTTAAGCATTCAAAGTTGCAATAAGGCACTCCAAAAACATTCAGTGCATTGTGGAATGGATTCATGATCTCTTTGTTGCAGAAGATCCCACTGTTTAATTGCTTTTTCATGGAACTGAGGTGGAAGAAAATTCTACAAAAATTTCTTTTGAAAGGCCTCCCAAGTAGAGGGACAATCAAAACTCTTGCGAACAACAGTCCACCATAACAATGCTTTGTCTGCTAGATGGTCAGTGATGAATTTAAGTTTATCTTTTTCAGCATATTGCTCTTCATGGAAATAATCATCAAACTGACTGATGAAAGCGAGAATAAATTTTCCATCATGTTGCCCATTAAAAGTATGGTATTTAAAATTTCTTTACTTATCTTGGCTTCTTTTCTGAGAGACTGTGCTTCGAGTGTTGCATCAATCGTACATCGAATAACATCTTCAGATTGTGCTCCGTCTTGACCAACACTAGATCATTGAAGTGTAGCCAATCGTGCTTGCAAATTTTGATGTGCTCTTCGTCTTCTTGAAGTTGCATCATGATTAGGTCCAATTTTTGCTCCAAAGTCAGCTCTGGCAAATCACCTTCAGCCATAAAATCTTCCATGTTTTGATCGGACATCCTGCAAAAATCTCAAACAACCTCACACACTCGAAATCTCATTAGAAGGATGAGCGTAGCTCAATTTTGGGTTTACAAGGCTTGCTTTTTTTTAAAAATGGCTTTTACGATCTTGCTTCTTTCACGGTTACGGCAATTGATGACGGTCTTATTCCAAATGGGTAATACATTGTGTGCGATAGTCTACTTGCTGGAAATCAATTCTACCAAAGCACATGTAGGAACAGATGCTTGTTGGAGTTGCGAAACAAGTTCGGGATTGATTCTGTGTGAGTACCCGCTAGATAGGAGATTATAGATTGAGTTTTAAGCTTTAGTAAAGCTCGAAAACTTTATGCTTTTAAAAAGCTTAAAAGGATTTTGAAATTCGCTGTAGGACAACGATATGTTAATGCCAAATTCATCATCAGTGAGTACGTGCTGCTGCCGTTGACGTTGAGTTTTGGAGAGCTTAAGGCTTTTGTCTTAAGCTTTTTAAGCTTAGAAGCTCAAACTTAATAAAAGGTTTCTTCTCTATTTTCTCTAAGAATAAATGACTTGATAAAGGAGCTTGAGAAGTGGTCTTCTACCTCCTGGGAGTGATTCTTCGCGATCCGACAGCATAGCAGGGGATTCTTCACCGCCAGGAACACGCTGGTAGTGACGGTTCTACCTGTAGAGCCCATTCATTCCAGGAGCTTTGCCTTTGTGAGAGATGGTAAAGCGATTGGAAGCCCTTGATCTCAGCTTTGCTTTGATATCACTGGTACGCAAATTGGATGCTGTATGCGTGCATAGTGATCACCGGAAGGTCCCCAAGGATAAAGAACTCTAGAAAAGCTCATAAAGCAAGAAGAAAGGTTTGCACGACATGAGACAAAAATACAAACTGGGTACAATCTCCCCCCATGCCTTGTGTGAGTGCTTCACAAGGCATGTATTTATAAATTTATTAATCTCCAAGCTAAAAAATAGCCCAATTTACAATTAGCATGCTTTGGCTTTTGTGTTTACTTTTGCCCAAATAAAGAATAAAGCGTTTGGGCGTTCAAAAATCGGATTGTGCCCAAATACAATGTCCAATAATGAAATATTTAAACCGAGCGTCTATGCGCATAAAAAATAATAAATATTTGTCAAGCGCTTTAATAAATAAATGCACCTAAGTAAATATTGATGCTACGCCTTTAGTGATAAGACGTGCGCCCATCAAAATTAATAATTCTTCTAGATAATCTAAATACACACCATCACCCGGTGCTTCCCAACGCCACCTTGCCTGGTCTACACATCAATTGAAGCATTCACAATTGTTAGAAAATAATAAGATAAAACTATTAACCCTTAGACAAACAAGGTGGAAAATCCAAAAAATCTAAAGTAGAAGACAAAGACCAGGGCAAAAGTAAACGGAAGACGAAGACGCGCCAAGAAAAATATGGAAACACAAGAATTGCAGAAAAGTCCTAAATAAAAGAAAAAGGCGCACAAGAAAAAGTATAAGTGAATACTTTTATAAAAGAGCACAAGCGCATAATAATTTAATTTAAAAGAGCGCCGGGCTCTCACCCATGCAATTTGTAAAGGTAGATGGGCGGTAGGAAGGAAGCTGGGAAGATAGGAGGACAATGGGAAAAAGGGCCTAGGCCACGGCCGGCCATGTAAAAAAGGGGATAAGGGGATGACTGTCCAAAAGGGATTTAAGGTTTTGTATATAAAGTTAAAAAGTAAATGAGAAGCTCATTCTTGTGTGTGGCAAAAAGTGGCTCTCTTCTTCTTCTTCTTCTTCTTCTTCTTCTTCTTGCTAGCTTGAGCTTGTGCTTGAGAGAGGGAGTGTGAGAGTGTGAGGGAGTAATTGTGTGAGGGTGAGGGATCAGGGAGGAGAAGCTCTCCATCTTCTCCTCTCTTCTTCTCTTCTATTCTCTTCTCTTACTCGCGGTAATGGAGCTTGGAGCGTGGAGCATGAGGATGGAGCTTGCTTGAATCTTGCACTTGGATCGTGGAGCTATCAAAGTGCACAGGAGAGGAGGTAACTTGATCGTCATGGAGGTGAGCTCACTACACCCATAGATATGGATGGCTCGTCGGCTATGTGAGAGGTAGCCATTAGTTCTTAGCTTGGAATGCTTGAAGCAATAAGTTGTCCGTGGGTCTTGGCGAGTGAAAGCTCCCACATTTTGGTTCTATTGTCGGGAAAAATGGATTCAAGCCTTAAGTGCTTGCGCGCTTCGAATCGAGCATGGAAGTATGGTTTTCCCCAAACCAGTGCTTGAGGTAGGTAGGTAGAAAGTGAGAGAGTTTGAAGAGGTATTCGATCTCCTTAGCAAGTAGGCTTTTGGTTTTTTGGATTTTGAAAAGCATTTAGTGTAGGTATTTGCTTTGTGATTTGGATGCATTAGGGTAGGAAAAAACAAAGAAAAAGAAGAAAAACAAGCATCATGGTTTCTGCTGTCATAACAAGGCATAAGGGTTTGATTTGGTTGCCGATTTGCATTTTGGAGTTTATTGGCTATTCCAAGTATATACAACTCTTCCCCTCCATCCATAGCTTTGATCTAGAGGTGTGTTTGATGGGTTGTGACTTGAATCGTGTGATTCGAGCGATTTATCATTGCACCGGCCAAAGTCACGCCGCGTTTGGCCAGTCCCAGTGACGATGATTTAGGGCCGAGTCCCAAAATCGGCCCTCGGCCCACTACCACTCGGGCCACCTGACTCAGTCCACTCAGCCAACTACACTCGGACGTGTCGAAATTTGGCCCTTGGCCCTGCTGACTTGGCCCAACCTAACTTAGTCCTCGGCACACTCGACTTGGACACCCACCTCTCGGCCCGTCTGAATTGACCACTCGAATGAACTTAATATTCGGCCCAACTTGCCACTCGACCCTCTGACCACTCGGCCCACTCGGCCAACTACACTCGGACGCCTTTCACTTGGCCACCTGACTTGGCCACTTGGCCCTCGGCCCACTCGGACGGGCCGAATCGGGCTTTTGGCCCCTGTAATTTGGAGTTGGGCCAAATTTGGATTTTTTCAAAATTTGATGTCTAGACTCTAAAACTGACCGAAAGACCATAGAGCTGAAACCACATCATAGATCTATCACTGGACTGAAATCTAGAGTAAGTAGTTCAAAACTTGGCTATAAACGGTCCTTCAAATCACACATGGTATTCACTGTAATGGCCATGCAGGTCGGGGGGACTGCCCCCCCACCCCCGGACCCTCGCAGAGGGGGCTTTGTCCCCTCCGCACCTTCCCCAAGTGGGTTGGAGAGAAAATCGTGTCGTGATAAGTCCTCCAAATTAGACCCTAGTGTAGTAATGGCTTTACACAAGCATGGATTCTCACTTGCAAAAGAGCAACCAAAAGCCCATACCTGAACAAAGACAAACAGAGACTCTAGAACCTCAATGGGCCAATCTAGTCAATAAGGGCAAAAAGGCCACATTGCACAAACACGTACGTGTTGCATTTGGACTGTATCTAGTCAAAGCAGAAAGCAACAACATCAGGCTACAATTGCGAGGATGACTAGATATGACAGTCCTAATGATAGATGCACCTTGAATAGCACTGCATAGACGATCCAAGATATCAGCGCAGAATCCACATCTGGTCGTGCAGTTGGGGACTCAAGGGCATTTGTTAAAAGGCTTAAATTTATGAGCCAAGACCCGAAAGATGAAGACATAGTACCGCATGCTTATCTTAGGGTCAAACTCATCACGAAAAGAGAGCACACTATTGATGCTCTGATTGATAAAGGAGTAGATTTTGATATCTTGACCTATGAAGCATGGACTCGACTAGGCCAACTAGAGCTCACACTGACTATTACAACTCAGTCCTTATGGGGGACACCCACAAGCACTTATAGGGAAGTGCAAAATCCTTGCAACAATTGAAACGGAAAGCTTGCCTATTCTATTTCATGTTCCTCCAAATAGTACTAATTGCGGAAAGAAAACCCTCCTAGGAAGACACTTCAAAAGGGCAACCAAGTGCGACGCCGACTATGTGGCAAAGAGGATACACTTGACACTACCAAGTGTGAGGATAGTCACCTCGAGGGAAGGGTGACCTTATCGAACCTCGAGGGAAAGGAAAGGAAGGTGCTGACATAACAGGCAAGCCTAGTAATGAGAGCAAGGACCTATTGAAAGAGTTAATACAAGCACAGGTTGAACAACGAGAACCAGTGAGTGAGGCCATGCTTGAAAAAAGAAGGTCAGGAGGCAATTCCTAGGACAGGCTTTGAACTTACAAATATCATAGAAGACCACAAAAGAAGCCCAGGTCAAGAGGCAATTTCCAGGACAGGCTTTGAACTTACAAATATCGTAGAAGACCACAAAAGAAGCCCAGGTCAGGAGGCAATTTCCAGGACAGGCTTTGAACTTACAAATATCATAGAAGACCACAAAAGAAGCCCAGATCAGGAGGCAATTTCCAGGACAGGCTTTGAACTTACAAATATTGTAGAAGACCATAAAAGAAGCCCACGCCTTATAGACAAAGGTATCGAAGGAGAGTGAGCACAATGCCGTGATGGATATCCAAAGCATTGCTATGTGCTCAAGGGTATTATGCAGGTAACCGATGGATTTGGGTATTAAAACCCCTTGCTAGACCACCTCTATCAGTTGAAGGCCAGATTGCATCAAAAGCAAAGAAGCACATGAGAAAATCTAAGAGGAACTTCAGATCTCAGGGCAAGAAACCAAACATGAGTATTCGAAAGGAAGAGCCTCAGCCTAGCATGCTTAATAAGCAGATGTTAGATGTAACTGTTGAGCGTGCACAAAGACCACTAGTGCTCAAGGAGCTTTTGACTTCCCAAGAGGATAATGGGGGCCACAGGCACAACGCTGCTCATAAGAAGACTGATTGCTCAACAAAGAAAATGGCACAATCGCCTAATAGCCATGAGCAAATCTTTCAGCTAGTGCCAAGTCCACCTAAGAATCCCAGATCTCCTACACCCTCTTTCCCGAAACGGACATAGGAAGCACAACAGCAGTCATCAAGTGTAGCTGCTCAATCCCAATCTCTATCTCTATCTAAGCTTTCAAATGTCCAAGAGGTGGGACATGACACCACCCGTATCTCTGAGCCCAAGGGTATACCTGTGTAACCTAATGTGACTAGATCAACTAATGCTTGATCTACACAAGTGAATGCTTAAAGGGCAACAAAAGACATGACCACTTTCTATCGGTCGAAGGACTTGACACTGCAATCCACCAATAGTAGCTAGTCCACTGAAATAGCTGCTACTACTTCCAATTAGAAATCACAGCAGTCACAACCCTTGGCCGTGACAATGCCCCTTGCAAATGTGTCCTTAGCCATTCACCTGTGGAGGAGGTGTCGCAACCAACATCCTTGACAACTCCAGCACTTCCAAAGCACCTAAAGCTTAGGCTTGAGGAGCTAAATAGAGGGAAATTAGCTGAAGAGCTAGACTTTCCAAAAAGAGAGGCAGTTGTACCCTCGCAACCTAGCAGGGCTGTTCAGCAGGCCGCAGCTATGTCCCATGAGGACACACTAGAGAAAGAGAATGTTGAGGCCCAACCAAGCACATCAACGACTGACCTAGTTCAAGGTCCCAAGTCTTCTAGGGATACACCTCGATTGCCTAAGAAAGGGAAGAGAAAACAACGAAAACAACAATGGCAATTGCAAGTGGTTGTAGACCCCAAGAAGATTGAGATCAAGAGTATCCAAAATGATGTGCTTTGCCAACCAAATCTCTTAGAGATAGAGCAACTAAAGCGACAATCAGAGGGTCGAAGTCAATTTGGAAAGTGTTGGTTTGAAAACCGTGTTGCAATGGCCGAACTAGGAACCCAGATTATGAGGCGTCGAAAAGTGGCCCCAAGAGACACTACCCAGGATGTAGGCTGAAAACTCTCCAAGCCAAGAGGACAAAGGCTCAAGGGAGCACCCGGGGTGTGGCAACACCGACCGTGCAAGCCCTCCCCAAACACTCGGGCACCAAGTACTCAAAATAATATAGGGAAGCTAAAAACAAGAAGGAATTTGATGAGATATTTAAAAGCATTCTTGAAATGGTAGCAGCCAGGGACTACACCATTTGGGTCCTAGCCGATATCTTCCTTGTCCAGCCTGACGGGAGCCCACCACCGACACATCCCTATTTATCTGATCACCCAAATACACCCCACCTCATATGAATGGAATAGGCCCTATGATTGTATAAGCTGCTTGCCAAAGTGCTACTTGGCCATGACTTTTTGTCTCTAGATGGTTAAATGGGGACAGGTTCCCCGACTATACAAACCTTCCATATCTATGTCTTATATATTCCGCGCCTTTAGCAAAAGAAAAAGATAATCAAGCACATGTGATAGGCATCTAAGTCAACACCATGGAATTCAAATAAGTGATGTCTCTTTGCATTGCACATGTTCTCATCATAGTTGAGGCATATGACATGCAGGTACTCTCACGAGTTATCAAGTGGATGCATGACGACACAAGTCTCCATACGAACACATTCAATGTCCAAGATGCCAGAATACCACCAACCCCACAAAGAGCCATCATAGAAAAAGCAATAGAAATACCAGGAACAAAGAGCTTCGATGGAAGCCACATTGCTGAAAGTGAGAATCACCCTTGCAGACCGCCCAGATCGCATGGTCCAAAGCATAGTCATTGGCTACACTCTCTTTCTGGGTCAAGCTCTACATTTGGCTCACGATAGTTGTTACCTCAATTGTACCGACATCGTGTGTCACAAAGAGGATTGCAAAATCTCCAGTGTATCTCCCCATCTCAACAACTGTTTCTCTAGCAATGAGGCTAGGGCACAATCATCGCTGTAATATCCATTTCCTGAGCTGTCGAATCTCAACATTTCCCAACCCATTGAAAGGCTGATAGCCTCAACATATTGCAATGGTTATACTTAGGCAAGTCAAAAAAAAAAACCCAAAAAAAAGAAAAGGAAAGAGAAAAGAAAAGAAAAGAAAAGAAAAAAAAGCACCCACAATCACAGCACAGTACTTAGAGATCCTCAGGTATGTCCAGTGACCTTGGTTGGCTGGCTTCGTCCCTAGCCCCTAGTCCCCTAGCCCTTTAGCATAACCCACAATTTTTCAAGGCACATCAAGCGGAGGACATACCTAGGGCATAACCCACAATTGTTCAGGGCACATCAAGCGCAGGACATACCTAGGGAGCTTGTCTCGCTTACGGTTAGACCTGTCACCTTGACCCATTTGCATGATTCCCTCTTGCACTTTGCCTTAATACCATTGCAATCGATTGTGGAAAGCACGGCACGAATGGCCATGAAAAGTACACCGTAATCATCGAGCAAATCCAATAGCTACCAGCTACCGAAAGTGCGGTGTCTCTGTGTTCAATTACGCTGCATCGTGCTGTCACAACGCAAAGGATGTCTCATAGATCTTCATGCTTACTTCTCCTCAACATGGACAACTTTGCTTCATCACATGTTATTATGAGGAACTAGACCCGCACTCTTCTAACTACCTAATATCTAGGTATACACGAGTACTCACATAATATCTACACCAAAATATATACACAATTTGGGTCCTCAAGAGTAGGACATTACTCTCAGCATGCTTAGAGTTTGACATGTCTCCCAAACTAATCAAACTATGTCTTGTGCACGATAAGAAGACTAGAACTACCCAAGGGAGAGACCACATATGAGAGGCTTTCAATTGTAGATATTGCAAACTACAACAAAAGTACAGTCAGCTCTTCATCAACACTCAACTTTGAATTCTTATCCTTCATCATCATGCAATCCCACCAACGAATCGTCGTCCATCCCACAATTTCCCGAACATCAACACCTGTGCCAACCCATTAGTGCAACTCCCAACAAAAGCAAGCCCTATCCCCCACTTCAACAACCCTATCACCAACCAACCAGGCCAACAACGTGCCCCCAATGACCTTCCTCCGCACCACCACCAAAACTCCTCCAAGGCCAACCATAGCAGTCCCTTCCACCCACATCTTCAATGCATGCCAAAGCCTGCTACCTACGACGGCGAGTGCCATAGGACTAGCACTTGTCTAGGAGGGGGGTAATGTTAGAACAAGGTGGAAAAGTTAGAAAATCAAAAAGCAGAAGACAAAGGCCAGGGCAAAAGTAAACGGAAGACGAAGGCGCGCCAATAAAAATATGGAAACACAAGAAGTGCAAAAAAATCCTAAATAAAAGAAAAATGCGCACAAGAAAAAGCACAAGTCAATACTTTTGTAAAAGAGCGCAAGCGCATCATGATTTAATTTAAAAGAGCACCGGGCTCTCACCCATGCAATTTGTAAAGGTAGATGGGTGGTAGGAAGGAAGCTAGAAAGATAGGAGGACAATGGGAAAAATGGCCTAGTTCACAGTTGGCCATGTAAAAAAGGGGATAAGGGGATGACCGTCCAAAAGGGATTTAGGGTTTTGTATATAAAGTTAAAAAGTGAATGAGAAGCTCATTCTTGTGTGTGGCAAAAAGTGGCTCTCTTCTTCTTCTTCTTCTTGCTACATGCAAGTTGTAAGAGATGGAAAATAGGGTACACATGAGCAGGTATAACAGGTGAATGTATTAATCAATTTGAAAATTATTTTGACATAAGTACGTCTTTTCTTGCTTCATCTCTCTCTTCACAACTTTCATAGTTGACATCTTCTTTCATTTTCTGTGTTTCTCTCTCTTCTTCTAGTGTTTCTCACACTTCTCTCTACTTTCTCTTTCTTCCTTGAGTATTTATCTTTCATCTAACAATCTTTCTCTCTCATGCCCTTCTCTCTCCTAGTTCACTTCATGCCACAAGCCAACTTTTTCACATGACAAAGATGTGAGTAAGAATATACTTGATATTGTGCATATGGATGTTTGGGGGCTTATGCAAAATATCTCTCTTTGTGGTAGTTATTATTTTGTTACATTTATTGATGATTGCTCTAGGAAAATCTAGTTTTATTCCATGAAGGAAAAGAGTGAAGTGTTTGAGCTATTTTTGAAATAGAAATTGGCTTGAAAAGTTAAGTGCTTGAGGTCAAATGGAGGGGGGAAATACCTCCCTAATGAGTTTAGTGATTTTTTGAGATCTCATGGGATAAAGTGATAGTCTACATGTAGGTATATCCCACAACAAAATGGAGTTGCAAAAAGAAAAAATAGGCATATTTTATAAGTTTCATGGGCATTGATGGTGGCTAAAGAATATGCCCAAGTACTTTTTATCTAAGGCTATTCATACTATTGTCTATATGTATGGAACTTCCATAGTTATAACTCATGGTATGACCCTCGAAGAATGTTTTTGATGTAAGAAGCCCAATGTGTTACACTTGAAAGTATCTAGTTATATTGTATATGTTCATGCATTTAAAGAGTTGAGGAAGAAATTAGACCCAAAGATTGAAAAATGTATCTTCATTGAATATTCTACTAAGCAAAAAGAGTATCGCTATTATAACCATGTCAATGATGAGTTTAATTGAGTAGAGATATTATTTTTTATAAAATAAGAAGTTGATATGCAAGTAGTGGGGATGCATTGGATGGTGTTCATGATGATGACAGTCATATGCAAATAGAAAAGTAAGCATCATGGACCCTTACTTGACTAGAGACATCATTAAGTAGTAAATCTAAAATCAATTCTTGGTCAAGAATATTGAGAAGCAACCTCATATCTTTTGGATGCATCTACTAGTGTTACAAGTAACATCAAGGAAAAAAGAAAGTATCAAATGGTAATGATACATCTACTAGTCATTCAATTCTTAATGGAGACTCTAGTGGATCAGAGACTCTAGATGATGAGCTTAGTATTCCTTTAGTCAAGACATTAGGGATATAGAATGCACATGGTAATGAAAAGGCTCCATTGAGTGATTCAGTGTAGGTCTAGTAGGGTGAGATACCCTATTAGAAGATTCGGCTTTTAAGGGTTACATAGCTCACCATTATGCCTATGTGGTAAAGATCATTCTGGATATTAAGCTTATTTATTTTGAGAAGGTTATTAGTCATGGTCATTAGGCTTATTTATTTTGAGAAGGTTATTAGTCATGGTCATTAGGATATAGCAATGGATGAGGGCATTAGACACCAATAGGACTCGAGATCTAGTACCATTTTCCAAGGGCAAGAAAGCTATTGGTGGCTATAAGTGGATCTATAAAATAAAGCATAATGCAAATGGTTCTATTAGTACATATAAGGCCTACTAGTTCCGAAAGGCTATGCACATATATATGGTATAAATTATGAAGAGACATTTAGTCTAGTTACTAGGATGAAAACTGCCATATATAATTGCTTTGGCAATAGCCAAAGGTTATAGTTTATAGTAGATGGATGTGAAGAATGCCTTCTTACAATAGAAGGTTATGAGGATTTAGAGTATCTTGTGTATGTGTGCAAGTCAAAGAAGGCGCTCTATGGGCTAAAGCAAGCACCTAGAGTATAGTCTAACAAGATCAGAAGTATCTTGTTAACTTTGGCTTTTATTTTTTTGATGTAGATCACTCACCTTATGTGAAAAAAGGTGATGCATGCTTGGTCATCATAGTCATCTATGTGCATGACTTGATTATTAAAAGTGAAAGTGACAGTGGGATTGCTAATGTTAAGAGCCTTTTTGAAGTAGAAGTTTGAGATGAATTTTTTGGGTGAGCTTAGGTACTTTCTTGATATTGAGGTGATTAGATGTGTTTATAGTATATGGCTATCCCAAAGGAAGTATGGCTTATATATGTTATCCATTTATGGTACGATAACATGTAAGCTTCTTTCAGTGCCATTGAAAAAAAAAAGTAACGTTGAGTGCTTATTCTAGGGATGAGGTAGAAGACCGTGATATGTTCAAGAAGATAGTAGGAAGTTTGATTTATATTACTATCACAAGGCCAAACTTAAGCTATGCTATTAGACTTATGAGGAGTCAGGTTAATGTAGGTATCTAGGAAGCCTTATTACAACATGATTACTACACAGTTGGCTAGAAACCCTATGTTCCATGCTTGGATAGAACACATTGAGATACATTATCATTGTATAAGAAAGAATGTACTAGCATGTCAGATTGACTTGTTGTATATCAGTGCACATGATTAGCTAGTTGATATTTTCATGAAGACATTTGATATAAAGAAGCTTCAAGGAATTTGATGCTTACTTGAAGTTTCAAAGATGTAGTTAAGCTTGAGGGGGAGTGTTGAAATGGCAAGCTCAACATGTGCGAACATTGATGACGGGCCGCCTAATAGATGGATATGCAGATCTACAATTAGCACATTAGTGGTCATTATTATCCTCATATGGCCCCATTAACTTATCAATTATTGTATTTGGCTAGTTACACCTACCTACAACTGGCATAGTTATAGTATTAATCAATTAGAATAGTCAAGTATGCATTATTTGGCTAAGTAGGACACTTTCCTTTATATTGTATCTTATATATACTTTCTATACATTGTATTGTGTGAGAATGAAAGAATAAAACTAGCAAGAAAATATTTTTTGTCATACATTATATTGTGTGAGAAAGAAGGAATAAAAACCAACAAGAAAATATTTTGGCTTCCATCTCTCTTATTGTGTTCTTGAGTTAGCTTCTTTATGTATATTTTATGTGTGTTCAACACAATAGCTCAAGCAAGCCCCCCACCACATGATATGTGACACCAATGCCATAGGAAAATGCATTAGACAATTCTAACTATTTATCTTTTACACTTATATTAATGCAACCTACTTTGTGATTTCTTAAAATGATTATTAGTTTATCATTTCTATATACATTTAAAACAATGTAGTACTACTTATCTCCACCTTATCTCTACCATTCCACATGCATGATTATATTGAGTTAATATATATATGCATTGTAATAATTTTTTAAGCCTATTTGTTTTACAATTTTTCTTAACTCTACCCTCAAAGACTCCAATTCAACAACTTCATGCCTAATATCTCTACTTGGCCCACATCTTTAGGCAACACTATTTAACCTTAGTTAAAGTCAATTTCTTATCCTCTATCTACCCAAGTAAATTAAAAATAGTTATTTCTTCCAACTTAATCATATTTAGGATTTATTTTCCAATCTTTGTAAAGATCACCGTTTTAATTAATCCATTGGGTTATTTATGAAACTGTCTAGTTTGTTGCACTTTACTTGATAGGATCTATTCAAGTACTATTCTATTCCATGATTATTTTATGTTTTTAATTTTTTCTTCAAAATATTATCAACTTGTTTGAAACTTGTAGTCTTTCTTCCACCTCTTTTTAAGTCATGTTAAGATTTTTCTTCTAATCTATGTACTCTTGCCAATGTTGTTCCCTCTACTCCGTCAACTACTTAATGATGTTTCCAATGTTGTAACTAATTCAGCACTTACATTACATGGTATAGAAAGATCATGTTTTCCTTTTGATAGTGTAACATGCCTCTCCATTTTTGTCTTAATTAAGTATAACCTATATTACATGAACAAGACTATTCAAGAAAGAGTCTATAGTATGCTTAGTCATATATGCTTACCGTAGAGATTTTGAGTTGAGGAACCACTATGTCCATGTATCTCATTAAATAAATCCCCATGCACTATGTAGGGTGATCTTTTTAGGAGGAGCCTCCTATTACAGTACAACCGGTCCTAGTGAGATAGCTTGCTATAGTTGTTGATGATGTAGTGACCTGAGATTTACATGTTGTGTAGGATCATGATATTGGATAGAGAGGACATATTGTACAAGCCCCATAACCATTTTTGAGACACTTTGCTAGAGCTTCACATCCTCTTGATCGCTGCTATGAGACCTATATGGATTATGTCATAGTGTGACAGACTCTATTGAGACACTTACTATGAGGAGGATATATACATATGTGATTCTCATTTTTGGAAGAGGACTATGCATTCCAAGTTTTATTTGCTATAGAAGAACCATACATGGGACTTAGTTTCCTTACCCAATGGAAAGTATCAATTTCCATGTAAGTGGGTGTATAAGTTGAAGAGTATTTCTAGTCACCCTAAGGTGGCACATAAGGCTAGATTGGTTGCTAAGGGCTTTAAGTAGGAAAAATGAGTTGATTTTGATGAGATCTTCTCTCTTGTGGTCAAGATGACTACCTTACGCTTGGTCTTGGCCTTGGTTGCTCAACTAGATTTGGATCTTTATTAGATGGATGCTAAGATTACCTTTTTTACATGGGTAAAGTACATTGAGATGTGCTATCACTTTATTAAAGAGGTGGTAGAGGATAAGTCCATTGAGCTTGTTAAGATTCCTATGGATATAAATCATAAAAATCTTCTCATAAAAGTCCTAGTGGAATGGTATGCCTTTCTTAGAAAGATAACATGCATAAGATGAGAACGTCTTTTCTCATCTTGTTGTACTCTAAGTACATGTTGTACTTTTCTTCTTTTTTATTTTACTTTGCAATACCATTCTAGGATGGGGTGTATGGAGTAGTAAATTGATACTTAATACCCCTCTCATCACATGGCTACTCAAAAGCCTTAGGAACATATTTACCCCCATTGTCAAATTGTAGACATTTTAGCATATACCTAGATTGATTCTCAATCATGGCAAGAAAGCACTAAATCATAGGAAAAACATTCGATTTCTATTTAATAGGAGGCCATAACCTTATATGAATAGTAATCTATAACTGTAACAAAATATTTTATACCATCCAAGGATTGACAAGGCATGGGGCCATAAACATTTGAATGCATAAGAGCCAAAGGCTCACCCACACATGTAGAACAAAACTTGTTATGCAAATGATGAGTCTACCTACCATACAAACAATGATCACATGAATCAAAACAAGCCCAAGGCATCGATGTCAGAAAGATACATATGAAAGATTGATCATATCCAAAATATGGTCAACATACCTAGAAAAAAGCAAAGAATAGAACCTTCCAAGCTTGGCACCTCAAGCAAAAACAAGACTACAATTGGTGATCTTCCGTGATCTTCCATGAAGAATCACCAAAAGATACATGGTCCTTATCATCATCCAATTGTCAAAGCCAAGATATGATGTATATCATGAAGCACAAAAAAGGAGCACTTATACCAAACTACAGTCTAACATCACCTATGCCAATAATATCCAATGTAGTATCATCTCCTAGTTAATAGAACCTATAACAATAGGGTAGCTATGAAACCAATGGCAATGCAAGGTAACATGGAATGAAGCCCCCAAATCAAGAAGCCAACACTAAGAGTAAGTAAACAGAGCATTGGTCAATTGAGTAGCATCAAGTGATGAAATAGCAAGAATGTAATCATCAAAATTGTACTCCAAGGTGTTTATCTCCTCTATCTTCATGCTCGACTTAGGTACAATCTTAGTGGGGTTTACATTTTTCCACACTTTTCCCTTACCTTTCTCATTGCACCTATCATTGTGCATTTTATAGCACTATAGCCTAATGTGACCCTATTGTTCACAATAATGACATGCCAAAGAGGACTAACGATCGTGGAATTACTAGGGGATTTTCCATGAGACTAAGACTTACCTCTATTGGGTTGTGAATCTCTACCATGATTATTCTTACCATTTTCACATTTCTATCTCTAATTGTAGGTGCATGAGAAGCACAGGCTACATCAGTATTCTTTTTGTTTACTTCTTCTAAATAAGTAAAGCACTCTCTACAGCATTGCATTTAAAACTATCCTTGTGAGGATTAGCACTCATAGCAATACAAAATGTATTCCATGACTCTAGTAGTGTGATGAGCAAGAATACAAACTTTATGTTATCCTCAAACTATTGGGGATAAAGGCGCATGTGCCTAGCCACTTGTGTATTAATTACACTGATAATACATGCACATCCACACACATGTACATTGTAGGTGGCAGGCACCCATCACTGTCTTTTCATTCTTTATTCTTTTAGTGACATTTGAATGAAGTAAAGGTTGATCACACATTGTGACTATTGGAGTTTTCACATATTGTATATCTCTCTCTCTTGCTCCTCTTGCTCCTTTCACCATAGCTCTTACTTCCAGTCCATGCTTCCACTTCTTTAAGGCTCACCTCCCTTCAACTGGTATTAGAGCCATTGCACCAATATTGAGGAGCTCTTATCCTTCAACTTATTTTAGCCCAGGAAAAGCTTCAGTTTGAAGGTTCCATGGTAGCTCAACCCTCTTCTTCCCAAGGTATGAATCTTGCTTCCACTTCTTTCCCGGTTGCTCCCTCCATTTGAGGCTTGTTCTAAAGCTTCAAGAACATTGCTCGAGGTTTAGTAAGTGCTTAGTTGCACTCAATACCATAAACAAAGGTAGCAAGAGTGGCCAGTGATTCAGCATGAATTGTGCCTATTTGTTTCCCCTCATTCCTGATGATCAATATGTCCCAACCCCCAGCTCCTGGCACTCCTCCCTAGCACTTGGCAACCTTTGGAATCTTCCTCAACATCAATCTTGTCATCTTACACATCGTTTGAAGCTCTCAAGATCAACCATTGATTCATTTGTGACAATCTACTATCATACAATTTAGCACATCATTGCATTCATTGTTTGGAGGTCACTTATGCTTCCTAGAATATCTAATTGATGCTAGATCATCTAGGGATGTTATACCAATGTATTGGAATGCTATGGGATTGATTCAAGCACTCTTTTGCTCAATTTCATAGAGGTCCTTTATTGTTGTAATAACCAAAGCTTGAAGCTCATTTAGTTGGTGAAATGCATGCCTATTGCTTCTCAGGTGCTTACCGATTACTTGGGTTAAATGTCAATGCTTATGGTTCATATTACATGCTTGATTATGCTTCCAAATTGCTTTTGAGCTGAGATTGGAGCTTTGAATCTTGACACTGGTTGTCTTCATTGTTATGTATGGTTATTTGATGCTCCAATAAGTGCTTTGCAAGTTACTTGGGTCGAATGCTCCCAAATATATGCTACTTGTGATCTTGGGTGTATGGATGCCTTCCACATGATGTTTTGAGCTTTGCTTGCTTGTCTAGCATTTGACTTTTGTTCCAATGGGAGCTACTACTTAACATTTTGATGTTACATTGAGTATTTGGTTATGTAGTTGAGCTTGAGGGTCTTATAGTGAGACCATGGGACTTGGTAACATGTATATGCTCTTGTCATGTTGTATGGACGTAGTTGATGCTTAGAAGACTGATCTACCATTACTTTTGGGCCGGCACCTACCTCTGTCACGATACTATCAATGATGTATGTATCTTGGTTGGTTATGTACTGAGATTTTGTTACATTGCTCAGTCTAGTTGTGCCTTTAGTTGGTCTCTTCTATTACCAGTGAGACCTACTCTATGCATGATGGTTATGCCTATGGGATGGACACACTAATCCTTTGGTAGTTCTCGGTGCCATCCACATATTCACTCTTGCAAGTTGGATCTATTCCATGGTAATTACAATTTATCTTATATTAGTGATTGCCCTTCTTTCGCATTGATTTCTTATTGATGTATTTTATCTTCAACATGTTGTAATTGTAGTTTACTGCATTGTTTATGCGAGCAATCACCTTTATTTGACAGTTCTTTGCATTGAGTTTGTGGACATTTCATTACTTGGTCAATACCTCTTGTTTTTCAGCTTGATGTGGCAATGGTCTTAGGGTTGTTTTCAGTAATTTACAGCAACCTGCTTTGACAGTTTGTGCACTTGTTTGCCTTCATTATGCCTAGTGGCTTGAGTGATAGTGCTATCTTTAATATTGACAAGTTGGATGGCACTAGCTGCAGCTATGGGAGGCCCAAATTTGGCAAGTTTTAGTGAAAAAAATAGATTAGGCCTACGAAACATAAGGGTGTCAAGTCCGAACTTATTGATGCAGAGGATTGGGCTGAATTAGATGGGCTATGTAAGTCCACCATCATATTGTCTCTCTCTAAGCAAGTGTTCTATAATGTTGCCTCTAATGGGTAGTCTGGATGGAAATTATGGGAAAATATTCGCAACGTCTATGACAAATAGAACCCCTCTTCTTAGATGTATTGGTTGAAGCAACTATGTGTGCCAACATGCCTAATGATGGGTTACAATTTCAGGATATAGAGGGTACACTCTTGACTAAAGATATTAACAAAAATAATATCAATGCTTTACCCACCTCTCCTACTTTGACAGTTAGAGGCAATAATGGTAGGAGCGGTAATTACCACCACTCAAAAGTCTCACTTTCAGTCACGTGGACAGTCTCCCAATAAGTCTTGTGGCCATAAATCCTCATTGACTTGTCATTACTGTGGAAAAGCATGACATATTTGACCATAGTGCCATAAAATACGTGAGAACAAGTGCAAGGAAAAGGGCAAGAGTAAAGTACATGACAAAAATGATTATCACAACATTGTCCCTAGCATCCAATGTTAGGATTGAAGAGATTAATGTTGTGCAGAAGACTGACTTTGATAATGATTTCATACTTGCAACTTCTTCTGTTGATACTTCACAATTGACTAATGCTTTGTCAGGGTATACTTAGTGTTGGATGATAGATTCAGGGGTTTCCTTTCATGTGACCCCTCATAGAGAGTGGTTTCACTCCTATTGTAGTATGACTGGATTTGTCCATTTGGGTAATGAACTGGCATTGTAGATAATTGGTATTGGTGATGTCCATGGTTTAGGTTGCATGTTTACTCTTCATGATGTGTATCATATATTGGCTCTTACGAAGAGCCTTATCTCTGTTGACACTTTGGATGATCTAGGTTACATAGTTTCTATTGATGATTCCTCATGGAAGGTTACCCATGGGAATCTTGTCATTGCACGTGGTCCAAAGTCTAATAATCTCTACCCTTTGCTTGTATCTGGGCTAGTTGACCATATTTTGACAATGGATCCAATTCCACATGTATCTCTTTGGCATTGTCGCCTTGGCCACATATAAGGAATGAAAATGCTTACCCATTTGCAATATCTTCCATCCCTTGACTGTAAGTGCTTTGAGTCTTTTGTTGATTGCTTATATGGCAAGCAGACACACAATATGCATAAAAAGTCTAGTATAATACACATGGGTGAGCCTTCGACCCTTGTTCATTCGGATGTATGTGATCCCATGCCTTGCAAGTTGTTAGGTGGCACAAATTATTTCATTACTTTTATTGATGACTATATGCATAAGGTTTGGGCATTTTCCATAAAGCAGAAATCAAATGTCTTGGTTACATTTCAATGTTATCTTGCTTTGGTTGAGAACCAGTTTGGGTATAGGTTGAAATGCCTAAGATCAAATAATGGGGATGAGTATGTCTCTAAATTTAGCCTTTGAGTAGTTTTTTGACGAGAGGGGTATTACGCTTCAGTTGACCACCCCATACATCCCACCCAAATAGATATGACTGAGTACATCAATAGGAAAATTCAAGAGCGAGTTTGTAGTATGCTTAGCTAGGTAGGCTTATCACAACATTTTTGGGCTGAAGTGGTTACTACTATTGTATACTTAATAAATCGATCTCCATGTATTGCTCTTGACTATCGGGTTGCTAAGGAGGTATGGTCTGGAAACCCTTCCTCATATGCTCATTTACGTATCTTTTATTGTGAGGCTCCATGTACCCAAGGACAAGCACAATAAGTTGGATCCTAAGTCTAGGAAATGCATCTTTCTTAGTTATGGGGTTGCAGGTGAGATAGCCTATTACCTATGGGATCTACAGGCACTCAAAAGGTTATCTACAGAGCCATGATATTGTTTTCCATGAGGAGAAAATGCATAAACATTAGCCTGAGCATGTCATTGAGGTACGCAGGGTGATCTTTTAGGAGAAACCTCTTGCTACTGTACAACCAGCTAGATAGCCTATAATAGCAATTGATGCCCCAGTGGTGGCCAAGGTCCCTGATGCTCCATAGATTGTACAAATCCCACATCCAACTTTGAGGCTATACTAGAGATAGATGATAGCCTATGCAATTTGAGCCCTCTATGGATTATGTTATGGTGGTATATGCTAATGAGCCTCTTACATATGATGAGGCCATGCATAGACATGATAGTCACTCTTGGGAGAGGGCCACGTAGTCAAAGTATGACTCATTGTAGAAAAGTCATACATGGGATTTGGTTCCTTTTCCGAGTGGCAAGCATGCTTTGCCATGCAAGTGGGTGTACCCTAGATGCCCCGATCCGAGAAACACGATCAGATTGGTTGCCAAGGGCTTCAAGCAGGAATATGGTGTGAACATTGATGAAGTCTTTTCTCCTATTGTGAATATGATTACCCTATGCTTGGTAATGGCTTTGGTTGCTTAGCTTTGACTTGGATCTTTATCAAATGGATGTCAAGATTTCTTTTCTTCATGGGGACTTGCGTGATGAGATTTACATGGAACAGTCTAAGGGCTTTGCACACCCTGGCAAGGAACACCTAGTGTGCAAATTGTGAAAGAGACTTTATAGCCTTAAGCAGGCACCTAGGGAATAGTATCACAAGTTTGATACCTTTATGCATTCACAAAGATATTCTCACAGTGATATGGATATGTGTTTATACACAAAGAAGGCTCATGATGGTAGCCTTATAATTTTGATCCTCTATGTCAATGATATGATGATTGCTAGGAGTGCTCATGATGAGTTGGATGCCTTGAAAGGTCAGCTCAAGAAGAGATTTGAGATGAAGGTCATGGGACATGCCTTAGATATTCTTGGGATGCACATTATTCATGATTGCTCTAAGGGGATCCTCTACTTGTCACAGAAGGAGTATGTCCAAAAGGTCCTTAAGTGGTTTCATCTACAAGATGTTAAGCATATTGGTGGATGTCCTTTACCTTCTCACGTGAAGGTTTGTCAAACCAATTGTTTGCAATCCGATGAGCAGAAGGCCGAGATCCCTTCTACATCCGCAATGGGTAGTTTGATTTATACCATGATAGCCACTCATCCTGACATAGCATTTGTAGTGGGAGTTATGGCATATTATATGGCTACACCTGGTAGACGGCATTGGGATGTGGTCAAGGGTATCATCAGATACCTAAAGGGCACAATAGCTATGTGCATCTCTTATGATAGCCAAGATACATGAGTCATAGGATACACTGACTCTGATTATGCATGACATGCAGACAGTAGGAAGTCCACCTCTGGTTATGTCTTCACCTTTGCTTGCGGTGTTGTTTCTTGGATGTCTAGGGTGCAAAAATGCACAACCCTATCTATTACAAAGATGGTGTATGTTGCACCCACTGAGGCTTGTAAGGAGGCTCTCTAATTAGGCCATCTAGTGGTGGCAGACCTTAGTATCACTGATGTGGTCCCTACCCTGCATTTAGATTCTATGAGTGCTATTCAGTTGGCCAAGAATCCGGTCTTCAATGCAAAGAATAAACACATTGAGGTGCATTACCACTTTATTCGAGAGGTCATTGAGGACAAGTTCGTTGAGCTTGTCAAGATCTCAATTGACCAAAATCCTACAAATCTGCTCACTAAAACTCACTCAGCGAAGCTTTTTGCCTTCCTTAGGAAGTTTATGGGCATTGAATGAGATGATATCCTTCCTCATTCTGTTATAATTATGTACATTTGTACTTTGTCACTTTTTCTCTTATTCTCTCCTAACTAGGGGCACAATCGCCTCTTTAAGTGGGAGGTTGTTGGGGGTAAAGGCGCTTGTGCCTAGCCGCCTATGTATTAGTTACACTGATAGTGCCCACACACATGTACATTGCAAGTGGCAGGTGTCCATCATTGTCACTTCATTCTTTATTCTTTCAATGGCATTTGAATAAAGGGAAGGCTAGTCACACATTGTGACTGTTGGAGTTCCCACATCTTCTCTCTCTCTCTCTCTCTCTCTCTCTCTCTCTCTCTCTCTCTCTCTCTCTCTCTCTCTCTCTCTCTCTCTCTCTCTCTCTCTCTCTTCCACCATAGCTCTTGCTTTTGCTCCATGCTTCCACTTAAGGGCTCATCTCCCTTCACAAACTCGATACCCTATAAGACAAGTTGGCCAAAAATAGAGTGAAACTCATTCAAATGAGTAGACAAGGGACACCCTCCTTTACATGAAGGCCTATAAGATTCTTCATCCAATACAACTAAGATGCAACTGTGCTTGTCAATCATAAATATCACATATGTTCTTTCATAAATTATATGCTCCACTAACAATAGAGATTCATTGAAATTCACTTGCTTAGACAAAGAGAGTATGATTGTAGACTTGCAAAGCTCATCCAGTTCATCCCAATTATCTCTATCCCAATTTTTTGGCTTGTTGTCCCTGGCTTTCAATGTCCTAATTTGCTTCTTTTGGAGCATATACATCCAATATGTCCACAAGTAAAGAGTCATTGAAGCAAATATCCAAAGCCCAAATGCATCCAACATAGCTCAAATGCAAAGCTCAAAGTATATCGTGAGCATATTCGAACACATACATTAATGGCAAGCATCAATATAAGCATGTAGAATACTTGAAGCACTTGTAGGCATTCAAAGCATAAAGCTTCTTCAAAGCCTATAAGATTCTTCACCCAATACAACTAAGATGCAAGACTCTACTTGTCAATCATAAATATCACCTATGTTTTTCCATAAATCATATGCTCCACTAACAATAGAGATTCATTGAAATTCACTTGCTTAGACAAAGAGAGTATGATTGTAGACTTGCAAAGCTCATCTAGTTCATCCCAATTATCTCTATCCCAATTTTTTGGCTTGTTGTCCTTGGCTTTCAATGTCCTAATCTGCTTCTTTTGGAGCATACACGTCCAATATGTCCGCAAGTGAAGAGTCATTGAAGCAAATATCCAAAGCCCAAATGCATCCAACGTAGCTCAAATGCAACTATTATATGCTTGCTATCCAAACTAATATTACAACAATAAACCCTGCTAAAATTGAGCTAAATGATCTCTATCCAATCCAAATATCATCTCAAAGAATCACCATAACATCCCAACACCAAAACAGCATCATTGAAGCATTGCATATGCATTATGGACCTCACTGCTTGCTATCCACAATGTATACAATAGGTCTATATACAAAACTAGGAGTAGATGACTAATCATGAAGTCTTGAAATAGAGCTCAAGATGAATCCCTTTAATGTTAGGATATTACCAAGGCGTTTTCCACAAGTACAAGAGCTCAAGTAGGAGCTGCGAGTGATGATCCAAGTTAGGAGAGAGGGTAGCAAATCAAGTGCAATTCACGTAGCCTATTGTTTTTCTTTGACTAAGTATGCTGAGGTCAAAGCTCACTTGTAGATGCTTAAAGGGTCTTGAGAAAGCTCCTTGACAATGATTGAAGAATGTCAATGCATACATTGAATGAATGGAGCAAACTTGAGCAAGCCAATGAATGAAGAATGTCAATGCATACATTAAATGAATGGAGCAATGGTTGCCATGAAAATGAGGAGCAAATCTTCTTCATAGGTTGAAGAAAAAATGATTGGGTGATGATGCTCCTCAAATGCCTACTTTGATGAGAGTTGAAAGTTGGGGTGAAAGGTGGAAGCATGAGAGGAAGCAAGAATGGAGGTTCAAGCAAAAAGAGAGAGATCAATGTGTGGGAACTCCAATAGTCACCAATGTGTGACCTTCCTTCCCTTAATCTATGCCCTGAATGTACATTTGATGCCTCTTTGGTTCTTTAAGGTTTACATTTATGTCTTGAGCTTGCATTGCTCTTTGCTATTCCAAATTTTTTTCTAGTGGGAGTAGTTTGATATTCTCATTTTAGAGCTTGGTTTATTCAAGACTACAGGAGTCTCCTGCTTATGTATATATACTCACTTGGTTCTGGTAATGATTATGTCTAATTTGGTTTTGGTTTGTGCATATTGTACTTCCTCCTATGAGTAGACAAGTCTATCATCTTTGGATGCATTATTGGTTATGTACTTGAGTTTCATTGTTCATATGCAGTGAGTTAGTTGTAGATTCGAGGATCTCTAGTTCTTTTAGAGATCTCTTATGCACAGTTGGCTTATATACATGCTACTCTTTTTCTTGGGATTGCATCTATGTACCTAACATCTTTGGATCTTTGACAGCATTTGGTGCCTTGGTGGTTTATGCTTTCTCTTGACACAACTAGTCGAATTGTATATCCTAATTGCTACCCGAATATCCATGGTTGTGGGAGCTTTGTATTTTGGCCTTTTTCCAACAATTATATACTCAATTGCTGTAGGTCTATGGACAGCCATGCTGAAATTCAATTTTGAACAATTTATTTTAGAGCAGACACTTGTTAATTTTGTGGAAAAATATACATTGGGTTATATCTCACCTCTTTCATTTAGTTTTGGGATGACTATGGGGTTTTTTTATTGTTATTATAGCATCCCATTCACTCTTTACTTTGCAGTCAGCATGGCATCTACTTCTAGGAATAGTGTCATTTGATTCAAAAGAAGCAAGTTCGACCCTTGAAATACAAAGATATAAGGCCCAAGGAGTAGAGGCTTGGGTTGATATGGATGAGCTATACAAGTCCACCATTCTCTTGTATTTATCAAAGTAACCTCACTTTAATATTATTGAGATAGAGGATGGTGGGTGGGAGTTGTGGGTGAATATATGTAATCTATATGATAAGAAAAGTCTTGCTCCACAATTATATTGGCTTAGGAAACTCATGGACCTTTCTCTATAAAGGAAGGCATTGCTATGTAAGCTCACTTGAATGAGTTTCATTCCATTTCTAGCTAGCTTACTTTGCAAGGGATTACCTTTGGGGAAAATGTTAAAGCTATGTTCTTGCTTATTACTCTCCTTGAGTCTTGGTATGCCTTCCACATTGTCATAATTATTAATGCTCCTAAAGATGGGTTTAAGCTCAAGGATGTAGAGAGTGCCTTACTTACTAAGGAAGTGAACAAGAAGAATATTGATGTAACTCATGCCTCTCATGCACTCACTATTAGAGGTAGTAATGATGGTAGACATGGTAATGACTACTATTGCTCACAAAGATGCATAGCAGAGCATGTCAAATTCTAGATCTCATGGGCAAAGTCACAGTAAATCATGTGGCCCCAAATCATCTCTTACATGTCAGTATTGTGGGGCAACAAGGTCATATTCACACACAATGCCATAAAATGCGCCAAGATAGACAAGATAAAGACCAAGGGAAAAGCACAAGATGATGCTAAGACTTCGAATGATCGTAGCATCACAAAGTCTACTGTCAAGCTTGAGGGGATAAATGCATTGGAGTACAGTTTTGATAAGTACACTTTGGCAACTTTTCCACCTAATACTCAGTTAACTGACAGTCGGTCATCTTTCTCCCAATGTTGCTTACCTAATTTGGGGGCTTCCTTTCATGTGAATCCACATCGTGCTTGGTTTTATACCTACCATCCTATGACATGTTCTATGAAACCAGGAGATGCTCATGTCTGTGATATTGTTGGCATTGGGGATGTTTGTTTGTAGTTTGCTACCAATAATTCATTTGTGTTGCACAATGCATGCCATGTGCCGACCTTAACTAATAGCCTTATCTCTATAGGACAATTAGATGAGGTTGGGTATTATGTTTCCTTTGGTTATTCTACATGGAAATTTGCCTATGGCAACCTCATTTTGGCTAGAGGTACCATGACTAGTAGTCTTTATCCCTTGTATCTTTCTAGCACTACTAGTCATGTTTTGTTGTGACTGATCTTCCACATGTACCTCTTTAGCATCATCATCTTGGGCATATGTCCTTAAAAGGAATGAAAGTCTTTACTAAGGTTTTGATTCATGTGATCATTGTTTATATGGTAAGCAGACTCGTAATACACATAAAACATCTAACACTATGTGCATAGGTCAACCCTTGGCTTTAGCTCAACACATATCATTTTGCTAGCCTTCTATTTCACTAAAAGGCCCTTCTTAGCTATAAATATCAAGACTAAATAAGCTTTTAGGACCCATAGAAATAAGGACATTTAGTGCAAACTCCTTTTACAAGGATGTCTTGAATGCAACCAATAGATTATTGAACACATGGAAGTAAAGACATCCAGTTCAAACTTCCTTTACAAGAATGTCTTACCAATGGATTATTGAACACATGATTATTTCTCTCAGTGGCAATGCAAGAATACAATGTTGCAATATTCTAATGGAATTCACATGTTTCCCTATCTAGTGTAACCTATACATCATCTTTTTTAATACAATTCTTGAAAGATGCTCATTCTGTCAAGTAGGTTTGATATCCTATAAGCACCTTTGTCACTCCTTCAAATATTGCATAAGCCCAACTTATTCCTTAGGGCCAATGGTGATTCCTTCTTTCTTTTCTACAATAATGCACCACTAAGCTTCGACCTCTCCAATCACCTATTTCACTACTTGGAAACTGTAACACTTCATTTTTCATGCCTCTTGTTTCCTCAACATGGAGTTTGTAAGCAAAGGTGAGGGACTCCTCATTGGGAGATTCACATAAAGGGTGCAACTTCCTTTTAATTACTATTGCTTCATTAATAGGAGTAGCAATTGCGCTAAAATTTGAGCACACAAGATTATCACATCCCAAGTAGTGTCCATTATACACTCTAACAATTATTCCTACCCTGCTAGCAATTCAATTAGATTACTAATCAATTGCTTTGCTAAAAATGGTTTTGATAAAGCTCTTCTATGGCAACCTGTCACTTCTACCTTTTCCAAGGATGACCCTCTACTCAAGGTTGATTTGCAAGAGCTACATTCGCCACCAAATATGTAGGTACCAAAGGACCACATGCCATGGTAGTTAGGTGGCGGTCCCTTAGGCTACTAGGCTACCACCACCCACCACATCAAAAACACCCCTAGTCCCAATTGGCACAAGTCAAGTGGCGAGTAGACCGATTTCCCTTTGCCTTCTCCCATTTTTATTTTTGGTTTATAATAAACTAATTCCTTCAAAAGGTTGATTAACTAACTATTCATATATCCTCATATCCAATATTTATCAAATACTACCATTCATTTTGAAGGCGATTCCATTCTTGTCAAAAACATTATGATAAAGAAAGAGTAACAAAAAATGTTATGATAGAAAGAGGATGCATTGGATACCCACCCTACAATTTCATTTTCTTATAAGCCCCCACTCTCCTCATTGCTTACTTCAACTTGTCACCTTCCTAGTACAATCCTCCCACACAATGAGATGAAAGCATGCACATGCCTATGCAATGCTATGCTTGACATCCACACAACCTCTCTTCCATCCATGGCATCCCTTTGCAAGGACCACCTTCCTCATGGCCACTCCTTTCTATGACATACCTCTTAATGCTCAAAGCACACTATACCCCTAATGGAGCATCTTTTCCACCATAGATGTTGCATCAATGTGACCCTAACTTCCCATAGATGGACCTATCATCTTCTCATAGATAAATCCATCTATTTCGCCCTCTACACATTACTTGTACCATTTTGAGCCACCTACTATTTTCTTATTCTACAATCCAATTCATAGTAATCCAATCATTGGTCTCAAGTCAAGTCAAGCATTTGATGATAGTTATCAACATATAGATTTAGCATACACAACATGATTCTATACTTTAATTTTACAAACTTAGTACTAGTATAGTAATATGTGCTAAATACCATTCACAATGCTAAATAGGTATCTCCTAATTTTATCAAAGATTTGCATTATATGCAAAAATAGGTAGCAATAGTTAAAGAATTACCTTGGCATAAAGAGCTCTTTGCACATGTCAATTTGTTTCATACATGTTCCATTGTGTGCTAGTCATGGGTATACATAATTAAAAATAATCAAGTTATGGGTATACTGAGTTATGGGATGTTGTTTAGCTATGTGCATACATAATCCAAAATAATTGAGATCCAAAATTGTGGTTAGGCAAGGCGTCCAAGACAGGAGTACCTTTTATTGAAACAATATATGTTAGAGGATTATACCAATTGATTATCTTGTATCAATTCTAAAAAAGCTTCTTAGACCCACAAAATTGAAAACATTCAATTTAAATTTTCTTTACTAGAATATATTGAATGCAACCAACTAATGATTTCTCCCAATGGCAATACAAGAATACAATGTTGTGGTATTCCAATGGGATTCGCATGCTTCCCTATCTAGTGTAATCTATACTTCCTTTTTTTAATACAACTTTTGCAAGAAACTTGCTATGTCAAAAAGGGCACCACTAAGCTTCAACCTCTCCAATCACCTATTTCACCACTTGGAAACTGAACATTTTATTTCTCATGGCACTTGTTTCCACAACATGGAGTTTGTTTGCAAAGGTGAGGGACTCATCATTAGGACATTCAATATAAAGGGTGCAACTTCCTTTCAATTGCAATTGTTTCATTCATAGGAGTAGCAATTGCTCTAAAATTTGGGCACACAAGATCATCATGTCACAAAGTGCCCATTCTATACTCTAACAATCATGTCTACCTGGCTAGCAATTCAATTAAATTACTAATCAGTCACTTTGCTGAAAATGGTTTTGATAAAGCTCTTCTACTTGTCACATCTAACCTTTCCAAGGACTACCCTCTACTCAAGCTTTACTTGCAAGAGCTACATTCATTACTAAAGATGTAGGCTGGAGTGTACCAAGGAATCACATACCGTGGTAGGTGGCGGCCCCTTAAGGCTACCACCACCCATCATGTGGAAAACATCCCTCACTCCAATTGGCATGAGTCAAGTAGATGAGTTGCCCCTTGCCTTCTCCCATGTTTGTTTTTGATTTATGATAAAATAATTTCTTCAAAAGGTCTATTAATATCAATTCACTATTCATATTCCCTCATATCTATTATGTATCAAGTATTGCTATCCATTTTTGGAAGGCCATTCCATTCTTGGTAAAATATTTATGATGAATCTAACAAAGAGTATTGAGAAGTTTGTATGGTTATCGTACATGAAATTTTTTTTAAAGGGGAGAATAATCAATAGGTGAATATGCATTGCATACCCACCCTAGGGTTCCATCTTCTTATAAACCCCCTCTCCTCATTGCTTCTTTCATCTTGTCACGTCCCTCATCTAATACTCCCACGCAAAATGAGATAAAAGCATGGACATGCCTATGCAATGTTGTGCTCAACAACCACACATCCTCTCACACACCCCCTTCCATCCATAGCATCCATTTGCAAGGACCGACTTCCTCATGGCCGCTTCTTCACAATTACCAATATCTATCACATGCCTCTTAAGGCTCAAAGGACACCACCCCTAACGTAGCATCTTATCCACCATAGATGTTGCATCAATGTGCCCCTAACTTCCCATGGATGAACCTATCATCTTCTCCCCAATAGACCCAACTATGATAATATTAAAGTTATCCCTAACATGCATGCCATTGTTTTCGCTCTCTAGACATTATTTGTATCACTTTTTGACGCCTATTATTTACTTATTTTTTACTCCTATTCATAGTAATCCAATCATTTGTCTCAAGTCAAGCATATGATTATAGTTATCAAAGTATAGATTTAGCATACACAACACAATTCTATACTTTAATCTTACAAGCTTAATACGAGTACCCTAATGAGTATATGTGCCATATACCATCTTGGCATGAAGAGTTCTTTCCACGTCAATAAATTTCATACTTGTTCCATTGTGTGCTAGTGCTTTTAGGTTTAGTCATGGATATGCATGGCCCACCAGAATTGAGATCCAACATTGAGGTTAGGCAAGGCTTTTAGACATGGGAGTACCTTAAACTATAGATATTAGGGGATTATATCAATTGATATTTCTTGAATCAACACTCCTATGTCTCATGCGAAGCTTCCTTTATAGACAAACACAAGATCATCATTTTCTGATTATAAAGTGCTGAAATGAGAATTGTCGAATAAAAGACGGCAATTCTGGTCACGAATTCTACGTCAAACGGATTCTACTTTCCAGCTCCGCATGATGCACCTTTCCTTGGATGGAAAGGTGTCCAAATATTAAGCAGTCTAATTGATATTTCAGGGGAAGACGCTATTCCCTATGAAGATTTCCAGGTTAAAAGCATAGCATACTTTTGTGGCTTATGGAATCTGGATCTACTCCCTTTCTATAGAAAGATGACTAAGTATTACAATCTGAAAGCAATGCTTATGCATGCTTGCACCTGTGTATCAATGCTAGACTGTTCTACTAAGTAGGTGTATGCAACATCACCGATGCAATGCAATGTCTTGCATAACATTTCATTTATGGAATCTGGATCTACTCCCTTTTCTACAGAAAGATGATGAGTTGATAAGTATTACAATATGCAAGCAATGCTTATGCAGGCTTGCACCTGTGTCTCAATGCTAGATTGCTGTACTAAGTAGGTGTATGCAACATTACCGATGCAATGCAATGTCTTGCATAACAGTTCATTTATATCCCCCTTCTTCTGGGTCTCAAACAAGTAAAAAAATTTGAGACTTTCTTACAAAGAAGGGTAGGATAGGATTTACATATTGAATAATAAATAGGGGCAAACCATTTTCATGTCTCACGAGCCTGTACAGCTTTTATGCTACAAAGACTACAAAGATCAATAAAAAAACTATCAAGACAGCAAAAATTTTCATGATGAGCCATCGATTGGAGGAAATACTGTTCAAATACTTCAACAGGGCTCCCTGGGCTCCCTCCACATTGTGCAATGTCTCATCAACATTCTCATCAATCCTGTGAGAGCATCCAGCATCCGATCATATCAGATGACCTCACATTGTGCCACATAAAATGGCATCACATCATGCCACATAAATGATATCATCTCATCACATGACATCATGCCACATCATGACATGATATAAACCTTTTTGGAAGATGTTTATGTCGACATACCTGATGGCTATTTCACCCTGCTGCGCTACCATGGTGGCCAGTTGGGTGAAAATGCTACCCAATTCCAAGATGGTAGATTCCACATTCTGAAGAGCTTCTGCCCTACTTTGCATATAGCTGTCTTGGAGAGGAACCATCTGCTGCATTGTTTCCTGCGTACTTACACTTGCAGTCCCATCCTCAGGTCTACCTCTCCTGCACACGTTCTCTTGAAGCTGTGATTTTCTAGCCCTTACAAACTTCTTTATGAAGAGATACCATTTGTGGTATTCTTGTACAACAGATCAACACACTGACAACTAGAGTACCAAGAGATGACCTTGACCTTCCAAGTGGTGAGGGTGATATTGACCCATTAGCCCAAGGTGCACTGCTACTTGATGGCCCAGAACTCTGCTGATGAGCAAGAGATCTCTGTCGGATAGATGAAGAGTTGCCTTTCGCTGTACTTCCGTTGAACAGCTGCCGTCGATTCTCGTGAACTTTCAGATTCTGAAGTACAGATATTGTAATCAAATTGTTGATTGGAAGCAGCTTATATTCTAGTCATGATATCTAAACTGACAAAACGTTCACCTCAGTTCGCGAGGTTAAGACATCTTTGAACTCTTTGGTCGCACTCATCAACCTGGTTTTCAAATTATCAACTACAGTTGCGGAATGGTCAGTGCTTTGCTTGGAAAGGTTGCCACTTCCCCTCTGAGTATTGCATAAAAGCTGGAGCTCTGTTATTGCTGCATTCAGAGCTGTAATGTCTTCTTTAATCACAGCAGTGAGTTCTTGAATCTCTACTGTTGGATCATCAAACATTGATGTCCTTTTTGCCACTGTTCAGAAAGTGGAACAAACACGTGAAAAAGAAACATCAAACATAGATGTCCATTTTGCAACTGTTTAGAAAAAGAGACAAGCATGTGAAAAACCTTCCTATGAGATTAGTGCATATACCATATGTTGCTTAGAAAGTAAGCTTTTGAAAAGGCCAATAGCAACATGAATATCTACAGCAGCACTACAGACAATGTATGAGTGAAAGAGTTTGAGTCATTTTAACTTAAATATGTTCCCTGGAATTAAAAGTTTTTAGCACAAAGAAACCAATCATTTGAAAACGTAATCAGCGACTGTTTGGACATAAGAGACCCTTTTGTAAAGGGCTGCTCTAGCCTACTTGAAAGTGCTAGCAACTGAGTGCTGTGCACAGAGACCGCAGAAACAGACAGCACCCAGGTATGGTAAGTAGAGTAGGTTGACTTCTCTTGCCATCTAATGGTCTTTCACAGACTCTAAATTGTGCAGTTCACTGCCATTATGTGGCCACACTCTTAAGTCTTTGTAGTGCTCTAACTCTGGCCAAGAACCCTATGTCTCATGCTCACACGAAGCACATTGAGGTTCAATATCACTATGGTCATGAGCAGATCCTGGATTCTTAGCTGGTAGTGGCCTGCTGTCCCACGAAGGACCATGGGGTGGATCTCTTCACGAAGCCTTTTCCCCAATCTTCTATGCTTCATCATATGAGATTGTTGGGTCATCCGACTCTCCCAAGATTTGAGAGGAGGTGTTAGCCTGCCTTCTTTAGTCATGCCAATCTATCATCTCCTGGTTGTCAGCTCCTGTCAAAATCTGATGGAGACATTGGAGCTCCAACAGTTTAGTGTGCATTTCTTCAATTTTATGCACATTTCTTATGCATTTTCCTAGTCTATCAGTTAGATTCCACCCCTTGCCAGTACCTATCTACTCCACGAATGCCTGGCATATTTTGTCATTATTTTCCCATTTTTTTCTATGCAATCAGACTGCATTTATTGCAGCCGTACCACCATCCGGCTGTAATATTTCCACACAATAAAAGTTAGTTGGTTGGTTTGAAAGTTAGTTAGTAAATTAATAAGTTAGTAATATTACTAACTAAAGACTAACTAAAGTAAAAAACTAACTAACGTTAATAATTAAAGATTTTTATTTAACTAAAAATATATGCTTAAAAAATCGAGAGTCGTAAATCCGATATTTTTCTTGGATTGACAAGGACCATAGCCACCCTTCATGTAAATTACAACGTGAACGAAACTTATGAGCTATATTAATCACTAGTATTAATGTGTATAGTTTGGATGGTCCAAAAGTATTAGATTTTGGGCAAAACTAGTATATTTTAGATATTATCTTAAAAAGATATGGAGATTTCTAGAACTTGATGTCATTTTAAAAAAAAGACAAGTGATGTTTTAGTTAGTTTTTGAGATTTTATCAAAAGAAAAAATAAAGAGAGGGATTTGCAAAATCGCACGCGCCGCAATCGCAATCTAGAGATAGAAAACAGCACTTGGAACAGAGAAAAAAAGGAGTGAACTAAGAGCTTTCTAACCAAGTGTCTTGGTGCTTTTATCCCCATTCAGAGCCAATGGAACCATCAGATTTATGATCTGAGCATCAGATCACTGATTTTTCCCAGATCCCCCTCCACAAATAGCTCCACTTCTCAACCACAAGCCCTCTTCTCTAATCCACTATAAATATAAGGCATGGGGAAGCACAAGAAGCATAAGGAGACCCCGAGAGGCTGCAAGAGAGAGGTAGAGAGAAGGATACCCCTCCAAGAGATTGTGAGAGAGAGGTTGAGAGAGAGAGAGAAGAGTTACCCTGAGAGGCTGCACAATTCCCTCTATCCTGATCCTCAACTTAGTCATTTTCTCTTACACTCTTCCATCTCGAATCTATTCCATCTTCTTACTCTCTTGAGTCTACTTGCAAATGATGGCCCCCAAGCGAAGAATGTTACGTGCGGATGACAATTCCACAACCACAAATGAAGCTTCGGGTAAAAACATCATTGTCAATCCAACTACGGTTCCGGTTATAAGTAATGTATTTCCAAATTTATAGATGCTTGTTTTGATTCTCGTATGAGATACGTTAGGCCCATACTATGATGCACGAGTATAGATCATTTCATCTCACATATTCGTAAGATGGAGCTTGCGAAGGATATATATCAAGGAAAGTTAATTGCACCTAATTGCATATAGCTTGTTCGTTGATAGAGCAATTACAAGGAAGAATTGGTCAAGGGTTATGAATGGCATAATCATGACATTAAAATTTGTGCATACAAGAGTTAAGTAAATTTTACATAGAATCACTCTTTGATCCCAAGGAGAAGAACATATATACGATGGTAATGTTATCTCGACTATTCTTGCATCATTTGGCAAGAATACAATTGGTTTTTTTTTATTGGTTGATCGAACAACATCCTAAATGCTATTACATCCAATTGGTTGTTAGTTATTGTTTGGATGATTATTCCAAGTACTTGTGATTTGCGGTAAATGCATGACAAGGATCTATGATGACAAGTTGCCATGGGAATAAAGGAATGTTTTCTTGGAAAATGATATTAGGGCTGAATGCTTTGTTTGTGCTTGATTCTTAAAGGATTTAATTAAGGAATGATATTTTGCACGGGTGGATTACCTCTATGATCGCCCCACGGATTAATCCAAAGAGGGCATTGCTCGATTCATGGGCCGAAGATCGAGTGGTGAAAAGGCTAACCACGGGAATGATGTTTTGCTCCTAGATAGCTTGTGGATCAGGTAAAGCTCTGGACACCCCTTGCTAGGTCTAAAGAGTTTAAGACCTCCGTGGCCCCCAACATCTGGGCATGTTGGAAAATCCTATTCTAGATAAAAGATTGAATTTGTGGTGCCATGAGATTTAGACCAGTTACTTCTGCAGGGCAGAAGATATACTTTTGTTGGACAGAAGGGATACATAATTTCTATTGTATGGGCGGGAGACAAAGATTAACTTAAAGATAAGTTAAGAAACTTGTTTGAACTAATGAAGCTGACTTTAAGTGCCACACATAAATGTGGTAAGACCTAATTAGAAAACTAAAGCTATTAAGGGAAGCGGGTGGGCGGAACCCCCGACGGATCTGTCCTACCGTAGGGTGGTCCCAGAAAACTAGGAGGCTTTGTTAGAGATCACAATCAGGTAGGCAGGCAGGTGCAGTCGGACAATGTGCAGTCGGACTGCCACGTGGCAGTCCGACCTGTGCAAGCAATCGGCTGCATTTAATGCAGTCAACAAGGTATTTCTGGCGCCTTGTTTTGTCCAGATTTTGGCTATAAATAGCCGACATCTTCAGCAGTCTCCCACACTTCTCTGCTCGCAGATTACAAACCGGTGACACACGCAGATTCCGTCTCTGTTCGCAGATTTCAGACAAGAGACAGTGCAGACTACAGCGGACTTCAAGGTGAACAACAGGTTGCATCGTCGAGGTGGAGACACGCAGTCCAGCGCACTGCGCCCGTGTATATATCTGCATATCTTTGTATTCAGCACACTTTATACAGCAGATCTTCATCTTCCACTGTCTCTTTCTCTCTCTGCGTTCTCTCTCTCTCAGTCCTACGCTTCCACACCACTACACTCTTGACATGGTATCAGAGCAGTGTTAGAGGGCTGACTGAGCGCAGAATCAACCTGAAGAGGAGTTTCCATCGCGACACAAATTTGCGTTTTTTGCGTTTAAGGGCAGACACGAGGGCTGCGCCTTGGAACAAGGCTGAAGCAAGTATGGGCGCGCAGGAAAGGAGTTCAGGTGGTGGATTTGCTGCTGTTTACTGCTGTTTGACGCGGAGGAAGTTTGAGTTTTCAGCCTACAAGTGCAGGTTTTGCTTTTTCATCGCCTCCGGCGGGTGAAGAAGGTTCAGGACGCGGAAGAGCCTTAGCAAGCTGAGTTTTCCCAATCAGAGGGGGCTGCTTTTGCATTTGTGAAGGCATTACAAGTGAAGATGTCTACAGAGATTGACTTGGAGTTCCAGTCGATTATGGACCGGAAGGTGCCTGTCTTACCAACTCTTCCTGCAGATCAGAAGCTCGACGGCGACAACTACCGCATTTGGCGCGTCATAATGTTGGCCATCCTTGAGTCCTATGATTTGGCGGAGCTGGTACAGGAGGAGATTGACCGGCCCTCGGTACGAGATGAGTCCAAACTCTCTTCTGATGCTCGTGCGGAGTTGGCCAAGGCTCAGTCTCATTGGGACAAACTGAATGCCAAGATTTGTTCCTTTCTCTTTCTATTATGTACTACCGTGATCACTCACATCGAGCACTTGACGATGGCTCGGGAGATATGGCTGGAGCTTGATCAGATGTACAATCGGATGACCCTTATGAAGCGGATTTCTTTGGAGGTACAGATGCGGACCTTGTCCATAAACAAGTCTTCTTCACTGCGGGAGCACATTAACAAGCTAAGGCAGCTTCAGATGCAGGTTCAGAATGTGGGGAAGCCGATTTCCTCCGAAGACATGGCGATCACACTTTTGTCCCAGTTGCCGCCACGATTCGGTACATTTTACTCTGCCCTTATTGCTTCGGGGCGCGAGTCTACTCTTCGGTGGGAAGAGTTGGTTCCTATGGTCTTGGACCAAGAGGAACAGTTAAAGGGACAGAATGCTTCCAAGTCGGAGGCGCTGACAGGTCAAGCCTCTCAGAAGAAGGGGAAGGACCAAAAGAAGAAGAAGGGGGATAACAAGTCCAAGAAGGACAAGGAGAAGGACAAGGACAAAGACTCCACATGCCATATTTGTGGAAAGACTGGCCATTGGAAGAAGGATTGCCCTGACAAAGACAAGAAGCACACCAACAAGAAGGACACCAAGGATTCTGGAGCGGTGGCTACACCCTCATCAGCTGCATTTCTTCATCTAGCTGTCATTGAGGACGCTTCACCGAATGCTTCTGATGCTGCGATGATGGCTCCCCAAGCTCGAGAGTGGATCGTTGATAGTGGTGCCTCATGGCACATGACTCCTTCATCAGATGGTGTTGCCTAATTGCGACCCTCGCGTGGGCAGATTCTCATTGGAGACAGCTCTTCAGTATCTATTGTAGGTCGGGGTAAAATGCAGCTTATTCCCGATGGACGAGGTGGTACCCATACCTCAGAGGTTTTGCATGTACCAAGTTTAGGGTACCATCTCCTTTCAATTCATAAGATTTGCTCCCTTGGCCTTTTGGTGGAGTTTGACAGTACTACGATGTAAGTCCTTGATCGTGGATCGAGGAAGGTTCTCTCATCCGGATATGAGGAGAACGGCATTTATAAACTGAAGTCTTCCACCGCCCTCTCTACTCTTCTTCTTACCTCTCAGTCACAGTCAAAGTTATGGCATGCTCGGTTTGGTCACCTGAACTATGATTATCTTCGGAGGGCGTCACGTGGACAGCTTGTTCGAGGATTGCCGGATATAGTGGTGAGCCAGCAGCCATGTGTCTCCTGCATTCGGGGGAAGGAGCATAGGGATGCCATTCCCCACACAGCTTTACGGCGGTCTACTTCACCGATGGAGCTTGTATCTACGGATCTATGTGGCCCTATGAGGAATGAGTCCTTGCGTGGGAGCTCGTACTTCATGCTGATCGTAGATGACTACAGCAGGATGACATGGGCCTACTTTTTGGCATTAAAGTCAGAAGCTTTCTCACACTTCAAGGATTGATTTCTCTTTGAGGAGAACCGATCGGGCCGGAAGTTGAAGACCTTGCGATCCGACAAGGGCGGTGAATTTGTTTCTAATGAGTTTGCTCGGTTTTGTGCAGATAAAGGAATTCACCAGGAGTTTGCCAATACCAACACTCCTCAAGAAAATGGCATTCTTGAACGGAAGAACCGCAGTGTGATCGAGATGGCGCGCACCATGATGAAGCACCGACAGACCCCTCAGGTTTTGTGGGCCGAGGCTGTGGCTACTGCTGTCCACATCCTTAATCGATTGCCTACTTTGGCCGTGGAAGGGATGACCCTGTTTGAGGCTTATTTTGGGACGAAGCCAAATGTTTCTTACTTCCGGGTCTTTGGGTGTGATGCCTATATTCACATTCCCAAGGCTCACCGTGATAAATTTGAAGCAGCTTCCCGAAAACAGGTATTTGTTGGCTATAGCTCCCAGTCCCAAGGCTATCGACTGTTTGATCCCGTCAAGCGGGATGTGTACACTAGCCGCGATGTGCGGTTTGTGGAGGTTCCGGCTATCTCAACAGGTGAGGAGCATCCCGTTCTTGGAGATCCAAGGAAGAGTTGGGCTCCTTCTACAATTCTACTAGAGCCCATGCCTTTTGATTATGATTCTGTTTCTGACACATAGTCTACTGTTCCACCGGTCACCTCAGAGGAGTTACCACCGGTGGATATTCCAGAGTCTTCTGCTGATGGAGAGAGACGAGGGGAGGTTCGGCCTCCTCCTCGCTGGGCCCATGACACACTCTGTGATTCAGGGATCGAGGGGGTTCCTGAGGAGTGGGGACTGCAGGATGGTCCGCGGCGGTCGCAGCAGCACCAGGCACATTCTACGGAGCTTGTTTGCTCTAACTATTGTTTGATGACCTGTGTTATGCAGGATCGCGAGCCCACCTCCATAAAGGAGGCTTTACAGTCCGCACCATGGAAGAAAGCTATGGAAGCCGAGTTGGAGGCTATTGAGAGGAATGGCACTTGGTCACTCGTGCCCTGCCCCTCCGAATAAGAAGGTGATTGGCGTCAAGTGGGTCTTCAAGACCAAATACCTTAGCGACGGTTCTTTGGATAAGCACAAGGCTCGCCTTGTTGCTAAAGGTTTTGCACAGCGCCCAGGGATTGACTGTCATGATACTTTTGCCCCCACAGCTCGTATGGCGACCATTAGAGCTGTTCTTGCTTTGGCTGGCCATAGGAGATGGCCTGTTTATCAGTTGGATGTGAAGTCGGCCTTCCTCAATGGTGATTTGAAGGAGGAGATCTATGTTGAGCAGCCTCCTGGTTTTGGATCTTCAGATGGGAAAGTCTACAGGTTGAAGAAGGTCTTGTATGGCCTCAAGCAGGCTCCGCGTGCATGGAACGAGAAGATTGATTCGTTCCTCCAATCTCAGTTGGGATATCGGCGTTCCAAGGCCGATCCACAGCTTTATGTTCACACTTCCGAGGATGGTTGTGTGCTTTTTGTCTTATATGTTGATGATTTGATTGTCACAGGTGATGATGCACAGCAGGTCCAAGAGACGAAGTCAGCTTTACACCGGACGTTCGAGATGACGGACTTGGGTCTACTCATTTCTTTTTGGGCCATGAGATTTATCAGTCTCAGAGGGGGATCTTCATCTCTCAACAGAGATATGTACAGGAACTCATGGTGTCTTTTGAGATGGAGGATTGTCGGGCCCTTTCTACTCCTATGAATCCGAACTGGAAGGCCACTTCCTATTCAGCTTCTCCTTTGGCGGATGCTTCCCGCTATCATCAATTGATTGGGTCCTTGATTTGGCTTCTCAATACTAGGGTTGATCTATGTTTTGCTGTTGGGCTCTTGGCAGGGTTCATGAGTGAACCTAAGACGGTGCATTGGCAGGCTGCTCAGAGGATACTTCAGTATTTGAGGGGGATGTCTGATTTAGGGATTCATTACCCCGCAGGGACAGATGGTTCAGATCTTATACTTGCAGGTTGGAGCGACTCGGATTGGGCCGGTGATGTGGACCACAGGCGGTCTACTACAGGTTACTGTTTTACCTTGGGTGCAGGTGTTATCTCATGGAGTACAGGTTACTGTTTTACCATGGGTGCAGGTGTTATCTCATGGACAGATGGTTCAGATCTTGTACTTGCAGGTTGGAGCGACTCGGATTGGGCCGGTGATGTGGACCACAGGCGGTCTACTACAGGTTACTGTTTTACCTTGAGTGCAGGTGTTATCTCATGGAGTAGCAAGAAGCAGCCCACGGTAGCTCTTTCATCTACTGAGGCAGAGTATCGGGCCGCGTCTTCCACCACATGTGAGGTTGTGTGGCTTCGGAGATTATTGGAGGAGCTTGGGTGCCCCCAGACTCGTCCTACTTTGCTGCAATGTGACAATGAGAGTTGCATTGCCTTGGCACGGAACCCTGTTTTTCATGCCCGGACGAAGCACATAGAGATCCAGTACCACTTCATCCGAGAGAAGCTTCTGGATGAGACCATCACTGTGGAGTACTGTAAGACGGAGGACAATCTTGCGGATTTGTTTACGAAGGCTCTTCCCCAGGCTTTACTTCGGAGACATTCCAGATCCCTTAGGCTTCTGCCCTGCCCAGGCTCTGAGAGGGGGTGTTAGAGATCACAGCCAGGCAGGCAGGTGCAGTCAGACAGTGTGCAATCGGACTGCACAATCGGACTGCCACGTGGCAATCCGACCTGTGCAAGCAGTCTCGACAGGGTATTTCTGGCGCCCTGTTTTGTCCAGATTTTGGCTATAAATAGCCGACATCTTCAACAGTCTCCCACACTTCTCTGCTCGCAGATTACAGACCGGTGACACGCGCAGATTCCGTCTCTGTTCGCAGATTTCAGACAGAAGACAATGCAAACTGCAGCAGACTTCGAGGTGAACAGCAGGTTGCATCGTCGAGGTGGAGACACGCAGTCCAGCGCACTGCGCCCATGTATATATCTGCATATCTTTGTATTCAGCACACTTTATACAGCAGATCTTCATCTTCCACTGTCTCTTTCTCTCTCTTCTCTCTCTGCGTTCTCTCTCTCTCAGTCCTACGCTTCCGCACCGCTACACTTTGACAGGCTTCTCATAAGATTTTACCGTCATTCGACCTTTAGGTATTGTTAGGTTAGAGCCCGATTCATGCCGTTTTAGGGGACCAAAATGGGACTATGTCCTACGGGCAAAGAGATTGAGCAGCGCATCCCTCTCCTTTCCCATTCTCTTTGAACCAAGTGCGGCATGGGTCTGCTTTGGCTTGGATATCTCTACGTAAAGTAGGATGTCCAGAATCCGACGCTAGAATGCTGATAGGAGACCTTGGCCACTAGGAGCCCAAATTTCAGGTCAATCCTAGTGGGTTCGGCCATGAACGTTCTGTTGCGAGGCAGATTCGGGAAACCCTAAGCGACAAACTCGAAACATTCCATGGGAGTGCCAGGCAGCGACACTTAGATTCGTTTCTCGATAGACCGCTAAAAGCATGCCTGGACAGCCGATGGAGCAAGCACCTTACACCAGTGCAAGTTGGCCAGATTTAGAGGCCCTGACAGTAATTAGCCGATTTTGGAGTTTGGCTATTTATAGCCATAGCCCACACTTGGCCGATCACTTGTCTTTTGTAGGCTTTGCACTCCCCATCTCCAACACTCTCCGACATTGGTGCTGCCATCATCATCTCAGCTTGATCTGGTGCCCTCACTAATGCTTAGGGCTGCGTACAAGGACTGATCAATCCTCATCATTGTATTCAGCATTCTCCTTCAATCAGTGCAGTATTTCTTCCTTCATCTTTTGCTTCCTCTCTCTCTCTCTCTCTCTCTCTCTCTCTCTCTCTCTCAGATGTTGTACAAGGCTCCTTCGCCTATGCGTGCCATCACCCTTTGTGGACAGCTCCAACAAATGAAGTTCAAGCCAAAGGATATGGTTCAATCTTTCTTCCTTCGTGTCACATAAGTATAAGACCAGCTTTGACACATGCAGTCCGTCCTTCTAGAGGATCATCTTGTGGGAACTGTGCTCTACAAGCTCCCCCCCGAGTTTGGAGTGGCCAATGCTTTGTGGGCTCAAATGCCATCGATCCTCAGTTTTCTACAAATGTCCTTGATGTTGCTTAAGCATGGGACGTCTTTGTCCTTGCAAGGGAGGCTTCCATCATAGATTAGCAGTTCTGATGAGGCCTTTACACATTCAAATAGGGGTGCTAAGAAGAAGAAGTTCAAAGGCCTAGTGTTATCACTATGGTAAGAAGGGACATTTACATAAGAATCGCAAAGAGTTAGCGGCTTTGAGGAAGAAGAAGGAGAAGAAGAAGCAAGATACGAAATCCTCCGCCAAGTCATCCACCTTCTTTAACTCCAACTCGAATCCTCCAACTAAGGCCAATGCAAAGGTGCAAAACAAGTCATCTTCTTCAAAGTGTGGAAAGAGCTTGGTAACCCCTCTTGCTTTCTAGTACAAGTGATAGAGTCATCCCTCACGACTCTCCAATGCCAAAGAGGGAGTGTGAGAGGGTGGTGAGGTAGAGCTACTGAACCTCATCTATATAGATCAATTAAAGTCAGACAAGCTTAAATCCTTGAGCTAGGATTGACATCTAGGTTCATGATGGGTTGTTACTTGACACAAAGTAGGATAAGCTCCTCATCCAAGCTCACATGAGAGGGGTGCTTTCTTTCAAGATAGTTGTGGCTCCCTTTCTAGAGTAATGGACTTCTCAAACAAACACTACCTTCAATTCTTTCTTGTTGAGCTATGTAGACATCGAGATCACATTCTAAAATCGAAATAGAGGGCAAGCCCAAGACACGAGTCGGCACACTCTCACCAACTTATTCACAAGTGCATCAACTCTATACATAAATGATCAACGAATACCTAGACTCGCTCAACCACCATCAACAAAGCAAGAGAGCTATAAATAGCACAATGTCCAACCTATCAAATGAAGACCTAGATCGAGATACCACCAAGGAAGATCCAAGAAATTTGGCATGGCATCGCGTAGCACCACCCTCACAATGTACTGTGTCGATGTTGGAAAACCCATGTCAGACATCATAGAATGAGGCCCTCACACATAAATTTAAGTGTTAATTAAAGTGACATTTATGGAAAACGCATAAAGAAGCTTTGGCCATGTGTGTATTATAGAATATGCATGTACAAGGTTCAAGGTTAAAGGACTAACAACACCCACAAGTGACACATGCGACCGAGGGCTTATGCCATGAATGTACCAACTCCAACCAATTTATGTTTGGGCATAAGACTAGAGCCAAGTACTTGGGTTATATGGCAAGCGTGCACATACTCGCCACAATTAACATAATTAATCACCAAAAATAGGCGTGGTAAAGCCAAGAGACGAACCATGCATTTCTCACACTCATTTCTCTCCCTTTTCTCTCTTGTTCAATTGCAAAAACTCTAGTTTATAGGTCAAACCAGAAAGTTGATTTACCTCATCTATCATTGGCATCACAACAAGAAGACCTTGGGGATTAAGAATTTAATTTTTAACATTTTATTTTCATCCACAAAAAACAAAAACAACTTTGCAAAAGTGTCACGGCTACATTAAAATCACCTAGGTTTCAATAGCCACATCCTGTAATTAACGCATTAATTACACCAGATTTGCACTTGTGATTGACTGGAATGGTAACACAACAGTGAAAAAGGCTAAGTTTCTCATACCAACCACCTACCATGATTAAATCAGCTGCAATTATTACATAAGTCTTGGATCTCCAAAAATTAGCACATGACAAGCTCAAGAAGAGAAAACAACAAGCTCGTCCTAAATTTGGTTGTGCACACAACACGACGCAATCTGAACATAACTAAAAAAAATAGTAGCCAATTGAATTCGTCATGAAGCAACACAATTTGGATTGCTTCAAGCTCAAATCAATGTCCATTGGATTGGACAGCGTGCTAAATTTATATGCAACTGCTATAAAAATTGAAGGGAAGTATTCGATCATCTATTTATCTAGCTCATGAATTCATTTTTTTCTTTCTTTTTTAATTCCAATACTGTAGTCTATCTCATGGGCTACACGTTGGTGCCCTTTGATCCATGATCTGAGCTCCCTAGGCATTTAAATTGTCATTAAATGCAATTGTTGACCCTAGTGTCGTAGCACTAAGTGATACTAGGGTTAGGGTTTCCTATGACAATTAAGCCATTTAGGGTTCCATTTTACAATAAAAAGACACCTTGTGCATCATTAGCATATAAGTGTGGCATTATTCATTTTAGTCACCTTGAGCTTGTACTCTCTCTCATTCATTTATACATCACTTCTCATTTTTATCGAGTATTGTTGTGCATCAATTAATTCTTTCATTCTATATTAATTAATCACGTAATCAATTCACACATGGGCTACAATGGTATCAAAGCCACTTACTACCATCGCTATCGCATGCAACCACCTTTCACACAACTATTTCCATTGATTGCCACACCTCGGCCAACTACCACCCAAAGCCATTGTCATTGTGCCAACATTCATCACCCCTTCATTGGTGATTGCACGTCACCAAGATACCATTGCCGCAATCATTCAATCACTCTATCACACGATCAAGCAACAAACGCTATCCTTGTAGCAGATATAGTTGCATTGCATTCGCCTCTACTTTGGAACATTGTATCGATGCCAATACTTGTTGGCAATCTGCTCATATGTTTTGCTAGTCAACACATCTCCAAGCTTGCAACCACTGCCTATACTTGAAGCGCCACCTTGCAATCTCCCAACCTCGCACTTTGTCTTGACCTAAGGCAGCTGACTCTTTAGCAACAACATTGCCTTTAGCCTATGTGCAACAACTCGTACATTGACCATCCTATAAAGTTAATTAGGAATGTCCACCCATTTTTTGTCAAGATTGTGGGAGAGAAGGAAGGAGTCTCACTTGTAGCTTTCTTGCTTGCACAATGGGAGAATACACACAGAGGTGGAGGCTGAAAACAGTTTTCCTCTTCTTAGTTGGGAAAGCCAAAAAGAACTCAAGTACAAAGAAATAGAAGAACCCTATATATGGGTCTCAAACCAAACTCAACTAACTAAGGTGGCATACTAACTGAGCCACGAACTAGAGTAGATAAGGATAGCTATCATGTAGCTATTATTCATGGGCGGTGTACCAACCGCATCTGCAACTGACAAGTCGGTGACATAAATACACAACGGTCACCCTGGCGTATCACGAGTGGAGCTCGATATCTCAACACTCCCCCTCGAGCTCAATCCCAATTCCTGCACACCAAGCAGGCCTCTGAACTTGCGCAGCTTCTCTGCGCCCAATGCCTTCGCAAATATGTCAGCTACCTGATCCTCTGTGCTGACATAAACTAGATCAATAAGACCTAATAAAACCCTCTCTCGCACATAGTGATAATGCACCTCCATGTGCTTTGTTCTAGCATGATAAACTGGGTTATTTACCAAGTGTATACTACTCATGTTGTCACAATAAATGACAACTGGCCCATCTGTAGACTAATGCATATCATAAAGTAGCTTATGCAACCAAGCTACCTCACATGCAGCCATTGCTGCACCTCTATACTCAGCCTCTGTGCTGGACAAGGCAATTGTAGGCTATTTCTTGCTGCTCCAAGTGACTGCAGCACTCCCAAAAGAGAACACATATCCATTGGTAGATCTTCTATCAGAAATACTACCAGCCCAATCAGCATCAATGTATCCATGCAACTGTATCTGAACCCCAGTCTCATAAAATAGTCCATACTGCAATGTGGACTTCACATACCTGAGTATGCATCTAGCCGCATCCAAATGTGGTTTCCTTGAAGCCTGCATAAACTGACTTACTAATCCAACAGCATAGCTCAAATCTGGCCTGGTAATAGTCATATAAATCAAACTTCCTACTATGCGTCTGTACATAGTAGGGTCTTCTAGAAGCTCACCTGCATCTGTGCTCAGCTTCACATTCTGCTCCAAAGGAACTGAAATAGGCTTACAGCCTGTCATCCCATATTTGGACAGTATGTCCAATCCATACTGCCTCTGCAAGAGCTGTATCCCACTTGGTGATCTAATCACCTCAATGCCCAAGAAATAACGCAGCTCTCCCAAATCCTTCATCTCAAACTTCTGCTTCAATAGCATTTTCACATGAAGGATATCTTCATCACTGTCACCTGTCATAATCAAATCATCAACATAAATGACAAGTAGCATAATACCTCTCTGTTTTTCTCACATAAAGTGAGAAATCTGCCTTGAAAATTTGAAAGCCAATAGTGACAAGATACTGTCCTATCTTGTCAGACCATGCTCTAGGTGCTTGCTTCAAGCCATACAAGGCTTTCTTCAACCTGCAAACAAACTCAGGATAAACAGCATGCACATAACCTGGTGGCTGCTCCATATAGACATCTTCTTGCAAATCACCATGCAAGAAGGCATTCTTTACATCCATCTGATGTAAAGACCATCCCTTTGATGCAGCCATAGCAATGACTGCTTTTACGATTGCCATCCTTGCAACCGGACTCAATGTTTCTTCATAGTTAATGCCATATGTTTGTGCATACCCCTTGACTATTAATCTTGCCTTATATCTGTTCACAGAACCATCTGCATTGTGTTTCACCTTATAAACCCACTTACAACCAATTGCATTCTTATCTTTAGGCAAAGGTATCAATTTCCGTGTAGCATTTGCTTCCAAGGCATCCATTTTTTCATCCATGGCTTTCTCCCATTTTTCTTTTCCCATGGCTTGCTCAAAAGAAGTGGGTTTTGGTTCCTGTATCACTTTGACCATATATGCATAGTGAATGGCTGTAAATCCATCATATTTCAGCCTATCCACAAGATACCTAGCTCTGGTAGACCTGTGCAAAGTAGGTTCACACCCAGGTGCTCTCAAAACATCCATGGTCTTCCTTACTCCAGGTGTAACAATAGAAGGAATACCCAACTCATCATCAATGCTCTGTTCTGAGCCACTAGATTCACCATCCACATAAGAGTGACCTGCATTCACATCAAACATGGGCTGATCTACCTTCTCTTTTCCTTTTCGTGATACCTGCATACCACTATCTACATTGCTTTGAGAAGAGTCTCCTGATCTTAATCTGCCTGTCCATGGCGAAGAATGTGAACCACTGCTAGAGGACGCTCCAGGTCCACTAATATTTTGTAACTGCTGCTGTGAATTCTGTGCAGCATTACAATTTTGTGCATCTACATCATCAATCACATTAAGTGGTTTATACCAGCTACTCATCTCATCAAAAACATCTCTGCTCACTGTAAACTTACGAGTAGAAGGATTATAGCATCTATACCCTTTTTGCTGCAGAGAGTAACCAATAAAAATACACTTCTCAGCTTTTGGATCCAACTTGGATCTCAACTCATCTGGCACATGTACATAGGCAATGCAACCAAAAATTTTCAAATGAGAAATATCTGGTTTCCTACCAGTATACCTCTCCTCTGGAGTCATTCCATGAATTGCTGTAGTGGGAGTCTTGTTCATTATGTAGACTGCTGTAGCAACTGCTTCAGCCCAATAAAAATCTGACAAGTCTTTTTCATTGAGCATGGTACGAGATACCTCTCCAATATGCCTGTTTTTCCTTTCTGCAATTCCATTTTGTTGTGGGGTATGACTGCATGAATATTGCTGCTTTATGCCATGCTCCTGCAGGAACCTTCCTAACTCATTTGAGAGGTACTCTCCCCCTCCATCTGACCTTAGGCATTTTATCTGCAGGCCTGTTTCTTTTTCAACCATAGCTTTAAGAGTTTTGAAATGCCCAAAAACTTCACTTTTCTTTTTCATAAAATACACCCAAACTTTTCTGCTATAGTCATCAATAAAAGTGACAAAATAATAACAGCCTCCAAGAGATGCAGCTTTAGTAGTCCACACATCAGAGTGGATTAATTCCAATGGCTTCTCACTCTCTTGAACATATCTAGGAAATGGTTTTCTTGCCTGTTTTCCAAACTGGCACGCTTCACATACCTTATGCATTTCTGCAACCTTGAATTTGGGCAATCTTGCAACAATATTTTGGGCCTGCATTGATTTAAGTCGTTGTACATTAACATGACCAATACGTTTATGCCAGATATCAATATCTGCAACTACACCGGTCTCATGTGCAAACATTGCTGCACTCAATTCAAACATGTCTGCATCCAATGTAAACATTCTACCCTTCTTCTTTCCTTTTGCTATCAAGCAAACTTTATTTTTCATATCCTCAACAAAGCATCCATGAGGATTAAATCTGACCTGTAAGCCCTGCTCAACCATTTGACCAACAGAAACCAAATTCTTGGTGATATTCGGGATATGAAATACATCGGACAGGTATTTCTTTTTCCCATCTTGCATAGACAAAGGAATTTTTCCAATCTGCACAATAGGATGTACAGTATCATCACCAGTTTCCACAAATCCTGATTTTTTCATTTTTCTTGCATCCTCCATCCATTCTGCATGACCTGTCATGTGGTTTGATGCACCTGAGTCAACATACCATACATCGTTGCTTTCTTCTGCACTTGTCACAGAATTGTTCGTATGCTGCACCATAAACAGATGCTCATTTCTGTCATCACTCTGTCTACTAGAAGATGCATAATTCCCTTCTTGCAATTTCCCATTCATGATGTCATTCTGCTTTTTATAGCAGTCTTTAGCCATATGACCCATTTTACCACAGTAGTAGCATTCAACATTATTGTTTGCATTTTGGTCTCTTTGCCATCCACCACGACCTCTTTGGCTCCCCCTACCTCTAGAGTTACCACGTCCTCCTCCATAGGACTGGTTTTCTTGAGTTTGCTGCATATTCTGATTTCTACCACGGCCTCCATATCGGCCTCCTCTACCTCTGCCTCTACCTCTTCCAGCATTTGAGTAGAAGACAGCTTCTTTTGAAGTTCCTCCTGAAGAAAATGCACCACCATTTCTCTACTCCTCAGAAATTAGAAGAGCAATCAACTCCTCAAAATCAGGAAATCTTTCACGAACTGAAATGGATGTCCGAAACTGTGCATAATCCTTTCCTAGACCATTCAAGGTCACAGAAACTAAATCATCATCTTCCACTGGTGACCCAATGGAAGCAAGTGCATCTGCAATCTTCTTCACCTTCATGTGGTAGTCGTTGATGCTCATATTTTCTCTTTGCACATTGTGCAACTCTTGCTTGAGCTGCATTTTCCTAACTTACGTATTTGTACTATACATTTTTGACAAAGTATCCCATGCCTCCTTTGGCGTACTTGCATCTTGAATATGCACAATTATAGAGTCTGAAATGCTGATAGACAGCCAGTACATAACTTTTCTGGCTCTCTCATACCATCCGTTAAATGCCTGCATTTGCTGTTGATTGGGAACATCAGGAAGAACTGGTTCTTCTTCATTTCCTGCAACAAATTCCCAGTATCCTTTTTCCATAAGGAAATTCGTCATTCTAAACTTCCATGCTTGGAAGTTGTTCTTATCAAGCTTTTCAGTGACAATCTGTGAAAGAGAATCAGACGCCATTACAAAACACTGCAAAAAATTATGTCACTGCAAAGAACACAGCTTCAGCCTCACAAGGGCAAATCTGCAAAGCTGGCGAAAGTGGTATTTGACCACACAGTCACTTCCTAGTGACGATTTTGCATATACAGAAACCAAGGATGATTCTGTAACTCCCAATGTCTCTGCACACGAGCATACAATTCAATATCTGTGGTAACTTTTCACCGACCTGTAGAACAGTGGCTGCACAGCATAAAACTGAGCCTTTTCCTGAGTGCGTGCAGAAAACTTCTGCCTCCAAAACAGACCCCGAAATGGCCTCAAATCAAAAAAACAAGGTCGCCTAGGGCTAAAGCCCTATCCCGCAGCATATACTGCCCTCTTGCTTCACCGCGAAGGACGTCTCAACCTGAGACAATGCACTCCTGCACTTTCCGGCTGTGCTACCTGCAGAGATCTGCTCCCAAAACAGAAAATGAAAGCAACACTGCTCCTCTTACCAGAACACCGTGAGCTTGGCTTGCTTTCTTGAGCTCCTTACCACGAACAAGGCTCTGATACCATGTCAAGATTGTGGGAGAGAAGAAAGGAGTCTCACTTGTAGCTTTCTTGCTTGCACAATGAGGGAATACACACAGAGGTGGAGGCTAAAAACAGTTTTTCACTTCTTAGTTGGGAAAGCCAAAAAGAACTCAAGTACAAAGAAATAGAAGAACCCTATATATGGGTCTCAAACCAAACTCAACTAACTAAGGTGGCATACTAACTGAGCCACGAACTAGAGTAGATAAGGATAGCTATCATGTAGCTATTATTCATGGGCGGTGTACCAACCGCGTCTGCAACTGACAAGTCGGTGACATAAATACACAACGGTCACCCTGGCGCATCACGAGTGGAGCTCGATATCTCAACATTTTTTAAACCACCTTATAAGCTTAGTAAAACCCAATATTAAGAAGTGGAAAAGAAAACTGAGAAATACTTCGAAAAGGGGTTTGTTAGACCCACTAATTCACCATAGACTTCATTACTTCTATGGGTGAAAAAGAAGGATGGTTCTATGTAACGTCATGTCAATTATAGAGCACTAAATAAGATAACAATGAAGAATAGATTTCCTATGCCCAAAACTAAAGATCTTTTTTATCAATTGTAAGGTACAAAAAGGGCAAAAATATTCATTGAAATTGACTCAAGATCAGGCTATCATCAAGTAAAATTAAGGCTAAGGATGTTCTAAAGACACCATTTAGAACTAGAAAGGAAACTTTTGGCAATGATATTTGGTCTAACAAATGTGCTAGCCACATCCATGAAATAGTGTTTTATGGCCCTATCTCGATCACTTTGTGGTAGTCTTTATTGATGATATCCTAATCTAAAACAAAACTAATGAAACACATTTGGACCATTTGCAAAAAGTGTTTCAACTATTAAGAGCCCATTCCCTATTTGCCAAACAATCCACATGTGAACTCTTTGCAAAAGAGGTCAAGAATTTAGGCATATTATGAGTCCAAGTGGATCCGAAAAAAGTTAGAGCCATTATAGAGTGGCTACCTCCGAGGAACCTAGACAAGCTACAAATCTTCTTTGAGCCTCAATTCTTCATAGAATTTTTGTTAAGGAGACTCTACCTCTTGTTGGCATACCAAGAGGCTATGCAACTGGGGGCAGCCAAATTTTAGTAATGGAGAGTATAATCCACTCGTGTGCAGCAAGAGAGCTTGAACGACTTCTTGTTTCATTTTAAAGGGGAGAAGGGCTAGCAATCTTGACAAGGATAGCGATAGTAATGATATGCAACTATAACGGTACTGTGATAGCATGCAGTGTTAGGCTGGGTCAGCAAATCAAATCGGACCATTTTTTTATCCAAGTTCCATCTAGATGTTGGTTTTCCATAGGCCACCCTTAGTGGCATGTACACAAAGATTATGATCATTATTCATTCCCTGCTCATAGTAATGAAGCTGATGGTTCTTGGTTCATATGTCAGAATCATGCAAAACAGAACATGAATATGACAATCACAGAATGCAAAGCAACACAAAAGATAAAATGCAGGGGAAAGGAATCCACTAGCAATGGTCAATGAGCTACGTCCTATGGAATGTGCTCGAGTCTCCTCTCATCCCAGACTTGCAAAGCAGCTGTACATTGAAGTGACCAACACCCCTCTCTGGAGAACGCACACTATTGTAGAGAATTATAATTGTTTGCAGAGATTTGGCCAACACAAGGGATCGTCACAACAGCTCAGAAAGGATTACAATTTTACTGATAAGCCAGCAGTTTTAACTTACAGGCTGTTAGAAAGAGACAGGTTTGTGTGCATATCAGAAACTATATTCAGGACGCTGCAAATTCTAGAATCACGAGGTACCAAGAACGCGGAAAAATGAAAGCACATGGTTTTTGCGCTCTCTGGTAGAGCATTTCAAAGAAAAACGCAAAAGAGGGCTGCAGTAACAGATTCAAGTGGCATGTCAGTGGCAGATAGAATGAGCATAAGATGAGAGAGCAGACTTACATTTGGCGAGCTTGGAGAGCTTCTGAGAGGTCTGATGGATGCTGAGACCGATGCGGGAGGCACGTTTGTTGAACTCGGAATGCAAGGAGGCGGAGGTGGAGGGGCTATGCAGGGGGGGTAGCAGATCGGAGGCATTGGCCACGCGAGCAGACGACGATGTAGATGATGAAGATGAAGCCTGCGACTTTCTCAGCCGATCGGCGATGGCCTCAAACTCTGCAGTGCGGTCGCGGTAATTGGAAGGAGCCATGGCAATGCGTGAGAGAGAGAGAGAGAGAGAGTGTGTGTGTGTGTGTGTGTGTGTGTGTGTGTGTGTGACGCGCGGTATAACTCAGCTCGCCACCATGTCTCTCTCTCTCTCTCTCAACAACAAGAGTAGGTAGTAGTTTGCCTTTCCACATCGACCTTTACTCATGAAAGTGGCCCCTCTCATGCTCCACCCTGCCTCTCATGATTAGGAGAATACAAACTTATTAGAATTGAAAAACCAAGCTTGGTCTAGAGCGAGGGCACGCATAAGTAAATGGACTTGCACACGCTCCTTTGGCAAGTAAAAGTGTTGGAGCGACACATATATTCACGCTATTATTGGGGCCCAAGCCACTTAGCATAGAGAAGCCAAGGCAAGGTGAGGGACAAACACGAGGAGACGGAATCTAAAATCGATTTATCGATAGCCGATCAAAATTTGCCATGTCCGTGAACTCTTGCAAGTCAAGAGAGTATCTCCATTTTTGTAGGTACTTCATCTAATGGGCAAAGTCCCAAAAATCATTGTGGCAATGGGCCATCGAGGTCATCTAGGTCCATGGTGTTATAAACATGCGCTACAGATTGGCAACTCTATGGACCTACCTGGGTCAATAAGCCTATGCATGGTGCAACCCTTAATGTAAATTAAATTGCCAAAAATTTACAAATTGTTGGGGGTAAAGGCGCCTCCGCCTAGTCGCCCATGTATTACTACACTAACAGTACCCGCCACTACACGCTGCAGGTGGCAGGCACCCGTCACAATCACTTATTCTTTATTCTTTTAGTGACAGTTTGAATAAAGGAAGGCCTAGCCACACATTGTGGTTGTTGGAGTTCTCATTTTTTGAGTCTCTCTCTCTCTCTTGGCTCTTACTTTCCATCCACCATAGCTCTCACCGCCAAGCTTCTTCCTCTTGGGTTCCACTTCCCTTTCAACTGGTATCAAAGCAAAGGCATTGGAGCTTGCCCGACATTCTCTTCAACCCAGATTTGAAGAGCTTCAACCCGAGCTTCAATGGTAACCATGGCACCTTCATTTGTAGTTATGTTTTGATCTCTCGCCTCCTCCTCGAGCTTCCGAACCTTCATTGGCTTTTTCCAGGGCTGCGTTGGAGCCCCCTTGACATTGCCAAGTACCCTAGAGCGCTGTTGAAGACCCTCCAGCTCCTAGGAACAGCTAGCGCAAATTGTGGCACATTTTTAGGGGGCTGGGCTAACCTACTCCTGGCATTTGGCTACTCTTCCTCAGCTTCCCAACACTCTTAGCAATCTTCCCGATCATTGTTGGACTCCCCAGCACTATTGCTTGGCTCCCGGTGATCGATTTAAGTACTCCCCCCTTCAGCCCTTGCTGTATACACAGTCCCAGGACTGCCAAAACAAGGCAGCACTTGACATTTACTATTTGATGCTTCTTGGCATTACCCGTTTGATACCTATTGATGCCCGATGATGCTCGAATGTTATGGGATGCTATGTCTATGCTTTGGGACTGATTTGGAGCAGATTTGGACACCATTGGAGCTTCATTTAGCAATAAATATGATGTTGTAATATAGTGGGGTGAAGCTCATTTACTTGGTATATGCATTGGTTCTTGGATACGAGGTGCTTACTGGAGTTTTGAATGATCATACCAATGTATTTGGAGATTGTCAAATACTTTCTTTTAGTTCCGGAATGCTTTTGAGCTTGGATTAGGCTCTGACTTGGTTGTTCTTCACTGGCATTTGGCTTCAGTTGGCATGCTTTGGACCAGTCTATGCCTATTGTCACTGCTTGATATTTAAGTTTCTTGCATTTATGCTTTGGTCAGATATGGATGCCACTTGGTTTGCCCATGCTTGATAGTTAATTGGAGCTTCATCTTCAAATTTATTTGAGCATTTTGGACCTACTGGACATTACATTTGGTTGTCAGTTACATGCTCTTTGAATGCTTTCAGGCTTATGCTTTACGGGTCTAAGATAGCTTGGGATTTATGCTCCGAATGTACCCTACTGGGATTTCACATGTCTGATGATATGTATTCGATGTATTAGAGCTTGCTCTCTTTGCATCTGACTTTACTTTCAGTGGGAGCCTCTTGGTATATTCGGATGTACACAGAGTCTTATTTACACTTGAGTTTGAGCTTGTGGGATAGTTGTATGCATTTGCTCTCTAAAGAGCTTTATGTCTGCAGTTAGTCTGTAGTGGGTTGATTTGATATGCCTATTGGGACATGCACCTACCTCTGTCACAGGTTTGTCAGTTTTGTATGTACCTTGGATGGTTATGTATTGAGCTTCTTGCTCTATCAGTTGTGTTTGTGTTTGGTCTCTTCTCTTACCCCAAGACCCATTACATCATGACTTCTAGACCTATGAGATGTCTCTTGCCTGACAGGTTATTGGTTTGACACTTCTTGGTATTTCTTGCTCCTTGATACTCACTGTTATATATATCTTGCTACTTGGCATTTGCAATGATATATGTATCAGTGATTGCTTCATTTTGGAACAGATTTACATACTACTATCATTTATTACAGTAAGCTGAAATCTATAGATTTTTAGCACTTCTATGAAGGTAATGCTTACTATTTGATGTTATCTTGGTTATATTTGGTGGACAGGTGCTTCTCTTGGTGATATCCACTCTTTTAGTCAATATTAGCAGTGGTTTTAGTGCATTTTTTGCTAATTATAGTAACCTGCAATTTTACTTTTTTGCTTTGATTTGGGATAGTATGGTTGGTCATCTGAAAGACACAACTCTCTTTAACATTACCAAGTTGGATGGTACCAACTATGGGTATTGGAAGTCCCAAATATGGCAGGTTTTGGTGCAAAAGTTGCAAATTAAACCCTTGCGTTTCAAGGGTGTTAAACATGAGGATATGGATGATGATGTTTGGATGGAAGTTGATGAGCTATGCAAGTCTACCATTATTTTATCACTCTCAGAAGAGGCCCATCATAATGTTGTTGAAGATGAGAATCAGAGTGCATGGGATTTATGGGAGAAGATTTAGGAGCTCTATGCGCAGCAGAGTCCTACGTCACATATGTATTGGCTGAGGCAGTTAATGGACCTTCGCATGGAGGGGACCTCCCTATCATCTCATTTCAGTCAGTTTTATGCTATCATGAAAAGTCTGTTACCACATGGTATTGAGTTCAAAGACAACTTACACCCGTTATTTCTGCTTGGCATCTTGCCTGAATCATGGGATGTCTTCCGTACTGCCATATGCATGAACAAGCTTGATAGGTTGAAAATCAAAGATGTTGAGAGTGCTTTATTGACTAAGGAAATCAACAGTAGAAACAATGATGCTTCCCGTTCTTCACATGCATTGACAATTAGAGGTGGCAGACATGGTAGCCATGATAATGATCATAAAAGTAGAGACTCTCAGAAGTCCAAGTCCAAGTCACATGGTCGCAGTAAGTCCTATCTCGACGGAAGTCTGATCTTACCTATCATTATTGTGAGAAAGCACGACATATTAGGCCGCAATGCCATAAGATACGTGATGACAAGCGCAAGGAAAAGGGAAAAGAAAAAGTGTAGGAAAAGTCTTTTGAGCGCAGTATTGTACCTGCAAAGTCCAATGTGAAGATAGAAGAGGTTAATGTCATACATGCCACCAATTCAGATGATGATTACATACTTGCAACTTCTTCATGCAATGCCTTATAGGCTTCTGAGATACATTCTATGTATGCGCAATGTTGGATCTTGGATTCAGGTGCGTCATTTCATGTGACACCCTATAGAGATTAGTTTCGTACCTATCGTACCATGGCTAGTTTTGTGTGTCTTGGTGATGATAGGTCTCTTGATGGTGCGCAGATCGGATGCTGTACGCTTGCGTAGTGAATGCCGAAAGGTCCCCAAGAACAATAGAACTCTACTTTTTGCACAAATTACAAGGTAAAAGCATGAACGACATGAATAAGAGACCAATTGGGTGCAATCTCCCCCCATGCCTTGTGTGAGCGCTCCACAAAGCATGTATTTTATGTATTATTCATCTTCAAGCTCAAATAATAGCCCAAATTACAAAATAGCAAGCTTTTAGCTTTTGAGTTTACTTTAACACAAAATAGGAATAAAGCTAACGGACGGTGCCCAAAGAGTCTGGCATGCCCAATACAATGTCCAAGTAGAAATAACATAATCGTGCGCCCATGCACATACAAAATAATAATAAATATCCAATGCCTCAATAAATAGGCGCGACAAAATATAGGCGCCATGCCTAAGGTATGCGCCCATCAAAATATCGAATACTCGCTATCCTCCAATGCTTTCCTCCGCCACTGCTGCTATCTCTACACATCAACTGAAGCATTCACAATCGTTAATAAAATAATACATTTAAACCGACAAAAGTGAATACCTAGCAGTCTTCAGCTACATAAATAAATCAACAGGTTAGAAATAAATCCTAACCTTAATTTATTACGAGTGCGCACTCTAAACTCATAAACGTTTATTAATTTAATATGCATTTTGCGGAATCACCCATGTACACACTAAATTAATGAAACGCCCGAAAAGAACAGGCGTCCCCATCAACTTCTCGCACAAAGAATCCACTTTGTGTATGAGCCCCGGTCAACAAAGTTTATGAAATCCACCGTAAAACCTCACGGAATTCACCGTGAAATATGCCTCTTGACATCACTTGACATTGTGGGCATTGGCGATGTTAGGCTGCAATTTCCTTCTGACAGTTTTTTTGTTTTGCATGATGTATGCCATGTACCTGGGTTGACTCGCAGCCTTATGTCAACTGGATAGCTTGATGATGCAGGGTATTTTGTGTCTTTTGGAAACTCTACATGGAAGATCACTCGTGGTAGACTTGTGCTTGCAAAGAGGTTCCAAGTCTGGCAGCCTCTATCTCTTACTTGTATCTAGAGCTACATTGGATCATGTTTTGTTTGTGGGTTCTATCCCCCATGTATCCCTTTGGCATGCTCGTTTGGGGCATATGTCTCTTAAAGGAATGAAAATGCTTCGTGCTTTGCAGTATCTTCCGTCTTTTGACTCTTCGCATTTTGATTCTTGTGATTATTGTTTGTATGGCAGGCATACTAGAAATATGCATAAAAAGTTTGGTAAGAAATGCATGGGTGAGTCCTTGACTCTTGTCCACTCAGATGTATATGGGCCCATGCCTTGTTAGTCACTTGGTGGTGCAAAGTACTTTGTTACTTTCATAGATGATTACTCATGTAAGGTTCGAGCTTATCCCATCAAGAGAAAATCTGATGTCTTAGACACATTTCAATGTTGGCTTGCATTGGCAGAGAACCAGTCTAGGAAAAGGCTAAAATGCCTAAGGTCAGATAATGGGGGTAAGTATGTATCACGTGCTTTTGAGCAGTTTTGTAATGAGCGGGGTATTAAGCGTCAATTGACCGCCCCTTACACCCCTCCCCAGAATGGTATGGCTGAACGCATGAATAGGATCATTCAGAAAAGGGTTTGTAGCATGCTTAGCTAGGCTAGCTTACCACAACACTTTTGGGTTGAGGCAGTTACTACTGCAGTGCATCTCATTAACAGGTCACGTAGCAGTGGCATTGACTTTCAGGTTGCAGAGGAGGTATGGGCAAGCAAGCCCCCCTTTTATGATCATTTGCGTGTTTTTGGATGTGAGGCATTTTGTCATGTGTTCAAGGACAAATGCAATAAGTTGGATCCTAAAAGTGTCAAATGCATTTTCATTGGCTATGGAGATGCAAAGAGATGGGTTACCGTCTATGGGATCCGCAGACGTGGAAAGTGATCCGTAGCCATGATGTCATCTTTCATGATGACAAAATACATATGCAGCCTGAGAAAGTGGTTGAGGTACACAGAGTTATCTTTCAGGAGGAACCACCTGCTCCCGTTTAGCCCACTCCACGGCCAACTAGACAGTGTGCAGCATCACCTGATGCTCATGGCCTATATGTTAGACATGCTAATGTTAGACAGGATGTTGGTCAAGCAACAGAGCCTAGGTTGAGGTGTTCTACTAGAGATAGACGACCTCCTGACCGTTTTGCACCCTCTATGGATTATGTACTGGTTACAGATGCAAGAGAGCCTCTCACTTATAATGAGGCTATGCACAGGGGTGATTGTCACTCTTGGGAGAGGGCTATGCAGTTTGAGCTTGACTCATTGCATAAGAATCAGACTTGGGATTTGGTTTTCTTGCCTCAGGGTAAGAAGGCTTTGCCATGCAAGTGGGTGTATAAGCTAAAAAGCACCCCTGGACACCCTAAGCCGGCATACAAGGCTCGATTGGTTGCTAAGGATTTTAAGCAGGAGCATGGTGTTGACTTTGATGAATTCTTTTCTCCTGTGATCAAGATGACCACCCTACGCTTAGTCTTGGCCTTGGTTGCACAGCTTGATCTGGATTTGTACCAGATGGATGTCAAGACGTCTTTTGTACATGGAGACTTGCATGAAGAGATTTACATGGAGTAGCCTAAGGGCTTTGCAGATCCTAGCAGGGAACACTTAGTGTGCAAGCTAAAGAAGAGTCTATATGGCTTGAAGCAGGCACCTAGGGAATGTTACCATAAGTTTGATGCATTCATGCAGTCACAGGGCTACAGCCTCAGTGCTATGGATTTGTGCTTGTACACAAAGAAAGCCCGTGACGATTCTTTATTGATTTTGGTACTCTATGTGGATGACATGCTTTTAGTAGGGATAGCTCATAAGGAGCTAGATGCTCTTAAGGCTCAGCTCAAGAAGAGCTTTGAGATGAAAGATCTGGGATAGGCCTCTCATATACTTGGTATGCGCATTACGCACGGTAGATCTCAGGGACTCCTCTATCTGTCACAGAGGGAGTACATTCATAAAGTCCTTGAGCTCTTCCATATGCAGGATGTTAAGCCTATTGGTTGTCCATTACCTTCTCATGTAAAGGTTTCATAGGCCGATTATCCGTAGACAAACGAGCAGAGGGCGGAGATGGCCAAGATTCCCTATGCATCAACCGTTGGGTAGTCTTATGTATGCCATGATAGCCACTCGTCCAGATATTGCTTTTGCAGTTGGGGTTGTGGCAAGTTATATGGCTACATCTGGCGAGAAACATTGGGATGCCGTGAAAGGTATCTTGAGGTACCTGAGGGACACAACAAATATGTGCCTTTGCTATGGCAGCCATGATACAGGAGTCATGGAGTACACTTACTCTGATTATGCAGGACATGCAGATAGTAGGAAGTCCACTTCTGGCTATGTGTTCACTTAGGCTCGAGGGGCTATCTCTTGGATGTCCAGGGCATAGAAGTGTACGGCCCTTTCTACTACAGAGGTCAAGTATATTGCAACCACAGAGGCTTATAAGGAGGCTATCTGGTTAGGCCGTTTGATTGCAGACCTTGGTATGACAGATGCTATGCTTACACTACATTCGGATTCTATGAGTGCCATTCAGTTGGTGGCCAAGAATCTGGTCTTCCATGAGAAGACAAAACATATTGAGGTGAGGTATCACTTCATTTGCGAGGTTGTTGAGGACATGTCTATTGACCTTGTCAAGATTTCGATTGAGCAAAATTCTGCAGACTTGCTCACGAAGAGCCTCACTACAGAGCGCTTTGCCTTCCTTAGGAGATTGATGGGCATTGGATGAGATGACGTCTTTTTCCTCATCATGTTGTACATGTGTACATGTTGTACTGTCTTTTTATTTTTTCTCTCTCACTGGGGCAGATTTGCCTTTAAGCGGGAGGTTGTTGGGAGTAAAGGTGCCTCTGCCTAGCCGCCCATGTATTACTACACTGACAGTACCCGCCACTGCACACTGCAGGTGGCGGGCGCCAGTCACATTCACTTATTCTTTATTCTTTTAGTGACAGTTTGAATAAAGGAAGGCATGGCCACACATTGTGGTTGTTGGAGTTCCCATTTTTTGAGTCTCTCTCTCTCTTGGCTCTTGCTCTCCATCCGCCATAGCTCTCACCGCCAAGCTTCTTCCTCTTGGGTTCCACTTCCCTTTCACAAACACCTTCAAATTTTAAAAAATAAAATTTAAATTTTTCCACTTCACAAAAATTTTGATTATAGAGATAGTTTTTGTCTTAAAGAATTGAACACTTTGTGCTCAACATGATGTGCCAAAAAAATCAAACACTTTGGCTATGCTTTGGTTTTGCTTTTGGCTTTGGAAAGAATTGAATCCTTTGATCAAATGCTTGTTCTCACAACTTGGCTAAAACCATTCTAAATTCCGTTCCATGAGACCATTGCAATAAGAGTTTGGAGTTCAGCTGCATCAATAGGAGTGACGATGAGCGATAGTGTTGATTTCTATGTTTCAATACGAGTCACATTTTTGTATGAGTTATCGATGTTGATTAACACTAGCAATGTTTAGTTAGTGTTTATTTAGCAGTTACGATTAGCATCATTAGTGTTTGCATTGATTAGTGTCAGCATTAGTCTTTAGCAGTGTTAGTTATTATTGTACATTCATTAGGATAATTATTTTTATCAAATAGTTAGTGTTATGTGTTGATTAAGTAGTAAATACTTAGCACTATTAGTAGATAGCTAGTGTTATTGTTATTAATGGATAGCTAGTGTTAGTTAGTCATATTATTGTATTGTAAACTAATTGGGTTTTTTATAATAGTGTGGATTAATATTAGTCATGTTTAGTTAGTATTTATTAGCGACTATGATTTGTGTCATTAGCATTTGCATTGATTAGCATTGGCATCTAACTTTAATAGTGCTTCTCATGTTATTGTAAAACTAATCAAGTTATTTATTTGTTATTAAATAGTTAGTGTTATGTGTTGATTAAATAGTTAATGCTTAGTGCTATTAGTAGATAGTTTGTGTTAGTGTTATTAGGAGATAGCTAGTGTTAGTTAGCTGTGTTATTGTATTCTAAACTAATTATGTTTTTTGTAGTAGATAGCTAGTATTAATCAGTCATGTTATTGCATTTTAAACAAGTTAGGATTTTTATTAGTTAATTACTTGGTGCAAGTTTAGTCATGCTATTATAAACTATCTCTAAGTTTAGAAATTACCTAATAAACAATTTTGATTATTATAGAGATTGTCATGCAAGTAATTAGGTTGTCTATTATAAAGTAATCGATTAGTAAATCGCTAGTATTATTAGTTAGTCATATTACTATAAACTAATTAGATTATTTATTTGAAACCAATTAATTATTATTTACACATTATTCATTGTTAAAATGCATAAGCTTGTTGGTTGGTTAGTTCATTCTAAGTTCTAGCACCTTAAGCAGGGTTAGAGAGAGGGGAATGAGTACATCCTAAACTAAGGATAGAGAGACACTATGTGGTGTGAGTTAGAAGTAGAGAGGGAGAGAGTGTGAAGCGTGAAAGAGTGTGTATGAATTCAATATAATTTACTATTGATTGCTTTAACTAGTATAGTAAGAAGTTATATTCAATAGTATTAGATACATAATGTAGTTATTAATTGTATTTTGGTAATGTATTCGATACGTAATGTAGTTATTAATTATATTCAGGTACTATAGTAGTCAATTAATTAATTAGTTAAAGCAAGTAGTTAGTGTATAGGGGAGAGAGAGAGAGAGAGAGAGAGAGAGAGAGAGAGAGAGAGAGAGAGAGAGAGAGAGAGAGAGAGAGAGAGAGAGAGAGAGAGAGAGAGAGAATGTGTGTGTGTGGGGGGGGGAGATACATGTAGATATTTAATTATATAGTTATTTTTCATTAAGTAATTCATAATTCATTTTTATATTTTAAACCTAAAACTAATAATTGTTGTACAGAAAATTGATATAGTTGCTCATTCAATTCCATCTCATTATTACAAGCTTCACCTTAGCAAATGCAATTACAATAATCAATCATACAATCTTTGCCGTAGTGAGAATCTACGTTTTTCCCGTTTTTGTCATAATGCATAGTAAAGAGAAGTTTAAAAATGAAAAAAAAATTGCATATATGTTTGAAAGACAAGGGAATGGCACCTTCTCTCATAATTACAAAACAACAAAGAGAAATGTGCTAGCTCTTTGATATGCTACTTATATAGCATCTTTATTTATTTTCGTGTGTTATTACTATGCTTTTACAAAGCTATAACTTAAGTCTTTACAAAAAATATTACTTAAATATGAAACCTACTACATTTTAAACTTTGATTAATCAACTTTTTGGTTTGTCATTTCATGTTTTGTGAGATACACTCTATCAACACATCAACTAAACCTCTACATAAGTTTTCGACCAAAACTAAATAGCGTCAATAAAGACTTGTGAGTATTATTCATGAAATGTATAGTTTAAAAGACAAGTTTCATTTTACTTAGACATGGTTAAAAACACATTCAATTTAGTAAGACTAATATCATATATAAAAAACACACACTCAATTCTATCATATATAGTTTAAATGACACATATTCGTTTTACATATATATGGTTAAAAGGAAGTATTCATCAACACAACATCTCAAGCTATACAACAAGTTTATAGCCACATCTTATTAGCTCCAAAACTTGTGAGTATTGTTTATCTAACACTGTTTTAAAAAGACATTTTATTTTCCTTAAATAAGGTTAAAAACACATTGTAATTTTTCCAAACACAGAGATTAATATGTAAAACCATATTTAAACTTACAATGGTATAGTATAATTAAAAAGACATGCTTCATTTTGCTTGAATATGGTTAAAAACACGTTCAAGTTAGTGAGAGTAATATCATACATTTAAAAACAAATATTTAGCTCTATCATATATAGTTCAAAAGACACACATTCATTTTGTGTGTGTGTGTGTGTGTGTGTGTGTGTGTGTGTGTGTGTGTGTGTGTGTGTGTGTGCGCGCGCGTGCACGCGTGCGTGTACGTGTGCGTGCGTGTGGTGTGCGTGCGTGTGTGTGCATGTGCACGCGCATGTACGTGTGCATGTGCGTGTGGTGTGCGTGTGTGTGTGCGTGCATGCACGTGCATGTGTGTGTGTGTGTGCATGTGTGTGCGCGTGTGCATGCATGCGTGTGTGTGCGTGTGTGTGGCTAAGAGCAAGTATTCATCAACACAACATCTTAAGCTATATAATAAGTTTAACCAAATCTGATCAGCTTCAAAAATTTAGCTCTATCAAATATGGTTCAAAAGGCACACATTCATTTGCGTGTGCATGTGGGTGTGCGTGCATGAGTGCGTGCGTGTGTGTGCGTGCATGCGTGCATGCGTGCGTGCGTGTGTGCGTGTGTGGGTGGGAGCAAGTCTTCATCAACACAACATCTTAAGCTATATAATAAGTTTAACCAAAACTAATCAGCTTCAAAAACTTATGAGTACTATTCATCTAATATAAAGTTTAAAAGTGATATTTCATTTTCTCTTTAGGTATCCTTAAAAACACATTGTCTTTTTTCTAAATAAAGCTTAAGATGTAAAATCATATTTCAACTTAGAATGGTATTTTTGTCATGAAAAAATACACATTGTTATGCTAATAGAATACATAGTAGTAATGGACTCTATGCAAGTGCTAAATTGCAAGGCTAAGGTCTTCTAGGAAAAGAAAAACTATGGCTGCCCAAAAAAGAGAGTAAAACTATGTGTCACAAGTTGGTATAATATTTACAATCTCAAATCATCTAGGGCAACCAAATGCGCAAGCATCATTGGGACACTAATAATATGTGCATGTTGTGGAGTAGTCACAATGCAATATCAAACCATCACCTTACATATGAGTGTTCATTGTATAGAGCAAATGCAAGTTTTGATGGCTTTGTAAAGTGCAATTCTCGTCCTTTCATGCCAACAACAGAGTTGATATCATAATAAGAAAATGTGGAGCATGCCATGCAAACAAAGTCTGGAATAAGCGTGCGGTTTCCCTATCACAAAATTATAGAAAAATAATTCTCCATGCATCGAACAAGTATTCGATGCATGGAATAAGTGTAAGTTTTGACAAGTTTATCAAGCACAATCCTCATCCTCGCATGCCAACAACACAAGGTGTGATATCAAAGTAGCAAAAATGTAGACCATGTTCTGCAAACAAAACCCAAAGCAAGAACATGGTCGCCCTATTGCCAGATTAAAGGATTCTCCATGTTGATTTGCTATAGCTAGAGCTTTTGAACATCATCGATAACTCAATTTCAATGTCCAAAACAACAATGATGATCACAAATAGAACATCAACCAACGATCGATCCTCAATAATCCTTTGGTGTCTTGGAATGATATACTATTTTCTTACCAATCCACCTAGCTTAACTTGACAATATCTAATATTGATGATGTGTTTACTTTTAATATGCTACATAATTTGTTGATGCAAAAATACAACACAATAGTGAAAATTCCACATCCAAATGTCGATCTCCATGTCCTCACGCAAGTAATCAATTAAAAGGATTCTAGAATTTGACCATGAAAGCTTCTTGTTCAACACAATGCTAGAAGTAGAAAATAAAGTAGATTATAGTCTACTTAATAACATAGTTGAGCCTAGCCTCGTCGACGACATGCATTCCAAAGAACTAATCAACATGAGTTTGCATCCATCATCCTATAGAATGGTAATTAGCTTCTAAAAAGAACAATAATATTTAGAATAGACAACTTGTTGGCAACGACAGCCTCATCTTACTCAAATATCACCTTGGAGATCGCATTGTTCTTGTTCCTCTTCCCCACTTGGTTATCATGCATAAAATGGTACCATGTATCTCAATGAATATATCAATATGTGCATGTCAACCATTTTCTCCATATACATCATGCATAAGCCTTACATTCTCATTCTATACTAATTAAAACAAGATATTTTAATCACGATTAGCATGAGCACAACTTGCTTACAAAGACACATCGATATGTAGAGGTGAGCAAACAAGAACAATTCCAATGAGGAGGTGATCATGCATATACTTTGCTATAATATAACTGTACTAGTGCCAAGATCCCCATCTTGGCACCGATGTAACTTGAAGGACACACCATGAAGGACCTTATGACAATGGTCAATGTGTGGGGCATGCCTCATTTCTTTCCTATATTCACCACAAATGAGGTGACTAGTACAAGGTGGACTGAAGGAAACAGATTGGAAGCCATTGCAAAGAAGTTCAATCTAGTTTTCTCATGGAAAGGTTGCCTTGTTAAGTGTGCCATCCTCTTTCACACTAGGTTCCACCTATTCATTAATTAATATATCATTGGGCAAGTTGCTTGCATGACCGTGTCCAACATTATGTGATGAAGTACGATTTTTAACATAGAGACTCATTGTATGCATGTATAATCTTATGATTTCATGAGATACGCATATGTTTTGTCCAACGATGAGCAATGCAATTTGACATAGAAATTAAGAGCCCTTATCTTAGCAAAGCAACTTCATAGTTGTCATCTCACGACTGCTATATAACTAGTACTAGCAGCCATGGAAAATACAAGTATAGATTTCCATTTTCCATATACAACAATCTAGAACCAACAGTAGGCCTTGAAACTCAATGACATTTACAATGCACATATAATATATTTGTATTAATACTTACAATTATATCATTATTTGTAATAACATTTTTGAGAGCTAGGCTCTATCATAAGCATAGGTTATAATATTTTCAAGTGTTGAAAATAAAGATATGTGGCTCGGTAAGGGTATAAGCACTAGCTTTTGTTTGCTTTCAAGAAATCAATCAATCATTAGGGGAGTTTCGAGGTCTCGAAAATGCCTTTTAGGATGTAGAGAGAGAGTGCTCTAGACCAATAAGAGCAAAGCCTTCGTAACGGAACTTCTATTAAAAAAAAATTAAAAAATAATTTTACAAAAACATATAAATATAATAATATTACGAATTTGTATTTTGATTATCTATTTTTAATCTCTTATATTCGTGATTATGACATCTTTTGCATTAATGGCATAGAGTCTCGGCTACTTTTATTTAATGACGTTTCTAGATTAATGATAATGACTGATGTAATTGAAATTCAAATCAGTGAAAAGCATGGCGCTCAATTTTTTCCCTCCTTTCTTTTATTCCTTTATTGTTTTTCCCTCCGTTATGGTAGCCTAGTCCTCTCTCTCTCTCTCTCTCTCTCTCTCTGTGCATGTCTCTCTCTCTTCTACCATGGATACATAAATTCGACCTTCAACAAGGCGTCCAAGCTCCCAAATCACATCCATATCAGTGTTTAACTCATTCCAAACTGATGGAAGATGGATTCCTACTATCATTAGCAAAGGTAGTTGGATCACCATACAACAAGCAAAACATGGAAAAAGGCAAAGACATGAGAGCTCGTTTATCTCTGCTTGGAAGGGCAGAATCTGAGATTTTAAGCTTGGAGCAAATAAGAAGAGCATCAAAGAGGTACTAGTGCAACATGTGTTCATGCATAGAGATCTGTGTTTGAAACCTGGATCTTCAAAGCTTCCAATGCATAGACCAAATTGTAAGAATTTGATTCTTAAAGTTTTTCCTTTCTTAAACATGGTTTAGGTTTTTCCATTATAATATTTGTTTATCTTGTAGATGTCTATCCCTCTAATCTTAAGGAATGGCAACCAGTGGAGTCTATTATTGATGTTATTGATGTTATACATGGTTCAATTGGAGAAGAAATGTATAGAGGCAGAAAGAAGACAGAGCTTGCAGAGAATGAAATATTCTTTTATGACCATTCTTATGTTATTCCTATGCGGCGTTGCCAATGGGGATCAATAAACCTACTTTCTTTGCCAGATTTTTCAAGCTTTGAGTGGCCTTTGCCAAGTCCAGCTACTAGTGAGGGCTATAGATGTAAGATATTTTTTGAGATCCAGAAAGCACTAAAATCTAATATCTCAAGTAGGCTAAGCAAAGTTACTTTGTTTATGCCTATTAATATATTTATTGATTTCTTCTCTAATATGGAGATAAGAATAACAAAAACCATGCTTTCAATGAAGAGACTAACATATGATCATATCATATAATTTGTTGATGAAGGATGGGATACAAGGATAGAAGGAAAAATTATATGTAAGATAGATCAAGACTCTATAGCTTGTAAATATATGATTGCTACTCAAAATTTTATCCTTAGCTTTTACTATAGTCGATGGCATTTTATTGGTAGTAGTCTAGTTGCTTTAGACTAGAATCTTAATGATTTTAGCAAAGATCCTATAGTGGATCTTGATATTTGGTTCAACGAGGATATTATTGCAATATTAAAGATCAGAAAATCATGTACGCTACATCAAGTGAGGATGGATTTACAAAATGAAGACATTGAACTACCATGCTTCTTTGTATTCCAACTTGACAAGAAACAAGTAAGTTTTCACATCATATTATATCTACTTAGATGTATATCAAGATCTCACTTCCTAACTAACAAACATTTGTAATTTATTTTTTGTAGATATAAAAAAGGAGAGAAAATAATATACACTGCAAGGACATTCAAGAAAAGATATATTTACTATCAATATAAAATATATGTACAAATTTTGTAACAAATGTCTATCTTCCATCTCTATGAGATATACAAGGGCTGAAGGACAAATTTCTATATATGAAGGCTTACAAGGTGATATGGCAAAGCTATTTCTTTTTTGGAGAACTATCCTTTCTAGGAGTCCTTTTGCCTTTCTCTGATGTCTTGGGTATAGAAGGTGTGGGTAAAGGTGTTGAAGTTGTGGCTTCACCTTCCGTGGTTATAGGCACCACATCTCCTTCATGGTGTGAATCCCCACCAATCTCTATTGTTGGTTGTATATAATTGACCATTATATACTTCAAGAGCTTTGCTCTGACATACCAAACATGCTTAGATGCATAGCAATCCTTCGAAAACTGTCACACATTTATAGAAAAAAGAGTTTTAGTTCATTATTGTTCTTATAATAGACTATATTTTTATCATCAATGGACTATTTGCAATGAATATCTATCTTAAAGTTTAGCATCTTTCATATTACCTTTACATGTTTATCATCATTAGGATAAACAAAGTTAACCATTCTTCTAGCATTTGCAATCACTCTCCAGCCCAAGGATGGCTATTGTCCTGATGAGGACACTGCAACCACCAACACAAAGTAAAACTATAAAGAGGACGGATGGTAGTTCATAGAATAAACTTATGTTTCAATTATTTTAATCAATAACTTACCGCAACTTGTCTATATTGCATTGTTGCAAGCAAATCAGATGGCATAGGGGGTCTTTTCTCTAGCTCTTCAATTAATCTTTTTGCACCTCTATATATAAAATATATTGAAATTTAGAGTACTTACAAAAAAAAAAGAATTGAAATATCAAGGAGCCCTTGGATAATATAACTTAAAATTTAGCATTTCCATGGCTTCCTTTCATAGAGTTGATTAAAAAACATTGCTTATCCACATAGTCTATTGCAATTAAGCTCCAATGAGAACGGAAAGCAATCATATCTCAACAAATTAGTAGGATAAAATCTCAAAAACTCTAATAGAATATTGAATCACTTACTTTTCATTATATGGAATTATAAGGAGCTCCAAAGTATCGAAGTCAATCAGATTGAACCACTGCTCAACAAAACTTGTATCAAGCTCGTTCCTCATAAAGAATGAGATAGATGGATCAAGAACCTCAATTTTTTGTTGCATATCCAAAGGAAACTCATGCATTACACACTTAGAAAAGGCATAGAAATAGTGAGTATAAACAAGAAAAATCTTATTGTTAAAAAAATATCAAAAAGTAGAAGTAATTATGGATGGATACACCTTAGGCCAACAAGAATAATATTGTCATTTATTTCTCTTCTTTTATCCTTAAGAATCTGAACACATGCAGCATCAAAGGAGATAATTTCAGTTATTTTGCCTAAGTCACCAGGTAAGAAACAAAACACATTGAATCCTTTTGGATTAGCTGCTTCAAGAAGGGTGACCAGCTCAGTTTCAAAGGACTCTAGGTGCTCTGCTTCCCTTTCTTCAGCCCTTTGCCTCCTATACTCTCTCCATTTATCTGCCTGTTCCTCTTTAGCTTTCTTCTCTTTTTCATGTTGCCTTGTATCCCTCTCATGGGTGACATCCTCAACCTTGGGACCAGAATCATCTTTCTTTCTCCTAGATGGGGGCACATTAAGGATATTAAATGTCTTCTCATCAGTGAGGGGAATTGGCTCAAGGACCTTTGAAAATCTATATCTTAGCCTCCTAAGAATCACCATGTCCTTGTCCATGAGTGTGAGCCTATGAGCATGAATAGCACAAATATAGGCATCTTGAACAAACTCAACTAAAAAATCCTCTGTGGCTTCTTGTATACAATTAAGGGCTGTTCTTGTCCATCTGAAACTATCCAAACTATATTTGTCACAAATCTCCCTCACAAGCCTCTGAAAAGACAACTTTGGAATTGCATTGTTAAGAGCCTTTATTGCCTTCCTAATCTCCCTTAGGCACCTAACATTCTGAGAAAACTTTCTCCTTGGCTTTGACTTTCTAGAGAGCTTTGGAGGCTTTGAAGATTCATGAATCTTTGATGTTAAACCCCTAGGATCAATCTTCCCCTTCCTTGCTATTGCTTTAGTCCTAGCCATTTGCCCAAAAAAAGAGATGTTACTTCCTGTCTAGTGTGTCCAGTGAAACGCGAGTTTCAGACAAGAGGCCTCCGTGTAGCATGTTGTTTTCACGTTTCAGCGGACTTCTTGTCCAGTGTCTCTAGTGAAATGCGAGTTTCAGACAAGGCGCCTCCCTGCAGCATGTTGTTTTCGCGTTTTACCGGACTTCTTGTCCAGTGTGTCTAGTGAAACGCGAGTTTCAGACAAGAGGCCTCCTTGCAGCATGTTGTTTTTGCGTTTCACCGGACAATGTCAAGATTGTGGGAGAGAAGGAAGGAGTCTCACTTGTAGCTTTCTTGCTTGCACAATGGGGGAATACACACACAAGTGGAGGCTGAAAACAATTTTTCCTCTTCTTAGTTGTGTAAGCCAAAAGAACTCTCGTACAAAGAAATAGAAGAACCCTATATATGGGTCTCAAACCAAACTCAACTAACTAAGGTGGCATACTAACTGAGCCAGAACTAGAGTAGTTAAGGATAGCTGTCATCTAGCTATTATTCATGGGCGGTGTACCAACCGCATCTGCAGCTAACAAGTCGGTGACATAAATGGACAACGGTCACCCTGGCATATCACGAGTGGAGCTCCATATCTCAACACTCCCCCTCGAGCTCAATCCTAATTTCTGCACACCAAGCAGGTCTCTGAACTTGCGCAGCTTCTCTACGCCCAATGCCTTCGTAAATATGTCAGCTACCTGATCCTCTGTGCTTACATAAACTAGATCAAAAAGACCTAGTAAAACCCTCTCCCGCACATAGTGATAATGCACCTCAATGTGCTTTGTTCTAGCATGATAGACTGGGTTATTTGCCAAGTGTATACTACTCATGTTGTCACAATAAATGACAACTCGCCCATTTGTAGACTAATGCATATCATAAAGTAGCTTATGCAACCAAGCTACCTCACATGCAGCCATTGCTGCGCCCCTGTACTCAGCCTCTGTGCTCGACAAGGCAATTGTAGACTGTTTCTTGCTGCTCCAAGTGACTGCAGCATTCCCAAAAGAGAACACATATCCACTGGTAGATTGTCTATCAAAAATACTACCAGCCCAATTAGCATCAGTGTATCCATGCAACTGTATCTGAATCCCAGTCTCATAAAATAGTCCATACTGCAATGTGGACTTCACATACCTGAGTATGCATCTAGCCGCATCCAAATGCGGTTTTCTTGGAACCTACATAAGCTGACTTACCAATCCAACAGCATAGCTCAAATCTGACCTAATAATAGTCATATAAATCAAACTTCCTATTATGCGTTTGTACATAGTAGGGTCTTTCAGAAGCTCACCTGAATCTGCGCTCAGCTTCACATTTTGCTCCAAAGGAACTGAAATAGGCTTACAGCATGTCATCCCATATTTGGACAGCATGTCCAATCCATACTGCCTCTGCAAGAGCTGTATCCCACTTGGTGATCTAATCACCTCAATGCCCAAGAAATAACGTAGCTCTCCCAAATCCTTCATCTCAAAACTTCTGCTTCAATAGCATTTTCACATGAAGGATATCTTCATCACTGTCACCTATCATAATCAAATCATCAACATAAATGACAAGTAGCATAATACCTTTCTCTGTTTTTCTCACATAAAGTGAGAAATCTGCCTTGAAAATTTGAAAGCCAATAGTGACAAGATACTGTCCTATCTTGTCAGACCATGCTCTAGGTGCTTGCTTCAAGCCATACAAGGCTTTCTTCAACCTGCAAACAAACTCAGGATAAACAGCATGCACATAACCTGGTGGCTGCTCCATATAGACCTCTTCTTGCAAATCACCATGCAAGAAGGCATTCTTTACATCCATTTGATGTAAAGACCATCCCTTTGATGCAGCCATAGCAATGACTACTCTTACGATTGCCATCCTTGCAACCGGACTCAATGTTTCTTCATAGTTAATGCCATATGTTTGTGCATACCCCTTGACTACTAATCTTGCCTTATATCTGTTCACAGAACCATCTGCATTGTGTTTCACCTTATAAACCCACTTACAACCAATTGCATTCTTATCTTTAGGCAAAGGTACCAATTTCCGTGTAGCATTTGCTTCCAAGGCATCCATTTTTTCATCCATGGCTTTCTCCCATTTTTCTTTTCCCATGGCTTGCTCAAAAGAAGTGGGTTCTGGTTCCTGTATCACTTTGACCATATATGCATGGTGAATGGTTGTAAATCCATCATATTTCAGCCTATCCACAAGATACCTAGCTCTGGTAGACCTGTGCAAAGTAGGTTCACACCCAGGTGCTCTCAAAACATCCCTGGTCTTCCTTACTCCAGGTGTAACAATAGAAGGAATACCCAACTCATCATCAATGCTCTGTTTTGAGCCACTAGATTCACCATCCACATAAGAGTGACTTGCATTCACATCAAACATGGGCTGATCTACCTTCTCTTTTCCTTTTCGTGATACCTGCATACCACTATCTACATTGCTTTGAGAAGAGTCTCCTGATCTCAATCTGCCTGTCCATGGCGAAGAATGTGAACCACTGCTAGAGGACGCTCTAGGTCCACTAATATTTTGTGACTGCTGCTGTGAATTCTGTGCAGCATTACAATTTTGTGCATCTACATCATCAATCACATTTAGTGGTTTATACCAGCTACTCATCTCATCAAAAACAACATCTCTGCTCACTGTAAACTTACGAGTAGAAGGATTATAGCATCTATACCCTTTTTGCTGCAGAGAGTAACCAATAAAAATACACTTCTCAGCTTTTGGATCCAACTTGGATCTCAACTCATCTGGCACATGTACATAGGCAATGCAACCAAAAATTTTCAAATGAGAAATATCTGGTTTCCTACCAGTATACCTCTCCTCTGGAGTCATTCCATGAATTGCTGTAGTGGGAGTCTTGTTCATTATCTAGACTGCTGTAGCAACTGCTTCAGCCCAATAAAAATCTGGCAAGTCTTTTTCATTGAGCATGGTACGAGATACCTCTCCAATATGCCTATTTTTCCTTTCTGCAATTCCATTTTGTTGTGGGGTATGACTGCATGAATATTGCTGCTTTATGCTATGCTCCTGCAGGAACCTTCCTAACTCATTTGAGAGGTACTCTCCCCCTCCATCTGACCTTAGGCATTTTATCTGCAGGCCTGTTTCTTTTTCAACCATAGCTTTAAGAGTTTTGAAATGCCCAAAAACTTCACTTTTCTTTTTCATAAAATACACCCAAACTTTTCTGCTATAGTCATCAATAAAAGTGACAAAATAATAACAGCCTCCAAGAGATGCAGCTTTAGTAGTCCACACATCAGAGTGGATTAATTCCAATGGCTTCTCACTCTCTTGAACATATCTAGGAAATGGTTTCCTTGCCTGTTTTCCAAACTGGCACGCTTCACATACCTTATGCATTTCTGCAACCTTGAATTTGGGCAATCTTGCAACAATATTTTGGGCCTGCATTGATTTAAGTCGTTGTACATTAACATGACCAATGCGTTTATGCCAGATATCAATATCTGCAACTACACCGGTCTCATGTGCAAACATTGCTGCACTCAATTCAGACATGTCTGCATCCAATGTAAACATTCTACCCTTCTTCTTTCCTTTTGCTATCAAGCAACCTTTATTTTTCATATCCTCAAAAAAGCATCCATGAGGATTAAATCTGACTTGTAAGCCCTGCTCAACCATTTGACCAACAGAAACCAAATTCTTGGTGATATTCAGGACATGAAATACATCGGACAGGTATTTCTTTTTCCCATCTTGCATAGACAAATGAATTTTTCCAATCTGCACAATAGGATGTGTAGTATCATCACCAGTTTCCACAAATCCTGATTTTTCCATTTTTCTTGCATCCTCCATCCATTCTGCATGACCTGTCATGTGGTTTGATGCACCTGAGTCAACATACCATACATCGTTGCTTTCTTCTGCACTTGTCACACAATCGGTCATGTTCTGCATCATAAACAAATGCTCATTTCTGTCATCACCCTGTCTACTGGAAGATGCATAATTCCCTTGTTGCAATTTTCCATTCACGATGTCATTCTGCTTTTTATAGCAGTCTTTAGCCATATGACCCATTTTACCACAGTAGTAGCATTCAACATTACTGTTTGCATTTTGGCCTCTTTGCCATCCACCACGACCTCTTTGGCTCCCCCTGCCTCTAGAGTTACCACGTCCTCCTCCATAGGATTGGTTTTCTTGAGTTTGCTACATATTCTGATTTCTACCACGGCCTCTAGATCGGCCTCCTCTACCTCTGCCTCTACCTCTTCTAGCATTTGAGTAGAAGATAGTTTCTTTTGAAGTTCCTCCTGAAGAAGATGCACCACCATTTCTCTACTCCTCAGAAATTAGAAGAGCAATCAACTCCTCAAAATGAGGAAATCTTTCACGGACGAAAATGGATGTTCGGAACTGTACATAATCCTTTCCTAGACCATTCAAGGTCACAGAAACTAAATCATCAACTTCCACTGGTGACCCAATGGAAGCAAGTGCATCTGCAACATTCTTCACCTTCATGTGGTAATCATTGGTGCTCATACTTTCTCTTTGCACATTGTGCAACTCTTGCTTGAGATGCATTTTCCTGGCTTGTGTATTTGTGCTATACATTTTTAACAAAGTATCCCATGCCTCCTTTGGCGTACTTGCATCCTGAATATGCACAATCATAGAGTCTAAAATACTGATAGACAGCCAGTACATAACTTTTCTGGCTCTCTCATGCCATCCGTTAAATGCCTGTATTTGCTGTTGATTGGGAACATCAAGAAGAAGTTCTTCTTCATTTCCTGCAACAAATTCCCAATATCCTTTTCCCATAAGGAAATTCGTCATTCTAAACTTCCATGCTTGGAAGTTGTTCTTGTCAAGCTTTTCAGTGACAATCTGTGAAAGAGAATCAGACGCCATTACAGAACACTGCAAAAAATTCTATCACTATAAAAAACATAGCTTCAGTCTCACAAGGGCAAATCTGTAAAACTGACGAAAGTGGTATTTGACCATACAGTCACTTCCTAGTGACGATTTTGCATCAACAAGCAATAGGGATGATTCTGTAACTCCCAATCTCTTTGCACACAGGCATACGATGCAATTTCTACGATAACTTTTCACCGACCTGTAGAATGGTGGTCGCACAACATAAAATAGGGCCTTTTCCTGAGTGCGTGCAGAAAACTTCTGCCTCCAAAACAGGCCCTGAAACGGCCTCGAATCAAAAAAACAGGGCAACCAAGGGCTAAAGCCTCGTCTTGTAGCATATACTGCCCTCTTGCTATACTGCGAAGGGTCTCTCAATCTGAGACAATGCACCCTTGCACTTTGTGGCTGTGCTATCTGCAGAGACTTGCTCCTAAAACAGAAAAATGAAAGCAACACTGGTCCTCTTATCAGAACACCGCGAACTTGGTTTGCTTTCTTGAGCTCCTTACCACGAACAAGGCTCTGATACCATATCAAGATTGTGGGAGAGAAGAAAGGAGTCTCACATGTAGCTTTCTTGCTTGCACAATGGGGGAATACACACACAGGTGGAGGCTGAAAACTGTTTTTCCTCTTCTTAGTTGTGTAAAGGAGAAAGACAGGGCTCTCAGCCCTAAACTAAATGCATCATGACCCATACCTCCCGCATATACAGTAAGAGGCATACGTATAATATGTCATCGAATCAACCTATGGATCCAAGATAATAGTGGTAGATGGGTCTCGGCTACTCTCCTCATTACCTATAGCAACTATTGCCTGCCATATAATGCGTGGTCTGATAACATTCCCCACAAGTGACCAGGTTCCATCTCATCATCAATAACAACGTCCGGACTAGGACCAAAGTTGAAAAAGAGGTCCTCCTCATAAGAAAAATTGGCTAATGAATTCACAAACTGATTCCAATAACGTGGAATGAGCTGAAGAGATATGCTCTCAAATTCATCAAGTAGGGTTATAGCAGTTCGATGATACATATGAAGGATAGGATTCGAAATTGTATATGTCCCATTAAGTTGATTTAAGATCAGTTAGGAATCCCCTTTTACTACCCACCACCGAATGCCATCTTTCTTGGCAACATTCAATCCCATAATCAGGGCTTTATACTCCGCCATGTTGTTAGTGAATCCCACCCCGAGATAAGCAACTAATTTCATTGTAACTCTACGTCGGGGATCTCAGATAACTACTCCAATACTCCCTTTTCTATTAGGCCCCTTGAACGCTGCATCAAAGTATAACATATACGTCCACAATGGGTTTACACAACCACCCATCAAGAACTCCCCTATTCATAATTATGATAATCAAAATTCAATATATTTAGAGGATGAACTGACGGCTCTATCCCACCTTCTGCATTAAACTCAACAGGGATGCTTGTCAAAATTTGTAAACAGTGATGGCAGAAAACTTTAATCTCCCACACAAAGGTACCATCTTCTTGCTCAACCACTTTGTATCCCTTGCTCCACCAGATAAGCCTCCCTTGATGATATCTTTGCTCTAGATATGGGTGCTCCAAATAAGGGATTAACTACCCCATCCACCAATTTAAGCTCTCCTGCAGATCTCAAATCAGCTCCAGCATGGACATGCAATGCATTTAGCACATTAGCATATTTAGAAATAATAAGGTTTAATCTTATTAAGGTTAACCTTATTTGTAAATCCCACTCCTTGTAGATCAACTAATAAAACCGTGGACTTGTTTTTACCTATCCGAACTATCTTGTAAGGGCCATCCCAGCAAGGTTCCAGGTTTCCTAGAAATAGCTCTCTATGCGCATCGTAATATAGAACTAATTGCCCTTTTTTAAAGGTATACTTCTTCGCCTTTAGATCATGCAACCACTTCATCCGACGTTTAGCTACCTCCTGGTGCAACAAACTCTACAATTTGAGCTTGTCCAAGTGGGCTATAGTCATAAACCGCTCAAATAAGGCATCTTCATCACCCAAAGAATGATTGATTGCGAATCTTATGATTGGTTACTCAATTTCTAAGGGCAAGGCACACTCCTCCCCGTAAACTAATTTGAATGGGGTGTGGCCAATGGCTCGTTTAAACATCGTATTATACGCCCAAACTGCCACAAATAATTTTGTATCCCAATTCTGTTTCTTTTCAAAGACTATCTTGGATAGAATCCCCACAAGCTGCTTATTGGTACTTTTAACCTATCCATTAGCTTGCGGATTATAGGGGGTCATCTTGTTATGCTTAATGCTCCATGCTTCACTTAGGCTTCTAATTACCTTATTCAAAAAGTGAGTTCCACGGTCTGATACTATTTCCTTTGGGGGACCAAAACGGCAGATGATTTGCTTAAGTAGGAAACTAGCAGTCTCTTTTGCATTGTCCTGCCTCATCGCTCGTGCTTTTGACCACTTTGTAAAGTAATCAATTGCTACTATAATGTATCTTTTATGAGTAGTAGACGACAGGGTAATGGGTCCCACAAAATCGATGCCCCAATTCTCAAATGGAAGGATAGCCATAATAGGCGTAAGTGGATGCTTCCTATTCTCTCGACTGTCATGTCTTTGACATGTATCACATCTTTTAACATAGTCAAATGAATCTTGGAAGATGGACGGCCACCAATAACCAGCTCGTAAAGCCTTCTGTGTCGTCAACCGCCCAGCAAAATGCCTTTCACAAGCGGAGTCATGTCACTCTTCCAAAATAAAGGGAACCTCGTCAAGCATCACACATCGGCGATAGATATCATTAACACCTTGTCGATATAATGTCCCTGGGATCAAGGAAAATTTCAATGACTGCTGTTTAATCTTCCTCTTCTCGGGTTTTGATAGAGTAGCTCCAATCTCTCCTATAGAAAGATAATGCATTATAGCAACATATCAGGAGGGAATATACGTCATATCAATCTTAAACAATGTTTCCATATCACTTCCTTCGGCCACGACCTCTTTTGGGTCTCTGAAATCCATAAGACACTCAATAATGCCCTGAAGCTTCGGCGGCTTGCTCTTAATCTCATAATCAAACTCCTGCAAAGTGATTAACCACTTTGCTAAACAATCAGGCGGCTGTAACTTATTCAACAGCAATCAAAGCCCTTCCGCCTTTGTAAAAAAAATCACCCTCTCATAAAGAATGTAGTGCATGAACTTCTTGGTCACAAATACCATCACAAGGCACAACTTCTCCATATATGTGTAGTTAATTTCTGATATGCCCAACTTCTGACTAGCAAAAGCTATTGGATGGTACCACTTCTCCTCCCAAATTTGGGCTAAACACCAGTTGATACTATACATAGTTGCTGCTGAAAATATATAGAACATTTCAGCCCTTTTAGATGCTTTTAAAATAGGTGCTTTGGCAAGCTCCTACTTTACATAGTCAAAAGATACTTTGCAAGCATCACTCCATGAAAACTGACAATTAAAGGATAATAGATTTATCAGTGGCAACGTTCTTTCTACCAAGGCATTGATAAACCTCCGATAATACCCTACCGATGACAGAAAGCCATGCACTTCCTTTGGAGTATGCAGTGGACTCATGGCGACTATGACCTTGATCTTTTCACGATTAGTCGCAATCCCTACGGAACTGAATACATGGCTTAACAAGAGCCCATAAGGGACTCCGAAGACGCACTTCTGTGGGTTAAGAGCTATGCAGAATTGTCTACAATGCTCAAAACACTTTCGTAAGATAATCAACTATTTATCCCTTATGGTGGCTTCCCCCAGATCGTCAATGAATACTTTCAACTCCTTGGGGAAAATGTCACCAAAGATCTTGTCGGTTGTCTCTGCCATGAGCTTGGTGCATTACATAACCCAAATGCCATCACATGGTATGCAAAGGTACCGAAGATAGTAATAAACATCATTTTTAGCTTGTCTTGCTCGGTAATCGCCATTTGATTATACCCTGCAAATCAGTCCATAAACGAATAGATTTCCCTACCCGCTAGTTGATCCAAAATTTGGTCAATAAATGGCAGAGTAGTAATATTTAGCAGTTTGCTTATTCAACTCTCTAAAATCTAAGCAAAGCCGGATCTGATTATTATTATTCTTCGTGATCACAACTAGTGAGCGCCATTCAGTATGCTGAACAAGGAAGATCAAACCCGCTTTTCACAACTTCTGTAGTTTCTCGAACAACCTGTCCCTTAATTCAAAAGGCATACGCCTTACTTTCTAACGTACAGGATGGGTATCTTTCTTTACAGGAATAGTATGCACAACTAGATTGGGAGGAATACCCCTAAGTTCGTCATAGCTCCAAGCAAAGATGTCGCGGAACTCCTGAATCAGGGACACGTAATCCTCTCTCTCTTCCGAACTGAGCATAGAACCCAATTTGATTGGCCGCGAATCATTAGGTGTACCAAGGTCCAGCTCAATAACATCCGCGTCTCTTATTCGATCATGAGGCTCTATCGGCTCATTCAAAGTTATCTGATAAATATCCTCTATAGTGGACCCCTCCTTAGATCCATCGCTCGATGATATATAACTGTTAGATGGATCATCTACTGTTTCTAATTCAGTGGAGGATAAAGAAGCTCTCTCACTCTAAGGAGACTCAGAGTAAGCATCCATTATTACACGATGGGCACCTTGACCTAGAATCACTCGACCAGCAGGTATATCAACTTGACAGTCTATTTGTAAAATCCAGGGCATTCCTAGCAAAACTTGATAGCTAGGACGTCTCGTAAACTTTATCACCCTAAAGTCCAAATAGCATTCCACGCTTGCAACAGTAACATGGACTTTAGTGATGCAACCTTCCGGTTGTCTTAGACTATCATCCGCCATCCTAAGAAGTGTGGAGCCATCTTTTTGAATTTTGAGTCCTAGCCGCTCCATCGTCTGAACTTATGATATTGATGGAGGATCCAGTGTCCACGATAGCGTGCTCCACTAATATTCCATCCACATACGCTGGAACCCTAAGGCAATGCTTTTCAGCATGATTGAACCAATCTTCACCCACTCTAGCTATGCCCAAAGGTTCTACTATATACCCGATATACAGGATTTTCTTGAATTCCTTGCATACTCCTAGAGAGAGTTTAATCAATTGCAGGAGATTCACATCTGGTTTGACTTCACAAAGAGAACTTGCTAGGTCAAAGTCATGGTAGTTAGCCAAAGTTCTCTTCTCGCACCAAACCATTCTTTCCTTTGGCCGTTGGACCGCCAGCTTTAGTGCCTCTTTTTTGACTCTTGTCTTCTTTCTTAGCACCTCTCTATCCTTCTCGGGATCCACTTTACTGTCAACAGGCCTTAGAGGTCCACCTTCCATATCCGGATTTAGGACTCGCTTTTCCCTAGCATCTTGCTTAGGGTTTCCCTCGACAGGTTTTACAGTTCCTTTATCACCCTCTTTAATCTTTTGTCCTCTTGTTACGGCTCCTAGATTAGAAGTTTCAGCATCATTAACACGTACAGCCTCAATAAGGCAAACTCCACTACCATGAGGCAACTTCACTACAATAGCCTTTCCTCGTTGCAGTATTTGTCTTGGTCTCTCATCTTGCTAGAGATTATTCCCTTGTGCACGATGATTAACTGGACCAGGTTGTTTACTTCCTTGTTGGAGAGAACTGATCTTACTCCAACATGTAGCAGCTAAGTGACCAGACTTTCTGTAAATATCACATTTGACATTCGGGCAATTCCTAGGGAAATGTTGGCCACCACACCACTTACAGCTAAATCTTGAGGGGCCAGCCTCTCAGGGCATCGACTCCCTATTAAATTCTATTGCTTCTTAAGGAAATTGACATTCACAGCTATTTGTCGATACTGTTCAGAGATCATATCGGTGTAGTGCTTCATCATGTCCTTAACTTCACCAACGACATTAGAGGCACTCGACTCGTAACCGTGATCGTCAGTTTGTTGTCCCATGGGCCTAACCACTTGATTAGGGATTGGCCATTGACTTACTAGGACAACATTAGGATTCATTGTTTGGCCCCTACTATTTAGTGAGACTGCCTGACTAGCCATGGGCATAGTCATGCTAGGAGGAGCTGGTAACATAGGCAAGTTCAGCATGATCCCTTCTCTCCCATTCGCGTTTGACATGGGATTCCCTTGACTCCCATTGGTCAAGGCCAAGTTATTACCATTCCAATTTATCCTTGCTGCATAAGCCGCTTACAAGCGCGACTCTACTTCTTCTGCTCGGGTAATAGCAGTTTCAATGTCGGCAAAGCAACACTACTCAGCTGCACCTAGATATTAAAATCCAATCCATGTAGAAAATATTGTAACTAGGTAGCCGCTAGAATGGGGATATAAGTATTTAGTTTACGAAGAACTTGCTTTAATTTCTTGGCATAGGCTTGGACATTCTCATTTGGCTCTTGGCGTGTTACATTCAAGACATGCAACCAATATTGTCCACCCTTCTCAGGGGCAAACTCTCTACGGAAAGACGTAAAGAATTGGGCACTGCTAGTTATGGTTCCGGCTTGGAGACCGTGGTATCATACTACCGCTCTTCCTTTTAACATCATGTTGAAGAACATCATTAGGTGTCCTTCGTCTTGGATTCGATGATTGAACATGAGTGTTTGAAACTCCTTAATGTGGAGTTCTCCATCTTGTTCTACTAACCCATGGAAATGGGCAACGATGCTCCTAATGCCAGCAAATCCGGTGTCCCTGCTGGAATTCTGATAAGTTGTGCCATGGCTACAACCGGATTGACAACAGGAGTTTGTGTAGGTAAAACTACACCCCCACTTGTTGTGGGTTGATTAACTAGAAGTAGGGTAGTACTAGGACTTCCACTTGTACTTGAAGAGCTACTCGTAACACTTAGGTTACTAGAACCACTGCCTCTTATGTGCAACGGGCTAGTCCTTTGAGGAGAATAACAACTTACGATCTCCAACCGCCGTCTAGCCCTCTTAGCACATTCTGTTTTTTGTTTTTCGGCTTGACGGTCCTTGTCAGAGGACATAAACCAAATGTTTGGTCCCTAGAAACCCTAGATTCGAGAACCACCACTTGTTGGCGTCTCCCGGCAGACGCACCACTAATGGGACCTAAAATGAGCCGGCACTAGCTAAGGCACTAGTCGGACCTCATGCTCTCAACAGATAGCCCCACTACACGGCCTCGCGGGCCAGGAGTGTCTGTCAAGGGACACACTATCCTAAACACTAATCACTGCGCATTTATAGTATGTAATCCAATGGATATTCCCTTTCCCGTCTCCTCAGAGGGAGATTATACATATATCGGCATTAAATGCCACATATTCCACACACAAGGGCACCCTACTGGTTGATTGTCGTGGTTCTATTGTAGCTCTCCTACATCTTGGGGATTGGCCCCTCGATGCGCTACTTCCCCACATAGACACATTCAAAACAAGCTCCCCTCTTAGTGCTAATATATTTAACATTCCAAGAATGCACTTATCCTCACTTATCCATCCCCTTTGACCCACCGTCTAGACCTACAGTCGGGTTGCTCACTCTCTCTACGTGGGTCAAGTCCTAAAGAAACCAAGTGCTATGCATCCAGGAGCTTGTAATTGATACCGTTTAACAATGCTTAATGCAAATTTGCATATGATTAAGTGCTCAAACAATTGAAAACTAGCAGCGTGCATTGTGCAAATCCATTCTTTTCATGTTTCCATACGCTAACGCGTAATTGCTGCGATGAGAGAAGACACCGAGCCTTACACTCGTGCTGTACTTCCCTTTATTTGACTTAACGTCATCCTATATGAATAATACAGCAAATACATCAAATTTTATATTATATTTCAGGACTCAAACTTCCCTCCCCCCCTACCATTTAGAGTTTTGCTTGTGGTGAAAAGTAAAGGGGTAAATTCATGTGTATTTCACACAAAATAAGCAGTAAATACTTACAAAAATATATAAATGGGGATAACCTAAGGAAACCCCTCATTCTTTATCCTCATTATACACTCATAGATACATCCATAATTTTCCATAATTTTCCTCGTCCGTTCCTTATTTTTTCCCCTTTTAACAAGCATTTTCCCCTATTTTTCATGATTTTCTATTATTTTCTATAATTAAAAATGGAAGAAAATTAGCATTATTTTAGAGTTTTGGCTCTTGGGTCTTTAAACAACAACCATGTAAATTTTATTGGTGTTTTGTTTCATACTTTTCCGATTTTAAGCCCAAAAATCCCATTTTTACTCTAAAAACCATGATTTTCGAGTTTTTTCCATTTATTTCCCACACTTTAAGTGTATATTTTCTGAGTTTTCTATTATAAAAGACTAAAACAAGTAGCAAACAACATGTCTATCAATTTTCAGCCCATATGAACATTGCTAACCTCATCAAATGCAAAAAAAAAGCCATTTCCTTTGTAAAAATGTCATTACCGTGTATTTTTTATTATTTCGGGTTTTGAAACTTGTTGCAGGTTTGCAAATCAAGGCCTATTTGATGCTCAGCCCACCTCCACACTACCATCTTCAGCCCACCTTCAGTTAAGAAGCAACCCGGTACCGTGCCGCGGACGAGCATTCATCAACCGGGCTTCATTCTTCTTCACACACAAGAACTGCCCTTGTAGGAGAGAGAGGGAGGAGAGAGAAATACTGAAATCTGATCTCCACAATCGGGCAGCCATTCAAGGAGTGGACTGGAGCAATGGGGAGAGAAGATCAAGAGTAGAGCAGGCATGTAATCGGTTGGGGGGGTTGCTTGTAGCCCCCATAATCCATCTCAATGATTGGAGAAGATGGCGCCTTCCTGCTCACACCCGCATGCAAAATGGAACCCCCCCTCAAAGTCATTTTTTTTAAAGGGGCCCCCTTTAGGGAGTCCCCCAAAGGTCATGCCTTTTGGCTCCCTTAAAGTTCTTTCACACTTGGTCTTGGCCTTGGCCTCCCGGGCGCTTCCATTTCCTCATCCGGCACCCACTTTGAAGTCCGAAAAATCCTAGGCGTCCATCTTGAAGTCCTCCACTGTTGAGCATCTCCCAAGGTCTCATCTAACATGCCAAATAATTATGAAAATTCATCAACTATCGTCAAGGGGGTCTTTTAAGCCTTTTCCGGGCATTGTCGCTTAAAATCGTACTGATTGCCATCGCCGCCTTCAACGAAGTCTATTTTTTCCCTGAAATAAGAAAAATTTGGCTATTTTTAAGCACTTTTCAACATAAAAAATCATTTATCATGATGGTTTTAAGAGGTGTTGCCATTGACCGGAGCACTTACCTTCTTACGAAGATGGACCAGCATTTTGTCGAGGTGAGTAGAGGAAATGTTACCAATGTAACCTTTGATTCATATCTATATGCTTTTCTAACATATTCAGGCCTTCAAAAGGGTGTTTTACCTCCTTCTCCATCTGATCTAGTCACTCCCCCTCCACCTTCAGAAGATCCAAAACCAATTGACATAGAGGATACTGACTCCCCCCCTCCACTGGGTCATTTAGCGGAAGTGCTTGAAGTGTGTAGCACAGACAATTCCACCAGTCATTCCTTCAGTGTCAGTTCCTGCAACCTCTGGAAGTGAACTCCCTACCTACTTCACATGCAACAACTTATTCAGGGCACATCGAGAGGGTTCTTCGGATATATTAGTTCCTTCATTGAACCGCTTAGTAACAGGGAATGCCATCCCTTTCCTTTGCAAAGACATCCAGAGTTCTATTGAACTCTCAATGACAGCTTGTGCTCAACAATTATATTCTTCTTTCTATGAAGGATTGAGGCAATCCAAAGACCATATGAATAAGGCAATCATAGAGCTAGCCATTGCCAAAGACACTCTTTTCAATCTATTTAAGAAGATGGAGCAACAGACCAAAATTATTGAGACCCAGAGAGAAGAAATATCTTCTTTAAAAAATCAGTTAGTAGAAGCTCAGTTCGAGGTCACCAAGGTTTCTGAAGAGAAAGAGAAAATGTCCAAAGAAGCTCACGAGTTCAAGACTCTTTTAGATACAAAATTGTCAAACTTGAAGACTATTCACAATACAGTGGAATCCCAAGCCTCCCAAATTAAATAGTTGAAGGACCAATTGGTGCAATCACGATCCATTCCCCAAAGTCCCAGTGTCCATGTGATTCCTTCTATGTCTTAGCAAGACTTGGCTGCTCTTCAATGGAATTCCACTTTATGTCCTTTATTTCGGGCCAAGGTTGAGAGATTGCAATCTAAAATGGATATCTTATGGACTACTATTGAGCAATTTATGGAGTTTATTCCTCCCAACCACTCTTTCTTTGTTCATTATCAACAACAGAAGTTGGCCTTCTATGTTAAACTTTCAACCATGGAATTATCTCCTCCAAAGGATGGCTGGATTGGAACCTGGTCTATGGATCTATTGTCTGAAGTGGTCAGGATGGTTTTTGAGGATTTGGTAGTCCCAGATTCAATGTTGACGTCCTATATGTACCTCAGAGGTGACTTGTTAATTCCAGATGATGAAGACCTCTCTTGGTATGTTGGAGATGTAGTCTTGCAAGCAGTACTCTATGTACACCAGTTGGAGCTTAAGATTGATGAAATGTTTCAAAAGTATTCTTCTAGAGTAGCTGACTATCCAAAGGATTCTTGGCATCCTATGCTAGATTCTGTGATCTTAAATCAAAGGCAGTTAAAGGCTTTATCTCATGTGCAAAATGTCAACTAGCTGAGGGTGAATTTGTTATTCCATCTTTCCAAGCAACCTCCTTTTGATCCTTTGTTTTTTTAGGCCTATGCCAGATGTTATGCCTTAGGACCATCAGTTCCATCCTTGACCTACTATCAACACATGGCTCATAGATATGACTCTTATCTGTCTCTTTTTCAGAATACCCCACATGTCATTTTACCCCTTCTATTTCAACCTAAAGATACACCCCATATTCCTATTTTTATGCAATGTCCTTTCATCATTGATCGGGTATTTTCTCCCCTTCTTCCTTGTCCTCCCCCATCTTCTCATTTCCTGTTCACGTTTCCACCACATTTTCTTACTCCCTTCCTTTTTGATACTACTAAATTGCCGGATTCTCCTACCTTATCTTATTCTTATTTTTACGATTTTGCTTATCCCTCTCTTCATCATTTATCCCTTATTCCATTCCCATCTATTTCTTCTTTTATTCAGACTCCCCCTCAATTGGTTACAAGATATGAAGGCTTTAATCAAACAATCCTGAGAAGAAGAAGTTGGAGTACTGGAGATTCTTTGATGAGACCCCAAATTAGTTGGCCTATGATTCCAAGAGAATGGAAGACTGCAAATCAAGGCTTTCACAACTATTTACATTTTACTCAGTTTCATTCTCAATCTTTGGATCCATCAGTGAGATTGATTGCCCATTTTTCATGGTATCTAGCCTTTATGCACCGTCACTCTCATAGTGATCAAAAGCAAGTGCCAAAGTTATGTTTGGATGCCAATGTAGATGTGGATACCCATTAGCTGGATGTGCTTTATTTTCATGCTTTGTGCTTGCCAATTATATTTGTTATCCTATTGGAGAGAATGTGTTGTTTACAATTCTTGCAAAATCCTCCAAAAACCTTTGTGGATGAATCTTTCTTCCTAGAAAGGTTTCAAAAGCATCAATCATTTACAAGGAATCATCTTCATTGATCCATTATCCTTTGTAACTTTGATGCTTGATCAGAATACATCTATCTATCTTTTTCCTTCCAAAGAGCTGCCATTCACATATTGTTTGTGTAAGTGGTGTGAGTTGTGATATGTGTATATTGTTTATCTTTGTTGAATGGAGCTGAAGTTGAAGCTGGATTGATGAAGAAGATATTGGATTAAAAGTTAGTAGAAGATAATGCTGATTTAAATAAAACTATTATATTCTTTATGAGTTTGTGTTGCTATCATTTTTTTAAATAATGGAGATAATATCCAAAAGGGTGTTTTTCTTTCACTGTAGTATTATCAGATATATATGTTACTTGTTGGGGTCGTGATTGGATGATTTTATGAAGTGCTGTTGAAGACAAAAGATCACATTGAGCTCTTTACTAAACTTATATTCTTATTTTCCTTAAGTTGCAAGGATGCTTCCTATTTTAAGTGTGGGGATATGTTGAGAGTGGAAAAAGACTGATTTTTTGACTATTTTTTGTTACTTTTAGTGGACTAAATGATTGATTTGGTATGATTTTTCATTGATTTTAGAATGATTTGGAATTATTTTGATAGGTTTGGATTGATTTTGATAGCTCATGATATTTTTTTATGAAGATATATTGATGTAATAGGTTCTGATGATATTCTGATAGCTTCTGTATGATCCTATTTGAGCCTATTGAGCTTCTGATTTCTTCTGTTTTCCTCTGTTTTGTTTAAGTAAGTGAGATTACTTGTTGAGGTCGTGATTGGATGATTTTATGAAGTGTTGTTGAAGACAAAAGATCACATTTAGCTCTCTACTGAACTTATGTTCTACTTTTCCTTAGGTCGCGAAGACGCTTCCTATTTTAAGTGTAGGGATATGTTGAGAGTGGAAAAAGACTAATTTTTTTACTAGTTTTTGTTTTTTTAATGGACTGAATGATTGATTTGGTATTATTTTAGAATGATTTGGATAGGTGTGGATTGATTTTGATAGCTCATGATATTTTTTGATGAAGATATATTGATGTAATAGGTTCTGATAATGTCCTGATAGCTTCTATATAATCTTGTTTGAGCCAGTTGAGCTTATGTTTTCTTCTTTTTTACTTTTGTTTTTGAGTAAGTGAGGTTGGGATATTGAATGATGAATTTTGAGGTTGTATGATAGCCTATTGAGTGATTTATGATGGGTTTATTTGGTTTTAGTTGAGCTGAATGTTTTAGTTGTTGTTGAACCTCTGTAGACCTTCTGTAAATCCTCTGTATGCTTCTGTATGTGTTTTGTGATATGAGGATGTACTTTGGGAAAGTTTTCTAGCCTTGGAAAGAGGTGAATGTAAGTTCAAAAGAGCTCAACGAAATGAAAGAAGTAGCTGTTGAAGACTGAAGAGAAAACTAAAGTGAAGTGACAGTGATGAGCTATGAAGAGACACTGTAGTGGCTCTAGTTCCCTTTCATACCTCCCATTCCTTTTGGAAGGGGCATCAACAGCCAAAGAAGGATTATTGAGAGTCATTATTTAGTATTGTAGTGAAGAGATGATGTATTATTGATGGAGAGAGAAAGAGAAGTCAGAGATAGCCAACTCTATCAAAACAATGTATCTATCTATAAGAGATTAAGAAAGAAAACTATGAAGACAATGAAGATGAATCGTATGTGATTATTTCCATTCAAAAGTGGTGTATTCTTTTGTGTTCTTGTTAGTTTTGATGGATTCTATGAAGATGTTGAAGATTATGGTTGATTTTATCAAATCCGTGGGAGGTATCTACTATGATGCTATGTGAAGATTTGTTATTTTCCTTGTCATGGTTCTCTAAAGAATGAAACAAAAGCTTGTTAATGTTACAAGATAGGTTTTATTGCAGTAGAATTCCCTTTTCCTTGGTGTCTCTCTTGGGGCTCCATGTTTTTGGTGCGCAGCTGGGGAAAACTGCCATCATTAAGCATCAGAAGAGGCTAAAAATGAAGGAAATGGCATTGCCAAGAAGAGAAGAATTCAATGGACGTTTGCAAAGTTTCTTCTTCCACTGAAGAGTTGGAGATTCTCATTACCAAAGCCACTTTCTATAAGAAGTTCATCCCACAATGACGGAAACATATGACTATCATGACGTAGGCTCTATGTGGTAGACTATTTCCTCTTTCAGTTGAAGCAACATAGACGTACATCTTGGTGGCAAATTGTTTGGGAACAAACTGAAGTGCAAAAACAGAGAGAATGACCATCTATGGAAGATTTGGCATTCATTGAGAAGTTTCCATACATCATCAAGTGGGAGATTGTGAAGAAGCTTTAGGAGTCGTGGTCAGTGGAGGTTTACGAAAACAAGAAAGAAAAGAGTTGGAATTTGTTTGTGGATGCTCAACAACATGACACGTGGGATGCCTAGTGCAGTGACAATCTCCTGTTTTTTCAATTAGCAACCCACTCGAAGTGGGTGCATAGAGTATTCTTCACAACATACACTATTGAAACAATCAAAAGCTAGCATTATTATGATGATGGCACAACAACGATAAATTCAGAGATGTTAAAAAGAAAGAAGTGGAAGACATGTTGGGAAGAGAGTTCTCCAGAGACTAAAGCCTTCTGTTATCCTTCTATGGAACACTAACAACTTAGTAGAGCCAACCCCCTCATGAATTATGCCATAAGGAGACAGGCGCTAGAACGAGTCCAGGTACGTGAGAAGAGAGAAGCCAAGAATTAAGGCCAAGAACAAGCTTACATCAGAAGCCTCCTTTGATGCCTTAAAAGCACTCTTTATAGAAGTCCCCATGGCGACTCAAGGTCCCCTTCCTAGTCAGATTCGTCTTGGAAATATTGATGATAGGCCAGCAAATGTAGTCCCATTGCCAAATTTTAAGGGAGAGTACAATGAAGACCCTGATTTTCATGTAGCAAAGTTTATAGTAGCATGTGTGGCTAACAATGCCTAAACCCCCGAGCATTGGATAGCAATATTCCCCGCCACTTTCAAGGGCATGGCATTTCAATGGTATGAGAGACAAGTAATAGGAACTTTTGGCACATGGGATGACCTGAAGTTGGCATTCCTCACTAAATTTAGGCATGAAGGTTTTGAAGAGAGGATGAGAGAGGAGTTCATGAATCTAAGTCAGTCTTCTGGAGAAAGAGTAGAAGCTTATGTCTCATGAATGGAATCCATTTTGAAGAGATGGACCAATATTCATTTGGATGAAGGCATCCAAAAATGAGTATTCCTTAGAGACCTACAACTAGAAGTTTGCAAGGTTCGTGGAATTGAGAAGATCACTCAATCTCCAAGCTGCAATGGAAGGTGCAAGACTATATGATGAAGTTGAAGCAAGGTTATCAATGACCTCAGGAAGAGGAGTCTTACCTCCTCCCATGCCAGGAATGGTATACCCACCAAATGTAGTTCCAGGGACAATTCCCTACCTCTACCCCTAGATGCAAACAGTGTTGTAGTACAATGCACCTAATCCATAGTGGCCGCAGATGACAATGCCTCAAATAATGGTTCAACCACAACAACAGTGGTCTCAAACAATTCTTTCAATTGCGACATAACAATAGTGGAATCCTACCCACTGGAATCACCAACCCCAAGTCTCAACAGAAGCTCTGAATCTGAACTAGAATAAAAGGCCTCTTGGATCAACCCAACCAGTGTATGCAGTAATTATAAAAGCTTCCCAAAACCCTACTACAAGTACTTTAGGAGGTGAAAATGAAGGACTATCTATCCAATTCAGTGGAGGCAAGTATCAAGAAAGAGCTTATGGATGTGATTACAAAGCAGTTACAGACGTTGAAGGTGAAAACCGCCAATATATCCACTCGTGCGGGAGGTGGGAGAGATGTGATGCGTTCTAATACATGGTGCGGAAAGTGCCATCAAGCAGGACATTTAGCCACTGAATGTACCCTAAAACCAACCATTCCTGGAGCCTTCTGTTCATACTATTTGAGGAAGAACCATACTACGGAGGATATCTGCTCTCTAAAAGAGATGCACGAATGAAGAAAGAAAGATGAAGATGCAAGATTCAACTTGCTGGAATCCAAAATGACAATGCAAGACATTGGAACAAAGCCTAGGGAGTTTGGTCCTAATTTTGGTCCAAGGAGGTTTCCCTCTCAAAGTTAAAGAGGATGACAATTTGCTGACGATGGTTAAAGATCAGAGATGGAATGTTACAGATGTGGAGAAAAGGGCCATATCTCACTGAATTGTCTAAACCCTGGAAGATCTGTGGATTACAAGCCCTTATGCAGTCAATGCAAAGGAGAAGGCCACACTGCAAAAGATTGTCCAAGTCTGGCCCTTGTGAAATCTACTTCTGATACCCAATAGAAGACCTAAGAACTTGCTTCCAATTTGGTGGAATTGGAAGTGGCCGCAAAAATGCAAGCAAAGAAATTGAGAGCTCGTACTTCCAAAAGAGAATGTTCTTTCTGCCAAGACTGTGAATTTCAACCTTCCTCGAGAAAAACAAAAAAATTGTAGTCCAGAACAATATAGTACAGAGCAATACAGAGCCACAAAAAGCTACAGAGACAACTACAGAGATAGGACCAGAGGTCTAAGAAATAGGGGATGCAAAATTACATTCTCATGAAGAAGAAGCGCAGATGTTGCCACTCCTAGAAGAAAAAGGGAAGATAAAAGTGGGCGTGGCCCCATTTCCCAATCGATTGGAAAAGCTTGTGGATGCTATCAAAGAGTATGATTTGGTCAAAGACCTAGACACCTTTAAACCTAACCTAACCTTCCAACAGTTGTTGATGTTGTCTCCCAGTCACAGAAAAAGATTTAAAAGCATATTGACAAGAAGAAGAGGCCTAAGAATTGTTCCCTCTGTGTTGACCAAGTCCAATAGAGCCTCAGAACCTATGAAGGAAGTAGATGTGGCCAACATCTCCCTAGATCCTGGAACCCTAGAGATTGGCATATGGATAGAAGGATGCTTTATTGTAGATGCATTGATTGATGGAGGCTCATCGGTAAACATAATGACGGATGTGATAATGAAGGGTCTAGGCTTGCAAGGAATGCAACCTACACAGTGGCTTATCAAGTTGGCAGACCAAAGCAAAATCAAACCATTGGGCATCCTTCCATACGTAAAAACAACCCTTGCAAGAAGAGACTATTGGCTAACATATTTGGTAGTCAAATCAAATTTCTACAGGACCTCATACCCTTTGCTGTTGGGAAGACCTTGGCTTTTTGAAGGAAGAGCAAGGACAGACTGGTTCAAAGGAACCCTAACCCTAGGCAGACGACACAATAAAGTGGTGTTGAAGTTGTATGTATCGCAAAAAGGCAATGGATCTACGTCCATCAAAGTCATAATAGACTCCTCCAATGAAGTAACAAATGGTACATCGGGAGGAGACAAAGAGGCTGTCAAACAGATCTTTCCCAAGAAAACAAAGACACAATCCCTAACAATGGGCATTGTAAGCCAACTACCAAAGGAAGCAAAGTCTTTGTCCATGGGAGAATACCTTTTGCCTAAACCCAAATTGACTTTTGAAATCACCTCTGACAGCTAAATAGAAGCATGGATATACTGCTCTCCCTGTTACATGGCAGTCGGAGAGTCAGAGACAAAGACAGAAGCAGAGACAGAGACAGAGATAGAGATAGAGACAGAGGCAGAAGCAAAAGCGGACGACATAACAGAGAGCTTGTTCTTCTCTTACAGAGCACCCATAGATGTAGAAATAGAATCTAAAGAGAACGAAGGTGATAATGTAGAGGAAGATGACGAAAGCGAGCTAGAAGGATCAATCTTACTCATAGAAGGTAGAGATGAGGAAGAAGTTCCTAAAGCCTCAGAAGCAGAAGATCCCTTTTTGATCGATAGAATGATTGTGGTACCTTTTGGATTGATTAATGAGTCACGTTATGAGCAAATCCTTTATAAGAAATGGATTAAGAAGAATAGGCCTTCCTTCAGTAGTGGCTCTTGTCATCCAAAGTCACCCTTCCTTAAAGAAGAAGATGATGATGCACCTTTCCAACAATCACCACTTCAATAGCCCCAACAGACATCAAAGGGTCCCCGTTATGTGGCATTATTGGATGTATCATCAAAAGATGAGTCCTCAAGCCAAGAGGTAACTAATTTTGACACCAAATCCAAAACAGCCCTAATCCCATTTCAACATCCCAAGGAGCAATTTAAAAAAAAAGTCGGTTCTAGTGGAACATCAGATGAGGACACCACTCCCTTGAAGGAGTCGGATCTGTATCTAGAAGCAGTCCATAGAACCTTCATCCGTGAAGTAGAAGGTGAAAGACAATTGACTTTTGTGGAAGTAGATGGCTCTGAATCGCACCTAAAGATGGGTAGCAGCTTGCCAGAAGAGGAACTATTGATTCTGCATAACTTATTGAAAGAGAATTTGGATGTGTTTGTATGGTCTTATAAATATCTAAAGGAGATTGATCCCACAATATGTCAGCATCACATTGAAGATCATCTTCATTGATCCGTTATTCTTTGTAACTTTGATGCTTGATTAGAATACATCTACCTATCTTTTTCCTTCCAAAGAGGTGCCATTCAAATACTGTTTGTGTAACTGGTGTGAGTTGTGGTATGTGTATATTGTTTATCTTTGTTGAATGGAGCTGAAGTTGAAGCTGGATTGATGAAGAAGATATTGGATTAAAAGCTAGCAGAAGATTTTTCTAATTTAAATAAAACTTTTATATCCTTTATGAGTTTGTGTTGCTATCATTTTTTTTAAAAAGTGGAGATAATATCCAAAAGGGTGTTTTCCTTTCATTATAGTATTATCAGATATATAGGTTACTTGTTGGGGTCATGATTGGATGATTTTATGAAGTGTTATTGAAGAAAAAAGATCACATTTACCTCTTTACTAAACTTATATTCTTCTTTTCCTTAGGTCACGAGGATGCTTCCTATTTTAAGTGTGGGGATATGTTGAGAGTGGAAAAATAATAAATTTTTGACTGCTTTTTGTTGTTTTTAGTGGATTGAATGATTAATTTGGTATGATTTTTTATTGATATTAGAATGATTTGGAATGATTTTGATAGGTTTGGATTGATTTTGATAGCTCATGATATTTTTTAATGAAGATATATTGATGTGATAGGTTCTGATGATGTTCTGATAACTTATGTATGATCCTGTTTGAGCCTATCGAGCTTCTATTTTTTTCTGTTTTTCTATGTTTTGTTTGAATAAGTGAGGTTGGGATATTGAATGATGAATTTTGAGATTGTATGATAGTTTATTGAGTGATTTATGATGGGTTTATTTGGTTTTAGTTGAGGTGAATGTTTGTTGTTCAGTTGTTGAACCTATGCAGACCTTCTTTAAATCCTCTGTGTGCTTCTATATGTGTTCTGTGATATGAGGGTGTACTTTGGAAAAGTTTTCTAGCCTTGGAAAGAGGTGAATGTAAGTTCAAAAGAGCTCAAGGAAATGGAAGAGGTAGCTGTTAAAGACTGAAGAGAAGACTGAAGTGAAGTGATAGTGATGAGCTATGAAGAGACATTGTAGTGGCTCTAGTGCCCTTTCATACCTCCCATGTCTTTTGGAAGGGGTATCCATGACCAAAGAAGGATTATTGAGAGTCATTATTGAGTATTTTAGTGAGGAGGTGATATATTATTGATGGAGAGAGAAAGAGAGAGTCAAAGATAGCCAACTCTATCAAAACAAATGAGAGATTGAGAGAGAAAACTATGAAGACAATGAAGATGAATCATATGTGATTATTTCCATTCAAGAGTTGTGTATTCTTTTTTGTTCTCGTTAGTTTTGATGGATTCTATGAAGATGTTGAAGATTATGGTTGATTCTATTAAATCCGTTGGAGATATCTACTATAATGCTGCATGAAGATTTGTTATTTTCCTTATTGTGGTTCTCTAAAGAATGAAACAAAAGCTTGTTGATGTTACAAGATAGATTTTCTTGCAATTGAATTCCCTTTTCCTTGGTGTCTCTCTTAGGGTTCCATTGCACACCACAAAAATAAGCTTAGCTATTCAATTTTTGGCTTTTATACATAGGTTTTGGATTTAGGCATTCACTCAAAGTTGGGCATTTGTCCCTTCTTTTGGTTCTTGATTAGCCTTGCTTTACATGTGTGCTTTTAGATTACACATTAGGGGAGTTTTGAGGTCTCGAAAATGCCTGTAAGAGATCCTAGAGAGATAAAAAAATTTAAGAAATAAAATTATTTTATAGAATTTTTAAAAGGTTTATATTTTGGTAAGTTAAAATATCAAAATTCTTTAATAAGTCATTGTCGTGATATTCGCGTGGTCACATCAAACCTAGAAATCTAGGTCGCCATAAAGTTGGCAAGGTTGTCATAATGAAGATCTTACCTCTCCTCATTAAAGTGAAAAGTAATATTCAATTTGAATTTTGGTGGATACTCGATTGTCTCCCTCCATCGTTTTTCTCTTCTTTTTTTCTCCTCCTTAGTAGTCTCTTCTTTGTTTTCATTCTTGCTTCTAATCATATCCTTAGCTATGGATCAATCACCCAATAATCTTTGTAACTCAGCTTTGAATCAGTCATCCAATGATCTATGTAGCTCTCATAAAAGACCTCTCTATCATCTTCCTATTGAGTTGGATAGTGAGTATGAATCAATAAGAAAGAGAACAAAATCTATCACGGTTATAGAGTCTATGAAACATATACTGAGGTTTGAAGGAAAGAAGAATATTGATATTTGGTTAGATGGAAAGCTATATCCCAAAGATCCTAGCAGAAATAGCACTCCTCCTTTCTATAATAGCTCATCATTAATGAGGTTTATTGGTGATGACTACAATGGATTTTTAGGTTATACACTTAACCTTGTTGCAGAAAAGGATATCCTTGGACTAGAGAATTATCTTTTGATGAAACACAATATAGAGTTGTTGCAGAAGCTAGAGGATTGTCAACAAAAAATTCATTCATTGGAAAAGTGTATAACGAAAGCAAACTTTATTAGGCCTTTGAAATCGACAAAGAGCTCTTAAAAATATTGAGAATCTCAAACGAGGAGGAGGAGGCTGTGGTAAAAGAATCCAAGCAGCAAGGTATATTTTTTTTCACTTGAAAATTCTTAAATATGGATTTATTTAAATTACTTGCATTGATTTGTGATGTTAATTTTGCTTAGATCTCTTCTACAACCAAATACAAGTGAAAGAGATTCTTTAAAAGTAGCTCAGTTTTACTATCATCTTCTTCCTTCAGTGGGTTCAAAGGATATTTTGGAGAAGAAGAAATTTAAAAAGGCAAAGAAACAATGCTTGGAGTAATTTGTAAAGGATCATTCTTTGGATTTTGAGTTAGCACAGAAGACATTGGATAGTATTTGTATCAGTTGAGATGCTTATATGTAACTTTTCCAGCTTTTGCAATCAAATATGAAGCAAGGACAGGTATGCAATTGCATACTTCCGAACCATTTGTGGTTAGGATTATCAGACAGAGAGTTAATAACAAAGTGATGGGGATTCTAGGTGAGCCTTTTCATATCAGGGCTAGCTTCAAGGATAAGAAAAAGAAGGTTACATTCAATGAATTTAATAATATTTTCCTTGACTTGCCCATACTACAATGCTTAATGATCAAATTTTATGACTTGTCAGTAGTAGCAGAGGCGCAGGGAGTGGCTAGATTTGTGATTAAACTTGATGAAAGTGAGATTCTGAAATGTAAAAAAATTGGAGAGAATCTCTATCACCTTGTTGAATAGAGCACTTTCGTCAGGTCATTGCAATCACTCAACATCATTTAGTGTTCAATCTTAATATAACATTTGGTGGCTAGGAGCATTTGAGGTAGATACTGAGAATTTTGATATATTATATTGGGTTTTTCATCAAACATCAATACCTAATGTTATTCAAAGGCAACAAGTAGTTATAGATAAATATCTTATATATTATATTGTTGTGGTTTGTTGTGTAGATTGAGATTGAAGATTTGGACAACTTTCTTGAAAGGGCCAAGGGCTCTAGGAAAATGAAGCTTGGAAAAAATCAAAGCCTTGGCCATTATATTGGAAACTTAAACAATCAAACAATTGTAATATATCATAGTAGATTGTCAAGCTCTCCAAGTCTACCAATGATGGCTTTGAGAGCTATCTCAAAGGTAATTGGATCTCGAGTTTTCAGCAGAGGTTTAGACAAGATCATTTTAGTGGAGAAGGAAGAAGCCATAGGATTTTTTGGCTTCATGCCCGGATATAGTGGATCTAGAGCTGGATATTTTGGAGTTCTTGGCTTCTATTTGCTCTCTTATGTAGGAGATAGTAATAATTTTAAGATTCTTCCAGGCTATTGGAAACAAGAGTTTTTGAAATACAGAGGTCTTATTGAGTGGGATGAAACAAAAGATTCCTCTAGAGGCCCTGTCAAGCTACCTAAAACCAAGGACTCCTCTGAAGGCCCTGTTGAGGTGCCTGAAACTAAGGACTCCTTTGGAGGCCCTGTCGAGGTGCCTAAAACTAAGGACTCTTCTGCAACACAATCAGACTAGAAGATGCCAAAGATTAAGGGTTTCTTGAAACCCATCTTTTCCCAACTCTTTGTTTGGTTTGTAACCATTCTGTAAATCTTTGCTTTGTGCAAGAATTTAAATATCTATCTTTTCTTCTTTGGGTAACAATTTGTATAGTCCTTGCTAAAGATGATGTATTGCTTGATGTGATTGTATCTTTAAGCTTGAATTTATGCCAGATTTGTCGATAGAACCATTGAAAGACCTCTAATAAATTGTTGGATTTGTGTCTTCCACCTCCATGTCTTGTGTGTCTGAAACATTTTGTTCCTGCTTGATAATGTGATTTTTCCATACCTTGGGTTGACCAGATAGATAGAGATCCATATTGTTTAATAAAGTATGGAGCATGGTTGTATAGAATATCCTGCATAGTCAACAAATAAAGAAAGTTATTAAAAAACATTATATGAGTTCAACAATGAAGAAACAAAAATATACAAACTTCTTACCATATAGTGAGTAAAGTGTTGATCACCCCAAGCTTCTGTCATCGCCTTTTTGAAAAGGTTCAATTGGTTTTTAAAGTCTTTGAGATCTTCATCATTCCATTCAGTCTTATCACAATAAAAAAACACTTTGTCTAGTGTTTCCCAAACTTTAGCTTTTCTATTCCGAGCTTGTCCATTATCAATGTGATCCTTAACTGCATTATATAGGGATTTCCACTGATTAAATTTAATAGTTGAGCCACCAGTTCTCGAGTTTATCTTGCCAAGTCTCCCATGAAAGCCTAGAAACCTTCTAGCCTTCACTCCACCAATAGATGGTTTTTTTGGGATGCAATTACCATCCTTAGACTTCTGAAGATCTGGCTCAATAACAACATTGCCACCATGCAAACCAATTGCAGAGAGAACTTTTTCAACCTTTGTTATAGCATCTGTTCTAATTGATAATGGCTTCAGCTTCCATGCAAATCCTATATAGAGATGAACAAGCGTTTCAATTATCTTGCAAAGTGCATGAAGTGTACAAATATGGGCATTCGCTAAAGGAATGTCCAAGACTGGTTTAAACTATGGATTCTTATTGTGCCTAGAGGGAGCTCTATTCCAATTGCTTGAGTTTAACTCTGCACCTGATGACATGTAGTATAAGCAAGGAGATCTCGAGTTGGTTCCCTTTGATACATTATACATACATTTGAGTGTCTTTAGGTCACCAGCTATGTGCCACTCAATCCTGTAGTTCCCTAAACTCAATGGGTAACTTCGATTTATATTTCATACCTTAGAATGTTCGTATTCTTCGAGAAGACTATCATCATAAAGATTTATTGAACTCTTGGGTTTCTCATCTGATGGAGACTTCAATCTCTCTTCATACCCTACATCATCAATATGAAATTTCTTCTGGACCTGCAAGAACTCTTCTTCTGTAGGTGGCCCCTCCTTTTCGTATTCTACAATCTGATTAATACATGTATGTAAGGCTATAGAGCTGTCTTGGAAAATTCTCTCCCTCAACATCAAGACTTGCTAGTGGTTCTTGTTCATAACCTATAAACTTCATGTCATTTTTGCCCCAACCTGCAAGGATTGCTAAGCAATAATATTCTCTAAGATCAAAAAGATGTTGAATATAATTTAGCAACACATATCTCTTCTTGTTGATAAGATAAGTGGGAAATGTTGGAACACATGCAAGAGGACCTTCTTCATCAACCTGTGCACTTGGCTCGATCTCCTTTTCTTTCACCATTGTGATATTGTCACTCTTGAACAAACCTACATCAAAACCTTGGACAAGTTGATTCTCAATATCTTCTTGGAACATCCCGTCCTTCTCTTCGACCTCCTTATCCATACTTGCAATATCCTCTAGCTTTCCCTATTGGTCTATATCTGGAGAAGAATTTTCCATGTACTAAAGATACACAATAAATCCAACGTCCTTGTGGATCAGAAGGCATTGGTGTTTATACCTATGGAAAGGGAAATATGTTTCTCTCTTCCTGAATTCCTCATCAATGAGGTTGAACCTGCCTAGCAAAGTTGACCTGGATGTACTGGTGGCTCCCATGACATCACTATAATGAACAAATCCATTGACTTCCAAACCTTGCACATGTCTATCATAAAAAAATATATGTACTCCTTAAGTTTATCTTCAAGATCCTCCAATAACTCCTTCAAATCAAAAGAAACATTGAAAATTTCCCTAATATAGCTAAACTTGGAAGAATTTCCAGTGGTGTGTAACAAATCAAAGAGCCTATCATCAGAAGTCTCCATTAGCTCCTCCTCATCCATTCCTTCCAGAGATAGCTTTCTCTTTGTCATCTTGACCAACAAAAGATTTATCCCTAAAAACAAAGCAGAATGGCAACAATGTCCAATAAAGCAAGATGGAACCATGGAAAGAGGCCCCAAAATTGCATTTTTCAAGACAAAAAAAAAGAGAAAATTTTTTAATTGACTTGTGAAACTCGAAAATAAGGTGTTCAAGGCAAATGCCGGTGAAGAAATCGCGTTTCACCGGACACTACTTGAAGACAAAAGTTATTTGAATATCTCACCGGTGAAACGCGATAGTTAGCAAAATACCACTAACCAGAGACATTATTTCGTGTTTCACTGGTCAAAAGATGCAAGACAAGAAGAGAAACATGAACTATGAATTAATTCTATTAAAACACAGAAATTTATGATAAAATCCTTTTTGGAAGTGCTATGCTCCTTTTAAAAGATACAAAGCACATAACATCTATAATTTTTCAAGTGTTACTAAAAATTCTTTCTATATTAATCAAATTGATTTTGTTCAAATACTTGTAATAACAAAATTTTGTTACCTATCAGAAATTGTTGAACTGCTATTCAAACAAAAAGCAAGGACCTTGAAGGGAAGTTGAAACAAAATTTCTGGAGAAAGGAAGACAATATCGGAGAGAATGGCTTCGAAAAGCTTTTATATTGATTGTCAAACGTGTGTTGATAGTTCCAACAAAAAAGTTTGCGTAATGATGGAAAAATAAACACGATCGCAAATTTGGACGAAATTTTCAATATTTTTGCATACACGAAATACCTCAGAATACGTGCCCACATCTCTCACTTAACACACAGTATCAAATTTCTCAGAAGACGTGCGCACTCCCTTTTTTCGAGAATACGTCGCACGTGTTTTACTTAACACTTCGCCAAGTAATGCATGTACCATCGAAATCCCCCAATAAAGGGAAGCAACGGCTAAATTCATTTCATATTTTTATGGTCATGGAGCACATTTTTGTGGTCATACAGTAGGGCCTTCGAACACATTTTCGTGGTCATGTTGTGGTTGTGAAGAATGTATTCGCGTTTCACCAGACCTATTGACAAAATTGGTTCTAAACGGATTTTTCCTAGCAAAGCGCCAAAGAAGGTATGGTTTTCTGCATCCTCCTTCTCAATGCCTAGGCGTCCATTCAATGCATTTTTTTGATACTTTTCCTTAAATTTTTATATTATTATGAGCTTATGAGCACTATAAACGAATTTTTTCCATAATGTGAGCATTCCTTAATGTTGTGGAGATTTAAGGCAATCCTTCAAACTTTTTCCTTAATGCTGTGGATATTTTAGGTAATTTAAAAGCATTTCTTAGATCAAAGCTTTGTTTTTCTTCGTTTTGTTAATTACTTTGCTTTTTATGAGTTGTCTGTTGAGATATCGTGCTCCACTCGTGATATGCTAGGGTGACAGTTGTGCATTTATGTCACCGAATTGTTAGCTGCAGACGGTCCCTTGGTTCACGATCCTATTGGGGCTGTGGTGGGAGTTTCAACTTTTGGAGAGATCTTTCGCTTGGGGGCCATCGTCTACAAGTGGATTCGAGAGATAAAGAAGGAGGAATGGATTTGAAATGGGAGGGCGTAATAGAGATGGCTTAGTTAAAGACCGAGATAGGGGGAATTTGTTGAGATTTACAATCACACCCATTGTGGCCTCTTTGTATGAGGCAGTTCTGGGCTGAAGACATGCAGGCTACAGGAATCCCATATGCATAGAGAGAAAGACTGGCACCTACCCATCTCTATATAACATTGTACTTGGATGTCACTTTCATATATGATAAATGTAATATCATGATGCTTTACCATTTCAATCAGTGTCTTGATCATTATTAGTCTTATACACAAGATTGTGTTTATAAGTCCAAGCTTCCATCTTGGAACCTAATTCACTTGTGTAATAGGTCAAGTCTTTGTCTATGTCATCATGATCTCAATCTTCATCTTCCATCTACCATAGCATCTGCGATGCTCTAGATCCCGCGTCTTTTCACATGGTATTAGAGCTCAGTTGAGCATGGCCTAGCTCTCCCTTCACTCCTCTTAGCTCGTCTTCATCTCATTCCGGCTCAGAGTGAGTGTATGACTCCAATTTCTCACTTGAACCTCACAATCACTGTTTGGAAACCATAGCCAAATAGGACCCACAGCATTTGGAGCTTCTATATCTTACTCTACAGGCCATATTAGCCACGATTTCTTCTGTGGACCTCCTTCTCTACTTAGGGCACTCCTCCCTAGCATCTTAAAGTGAAACATTGGCCACTGTATGTTGCAACATTGACAAAATTTGTTGCACTTTCCAAAATTGCACCCATTGCTGTTTGTACTACTGGCGTGCTGCGTGCAGCAACAAGCTGCAATTCAGCGTGTCACTATGGGGCTTTGGTAGCCATGAGACAAGCTTCATTCCCATATAATTTTTTAAAAAAATTATCAAGTATCCTTCTCACACAGAACAAAAAACCAAGGCTACCCAAGAACCCAACTGCAAACTCCATAGCCAGTGGAACTCAAGCTTCAATTTTCTTCATTTTCTCACTCCTCTTGGTACACTGAAGTTATTACCACTTTGATTTGAAGATTCCAACAATAATTTCTCATCAAGGAGGGAAATTTTTAAGACTTTTGAGGATTTGGAGACGACATCAACACCTGGTTCTTCATTGCTACAGTCTCAAGCTCATCTTCCACTACATTCTCTTAGCTCAACTTTGCCACTCAAAGATCTGCTGCAACACTCAAGCCTCTAACCATTCAAATCTGAAGGTTTAGCAAGCTCAACTTCAAGAGAAGATTTGGATTTGGAAGGATAGAAGCACTCAAGTTCAACAAGAGTGCAAGCAACAATTATCATAGTATCTCTTCTCTTGATACTACATACAAAGTGTGCCTTCACACTACTGTCTTGTGTCCTTTGACACACTCAAGATCAGCTCATTGTTGGTTACTCAGCCTTTTTAAGATGATCCTCACTAATGAGAGTACCAAGCATGAATAATTTTAAATGGATATCTTGTTCGAAGAGTAACATTACTCTTATTGCTCATTTCAAGCACATAGAAGATGTGCTTGTCTTACATGCATGGAATTATGGAGTTATGAGCATTCAAGTGCTATCACTATTTGAAAAAATTCCTTCTACCTTGGAGAAAGTGCAAGAGTTTGAATTCATTTCTGTTGCCTCAAAGATGATGATACCTTTGCTTGAGGGGGACATGGACATGAAGACTAATGCAACTAATGCAAGCAAAGTCAATAAAGAAGATGACTAGAAGAACCTAGAGGACCAAAAGATCAAAGCAGTGGAGGACACTGAAGCTGCAAGCAAAGTGAAGAATAAGTACAAGATCAAAAAGAGAAAGATCGACTACACTAACAAGAAGACCTACAATGAATGAAAGATCTATGTCAAAAGAAATGCTGAAAATTGCAGGGGCTTACCGGTGGTCCTTGACCCAATTTTTTACTAGAATTTTTAGCCTTGTAATGCTTAGCCCTAATGCTTCTGAAATAAGCTTGTAAACTCCTCATGTAGCCTTGTACTATAGCCTTTGTACACATTTTGAGGCCCCTGTTACATCCCTTGGATATCCACCATGTTTGTGGTACCCACACTTAGCTTTTTCTGTGACAGCCTCTGGTGTTTTGCCATGTTTATGGTGTGCCCACACTTTGCAGGTGTTGCTTTCACTAAAGCCTCTACACAGTTTGTACTTTTTGGTTGTGATTGAGGAGGGGTGTTGAGATTTACAATCATACCCATGGTGGTCTCTTTGTATGAGGCAGTTCTGGGCTGAAGATACGTAGGCTACAGGAATCCTATATGCATAGAGAGGAAGACTGCACCTACCCATCTCTATATAACATTGTACTTGGATGTCACTTTCATATATGATGAATGCAATATCATGATGCTTTACCATTTCAGTTAGTTTCTTGATCATTGTCAGTCTTATACACAAGATTGTGTTTATGAGTCCAAGCTTTCATCTTGGAACTAATTCACTTGTGTAACAGGTCAAGTCTTTGTCTATGTCATCATGATCTCAATCTTCATCTTTCATCTACCATAGCATCTACCATGCTCTAGATCCTACGTCTTTTGACAAAATCGAGCTAACTCTCTCCCTTGCAGCCTCACACACACACACACACACACACACACACACACACACACACACACACACACACACACACACACACACACACACACACACACACACACACACACACACACACACACACACACACACACACACACACACACTCTCTCTCTCTCTCTCTCTCTCTCTCTCTCTCTCTCTCTCTCTCTCTCTCTCTCTCTCTCTCTCTCTCTCTCTCTCTCTCTCTCTCTCTCTCTCTCTCTCTCTCTCTCTCGGGGTATCCTTCTACCTCCCTCTCTCTACCTTTCTCTCGCAGTCTCTTGGGGTCTCCTTGTACCTCTCTAACTGCTTCCCATGCCTCATATTTATAGCTAAACAAGAGAAGAACGATTGTGGTTGAGAAGAATAGCTCTTTATGGAGGGAATCTTTAAAAAATCAGCAATCTGATTCTCAAATCACAATTCCGATAGTTCCGTTGGGCTCTGAAAGGGGGTAAAACCCCAAGACACTTGATTAGAAATATTCCAAATTACTCATTCTTTTCCCTGTTTGAAGTGATGTTTATTGCCTGTAAACTGCGATCGTGATGCGATTTCACCAATCCTTCTTTTTTTGTATTAAATCTCCAAAACAAGCTTGAAAAAACCACTTGCTTTTTTTACATGACATCCTGTTCTAGAAATCTCTATAGCTTTTTAGAATCTTTACAATAAGTAATATCTAAAATATGCTAGTTTTGCCTAAAAATCTAATATTTTTGGACCATCCATACTATACACATTAACACTAGTGATTAATATGGCTCATAACTCTCATTCACGTTGTAACTTCCATGAAGGGTAGCTACAACCCTTATCAAATCGAAAAAAATGTCAGATTACGACTCTCGATTTTTTAAATATTTTTAATTAAATAAAAATTATTAGTTATTAATGTTAGTTAGTTTTTACTTTAGTTAGTCTTTATTTAGTAACCTTACTAACTTATTAATTGACTAACAAACTTTTGAACTAACCAACTAATTTTTAATTGCGTGGAAGCATTACAATTTTGATGAGGTATTCCACATAGGCATTCACTATTTGGCATTGCATTTTGTGGTTCTCCAAGAGGAATGGTGACCTTGGTGGCTTGGGATGTTTGATCCACCTACTCAGTGTCCTAGGTTATCTTGCAATCACTTGGTGAAGATTTATTAAGATTATGTATAGTTGATCCAATTTAAACAAAGAAAAAAGAACTCAAATGAAAGAATCCTCACTTATTTGAAATTGGTTGAATTAATTATAATTCTTGTTCTTTAAATTTGACAGTAATTGCTTGTAGAGGTGTGTGGGTTTTTGTCTATTGAGTTTTATTTATATGCAATCATTGCGAAAACTTTTTATGTATGTCTTGCACAATCAGAGTCTATGTAGCCTATGACTCTAGTATCATGACTACCATAATAAATGCACATATCTACAATGCCATTTTAAGGTATCTCGTGATACCCTTCATAATGTCCCAATGTCATCGGCCAAGTGTTGCTACGTAAGGAGCCACAACTCCCACTACAAATGCTATGTTAGAGTTGGGAGCTCACTCTCAAAACTGCCAAGATCCACAGACCGTTATTCCTTCAATTGTTTCAAGGGAGCACTAATGGCTACCTCTCACATAGCTGATGCGCAATCCCTCCCTACGAATGTAGTCAGCTTACCTTGATGCCCAATTGAGTTGCTCCCTCTCTCAAGCACTCCGATAGCTCCCTGATTTGTGATGCAAGCTCAAGCATCCTCAAACCTCTTCCTCCTTGCTCCATCCTCCATAGCCACACGCAAGATGAGAGAAGAGAAGAAGAAGAGAGGAGATGGTGGATGGCTTCACCTCGAAGATCCCTCACCCTCACACACTCACTCCCTCACTCACTCACACTCCCTCCCTCAAGCACTCACAAGCAAGCAAGCAAGAAAAGAGAAGAAGAGAAGAAGAAGAGTCCACTTTGCCACACATCAAAGAATGAGCTCTCGTTCACTTTTTGAACTTTATATAAAAAACCCTAAATCCCTTTTGGGCGGTCATCCCCTTATCCCCTTTTTTACATGATCGACCATTGTGGTAAGGTCATTTTTCCCATTCCCTTCTACTTGGTCTATTTCTTTGATTTATGCCCATCTACCCTTTTATAATTTGCACATGAGGGAGCCTGGCACTCCTTTTCAAAAATTGTGGGGCGCCTTCCACTTAAAAATGTGCTTTTGCCTTTAGCTTGATTTTAGAAGCCATCCTTGCGCCTTCACTTGTTCTCCGTCATGCTTTTTCCATTGCCTTTGTATTTACTTCTTTTTCTTCTGTCTTGAGCTGGGGTTAACATTACTCCCCTCCTAGTATAGTGCCAATCCCATGGCATTGATGCAAAGTGGTTGGAAGGGGTGATGGGTATACCTAGATGGATTTTTTAAGTTTGTATACAAGCCCTTGCGGGGGATGGTGTTGGATGGACCGTCCCTTGAAACTGAAGGTGTAGTTGGGGTGGTCCTTTTTTTGTTGCTAGTGTTTGAGGGGATTCATCCATTGAAATTGAAGATAAAGTTGGATGGATCCATGCGTGGAGAGATGCGGATGTGCAGTTCCATCTTTGAAATTTAAGATGGTGTTAGACGGATTTGTCTTTTGGCCCTCTGTGGGGCTGCCTTCTCCTGCACTATTTCAAATGAGCTTCTTCATTCGCTTTTTGATTGGGTTGCCTTAGTCTGCCTCTACCTTGGTTTGCCTTCATGGGAACGTTGTAGCATAAAATGGCCCCTCTCTTAGGTGGGTGCTAGTCCCAAGACATAGTCCCGAGACATTGTGATTTTGAACTAATGAGGGTTCGATGAGAAAGCATACATGTGAGTGAACGATGACGAGGCTGTAGAGAAAGTGAACAGATCACCCAGTTTAATGTGGTGGGGGCTGGGGGCGTATTGCATGGATGATGGGGCCACTGAAGTTGGTGGTTGAGACCTTTGTTTGTACTTGTAAAGAAAATAAGATGCACTACCTGGGGGTGTCTTTGCCTTACCATGGAGTGCGTGGCACACATGCTTGTCAAACTACGAGATGGGTCTTGGGCAAGCCCTCGATGGTGTCCCACACTTGAGGACCCAGTTTGTGCATAAAGGAGGTGTGGTGCAAGGAGCTTAGGGTGACAGGTCTAACCATAGGCAAGAGTTGCATTTCTAGGTAGAAATTTTGTATTTGCTTTATTTTCGATGATATGTGCTCAGCATGTGTGGTGGGGGATCATAAAGGCTAGGGGGGTTAGACACGGATAACTTGAGAACCCCTAGGTGTAGTGACTATGACCTATGTGCAGCTTGATGTGTCTATGTGTGATTTCTCTTTCCATTTCCATTCTCTATGGTTTCTTTTTCACTTTGTGCCTCCTTGTCTTTTGTTTCTTTTTTCCTTATCTCTCGTCTCCTTCTTCTTTTTCTTATTCTTATTTTTGCCAAGTTACATAGTCATGACAGAAGTTAGTCTTTGTCATCGAAGTGAGGTGGAGAAGGGGGCTTAATAGATTTGTTAAGGAATTTGTGGCTTTGGAGATACACCTTGAGGTTTAGGTGGACTTGAAGGGTGGTGGTGGAGAGGAATGGATGATTGTAGTGGGTGAAGCATTTATCATTCATATCCTCTAGAAGAGCTTAGCAAAATGAAAGTAGTTAGGATCAAAATGGAGGATTGGGAGGCCGCGCTCTTGCAGAGTGGGGTCTTGCCTAAGGAGTATCCTAAGTAGCCTAAGGTAATTACAAGTAGTAATAAAGGTGGGGTCAGGGCATGAAGAGAATTTGTTGATGAAGTGGATTAGGGTATCATACAAATTTTTTTATGTGAAGATGAGGGCATCTTCATATGTAGTACAATGAGGATCATAAATTATTGGGAAATCATAGTGGCCGTGGACACTAGACTCAAAATCCACTCTCACCCTTCGAGGGTAGGGCATAAAGGTTGGATCATTCCACTCGAAGGGGTTGAATGTTGCAAAAGGCCATCCAAGTGTCCATATTGGTGTCGTAGACTCTTCTTCTCCATGTAGGTTGGCATTCGTAGCCAGGCATAGACCTTAGCACTTCAAAAAAATTATTTTGTCAAAATTCAGTATCTTGAGTGACCCATAATGTGGGGATTTGGTCTCTCTCCTCCAGCCATTTCTGTCCAAGCCTACCTCCAATGTTAATCACCTCCTCCACCACCTTGATGGAAAAAACCTTACGTAGGGTGGTATGGAATTGGAAGTTAAAGTCAAAGGGGCTCCTAGTCGTTTCTTGCCTCTCCTAGATTACAAGGTTAGTGTGGAATCTTGCTAGGATACCGTTCTCACATGGTGGGATAGGTGCCTGGGGTGCCCTCACTCCCTTGGCATTCCATTTTCTTCTTGTTTCCTCCACCATTTGTCTTCTTCTTTCCCTCAGCGCCACCTTTCTTTTTGTAGAGGTGTCTACATGTTGCTGTTCTTCAAGCCATGGGAAAGGAGGCTGTGGGGACAAGCTGTTCCTTGTGTGGTCCCATTTCAAAGTCCATATATACTTCCCTCTCCTACATTGGCTTCTGCTGTTCTTCTTCTGTGAATCCAAGTGCGTCCACTTCTTGCAAGGTTAGGCCTACAAATAGGAGGTAATGGTGTTGCTCTTCCCAAGCTTGGGCCAACCCCCCTAGGTTGTGGTGGCATTTGCAGTCCTGTTATCAAGGCTCTATGAGCCATTCCCAGATTCTTTTTCATGGCCTCTATGGACTCTCCCTCTTCTGCCTAGGTGATGTCCAATAGGGTATTCGGGAATGCGCGTTGCTACGTTTGGAAGCTCACTTGGGCGGCCTCTGCTCTACTTTCAGCAAGTATTTTGTCTTTCTCTACTTGAGCTAGACAGTGTACCAAGGTTTTGACTCTTTTTTCATTCTGGTTAGCCCATTATTCTACTCTCCTTCTCATGTCTTTGAGGCTTTTCTCCTACTTCTGAGCTAGCACTGTCAGCCTTCGTTCTTGATCTTTCATTTCTCCCCTTAGCTTCTGCTGCTCTTATTGTGATGAGGCAGCCACTTGGGTTAATCTTTCCACCTCTCTTTCATACCTATGAGCTCTTTCCTCCCTCAGTTCCTCCAGTTCTTCTATGGCTTTAGTGATTTTCTCCATTTTAGATTGCAGATATTCATAGAGCCCCACAATCTCTTCATTGTGTCATCCCAAGCATTGTATGCACTCGGTTTCTTTGTCCAATCGCATCTGGCATTCTGCTTTTGTCTCTTGTTTAGCTTGTAGCTGCTCCTTTAGCTCATTAACTTACCTTTGGGCCATGGCTATTTGGCGTGTTTTCTCCAACTAGGATGCAGCCATGACCTCTTTTTCGACTTCTAGCTCTGCTACTACGATTTTTTTCTCCTCCTTGGCTTTCTCTAGTTGAGAGAGAAGCTCCTTGACATATTCATCGTATTCTCTGGGTGGCCTCTCTATTGTGGAAACAGAGGTTGTGGAGGCTGCCACCTTTTGCCTTCTTCGAGTCTTGTCTTGACTTGGCGTCTGCTATAGTTGGTCTTTTGGTTCCTACCAGAGGGGTTTTCATCTGCTCCTTGGCTCATTTCTTTATTCACGAAGTATTGGACCCAAGCCATTATGTTGCTGGTGTTCACCTAGCTCGTAGGACTAGGTGTGGACATGGCGGTGATGGTGGTAGGCACCAAGGGAGTGAGAGTGGGGGTATTTGGGGCCTTGCCCTTGCCTTCTTGCACTATAGGTGGCACAAAGTTTGCCACATGGGCGCTTGAGCTCGGTCCTTCACCTTTAAGCGGCCTCACGGTGGGTTTTGGCTTGTCCTACCTGGACTATTGCCCAATGGACCTACGCGTTGTGAGGGCCATGTCTTTCTCCTCCTTTCTTCTCAACTCCTCCTCCTCCTCCTCCTACTTTCTCCTTCTTTCCTCCTAAACCTTTTTGGACTCCCTACAAGCCTTTTGCAAGTCCGCTTTCTCTTTTTTCCTCCTCTCCTCTTCCTGCTTTTCTAGTGCAATTTTCTTATTCATCTTCTTAGCCTTTCTGTGGCTAGTATGCTCTTCTCGTTCCCTATTTTCTTATTTCTCACTTAGCATCCTTTCGTTGGATTGTGCATCCTGTTCCTGGTGAGGTGGCAACCTACTTAGTGTTTTATCCACTCCTTCTCCTCCTCCTTCCTGCCCTTGTCCCAAGGCTTCTCTAATGATGGCAATAAGGGCCCCACCAAATCCAATGGTTGAGGCCTTTGAAGATGAAGTTTTCCTTTTAGCCTTGGTGGCAGGGGATTCTCCTCTAGTGGCCTATCCTCTCGTTGCCAAAGCCTTTGCCGAGGTCTCAATGGTCTTCCTCACAAAAACATTGAGGTTCACCTCATCTAGTGACTGTGACGCAATGCTCTCTAACAAGGGGACATTAATGCAGCTCATGATGGTGTTGTACCTCCGACTAGAAAACAACGTGTGCACCATCTTGGCTTGGAGTTGGGACTTCGGGATGTGGAATATCTGTCAAGCTGACGCCATCGTTGATGTAGACCTTCACCTTGTCCATTCCTAGCAAGGCATATATGTTTCTCTTCGGCTTTCTCTCTACTTTGTTTGCCAAGCCCAATGCTTTTTCCACCAACTTTGGGGTCAATTCAATCTGCACCTGACAAGTTTCCTCTCCCTCATGCACAATTACAGTGCCATGTTATTGTGGAAAGTCTGCAAAAACTTTGCACAGTGAATGTAGTCTACCCCTAGTCTACTGCTTCCATGTATTTCTATAGATTGCATTGCTCAATGATCTACCTCATATCCCATTCTTCGATGGCCACGTCTTCTAGGTTGAAGATATGCTGAAACTTAAACTAGTTGAAGGTTCGTGTTTCCACCAAAAGACCGTATTTTGCATGTTCTTCTTCTGAAAAAGGCAAATTTCTAGCCTTTTCTTGGCCTGCCATGATGGGTGCTTGTCATGAAACCATATTCGCTATTAGTGTTATTCAAAATAGTCACAAGCAAAAGGAAACAACTACATATTTGCTTGACTGAAATGCTCAAGTGCAGAAGTTGACTTTGCTTCCAATTAGTCTATTGATTTCAAATTTTATTGACCTTTTCCACACTCCAAGTTGTTTCATCTTACCATTGAGGTTTCCAATGTGTGCCTTTCTTTTATTGTTTTCCTTATGTTTTTGGTTTGATTTACTTTACCCTTTCCTTACTCCCTTCCCCTTGGAATTGAGAAGAATCCTTCCTAGGATTGAAGGCTAGAGTGTAGAGGGCGTTCTGCACGGGTATAGTGCTTTACTTTTGCATGAGCCAAGCATAGAAGTTTAGATTATATTCCATGTGAGCATACTAGTTCATGTCAAAAAATCGGATGCCAAGCTAGGTGTTGTAAGTAAGGACATTGAGTAAAAAGTCACCAAAGTCCATGCGACTAGCAATGTGCAGTTCTTCCTTGGTGAGGATGCGATCTAAGTAGGAGTGTCCCTGAATATGTTCTTCCATGGGTTGGTCACAAATGGTCATTAATACCCTATAAGAGGTTGGAGCTACATAAGTTGGATTGTACTCTGATGTTTTGATTGCGCATTATTGCTCAGCATTTGACATGACCTGACATCCCTCGAGCTCCCATTGGAGGTGAAGAGTGTACCATTTTTTCAAGAAATGGGAGTTGTTGGCTGCAAGCTATTTCAAGTCTTCTATCTCTTGATATATAGATGGATACTTTGTTGAAGAATATGCTAATGGCTACAAATTGATTGCTAGAGGCCGAAGAGATGGCAGAATGTTTACTCTTGATGCGTCAATCCCATAATTGAAAGCAGCCATGTTTGCACATCATGATGGTGCTATATGGGATGTTGAGATATGGCATAAGGGGATTGGCCATGTGAATGTACAAAAGCTGAAATCTATGCAGCAAAAGGAGATTATGCTTGGACTACCTGAGTTCAAGTATCATGACTTTGGACATGTAGGTGATGCATGTGAGTTTGGAAAGCAATCACGGTTTCCATTTATGAGACATGTACAGACTAGCTCATGACCCTTGAACTTGGTACATTCAGATGTATGGGGTCCATCTCATAATGCTTCGTTTGGTGGTGCTCGTTACTATGTATCCTTCATTGATGATTTCAACAGGTATACTTGGCTTTACATACTGAAACATAAGGATAATGTGATTGATGCATTCAATGACTTCAAGAAGCATGCTACAAATGAGTTGAGTTGTAAAATTTCATGTCTTAGATCAGATGGAGGTGGAGAATATGTCTCTAATTTCTTTGATAGGTACCTTGCTAAACATGGGATCAGAAGATAGTTAACTTGCAGTTATACACCGCAGCAAAATGGTATAGTAGAAAGGAAAAATAGGGTACTGATGGAATCGGCAAGAGCTATGCTAAATGAGAAGAGTTTTCCCAATGGTTATTGGGCTGAAACAGTAGTGATTGATGTCTATGTGTTGAATAGAACCCCTACAACAATGATTCGTGATGTAACTCTATATGAGATGTTGTTTGGTCATGAGCTTGACATTTCACACTTGAAGCTATTTGGCAACATTGCATATGTGCATGTTCCTAATGAAAAGAGGAAGGAATTGGATCATAAAGATATCAAGAGTGTGTTCCTTGGTTATGCACAAGACCGGAAAGCTTACAACTGTTATGTACCGTCTACACATGAGACATTGATTAGCAGAGATGTTGTTTTTGATGAGCTGGCATCGTGGTATGGTAATCCTATTGCAGTAGCTATTGATGGATCAGCTAGCACTAGTAATGCTGAAAATACACCTACAGTGAGTACATCTATGAGTGGTCCTACAAGTGATGGGTCACCTACAGTAAGTCCTTGGTTAGGACGCTTACAGATTCGTACTCCTACGTCCACTAACACGGATATGTCAGTGAGGGGGAGATTGGATAAGGGAAAAGAAAAGATGCTTGAGGATGTGATAGGTCCACTTACAGCAGGTTATGAGTCGTCCAATAGTGGTAGCTTGGATAGTGAGTTGGTCATTCCATCTATTATGACGCTTGGAGCAAGGCAGAGTCGTTATGTGTACCACCTCATGAGAGGCAAGCTCAAAGTGAGCCACAGTTATGGAGATCTGAGAGAGTCAGAAAACCAATTGGTAGGTTTACATACACTTGTTACTCAACCCACCATTATGCATATATGGCTAGTGTGATAGGTTACAAAGAACCTACAAAGATTGATGATGCACTTACAGATGAAAACTATTGTGCTGCCATGGGTGAGGAGTATGCAGCCCTGGCTGAAAATGAGACATGGAAATTGGTTGAGTTGCCTGAAGGCAAAGTCCCCATTGGCTGCAAATGGAAGTATAAAATTAAGTGTGAGTCAGATGGTTCGTTAGAATGCTATAAGGCCAGGCTGGTTGCAAAAGGGTATGCACAACAATATGGCCTTGACTATGAGGAGACTTTCAGTTTGGTGGCTAACATGGCAAGAGTCATAACTCTCATTACTTTGGCAGCATACAAAGGCTAGAAATTATGGCAAATGGATGTTAAGAATGCTTTCTTGAACAGTGATTTGGTTGAGGAAGTATATATGGAGCAGCTTAAAGGCTATGTTCACCCGAACTTTCCTACATATGTATGTAAGCTGAAAAAGGATTTATATGGACTGAAACAAGTATCTAGAGCATGGAATGCTCAGATTAGCAGTTATTTACAACAACATGGATTTAGATTGGGTGATGCAGATCACAGTCTGTTCACAAAGAGGACAGATCATGGATATGTGTTTCTAGTGGTTTATGTAGATGATCTTATCATCATTGGAGATGATGAAGAGGGTATTTCTGAAATTAAATCATGTTTACAGGCTGAATTCAGAGTCAAAGACCTTGGTGAACTAAAGTATTTCCTTGGAATTGAGGTAGTATCTATGCCTCAATGTATATGGTTGCTATAGAAGCATTATGCTCATGACATGTTACAGAAGTATGGTATGATTGAATGCAAGCCTATGGAGACACCTCTTGATCAGAATGTCAAGGTGCAGATTGATGTTGGGAATGACATAAAGAATGTGACCATGTATCGATAGATGGTGGGCAGCTTGATATACTTGACTACTACCTGTCTTGACTTATGTTATGCAATGAAGCTTATTAGTCAGTTCATGCAAAAGCCTCGCAAACCACATTTAGATGTAGTCAGGAGGATCATGAGATATATAAAGGGTACTATAGATTATGGGTTGTTTTATGTATATGGAACATCCCTTGACTTAACAAGGTTTATTGATGTTGATTGGGTTGGTTGTGCCTATGACAGGAGGTCAACCAGTGGTTATGCATTTGGATTGGGCAGTAGTATGATCAGTTGGCAGAGTAAGAAACAACCTACTATTGCATTGTCTAGTACAAAAGCTGAGTATAGAGGAGCTACCTTAGCGGCTTGTGAAGCAGTTTTGTTGATGAAACTGTTGAAAGACTTGGGAATACAACTGGAAAGCAGAGTGAGATTGCATTGTGATAACCTCAGCAGTGTTATGTTGGCTAGCAATCCTATCTACCATGCTAGGTCCAAACATATTGAGGTTCACTACCATTTCATCAGAGAAATGGTTCTTACAAGGCAGATTGACTTGATTCATGTGAAGACTGAAGACCAAGTAGCAGATATATTTACCAAGTCTCTTGGTAAAGAAAAGTTCATATATCTCAGACAACTACTTGGAGTTTATCAGATGGTTTGAGCTTGAGGGGGAGTGTTAGAACATCAAGCTCCCGTTACTCTTCAATCAGTTTATCTTTATTTGTGTGATCGACATTAGTTGGATATAGCTGTGCACGTGTGTGACATTCAATAAGTCGGTGTAGTCAGTGTCTTAACCACAGTTAGTCTTGGCTAGTCATATCTATGTGTGTAAGTATCTTTCAATTAGTATGATGGAAGAATACTGGAAGAAGAACAACAATGAGCTGAGGCTCATCTTCCGCTCCACTCTATCTCTCCCCCTCTCTTCCAATAGCAATGTTATTCTTCGACACCACATGTCCTAGGATGCATCCATGCTTCACCCAAAACTGGCACTTCAAGGGTACAGTCGACGCTGTTCAAAGACCATTGTCTAAGTGTTCCCTCCAAGTAGAGTGAACACACATGTCATCCACGAAGACCTCTAGTGCCTTCCTAAGCATGGCTTTGAATATAGTGCACATCAGTCTCATTGGAAGATAGTTGTGCGTTAGTCACAAAAGGCATGAGTCTATAGGCAAAAACACCCCATTCAGTGGCAAATGCGGTCTTATGCTTATCGTTAGGATGCACTTGCACCTGATTGTATCCAAAGAAGCCATCCAAAAAATTGTAGGCCTCTTTGCTAGCCACTCTCTCGAGAATGTGCTCGGTGTATGGTAGTGGGTAATTATCTCTCTTTGTAGTTGCATTTACCTTATTGTAAATTTACATACACTCTAATCTTTCCATTCTTCTTTAATATGATGACTATGGGAAAAACCCAGTCCATGTGTTCAATTTCGTAGATGAATCTTGCTCTCATTAGCTTGTCAATTTCTTACTTGACGACATCGGTGTGCTTTGGATTCATGGGATACAGTTGTTGCTTGATCGGCATTGCATCTAGTGTCATGGATATGTTGTGAGTCACTACATCAGGTCTACCCCTTTGGTTAAGGCCCCATAGGATTTCCTAATTTGGCTGTCACCCTTCAGCATGGTGGAGATTGTATCTACGTCAATTGACGTAGTCTTCTAGTTATCCATCTCTACTCTTACAGCCTCCGTTTGATTGCCTAAGAAGATGAGACCATTGTCCCAATCTTCTATAACTCTCATGTTGTGCATCCATGGTCGGCCTAACAACATGTCGTAGTCCATCCCCTTCATGGCCATAAAGTCAACAAAGAACTGGACTCATGCAATTTTTACTAGCCAACTCTTTAATACACCAAACGATTTTACCTTCATTCCATTAGCTAGTGTGACGTTGAACCTAGCAGCCTTGACCGGTGAGTTATCCCAAGTTTGGAGCACTACATGGCTTAGCATACTAACTCATGTTCCCATGTCTACGATTCCCTTTCTTGTGATATCCCCCAGAGCTAAGACTAGTAGGACTGCATGCATTTCTGTGCCTTCCCAAAAAGCATTGATATGCAAGGATTTAGGCATGGAGTGTGACATTGTAAAGAAGTTGATTCCCACAGCAAGCCATTAAACTGAATAAGAAATAGACATAAAATGCCAAGGAACCACAACCAAGGTGACTAGGCATGAAATGATATTACCAATGTTGGTTAAGAATCAAAGGATGAGTGGCTACAGCATGGTATGCACCCCACGCTATGGTGGCCAAGAGTATTCACCCTCTTAGATGGTGGGAGGTTGAGGCCTCAAGCAAGTAATGTTGTATAATGGCAAAAAGATGATTCACATATTACATCTCCACCTTTTATACTTAACCCTAGTCTACTCTAGACTAAGGCATTTATGCTTTATTACAAGCCATCATATCCTAAAAGATATTTGTCCTCAAAGCTGGAATTGGGACAATTTACAAGGAAAGATTACAAGGATAGCTTTGTAAGTGATGAATCCATGCTGTAATAAAACTCCAAATTGAAGAAGATCTCATATGTCAATGAAGTACAAGTATGAAATTTGAATTGACTGCTGGAAATTGTCCAAACCAGGCTACTACACAAGAATGGCCATAACTTGAAGAAGAAATGTCCAATCACCATGTATGAGCTATAGAAATGTAGAGGTCAACCCCTAGTATCTAGCCATGCCATAAAAATCCAATTTTGATAACCGTAGAGAAATTATTTTTATGACAGAAATTTAATACAGCAAGCTGTCCTGTTCAGATATTACTCTGTTTTCTGCAAAATCCATGGAAAAGAATCAATGTATGATGATGGTTTCCAAGTAGACTCCTCCATGGGCAAACCTTGCCATTTAATAAGGTATTCTAGCAATGAACGGTTCCTTAAAACCTTTTCTCTTTTGCCAATAACCTTTTCAGGCTCATAAATGATAAGACCATCTTCATCTATGGGAGGTTACTCCTCTAAAATCTTTATGGTTGGACCCACATATTTCTTAAGTTGGGAAACTTGGAAGGTAGAATGAATCCTTGTTGAAGAAGGAAAATCAAGCTTGTATGCAAGCTCACCAACTTGTTTGAGGATTTGATAAGGCCCATAGTAAGGATGAACCAACTTATTATGACCACCTTTGAGAGAAGCGTACCTAGATTTAGGCACTTTGGGAAATACCCAATCTCCTTCTTCAAACTCCAAAGGTCTTCTCTTTTTATCAGCATAAGCCTTCATAACATCTTGTGCCTTCCTATTTTTTTCCTTGTATTGATGCAAAAGAGCTTCCATTTTCTCAACTTCAGCCTTGGCTTGTGGATTCACGTCTTCATGAAAAAGAGCTGAAGGTATTTGCACTTTGTATCCATAAAGCACTTCAAATGGCGACATACCAATGCTCATATGATGAGTGTTATTATAATAGAATTCAGCAAGATGTAACCAATGATCCCACAAAGCTTGAGTGTCATGGCAAAAATAATGAAGATAGACTTCCAACCATTTAGTGACATGCTCCATTTGGCCATTGGTTTGGGAATGATATGCTGTGCTAGGAGTTGAAATTGTTCCCATAGAGGTGAATAAACTCCTCTAAAAACTTTCCATGAACTTAGTATCACGATAATATACTATTTTCAATGGCATACCATGAAGCTTAAAAATACATTCCATGAATTTTTTAGCCACTTGCTTTCCTGTAAATTGAGCCTTGGTAGGGATGAAATGAGCTAATTTAGTCAACCGGTCCACCGCCACATAAATGCTATTCCACCCATACTTTCTTGTAGGTAATCCCACAATAAAATCCATTGTAATATCAGTCCACTTGCCTTGAGGATTAGGAAGTGACATAAGTAAACCACTGGGTAGAAGAGAAGAATCTTTATTTTGTTGACACGGAAAACATTGCATAACATAATCCTTAAGATCCCTCCAAATACCCTTCCAATAGAAAATCTTATGAATATTATCAAATTTTTTGAACAACCCATGGCGTCCTGCTAAAGGTGAAGAGTGCATCTCATGCAAGATACAGTCTTTGAAAGAAGATTGTGGTGTCAAGAATACTCTACCACGATACCATAAAAGATCATTGTGCCATTGAAACTTGGACACTCTTCTCCTTTTCCTTGCTAAAATTCCTTCATCATCTTTGATGCTTGCTCATCAAGCAAATACTCCTCTTGAATGTCATGGATCCAATCCTTATGCACGGTTGAAATGGTAGAAATGGAACATGCCCACATTCTTGATAAGGCATCCACCACCACATTAATTTTTCTAGCCATATAAGATATCTCAAAGTCATATCCTTGAAGAGTAGCTAACCATCTTCATTGCTTGGGAGATAAATTTGGTTGTGAAAGAAAGTATTTTAGCACACGATGATCACTTTTGACCTTGAAATGGTTGCCATAGATATAATGATGCCACTTTTTGATAGCATGCAATATTAATAACATCTCTTGCTCATAAACATGTAATTGACACTCCTTATCATCAAGATTTCTGCTTGCATAAGCTATGACTCCATGATCTTGACATAAAATAGCCCTAATTGCTCTTCCACTAGCATCCGCGCAAACGATAAACTCCTTAGAGAAATCTAGGCATACAAAGATGGGTGCTGAAATTAGAAGAGATTTTAGCTCATTGAAACTTTGATCGATGATGGACTTCCAAAAGAAAGCCTCCTTTTTGAGTCTATCCATCAATGGAGCCGCCACATGAGCATAATTCTTGATGAACCTTCTATAGAAGGATGATAACCCAAGGAATCCTCTCAAAGAGGTTGCATTCGTAGGAGTAGGCCATTCTTTAACACATTTTACCTTATTGGGGTCCACTCTAATCCCTTGTTCTCCCACAACATGACCTAAGTATTCAACTTCATCTTCCATGAAAGAAGACTTTGTTATCTTGGCAAAGAGTGCGTGTCTTCATAATGTGTCAAAGACCTCTCTCATATGCTTCAAATGCTCATTCTTGGATTTGCTATAGATTAGGATATCATCAAAGAAAACAAGGATTGGTTTGAACAAGAAGTGCTATAATATTTTATTTATGAGGGCTTGGAAAGTAGTAGGTGCATTGAAAAGCCCAAATGGCATAACCAAGAAGTGGTATAACCCTCTTTCAGTCCTAAAAGCTGTTTTGAACTCATCTCCTTCCTCCATTAGAATTTGATGATAACCCAATCGAAGATCTATTTTGGTGAAGACCTTTGCAACTTTAAGCTCATCCAAAAGATCATCAATTCGGGGAATAAAATACCTATTCTTGATTGCTGACTTGTTCAAATCCCAATAATCAATACACATGCAAAATGATCCATCCTTCTTTTTTACTAAGAGCACGGGAGAGGCAAACGGTGATTGACTTTGCTTGATTAAACCCATTTGCAGCAATTCTTTGACTTTTTGCTCCACTTCTTCCCTTTCAAACTTGGACAAGCGATAGGGAGGTTTGTTGATGGGCTTTGTGTTAGGCAACAAATCAATAGGATGGTCAACCTCTTGCTTTGGAGGTAAAGATGATGGTGGTTAATATAAATCCTTGTATTCCTCCAATAGCTCTTCCAATCGTGGATCCCTTTTCTTTGAAGAAGAAGATGGCTGATTTGTTGATTGCCCTTCATCTACTTTTGCAAGCAAAAGAGTGAAGATGCATGACTTGGCATTGATTTCTTTTCGAAATTTCTTCATGGAGATGAGTTCTATTTGTTTGTGGTCTATGCCTTTCAACTCTATGTGCTGTCCTTGCCAATTAAATCCCATTTGCATTTGCTCCAAGTCTAAGGTGAATTTACCAAGTGTTTTCAACCAATTACATCCAATGACAACGTCAATAGGTCCCATATCCAAAGTGATCAAGTCTACTTTTATTGTGCAAGAGGGCAATAACTCAATTGAAGTGCATGGACACACTTCTTTTCTAGACTCATATGCACCATTGGCAACTTGTATCCGCAAGGAATAGTCCATATTAATGGGTAGCAACTTCAGCCCATTCAAAGATTTGGTGTTGACGAAGCTATGAGTGCTACTGTAACGTGTCCGCTTGACCACTTGTGGGACACATCTTAGCAGCCCATTGGGAGGGGAGTCTAGAAAGCGCCACCTAGCACTCGCAAAGAATGTCACAGGATTTGCGATCTAGGTCTTCTCGAGTCTGCCCCAAAGCGGAAGTATCCGGCCGTTTCCACTTAGGACCGACCTGAAGTCAAGGTTTCTTTCCTATCAGCCAAGTCTCTAGGAAGTAGCTAGCATCGAGCTCTAGATGACCCACTTTGAGTAGGAACAACAGAGTCAAAGCAGATTTATGCTGCACTTGGTTCATAGAGAATGGGAAACGAGAGGGATGCACCGCTCAACCTCTCTGTCTGTAGGGCATAGTCCCATTTTGGTCCCCTAAAACGACATGAATCGGGTTCTAACTTAACAATACCTAAAGTAATCCGATGGTAAATCCTTGTGAGAAGCCTCCCAGTTCTCTGGGACCACCCAGTCGTAGGACGACCTGTCAGGGGATTCTGTCCACCTGCTTCCCTTGATAGCTTTAGTTGTCTAATTAGGTCCTACCACATTTATGTGCGACATTTAAAATCAACTTCATTAATTAAGCCTTTTAGGGCACAGAGTTCATTCACGTAATTTACAACACATACATAAAAGCAAAACAAGCAGTCCTTTTTTTCAAACAAGTTCCTTAACTTATCTTTAAGTTAATCTTTGTCTCCTGCCCATACAGGAGAATTATGTATCCCTTCTGTCCAACAAAATTACTCGGTTCTATAACATGCCCACCCCTCAAATTTCAGGACACGTCTTAGCAGCCCATCGAGAGATCAATCTAGAGGACGCCGCCCGACACTCCCAAGGAATGACATAGGGTTTGTCAACTAGGGTCTCTCGAGTCTGTCTCGCAATGGAACTTATCCGGCCGTTCTCACTAGGATTGACCTAAAGTCAGGGCCAACATTGTCTAAGGTCATAGACCGCCTACTTTTTCCTAACATTCCTTGTTAACATTTACTTTGAGGAAAGCTCTTGGCTAATCGAGACCACCCTTCCGTAGGATAGACCCATTGGTCACATCCACCACGCTTCCCTCGAGGGTTGTTTTAGTTATCTAATTACCTACCACGTTATGCTTGACACATAAAAGAAGCTTCCTTAATTAATCCGTTAGTCACAGGTTCCTTTACGTAATTTAGGCCACAAACATGAAGAAGGTTAAAACAAGATCAAACACTTCCTTAACTTATCTTCAGATTAGTGTGTATCTCCTGCCCATACAGGAGAATTAAGTGCTCCTTTCTGCCTTCGCAGAAAAATCCTTACGTCTTCCTGCAATAAAACCCAAAGGTTTATCCTACCAAGATTTCGCCTTGTAACTAGTATCAAGGCCTCGAGATCCCATCTCAAGTCATGTAGAACACTTGTGTAGGGCTCAGAGGCATTGGGATTTACGGCCAGAGCCCCCACTGGCACCCAAGCGTCCTCCTACGCCAAGTAATTTCCATGGGAGTGAGTGTGTGAGGGTGAGGGACCGTAGTGGAGAAGCTCTCCATCTTCTCCTCTCTTATTCTTCTCTTATCTTCTCTTGTGTGTGGAGATGGAGTTTGGAGCTTGAGGATTGAGCTTACTTGAGCTCGCACCTTGGATCATGGAGCTGCCGAAGAGCTCATGGAAGGAGGCAACTTGCATGGGTCTTGGCAGTTGAGCAAGAGCTCCCACATTTTGGTTCCATTTGTCGGGACCAATGGATTCAAGATTTGAGTCCTTGCATGCTTTGAATCGAGCATTAAAGTAGGGTTTTCCCCAAATCAGTGCTTGAGATAGGTAGGAAGCAAGGGACTCGCAGGACATTTGATCCCTTTTGCAAGTAAGTTTTTTGGTTTTTAAGGTTTAGGTGAGTAGATTGGATTAGCTAAGTGTTTACTTGTGACTTGGATGTATTTAGGTAGGGAAAACTAAGGAAAAGAAGGGAAACAAACAGTAAGGTTACTACTGTAAAACAAGGTAAACAGGGAGAAAAAGGGGCTTCAATAATGCATAAAGAGAGGAAAGAAAGGGAGAGTGGAAGACTAGAAGAGAAGGGGTCTAAAAGGCAGAGAGAGCAAGGGGGAGCTCATTTCTACACTTAGGGTTTGAGATAGAGAGAGAGCTAATAGGTTTCTTGCAAGGCAGTAGGGAGGCAAGGAGGCAAGGAGATTTGTATGGCCGGGCTCATTCGGAGGCTATGAGAGTAAGTTGTTTTGATTGTTGATTCCTTGTTGTTTGATTCTAGAGCTTGCCAAAGACTAGGAGGAAGCATCAAGCATGATACCCTAGATTTTCACCAAGTATATGCACATTTTTGTTATCACAATCGGATAGTTCAATTCCCAAAATCGCACCACGTGTCTGACTGTCAAAAGTCGTCTAATTCTCATATTCATACACATCATAATTGGATCATCCAATTGGACAACACTTGGCCCACCAAAAATCATATAGCTTTGAATGTCTAATTCAAACAAATTGAACTCGGACAACAGATTCAAACCAAAATCAGATGATCAAGAATTGGACAAAAGAATGGGATAGCCCGTAATCCGAGGTTCAATTCTAGGAATTGGACTAAAATCTTAAATCCAACAAGAGAACAAAGCATCAATTTCTGGTAGTTTTTGAACTTCCCATACCTTGTAGGAGCCAAACCCTAGATGTAGGACATCCCAATAGATCCCTAGGCAAGTAGATAGGGCAATACAGCCAATTGACTCGAGGGTTGAAACCCAGAAGTCCAAGAGCTAGTATGGTCACTAACCATAGCCCTACAAAGAACTGACTTCTTGAACCCATTACCTTTAGACCATGCATCGAGTGTGCAACAAGGACCTAGAGTGGACCACTACGAGTGGCCGCCACTTGTGTGGGAGAGATGTAACTAGCTAAAATTGATTGAAGGGAGTGTGATCTGCGTTGATTATGATTGAACTCACACACTTCATCACATAAACACCTGCAGTGCACAATGAAGGATAGAAAGCCTAATTTGGCACAAGTCCACTCCACCACTCATGTGTCTAGTTCATGTAACATTGAAAATTGATTTGTATGACAAGGAACATAATAAAGGAGCTTAAGTAAGGAATGAACCCACTAATAGGATTAAACCCCAAGAAGTCAGATACAACTTGAGAACCTAAACCTAAAATGAACAATTGCAAACTATCAAGTGACAAAGAAGGGAAAGAGAACTGACATGATTAGGGATGCAATGTTACTCAATCTGATCAATCGGATTGACACCTTAGTTGCTTAGGAAACATCAACATACTAGGAGCTAGCACCAACCCTACAGATGACAAGCTCAACTTGGGAGAATTCCCAATCAACATTCAGAAAATGGTAAATGAGTACGACCTACAAACCAAAATGGTACATCATGGTAGACCGGCCAAAGACATCATAGTTGATCTTGAGGAAGAGAGAAAGTTCGCAAGGAAAGCACTACAAAGCATAGCCACCTACAACTAAGAGCAACGAGCTCAGAAATTGAGACAAGACATAGAACTACGGAAGGACCAAATGCTAAGAGGGAGATATCCCTAGCCATAGAGGCTAATCTTACACTGAGCGAGCTTCTAAGGAAGCAACTCTTAGATCATATAGCTACAGAGCAGAGCGGAGCAGCCCTAGCTGCTAGCAACTACATTGCTAGCACAAGACTAGGAATCACGCCAAACTCTAAGAGCCAGACCAAAATACTTGCGATTACTAAGCAGCTCATCAACAAGTATTAGCCCAAAAATGACCCCCATAAAACTTCGTGGAGCAATTTGAGCAAGTATGCAAGGTGAACGACCTCATGGGCCTTGCTCAACAAGCACAAGCTTTTGCACTTTGCCTAGGAGATAAAGGATGGGCATGATTTACTAGCCTAGACAATGCCAAATGTAATAATTATAATAACCCTTAAGAGTCTCTTCATCAAGTGGTTCTTCAAAGAGAGATACTCCAACAACCTCATCTTGTCAAGTTGATGAATGTCGGTCAAAAGGATAAGGAGGATATCCAAGACTATGCCACCCACATGTAGAGTCTCTTAAGAGAATCCTAATGGCAAAATGACCTAATGAATGAGTAGTCTCCACTATATTTATAAATGAAATACAAAGAAAAGAGCTCTACAAGGCCTTATGAGAAACTCGACCCTACAATGGAATGTGCAATAACTAGGGTCTTTGAAGAAGCCATATGTGTGGATGACCTACTCAAGGAAAGAAGCTCCATAACCACGACCCAAGATGGCACTACCTCTAGATCCTCAAAGAGAGCTATGACCGTTAGTGAGAGATCTAGGCAAAGCACACAAGACAAGGGAAAGGATCTTGAGCCACGAGTTGATGGACATGAAGCTAGAGTTGGCTAAGCTTTAAGAGATGATAAGAAGGCCCACACAACCTCATGTGCAATGCATGCATTGCGGAGAAAATCACCTCTCAACGAAGTGCTTGGATCCTAGGTCAAGACCATGTGCTAATTGTTGTAGTTTTGGCACAACACAATGCATTGCACATTGTCAAGACGATTTCCATACTTGCAACCATACAATCAGCCTTATTACACCTAGGGAATAGGCTATCACACTTTGGAAAGCAAGCTCCATTAGCTTTCCCAACACTCAACGACTCAAAGCCAGCCATCCCTAGGATGGATATCAACCCTACAAGAATACCTAGATCACGTGGTCATTGCTAGACTTGCAATCACCCAGGGCAAATCTCATCTCGTTGTCATGAAAGGGAGCAAGCCAATCGAGACAAAGCTGACCTAAGATTTCTAGAGTGCAGGATCATGCACTTGTATGTCGAGTGCCCTAGGAAAAAACCTTCCACTAGTTCTCAGCAATCATGCCATATGTACCCTTGGGGTTTTTCGGAGTCAAGACACTTAATGGTGATGCCACCCCGATTCCGTTGAATGCCATGACTTGAACATAGAGGAAGCATGCCAATATCTCATTACCTAGACCTAGCAACCTTGATGCAACTTTAACAGGGAAGAAGAGTCATAGGCGAAGGAGAAAGAGGGCTGAGATAAAGTTACGCTTAAGACAAATAGTGCCACCACCTTATCCAAGGGGAAGCAAGTCATCGACATAGAAGCAGAAATATTTGCTCCTAAGATGATGAAAAATAGGAGTGCCAATATTAGGGGGAGTATCTCGATTCAAGGCACCAATTGGAAGTAGTGGATAAGATCAAGGGAGTGGGTGAGAGAAGCCCGAGAGAGAGCACCTAAAAGATGCTAAATCTATCATAGAAAACAAGATCGGTGAGCTCTCTAGCATGAGCACACTAGTCTCACCTATGCGGTTAAGATTGAGAGACAAAGCCTAGATACCACAAGTAGGCAGATTGACCAAGATCATTGGCAAAAGAGTGTAGAGCCTAACAAAAAGCAAGTAGTTGGAAACCTGCTCACAACATTGATATCAGCCCCTGTTACTCTACCTCTAAGAGAGCTACTTAGGCAGATCCCAACACTATGGCAAGTGTTGAAGCAGTGGATAGAAAGACCCAATGAGCTTGGAGAGACCAACTTGCCTAACCATGATGTAGCAATGCACATACCTAGCTTGACCCTCAACTCAAGGCCTAAGTCTTTGCATGTTAATAATTTTGGGAAGGCACAAAGATGTAGGTAGTCTTACCTATCAATGCATTAGGAGATGCTACAAGGAAGGGAATTGTAGATACATGGGTACGAGTTAGTGTGCTCATCCATATAGTCTTGCAAGCTTAGGGTAACACACATGTGGAGACTGCTAAGTTTAATGTCAGGCTCACTAAGAGAATGAAGGTTAGACCATTTGGAGTACTAAAAGGCTTGCCCTTGAAGATAGTTGGAGTATAGTTTTCAGTGAACTTCATAGTCATGAAGGGAGTGGATGACAACATCCTGCTAGGCCAACCCTGGATGCAAAATGCACGAGTGATAGAAGACTAGGGCAATGGTCTAATATTCTTAGCAATAAATTGGAAGCTATAAGAGTCAAGATGGGCACCTGAAGGACCACAACGGTCGACCTAGATGCCATTCTACTATCTTGAAAGGTGACTTACAAGTCAACAATTCCTATAGGCCACTGACAAAGTATATCCCTTACTTCGAGGACAAGTGGGATTGGATGCATGTGCTAGCTACCATCAATCTACCATTCTCCGATGAGGAGGCAAGCAAGTTGCTAGGATAGCCCAAGTGAGTCTCACAAAATCACACCATCTTAGCTACTACTGGAAGATCCCACCATCAATACCACTCTACATGATGGCCAGGAGCTCTAGCAGTCGACCAACATCTATCCCCTTCCACGTCCCATCTAACAAACTCAAAATCTACGAAATTCTTGAATACTTGACAAGAGAACCTATTTGCCAATCTCAAACCCTCAAGGACCTCATGGATGAACCCAAGTGGCAATGGACCAAAGTGCATGACTTGAATCTATTATACAATTGGGCACTAATCATGGACAAAAAGAAGGCTGAGAGAAAAAGCATAGGAGATGATGAGCAGTCAAAATATGATGATTCAGATGATAAGTACAAAGATTGCTTTTCTACAAAATGAGAAAAGTGAGGAAGAGCCCGATACAATAGAGTATGATATGGATGGCTGAGTGATCAAATAGATACGAGTAGACTCTAAGCCACTAAAAGCCAATGTCTTTAGGATTGAAAGAGGAGCTGTCAGGTTGGAATGCGATTGTACTTGGTTGGACCACCTAGGTGTAATAGATTATGAGCAAGCTGGATTAGCTCAACCAAGTACCACATCACTCTTTAGAACCGAATTGGCCTCAGAGGAGCTGTGACCACCTGGGGAGACTCCTTCTTCTAGCAAGGGCTGTGAGTTTAACTCTGAATCGAAACTAAACTCTAAGAGTGATCTAGAGATACCTTGACCACCTAAGACCAAATGCACCAAAGGGGACCTTCCAGTCCACATAAAGTGCATGCAGTTGGAGGAAAAGAGGAAGCAATCAAAGGGGTCAGAAGCCAAAGAGCAAAGAAACCCCCATGATCTATCAAAGTGCTTCACGAAGTTCAAAGAGGGTGATAGGGTGGTGATCTTGCTAGGAGCTAAAAGGCAAGGATAGGCAAGCGAATCTAGGCCTGCTAAAGTCAAGGAGGTCAACTTAGTAGGGGAAGGTGAAAAGCCTTGATCCATATTCATAGCCAAGGACCTGATTGAGCAAGAGGAGGCTGATCTTGTCACTCTCCTATAAGAGTACATAGATGTGTTGGCTTGGTCCTTAAACGAACTAAAACGATTAGGTCTGAGGATTGTGGCTCATAACATCCTTATGACTCCTAATGCAATGCTAGTTAAGCAGTAAGACCATACCTGATGAATTGGAAGCATATACACACCTTCAAGGAGGAGATAGATAAGTTGTTGGAGGCCGGATTCATCTATGAAGTTGAGCACATGGATTGGGTGTCAGCTATAGTAATTGTCCTAAAGAAGAACGAGAAGATTTGAGTGTGCATGAATTATAAAAAGGTCAATATTGTAACTAAGAGGGACAACTATCCACTACCCTACATGGAGCACATGCTCAAGAGAGTAGGGGAAGGAAGCCTATAGTTTCTTGGATGGCTTCTTAGGCTACAACCAGGTGCAAGTATACCTTGATGACCAACATAAGATAGCATTTGCAACCAAATGGGGTGTATTTGCCTACATAGTCATGCCATTTGGGCTAAGGAATACACCAACTACCTTTTAGCATGTCATGTGTGCCATCTTCAAAGACATGCTTAGGCAAGAATTGGAGGCATTTGTTGACTATCTATGTGTCCACTCCAGCTGGAGGGAATAACTAAATAAACTTTGTGCAGTCTTTGAGTGGTGTAGACTGTATAATCTCTCCTTAGACCCCCTAAAGTACGTGTTCTAGGTAAAATATGGATGTATCTTAGGCCACGTGATGTCTAAGAATGGCATTGCTACCAACTTCTCCAAAGTCAGGGCCATTGTCTATTTACAACCACCCATGAACTATAAGGGAGTCCAATGCTTCCTGGGGCACATGGGGTACTATTGGCAATTTGTTCTAAACTATGCATTGATTGTTAGACCCCTTTATAAATTCTTGATTGTATTTGAGTGGACCGAGGAATGCCAACATGCTTACAAGAAACTAAAGAATGCTCTTACAACTGCACCAATCCTACAAGCCAAATATTGGAACATAACATTCCACGTGCACATTAATGCATCAAAGTTTACCATGTGAGCTATTTTATTCCAACTTGGTGAATATAATCTTGATTATCATGTGAGCTTCGCTAGTAGACAACTCATTGATACAGAGATGAAACAACATGATAGAGAGGGAAGACCTAGCTATGGTGTTCGATATGAAGAAGTTTTGCCATTCTCTTTTAGCTACACCCTTCACCTTCTTTGTTGACCATCAATATTTGCTTTATTTAGTAAACAAACCTTGCACTACAAGATGCATAGCTAGATGGTTACTTCTACTTCTAGAGTTTGACTTCTCTGTGGTTGTACAAAAGGGTAAGCAACACTACATGGTTGACCATATGTCTCGTATACCCATAGGAGAAGTTGCTAACCAAGGCATCGTAGATGACTTACTAGATGCATACCTTTTCAACATGACTAGTGAGATAGACCTATTTAGGGTGGCCTATCTAACAATGTATTAGGCATATGACATAGTCCAAATCCTAGAGCATGGAGTGCCTGAGAGACCTATAGAGAAGGTTAGGCTAAAGCACCTTATCCTCAAGGTTCAGCCCTATCAGCTAATAGCTAGCAACTCTATAGACTAGGACAATATGGGTTATTGTGAAGATGCATATGTGAGCACGAGATGCATGATGTACTTACTGAAACATATGGTGAAATTGTTGGAGGACACTTTGACGGAGACACTACAACATGCAAGCTGTTGCAATCTCAAGTATGGTGGCCCACCCCATTCTACGAGATTTAGCTAGGTTTGTGAAGCATTGCGGGTGAGTGCCAGGGAATGAAAGTCCCCAACCATAAGGACAAGATAGAGTTGACCCTAGAAATATCACGACAACCTTGAAAAGTGGAAAATAAACTTCATTGGGCCGATCAGTCCCATAGCCCAATACTCACAAGTGAAGTACATAATTGTGGCAATGGATTATCTCACCAAATGGGTTGAAGCTTGGGCCATCGAAAAGAATGACATTAGGACCATGGCTAAGTTTCTTTGGGAGTAGGTGATCTCGTGATTTGGTCGTCCCATCAAACTAGTTAGTGATCAAGGCACACACTTCATTAATAAAGTGATTGTCCATTTACTATCCACCTTCTTGATCATCCATAGGAAATCCTCACCATATTATCCTCAAGGTAACAGTCAAGTGGAATCTACAAATAAGACCCTAGTAAATGTCCTGACTAAGGTAGTCTCCACCTTGCACACTGATTGGGATAATAAGCTCATGGCAGTGCTATGGGCCTATAGGACATCTTATAAGATGGCTATAGGGGCCATAGGGCAAACACCATTCAAGCTTACCTATGGGACCAAAGCAATCTTGCCATTGGAGTTTTTTGTTCCAAGCTTTAAAGTGGCAGTACAAGAGAGATGGGATAGAAAGGAAGCATGGATGGAACGCTTGATGGAGTTAAAAAGCCTCTCTAAAACCCAACTCCTGGCAACCCATGCACTGATCTACAAAAAGGAGAGATGCAAGAGCTGGTTTGGCAAACATGTCAAACAATGCGATTTTGAACAAGGTGACCTAGTTCTCCTGTACTTTGTGAAGGGCCATAAGCAAAAGATGAAAAGTTCAGAGGATTGGAACCTTTCAAGGTCTGCTACATTAGTCGAACCGGTAATGTAGAGCTTGAGACTCTAGAGGAACAAAGCATAGGCTTCTTTAATGGCAGTCGCCTCAAGAAGTACTACCCTCCAATGAACCCATGCATGCGTCTCCAATGCTAGACCTGCATGTGAATGTAAGAGTAGCCACCATCACTAAGATAGAGGATGAGGATGAGGAAGTAGTGGCACATGCATACCTGTGCATATCGATCATTACCAAGAGGACACATGCCTTTGATGCACTTATTGACAAGGGAGCTAACTTTAATATCCTTACACACAATCATTAGACCCTCATTGGTCAGCCTCAATTGCAACCTACTAATGCTAAACTCAACCCATTTGAGGGGTAGTCTTATTCACTACTAGGAAAGTGCAAGGTAGTAGCCTCTACCAAGATTGAAGGCATACCAATGATCTTCTAAGTGTTGTGTAACACCAAGATTGCTCATAAGACATCGTTGCTAGAACTGCATTCAAGAAACAAGCACACTGCAATGTCAACTACGACAGTCACTATGCAATCACCTTACCATTGGAAATGTTCAAATAATGTGACAAATTTTAGTAAGGGGGCCAACAGAGCTCCATCTAAGGCTAAAGCGCCACTAGTAGAGCAACTTAGTGCCAAACCTAAGGAGGGGGGTTGTGACTTATCTCAACCCACCACAGCAAACCAGTCGCAACCCCTAACAAATGCACCTAAAGCCACTAAGCAATATATCAAATGGGTATCCAAATTATGATTACAATCATCTAGAAGCCAACCTACATGAACTCATAATCCCAAAACCTCACACCCTAGACCTAGAAGACAAAGTTGGCACTACAAAATCCAACAAACGGTCAAGCCCTAATGGGTGGCCAAAGCTCTATTTGTGTGCTCAAGGATACTAAGGCAACAATTGGATTTGGTTTCCCAAGACCATGAGTGGCACGCATGTCCCTCAGCCATCACTACCTTCCAACCCATCTCCACAAGGCTGTAAGCCAGCTAGGTATGAGAACCAAACTGATCCAAAAGAAACCAAACCCATTGAGCCACCTCAACAATTCTATCGATCAAAACCACAGTGCCTAATGTATCTGAACCGACTCAACTTGACACTTTTACTGTTCTAATTATTCCGCAAGCAGAAATCAACATGTCAGCTGAGCCGCAAGACCAACCCTTTGCACAAGTGGCTGACAAACACCCCACTAACCACCCCTTGAAGCAAGCATCAGTAGCTAAGTTATCCAGCCCAACCAAACCCCAACCTCCCATAAGCCTTAGGCCCTCCTATGAGTGGAGATCTATCCTTACTTTGGCCTCAAACCTACAGCTAATAGGGGGGATGACCTAGTCACCTACATCAAAAAACACTTGGACACCACCTTCACCATGTTTGTTAAAAGCTATGAATGGTTGGATTTAGGCCTCCTCGATGAGCCATTAACAACATATGTATGCTCCTTTCCATGCACTTGGGAGGAATATGAATTCATGTTCATAAGGATTCCTGAGGTGGCTGAGAACTTGATTGCCAACAAGATTTCTCTAAAGCAAGCTCTTAAATAGTGGTTGCTCACCTCCTATAGCAAGAGAGCAAAGTTTTTGCAACAACAACCCACGAACCAGAAGAGTTGAAATAGTTAGTCAACCTAACTCTTCCTTTCTAAAAAATGGTATACTCTCTATCTCCAATGGGAACAAGAGGGTTGCCAAATTATAACCAATGTTGAGCAAAGACATGCAATCAAAACCTTTGAGTATGATCCAACCTATATGGCTACTACCTTGTTCAGAGTATTGGCCATCATGCACAATCGACATTTAGAGGAGCACGTTATGGGACATCCCTATTTGGATCAACTCTGATTAAGGAGGAATTGCACATCACTAACAAGATGAAATCCAGTGACTTCCTAACCAATGTCCTGACCTACATCACACACGTTGGTATTAGGTCTCAAAACATGGACTGTCATGCCCACTTAGAGTATAACCCATAGTTCTATGCTTGGCTTATGAAGAAATAAAGCACAACAAGAAATCATCCTCCAATCCTAAGAAGGATATTTATCATTCCCGGAGGGAGGGGGTAAGGTGGAAAAGAAAACATGACTTGAACTTCAGAACTTCAAACTGAACTTCAAAAGCAAAAAAGGACAGATAAAGTGAACTTGTACTTGAGGAAATTTTTTTATGGAATTCATGCTTGGAATGTGCGGATTGTTTGAAGTTTGGAAAATAATTACATTCCATATTGGAACATCGCACAATGTTTTTCCATAATCTTTTTCTCTTCATGCAAAAGGTACTCTCAAATGAGCTAATTGTAAGCAGTTGTGCCATAATAGGAACTCGAGATGACATGACAACTTCTATTCTCGAAGGAAGAGCACAATAGGTACCAATTGGACATTGAGACACTTCCACAACCAACTAAAATATTGCAATGTCAACAATTTAGAAGAGCTAGTGTTCGAGGAAGATGTAGTGAAGCAAATAGTTTATCAATGCAATCTCCACAAATACGTAGAGAAGGTTAACGAAAAAATCAACCATGGTGGATGCACTGAGTTCTTCAACTCTTTCAATGTAAGAAATAATAGTTGTACAATAACCATCAAGCAAGGAAGATCACCCAAGAGAATAGAAGTTGCACTTAGCCCTAAAATAGTGGAGAAGGCATTAGATTTGGCAAACACACCAAGAAAGAGACCAAAGAGGGATGTCTATGGCATGCTAAAGATGTCAAAGTCAAAGGTGTACACCAATGATGGGATTAGTTTAGTAGACATCCATGACCCCACCATCTAGTTACATGCAAAGATGGTGCATGCCCTTTTCTCTAGTCACTAATACAACGCACTCATGATCTGGATACTAGTGCATCGATGCTTGAAAGCATCACATCAGGGGCCCTAAATGAAGTGAATTTAAATGCCTACATCCGTAAAACGATTGAATCATCAGCCAAGGCATTGTCATCAAGCCAAATAGACCTGCTGGAGGTGAGTCATCAGCCACCATGATTAAATCGGATAGAAAAATGCTTACATCAAAAGCATCCATGATAGTGTTTGGAGGTGTGCTAATATAGCCATCATCCAAGAAGCCGTGGGAGAGATGGAAAGGGGAAGAAGTAGGAGAGACACCAAAGAGATCTCCTATTCAAGAGTAGCACCACTCCCCGATCACAAAAAGCCCATCAATATCTCCAAAAATAGGAAATGTGGGAGATGAAGAAGCTATCAGGCTATAGAATGAAGAAGCAAAGCAAGTTGCAAGGAAAAAAGAAGCTCAACTCCAAGCACAATGGCAATAAAAGGTTTCAAGTAAAAGGAGCATTAGTGAGCAAGGTGAGGAGGGTTCAGTCCCATCGAACCAAGGAGATAAGGGAAAAATCTTGTTGAAAACCCCAAGCAAGAAGAAGGAAACTACAACAGAAGAGGACAAAGCCTTAGAAGCTGCATAGAAAAAATCAAGAAAACTAGAAGAGAAACGGAAGAAGAGGAGGAACGCCTATAAAAGGCAGAAGAAAAGTCTAGAAGGTCGGAAGAAGAATGAAGAAAGAAGCAGGAAGAAGAGGAGGAATACCTATGAAGGGCAAAAGAAGAGTCTAGAAGGTTGGAAGAAGAATAAAGAAACAAGCAACAAGAGGAGAAGGAAAGACTAAAGAGAGAAGATGATGAGCAAATGGCTCTTGCCATTAGGTTTTTAGTTGAGCAACCCTCTCAAATAGAAGAGTTGGCTAGGAGGACTCTAGAAGACACACCTAGCACCAACTCTACAGTGGTAGCAAAAGCAGCTCAAGGACTTGAAGTGATTGGCAAAGGGAAGGCTCCATTAGGCCCGCCACCTCCCATCATGGCTACCACCACCACCACCACATAGGAAACCACGGATGTAATGGTGAACCAAAGTAATGTGATGCCTTATATACATTACATAGTCAACACGGTGTAGCACCTTGGCCCCCAGCACTGTGGAGGAGCCCTAGTTCCAGGGATGAAGAGACCTGTTGTTGTAGATGTAGAGTCAAGAAAAAAACCTGAAGAAGGCGAGAGTAGAAGCCTCAACTATGTCCATATCCTCAGCCATGCCAGGTTTGGCAAAGTATGATGAATATTTCCAAGAGCTACTAGGCTGATTAAAAAGAGTAAAAGAAGAGAGGAAGGCAATGGCAGTAGAGTTGGAGAAAGATGCATTCTTGGCTTACCAACTTGAAAAAACACAACAAATAGCCACCCAACAAAGGCAGATAAGTGACCTGAGGAAGGATTTGGAAGCCAAAAGGGGACTAGAAGGGACAAAAGAGGAGAAGGATGTAAAAGAGCCCCAAGATGAGGAAAGAGGAGAATAGATGATGCTCGAGGAGGACTTTTCAGTCCTCTTGCAATAGAACAAGGAGATGCAAGAATACCTCAAACAACTAAAGAAAATCAGAGATGAGCTCACTGAGGATCTAGAAAGAGTAAGGACCCATGCCTATGCAAAGTTTTGTAAGGAGAAACAACAAAAGAAATGGCTACTTAAGAAACTACATAAGGCCAAGTCACTGAAAGATGAGGTGCTGGCCAAAATTCTACACACTTGGAAAACTAACTCCATGTGGCCCTCCTAGAGCAAGAATGACTAGAAAAATAGCTGAACTATCTCAGAAAATAGAAAGATAATATGCTCGAGATCTAGGAGTAGGAACATTTGGTAATGATGCTGTCTCCATGCTAGAATCAGGGTATAGAATAGATGGAGGTGAAGGCTAGGGATTGGGAGAAAAAGACCACTAGAAGACTCAGGGACCTTCCCGAACACCTTGCCTCAACAATGTCAAGATTGTGGGAGAGAAGAAAGGAGTCTCACTTGTAGCTTTCTCACTTACACAATGGGGGAATACACACAAAGGTGGAGGCTCAAAACAGTTTTCCTCTTCTTAGTTGTGTAAGCCAAAAGAACTCTAGTACAGAGAAATAGAAGAACCCTATATATGGGTCTCAAACCAAACTCAACTAACTAAGGTGGCATACTAATTGAGCCACGAACTAGAGTAGATAAGGATAACTGACATCTAGCTATTATTCATGGGTGGTGTACCAACCGCATTTTCAGCTAACAAGTCGGTGACATAAATGCACAACAGTCACCCTAGCATATCACAAGTGGAGCTCGATATCTCAACACTCCCCCTCGAGCTCAATCCCAATTCCTGCACACCAAGCAGGTCTCTGAACTTGCGCAGCTTCTCTGCGCCCAATGCCTTCATGAATATGTTAGCTACCTGATCCTCTGTGCTGACATAAACTAGATCAATAAGACCTAGTAAAACCCTCTCCCGCACATAGTGATAATGCACCTCAATGTGCTTTGTTCTAGCATGATAGACTGGGTTATTTGCCAAGTGTATACTGCTCATGTTGTCACAATAAATGACAACTGGCCCATCTGTAGGCTGATGCATATTATAAAGTAGCTTATGCAACCAAGCTACCTCACATGCAGCCATTGCTGCACCCCTGTACTCAACCTCTGTGCTCGACAAGGCAACTGTAGGCTGTTTCTTGCTGCTCCAAGTGACTGCAGCACTCCCAAAAGAGAACACATGTCCACTGGTAGATTGTCTATTAGAAATACTACCAACCCAATCAGCATCAGTGTATCCATGCAACTATATCTGAACCTGAGTCTCATAAAATAGTGCATACTGCAATGTGGACTTCCCATACCTGAGTATGCGTCTAGCCGTATCCAAATGCAATTTCCTTGGAGCCTGCATAAACTGACTTACCAATCCAACAGCATAGCTCAAATCTGGCCTGGTAATAGTCATATAAATCAAACTTCCTACTATGCGTCTGTACATAGTAGGGTCTTCGAGAAGCTCACCTGCATCTGCGCTCAGCTTCACATTTTGCTCCAAAGGAACTGAAATAGGCTTACAGCTTGTCATCCCATATTTGCTGCAGTGGGAGTCATGTTCATTATGTAGACTGCTGTAGCAACTGCTTCAGTCCAGTAAAAATCTAGCAAGTCTTTTTCGTTAAGCATGGCACGAGATACCTCTCCAATATGCCTGTTTTTCCTTTCTCCAATTCCATTTTGTTGTGAGGTATGACTACATGAATATTGCTGCTTTATGCCATGCTCCTGCAAGAACTTTGCAAACTCATTTGAGAGGTACTCTCCCCCTCCATCTGACGTTAGGCATTTTATTTGCAGGCCTGTTTCTTTTTCAACCATAGCTTTAAGAGTTTTGAAATGCCCAAACACTTCACTTTTCTTTTTCATAAAATACACTCAAACTTTTCTGCTATAGTCATCAATAAAAGTGACACAATAATGACAACCTCCAATAGATGCAGCTTTAGTAGTCCACACATCAGAGTGGATTAATTTCAGTGGCTTCTTACTCTCTTGAACATGTCTAGGAAATGGTTTCCTTACGTATTTTACAAATTGACATGCTTCACATACCTTATGCATTTTTGCAACCTTGAATTTAGGCAATCCTGCAACAATATTTTGGGCTTGCATTGATTTAAGTCACTGTACATTAACATGACCAATGCATTTATGCCAGATATCAATATCTGCAACTACACTGGTCCCACGTGCAAACATTGCTGCACTCAATTCAGGCGTGTTTGCATCCAACGTAAACATTCTGCCCTTCTTCTTTCCTTTTGCTATCAAGCGACCTTTATTTTTCATATCCTCAACAAAGCATCCATGAGAATTAAATCTGACCTGCAAGCCCTGCTCAACCATTTGACCAACAGAAACTAGGTTCTTGGTGATATTCAGGACATGAAATACATCCGACAGGTACTTCTTTTTCCCATCCTGCATAAACAAAGAAAATTTTCCAATCTGCACAATAGGATGTGCAGTATCATCACTAGTCTCCACAAATCCTGGTTTTTCCATTTTCCTTGCATCCTGCATCCATTCTGCACGACCTGTCATGTGGTTTGATGCACCTGAGTCAACATACTACACATCGTTGCTTTCTTCTGCACTTGTCACAGAATTGGTCATGTGCTGCACCATAAACAAATGCTTATTTCTATCATCACCCTGTCTACTAAAAGATGCATAATTCCCTTGTTGCAATTTTCCATTCATGATGTCATTTTACTTTTTATAGCAGTCTTTAGCCATATGACCCATTTTACCACAGTAGTAGCATTCAACATTGCTGTTTGCATTTTGCCCTCTTTGCCATCCACCACGACCTCTTTGGCTCCCCTAGCCTCTAGAGTTACCATGTCCTCCTCCATAAAACTGGTTTTCTTGAGTTTGCTGCATATTCTGATTTCTACCACGGCCTCCAGATCGGCCTCCTCTACCTTTGCCTCTACCTCTTCCAGCATTTGAGTAGAAGACAGCTTCTTTTGAAGTTCCTCCTGAAGAAGATGCACCACCATTTCTCTGCTCCTCAGAAATTAGAAGAGCAATCAACTTCTCAAAATTAGGAAATCTTTCACGGACAAAAATGGATGTTCGAAACTGTGCATAATCCTTTTCTAGACCATTCAAGGTCACAAAAACTAAATCATCATCTTCCACTGGTGACCCAATGGAAGCAAGTGCATCTGTAATCTTCTTGACCTTCATGTGGTAGTCATTGATGCTCATACTTTCTCTTTGCACATTGTGCAACTCTTTCTTGAGCTGCATTTTCCTGGCTTGCGTATTTGTGCTATACATTTTTGACAAAGTATCCCATGCCTCCTTTGGCATACTTGCATCCTGAATATGCACAATCATAGAGTCTGAGATACTGATAGACAGCCAGTACATAACTTTTATGGCTCTCTTATGCCATCCTTTAAATGCCTGCATTTGTTGTTGATTGGGAACATCAAGAAGAACTGGTTCTTCTTCATTTCCTGTAACAAATTCCCAATATCCTTTTCCCATAAGGAAATTCGTCATTCTAAACTTCCATGCTTGGAAATTGTTCTTGTCAAGCTTTTCAGTGACAATCTGTGAAAGAGAATCAGACGCCATTACAGAACACTGCAAAAAATTCTGTCACTGCAAAAAACACAGCTTCAGCCTTACAAGGGCAAATCTGCAAAACTAACAAAAGTGGTATTTGACCACACAGTCACTTCCTAGTGACGATTTGCATCAACAGGCAACAAGGATGATTCTGTAACTCCCAATGTCGCTGTGCACAGGCATACAATGCAATTTCTACGGTAACTTTTCACCAACCTGTAGAACAGTGGTCACACATCAAACAACAAGGCCTTTTCTTGAGTGCGTGAGGAAAACTTCCGCCTCCAAAACAGACCCCGAAATGGCCTCAAATCAAAAAAACAGGGCAACCAAGGGCCAAAGCCCTTTCCCACAGCATATACTGCCCTCTTGCTACACCGCGAAGGGCGTCTCAATCTGAGACAATGCACTCTTGCACTTTCCGGCTATGCTACCTGCAGAGACTTGCTCCCAAACTCGAAAAATGAAAGCAACACTGGTCCTCTTACCAGAACGCCTGGAACTTGGTTTGCTTTCTTGAGCTCCTTACCACGAACCAGGCTCTGATACCATGTCAAGATTGTGGGAGAGAAGAAAGGAGTCTCACTTGTAGCTTTCTCACTTACACAATGGGGGAATACACACAAAGGTGGAGACTGAAAACGGTTTTCCTCTTCTTAGTTGTGTAAGCCAAAAGAACTCTAGTACAGAGAAATAGAAGAACCCTATATATGGGTCTCAAACCAAACTCAACTAACTAAGGTGGCATACTAACTGAGCCACGAACTAGAGTAGATAAGGATAGCTGTCATCTAGCTATTATTCATGGGCGGTGTACCAACCGCATCTGCAGCTAACAAGTCGGTGACATAAATGCACAACGGTCACCCTGGCATATCACAAGTGGAGCTCGATATCTCAACAAACAAGAAGTGAATGAATCATGGCACTAGCAAGGGTGCAAGTAGTGGAGGCAAGTATGGAAGTCCAATAGTAAGCCTTCTTGGAATACGATGTTACATGTGAACAAGTGAGAAGAGCCCTAAGATACTGCCTCTATGAAAAGGCACCAAACGAGAGCAGTAGCTTGAGCATGGAGCAACAGTGATAATACATGAGGCAGGCTAGGCTCTCAACAAAGGAGCTAGAGGAATTAGGATTTGGAGAGCCAAAACAATAAGATCAACCATCCACTACAGCCCCTACAAAACCACCAAGAGAAGAAGGGCTAGACTTTGAGCGAGGCCAGGATGAAGAAGAGCAGCCACATAAGCCAAGCCCACCACAGCAAATGCAAGCACAAATAGAAGAGCAGGGTGAGGAAGCCGCCCTTGAGAGAGCAGTGGAAAGGAAGCACAAGCAGAAAGAGCAAGTGGAGCTAGCATGAAGAAGAATCCAAGCAAAGCCACATCAAGTTCTTGAGATCCAAATCTCATAAAGAGAAGAATGCTAACATGTAAACTGGGCCCAAGAACTAGCTGTCTAGGAGCAGTGGGAGAACAAACACCAACCTTTCAGATTCTCCTTCCATTATCCTCTCTCCTTAGACATGGCCATGTCTCTAAGAGTGATAGAGCAGGTGATCAGGCTCACCCAACGACTAGGAAATAGCTAGACAAAAGAAAGAGCAAGACATCCTACAAGGTGGCAAAGAGAGCTTGTAGACGATTGACAACACAAGGTTTGGGAGATTCCAAAGACCATCAACAGCGGATACAAAGCCCAACTAAAATAATGATGACATGTTTGGGACTCCAACCTTGATGCTTGGATGGCCTTCTACAACACCATACCAGACGATTGCATTGATCCCACCTACATGCCATATCCGTAAGGAATAGGGATAGATTATAACCCAAATGTGCATGGCATGTATGATTTCCCAAGGATCTATAGTGTGAATGCAGGGAGTCTAGAGGAGTGCCTAATCTTCACCGAGTGGGACATCTTCCCATCCATCACACAATTCCTCAATGAGTTTCATCCTGCCCTGACCCTGCCTTCATTACTACCTATAATTATCTTAATGTACTCATGATTTTGCTTAAGCTAATGCCCACTGTGGAGGAGGCCCGCCAACTGCCGCTACTCTTTATTTATCTCAATGCAAGAATCAATAGCTATGTGATGGCCTGCCTCATGATGAGGGTTGCACTTTTGTCTTCCTTTTGTATGGATATCCTTGAATATATAAATGATAGCCACTTCACCAAGTGTAGCCACCCCTTCCTATCAATGACACCCTAAATGTACACATTAACATAAAAGGCTACTTGCAAAGCATACCCTTCCTTAAAAAGTCTCTTAGGCCTCCTTGTAATGTAGCTCTTAAAGAGCATTGGGATGAGATTTAGCATGCTACCTCCTAATGTATTAAATACTTTGTCAAAAACAATAAATAAACAAAAAAGAGAAGAGAAAAAGAAAGAAAGAACAAAGACGAAGCATAAGAAAAGAAAGAAGTGGAATTCTCATATACCAGCAGAGTGCCATAGACACTGCACCTAGGGACAATTATATCCCTAGCCCCTTCCCCCACTTTCCACACTTAGGACACATCAAGGGTAGGACACACTGTCTCCCTAAGTCACACCCACAGGACCTCCCCTTGTACACAAACTAGGTCCTCAAATGCGGAATAACACCATGGCCTTGCCTGAGGTTACCCAACTCCTAGTTCCATTGGCACCATGAATACCATGCACTGCACGGTGAGGTAGACACACCCCCAAGTAGTACACTTCCTTTTTCTTTTCAAGTACATTGGACAACCCACGATTAACCACCAACCTCGAAGGCCCCCATCACCCACTCAATCTATCCTGGACCTCCACAACTTCTCATCCATTTTGTTATGCTTATTCTCCACAGCCAATCTCCCCAAAGCCCCATCATTGATCCACATGGCAAACCTTTAACCACCCGAGACCTCACCAATAAGTGCCATGGGATTGGCACTTAGCTAGGAGGGGGTAAATTAGCCCTAATGCAAAGAAGGCAAAAAAAAATCACAAAGATGCAGAACAAAACAGAAAAAGGTGGCCCAACGGAAAAAAAGGAGGAAAAGGGTCAAAAGCACAAGGAGCAAATTTAAAAGTCCAAGGTAAGTGCAAAAGGAGAAAGGCACATCTTAAATATAAAAGCACACCCTAAATCCTTGTAAAAAAGCACCATGCTCCCTCCTGTGCAATTTGTAAATGTAGACAGGCATGTATCCTTGGATCCTTTAGTCCTAGTTGGGTGGGTCCTAAATGCAATCTAAGTTTTGTAAAGTGTGGTGTGGCTAGTCAAGGCAATGGGGTGCAAATAATTGCAATGTCAAGGATGTGAATGCATGCTAGGGTTTTGCCATTTTGCATTAGTGTCTATTGTGATGTGTGACTAAATGTGAGGTGAATGGGCTCCAAGTGGGTGTGTATGAGGCATTATGGCCCCAAGCAAGGCTCTCTAACAAAGTCATAGAGTTCTTACGAATGCATGCAAGCCTCTCTTTGCGATTTCAACTACAAGAAGGTTCTTGTTCCTAATGTAGTTCCTTTCGCACCTAATAATCTAACTCCACTAGGGCTAGCATGCATGGAGATCCACAAGTAGACACAAGATGACCTAATTGCCTCAAGTTATCAATGCTTCCAAGGGTTTACACTGACTTTATACTCAAATGGGAGTGCAATGTGTGTTCATGAGTTTTGCCCTTTAGATTTGATGAGCTTGTTATGGGTTTGCTCTTAAGTATGGAAGCAATTGTGTGGAGCTTCTATGAGATACTACAAAGTGTGTTTAGACATGCTTCCTAGGATGCAAATGCTAGATCGCTAGCTCCTTTTATGATTATTTGACCTAATGCTTCAAATGTGGCTTGTGCAAAAATCTAAGTTATCTTGCAAGAATTCTAGTTTTTCCCACCTTGAGCTATCCAATGGAATACATGAAAATTTTTGAAGGATGTTTCAAATGTAAGATAACCCTAAGCCTAGATAATGCTTATAGTTCTAGCTAGTTGAATAGCTCTAGGCTGGTGTGAGCAAGTTCAAAACTTTAGGTTTCTAAGTATGGAATTGGGATTTGATGGTCATCCTCCAGTAACCATAATTGGGCTTCTTCTCATGATTTTGGACAACAATTGCAAAAACTCCACTCATGGAGTGCTCAAGACACTTGTTTTGGGAGTTCTTTTGATCACTAGTTGGAGGGGGTCGAGGCTAAGGGCCTAATTGGTAGAGGGTCAAGTTAGAGGAGGCTACGGCCAAGGCCAAGTTGGAGTTAGTCGAGATTAAGGGCCTAGTTGAAAGTGGGCCGAGGGCCTAGTTGGAGGTGGGATGAGGGCTAAGGGCCTAGTTGAAGTTAGGCCAAGGGGCTGCGGGCCAAGAGCCAAGGCTCTAGTTGAAGGTGGGCCAAGGAGCCAAAGCTCGAGGGCCTAGTTAGAGATGGTTGAGCGGAGGTGGACAAGGGCAAGTGGAGGTGGTTGAGGCCAACTAGGAGATGGTCGAGGCTCACTGGGAGGTGACCGAGTCTAAATGGTTGAGGGGCCGAGTGGAGGTGGTTGGCTGAGGTCAAGTGGAGGTGGCCAAGTTTAAGTGAAGATTGTTGAGGCTGAGTAGGAGGTGGCCAAGTTTGAGTCAAAGGTGGTCAAGACCGAGTGCAAGGAGGATTTTAAATGACAATTCTTAATAATGACAAACTTGACCTAATGCAATGAAGAGAAATGTCTCTTCTCCTCTTATCCTTCCTCTCTTCCTATCAAGCTCCCTACTTTCTTGGAGCTCACCCCACTCCTTTTTCTCAAAATGAGTGAAATAGGCATGCTCCTATTTTTCTCCACATAACACTTCAAAAACAATTTGAAAACAAGGTGGAAAAAAATACTACTTAGAACCCCCCTGCTTCAGTCTCGTGAGCAACCCCCTTCCACTTTCCCATAGGATGCATAAATAAACACCACAAAATAATTTTTTATTTTTAATTATATTATTGCTTTAAAATTATTTTTAAAAATTAAGAAATTATTTTTTAATTTTTAAAAATTATATTAATGCTTTAAACATTCTGAACTCCTACTCCATACATAAAAATTCATTACAAATCTTCCAACAATTAATCCACCTTATCTTGCTCCTAATTTTTTATCTATGCCATGCCCCATTTTAGATTTCACACATCTATTTTGTTTCAGAGTATGAACTCTTAGTCCATTTCAAAGTGCACGCCCTATTCCATTGCATGATGGAGAGGATGTATGTTGTAATGGTTGTTAACCCCAACACGAAGAAAGCAAAAGGAAATAAAAAAGACGCAGGGAAAAGGCGGAAAAAAGGTAGCCCGACAGAAGAAAGAAGAAAAGAAAAGGCCAAAAGCACAGGGGAAACCTTAAAAAGCCCAAGGCAAATGCAAAAGGGGAAATGTGCATTTTGAAATACAAAGGCGCACCCTGAAATCTTGTAGAAGAGTGCCAGGCGATGGAAGATCCAAAAAGCTAAAACAGAAGACAAAGACAAAGGCCAAGGCAAAGAGAAACAGGAGACAAAGGCGCACAAGGAAAAGCGCAAGTCAAAACTTTTGTGAAAGAGCGCAAGCGCATCATGGTTTAATTCAAGGAGCACTTGGCTCTCACCCGTGCAATTTGTAAATGTAGACGGGCGGTGGAAAGGAAGCTAGGAAGATAGAGGGACAATGGGAAAAGGGCCTAGGCCATGGCCGGCCATATAAAAAAAGGGAAAAAGGGGATGACCACCCAAAAGGGATTTAGGGTTTTGTATATAAAGTTGAAAAGTGAATGAGAAGCTCATTCTTGTGTGTGGCAAAAAGTGGCTCTCCTCTTCTTCTTCTTCTTCTTCTTCTTCTTTTTCTTCTTCTTCTTCTTACTCGCTTGCTTGAGCTTGTGCTTGAGAGAGGGAGTGTGAGAGTGTGAGGGAGTGAGTGTGTGAGGGTGAGGGACCGTGGGGTGGAGAAGCTCTCCATCTTCTCTGCTCTTCTTCTCTTCTCTTCTCTTCTCTTGCTCGTGGTGATGGAGCTTGTAGTGTGAAGCTTGAGGATGGAGCTTGCTTGAAGCTTGCACTTGGATCGTGGAGCTACCGGAGTGTGTGGGAGAGGAGGTAACTCGAACGGCACAGAGGTAAGCTCACTACACCCATAGATATGGATGGTGCGTCAACTATGTGAGAGGTAGCCATTAGTGCTCGGCTTGGAACGCTTGAAGCAATAAGCGGTCCGTGGGTCTTGGCGATTGAGCGAAAGCTCCCACATTTTCGTTCCATTGCCGAGACCAACGGATTCAAGCCTTGAGCGCTTGCGTGCTTTGAATCAAGCATCAAAGTAAGGGTTATCCCTGAACCGGTGCTTGAGATAGGTAGAAAGTGAGGGGGTTGAAGATGGTATTCGATCTCCCTGGCAAGTAGGTTTTTTATTTTTTCGAGATTTATGTTGTGAGATGGAGTAGTGTACCTCTCAAGGACCTCGCCAGTAGGAGAGGACCCCCGCAGAGGGAGCTCTGCCTCCTCCGCACCTCCCCCGAGTAGGTTGGAAAGAATATGCACGCCATGACAGGTCCTCCAAATTAGACCTTAGCATGGTAATGGCTCTACATGAACATGGATTCTCACTGACCAAAGAGCAACCAAAATCCCATGCTCGGACCAAGAGAAACAGAGACCCTCGAACCTCAATGGGCCAATCTAGCCAACAAGAGCAAAATGGCCACACTGCAGAAACACATACGTGTTGCATTCGGACTGCATCTAGTCAAAGCGGAGAGCAACAACATCAAGCTACAATAGCGAGAATGACTAGATACGATAGTCCTGACAATAGATGCTCCTTGAATAGTGCCGCACTGACGAACCAAGACATCAGTGGAGAATCCACATCTGGTTGTGTAGTTGCGGACTCAAGGGTATTTGTCAGAAGGCTTAAATTTACAAGCCAAGACCCAAAAGATGAAGACATAGTACCACCTGCTTATCTTAGGGTCAAACTCACCGCGAAAAGAGAGCATACTATTGATGCTCTCATTGATGAAGGAGCAGATTTTAATGTCTTGACCTATGAGGCATGGACCCTACTAGGCCAACCAGAGTTGACACCGACTAATGCAACTCTTAGCCCTTATGGGGGACCTCCATAAGCACTCATAGGGAAGTGCAATATCCTTGCAACAATTGAAACTGAAAGCTTGCCTATCCTATTTCATGTTCCTCCAAATAGTGCTAAACATGGTAAGGAAACCCTCCTGTGAAGACCCTTCAAAAGGGTGACCAAATGTGAGGCTGACTATGTAGCACAGAGGATACATCTGGCACTACCGGGTGTGAGGATAGTCACAACCTTTAGCAAAGGTGACCTCATTGAACCTCGAGGGAAAGGCAAGGAAGGTGCTGATGTAACAGTCAAGCCTACTAACGAGAGCAAGGACTTGTGGGAAGAGTTGATACAAGCACAGGTCGAATAGCGACAACCAGTGGGTGAGGCCATGCTTGAAACAAGAAGGCCAAGAGACAATGCCAAGGACGGGCTTTGGACTTACAAATATCGTAGAAGACCCCAAAAGAAGCTCAAGCCTTATAGACGAAGGCATCGATGGTGGGTCAGCACAACGCTACGATGGATATCCAAAGCATTGCTACGTGCTCAAGGGTATTATGCAGGTAATCGAAGGATTTGGGTACCAAAATCCCCTGCTAATCCATCTCTATCAATGAAGGCAAGTTTACATCAAAAGAAATGAAGCACAGGAGAAAATCTAAGAGAAACTCTAGGTCTCAAGGTAAGAAACCAGACATGAGTGTTCGAAAGAAAGAGCCTCAGCCTAGCATGCTTAATAAGCAGAGGTCATATGTGACCATTGAGCGTGCACAAAAGCCATTAGTGCCCAAAGAACCTTTGACTTCCCAAGAGGACAATGGGCACCACAGGCACAACATCGCTCAAGATAAGGCTGATTGCTCAACAAAGCTAATGGCAGAATCGTCTAACAATCACGAGCAAACCATTCAACTAGTGCCAACTCCACCTAAGAGTCCTAGTTCTCCTACATCCTCTTTTTTCAAATGGACACAGGAAGCACAACAGCGGTCGTCAATGGCGGCTGCTCACTCCCAATCTCTATTTCCATCTAAGCTTCCAAATATCCAAGAGGAGCGACATAACACTAGCCATAGCTCTCAGCCTAATGATATGCCTGTGCAACCCAATTCGACCAAATCAACTCATGCTCGATCTACACAGATGAATTCTCAAAGGGCAACAAAAGACGTGACCACTTTCGATCGCCCTAAGGACTAGACACCGCAATCCACCAATAGTAGCAAGTCCACCAAACTAGCTGCTAGTGCTTCAAGTCAGGGATCACAGCAGTCACAATCCTTAGCCGTGACAATGCCCCTTGCGGAACGTATCCTTAGTAGTTTACCTATGGATGAGGTGTCGCAACCAACTTCCTTGACAACTCCAGCACCCCCAAAGTGCCTAAAGCCTAGGCTAGAGGAGTTAAACACATGGGAATTGGCGGAAGAGCTAGACTCTTCCAGAAGGGAGACAGTTGTACCATCACAACCTGGCGAGGCTAATCAGCAAGCCACGGCCATGACCCATGTGGACATACTAGAGAAAGGAAAGGATAAGGCCCAACCAAGCACAATGACGGTTGACCTAGTCTAGGGTCCTGAGTCGTTGAAAGATGCACCTTCACTGACCAAGAAAAAGAGGAGAAAACAACAGAAACAACAACAGTTGCAGGTGGTTGAGGACCCCAAGAACATTGAGACGAAGAGCTCTGGAGAGTTGATGAATAAAGCATTGAGTCCACCCACCAATGAACCCATTGACGCCTCCCCTAACAGTGGTGAAACCTCAGGCACATCCATGTGCTCTGAAAAATCAAAGCAGTCGTTACCATCAATGGATGCTTGCAATACTCAATCCACCAACAGTAGAACTTGCATTGACTAATCAAGAGTGGATATAACACTGTCACAACAGGGTGACAAACCTATATCCGTCACATCCAAGGAAAACCATGACACAATGACGAAGCCTCAGGAGAAACATGGAAACCCCAAGAGCGTCAAACATCCTAGCATTGACCGATCCTGCTCATCTAGGCCGGAGCCCCTAGCTACGCCAAAGCCCAGGCAGACTCCTAGAACCTTGCATGAGATAGCAATCGAGCAACCACTCATTGAACATAGACGTGTCACCAAATGCTTAACTGAGTTGGATGCCAAGCTCAAGGTGTTCGCACGTGTCTATGTCCTGGCAGACATGCACGCATTCCCTAAAGAGTAGCTCGGAGAATACCTGCCATTTCCCTTATCTTGGGAAGAGCAAGAACATCTTGACGAGCACTATAACAAGCTCCTGCATGAATGCATGCTACTCATCTCAGGCGAGGAAGCCGACGAACTGCGCTCAACTGTCACATTCAACGATGCATTCTACCAACCAAATCTCTTAGAGATAGAGCAACTAAAGCGACTGTCAAAGGGTAGAAGTCAATTTGAACAGCGTTGGTGTGAAAACCACGTTGCAATGGCCAAACTAGGAGCCTAGATCATGACAGTCTCAGAGGAGTGATTGGCCAAATGGTGGTCTCAAAGAGACCCCACCTATGTGGCACCAACTTCCCTTCAAGTGCCGATTGCCATTCGGGTCACGGACTTAGCTGAACCTAGCCAAGAGGACTCGCTGTTTGATAAGGTTCTCACTGAGGAGGAGCTACATGTTGCCAGTAGACTCGGACAAGGTTCCATGCTACTCGATGTCGCAAAATATCTATCGGTATTGAGTAAGCTGCCACGAGTACTGGATGCGTGTGCCACGCTCCAGTACAATCCGGAGTTCTATAGCTGGTTTTTATCCTCGTGAAGCGACATGGATCCATGGATATGTATATAAATAAACAATAGCTTTTGTCACCCTGTATAGACACTATCAACACACACAAGCAATAATAGTCAAGCGCAGACAGAAGAGTTGGGGCCAATAGGCTAGGCTCGTCTGGCCCCCCTCTCACAGGACCATTTCTACCTCCAAGCGAAGGGCATGCACCCGCATCGCCATCGTGGAAAGCCCTAACCAATATCTTTGATGATGCAAGCACGGTGCAGTCCCTTTCTATACACCTTTTCCTTTTTGGTCCATCCTTCCAAGGATAAGCCCTACCCAAATCCATGACCACCAGCCGATGTAACTTGGAGTGAGCCAAGACCTGCTAATGGCAAGAGGCTAAGTCAACATCATCACGGGGGCCACCCTGCTACAATGAGCACAGCACGTCATACTCAATGTAGTTGCTAGCATAATTTTACTGGTCTCTTTAGTGATTTTGAATATAGAAATGGGAGGAGATGATTACTACCTTTTGTTGGGTCACCCTTGGCTTTAATAGGCCAGAGTTAGTCACAATCAAGATATGGACTATCTTACTATTAGTAGGTGCAAGCATTATGAAGTGAAGTTCTCTCTCAAAAATTTTCTTCTACCACCTTGTGCACCATAGCATGTTATTACCAAAATAGTAAATATGGCAAAGGGCTTGGATGATGATGAGAAAGAAGCAATTCTAGCTACTAATCTTGGTCTAATATCACTTTTCTTAGTGGATGTCCTTTAAATTCGTCAAAGATATCTCTATAAATAGGGATTCCAAACTTCCCTTTGAAATGGAAAACCTAATAAGTGAGGTCTTGGCAAAAGAAATGGATGATGTAAATGCTAGGGATTTAGCTTGTGTCTAATGTAGCAAAGGTCCAATGGCAAAAAAGGGAGTATCATGCCCATATACAAAAAGTAAATAGAGGATGAATGAGCTACCATTCATTTAGGAGCTAGGGGACACAATGCTAGGTAAAATTAGTGGCCAATTGAGATCTAGAATTTTTTGATTGGTTAGTGACACTAATTAAGGACTTTTAAGATGTGTTTCCATGGCACTATAGGGATTTGAAGGGGTTGAATCCCCAATTCCACCACTATCACATTCCTTTGAAGCGAACCCAATTTGAGATACATAAATACTAGATGAATTCACATATAGCAAACCTTGCTAAGAAATAGTGAATCTATTGCTTCATGTTAGGTCCGTTGCTTTGGTAGATTGGGAAAGTGGATTTGTCCTATCGTGATCATTTCCAAGAAGAATAATAAGCTTATCTATGTTGATTATCGAAAGCTGAACAATGCAACCATTCCCCATCATTTTCCTTTTTTTTATCTCTAGTATTTTGGATAGAGATATGGGCCATGATGTGTTCAATTTCCTAGATGGTTTCAATTGCTATAATCAAGTCTCATTGGCTCTAGAAGATCAAACAAAAATGGCCTTCATTATAGCCTAGGAAATTTTCGTATGCACATGATGTGGTTTCATCTCAAGAAATGCAACAATCTCTTTCCAGTATAATATGTGGTAAATCTATGGGCCTTATTATACTAACTTCAATATAGTTGCTTAAGTAGTACTCCATCCTCATCATGTTCATCTGTGTTTGACCCAATGCGAAGAAGCTAACTTAAGTCCTTATCCAATGAGGAGTGTATTTGTTGTAAGAGGAGAAATGCTTCTTGGCCATGCAATTTCTGTTCTCCAAAACGTTTCCTCATTAGTAATTACAATCGTGATACCTTATTCCTTTATATTCTTCCCTTACAAAAAGTAAACACCAATAGCAATTGATGAGCTTAAGGAAAAAGGCAACTCCATAAGCCCTTTCTAAGTGATGTGCACATCATCTTGATCTTGCTTGTGTTGGCAATGACCTCATGACAATAGCTAAGTAGCAATGCACAACCAATATACTTCAGCCATGTGATGGCCCACTTCACTTTGACGTGTCATCCTTACTCGTAATTTGGATTTGCCACTAGCGTTGCAAGATCACCCATCTATTGATAAGATTCCAACTAAAGAGGAATTACAAGTTACCAAACACTTTATAGGACCTTCCTTACTTTATTATATCTAACCTACTTATCTTTGTGGATTGACTACCAAACCAACTTAGATGCTTTTTTTGAATTAGGGTATGGCCCAAATTTCTAAAACTAGTGGATTCCTAAAAATGTAAAACATTAATTATTATATATAATTAACCCTAGATAACTATGCACATAGTTTATTCTTTTGCTCAAAGTTTTTTACTAGTAGAGCTAAAACCCCTCAACTTTTGGAATAATTCTATATCTTTTGTTATGAAGTAGGAGGTACGAACTCAAAAATTCCACTAAAGATACAATGGAAAAAAGCACCAAAATTGATATCAATTCTTTCTATCTTTTAATCTAGAATCTATTGTATGATACTCTAAAAGTTTCACCAAGTGACTACATGAATGTTAAAATACGCGGGATCTAGAGCATGGCAGATGTGGAAGCTATGGAGGTTGAAAGAGGAAAAAGAAACTCATAAAGACATTGAACCTGACAAGGACAAATTTTTACTCAAGTGAATTAGGTTCCAAGATTGAGACTTGGACTCATAAACACAATCTTGTGTATTGACAGTGACATGACACTTTACTGGAAAGAAAAGAGTACTATCATTGCTTTAGAAAAAGAGTGCAAGTACAATGCCTTATAGGAATTGAGTGGTGGTACTTTCTCCTACTGTGCATATGGGATTCTGGTCATGAGCCCTTACTGCTCCTCACAAAGGGACTAAAGTAGTTGTGATTGCAAATATTTCAACACCCCTCCTCAATCATAACCAGAAGTACAAATCATATAGAGGCTTTAGTGAAAAAAATACCTACAAAGTGTGAGCCCACCATAAACATGGCAAAACTCCAAAGGTTGTCGTAGAAAGGTTAAGTGTGGGTACCACAAACATGATGGACATCCAAAGGCTGTAGCAGGGGCCTCACAAAGTGTACAGAGGCTGTAGTACAAGGCTAATTGAGGAGTTTACAAGTTTATGTGTAAGGCATTAGGGCTAGGAAATGCAAAGCTAAAAAAGTCTGTCTAAATAGAAGGATTGATGAGGTTTGTCCTCCTAGTGGTCCTCTTCTTCTTCCTTTGTTCCGTTTTCTTCTTCTTCTTTGACTGCAACTAGATAGGCCTATTGGGACCTTTTTCTGGCGTGGCAAAACTTCTCGATATGTCCGATCCTTTTGCAAAAGTCACTGAAGAGTTGATCCCTCTCGCCTTTGTACCTGTTGCCAACATATAATGCATGTTCATCTCTAGAGGTGCTTGGTTCTTCCTTAGTTTTTAGCTTCTTTTCCTCCTCTAATAGTGATGCCTGGATATCAACAAGTTCAAGATTTGGCATGTTGATTAAAGTTTTTGATGCATTATTATATTCACGAGGCAAACTCTTAAGTAGATCACCGATGCAAACATCTTCTTCCATTTTAATGTTGATTCCTACAAGTTGGGTTAGAAGTCCTTCCATGTAATTTAGATGTGTGGCAAGTGATGTGCTAGACTTCATTTCAAGCTTGAAAAACTCAATCAGGAGACCATACTTTGATGATTTAGACTGTGCACCAAACAAAGTGTCAGGTCTCTTCCATGTATCATATGAGGTCTCATAGTTATCCACATGGTGGATATAGCTGTCGTCTAGCTCCAATTTGATAATGGCCTGAGCCTTATCATCGTTATTTTGCTAAGTGACAGCAAGTTCTGCATCACGAGGCTTCTTTTCTTTTCCAGCGGTAATGGCCCACAGGCCCTTCTTCATCAGGATGAGTTTGATGCAGGTCTGCTAGGTGTGAAACCCGACTTCTTTGTAGCGAGCAGTTGGAGAGTCTTTGCCCATGTTAGACTTGCGGGAACAGTAGCAAATCAAGTTTAGACTTATCATATTTGAGCAGTAGAAGAGTTGGTTGAGATGTGTCAAAAGACACAAGTGCTAAGAGTACTAAATGAGTGTCAATGGACACTATGTTTCTTCCTTGAGTCTTCCAAATCTGCAAAATCCTTCAAGTTTGCCTTCATGGCTACCATAGCCAATAGCACCCTGTCAGATTGAAGCTCTTGTATCTCACTCCACAGGCCAAATCTTACCGAGTTTCCTTCTGGAGAAGTGTTCTCCTACTACTAATGCTTCTCTATATCATCGCAAAACTTGACATTGCCTCATCCACTACTCAACATTGTCAATTTTCTTAGGTTCTATTCTATGGGCTCCATAGCCAGACAAGACCTGCTGTACTTGGAGCTTTCATATCTCATCATTGAGCTCATATCTTTGGAAGCTTCCTTCTAGAGAGTTGTGCCTTTGCTCAAGGAGAAGAGTCCTATCACTTGACACCTTGACATTGGCCACTCCAAAGCCTATCATTGACAAAATTCATGGTCGCTGTCCAAAATGTGCCTGTTGTCATTCATGTTGTTGCTGCTATCGCTACAGGTTGCGATGTTGACAACCACCATAGGGCATTGATAGCCCATCATTCAAAATTCATTTTGATTTTAAAAAATTTAAAAATGATCCTTTGTAGCTCCCACAACCAGCAAAATGAGCCATAGCCAAACTTCACTGAAGCTCTGATACCATGTTAAAATATGCGGGATCTAGAGCATGGCAAATGTGGAAGCTATGGAGGTTGAAAGAGGAAAAAGAAACTCGTGAAGACATTGAACCTGACAAGGATAAATTTTTACACAAGTGAATTAGGTTCCAAGATTGAGACTTGGACTCATAAACACGATCTTGTGTATTGACAGTGACATGACACTTTACTGGAAAGAAAAGAGTACTATCATTTCATTAGAAAAAGAGTGCAAGTACAATGCTTTATAGGAATTGAGTGGTGGTACTTTCTCCTACTGTGCATATGGGATTCTGATCCTGAGCCCTCACTACTCCTCACAAAGGGACTAAAGTAGGTGCCAACATGATGAAAACTTAAGACTTGAATATGACATCAACAATAGAAGCTTTTCTTGAAGGTTCAAAGATATGGCAACATCAAGCCAACAAGATCATCATGGAACCTCACAAAAGAGGCAAGACATGCAAAAATAATCCACAACAAGATCCCAAATTCTTCAAGAAATATATACCTTGACTAAGATATCCAATGATCATTTACTTCTTCAAAAGAATTTGCAAATTGCTTCTCAATACACACACCAGAATTCACCAACAATATGATTCTTCTTCTTTAATAACTTCATCAATAACAATGAGGCTTTGTGCTTCAAATGTCTATGCTTGGTATTCAATTTTCATTGTATGAACTTGAGTGCACTAAGCATTCTATGAGCCGAGTTTTGCATTTTTAATTAACCTTCTAAGCTTTCATACTTCCAATTTCAACCTTGTAATGTTGCAAATCAAGTTCTATGGCAGTATTATTATTCAAAAATTAGAAGACAAAAACAAAGAAAAGAGAGAGACAAAGAAAAGGAAAGAAGCACATATAAGCACTCATATGCAATAACTACACCTAAGAGTCCTCAACTTAGATACGACCAATGGCCTTGGTTGACCACCTCCATCTCTAATCCCCTGGCCCTTTTCCTATTTTCCCTCACATTTACTCAAGGCCCATCAAGGTCAAGACACGCCTAGGGAGTTTTGACTTAACTTTGATATGCATGTCTCCTTGAGTCACTTGCACTTTTTCTCATTCCATTTGATTCATTCTAATGCCAATAACTCAACTTTAAAGCAAGATAGAAAAGGCACTTCAATAAACAAATACCACTTGCATCAATTGCCATGTGATTGATCCAATAGTGGTTGTTAATTGATTGGAACTACAAATTTTGTCCATCTTGACTTTTCATATTTACCCATGATCCCCTTCAAAAACTCCCTTGTTCTTCAACAATGATAGCTTTTCCATCTTCATCACTTCAAGATTCCTGACTTCAATATCTATCATCAAAAGAAAAGAATCCATGGAGCAATTTTCTAACTAATTCTTAGCCTATCTAAGCTCATGTACCCACATGTTATTTGCACCATAACATGTACACAATTTTGGGTCCTAAAGTGTGGAACAATACTTCGGGCTTTTTGGGAGTCTAGTCCACCTCCCAAACCATCAACATTGTATGCATTGTGCATGAGATAAAATAGGATACTAGCACATTTTCCTATGAAGTGAATGCATATGAAGCTTTACATCATAGATACAAAATTTTGTGGAGCATCATAAGTCATCACTTCTACATCAACATCGAATCTTCCATCGTTTGCAACCTCTAACTCATTTTCCATCATACCTAAGTTTTATCCAATGGAAGGATCAAACGTCAATTATAATTCTTCTAACAAAAACATTAGTTTCTTTAGGTTTTGTCAGTACCAAATACCATCTACTAGAGGACCATTCATTGGTATCATTAGTACAATCATCCTCTTCTTTATAAACATCTTAATCATCAGTAGCATCTACTACTTCTCCATCAAGGACTTCTTCGTCAACATCCTAGCATTCCATGTCTACCTCTAACATGAGTGCTATAGCACTGGTGCTTGTCTCAAATGGAGTAATCATAATACAATATATGGAAGACAAAGCTAAGAGAATATCAAAGTAAGTCAAAGCACAAGTGTCAAACTTATTTTTCAAATGATTATTATTTTTGGAGCTTGTGTGTTATTTTGGACACATGTACTACTTCATGAATACATTCGTTTTATTGTTGTATTATTTTGTGAGAATCAATCTCACACTTGTACACATTGTATTATTCTTCTCAATTGGATTTGATGCATCCACAATTATCACATAAGCTACACACATGACAATGTAATTGCAAATTGTCTAAGCTAGGTTCAATATGGCATAAATAGAAGCATATATCAAGCAAGGACCAGTCAAGAGCCCATAAAATGAGTAGGATACCCAAAAAGGGTTGCAAGTCCTCATTCACAATGGTAAAAACCCTAAAATATAAAGTGTAGCTCAAATTCTAACTCTGATTCATACTAGACCTAATTTTGGTCTATATAAGGGTAGGAGATTTCAATTGTATTCATCTATATTGTTGCATAAACATTATTGAAGCTTTGCTATGGTGGATGCATGTTGGTGCATCAATGATATCAAAGCTAAGATCCATGTTGGTGTATCTATGTTATGGGAGCTCTTTCACTACAAGTATTAAGCATTTATTCACTTCTTTTATTCTATCATCTCATGTTTCTATTGTTGAGAGTGAGGGAGATAAGGAGTGAGAGTTTGTGTTTGAGTGAGGAATTAGGGATAGTGAAGCTCTTTACCATCTTCTTACTTTTCTTATTCTTCTTTCATTCATAGTAAGAGGTTTAAGTTTGAGATTATCATGTGAGGTTGTGAGATTGTGAGAGAGTGAGGAATCTAGTGAGGTGTAGCTCTTCTCCATCTCCTTCATATTCTCTATTTTCTTCTCTTGACATGGGCATATTTGGTGGTGGGTGTAAAGGACTGAAAGCATTGAATTGCATTGCTGGGATCATGGAACTATCATTTAGCCTTCAGGCTTTCAAAGTATAATGTGAGAAGGTATGACATATGAGTTTAATATACCTTGAAGCTGGTCTTGTATTCTTGCTTTCTAGGGTTAGATAGAAGGATACATGATTAGTTAGAGCAAAGTGTTGAGATAACTATGTGAGAAGTAATTGGCCAAGGTGAGTTGCAATTTTTGAAACAATAGAAGTGCCCAGTGTCTCAATTGTTGTGCACATTAGGGAGGATTTGAGGTCTCAAAAATGCCCTATAAGAGATCCTAGAGAGAGAATATTTTTTTTTAATAAATATCATTTGAATTTTTTTAAAGTTTATATATTGATAAATAAAGATATCTAAAATCACTAAAAGGTCATTATCATAATATTCTCATGGGGCTTGCATCGAATCTAGGAATGTAGGTCACCGTAAAGATGATTATGATTGACTTAATGAAGATCCTATCTTGTCTCGATAGAAGTGAAAGAGAACATTCTATTTGGATTTTTTTAAATTTAGTTTCCTCCTTCACCCTCGTTCTTTCTTTTCCTTCTTCTTTTCCTTGTTAGTCACTTACTCATTCTTTTACATTTTTCAATTCACACAATATTTATATTCAATTTTGCAAATTCAATCTCTAGCTATGGATCAATCATCCAATGATCCTTGTAACACTAGTAAAAGAGCTCTCTATCATCTTCACGTTGAGCTAGAATGTGAGTATGGACCAATCAAGAAAAGAACAAAACAAAATATTATTTCAAAGTCCATGAAAAATATCACTTCAATTTAAAGGGAAAATATTCTTCATCTTTGGTTGGATGAAAGGTTATACCCTAGGGATCCTATCAAAAATAGCATGCCTCCTTTTTATAATAGCTCTTTATTGATGTGGTTTATTGGTGATCGTTATAATGGATTTTATGCTATACACTTAATCTTATTTTAGAAAATGATATTCTTAGATTGGAGAATGACTTGTTAATACAATATAGAGATGAGTTATTGCAAAAACTACATGATTTTCAAAAATCATTCATTAAAGAAATACATCAAAGCATACTAGTGAAAACAAACTATTTTAGGCCTCTGCAATCGGCAAAGAACCCTCAAGTATATGAAGCATCTCAAACAAGGAGGAGATAGTTATAGTAAAAAAATCCAAGCAACAAGGTATATCTTTTTACTTAAGAAATGTTGAATATATTCCAAAGGATGTTCTTGAGAAGAAAAAGCTCAAAAAAGTAAAGAGACAATGCTTAAATTCTTTTATTAGATATCATTCTTTAGAATCTAAGCTAGTGCAAAAGACTTTGGGAAATATTAGTATTATTCAATATGCATATATACAAATTTTCCATCTAATGCAATCAAATATGAAATAAGGTTGTTCACTTCCAAGGCCATCTATGGTGAAGACCTTCAGACAAAGAGTTTTAGCAAGGTGATGAAAGTATTAGGTGAGTCTTTCCATACCAAGGCTAGCTTTAAGAGCAAGAAAAAATAAGTTCTTTACAATGAATTTAACAACATTTTCCTTGATCTTGCAACGTTTGATTATCAGATTCTATGATTTTTTTAAGAAGAGGCACAAGGAATAGCCATGTTTGTTATTAAACTTGATAAAAGTGAGATTTTAAAGTGTACAAAATTAGAGAGATTCTCCATTACCTTGATATATAGAGAATTTTCATCAAGTCATTGCAGTAATTCAATGTTATTCCGTGTTTAATCTGAACACAATATCTAGTGGTTAGGAGTTTTTGAAGACACAAAGGATTTTGATATACTATATTGGGTTTTCTATCAATTTTCAATACCCAATGTGGTTAAGATCTAACTAGAAGGAGAAAAGCCCTTTGTTGAGGGATTTGGGAACTACAAAGTCAAATGGCACATTATAACTAATGACTTAAAGACACTCGAATGCATGTACAATGTGTCTAAAGAAGTAAACTCTAGATATCCTTGCCATGTCCTCAACTGCACAGTTGAGTCAAGCAACTAAAATATAGCTCCCTCTCAGCATATCAAAGGCCCACTTCAAGCTAGTTTTAGATAGTCCTTTAGTCAATGCCCATATATGTACACTTCATGCACTCTACAAAATAATTGAAAAAACTCATTCATCTTTACATAGGGTTTGCTTGGAAACTAAAACCTTTATCAACTAGACAAGATGTTATAAAAACAAATATCAAGCAAGTTTTATCTACAATTGGTTTTTATGGAGGTAATATTGTTATTGAACAATATCTTCAAATGTCCAAAGTTGGAAATTATGTTTCCAAAAATCCATCTATTGGTGGGGTGAAGACTAAAAGTTTCCTATACTTTCATAGAAAGCTTAGCAAGATTAACTCTAGAAATAGGGGTTCAATCATTAAATATAGTCAATGAAAATCCCTACATAATGTAGTCAAGGATCATGTTGATAATGGACATCCTCTAAATAGAAAAGCCAAAGTTTGGGGAACACTAGATAAAATATTTTTTTATTATGATAAAATTAATTCAAAAGATAATGATCTCAAAGACTTCAAAGACCAATAATTGAACCTTTTTAAAAAGGCAATGATAGAAGCTTGGTATAATCAACACTTCATCACTATATGGTAAGAAGTTGTTACATTTGTATGGTAATGTTAACCCCAAGTCGAGATGGCGAAAAAATAAAGGAAAAAGTAAAAGGAAGATGGAAAAAGAGCAAAGACACACAGGTGGCCTCTAAAGATGAACCACGGCAAAAAGTGCAATTTTAAATGAAAATGTGCCTCAAAAAACTGGAAAAACTCTTGTAAAAGAGCGCCAGGCTCCCTCCTAAGCCAATTGTAAAATACTAAATAGGTGTAGGCTAGAGGCATAAGGCTAGAAGAGGAAAATTGAAAAAAGGACCTTGCCACAATGGCCGGTCATGTAAAAAAGGGATGGATGCCCATGGGATTTTAGGGTTTGTATATAAAAAGTTCAAAAAGTGAATAAGAGTTCATTCTTTGGTGTGTGGAAACAAGAGTCTTCTTCTTCTTCTTCTCCCCTTCTCATCTTCTTGCTTGTGTGTGCTCTTGAGAGAGGGAGTGTGAGAGTGTGAGGGAGTGAGTGTGTGAGAGTGAGGGATCAAGAGGGTGAAGCTCTTCACCATCTCCTCTTCTCTTCTTCTTATCTCTTCTCTCTTCTTGTGTGCACGGCTATGGAGGATGGAGCTTGGAGGTGGAGGAGGCTTGAGGATGCTTGAGCTTGCATCTAGGATCGTGGAGCTACCGGCATGTGTGACAGAGGAGGCAACTCATATCGGCACTAAGGTAAGCTCACTACACTCGTAGGATCGACGGGCATGTCGGCTAGGTGAGAGATAGCCATTAGATCTCGCTTGAAACACTTGAAACAATAAGTGGTCCGTGGGTCTTGGCGGTTGAGTGAAAGCTCCCACATTTTGGTTCCGTTGTCGAGACCAACGGATTCAAGCTTGAGCACTTGCGCGCCTCATATCGAGCATCGAAGTAAGGGATTCATCCCCGAAACGGAGCTTGAATAGGTAGAAAGTTTGGGTGTTTTTTATCTTCGAAAAAAGTAAGTATTTTGGGTTATTTTGTTTGTTTGATGATTTGGAAACATGGAGAAATCATTTCATTGTTTTACTTTTGATTCTTGTTGCATTTAGAGTAGGCTAGGATTAGGAAATCGCACTGGAGAAGGGTAGGGTTTACTATTGCAAAACACGGTAAAACAGGGCAAAAATAGTGCAAAAAATGACAAAAAGCTCGCTTGTGATGCCTAAGATCAGCAAGTGAGTGATTGGGGGCACCAACACCATACCCGGGAAGGGGTATAAGAGCCAAGAGGCCAAGGAAGAGCTCATTTGCAACCATTTCAGTGAGAGAGAGAGAGAGAGAGAGAGAGAGAGAGAGCTATTGCCCGATTTGATTCGATCGCACCAACAACAAGTCCACCACTCTATCCAGGTATATTAATCCCTTCCCTTACCCCCTTAGGTAGGATCTGGAGGTTTGTGCCTGATATGATTGAGTAAATCACAAGAAACGATCGAAATCAAACTCGCGCTGTCAATGTGCGCAGCACTTGGCCCGTCCGAACGGTCACTTCTGGGCCAAGTCCTAGAATCGGCCCTCGGCCCTATTTCTCTCGGCCTATTTCTCTCGGCCCTCTCGATCCAAACCCTAATCAGCCCGTCTGATTCTACCATTCAGATAGTGGACCAATTCGGCCCTCTGCCACGTGGCAAACTTGACCCTCGGCCCACTTCCCTCGAACCAATTGCCTCGGCCCGTCCAAGCGACCTTGTCCAAGTTGACCACTCGGCCCATTCGAGCCAATCTGTCTAAGTGACTTCGTCCAAGTTCGCTCCTCGACCTATCTAAGTCAATCTGTCCAAGTCCCAAATTCGACCCTCGGCCCATGCACCTCGGCCTGTCCGAGTGACCCACTCAGACCCTACAATTTGGACCAATTGGGCCAAGTGTAGATCTTTACCAAATTTTCAAAAATTTGACCGGACCCGGCTAGAACTCAGCAACCCAAGCTGTCAAAATCCCTTAAGATGCTCAGAACTTGATTCTGGCACACGGAATAGGCAAAATTGTAGGGTGCAGCTGCTTAGCAGCTAGAAGTAGGCAGTTGCAAGACCGAGAGACTTGGATGCAAACCGTTGAGTTGTAAAGCCTGATTGGACCAAAAACAAACGAGGCAACATATTAGAGGAATCCTAAACCCTGCCAAGACCTTGACCAACAAGCCTATTAGGCCTGAAACAACACAAGAGTGCGTAAGACGTCTAGAAATTGGTTGCTGCACTCACCCTGAACTTTCGCACTTGAAGTACACTTAGGGAAACTGAAAGCCTAATTGAGCACAAGTGCACAGGAAAAGACACACACATTGAGTGGCCATAAATTGAGGATTGTATTCAATAACTGAAGAAACTCATCCAGATAAACCACTCAAGGAACCCACCAATAGGAAAGGACCCAAGACATAGACAAACCATCAACGCACAAAGTAGGACCAAGCAAAGGGTGCCAGCGAAGTGGATTTGACAAGTCTACTGAACCTGATCGATAGCTTGGTGGAGCATGAGGATTCGAAAATGGCAAAAGAAAGTTCAGACCGTAGACCTAATGAGGAATTCGACTTAGGAGTCTTTCCAGATGTTATTCAGTAGTTGGTCAGCGGTTACGACGCTCATGCCCGGTATGAGCACCGCGGCAGGACAACATACGCTATCATCGTAGATCTAGAAGAGGAGAGAAAGCTAGCCCGCAAGGCATTGCAAAGCATGGCTAAATACAATAGGGATCAGTAGGCTAGAAGCCAAAGGCAAAGCATGGAGTTGCGAGAGGTGTAGCGGGTACTGAACCTGGCTGGCAGAAATTGAACGGACCAAGAGAGAGCACTAGAAGAAGACTTAATGCTGAGCGAGCTTCTCATGAAGCGGCTGCTCGATAACACAGCTACAAAGTAAAGTGCCACTAGCGACAATGTTGCTCGCACGATTAGGAGCAAACTAGGGCTCAAAGAGCCAGTCTAAAATCCCTATTGTTACCAAGCAACTCGATAAGTACCAACCCCATGACGATCCATACAGCTTTGTTGAGTAGTTCGAGCAAGTCTGCGAAGCCAACGGCCTCAACGACCTAGCTCAACACTCTCAAGCATTCGGGCTTGTTAACCCCAACACGAAGAAAGCAAAAGGAAGTAGAAAAGACACAAGGCAAAGGCGGAAAAAGGGTAGCTAGACTGAAGAAAGAAGAGGAGAAAAGGCCAAAAGTGCAAGGGCAACCTTAAAAGTCCAAGCCAAAGGCAAAAGGGAAAAGGCGCACTTTAAAATAAAAAGGCGCACCCTGAAATCTTGTAAAAGAGCGTCGGGCTCTCACCCGTGCAATTTGTAAATGGAGACGGGTGGTGGAAAGGAATCTAGGAAAATAGAAGGACAATGGGAAAAAGGGCCTAGGCTACGGCCGGCCATGTAAAAAGGGGAAAAGGAGATGACCACCCAAAAGGGATTTAGGGTTTTGTATATAAAGTTGAAAAGTGAATGAGAAGCTCATTCTTCTGTGTGGCCAAAAGTGGTTCTCTTCTTCTTCTTCTTCTTGCTTGCTTGAGCTTGTGCTTGAGAGAGGGAGTGTGAGAGTGTGAGGAAGTGAGTGTGTGAGGGTGAGGGACCGAGGAGGAGAAGCTATCCATCTTCTCCTCTCTTCTTCTCTTCTCTTCTCTTCTCTTGTCTTACTCGCGGACATGGAGCTTGAGGATGGAGCTTGCTTGAAGCTTGCACTTGGATCGTGGAGCTGTCGGAGTGCGCGGGAGAGGAGGTAACTCGAATGGCATTAAGGTAAGCTCACTACACCCGTAAGGTAGGCATTGCACGTTGGCTATGTGAGAGGTAGCCATTGGTGCTCGCCTTGGAACGCTTGAAACAATAAGTGGTCCGAGGGTCTTGGCAGTTGAGTGAAAGCTCCCACATTTTGGTTCCATTGCCGGGACCAATGGATTCAAGCCTTGAGCGCTTGCGCGCTTCGAATCGAGCATTGGAGTAGGGTTTTCCCCGAACCGGTGCTTGAGGTAGATAGGTAGGAAGCGAGGGGGTTGAAGAGGGTATTCGATCTCCTTGGCAAGTAGGTTTTTTGCTTTCTTGAGATTTATGGTGTGGAATGGAGTAGTGTAGGTATTTATTTTGTGATTTGGATGCATTTAGGATAGGAAAAAACAAAGAAAAAAACAAGCAAACAGTAGGGTTTTGTGTTGCTATATGACAGGTTAAAACAGGGAAACAGGGAACCAGATTCAAGTTTCTGGGTGAGACAAGGACATGGAACTAGTTGTAAGGTTCTACAGCGCTGGGAAAGGACCTTAAGAGGCCTGGGAGGCCAGGACAGACCTCATTTCCTTGGTTGGCTTTGAGTGAGAGAGAGAGAGAGAGAGCTTCTGGTTCACAGGACGAGAGGAAGCGCTACCCCGATTTCTAGGTGCCAGCGATTCGTGCTGCTCCAGGTGAGTCTGGTGTTTTCCAATAGTGCTCTAATCAGATCTAGGAAGTCTGTGGTGATTGTGTGCAGCAGACAGTAAGGAGGGGTCAAACGCGCCGGAATCGTGGCTCAAACGCGCGGGAATCGCACCCGCCGCCGACGCAGTCGGACCAACTCGCTGTGGTCCGATTCCCAGAATCGAACCATCCGAGTCTTGGGGTCAGACCGTCCGTCAGAATCGGACCGTCCGACTAAGGGAGTCGGACCAAACCTGTCCGATTCCCAGAATGGGACAGTCTGATCCAACGTGCCATGTGGCACTCAGACCGGACCAACCCCTCTGACTCGGAGACTCGGACACTCGGACCAGTCCGAAATTGGACCAGCCAGAATCGGACCACCCTATCTGGTCCCATTCCCAGAATCGGACCACTTTTTGATCCGACTCCTAGAATCGGACATGACCAAAATTGGACCACTGGTCCGATCGAACCCACCCAAAATCGGACGTCCGATTTTGATAATCTGACTCCTGAAAATCGGACATCTGAGAATCGGACAGAAAACTTTCAAAATTGAACACGTGTCTAGAACACAAATTTTGATACATCTAAACCTCGAGATTGACCCCAAAGGCTACGTAGAGCTAAAGGCACATCACAAATCCATAATCGGGCTAAAATTTAGAGCACGTAGTTCAAAATTTGGCTATAAACGGTCCTCCAAATTGCATATGGCATCTACCTAACGGCCCTACGGGCCGGGGGGGACCGCCCCCCCCCCCCTCGGACCCCCGCAGAGGTGCCCCCTCCGCACCTCCCCCAAGTAGGTTGGAGGAAAAACACGCTCCATAACAGGTCCTTCAAATTTGACCCTAGTGAAGTAATGGCTCTACATGAGCATGGATTCTCACTTGCAAAAGAGCAGCCAAAAGCCCATACCCGAATAGAGACAAACAGAGACCCTAGAACCTCAATGGGCCAATCTAGCCATCAAGGGCAAAAAGGCTACACCACGAGAACACAAAGACATTGTGTTCAGACCACGTCTAGTCAGGGCGAAATGCAACATGAGCAAGCTACAAATGCCAAGATGACTAGACATGACACTCTTGATGAGAGATGTACCTTGAGCAACACTGCACAGAAAACCCAAGACATTGGTGGAGAATCCACGTCTGGTCATGCAAGTGGGGACTCAAGGACATCTGTCAAAAGGCTTAAGTTTACGAGCCAAGACCCGAAAGATAAAGACATAGTACCACCTGCTTATCTTAGGGTCAAACTCACCGCGAAAAGAGAGCATACTATTGATGCTCTGATTGATGAAGGAGCAGATTTTAACATCTTGACCTATGAATCATGGACCCTACTAGGCCAACCAGATCTCACTCCGACTAGTGCAACTCTTAGCCCTTATGGGAGACACCCACAAGCACTCATAGGAAAGTGCAAAATCCTTGTGACAATTGAAACGGAAAGCTTGTCTATCCTATTTCATGTTCCTCCAAATAGTGCTAGCTACGGGAAAGAAACCCTCCTAGGTAGACCCTTCAAAAGGGCGACCAAGTGTGAGGCCGACTATGTAGCACAGAGGATACACCTGACACTACCGGGTGTGAGGATAGTCACAACCTTTAGCAAGGGTGACCTCATCAAGCCTCGAGGAAAAGGCAAGCAAGGTGTTGACGTAATAGTCAAGCCTACAAATGAGAGCAAGGACTTGTTGGAAAAACTGATACAAGCACAGGTCAAACAACAAGAACCAGTGAGTGAGGCCAGACCTGAAAAGAGGTCAAGAGACAATGCCAAAGACGGGCTCTGGACTTACAAATATCATAGAAGACCCCAAAAGAAGCCCAAGCCCTATAGATGCAGGCATCAATGGAAGCCCAATACAACACCGCGATGGATATCCAAGGCGTTGCTTCGTGCTCAAGGGTATTATGCAGGCAATCATTGGATTTGGGTACCCAAACTCCCTGCTAAGCCACTTCTATCCGAAGCCCAAATTATGTCCAAAGCAAAGAGGGGTAGGAGGAAAACTAAACGAAAGGCCAAGTTTTGAACCAAAAATATTGGAGTGATCGAGCCCCTCACTACTGAAATCAAGAAACCAAACATGTCCTATCAAAAAGTAGATCCTCAGCCTAGTGTGCTTGACAAGTGGACATCAAATGTAGCCACTGAGCATGCACAAAAATCATTAGTGCGCAAGGAGCCTTTGATTTCCCAAGGGGAGAGCAAGCATCATAGGCACAACATTGCTCAAGGCAAGGCTGATCGCTCAACAAAGCAAATGGCACAATCGTCTAATAGCCTCAAGCAAATCATTCAACCAATGCCAAGTCCACCTAAGAGTCCTAGATCTCCTACATCCTCTTTTTCCAAAAGAACACAGGAAGCACAACAGCGGTTGTCAAGGGAAACATCTCAATTCCAATCTCTATCTCCATCTAAGTTTCCAAATGTCCAAGACGTGGGACATGACGCCATCTGTAGCTCTTGACCCAAGGATATGCTTGAGCCACTTAATGCGACTAGATCAACTCATGTTCGATCTACACAGATGAGTGCTCAAAGGCCAATAAAAGACACAACCATTTCTGATCGCCCTAGGGACTTGACACCACAATCTACCAAGGGTAGCCAACCCACTAAACTAGTTGCTACTACTTCCAATCAGGAATCACAGCAGTCACAGCCCTTGGCCTTGACAATGCCCCTTGCGGAACGTGTCCTTAGTGGTTTACCTGTGAATGAGGTGTCACAACCAACTTTCTCGACAACTCCAGCACTCTCAAAGTGCCTAAAGCCTAGGCTGGAGGAGTTAAACACAAGGGAGTTGGCTGAAGAGCTAGACTCTCCGAAAAGGGAGGTAGTTGTGCTCTCACAACCTAGTGAGGCTATTCAGCAGGCCACAGCCATGTCCCGTAAGGATACTCTAGAGAAGGAGAATGCTGAGGCCCAACCCAGCACATCAGCGATCGACCTAGCCCAAGGTCCTGAGCCATTAGATGCACCTGCGCTAACCAATAAAAAAATGAGAAAACAACGAAAACAACAATTGTTGCAGGTAATTGTGGGCCCCAAGAACATTGGGACGAAGAGTGCTGGAGAGCTGATGAATAAAGCATCAAGTCCATCCACCAGTGAATCCATTGATGTCTCTCCTAATAGCGGTGAAACCTCAGGCACATCTGTGTGCTCTGAAAAATCAAAGCAGTCATTGCCATCAATAGTTGCTTTCAATGCTCAATCCACTGACAATAGAACCCACATCGACCAATCAAGAGTGGATACAACATGGTCACAACAAGGTGACAAACTCACACTTGTCACATCCGACAAGAACCATAATGCAACAACGAAGCCTCTAGAGAAACATGGAAACCCCAAGGGCATGAGCAATCCCAACGTTGACCAATCTTGCTCATCTAGGACTGAGCCCCCAGCTATGCTGAAGCCCAGGCAAACTCCTAGAACCTTGCATGAGATGGCAATCGGGCAAGCCCTCGCTGAACATAGAAGTGTCCCAGAATGCTTAACTGAGTTGGATGCTAAGCTCAAAGTGTTTGCACGTATCTACGTCCTTGCGGACATGGGCGCATGCCCTAAGGAGCAGCTTGAAGAATACTTGCCATTCCCCTTATCTTGGGAAGAGCAAGAACATCTTGATGAGCACTATAACAAGCTCTTACATGAACGCATGCAACTCATCCCTGACGCGGAGGCTGACGAACTGCGCTTAACCGTCACGTTCAATGAAGTGCTCCGCCGACCGAATCTCGTAGACCTAGAGTAACTAAAGCGACTGTCAGCAAGCCGAAGTCAATTTGAACAACGTTGGTGTGAACGCCGCATTGCAATGGCCGAACTAGGGGCTCAGATCATGACAGTCTCTGAGGAGCGATTGGCCAAATGGCAATCCCAAAGGGACCCAACATATGTGGCACCAACTTCCCTTCGAGTGTTGACTGCCATTCGGGGTATGGACTTAGCTGGAACTAGCCTAGAGAGCCCTTTGATTGATAATCTTCTCACTGAGGAGGAGTTACACGTTGCCAGTAGACTCGGACAAGGTTCCATGCTGCTCGATGTGGCAAAATATCTATTGGTACTAAGTAAGCTGCCACGAGTGCTGGATGCATGTGCCACGCTCCAGTACAACCCTGAGTTCTACAATTGGTTCTTATCCTCGTGAAGTGACATTATGTATATAAATAAACACTGATTCTTGTGTCACCTTGTAAAAACAATATCAACACACACAAGCAATGACAGTCAATTGCAGGGAGAAGAGTTGGGTCTAATAGGCTAAGCTCCTCAAGTCCTCTTCTCATCACACATTTAAAAGCTGTGTGACCATTCCCACCTCCAAGTGAAGGGCATGCAACCCACATTACTGCCATAGGAGGTCTTGACCAACAACACTAATGATGTAGACAGGGTGCAGTCTCTTTCTATACACCTTCTTCCCATTTTGGTCTATCCTTCCGAGGATGTGCCATGTCCCACTCCATGACAGCCAATCCACACAACTTAGCATAAGCCAATATCTGCTAATGGCTAGAGGCAAATCAAACATCATCATGGGGTCCATCCCTCTACGACAAATAGTGCATGCCTCACCCCTTCCCTTCTTATATGCGCTTGAACTAAAATCCCTTCCATGCAAACAATTGTATCCTATATCTAGGTCCCCCCCCCCCACGAGGAAAACATGGAGAGCCTAGGGTAGCTGGCATGCAAAGACGCTCTTCACAGACGACGGGAGCATGTGGCACGTGCTCCTCCACCGGAGCGCTACGTGCCTACCCTCAAGAGGTATGCCAAGAAGCGAGGCCCTAAGCGACACCGCCCCAGACGAAGGCCGAAGAAACCGCGGGCCAGGGGAGCAGACGGTCAGAGAGGCACACAAAATGTGGCAATGCCAGTTGCACAGACCCCCAACGCACGCTCGAGCACCAGATGCTCAAGGGAAGAAAGGACAGCTCGGGAAAGGGAAAAATTTAATGAATTGTTTAAGGACATTTTGGAAATGGTCGCGGCCCGGGACTACACCATTCATGTCCCGGCCGACATGTTCCCTTGCCCAGCCTCACATGAGCCCCTCACCAGCACAGCCGCAATCGCCTAGCCAACCAGACTCACCCCGCCTCGTACCTATCGACTAAATCCCTATGTTGTGCAAGTAGCTCGACAAGTTAGCATGCCAGAACATTTTGTTTTTTGATTATTAAAGGGGCAAGATCCCCACTTGTACACATTCCGTTACTTTTCATTAATATAGACGACCTTAACAAGCAATGAAATAGGCATCCCAATCAACATCATAGAATTCTGAAAAATTATGTCTTATCATGATTGCATTTGTTTGATGCACTTAACACAAGAGAGCATATACTCTCACGAAGTGACAAGTGGATGCAGGATAATACAGGTCCTTGTGCGAAAGTGCCCAATGCCCGATCACCGCAAGACCATTGATCCCACAAAGAGCCGCGACAAAGCCACACTGCCAAAAGCAAAAATCACCCTTGCCGACCACCCACATTGCATGGCCCAACGCACATTCATGGGCCACACTCCCTTTCTGGGTCAAGCTCTATAGTTGGCTCACGGCAGTCGTTACCTCACTTGTACCAACATCGCGTGTGTCACAAAGAGGTTTGCAAAATCTCAGGTGTATCTCTTCATCTCAACAACAGTTCCTCTAGCATCAAGGCTGGTGACACAATCATCTCTGTAATATCAATTCTTCATAGCCTTTGAATCCCAACATTTCTCAATCCAAATGAAAGGCTAATAGCCTCAATGTATGGCATTGATTGTATTCACTTTTCCCACCAAAAAAAAAACAAAAACAAAAACAAAAACAAAAACAAAAGGAAAGAAAAGAAAAGAAAAAAAAAAGCACACACGATCACAGCACCGCACCTAGGGGTCCTCAAATTAGGTACGTCCAGTGACCTTGGTCGGCTGGCTCCGTCCCTAATCCCCTAGCCCTTTGTATGTCTCCCACAATTTTTCAGGGCACATTAAGGGCATGGCATACCTAGGGAGCTCACCACGCCTAGACCTGTCACCCTGAACCACTTGCACAATTCTTTTGCCCTCATCTCAATGCCATTACAATCAACAGTGGTAAGCAAGGCATGAAAGACACTTTAAAAGTACACCATACTTTTCAAGCACTACGAGTAGCCACTAGCTACCAAAAGCTAAGACATCACAGAGCTTAATTGTGCTGCATTGCCTTGATAAGACCATAATGATGTCTCAAGCAATCTTCAAGTGTACTCCCCGTCTTCATCAACAAATTTTTCCATCAACTAAGCCCTTGCTTCATTGACCCATTGCTATACAACAAACCAGGCCGACAGTCTTCTAACTAAGTAATATCTAAGTATACACAAGCACTCACATAATATCTGCACCGAAGTATATACATAGTTTGGGTCCTCAAGTGCAGGACAATACTCTCAGCTTGCTTAGAGTTCGACCTGCCTCCCAAACTAATTGCACTATCTCTTGTGCACAATAAAGAAGACTAGCACTACCCTTAGGGAGAGACCACATGAGAGGTTTTCAATTGCAGGTGTTGAAGACTCCAACCAAAGTGTCGTTTGCTCTTCATCAACACCCTACTCTGAATGCTTATCCCTTACCATCTGACAAGCCCGCAAAGAATCATCATGTGCAGAATCCCCAACAAACCAACACTTATGCTGGCCATCAATGCAGTCCCCAACATAGAATAGCCTTACCACCAACTCCAACAACCTTCCACTAGCCACCTTGGCCACCAACAGGCCCCCAGGATCTTCTGCCCCACCACCACCAACACTCCTCCATGGAAACCACAGGCGTCCTTGTCACCCACGTCTTCGGTGCATGCTACAGCCTGCTACCTACGACGGTGAGTGACCTGGGACTGGCACTCGTCTAGGAGGGGGGTAATGTTAACCCCAACACGAAGAAAGCAAAAGGAAGTGGAAAAGACGCAAGGCAAAGGCGGAAAAAAGGTAGCCAGACTGAAGAAATAAGAGGAGAAGGCCAAACGTGCAAGGGCAACCTTAAAAGTCCAAGGCAAAGGCAAAAGGGAAAAGGCACACTTTAAAATAAAAAGGCACACCCTGAAATCTTGTAAAAGAGCGCCGGGCTCTCACCCGTGCAATTTGTAAATGGAGATGGGTGGTGGAAAGGAATCTAGGAAAATAGAAGGACAATGGAAAAAAGGGCCTAGGCTACGGCCGGCCATGTAAAAAGGGGAAAAGGGGATGACCGCCCAAAAGGGATTTAGGGTTTTGTATATAAAGTTGAAAAGTGAATGACAAGCTCATTCTTGTGTGTGGCCAAAAGTGGTTCTCTTCTTCTTCTTGCTTGCTTGAGCTTGTGCTTGAGAGAGGGAGTGTGAGAGTGTGAGGGAGTGAGTGTGTGAGGGTGAGGGACCGAGGAGGAGAAGCTCTCCATCTTCTCCTCTCTTCTTCTCTTCTCTTCTCTTCTCTTCTCTTGTCTTGCTCGTGGACATGGAGCTTGGAGTGTGGAGCTTGAGGATGGAGCTTGCTTGAAGCTTGCACTTGGATCGTGGAGCTATCGGAGTGTGCGGGAGAGGAGGTAACTCGAACGGCATCAAGGTAAGCTCACTACACCCGTAAGGTAGGCATTGCACATCGGCTATGTGAGAGGTAGCCATTAGTGCTCGGCTTGGAATGCTTGAAACAATAAGTGGTCCGAGGGTCTTGGCGGTTGAGTGAAAGCTCCCATAGGGCTTTGCTTGGGCGACAAGGGTAGGACGTGGTATACGAGCTTAGATGCCGCAGAGTGAGCCAACTTCGATGGCCTCAAGGATCTCTTCATTAAGAGATTTGCCGAGCCCACATACTCCGATAATCTACTAATACGCTTGATGAATGTCAAGCAGAAAGAGAACGAGGACATTCGCGATTACGTGACCCATGTGAGGAGTCTCTTTAAGAGAATCCCTATGGGCAAGTGACCAACTGAAAGAGCAGTTTCGACTGTATTCGTCAGTGGAATCTGAGATGAGGAGTTGTATAAGGCCTTGGCAAGCAACTCGAGCTTGCAGTGAGACGCGCTAGCTAGGGTCTTTGAGGAAGCCATCCAAGTTGACGATCAGCTGAAGGAGTGGACCTCCAGAAGTGCAAACCTAGAAGAGACCAACTCGCGAAGCTCAGAGAGAGCGTCAGCCTCGAGTGAGCGATCAGTCCCATCATCCCAGGATAAGGGGAAAACCACCGAGACAAACCAAGACTTGGCCGACATTAAGATGGAACTAGCCAAGTTGCAAGACATGTTGAGACGACCAATACGCCCACATATCCAATGCATGTACTGTGGCAGAAACCACTTGCCATCCAAGTGTCAACACCCTAGGTCAAGACCTTGCGCTAACTGTGGTAGGTTCGGTCATGACGTCATGCATTGTAGATTGCCAAGAAGACTTTCATACTCACAACCATACAGCCAGCCTTACCTAGGGAACAGGCCGCAGCCATTTTTCAGAAGGGGAGCCCCATTGGCCCTCCCTGTGTCTAACGATGTTAAGTCGGCTGTTCCTAGGATGGAAATAAATCCTACAGGCATTCCTAGACCGCTTGGTTCTTACATAACCCATCCACCAAGTGACACTCATGTCTACTATGTGGAAGAACCAAACGAGGAAGAAGCTTACATACCCTTACATCTCGCATGATGATGAGGGCAACGTTGTCCTCATGGATTATCGCCCCGTACTAGTGATGGCGTTAGGAAGAGGATGAGATAAAGTCCTAGGAGGGTAGACGTAGGATCCAATCACCTGTTGGACTTGTGGTCACCCAGGTCATGTCTCATCATGCTACCTTGAAAGGGAGCAGCAAAACAGAGACAAGGCTGACCAAAGATGTGCAGAGTGTGGAATCACTCATCTCTTCGTTGATTGCCCAAGGTGGAAGCCATCTTCGAGCTCAGCCAACGTGTCACCTGTCCCATTGGGGTTGTTTGGTGTCAAGAATCTCGATGGAGAGGCCACATCTATCCCATTGCGGGTCATGACCCGTGCCCAAACGAAGTAGGCCGGCATCTCTCTACCAGGACCTAGCAATCTTGATGCAGCCTCGATAGGGAAGAAGAGCCGTAGACAGAGGAGAAGGAGGTCGAAAGCTAAAATCACACTAAAAACAGAGAGTGCTACAACTCTACCTGCTGGAAAGAAGGTCTCTGACGCAGAGGCAGAGACGTCAGCCCCCCCTGAGACGGTCGAAAAGGGAAGCGCTAAGGTAGGGGAATACCCGCATCCGAAGTGACAGCTAGAAGCCATAGAAAAGGTGAAGGAATGGGTGAAGGAAGCCTAAGAGCATCTAAAAGACATTGAGCTCATTATAGAGGACAAGATCGATGATCTCTCCAGCATAAGTACGCCAACCTCACCTCCACAACCAAAGTTGGGAGAAGTAACTACACCACAAGCAGTACTGCTGAGGCCAAGCCTCGGTGCTACAGGGCCACGGTTCAGTCATGACCACTGGTCAAGATGATCCAGGTTAGGAGAGAGACGAACGCCCAATGATCTCGTGACCACGTTGGTGACTACCCCTGTAACACTTAGCCTAGGAGATCTGCTTAGGCAACACCCCACCCTATGGCAAGATCTTAAGCAATGGGTTGAAGGGTCAAAGGAGCACGTCATGGCAGACCCTCATGACCATGACGCAAAGACACAAATATCGAGTTTAACATTGCACTCTATGCCTAAATCCTTACACGTCAATGCCTTCTGGGAAGGTTCCGAGATGCATGCGGTCTTATCGGTTTTAGCCCTAGGCAATACAACGAGAAAGGGAATCGTGGACACGGGAGCTGGGATTAGTATGCTTAGCTATGCAGTGCTTCAGACTTGGGGAAACCCACCTGTTGAGACTGCTAGGTTTAATGTCACACTAGCACACGGTATGAGAGTCAAGCCATTCGGGGTGCTTAAGAATTGGCTAGTGCAGATCGCAGGTGTCCAGTTCTCCGTTGACTTTATAGTCATGAAGGGAGTGGACTACGACATCCTATTAGGCCGACCCTTGATGCGCAATGCTAGAGTCATCGAAGATTGGGGTAACGGCTTGATCTTCCTTGGCAATAGGACGGATGCCGTGAGAGTAGAGATGGACACCTGGAAGACCTCACCAGTTGACTTAGATGCCATCTCTACTATGCTCAAGGGTAAGGCTCAGGTCAAAAAGTCATATGGGCCCTTGACCAAGTATATCCCATGCCCAGAGGACGAGCAAGATTGGATGCATGTCCTTGCTACAACCGACCTGTCGTTCTATTCTTTGATCACGAGGCGTATAAGCAAGCCATCAAAACAATCGGCAAGGCTAACGACACACCCTCCGTACCAATCTGCATGATGGCAGGAAGCCTTCGTGGAAAACCGAAGCCCATCAACTTTCAGGTCCCAATCAACAAAAGGGAACTCCAGGAGATACTGGAATACCTAAAGAATAGGCTAGCTGGCAATCTAGCTGCAAATTTCAAACCACTCTAGGATCTCTTAGATGAATCCAAGTGGCAATGGACTAGAGTGCATGACTTAAACCTCATGTATAACTGGGTCCTGGTTCTTGACCAACGACCAGGGATATACCAAGCCCTAGGAGACGACAAGCAGTCTGATGAAGAGAATTCTAACGATGAATACAAAGATTGCCAATCCTTCAGTGATGAAAGTGAGGGTGAGGTAGATACCATGGAATATGACACTAAAGGACAAGAAATAGAGCAAATACGAGCAAACTCCAAGCCGCAAAAAAAGAGTATCTTCAAGATGGAGCGAGGAGTCATGCATATGGAGTGTGATCGTGCCTGGTTGGAACACGTAGGAGCCATAGACCTGTTTGCCTAGTCCTTAAAGGAGCTTAAGGGGGTAGATCCGAGTGTCGTGACTCACAATATACCCATGACGCCAGATGCAACGTCGGTCAAGCAGCGACCGTACCCCATGAATCCAAAACACGCTCATGCTGTCAAAGAAGAGATTGATAAGCTGATGAGAGCGGGATTCATTTACGAAATTGAGCACACAGACTGCACCGATGGAAACTAATTAAACTCTCAAGTGTAAAAAGGTTAAGAGATTGGAATGAAGGCATAGGCAGCCTACAGATAAACTTAGTAGGATTTTTATTAATTTAATAGTGACGGCATTTCAATTCAATCTGATGATGATGGCCAAAATGGCAATGTGTAATAATAGGAAAATGGCGACTTGATGATGCAAGAGGGATGGCATTCTAACACGCGAAAATGACAGCAATTGTCGAACAGGAAGGAGATCTGATTTGTCGCCTGCTGCTAAAGATGGCCAATGTAGAGACTTAATCGATGACCCATGCAATGTAGACTAATGTGATGGCTTAGTGCTGGAAGGAAACTTTTGGATAAAGAGATTTCTATGAACAGTTTCTCCAAGAAGGTAATTGAGCACTTATTGAAGCCCCATGGCTGGAAGCATCCTGTAAGACAGCAATTTATTCTAGATTATAGTGAAATTGAAAAAATTTTGTGGAAAGTGAAGGAAAATTATTTTCTCATGTTCTCCAAATTTGAGCTCCTGTTAAAATTTTTGGTGATCTTATGCGATTATTTGATGAGTATGGCTCCCCATCGAGACTGTTGGAGATATAACGTGGTGGTAGCTACAGAATCTGGAGGAGCTTTAGGAGGACTTGTCGGACAGTTGTCAATTGATCAGTTTGAAAATGAGGGCCGAAGAGTAAGTTATGGTACACCAGAAAGTGCCAATACAGCGGATGGCGGAAGGAGATAATGACAATATGGCAGTCTGATTGTGACAAATAACGGCGACATATCAAAGAAGTAAAAAGCCTTAAAGGCTATAAAGCTTTCTAAGTTTTTTGATCTCCTGAACATTTTGCACAATGTATGTATTTCTTGAGAAACTATATAAGGAGAGAACTAGAAGAGTTAAGGGCCTTCCCCCTCTTGTACAATTGTATTTTGTGAGAGAGGAGAGAAGATGGTCGCATGCTAGAGTGAGTTCTTGTCGTGTTAATTTGAAATTCCGAGCTTTTGGATGTCTAAGCACCAAGTGTCGACTCAAGGTTGTTAAGGTACGAGAATATATTTCACTTTGTTTTTTCAAATTGTCGGTTTTTTGTTGAGTTGTGGTTGTGTGATGCTCTACCCGAATTTGGGTTTGAATTGTCTTGAGCTACAAGAGGCGTTGTTTATTGTTTTGTTTTCCGTGTGTGGTTCGTGTGGTGTCTATCAAAATATTTAAATTTTTTTGTTGTGTTGTGCATCCGACAAATTCAAGTATCCTAACCGGCACTCCTTAACGTCTCGTTATCGAGTTGTGAGTGAGGTTTTCTCTCAATCACCGCTCGTGTAACACCACTACAAGTAGCCACCAGCTACAAAAAGGTAAGGCATCAATGAGTTCAAGTATGCTACATCGTGTTGTCAAAATTGCAAATGATGTCTCAAGAAGCCTTCAAGTGTATGTCTCCTCAACATCGACAATTTTCTCCACCCTATTGAACCCTTACTTCATCCACACATTGCTACGAGGAACCAAACCCACAGTCTTCTAACTACTATATAACTATGCACGAGCACTCACATAATATCTACACCACAATCTATACACAGTTTTGGTCCTCAAGTCCAGGACAATACTCTCGGCTTGCTTAGAGTTTGACATGTCTCCCAAACTGATCAAACGATGTCTTTTGCACAATAATAAGACTAGCACTAACCCCTAAGGAGAGACCATATGAGAGGTTTTCAATTGTAGGTATTGAAGACTCCAACAAAAATACCGTCAACTCTTCATCAACACTCAACTCTGAACTCTTGTCCTTTATCATCATGCAAGCCCACCAAAGAATTGTCATCGCGAGCAACATCCCCAAAACACCAACACTTGTGCTAGGAGGGGGGTAATGTTAACCCTCAGACGAAAAAGGTGGAAAATTCAAAAAATCTACAGTAGAAGACAAGGCCAAGGAAAAAGTGGAATGGAAAACGAAGGCATGCCAAGAAAAATCGGGAAACCCAAGGTAATGTAAATCCTCCTCATCTGAAGAATGCACCCCTTCTGATGGCTACTTAGCCCTGGAAGACTCCATAAGGGAGGGTGAAGGGGTGGAAGTATTCAAAGAAGAAGAAGTAATAGCTGCATCCACAAAGATGGTAGGGAAGCTAGATTAGAAGGTGTTGGAAGGGGGGGGAGGGGGAGGGGGAGGGGGAGGGGGAGGGGGAGGGGGAGGGGGAGGGGGAGGGGGATGAAGATGTGGAAGGGGTGCTAAGAGGCAACTTGGAAGGAAGGAGAGGAAATGAGGGTGTGGGAGGGTTAGTTGGTGATGAAAAATCACTACAAATAGAACCATCAATAGGATCCTTTGAGACTGAAGCCTCATCGAAGATCACATCCATGCTCACCTCAAGCTTTTGTGTCTCTTTGAGTCATAAAGTTGACAACCCTTCCTCGTAGTGCTATAACCCATGAAGATAAGTTTCCTAGACTTTGATTCAAGCTTTGTCTTCCTCTTCTTCTTATCCACATGGACTAATGCATCACATCCAAAGATGTGGAAGTGAGACACAAAGGGATTTTGACCAAAGAAAGTTTCATAGGGATTCATGTCCTATAATGCAAAAGCCGAGGAATGGTTGCAAATGTGAATTGTAGTAGCCACCACCTCACCCCAAAGAGTATGAGGAAGATCTTGATACTCCAAAATCAATCGATCCATCTCTCGCATGGTCTGATTTACATGCTCCACCACATCATTTTCCAAAGGTGTGTTTGGATAAGTATACTCCACCCGAATGATGCCATGATCCCTACAAAATTGAGAAAAGAGGTTAGAAGTAAATTCTCCACCATGATTTGCTCATACACCATGAACTTCGGAACTAGACCATGTCTCCACAACACCTTCCACTCATAGAAAAGGGAGTACACCTCACTCTTATACTCCAAAAAATAAGGCCACACATAATGAATAAAGTCATCAATAATTATCATCAAATACTTGGCCTTCCCAAGGGAGGTTGTGCCCATAGGACCGCAAAAGTTGGTGTAAACCAACTCAAGCAGGGTAGAAGCCTTCCTAGGGGTAACTTGGGGATGAGCTTACTAGTGCTACTTGCCCCTCAAATAGTTAGGGTACAAAGTGTGAATAGGAGGGAAGTTCGGAAGTCCCTCCACCATCTTCTTCCAATAAGCCTATTGTATAGTATCAAAATTGAGACGACCATAACAAGCATGCTAAAGTAGCCCAAGCTTATGGGAAGACCTTGCAGATAAGGCTATGAGTGTGTAAAGTCTACCCTCCTAGGATCTTGTCCAAAGAATGGCACCTATAGAAGCATCCTCCACTTTCATGACATCCTTCGTAAATACCATGTAGATACCAAAGACATGTAAGACCATGAATAGACAATATGTTAAAACCTAAATCTAGTACATAGAGAACTTTGATTGAAGAAGACTGCCTATCTAGCAACAAAGGAATAATCCCCACTCCTTGAATGGGAATGGTAGAGTTGTCACCAATGGTGACGATGCCCCCTCTAGCACTTAGATTTTAAATCCATACTATCTACAGGTCATGTGAGAAGAGGTCCCACTATCAACAATCCAAGGCTTCTCTTGAGCAAAAGAAGCAAGAGTTGTATCCTACTCAACAAATACATGTACAAAGACAGACTCTATTGTTGCTAGGGCAACCTTTGAATCCTTTGAATTCTTCTCATTTGGCTTCAAATGGGTATACTTTTGCCAACACTTCGGAAGGAGTGCCCTTTCCATAGTATGGGCACTTGGGCTACTTCTCCTTGTCCTCCTACTTATCGTCCTTGGCATGTGCCTTGTTCTTCTTTCCTCCACATGTTCCTAAAATAAATGCCCTAGTGGAGGTAGAACCAGTAGCTGCAACCTCTTTGCATCACTCATCATGCTCCATGGCAAGTGGTGAAAACTCTTCCCAATAAGAGTGTCTTGTCGATCCTCGATGTGGTAAGGTTGGTGTAGAAGACATCAAACTAAGGAGATGGCAACTAAATCAAAAGAATCATAGCCATGTCTCTAGAGGATATCATCCAACCAAGAGAGACAAGCTTGTTGAGATGGAAAGCTCAACACGTGCTGACATTGATGATGGACAACCTAGCTAGATGAGTCCGCACGTCTACACTTAGCACATTGGTGGTCATTATGATACTCACATGGCCACTGACTTATCACTTATTATATTTAGTTTGTTACACCTACCTACAACTGGCAAAGATATAACGCCAGTCGATTAGTGTAGTCGGTTATGCACTGTTTGACTTAGAAGGCCACTTTCCTTTATGTTGTATCTTATCTATACTTTGTGTACATTGTATAGTGTGTGGAACAAGAAGAAGAAACCAACAAGAAAACGTTTTGGCCTCCATCTCTCTTCTTATGTTCTTGAGTGAGCTTCCTCTTGTGTATACAATGTGTGTTTGGCGCAGCAGCTCAAGCAAGTCCCCCATCACGCAATTCTTGACAAAGCTCACCTCTCATGTCCTCCATCTTTGTCATGTGCTCCTTCATAGAGGAGGAATTATCAAGTCTGAGAATTTGGAACTTCTTTTCAAGGGAAATCTTGTGGGCAAACATCTTGTGTTGATACAAAGATGCAAGTTTCTTTCACACTCTTGTTGCAGTCTTCAACATGCCAATATGCACAATGGCAAAATCCTACAAACTCATAAAGAGAAAGGATCAAGCTCAAGAGTTGAGCTGATCCCACAAGGCTATGGGGTCCATAGAAGTTTCATCTACATGATCCTGCTTAGGACGAGAGATGAAATCTAAAACAAGAGCCCAAATATTGAAGGTGTCAAGTATGCACTCACGACCACAACAAATAGTTCAAACCATCGAGTTTCTCTTCTTTGGGCAATGAAGGTAAGACAGACACATGTATCGAGGGTATCAAGGACAACATCTTCACTAAGCATGGAGCTTTCTGTGAAAGATGAATAGAAGGAGGATGGGTGTGAAGGGGGGACATCTTTGATCCTACAATCACCCAAAAATTTGTGTTTTTCAAAGAAACAATTGTCGATTGCCACCAGGAAGTTGCATTGGCACAGAAAGTTATCACCTATAGTAAAGAGCTATCACCTATGCCCAAGAAATTGTCACCAGCAGAAAGATGCTATTGCATGCACTAGGAAGAGATCACTTGCAAAATGCAAACTTGTGTTGTCTACAAAAGGCAAAAATAGATGCTGCCTAATGTGTGAATGTTGTTGTCTGGGACCTCGAGGCTGTCACCTGGCTATGACCTACCTGTACGGGCTATAAACACAGTAAGTATAGGATACAAATCTGCATTTTGAAGGTCTAGATTGCTCCTCTACAATGGAAATTTTATCTTCTATAAGAAATATCTAGCATGTTTCCTCACTTAGGTGACGATACCATGTGAGAGTGCACAAGGAAAGAGAAATAAGAACACAAAGAGAAGAAAAGAGAGAGAAAGGGAGGAAGTAGAATATGAAGGAAGAATAATGCACTCATTGAAAAAGAATGCTAATATAATGATGTTAAACTGATGAGTCTCTAAACGCAACCCAAACCTTAGTAAGGGCACCAAATTAGGCTAATGAACGATGGTAGCAGCAAGCACGAAAAGTTGGAGTGTCAAAGTGTGCACCTACAAAGGGAAGATTGAAGGACTGAAGAGAGTGTGTATGCCAAGTGGGGGTGGCTATAAATAGCCATAAATTCCCAAATTTGACTGACTTGCATGAGAGGCCATAAATGTTGGTTGACTAGCAATGAATGATGGTCTCACTGAAGAATAAAATGCTAGAAAAATAGGGGCAACCCCAAAAAAATCCTAGATGACAACAATGACAAGGTTCGATAGGTGTAGCCAGATTATGGAAAGCAGTAACTAACCTAGGAATGCACACATGAAGCCGACAAATAAAGGAAATGCACCTAAGCTGCCAGAGCTCCAATGTCTCTATCAAACTCTGATAGGAGCTCACAACCAGGAGATGACATACTAATATAACTAACATAGGCAGGTTAACAATATCTAGGTCTAATCTCTATCTCATAAGACTTTTGGAACTTTGGTCTTGAATATTGCTAAATAAATTGTCACCTAAGCTTTCAATACTGGTAAACCTCGCTTTCTCCTTTAAAAATGAGCATCTTGCATTACAATCAATAAAAATATGCTACTTCTAAGTTTGATGGTGGAATAAATCTACACAACTATACTTTTGGTAAATAGTATGCTTAGAAATCTATAGATTTATAAGATTGATATTTGTGGTTTAAAAAGTACAAAAATATGCTAATTTTTTATTAATTAGCCCAGCTATCTCATAAAATGCAATTTTTGAGTACTTGGACATGCTATTGGGATCGAAAAAATCATGTTTCATATATGTATGGTGATGTTTTTTATTTAAATATTTATTGCCTTGCTTCCTTATTTAGATGTATGATAAATGGGTTTCCTCTACATATACAACAAAAATTTGAAGTACTTGATCCCTCCATTCCCCATTGCAGGAGGAGAAATGAGCTTCAAATAAGTGGACTTGGAAATTGGCTTAATCCAACTAACTTTGAAACTATGGAGTTTTGGTTGATTTCATGCTATGAATGGTATGTGGCTTAGTTGAGATAAATGGACTTGGATATTGGCTCAATCCAATTGACTTTGAAACTATGGAGTTTCTTTTGATTCCATATTATGAATGGTGAATAGTTTAGCTCTTCTATCTTAATTTTTCTAAAATTTTATTTTTTACTAAATTATTTTCATAAGACTATTTATAGTGCTCATTAAAGCTTGATAGATTGCATTAACAAGCAATATCAATTCATTAGTTCTTTGAAGGGAGCCCATGGAAATGCAAGATGTAAGTGGAATGATTCAATGTCTCCCTCACCATTTTATCTTTTATTACCTATCAAGTATTTTAAATTATTTTATGTTTATATACACTCGCAAAAAGATTTATGAGAGTGCCTGAGCAAATGCCTCCAATGCCTTCTGAACTTCTTGCAAAGATGGAGTGTAGACAAGTTGTGGTAAGTTCTTGATCAAAAGATGTCAGGATAGTTGATGATACAAAGTTCCACAAAGAACTTATGATATTCACTCTTTGTTATTGATTTTAGAGTCCTCATCAAGAAGATAGCCATTCATGTCGCTAGAGAGTAATTACAAATGCTAGAAGATTGATTCCTTTTATTTATCTCAATGATAATAAACTTATAAAGGTAGCATTAAAAATCAAAGCTTTACGGTAGAGTTTTACTCAACAGCTCGTGCATTGCAAAATAATGGTGAAGTAATAATCTTTTTATTCAAATGTATACAATGTTTTGGGGATTGTGCATGTTTGGTACCTAAAATTAAAGCTATTGAAGAACATGGTCACCAATTGTGTCCAAGTACAATAAGAGGAAGATGATCAAGATAAAGTTATCGAAGTATATGGTCACCAATTGTATCCAACCACAACAAGAGGAAGATGATTAAAGTAAAAAGAAGGTTCCCAACAAAATAGTGATAAAGAAGAAGCTTAAAAATATACAAAAGACAATGTTGACCAAAGAAGCAAGGAGGCCATGGAGAGTATGGAAGTGAACAAAAAGAAGAGATGCCCAAAACTCCATTAAACGAAGGCATTTCCTTAGCACTTATAAATCATGATTATCACTCAATCACGGTCATCTTATCAACTAATATGGACAAGATCCTATGCCATTAATGTAAAGGGTACCATAATAACAATTATACAAGTTAAAAAATGGATATTCAAAATAAAAATATATAAGTAAAAATATATCTATCTTCTTTTAAAATAAATTTTTATTTTTTGAAAAATAGAAGTTTTGTTATGAAAATTGTGCTTACATTGGTCAAAAGTGCATTCTTGTTATAACCTAAAGGTAGTTTCAAGGCCTTAAAACTCCCTTAACTATCCCTACTTCTCCAAAAAATATGATCAATGTGAGCTCATAGTATATGCTATAAAAGTATGGCTCATTGACATTAGATTTGAAATGTCAAAATTTAAAAACAAAAAAGAACATATAAGTTGTAAAGAAAAAAAAATCATATCATGGATGATGTTGGTTTCTCCCATACATTCATTAGGGGAAAGATGGACTAAAAAATGGCCCTTTAGCATAAAAGTTAATGACTCTCCTAATAACAAGAAATTTGAGATGGACCAATGGGAAAGATGCAGTGTACACATTTTATCCACTCTCTTTTTTTCATTGGGCCCAGCACAAGTAGGCTTGTCCTCATACTCCACTTCACTCCCTCCCCCCAAACTTTTAACTCTAGCAACATGGCCGTGTTAACCCTCAAACGAACAAGGTGGAAATTCCAAAAAATCTAAAGTAGAAGACAAGGCCAAGGCAAAAGTGAAACGGAAGACGAAGGCATGCCAAGAAAAATATGGAAACACAAGAAGTGCAAAAAAATCCTAAATCAAAGAGAAAGGCGCACAAGAAAAAGTGCAAGTCAGTACTTTTGTAAAAGAGCGCAAGGCGCACCATGATTTATTTTAAGAATGCTGGCCGTGCAAATTGTAAAGGTAGATGGGCGGTAGAAAGGAAGCTAGGAAGATAAAAGGACAATAGGAAAAAGGGCCTAGGCCATGACCGCCCATGTAAAAAAGGGGATAATGGGATGACTGCCCAAAAGGGATTTAGGGTTTTGTATATAAAGTTGAAAAGTGAATGAGAAGCTTATTCTTGTGTGCGGCCAAAAGTGGCTCTCTTCTTCTTTCTCCTCTTCTTGTTCTTGCTTGCTTGAGCTTGTGCTTGAGAGAGGGAGTGTGAGAGTGTGAGGAAGTGAGTGTACGACGGTGAGGGACCATGGTGGAGAAGCTCTCCTTCTTCTCTTCTCTTCTCTTCTCTTCTCTTCTCTTCTCTTCTCGCGGCAATGGAGCTTGGAGCATGGAGCTTGAGAATCGAGCTTGCTTGAAGCTTACACTTGGATCGTGGAGCTACCAAAGTGTTCGAGAGAGGAGGCAACTCGATCAGGCACATGGAGGTAAGCTCACTACACTCGTAGAGAGAGATAGTGCATCGGCTATGTGAGAGGTAGCCATTAGTGCTTGCTTGAGTGGTCCGTGGGTCTTGGCGATTGAGCTCGAGCTCCTCGCCTCTACATTTTGGTTCTGTTGCCGGCCACGACCAACGGATTCAAGCCTTGAATGCTTGTGCACTTCCAATCAAGCATTGAAGTAGGGTTTTCCTTGAGCCATTGCTTGAGGTAGATAGGTAGGAAGCGAGGCAAATGAAGAGGTAGTCTATGAGTTTGAAGAGGTAGTCGACCTCCTTAGCAAGTAAGTTTTTGGTTTTTTAGATTTGGAAAGGTAGGTTGGAGTAGTGTAGGTGTTTTCTTTGTGATTTGGATGCATTAGGATAGGAAAATACAAAGAAAAAAGAAAAATATGCATTAGGGTTTTTGCTATCATAACAGGGCAAGAGGGTTTGATTTGCTTGTTGTCAATTTGTATTTTGGAGTTTATTTGCTATTCCACGTATATACAATCCTTCATTAGGGTCTATTCTTACATTCTCGAAGTTTGTGTGACCCCTCATAACCAAAATCATTAGAATCAAGTTGATTTTTGGCATCTTGGAAACTCGTCCGTAGGAATCGAACATTGTTACCAAAGTCTGGTTCCTAGAATCAGGATTCCCAAAATCGGACGGGGTTCAATTTTTGGACTCAGACCAACCCATCTTGTCCAATCTGATTTCGAAAATCAGACACCCCATAATCGAACATCCAGTTCCCAGAATCAGACTCCCAGATCGGACACAAAAATCAGACCCATCTAGAATCGAATACTCCAAATCGAACACATGTCAAATCAAACACATGAAAATAAGACACATAAAAATTGGACCAACCCATAATTAGACCACTTGGACTCAAACCGTCCGATCAATTGTTCAGACCAACCCAATATTGAACATCCGATTCTGATAATTAGACACTTGAGAATCGGACCTCGAAGAATCTCATAAAAAACTGTCAAAATTAGATAGGTGAAAATACAAATTTGACACATCTAACCCTTGAAACCGACCCACTGTATAAAGCCGAAAGCACATCATAGACCTATCACTGGGCTGAAATCTAGAGCAAGTAGCTCAAAACTTGGCTACAAAAAGTCCTTCAAATCGCACATGGTGTTTAGCATAATGGCCCTGCGGGCCAGGGGGGACTGCCCCCGCAGAGGGGGCTCTACCCCCTTCGCATCTCCCCCAAGTAGGCTAAGAGAAAACGCACACTATGAGACAAGTCCTCTAAATTAGATCATATTGTAGTAATGGCTCTGCACAAGCATAGATTCTCACTTGCAAAACAGCAATCAAAAGTACATACCCAAACAAAGACAGAAAAAGACCCTAAAACCTTAATGGGCCAATCTAGCCAACAAGGGCAACAAGGCCACACCACAAAAACATGTATGTGTTGCATTTGGACTGCATCTAGTCAAGGCGGAATGCAACAACATCAAGCTACAACTGCAAGGATGACTAGACATGACAGACTTAATGATATATGCACGTCCTCGTGCATGGCACTATGTAGACAACCCAAGACATCAATGTAGAATCCACATCTGGTTGTGAAATTGGGGAATCAAAGGCATGTATCAAAAGGCTTGAATTTATAAGCCAAGACTCGAAAGATGAAGACATAGTACCGCCTGCTTACCTTAGGGTCACACTCACCGCAAAAAGAGAGCATAGTGTCGATGATCTCATCAATAAAGGAGCATATTTCAATATATTAACCTATGAAGCATGGACTCAACTAGGCCAACCAAATCTCACACCAACTAATACAACTCTTAATCCTTACAGGAGACACCCACAAGCCCTTATAGGGAAGTGTGAAATCCTTGTAACTATTGAAATGAAAAGCTTCCCTATCCTATTCCATGTTCCTCTAAATAGTATTAATTGTGGAAAGGAAACCCTACTAGGAAGACCCTTCAAAAGGGTAACGAAGTGTGAGGCCAACTAGCATAGAGGATACACTTGACACTACTAAGTGTGAGGATAATCACAACCTTTAGTAAGGGTGACCTCATCAAACCTCAAGGGAAAGACAAGGAACATTCTGGCATACCAAGCAAGCCTAGTAAAGAGAGCAATGACTTGTTGAAAGAGTTGATACAAGCGCATGTTGAACAAAGAGAACTAATAAGCGAGGCCATGCTTGAAACAAGAAGGTCAAGAGACAATGGCAAGGGCAGGCTTTGGACTTACAAATATCGTAGAAGACCACAGAAGAAGCCCAAGCCTTATAGACAAAGGTATCAATCAAGAGCCAGCACAACGCCACAATGGATATCCAAAGCAGTGCTATGTGCTCAAGGGTATTACTACATAGGTAACCAATGGATTTGGGTACCAAAGCCCCTTGCTAAACCACCTCTATTAGCTGAAGGCCAAACCGTATCAAAAGCAAAGAAGTGAATGAGGAAATCTAAACAAATCCAAGTCTCAAGTCAACAACATTGGAGTGACTGAGCCCCTCACGATTGAAATCAAGAAACCAAACAAGACTATTCGAAAGGTAGATCCTCAGCCTAGCATTGCTAACAAGTGGATGTCAAATATAACTATCGAGCGTGCACAAAGACCACTAGTGCCCAAGGAGCCTTTGACTTCCCAAGAGGATGATGAGCACCACAGGCGCAATTTTGCTCATGATAAGGCTGATTTCTCAACAAAGCAAATAGTAGAATTGTTAAATAGCAACGAGAAAATCTTCCAGCTAGTGCCAAGTCCACCTAGGAGTCCCAAATCTCCTACACCCTCTTTCCCTAAATGGACACAAGAAGCACAACAATAGTCATAAAGTGCAACTGCTCAATCCCAATCTCTATCTCCATCTGAACTTCCAAATGCCCAAGGTGTGGGACATGACAGCACCCCTAATTCTCAACCTAGGGATATGCTTATGCAATCAATCGTGGCTAGCAACTGATGCTCAATCTGCACAAGTGAATGATCAAAGGGAAAAAAAAGACATGACCACTTTCGATCTACCTAAGGACTTGACACTGCAATCCACCAATAGTAGCCAGTCCACTGAATTAGTTGCTACTACTTCCAATCAGGAATCACAATAGTCACAGCCTTTGATCGTGATGATGCCCCTTGCAAAACATGTCCTTAGCAATTCAATTGTGGAAGAGGTGTCACAACCAACATCCGTGACACCTCAACACTTCCAAAGCACCTAAAGCCTAGGCCTGAGGAGAAATCTCTCGAAGATTTGGCCAAGGAGATGGCGCATCTGACCTATGAACCAAAGATGAAGTGCATGGCGAAGCTTGATCAAAAGCTGATAGCCATCACACATGTGTATGTCCATGCGGACATTGGAAGGCCAACACTAGAGCACACTAAGCTCATAGACGAACCCCTGACTTGGAATGAGCAACAACATGTTTGCTCTCGCTACACTAAAGAAGTCATAAAGGACATCCCAAAGGCCACAACTAGAGAATTGCACTTGATACCCTCACTCTATACTGCTCCAAACAAGGAAAATCTCAAAGAAATCAAACGAAAAGGGAAAGGACAAGGAAACTTTGTGCAGAAATGGTACTCCAACCAGAGTTTGGTAGCCAAAATTGGCCACCAAATAATGACACTCTCTGAGCAAAGGAAAGCCATTTGGACAACAATACATGATCCCACGTATGTTGCCCCGACCTCATAAAGAGTGTTGGCAATGGTCCATGAGGTCCAGCTTTGTGCCACTATCCAAAAACATCCCTTGTACGATAAACTGCTTCTAAAAGAAGATCTACACGTGGCTGGCTAACTAGGAGTAGGGAACATGGTACTTGATGCTAGCGCATATGTCTTCTGCCTCACTCAAGATCCTGCAGTCCTAGATCTCTATGCTTCCCATCAATACAACCCTGACTTCTTCAACTGGTTTTGTCCAAGCTTACATGACAAGAATCCTAAACTATCTCTTGGTTCTATACTAGAGTCACCCAAACCTCTTGAGCAAGAGAAAAATAACTCTAAACACAACACCCCCACTGATAAGAAGTAATGGAGGCATGTTCCAATGGGTAAGGACAAGAGCCTAGAACAAATGCCCCCCGACCAAGAGCAATTTCCAATGCAATTGGATGAGGGGCTAAACATGGGGGAATTAGCTGAAGAACTAGACTCTCCAAAAAGAGAGGAAATTGTACCCTCAGAACCTAGCGAGGCTTTTCAACAAGCCGTTGTTATGTCCCATGAGGACACACTAGAGAAAGAGAAGGTTGAGACCCAACCAAGCACATCAACGGCTAACCTAGTTCAAGGTCTTGAGTCTTTAAAGGGTACACCTCAATTCCCCGATAAAAAGAGGAGAAAACAATGAAAACAATAGCCATTGCCATCTCTCCTAACAGTGGTGAAAACTCAAACACATCCGTGTGTTCTAATAAATCAAAGCAACCATTACCATCTGTAGTTGCTTGCAACACTTAATCCACCGATAGTAGAACTTACATTGACCAATCAAGAGTGGATACAACACTATCACAATAGGTTGATGAAACTATACCAGTCACATCCGAGGAGAACCATGATACAATAGCGGCAAAGCCTTAGGAGAAACATGAGAACCCTGAGAACATGAGCAATCCTAGCATTGACCAATCTTGCTCATCTAGGCATGAGTCCCCTAGCCATGCTACAGCCTAGGGAAACTCCTAGAACCTTGCATGAGATAGCAACTAGGCAAGCCTTCATAGAACATAGAAGTGTCACAAAGTGCTTGACTAGTTTGGATGCTAAACTCAAATTATTCGCAAGCATCTACGTCCTTCCAGACATGGGCACATTCCCTAGGGAGTAGCTTGAGGAATACTTGCCATATCCGCTATCCTAGGAAGAGCAAGAATATATTAACGAGCACTATGACAAGCTCCTACATGAACACATGCAACTCAATCTCTGACGAGGAGGCTAACGAACTATGCTTAACTGTGACATTCAATGATGTGCTTTGCCAACCAAATCTCTTAGAGATAGAGCAACTAAAAACGTTGGTTTGAAAACCATGCTTCAATGGCCGAACTTGGAGCCCGGTCTCATAGGAGTGACTGGCCAAATGGTAGTCTCAAAGAGACCCAACCTATGTGGCGCCAACTTCCTTTCGATTACTAACTACCATTCAAGGTATGGACTTAGCCAAAGCTAGCCAAAAGAACTCTCTAATTGATAAAATTCTCACTGAGGAGGAGCTATATGTTGCCAGTAGAGTCGGACAAGGTACCATGCTACTCGATGTTGCAAAATACATGTTGTTATTGAGTAGGCTGTCACAAGTACTGGATGTGTGTGCCACACTCTAGTACAATCCTGAGTTCTACAATTGGTTTTTATCCTCACGAAGTGACATGGATTTATGAATGTGTATATAAATAAACAATGTGTTTTGTGACTATGTATAGATAATAACCAAAAAAAAAAAAAACAAAGCCAGTACACACACAAGCAATGATAATCAATCGTAGGTGGTATGCATCAAATTCAACATCATGGGATTCAAATAAGTGATGTCTTTTTTAGCTACACCTATTCATTATGATTGAATCATATGACTTGCATATACTCTCACAAGTTGTCAAGTGGATACAGGATGACACAGGTCTCTATACAAAAGCGTTCAATGTCCAAGACACCTCAAGACCACCAACCCCACGAAGAGCCATTACAGAAAAAGCAACAAAAATGCCACGAACAAAGAGCCATGACGGAAGCCCTACTGCTGGAAGAGAAATTCACCCTTGTAGAAAAAGCACACATCGCATTTGAGCATGGCCCAAAGCATAGTAAGTTGGCTACTCTCTCTTTCTTGACTAGACTCTACATCTTGCTCACTATAGTTCCTACCTCAGATGTACTGATGTCTCACATGTTACAAAGAAGTTTGCAAAATCTCAAGTGTATCTCTCCATCTCAACAACTATTCCTCTAGCATCGAGGCTAGTAACACAATCATCATTGTAATATTCATTTTTCACAAACTTTGGATCTCCACAATTCTTAGTCTAAATGAAAGGTTGATAGCCTCAATGTATTGCATTGGTTGTATTCATTTTATCCAAAAAAAAAAGAGGAAAAAGAGAGAGAAAACCAAAAGAAAAGAAAAGAAAAGAAAAAAAAGAGCACTCACGGATCACAACACAGCACCTAGTGGCCCTCAAATTGGGTATGTCCAGTGACCTTTGTCAGCTGGCTTTGTCCCTAGTCCCCTATCCCTTTACACATCCCCCACAATTGTTCAGGGCACATCAAGGGCAGGAATACCTAGGGAGCTCGTCTCGCCTATGGTTAAGACCTATTATCCTTAACCATTTGCACAATTCTTTTCGGCACTCCATCTTAGTGTGCCATTGCAATCAACAATGGTTAGCAAGGCATGGAAGACCATGGAAAGTACATTGTACTCTTCAACCACTACAAGTAGCCACAAGCTACAAATATCTAAGGTATCAATGAGCTCAAGTATGCTACGTCATATTGTCAAAATCACAAATGATGTCTCAAGAAGCCTTTAAGTGCACTTCTCCTCAAAATTGACAATTTTTTCCACCCCATTGAACCCTTGCTTCATCCGCACACTATTATAAGGAACCTAACCAACAATCTTCTAACAACGTACTATCTACGTATGCATGTGCACTCACATAATATTTGCACCACAATCTATACACAATTTGAGTCCTCAAGTGCAGGACAATACTCTCAACTTCAACCTATCTCCCAAACTAATCAAACTACGTCTTGTGCACAATAAGAAGACTAGCACTACCTTCAACGAGAGACCACATATGAGAGGTTTCAATTGTAGATATTGAAGACTCCAACGAAAGTGTCGTCTGCTCTTCATCAACACTCAACTCTGAATTATTATTCTTTATTATCATGCAGGCCACCAAAGAATCATCACACATAGAATCCCTAGAACACCAACACCTGTGACAGCCATGAGTGCAACACCCAACAAAGGGAAACCCTATCTCCAACTACAACAACCCACTCACAATCAAATCCTACCAACAAAGTATCCCCAATGCCCTTCATCCACACCACCACTACAACTCCTCCACGGCAAACCACAGCAGTCCCTTTCAACCATGTCTTCGGTGCATGCCAAAGCCTGCTAACTATGACAAAGAGTGCCATGGATTGGCACTCGTCTAGGGAGGGGGGTAATGTTAACCCTCAGACAAACAAGGTGGAAATTTCGGAAAATCTAAAGCAAAAGACAAGGCCAAGGCAAAAGTAAAACGGAAAATGAAGGTGTGCCAAGAAAAATATGGAAACATAAGAAGTGCAAAAAAAATCCTAAATCAAGGAGAAAGGCACACAAGAAAAAGTGCAAGCCAATACTTTTGTACAAGAGCGCAAGGCGCGCCATGATTTACTTTAAGAGCCTCAACCATGTGAATTGTAAAGGTAGATGGGCTATAGGAAGGAAGATAGGAAGATAGGAGGACAATGGAAAAAAGGGCCTATGCCACAGCCGCCCATGTAAAAAAGGGGATAAGGGGATGACCGCCCAAAAGGGATTTAGGGTTTTGTATATAAAGTTGAAATGTGAATGAGAACCTCATTCTTCTGTGTGGCCAAAAGTGGCTCTCTTCTTCTTCCTCCTCTTCTTGTTCTTGCTTTCTTGAGCTTGTGCTTGAGAGAGGGAGTGTGAGAGTGTGAGGGAGTGAGTGTGTGAGTGTGTGAGGGTGAGGAACCGTGGTGGAGAAGCTCTCCATCTTCTCCTCTCCTCTCCTCTCCTCTCCTCCCCTCTCCTCTCCTCTCCTCTCCTCTTGCTCACGGCAATGGATCTTGGAGCATGGAGATTGAGGATTGAGCTTGCTTGAAGCTTACACTTGGATCATGGATCTATCGGAGTGCTCGAGAGAGGAGGCAACTCGATTGGGCATGGAGGTAAGCTCACTACACTCGTAGAGAGAGATAGCACATCAGCTATGTGAGAGGTAATCATTAGTGCTCACTTGAAACATTTGAACAATAAGCAATTTGTGGGTCTTCGTGGTTGAGCTCAAGCTCTCTATAGGCCCCAATGCTAGGTGGACCCTAGGAATGCACATTCCTCATGATATATACGCTTCCATTATCAATGGTGGATGGAAAAAGTAGGTAATTGGATCTCTCTAGATTCCAATAAAGATGGGGTGTCCACCTTCGAAATTGAGATTCTTATGTCAAATAGGTTGGTAGAAAAATTCTCAATGGACAAGTATTGGAGCTTATTAAATGTGCACAAACATCTAACTCTGATGGGAAGTATGGTTAGTTATCATTTTAGCTTCGAGTTGGATTAAAAAATGAGTTTTTCTACAATCTATTGTGTTTTGATGGTTGCATAATAGTTTTGATGTTTTTTTTCAAGTGAAAAAAAAGAATATAGAATACCCTTATGGTATTTATGGCCTTGCATAGAGTTGAGATCATTATACTATTTGATGATACAATTGAAATCAAAGAAAGTTATATTACACTTTGTCATTATACTAGTTTTGTTTTTATTTATAAATATTCATCTTTTCTAAATTTAAGTTTTTAAATAGTTGTATTTCTTTAAAAATTTGATGGTTTTATCTTGGACCCTATCTATATAAGTTTGTGAGTTTCTCATTCTCATTTTTCACAACTTGCTTTCTATCTCCCTCTCACCTTAGGACCCTTGCCCTCAATCCTTTCCCTTATGTAGTACCCAAGCATGGACTCCCAACTAAGCAACATCATAGCTTCTTTGGAGAGGAAATAATTTAGAGGTCATGAATACCTATTCCAAATTGTTAACCCTCATCTCTTTCTATCATATAGTACTTTGGCATGGGTCAAATCTCAAAGGACCTACTGAATATGTGAACAATCACTTCTGAGAGTACGTGGTGTCCTTTGAGGGATCCCAAGATGTTTGGGTTCCTATTGATCTCCTAAAGAATATTAATTGAGATGAGACCTTTGAAAAGCAGTTCTCTATGCTTATGAAGAACCTAACTTCTAGCTATAATAGAAAACTTACCATTCGAGAGGCCAAGGTGCTTGGAATTGATGCATTCGGTCACCAATTTCTCTTATGGATAGCTACATTCTGTTAAAATATGTGGATCTAGAGCATGGCAAGAGCTATGGAGGATGGAAGATGAAGACAAGAATCATGTTGACATAACAAGGAGAGACCAATTGTTACACAAGTGAATTAGGTTCCAAGATGGAAGCTTGGACTCATAAACACAATCTTGTGTAATGGACTGACAAAAACAAGACACTTCACTGAAAGTACAAAGCATCATGACATTGTATTCATTCTATATGAAAAGTGGTAGTCAAGAACAATGCTTTATAGTTGTTGGATGGCTACAGTTTTTCTCTCTGTGCATATGGGATTCATTCTGCATGCATGTCCTAAGCCCAGAACTGCCTCATACAAAGAGTCTACAATAGGTGTGATTGCAAATATCTCAACACATTCTTCCTCCTCCTCAATGAGCAATAAATCCCTATGCTATCAAGATTAATGATGATGTTCATGTCAGTGGCTTGTTGAAAGATGCCCCAGATTCCCAAGTAGAGCTACTAAACCTAGCATAGAAAGAGGAGGCTACAACTAAAGAGCTTGCTATAGTCCTTGCCCCCACGAGGCCTCATCCATGGAGGCCACTAGTATTGGTGAGGGAGAGTGACCCTTTGAGGGATCCTCCCTTTAAAGAGTGCCCATTAATCTTTAAAGAGTGGCTTTTTTGGTGTGCGGGAGGACAAGGCACTCTCCATGCTAGCAATAACATGTGATTTTTCTTTGGACACTATGCCAACATTGCTAGTTCTTGCCTTATCCCCCAAGATCAAAGAGATTGAGGGGGTAATTGATGCCCTAACAGCTAAAATTGACACCTCATATTAGTATTTTGATTTAGTTTAATGGAATTACACTAATGGTTTTTCTTATGATTGTTGGCCATATTGGATATAAATGAGTTTGCCGCAGTAGACAAGGGGGCTAAGGGGCTTTTGGAAGAGATGATACCCTCACTTAATACATAGGGTGCATCCCTAGTAGTGCATTGGTATGGTCCACACTAACTTCACCCCTATTGCTTGTGCCCATCTCAAGATTCTCAAAGTTCTTTTAAAGGTGCTTTGTGTGTCCAATATCAACCTAAATGCCAATAAGGTCATTCTTGTTGAGAAGGAGTTGGGAAGACACATTTTTTATATGTACCTACATGGAAGGATCATGATTGGATAGCTTTGGGGAGTGCTTTTGAGGCTCCAATAGCAAAGACTATGGTCCGGTATGGTGTAGGGGTGATTGTGAGCTGGTGAAGAGGTGCTATAATTAAGTAGCTTACTAAAGCCATAAAGAAGTTTCCTCTATGGAGCAATTGATTGCCCTTTATAATTACCTTTGTGTCTACATCATCACTCTATATTGGTGCCAAGCTTAGAAGCCATTTGATATAAAATATAATATAATCTTAATATATTTTTCTCCTTCTATATGACTTCCATTTGCAAAAATGGTGTCTCATGACAATTTCTATTTGACTTGTGTATGTAACTATCAATACATGAGGTCATCTAGTAAACCATAGTCGTAGATTCTATAATCTTTAATCTATATTGAAACTTAGACCAAGAAATGCATCTAGTAGAAATTCAATGTGAATGCAAAATTCTGGCAATGAAATCACATTGTAGAGGTTAGAAATGGCTATTCATGTGTTGTCAAGGGTTAAAGGAGTAGCAAAGAAAAAAAAGACTCTATAGCGCATGAAATAACCAATTAGCATTTAACACCATCCGGTTGTTTCATATACCATAGTGTTTTTTTTTTTCTACTCCTTTGGCCTCGATGTCACTTCCACTGGCCTTTGGTAGCACAAAAAAAGCTTATTAGACCATCAGGAATGTGGTAAACACACAAATAAGAGTATGCAACATCAGATTGTCAAGGTCCTACAACAAGCCTTAAAACATGCAATCAGAATAAGTGAAAACATATAAATCCTTGAATACTTTTCAAAACATATGTGAAAATAGATGGACATATATACTCAATTTGATCGATAGATAGATGGATTCTTCCATAAAAAGATTTATAAATATGCCAAAGGGTTTATAAAACTTGAGACTTTAGTCCTGTTTCCCTCTAATTCTCCTAGCTAGTTGCATATCTTTCTATGTATGATTATTACACATTTTATATGAATCAAGCAAAGATATGCATCTTCTAATAGGTTAACTAGATATACCTCTATTGCCTCCTATAGCACCTCCAATTACGCACCTCATGCAGAAAGTACACGTTACAATGGACAGAATCTGAGCTAGGAGTGGAGAACACATAGCTAATATAAGAAGAACATAAACTATTTTAATTTCAAATGACATGATACAAACATGGCTCTGTGTTTAGATGCCAATTGAGACATATGATATGCGAAGAGCTTAAGGGTAGCTGGAAAAACTCTAACTGGGTGAAAGATAGATTGATGATGGATTTGGAGGGATCTTCCTTTTATAGCCTAAGAAGGTAGTCTAGTCAACCTGTCTAGCCATGTTATGAACCTTCCCTAGTCATCCAATGAATATTCAAAGGAATATTCTCTTTATCATCAGACTGAGGGCATTGCCCTTGGACCCCAATGGAGTCCTTGATAACTCCCACACTCCACAACCCAATGCATTGTGCCTCAAAGTGCTACCACCATAATTAATCTATCTAACCCAAAGGTTAGATCCACAAAGGTCACCTTTTTTCAAGATTCCAATCACATAGACCTCATCTGACATACAAGTTAGGATCCAACCAATGTTTGTGTTCACACATGGCTTCTCAACATAATGGGGCCCTTACAACTTACAGCACCATGGATCATCAGTGGCACCTTATGAGGTTGGGGGGCATTGACCATATCTATCACCTTAGTTATGCTTCTAGCCACCAAACTACCTTTTTTGATTGTACACTAAATGGAGAAACAAGTATTTTGTCTTTGGCATAAGCCATTGCATAATTCATTAGTATAAGATCTACTCTTTCTAGCTTGCATCCTTTTACAATTTGGCATTCATCAAACTTCACAACAATAAACTCCAAAGTCAAACTAGTGCTTGATAAATATACTAAACCATAGACATAAAAGAATATAATTATATTGGATCATATTCTCAATATTATGTTACAGTAGATTACACCTTGTAAAAATGAGCCATTGTGTATTGTAATTTAATTAAGTCAATAGAAATATTGTTGAACTCATCATACTTGTAGGAAATAGTTTTTTATGGTTTGCCTCCTTGTACTTTCATATGCTCCAAGTATGATCCTATTGACTTGTCAATTGATGCATTTCATGTTTGTCACATAGATCTAAGTCAAAATGGACATGGCAAGACTATATGGTTTATCTTGATACAAGCTAGTGTATTTACTATCATATTATATATGGCCTTATAAATAAATTGACTAACCCCCAATATCATAAGAAATTTGTACTTCTTCCATTAATAAACTGTTAACAACATCAATAAGAATCTCATATAAAGCAACAAGGCAGAGTGCTTGATATTGAGGTCTCTAAAAATTGCAACTAGATACTTGCATTTTAAGAACCCTTTAGAAGCTCGAGCTGGTGACCCTCACCTTGGCCTCCAACATCATTGAAAAAGCTCCTTAAACAAGAGACATATTATATAAGGATCTAGTGATTTTAGATTTTCTTTAAATGGGAGATTACGAACCTCAACCCTTGCACACACCTTTTCCATGTTCCATCATTTAAGGATAGTGACAACATTTGTAGTAGTTGACATTTTATTTCCTTATAACCTATGGGAGTCTATTGCACTATTGCAACTTCACTTTTACAATGATCTTATCCTTCTCCATTTTCTTCAAAAGAAAGTTCAATGAATCATTCTCCTCCTCAATATCAAATTTCATAGAGCTTTCTCTACCATCTCTTATTTCTTGTTTTTGAACTCCAATTCTTCTTCAAATTGTTTCACTTTGTTTTCTTGGACTTGTAAGGCTTTTTACTACACATTTAAATAACCCTAGGATTGTATAAATAATATTGATTAGTTTTATATAGCATTGATTAATAATATTGATGCAAATAAATATTACCAAGCAAGCACTTGCCATAGCCTGATAGATTCACCATTCCCAACAAAAGTAAGCAAGGAAGAAATGGAATTGAAAGGTGGATTTAACCTAGTATTAGAGTCATTTGGATATAAGAAACCATCTACACAAATATGAATATTTTTCTTTCTCTCTAATGATATTGGAAAGCATTTATTACATCTATTCCACACTTGCTACATGGGATCTTTGTAACACCTTAGTCTTCATCCATATGAACATGCAAGTCCACTTTCCTCTTATGGTTGCTTATGTCCCTAAGTGGTTCCATTAGGAAATGTAAGGTAGGAGAGAAAATGGTATAGATTGAGTTTTTCATTAAAATATTATTTTATAAGGATTAGAGGGTAAAATAGAGCATGAAAAACACTTAGATGAATATATAATATGGTTAGGCACCATTAGAGATGGGAAAACCATTTTGAGGGGGTCCAACAAAAAAATTCAATTTTTGGGTCAAAATTAGCATACCTTGCTGATATGGCACTTAGGAGAAGTAGTGGAGCATAAAGTGGGTATGTAGCTACCTCTATATGGTCCAAGGCACCAATGTGTGGATATTAAAAAAAGTAAATTGATTTGGAGGTAATTTAATACAAAAAAGTGTGTTAAAATGAGTATTTAAGTTTGCAATCTAATTGGATACCTTTTGAGAAAAATAAATCCCTTTTCTTTGGAGAATGTGAAAATTTTATTTTTTGGAACAAAAACAAATCTGACTTTTGATGTGGCACTTTTTGAAGAGTGGTCGGTTCCATCCTAGAGGATGAAAATGGAAAGTTACCAAGGTGAAAAGTCAAGAATGCCCCCTCCTTTCTAGTTTAGTCTATCACAAAAGTAGGGTGGAGCCTAGGAGTGTAGGGGAGCTAGGGGACAAAAAAAGAGAGACTAGTCCAAGATTGAGGATCCTTCATCAATTTCTTACAAGGCCCTTTTTGAGTGCATATTTTCCCTAATGACAACTAGCTTTGTAAAATCATTAATTACTTTATGGAATTTGGCTTGATTGCAATGATTTCTTGACTATTTTAGCATTATACACACCAAGGTATCAAAAGCGTGCCAAAATTTGGCACGAGTATTCTTAAGATAAGGATCTCTTTCCAAATCTATACTACATTTGCACAAATCTTTTCACAATTTTCACTTTAAATTAATAGCTTAGCAATCATATTGCTTAGAAATCTATTTGCCTTCTGGCCCATGGATGGTGCTCCGGTGGCAGGATTTTTGATACGAAAGGAAAAATGCAAGTCATCCGATCCTTTGCTAGAAGTTTCTGGCATATTCTGATTCCTTGTACCTGCCGTTGCACAATGAATAGAAAAAAAGAATCAATTTAGCTAAAGCGATGCTTCATCCCAATCACTGATATTCTTTGTACTATGTCATAAGTTAGGCCTAACATTTTCAAGTTCTTTTAAATCTTAACCTTGCCTCTATGTACACCTAATAAATTTAATATCTCCTTAATTTTCTCAATAGCTACTTCTTCTCTAGAGGGAGGTTTCATTGTGTATACATAATTGACATGCAATTTGAATAACTTGTTGAATATACACATGAGACAACGCAAGATACAAAAATAGACATTTATAATATCAATCAGAAATACAAATGTTTAATTCTTGTCAAGACGTGACCTATTTGGTGCTACCTTTCTATTCCAATGGTTCCATGTCATGGGGTGGTTGGGTGGTACCATGTCGTGGGGGGGTTTTTTGAGGAGGTCTGCGGGAGGGGGGGATGGTTGGGGGGGGGTGGGGGTGGTTCCATGTCGTGGGAAGGGGTTGTGTGCAGTGGGGCGTGTGCCATGTCATTATGGAGCGGGGTTTCTGAGGAGGGAGGGAGTGCCATGTCAAGGGGGGGGTCGGTCGTTCCATGTCATGGGAGTAACCAGTGCTCCTTTATTTCATGTGATGTGACCTATTTGTTTTCATGCAAAATAGACAAGACAACAATAGTAATGCCTTAGTCTCACAATTGAACATACACTTGAGTATCTTAAGATCATCACCTAAGTGTCAATTGAGATTGAATTCTCCAACTCTTTCCACATAAAGCTTCTCGCCATTTGCTTGCTTGGATATTATATCTAGATATGGAGTTTGTTGGAAGATCCAAGAGATAACATTGTGGGTCTCCTTAGGCAATTAACTCCCACTAGTAGCCACTCAATTTTCTTTTCTAATTGCACACTAAATGGAGGGACAAGTGTATTAACTTTCACATGACCATTGCATAGTTCATCAATGTAAGACCCACCCTCTCTAACTTGTGTCCCTCCATGATTTGGCATTCATCAAGCCTGATAACAAACTTCAAGGTTGAAACAACACCTAGGAAGTATACTTGGCATAAACTTACTAGAAATAAGTATATCATATTAAATACTCAATGTTATTACAACAAGCTAATATCTTTTGAGTATTACACCTTGTAGAAACAACCCATGGTGAATTACAACTCAACCAGGTTAAGAAAAAGTTTGTTGAACTTATCATATATATTAGAAATTATATTTTTGAATTTATTTCCTTCCGCTTTCATTTTCTCTTTGATAAAAAAATATTATCCTATGGGATCAATAATGGATATATTTCATACTTGTCTTATAACTCAAAATGGATGAGGCAAAATTATATGCTTTATTTTACTACAAGCAATTGTACTATATATGGTCTCATAGTCTTGTCAACTAAGCTAAGTTGTATCGCATGCTATGTGAACTTCTTCCATGTGCAAACTATTAAGTACTTCTTATAGCACTTGATTTAATGCAATAAGACAAAGTGCTTGATATTGAGGATGTCTCATAATCGCAATAAGATGTTTGCATTTCAAAAATAACTTCAAAAGCTTGAATTGCTTAGCCTTGCCTGGGCCTCTAGCATCATTGAAACAAGTTTCTGAAAAAGAAATGTAAATAACATAAAGGGGTATAGTAAATCAAAATAGTTTACTAATGGGATATTACTAATCTCAATGCTTGCAAGCATGTCTTTTATGCTCCACTATCCATTGATAGCGACAACATTACTAGTAGTAGTCAACGTTTTATTTCCTTGTAGTCCATGAAAATTTTCTTACTTTGTAACTTCTCTTTTGGAAAATTCTTGTCTTTCTCCACTTACTTGAGAGAGTTACTTTTAATGATGCATTCTCCTCCTCCAAAGCAAACCAAAAATTAACTCCCCGCCACCTTGATCTCCCCTCCCCTCCCCTCAAAGTAGGCTTTTCATATTGAAAGGTGCCTAACCATATTGCATGTTCATCTAAATCTTTTTCATGCTCTATTTTGTCCTTTAGTCCTTCTAAAAAAACATTACACTAAGAAAATCAATCTACACAAGTTTTGCACCTACTTACATTTCTTAATTGAAATACTTAGGGACATAAGCAACCATAAGAGGAAAGTGAATTTGTATGTTTTTGTGGATGAGTATGCTAGATTAAAGATCCCTTATAGTAAGCATAGCCTAGATGCAACAATAACTTCCCAATATCATATAGAGGGAAATAAAACTATTCATCTTTGAATTGAGGGTTCCTTGTACCCAAATGACCCTAGAACTAGCCTAAATTCTCCATTTGATCATATATCCTCGTCCCTCTTGGAAATGGTAAATGGGCTCTATTAGCTTATTGCAAATGCTTAGGCGATAATATTCACATGCATCAATAGTATCAATCAATGTTATACAATGCTCCTTAATCTTTCTTACAATCACAAGGTTCTTTGAATGAATTTCAAAAAGCCTTGTATAGCTAGGAAAATAAGATGCTTAAGTGAGAAGAAGAATTGAAGTAGCTTGGGATGCTGATGTGGTACATGGGAGAAATAGTGGGATATAAAGTGGTCATGTAATTGCTTATGGAGGATCTCATGTGCCACATATGTGGAGTTTCAAAAATATAAATTGTGTTGGAGACATTCAAATGCAAAATAGAATAAATGGGTATTTCAACTTGTAATATGATTGGGTATCTTTTAGATTAAAAGTTCTTTTTTGTGAGAATTAAAACAAGGTTGGTACATACATCTAGGCCTAGCTATTGTTTTTTCCAAAGTGATATCTAGAGAGGATAAGATTGTTGTAGGAAAGTCATCTATTGTGAACATTTCTATTCTTTCTAAATGTTGGTTACTATTCCATAGGATGATGCATGCAAACTCAATTCTTTGGAATGGTTGGGCCCAAATATAATGCCAAGTATACTATTGTTGCAATATCATCAAAGTGAGAGCAAGAGAAAGTGCGCACAAGAGGGAGACAGAGCTCAAGTAAAAGAAAAAGATCTTACTTAATGAGTTGTTTACAAGTACAACTAGTACACTCTCCTCTACATTAGGAGTGACCTCTAGGATGTTTAAATAGCCTCTAGATGGCTAAGGGTTAGGGTTTTCCCCTACCCTCCAGTTCATTCACACTTAGCTACCCTTATCCACCCTTGTATACATAGGGTTCGCATGCCTATCTCTGAACACCCCCCCTCGTGCAATGCTAGAGTGGCATTGCACTATAAGACATGTTAATGCCCCCCTCAAACAAAATGGGATGCCTTTATAAATCAGGCTACAAGAGTGCTTATAAGCGGAGGATTTATAGATTTAGAAAAGTTGATCATCAAGTGGTTTGGAGACAAAGTTGGTCTCCAATTCTTTTGGTACTTCAGGGATGGGAGAACATTTACGAGTAATATGCCATGTCTTCTTATATTTTTTGCACTTCATCTTTTTAGAATATTTTTTCCAATAGTTGCTAGCAAGATGTCCCTTTTTGTTGCAAAATGATCATTTAGTGAATACAATATGAACTAAGAGTTTGTCATGAGCTATTGCAGTAAATGCCTAACTAGTACTACCTTCTTTTTTTTTCTTTTCTCCTCATCTAAACAAGATGAGATAAGGGATGAGGACAATGGTCTATGTGTTTATAACATACACATAGCCTTACAACAATGACAATTAAGAATTCAATACATATACTTAAGATAGAGACTAATCTCCTCAAGACTAAGATTTAGTGTAAAACATCTTCCACATACTGATTAGAACCAAAATCATGACTAGGAATTGTAGCATTAGTGCTTACAAGCACTCATCTCATAGTGTATGTTCACATGTCGGCTTTCTTTTGAGCTTACTAATATCCACAAGGTGTGTTTGGACCTGAGTTGAAGCTTCCAGATTTTCAATAGACTCCACAAGACTTAAATCAACAATTAAAATCACTGTTGATGATCTTAGTGAGTGGAAATTTTCAAAAAACCAAGCTTTCAAGCTTGGGCTATGGCTGCCACAGCAAGGTACACAGTTAGGGTTTTACTTTGTGTGAGCAACAAGAATAGAATTATTCCAAACCCTTTTAGGGTTAGAAGGCCCACTTAGGGCTCTACCAAAGCCCCATGACAATTGCAAGCATTGCATTACATGCAAATTGTCTTAGGCCACTGAACTTCACGCTACCCAGAGTGCATTTATTTTGGGAAGAACCACAATGTCGTGCTCCTTGTTGTCCAATGTTGAGGTTTTATGTGACATACTGAATCATCCTAAGTTGGAAAGCAAGTCTCCAAAAGAAATCAAGGCAAAATATGCTCTCTTTTATTCTCCCCAGGTCCTCCAACAGAGGTGGGTATGGCAAGCAACTATGGAGGTGAAGAGATATAGTAAGAAGATGACATGCTCATGTGTACTTAGTGGGAAATGGAGTTGAAGGAAGCTTTTTGGATCAGAGATGGCTCTGATACCATGTTGCAATATCAAAGTGAGAACAAAGAAAGTGTGCACAAGAGGGAGAGAAAGCTCAAGTACAAGAAGAAGATCTTGCTTAATGAGTTGTTTACAAGTACAACTAGTACACTCTCCTCTACCTTAAGAGTGACCTCTAGGCTATTTAAATGGCCTCTGGATGGCTAGGGTTAGGGTTTTCCCCTACCCTCTAGTTCATTCACACCTAGCTACCCTTATCCACCCTTGCATACATAGGGTTCACATGCCTATCTCTCAACAACTATAACATCGAATGGGGAGCTTTCATGGTGAACCTCTAAAATGCTTTCAATTGATTACTTATTGAGGATATAGAGACATACCTTTGGATGTGGACATTCCACTATTGTATTATATTTTTACATTACTTGATTATATAGCATATTAAAAATGAAGACATCAGCAATGCTACATGTTATCAATCCTAGTGGATCAGTCAGCAAATGGTGCATCATTCCAAGACACCAAGGGATTGCTGAGAATTGATCTCGTTGGTCCAATGTTCCACTTGCAATTGATTTTGTCGTTTTGGATACCAAAATCAACACATCAATGACTCTCACAAAAGATATAGTTGTAGTGGATCGATATGGAGAATCTGTTTCCATATTTTGTTATTATGATCTTGACTTTATACTATTGATATGGAACAATGAGGATTGTGCTTGATAGAGTGATTGAAACTTGCATTTGTTTGATTAATTGATCACTTGTTTGCCAAAGAGTGGTATGATCCTTAATCATAACTACTCCATAAGATCCACGTATTATTAGTGTGCCAATGATGCTTGCACATTTGATTTCCCAAGATGATTTAAATTATAAATAGCATACCAACTCATGGCACATAGTTTTCGTGATTTTTTTGAGAAGCTATAGTTTTCCCTTTCCTAGAAAATCTAAATGAGGCCATGCAACTTGGCTTTTGCATGTAGTGCATGTTGTTGTGTATTTTATTAGCATGAGAATGTATATTTTTCAATGAGAACGTTTCATTCTATGCTTAAATATGGGTTAAGCAAAATAAAACATTTTTCTCAAACTATGCATTTAATGAACAATGCTCAAAATTTTAGAGCTAATTAGATTTCACTATAAACTTGTCATGTAGCTTGAGATATTGTGTTGATGGAGGACCCCACTTTACAAAACATAAAATAAAAAACTAGAAAAAAAAATTATCAAAGTTTGAGATGTGCTAGCTTCTATATTTGAACTTTTTCTATTTGTTTGTAACGAGAGGGATACATATGAGCTAGGGGTCAAACAACCAATTGCACTGACCAGGGTATATATATAAGGTGTAAGAGTCTAGTTTAGGGCAACCAATTATTATCAAGAACATACTCTTCACCTTCAGCTCCCATGGCTTCCTCCTCCCTCCTCCCCACTTTTTTGTCTTTCTCTCTCCTCTTCTAGACTTTGTTTATCTTCTTCCTTCTCTCTTTCTCTCTCTTTAGCTCATTCTCCTCTCTCCTCTCAACTTCATTCATTACAAGTGGTATTAGAGCATTAGGCTTTGGTCATTTTCTCATTTCCTGTTTCTCCATCCAATTCCCTTTTCAAATCTAAAACCCTAGTTACTCAAGACATAGGAACATGTACAACAGGAAGGACCACAATTAGTTTCAACTTCTTGGAGCAAGCAGGAGCTATGGTGGCTAGAGACTCAAACATATCTGGAGGTAAAATGGCTAACTTAGTAGGTATTCACTCCTTTTCATATAAATTTTAAGGGTTCTAGGGCCAAGCTTAGAGACTTAAGAGTTAGACGAGGGAAAAATCTTAGTTACTTTTTGCCTTAGGCCTCCTTCTCTCTCTTCTCTTACAAGCTTCCATGGATGCTAGCTCCTAAAATCTCAAAGAACTTGCTCCAGCCTACCCCAAACCACCATCCAACATTGGAACCCCATCCGTGGCACTCTAATCTTGAGATCAAGTAGTGGAGTGGGGGATTGTTGACACATGAGGCCTGCAAGGCAACCCCCGCAATTTTTAGCGTATTTTTTGCTAGATGCCCCAGCCCTCCTGTTGCCTTCCTGCTACTCACGAGAGCTCTTAGCCATCCTAGGGTACTCCTTCAACACTCTCTCCTTTTCCCTTGTGGCATTCTTAGCCCTAGAAGATGGACAATAGTAGTTGGACAGTTTGGGCAGCCATGGATTCTTTACCTGGAGCTATTTCAGCTATGAAATCTCAATTCAAGCCCTCCTACCTTTGAAATCTCAGCCCTTAGGAGCTCCTTCAACCATTATTGACCTCTCTTACCCGCATTGAAGCCATGGAGCTCAACATGCAAGGATTTCTTGGAGACAACCCCATGAAAGCTCCATTTGAAGCTTTCCATCCTTGAACTTCAAGCTTGCAAACAAACATGGGAGCCCCCAATATCAGCATTCAATGCTTGAAGGCTTCATCCATTGGAGTGCTCTAATCAATTTGGGTTGCTTGATGGAGAAATTGGCATCGTGGTGGATCATTCTTCAACTATCTTCCCCAAACACTAAAGAGATATGTCAATCCGATCTTAATCTCTCATCTTAATCCACTTGTTTGGTTAGCTATATTCCTTTTGTTGGAGAGATTATGAGTGCATAGGCTTTACTAGTTCAATCCTTCATTATATGCATGTACCCATTAAAATCCATGCCCCATTTGCTTCCCAATGCATCATGATTAATCCTAAATCAATTGCATTTACTAACATTAACTCTTTTCTAATATTTTGTGCTTCGGATTAATCTCAAGTGAGTAACAAGCCTTTGTAAAAAGGGGTAAGTAGCAACCAATTAGTCAATGGAGTGCCAAGGTGATCCCTATCTAAGCTCTTGTTTATCCTTGCATCTCATGAAATGGCCAAATGTTTCCTTTCTAATGCATCTTATGTTGATTGCTTAATAAAAATGTCTACCCTATATACTCCGACTGAGGAAAAAGGTAGATGCCAAGTGAGATGGTAAGCCAAAAGAGAGGTGACCCTCCCTTACCACTTAAGACCCTGAAGGGGTGCACAACCTAGCCCAAGGGGGGACTTTGTCCACCTCCCAATGATCCAGAGCCCGATACTTGTATACAAGTGTAGGTACCCTCTTATGGTCACCACCACTCCTAATGACATAATCCCCTTTGGACACCCTTTCAATGCTTATGGTACCAATGTATAACACTTGAGGTGTATATAGTCAGAAGAGATGTATGGCATTAAGCTCCACTTACGTACAATGGGCAATCTCCCTCACCATCAAACTTGGAAGAATGGACATCCAAGTTAGAGTCCTACTTCAATATCTACCCCGCACAGATGATCAAAAAATTATCTTTGCCTCTCTCCACTTGGAAGGATTTTTCCACACATGGTGGCACTATATCAATCAAGAGAATCATCGGCTCATTGATTGGAAAGACTTTAAAATATATATGGTTCAAGTATTTGTATCCCCCGTGGAAAAAGAGCGGTTGGCAAGATAATGGTATAGTTGAACAACATAATCTGACTGTACAAGAGTACACAAATAAGTTTATGAACTTGACCACGTATGTGAAGAGCATTAGTGATGATGCCAAATTGTAGCTACCACACTATTTGATGCAATTGAATTGGCTTAAACATAAGCAAGAAAGTACCGTAAGAATGAGAGTTTTTAGCAAGGTTATATATAGCCATGTACCCCATTGAGCCCCATATAGGGGTGGTTTTAGAAGCAATTCCACTCCTAGTAACAGTCCCAAAATACCCACTTACCATGCACTTGATTTAATATTCCACCTAACTATTTCCTTCCTTTGTTCCATTTCCTTGGATTCTTGGATGTGTTCTGGGAGCCCTAGCACCCTACATATTCAAGGCAGTATTCATGGGAAGCATGTATTTATCCTTGTGGATAGTGATAGTACTCACACTTTTGTCAATAAATCAACTACTATCAATTGGTTGAATTGCACCCCTACAAAATTGCAGCACCCCCTAAAATTTCAAGTAGCAAATGGCAAGGAAGAAATCAACACACATGTATGTTCTACAGTGCCCCTATGCTTGGTTGAGAGTTATGTGGCATTGGCTGACCTAATTGCATTAGACATGGGCCCTATTGATATTGTATTGGGTTGTAATTGGCTAAAACAATTGGGGAAAATTTCTATGGACTTCTCTCAACTCTACATGGAGTTTATGACGCATGGACAACTCATTCACTTATTAGAGGGAGTTTAGGATAATGTTGATTTTCAACTCCTTATAACAAAGAAACTCGAACGGGAGTTTAAGGAACACTCATAGATCTTTATCTTGCACTTGAATAAGGAAAATCCAAATCAGTCCTCCAAAGTATCGAAGTATTTGGCTTTGCATGCCTCACTTGAGGAATGTAGTGATTTATTTTATATGCCTAAGCCCTTTCCCCTAAGAGGCAAGTGGACCACCCATTTGATTTAGAGCCCCATTCCAAGCCAATGAACAAGTCACCTTATAGACTCCCCAAGTGTGAACGTGAAGAGATTGCAAAGCAAGTTAAGGAGTTGCTTGAGATGGGTTTCGTTGAGCCGAGTTCTTCCCATTATGCATCCCCCATCATGTTAATCAAGAAGAAAGATGCCTCTTTCTGCATGTGTATCGACTACAGAGAGTTGAACAAAATCAAAGTGAAGAATTGTTATCCCATCCCACGAATTGATGACTTGTTGGATGAGTTGAAAGGGCATGCTTTTTCACTAAGATTGATATGTGCTCTGGCTACCATCAAATTATCGTATGAGGGAGGGTGATGAGATCAAAACACCTTTTAGGATTGATCATAGGCTTTATCATTTTCTAGTTATGCATTTTGGATTGACTAACGCCCCCACCACATTTCAGAGTCTCATGAATAAAATTATTCACCCATTCTTATTCAAGTTTGTGCTCATTTTCTTTGACAACATCCTCATTTACAACAAGTCACAAGAGGAGCACTCGGCACATGTCAAAAGGGTATTTGATATATTGAGAGAGCATCGACTCTTTGCTAAGGGAAGTAAGTGTATCTTTATGTAGACATCCGTGGAGTACTTTGGGACACATTGCTAGCAAAAATAGCATACAGGTTGACCCCAAGAAGGTGCAATATGTTAAGGACTAGCCCCCTCCATCCACCACTACTTCATTACATGGTTTCCTTGGTCTCTCTTCATTTATAAACACTTCATTAAGCATTATGCCACCATTGCAGCACCTTTGACTGATTGGTTAAAAAAGAAATCATTCTTTAGGAATGCCATTGCTGCTCATAGCTTCAAACAGTTGAAGGAAATGCTTACTTCAACCCCCATCCTCATATGCCTTGATTTCTCCAAGGCATTTACCATCATTCAGTGTGATGCCAGTGGCATGGGTATTGGTGCACTCTTGCTGCAAGAGCATGGTGTGGATACTTTTGAGGGCTATAAGCTTGATGACAAGGAGATAGATATTGACCATCCTCCATGTTCAATATCTCTTGGTCATACAAATTTGTATGGCAACTACTTTCAAGTAAAGAGTGACCCCATCGAGTCCTCTACTACTTCCTGACTCAATCTACTTTGACTCCTAAGCAAAGGAGATGGGTGGCGACATTACAAAACTATGATTTTGACATTTCTCACACTCGAGGCAAAGATAACATCATGGCTAATTCACTCTCTCAGATGTGGGCATGCAGAGTATCCTCCATTTTAGAGTTGCATAGTGATTGGATTGAGGATGTTCATGACGCTTATTTGTTGGATGTGGACTTCAGCCACATATTTTAGAAATTACGGGATGGGATAATTGTTGAAAACTCCCAATGTCAACTCAAGCATAGCCTTATTTGGTTGTATGGCAAGTTTGTCATCCCCCACACTTCTCCTTTCACACAAAAGATCATGGAAGAGATGCATTCTTGCCCCACTGTTGGTCACTTGGGTGTTTTCCAAACATATGATAGGATTACCAAGAGCTTTCACTAGAAAGGCTTATGAAAGGATGTCAAGGATTTTGTGACCAAATGTGTTCCATACCAACAAAACAAGGATAGCACGCTTAGGCCCACTGGCCTCTTGCAGCCCCTTCCTATTCCTAAAGGGAAATGGACACATATCACCATGGACTTCATCACGGGTCTCCCTGTTTACAAAGAAAGGATGCAATAGTACATACATGTTAGTTGATTGCCTCACCAAAGCTACCCACTTTATCCCTACTAAGACACAATACACTACCTCTCAGGTGGCCACTCAGTTTATGGAGTATGTCTTCAAGTTGCATGGCTTACCACAAGTCATAGTGCATGATCGGGATGTGAAGTTTATGAGCAACTTTTGGCAGACAGTTTTCACATCTATGTGCACCACATCCACTGCATACCACCCCCAGAAAGATGGCTAGATTGAAATAGTAAATAAATGGCTTTAGACGTATTTACGACACTTTTGCCATGATGTACAACACAATTGGGATACGTGGCTCCACTTGGCTGAGTTTGCATATAACAACTCCATCCAATCTAGCATTGGGGTTTCCCCTTTTGAGACATTATACAGTTATAAGGTTCCCCTCTCTACATTCTTATTCAATGGTAAGATCAACCCTCAGAGCAAAGCCAAGCTAAATCGCATGCAGGCCCTACTTTAGCAATGCAAGCTGAATCTTCAAAAAAGGCACAAACTCACATGAAACTCTATGCTGATGAGAAAAGAATGCATTTACAATTCCAAGAGAGGGAGCTAGTCCTCTTGAAAGTGTCTAAGTCCCATTACTCCACTTTCAAAGAGGGTAGCAATAACAAGTTGGCCCACCGTTTCTATGGCCCTACTAGATCCTTTAGAGAGTTGGTGATTTGGCCTATCGATTAGAGCTTCCCCCTACTACCAAGATTCACAATGTATTTCATGTCAGTCAAATGAAGCCCTTCATTGGCATCTCAGTGGACTATGTGGAAGAACTTTACCCCATAGATGAAGAAGGTATCATTCAGTATATCCCTAAGGTAGTCATTGGGCAATGAGATAAACACTTAAGATCTTGATCCATCAAGGAATACCTCATCAAATGGCAAGTTCTACCCTTGGAAAAAGCCTCCTAGCTCCCAACCACTATTGTCAATGAATTTCCTCACCTCCAAGATGCCCAACGAGCTGAAGACTAGCAAGTTATGTCCCCTTTTGACCACATCCTACTTGCAGACTACACACTGTTTTAGAAAAATTTTGAGCTTGCCCAAATCTTAGCAATGTGCTTCCTACATGGGCTGAAAGTACATGTTATAAGCTCTATTTCAACATGTGGCATGTCCCATTTGGAGCAACATATCAAAATTTATGACAATTTTACCTCACCAAGCCTATCATGGACGGATGTTATCCCTAGTCTTTACCCACCCATTTCCATTGTAATGTGGCTTAGAGTAGTACTCTGCACCCCACTCCTTAAGCCCATCTATCACTCCCCTCTAGTTGTCTTTTGTTCTTAAGGGCAAAAACTTTTAGGATGGGGATGGATTGTAATGAGTGGGATACATAGGAACTAAGATTTAGACACCCAGTCACACTAACCAGGGTATATAAGGTGTAAGAGTCCTAGTTTAGGGCAACCAATTATTATCAAGAACATACTCTTCACCTTCATCTTCAGCTCCCATGGCTGCCTCCTCCCTTCTCCCCTCTCTTCTGTCTTTCTCTCTCCTCTTCTAGTCTTTCTTTCCCTTCTTTCTTCTCTTTCTCTCTCTTTACCTCATTCTCCTCTCTCCTCTCAACTTCATTTATTACATTTTTAACTTAAAACTTCGTAAAAACATAGTAATAATATGAGAAAACACAAAAACATGTAGTACAATCAGCATGCCAAAGAGTTGACACAAGTCTCTTCATTGTCTTATAATTATGAGGGACGATGCCACTCCCCCATCTTTCAAGAAGATATGCACTTTTCTCTTATTTACTATTGATAATGATAAAAAGGAGAAAAGATAAATTCTAACCTTGTGAAAGATTGTATGTATAAAGATTGAAGTTTCCTTTACTAAACTACTACAATTGTCAAATAGAACCAAATGGGCAATAATCTAACAAAACCAAATGAATAAAGTACATTTATTGTAAGTACAAGCTCTTTGTTGCAAGGAACTTCATACAGCTCTAACTTGTATTAATAATTATTCTATTTCTAAATTAACTAGCACTCTAAAGCTAACTAATTAAAAAACAATCAATTAAGATCTTAATGCTTTTATGAAGAGCTCATTTTTTAGTGATTGGCACAACTCTACATCCTTCTTAGGACCTTCCATTGGTAACGGTCCCTAGAGCAATCCTAACTTCTCTCTCTTCGCTTAAATTACAATGGAGTGGGGTGCAAAGTACTACTTAAATTAGAAAGTAGTACTCTGCACCCCACTCCTTAAGCCCTTTGCAAATATCTTTTTTTTTATAAATTAGAAAGTATTTGCAAGAAATATACTTTTTGGAATAGATAAAACTCATATAGTAAGATCTTAATGGCATTAATCTCTAAGGTTAAAATTCCAACCTATACAAGACTCTTAATCTCTTTGATTTAAAAGGTTAAGACATAATGGACTTACAATATATAACTCTTGCACCAATATTTCACACTAGTATATTTATTTATCGAAAAGCCTTTGTAATGGATCTAAACTTTGAAATAGATAGAATGTCTATATTAAGATGTTAATGTCATTTATTGTCAACAACTAATAGTAATATCTTAATTTGTTTAGTTTAAAAGTTCAGGACATTTGCATAGACCTATCTAAGTATTGTATTAATATGCCTTTAGGCTTGAGGAAGCAAACACATGAAGTACACTACTAATTACTAACTATTATTTAACTAACAACAACACACACACACATTACACAAACAATGTACGCAACCATAAACTAGAATAGAAATGAACTCAACAAACTTGATCTCGATGACAAAGAAACAAATGGGAAAAACAAAGAACGACAAACTAGTTGTATCGTCTTTTTCTTTTGAATGATGAAATTTGTCTTTTGCTTTTTCTTTCTGTCATTTGTTCAAATGAACGAAGTTTTGAAGTTGCATATTTTTAGTGTTTTTTAAAGTTTCATATTTAGTGTTTCATTATTTCAATTAATTTAATTTTGGATTTATTTTGTCTAAATTAACCTACAAAAAGGTCAATCAAAAGTGTCTATTAGTTGTACATGTAAAAAGTCTTTTTTGGGGACAAAAGATATGGCACTTTTGTAAAAATAGTGGATTCCATCTTGGAGGATGAAAATGGTTGTTATCTCACTAAAAAGAAAGGGAGATCCCCTTTCCTTGGGGTGGGACTACCACAAAAAGAGGGTGGAGGCGATGAATATAGGGGATCCAAGGAGCAAAAAGGCATGCGATGATAACCACACTTAAGGGACTGATCAATGTTTAAAAAGGTCCTTTTGAAGTCTATATTTCTCATAATGACTCTATATCAAAGTCCATGACATTCTCCTAGTTAGTCAACTTTGCATCCAAAGCTATGGTACTTTCATAAACAATTGGCTCATCTTCTAACACTCAACCTTCATCATTCATATCCCTTGTCTATATGAGGGATACAGAGAGATTATCGTGGTAGTCAAACACCGCTTGATGTAGCTTAGACAATTGCTAGTTAAGACTAGCTAATATCTCTTCAAAGGTGAGTAGCAAAAACTTTAGTTTTATCCCTGAAGCATGGATACCAACTTGCATCCTTTGAAGTTCTAGCTTATTATGAATGTAGATACCACTTGACTTCAATTGTCTCAATGAGTGAAGTGAGGTGGTTCACCTCACTCACTCAAATAATCTTTTGGTTCCTGTTGTGACACTTAGCCCCTGGAGCAAGATATTGGCCAGCCATGTACCCACTGGTAGTTATTTGTGAACAATGTCTATACTTGATCCACTAGAAGGTCTAACTAAATCGATGTGCATGTCACCAATCTCCCTTTGAGCATCCATACTTTTTCTTTGAGTGGCAAAGGTTGATTTAAACAACTATTTGAGAGCGTTCTTTACTTGAGTATAAAGAGTTTGCAATTCATCTAGCATGGTTTTGTGATGATTGAACAAGCTAATGTTAAACCTACAACATTTTTAAAATTTTGAATATGTTCTTGTACGTCATACAAGGCATCCTTTCAAGATTTTTTTAAACCACCATTAAGTTGACCACTCTTTGGTTTGTTTCTTGAGTTGGATCTCTAGATTATTGTCAATGAGTTCTTGGATGAAAGTTGTTTAAATCTCCAATAAATGTTTCAATCATGCAAGGCTAAGGTACTTTGGTGCAGGGATTAAGTCCACCATGAGTCACATCAACTACTGAACTCTAGATATCCCTTCAAGGCAACGTTACTCTTATGGAGTGATAGGTTGTGTGTGTGTTTGCATGCACACAAATGTGTTTCACCTTTCAATGCTCTAAGTTCAATCAATGTTTCCTTCTTGGATTCATATCTCTAATTCTCTTGATTTGATTTACCACAATTCTACAATTTTGTGCTCTCTCTTTGCATATTGTTCTAATATTCCACTAGAATGTGTTCTATTGAAATTTAATTGTATGTGATCTTCCTTTGCTTGATTGAGTTTGTGTGCACTCATGCATCTACACCAATTTTTGTAGCTTTTGTATTTGGTGGCTTGTGTGTAACTTAATTGTTCTCTTGTGGAGTGAGATCCTTGTAGCTCTTCTTTTAGTAGTGTCCCAATGGTTGAGAGGAAAGCAATGGCGGGAAGTGAGGTAAAAACTATGGAGTGTAACAAGGTTGATAGAGATGAGAATTCCCTCGCAAGCTTAACTTAGTTGTTGTCTCTTGTGGAATGAGATCCTTGTAGCTCTTCTTTTAATAGCCATAGTGGTTGAGGGGAAACCAATGGTGGGGCGCAAGATAGAAGCTCTAGAGTGCCACAAGGTTGAGAGAGACAAGCATTCCCTTACTTTTGATTATATGTGCAAATATAGGAGTAGCACATCTGATTTGATGCCAACTAGAATGAGGTGATATCCCATCTAATAAGAATTATGGTTGCCCTCAAGAAAATTTATATTACATTCGACATACCTCCTCTATCTACAGCAGTCCATTGTCTCATCACATTAGCTGACTGCTCTTCACCAACTCCATTCACCTTCCACCATTTTGAGAACATGTTTCCTTTTACAGGAAAGAGATGGGGGACAAAACGGTAGCAGAAGAGATGCTGACAGTCACTGGCCATTGCTCTTCAGCAACTAAGCAGACAAGAAGCTTGGCAATCTAGTATACAATGTCGCATGGTGACTTTCCTGTGAGTTGGAGACCATGCTTGAGTGTAAGATGCTATTTTGATTTCTAATATAGCCCTACCAATAAAAGTACAAGAGGAGCTCACAGTACACTAGCTCTGGCTATAGTTTAAAAACATAGCTCATGCAACAAAGTCATGATGCACCAAATGGGATGGGAATGACTTCCGGTTTTGAAGATTGATGACATCATAACTGCTTTCATTTGCGCTGTAATACTCGGGTGGACCACCCCCATCTTCGTGCAATCTTCCTGGAGCCAGCTGCATGTGCCCTTGCCCATACTGTTGTTGGGCTCTTGACAATGGCAAACCTTCACAATGCTGAAGGCCTAAAGTGAGAGATACTGCACTATTAGTTGCATAACCAGTAGCAAGGCTTTCCTGCGAGTACCTGTTCAAGCCACTGACCTGAAAGGGTACATAACCTGCAAGGCTCTCATTATCTGGTTGAACAAAACCTCCATGCACCATACCATAATTTTCCCTATGTCTATCTTCACTCCTAATCTTGATATCATGGTCAAGAAGATCTTCACCATGAGCTTCATTAGGTTTAAAGTCCATAACTGTCATAGGAGGGGGGGACAGTAACGACGAAGACTCGTGGACTCCATTCCTAATTTTCTTGGTATTGTCCTTGTCATGAAACAAGAACCCATCAGGGGGGGAGCCTAACAATTGTCTACCTTGAAGCACATCTGAAGCCTGATCAGACCCATGGTTTTGTTCTTGGTAACCTTTGTTGTTTGCATTTGATAGCTTCTGTTGTTTCAATGGCTTGGTTCCTTCACCACTTGCATCACCACCCACCATGTCCCCTTCATCCCTGTCAGCCTTGTCTGCTCCTTCGCTCTCTCCCTCCTTTACTTCTTCCAAATACATCTCCTCAACCATGGGTTTCCAAAGGCGGACACGTGCATTGATGAACCAATTTGAGACCTGCAAGTACGTGGACACTATTAACGTTTTTCCCATTGCAAATTTTAAGGTGCACTTGTGCATCCTGAAGGCTTGAGTGTGCTATCATTCAAGACTTCAAAACTTTACCTGGTTGCGTGATAGTCCAGTCTGCCTGGCCAACAAAATCTTGTCAGCATCCTTCGGGTATCTGTAAAAGAAAACATTCAGTCAAAGCATGATGGGACAATAACATTTTGGGCATTACTCTTGACATAATTTCCAGCTCCTGACACAATTACACTTTCAAATGACACTTACGTTAGGTAGCAAGTGGCATTCAAATGAACAAACAAAAAGAGTAAATATAACTGGTAAGCTCGTTCTTTATGTCATTATGCTTGTCTGATTCTTTTGTCTTCCTATAACCCATAATATTAGTTGACTTATGAGCATGAGAAAAAAAAAAATAGAGGCAAATATGCACCAGATGCCTACTTTCTGGGGGTCCCTGAGAGCAACTCAGCTACTGTTAATCAATAATATGTGTAATCTTTAATATCGGATAAATAGTATATGGCCAAAAAAAGTATTAGAGCTACAGGTTTAAGCTCAAAATCCCGAAAGGATTCGCCCCTTGATTCTATACTTCATAGCTTGCAGAAAAACAAATTTCCCAAGTTCTCTCCGCTCTATAATCGAACAATATCTGAACCCTAGATTGACCCCAAGGCAGTCGTCTTCTACAGCAGTTTTGCTCCTTCCTTGTAAGACAAAGTAACGCACAAATTATGGTTTGTCTATATATACCATCAAAAAGGTTTATCTAACACCACTTACATGAAGGTCAGGAGACTCCGATGGGCTAACTGCTTATCAGAGCACTAACCTTAATTGCAAATGATTTGCCAGAAGAGCAGACAAACAATGCCAGATGCTGCAAGTTTATTGCACTGCCAATACAGTCCTTAGTCTGAGCTACTAATCATAAAAGAGAAGACCCTTGCAATTCAGCTGATTTATGGAAGACATAGAAGAGAGCAATCAAAAGTAAGAATGTACAAACAATAACATTGTAGAAACACAAAAAAGAAAAGAACAAACTCCATGAACATAAGACATTTCATGAGAAAATAAATAACTTACGGGTGAAGGAAGTGCTCAAACAACCAAGCCCTGAGAATAGAGACAGAGCGTTCTGGAAGCCCCCTCTGGGGTCGCCATGCATGTTGTTGCATCATACCCAACTGCCGTAATGCACGCTGCTGCTGCAAATGTTGGTCAACAAAACGAAGCCGTGATGTCTCCCCCTTGACCTCTTCCTCACCAAGTGATCTACTTGCAGCCTTTATCTGGGCAGTGATTGCATCTCTAAGGCAACGAAAATGTTTGGAAATCGTTTGAAGTGGAAGGGCAGTGTATGTTTTGGCTGCACCCAGACCTGCCACCGATTCAAAGGGTGCCACCACGATCTGCATTTGGTGGTAGTATTGTTTGTATCTTCTATCAACCTGCAGATACCACCAAACAAAGGAGTTATGATGCCAGGCTTGTACAGAGAAGTCACATGTCTAAAAATTTGAGCTGCTTCTAACAACAATCAGTCTAGACAGCAAATCCAGATTCTGTAACAGCTCTAGCTAGACCTTGGCACATACTTTATTCTTGTTAAACTGATCTAGTCTATTCTATAGGTCCTCTGTCCTCTGTAGCTTTATTCTGAGAGAAGCCTGCACAGCAAACAAGAAATGAGAATAAATTCCTTATTATGAAGATTGCTCACCTCATCACGCATTGCCATGAGCTTAGCCTTCTTTGTTTGAAGCTCTTGTCTTTCAGCTGGAGTAAGATCAACAACTGCTTCAAGATTATGCTCTGGAATACTTGCACTGGATGTGGGCACAGCTGTAACTGATACTTCTCCATCTTTAACGCCCCTCCAGCCAATCACAGATTCTCCCTCTTTACCCGTAAATTCCATGTAATTGCTGTCTTTAGCAAAGGATATGTCACTACTGGAGTTTGGCCCCATCCAAGACTGCAACTTGGTATGCTGCTGAGTATTGCTCTTTGTGGCTTTCCCTACACTCACCACTTCATTGAGTAACTCTTGGGCAGCTTTTAGATACTTTGAGCTGTAACCTCCTATTGTAGAATAGCCCATGGTAATGCTAGCTTGCCTATCAGTCCCTGCACCACTGACTTGATTTTGAAAGCCAGTCCCAACCGTGTTTTCTCTGTAAGATGCTCTGAACGCGTTCAACCCGTTTGAAAAGGCATCTGCCTTGTTCAAGTTATTTTCCACTCCTGCATTTGTATATCCTGGACCAGTGTTTACTCCCGCCCCTCCAGGTTGCATCGAAAATGACTGCATTGGCATCACTGTGGATTGCTGTGGAGAAAGGGAAAGAGAAAGGATCTGTCCAGCGGCAGCAGTGGTTGGAGATTGCATGTTTCCCATGTTCAAACCAAGTCCCATCCCATGTGGCATCAATGGTGCCTGCTCCTGAAACGACGTCTGTGGAAGACTTCCCAAACCATAATGAGACATATCAGATGACTGTTGTCCTGGCCCAACTGAATTAAATCCAGCTGCCAATGGCTGACCATCTTCCATCACACCGCTAGAAGGAATAAAAGATAATTCATTTCCTCCACCCCAGTTAAATCCCTGGCTGGTTAAGCGACCAGTGAAAAGATTTGGTGATGAATTTTGAAGTCCTATACTTGTGTTTGATGCTGGAGGTTGGTGGGATAAAGGTGACTGTGTTATTGCAGAGGGCACAGTGAATCCAATAAAAGATTGCTGTGGATGCTGCTGTCCATGGTTTCCAAGGGAGCTTCCTTGACCCATAGCTGCTGTAGGGCCAAGTAGCACCATATTGCCTGGATTAGGAGATTCACTATACCCAGCATATCCTGGATTCATAAGGTAGAGTGTTTGCATAGCATCTGCCTGAGCATTAGACCCTGTAAGATAAGTGGCCATTGTAGGTTGGTCACTGTTCTCTGAAAGCTCCTTTAGTGTGTACTGCAAATCAACTGCCGAATGACTTGCTACACTTGCCAATAGTGCCAACTTGTCAGCACTAGCAGGAAATGCCTCAGCACAGCTCTGAAGACACAGGTGATTACTATTATCAACCCAATTCTCAGTCTTGACAGAAGACACTGTTGATTGACTTGATAGACCGCTCTGTGAAATACTTTTTTCTTCACCAGAAGATTCTGACAGAGCACTTGATCGAGATGGATAGAAACAGCTGAAGCGTTGTTCAGACTTGACGAACAGATCAGCTTCGCTGTGAGGTTTGTTGCAGTTGATTGATGATCTCATAGATGGTATGGTGCTGTGAAGAATTCGTACAATATAGGTTACTTATGGTGCTACAAGCTTTTGTTGTGATCGGCAGCTTCCAACTTTGGGCAGAGACGTCGCTTTGATACAAAGCTTTCACTCTTGCATCACCAAGTAAAGGGAGGGCCTCTACATCAAATCCTGCAACAAGATTCACGTTCCTTATTAGGTTTGCCCCGAAAAAGTTGAAAGTAACAAGACATAAATATGCGAGTCTTGAATTGAATGATGGCTTACAAGATCCCACCAAAAGCCAATGACTATTCCCGAGTAGGAAACCTAATTCATACACAAGGAAGAGAAGGATTGCATTTGACATCATTGATGCACTATGCAAAAGCCCATCACAAATGAACACGTCATGAGTTAAATGAGTTGAATACCAGCGAAAACAACCTTGAAAAATATATTAGCTGCAGTCTCTCCCAGTGCGCTACAAGACAATAACTCGCATCGCCATGACTGCCGGCCTATTGACTTACCGTATACATGCACATCTATGCCTATTGCTACCGATTGTATCACCAGGTTAGGGTGAGAAAACGATTAAGTCAATCCATGAAAGATGTTACATTTGTCCAGCATTCCTCTAAAAACCCTAAAATCGACCCAAGCAAAGCAATTTTAGGCTGTCAGCAACGCTAAGATCCAATTGTGATCTGCTTCATCTTGACGCGAGGGAGAGTCCATGGCCCTGATACAAGAAGTTTTAACCAATCCCCATTGCGGAAAACTCTGTGGTATTCAAATGTCATGTAGAATGAACACCACAGTGGGGGGGATTCCATAGTGAATAAAGATCCTATGCAACATGATGAGCCCCTGCAAGGAGGACTCCCTCACTGGGGATAGAAATCAAATTTGAGGGGAAATCCCTACTGTAATCCCATATAGTAGCCCCGACATCGTGAGCTCCGGCAACAGAGCCAACCCTTCATGAGCTCTCGTAACAGAGTCAGGCCATACCTAGCCTGATGCAATGGGGGACGGGTGGTAACATCATGAGCCCCTGCAAGAGAGCCGCCACATCTCTAGCCTGTTGCAATGGGGGATTGGAATTGCAGGGCGGGGCGCTGTCTGTGTTGATCCATGAAGTAGGGACGAAAATCCTGGCCAGTGGCAGAGGAGCCGGGAACTAGAGGCACCCGGGCGCCTGTGATTTCCATCGGGCACTGCAACAGGCTAGGTGGGGTATGGTAGCTCCCTTGCAGAAGATCATGATGGTGGTCTGAGGTAGCTCCTTTCCAGAAGCTCATGATGTGTAGGGGAGTTTTGGGGGGTGGGGATTCATGTGTGGCTAAGCCTTCTCACAACGGGAAGTGAGACGGGTCACGGAGACAGAAGAAGAGAAGCAGACAGATGGATATGACTGATTGCATTTCTTCCTTCCTCGGACATCCACGAATTGAGAAGACAGCAGCTCCAAGGCCCCCGAGCCCCCCTTTCCTGCTCAAAGCAATTAGAAGACAAGGATAGGAGGAGAGAGAGTGAGTGAGAGAGAGAGAGAGAAAGCCGAAGATGAGAGCGAACCTGGTACCTTTTCTTTTCCTTCCCCTCCTGTGCAGTCACACCAGCGAAAGACAGGCAGCCATCATTCCATCTCCAATTTTCAATTCAAAGGAGAAGGGAAAGCTCTCTGTGTGTGTGAAGGCGACAGAGGAGATGAGGCCACACTCGCAGAGATGCAGATGAGAGAGAGAGAGAGAGAGAGAGAGACCTATGATTTGGTATGATTGCAGCTTGTGTGAGTGCCTTTCACAGGCACCGCCATGGAAGCAGCTGCTAGGTACAAAAACGTCAAGCTTCCTTCTAGAAAATGTGCAGATATATATACATAGTATTATAGTTGACAGTCGAAGTACTCGTGTGTTTCATGTCTCCATCTGTGCAGCAGGAAGCACGAGAGAGAGAGAGAGAGAGAGAGAGAGAGAGAGGAGAGGGGGAGATGATGGCAATGGCTTTCTACTCTTATCTTTCCTTTTCTCTCTCAGATTAAAAGGGCAAGAACGAAGCTCTCGGAAACAGGGACATAAAGCGGATTAAAAAGGAATTTGTATAATTGGGGAGGTTTTGAAGCAGGAAAGCTCTTCTTCTGTGTGTAGAGTGTGCGCGCGCGCAGAAAACGAAAAGAATACGAACGAGGGCATCTGGTCTCTGAGAGAGAGAGAGAGAAGGTGTGGGGGATGTATTGTCGATATGACCGCGACGAGAGAGAGAGAGAAGGGCCAGGCACCAGTCTATGAGAGGAGACGGTAAAACGGGGAGAGAGAGAGAGAGAGTGTGTGTGTGTGTGTGTGTATGTGTGTGTGAAAAGAGAGAGAGGGGAGGGAGGGAATAAAGATGGGTGTGCGTGTATTTGAGCTCCGTCTGTGTGCTGTCAGAACTGCAGAGATAAACACGACAAACGTCTCTCTCTCTTTCTCTCTCGCTTCTCGGATGGGGTCACTTGTGCTTGCCTGTGCGAGATATTGAAAAGGAAGGGGTTGTGGTGGGGCTGTCTGTGTAGGGCACAAGCTAAAAACAAAGGGTTTGGGGGGGGAGGGGAATTCTTGCTGTTGGTGGTGGTGGTGGGTGATAGAAGGAAAGGAAAAGGATGAGGAGATCATTTGGTATGGGTGGTTGAGAAAGGGAAGATCATGATGAAATGATGAGGTACATCATGAGACCCCCACCAAAAGTTACCTTCACACCGTGCCCCTATTTGCATACCCTCCTAACACAATACTTTGAAAGAAAGACCAGCCAATTTTGTGCTTGGTAGGGTAGAGGGGCCAACAGTAGTTGAACATGCAAGGATTTGCAAATCTATCTTCACCATGGAGATGAAATTTGCAAGTTTGAGGATATTGATATGTGCGCCACATCTATCCCTCTAGGCAAATTTCACTCTAAAAAATTCTTTGAAACAAAAGAGCTTTATTGCAAACCAACAATGAGCCTTAAAGTAACCAATTGCCCTCCCCAATGTATTTGCATAGAATAATATTGTGTTTTTATTGACCCCAATCAAGCTCAAGAAAGTGAGTTCCTTGAAGGCTATCTTAAAGGTAGGACTATCCTTCCTAAGAGCCTTGAAGAGCACACTTTAAAGGTAAATGATCTAAAACATGGAAGCTACTATCAAGTTTCAACTATCAACTGAACTTGATCAACCATGATTCAAGCTGCCATCATATGTATGGGATCTTTCTAATTCACGATTGGCCTTAGTATGGAGCATGGAGCTACTTTTTCCCCTTCTACAAGGAACTAGAATGCACGTCATCCACGGCTCATTTGACATCTTTGTTTCCTTTGTTGAAGAAGGCTCTTTGCAGCTTTGGTCACCTCTAAACAAGAGTAAGATTGGATCTTGGGAAGCATCGTGGGCCATAAAGGTAATCTTGTTTACACAATTCCTTAAGCTACTAACTTTTGTTTGGTTTGGATTAACTTCCCCTCTCTACTTGATTTGATAGACAGGGAGCTATGGACCTTGTTGAAGGGGCAATGTCATGTTAGAGCTCTATGTCCCCACCCCCCAACCCCAACCGCATCTAATGGAGCCTAAAGATAAGAGAAAAATGCATGCATTTTGTGGCATCATCATAGAGAACCCCTTAAGATTCTTGGCGTCTCCAATGCTAATGAGATGGAACACATGGATTGAGGTTTTCTTAATTTCTGGATTATATTACCTTTGTAGAGGCTTGGGCCATTATGTGAAGAGATGCCCACTAAAGTTGCAAGGAGGAGAATTACCTACCCTTGTTGCTAAAGGCACAAAGCAAATGTAAATGGGCTAAGGAGATTGGCAAAGTTAGTAGAACATAGCCACAATTGGAGTCCAAGAGTAAAGTTGGTTATAATAAGGAAGTAGATGGACTTATCAAGGTCAGCAATGTAGAAAGCCACTACATTAGGGAAATCAAGACAAGTAGAGGCATCATCTTCTCAAAGTGCATAGAAGGAGACTAAGAATGCATTGCCTCATAAAGGGAAGGCTAAGGCATTTGATAATCAAGGTAAACCTAAGATCTATCTTAAGAAGCTTGTTAGGAAGCCTCTACTGGATCACAATGTCTATGCAGCTTTGTAGGATGAAGTTTTCATTGATGAGTAGCATGACCACAACAAGTAAGTCAAGGTCTTTACATAGAGCATATAGGACCTATGTTATAAGGAAAAATATGAGTGATGTTGTTGAGTATCGAAAAATAGCAAGGCAGACAGTAGTCTGTAAGAGGTAAAATAAGAGAAGGCAATCAGGATTAGGGCAACGTGCAAGGATTTAAGGGCTATGGAGGTGTTGAAATAAGAGGTGAGGGGGGTTCAACACTAGAGAGGACCTGAAGCATTTTTCATTATGGTGTGATGACAAAGGTGGCCTTATTGTTGCCTAAATTGTTTTCAACAAGGAAAACATTACTTTGGTTTATATCTATGATCCTACTTCATTTGCCTTAGAGTTATGAAGTAGCAGTTGCTGGAAGAAAAGTTGATTTCTCACAATTCCATCCTCTTTGAAGATTAGAAGGTCTAGGTCATGCAAGTTGGGTAGCCCATAGCAATAGACTTAACATTCTAAGGAATTTCCTTGAATTAAATCACCTCCCATGGTTTTTTCATTTTAATTATTGATGGATGGTTGCTCAAGACGATCTGCTACATTTTAGGCTAAATGTATATTTGTTAAAGAGAGAGATTGTTTTCTAAGTAGCGAGCAAGAATGGGCAAGGGTTGCCCAAAAGTATGTGAACCTTATTGACATGTGACTCATGATATTGAGGCTGTAGTTAGGATCTCTAGGAGGGCTTCCCATGCGAGAGAGATTTAGAAATGTTGTTGTTTTGCTAATCTTAGCGAGATGAGGATCTTGATGACTTCCATCTTCCATGGCTCTTACAAGAAGTTGAGGATTACATTCAAGTTCAAAAAAGGTATTAGTCTAAAGGCCTCAAGGTGTAGTTAAGAGCCACATGGGATCTATTGGGGGATGATCATACAAAGTTCTATTTTAATTCCCTTAAAGATGAAAGATAGTGGAGGACTATTGTTGCTACACTCTCAATTTGTGTTGAGAGACATTGAAGCCTTTTTGACATGCTTTATTTCTATAGTAGGGATGGATGATCCCCCTAATAATGATTGTTTTCTAGAATGGCAATGTTCTAACGATCTATGGAAATCATAGACTATCTAAAGTGGAGACTCTACCCCAACATGCCTTTTTTTGTCAAGGAAATTGAGCATGTCATTTTTAGTATTAAAAACAATAAGTTCCCCATATGTGCAAGCTCATTAATACATGTTTTAGGAAAGGCAACATCCTTGTCTTTGTGAATGAAGAGCTAGTCAAATTAATACACAAAAGCATAGCTAGGGAGTTCTCATCTCACTTACTTTAAGAATGTTGCCTCTAGATTATACATTACTGGCATCTTAACATCTAGCTTTAAGCTCAAGAGCTTCATTCAATAGGGCTATCCACTTTCTCCCTCTCATTTTCCATAGCAACTAAGCCTTTTTCGACAGTTTTTGATAGGAAGGTAGTTGTTGATTCCATAAGAAGTCTCAAACTCTCACATGGTTAGAGCTTTATAGCACATATGTTTGCTAATGACAAGTCTATTTGTTGGCCTCTCCAATTCAAAGATAAGTGAGAGCAAGAAAAACCTACAATTGATTATTAGTTTCCTAGAGGTACAATTGATTATTAGTTTCCTAGAGGACCTACCTTGATTAAATGCAACATCATTTAAGCTAATCAAAGTTGGTGAAGTTTTCAAGTATCTTGGGTACAATTGGGTTGGGTGTCACTAGGAAGCAGCTATTCATGTGGCTCTCAAAGAATATGAGAAAGGAGCTAGAGAAATTCAAAATTTTACCCCTCCCTTTGGTCAAAATGGTAGTGTTCATTAACTAAATTCTAGTGCCACCTACAATGTTTGTAGGCAATGATTTCCATTTCTCCAAAAGCTCTTGTGAAGATATCAAAAAACTCATTAAGGTTTTTCTTTTGAGCTTCAATGGTAGGCAAAAGTGTGCCAGCATATCATGGCTCACTGTCACCATTCCCAAAGCCCAAGGTAGGAGCAGGAGGACCTCCAAAGCAGAAGGCTCTTAGACTCTCCCTCTCTTGCCATAAGAGATTGGATGAGAATCAACCTTGGGAAGTAATGCTAAGATTCATGATTGCCTCCATATGCCTACTCGATGGAATCTAGAAGAACCTTCAATGGCTTGACTCGGTTTTTGAGGTTGTTACAAGCTAATTAAAAGACTCACTACATCTGGTTTCTCTACTCTTAAAGTCTTGGGGGAATTATAGTAGACTATACTTGGAGTAGCTATAGGGATATATCAAGGAGGATGTCTCCTTAAATCAATATATCTAGTCGCATTTGGCTTCCTTTTTTATGATAGATGGATGCCAATCAAAGAGAATCCTCTTTTGTCAAAGAAGACTAGCAACAACAAGGGCTCCTAAGATATTTTGACTTTTGGGATCCCAAGCTCTTAATGTTTCTCTCTAATAAGGAAAGCACCTACTCAGAGGGAAGAAGATTGGCTAGCCACAACAATCTCTAACTAAAGAGTCCTAGCTAATAGCTCATTGTAGGTTGAGTTCAAAGCCCATCAAATTTTGGACTACTCCTTAAAGCATGAGTTTGTCAACCTAGAAGTCATGGAAGGATTTTCAATTGGTGAAATGCAATATTCACATCCAATTTGTGGAAGAATGGAAGAACAAGTGTTCTCATGCCAAAGTGAAAACATGGAAGTGTAGACCCAATAGAGCATGGTCACCCACATTGTCACATGAATCAGCATCATGTTGTGGTGATAATCACATGACATCTCCATACTTGAGACAAGCTTGCTAAAGTTATGAACATTTCCCCCATATGCCCATTTTATGGAAGGAAAGAAGAGTCTGTTCCTACACATTGTATGGAGTATTTTCAAAACTGGTTGTGCTCAAAGTTTAGCCAGTGGTTGGAGAAATTAGGGTTTGAGTGCATTGTTTACTTGAGACTAGCCTTGCTGGTTGATTAGGGCAATCACAATGAAGAGATGGCCAAGCTTGAGGACCTTGTTAGAGGTGTTGTAGCGCAAGCTACATGGTATCTTAAGAATGCTCGAGTTCGCCCACACGCTCAATCTTAGGCTTCCTAAACTAGTTGCATTGCATATAAAGAGCAAATCAAGGTCCTATGTTTTCAAGATAGTTATTAGGATGTTAGTTCGCCCACAAGAGCAAATCATAGCCCTATATTTTCAAGATATTTATTAGGATGTTAGTTAAGTCGAAGTAGTACTTTGCATTACAAGCATCCTAGCCTTACATGAGTTAGAATATCCTATGTAAATTCATGTTGTTATCTTAAAAAAAGCATGCATTATTTTTAAAGAATTGTATTAACTTGTAGTATTTATTATTGATACTTGCCAAAAAGTCTTGATTGTTAATTTGATTCAAAATCAAAAGGTAAAACCAAGACTTTGTGGGACTTGCTTCCATGTAGATGATAATTTTCACAAAGTAATAAATATTACAACCATACATATGGATTAAATAAGGGAAAAAAATGTGACCAATGATCCCTCTCTCCCAAGTCCTATTGCAACAATTTAAGCACGGCAATTTTATTGTTGGACTACTAACTTTCCAATGAACACTACCAAGCACTTCCACATGACAAACTTACACCATCTGATCACTTGTTGTAATAAGGATGTTACAACACAATGAAAAGGAATCTTCAAACTTCATAAAGATATTATATCCTTTAGCTATTTTTTTGTAGATAACAAGAACTGGTTGTAGTGTACCATCTGATCACTTGTTGTAATAAGGATGTTACAACACAATGAAAAGGAATCTTGAAACTTCATAAAGATATTCTATCCTTTAGCTATTTTTTTGTAGATAACAAGAACTGGTTGTAGTGTACCAATGGCACCATGTTCAAATGGAATTATAAGAACAATGTATATTTTTCTAAGGCATCTCCATCCTCTAACAAGCTAAATTAGTCACTTTATGTAAAATCATGCACAAAATTGAACAATCCTTCTCTCATCCTCAAAAGCATTGCCATGATGGTACTAGTGTAACAAAGAGTTGTTTTACTAATGTGCTATTGATTTGCCATGACCTACAAGCTCGAGATCTCATAAAGGTATTCTATCCCTCATTTTGCATATATTAAGGCCAAGTTTTAGTGTACATATTATACCGTGTTCAAATAAAATTATGAATAGGATGTATTTTTCCTTAATGAGGAGAACTAGCAGCTCCACCCTCTATCAAGCTACTATATTAACTTGGTGATTCTACAAAAACAAGTGGACAATTGTTTCACAATGTATTTGTCCATAATATAATTCCTTTATATTTCTCTTTGAGTCTCACAAATATCCTCTTCCAACCACTTCTTGAGAGAAAATAAACCACTAGCACATGCTTTGCCACATGGATTCTCCCCCTTCAATTTGCATATATCCAAAGCCAAGTTTTAGTGTGCCTATTTTACCATGTTCAAATGGATTTATGAATAGTATGTATATTTCCTTAATGAGGGGAACTAGTAGCTCCACCCTCTAATAAGCTACTACATTAACTAGGTCATTCTACAAAAACTAGTGGACAGCCCACCACATGTTGCTTCACAATGTATTTCTCCATAATATAATTCCTTTGTATATGTTTCTCTTTGAGTCTCACAAAGATCCTCTTCCAACCACTTCTTGAGAGCAAAGAAACCACTAGTACATGCTTTGCACATGGATTCTCCCCCTTCAATTTGCATACTGAACAACAAAAGTTCTTAGGTACTATAGGTGCATTCTAAGGGGCACTGCAAGGCTCTTCCATTGCACTAAAGCATGTTAATTCTTTTTTGCACAAGAAGAAAAGCAATCATGAGTAGTGATGAATGTTGACATTGTCTCATTCAAGAATTGAGTGTTACTACGATAAGTACATTAAAGAATACTACATTATCTGCACATTACTACCGAGAGAGAGAGAGAGAGAGAGAGAGAGAGAGAGAGAGAGAGAGAGAGAGAGAGAGAGAGAGAGTTGTATTATGCCTTTAAAGGCCAACTTATGGAAATATGACCATGTTATACCAAAAAGTAGAAACTATTTGAGATTTTTTTCCCATTGAATATAAGTAGACAAAAAAGGAGTTCAAAACTCAAGGGAATTTGAATTCTCAAACAGATTCAAGTACACTACTCGTTGAAATTATTCCGATACTTTTATATAAGATAAATGAGTGATTGTAGCTATGTGGGGTGTTGGGTGGGGGTGGGGGTGGGGGGGAGATAAAGTTGCAATTGAATGAACCTCATATCCTAGCTGCATCCTTTCTCTTATTTCATCTTAGATAAGTAAGAGATTACACCTATAGAGGAGAGAAAGTTACACTTGAATGAAGCTCTTATAGTGAGTGCATCATCCCTCATTGCTTCATTTCCTTCCTGCTTGCAATAAAATAAACCATAGAAAGAAAAAAGGAGAAGCATAGACTATTTCTTGACCTCGTTCTTGAGTACTTCCCCAATTCATAATCCTTATGCTTACCCTCTTACCAAGGGTATCCATGAGAGTAGAAAGACGTATTGTCCCCTCACTAAGTGGAACAAATATTGAAGATATTTCCCATGATCATGCAATTGATAGTCATGGTGGTCATCAATTTGATGAGGGGACCCAAGAAGCAAAATGGGATTTGGTTTAGAGTGATTTGTCACAAAAAAACAATAGAGACAATTTGCTTTTAATCTCACAAACATAGTATTTCATTTTTAAAGCTTGAGTTAGTCAATCATTCTCATGTACTGAAAACACCCCTCCAACTAAATAGTTGTCAATTAGGCTTTGCCTCTAATTACCAACATCCACCCTTCATCTATAGAGCCAACAATTGCCTCTAGTTGTGCCAGTAGTAGCCTCCACGACACTCTAGAACACAAGCCATATCATCACCTTCCAATTGCTATAGCACCAACAATAGCTATCAATAGTCACCTCTCATGACTACCACCAACTATAGCATCAACTCTTATCCTTCAAGCACTATTGTTGGGCTACATGTGTGTGTGTGTGTGTGTGTGTGTGTGTGTGTGTGTGTGTGTGTGTGTGTGTGTGTGTGTGTGTGTGTGTGTGTGTGTGTGTGTGTGTGTGTGTGTGTGTGTGTGTGTGTGTGTGTGTGTGTGTGTGTGTGTGTGTGTGTGTGTGTGTGTGTGTGTGTGTGTGTGTGTGTGTGTGTGTGTGTGTGTGTGTGTGTGTGTGTGTGTGTGTGTGTGTGTGTGTGTGTGTGTGTGTGTGTGTGTGTGTGTGTGTGTGTGTGTGTGTGTGTGTGTGTGTGTGTGTGTGTGTGTGTGTGTGTGTGTGTGTGTGTGTGTGTGTGTGTGTGTGTGTGTGTGTGTGTGTGTGTGTGTGTGTGTGTGTGTGTGTGTGTGTGTGTGTGTGTGTGTGTGTGTGTGTGTGTGTGTGTGTGTGTGTGTGTGTGTGTGTGTGTGTGTGTGTGTGTGTGTGTGTGTGTGTGTGTGTGTGTGTGTGTGTGTGTGTGTGTGTGTGTGTGTGTGTGTGTGTGTGTGTGTGTGTGTGTGTGTGTGTGTGTGTGTGTGTGTGTGTGTGTGTGTGTGTGTGTGTGTGTGTGTGTGTGTGTGTAAGAGATAGACCTCATTGTTTAAAAAGTTAGTCAATTTCAAAATATGTCTAAATATCTAGATTTTTTCCCACTTACTTTTTGCAATGTTTTCTTGTCAAAATATATTTTGAGCCTTGGCAATTTCAGAGCAAGCTCTACCAAACAATTCATGGTACCCTTTGACAATAGCTACACACACAAAAAGATGCTGGGGAAGGTATGAGATGGGCTCTAAAAGATACACGTCACTCTTTCAACTCTCTGAGGGGTCCTTGGAGTTCATTAAGCTTTGGAAATAAGCTTAGAGCCTTCTAACCATTCAATTTTTTCTTAAGGAGGTAAGTTTTATAATTTACACAATTACTAGAGTGGTTAGAATAAACATATCTAACAAGAGCCAATGATTGGCCACGATGTCGCCACATATATAGGAAGATAAATAAGAGTATAGAATATCGCATGAACAACCATTACAATCGTGTAAAAAAACAAAAGGTATAAAGTAAAATATGAGTAAACAAAAATGGAATTTTTTTGTAAAATACATCAAAACAAAAAGGAGAACAAGAAAATATAAGAGCATTCAATGGTATGCCTTACTTGTGTAATATGTAAGACTAACAATTACCATTCTTTTTTTTTTTGGGGGGAGAAGATGTGAACTTATGAAATGTGTCTCTCACACCATGCACATGAGAGAGGCGTCATGGTTATTCTCTCTCACACATGGCTTGAGAGTGACATTGCGATAACTTTTTTGTAGCCTTGTTCCATTAAGCCTTACCAATGTAATGAGATTGTGAGGTCTGTCTAGCTAGTTGTCAATACCCTATTGAGCAGAAGAATAGATCCATGATGTTCATATTTTGGATTGGTATGTTCAAAATCATTGTTTTGTAATGCATGCAACCCTAAATTAAATTGTACTTCAGTTTCTTGAAAACGAGTTTTTGATCATGCACATGGCATGTTCATCATGTGCATGGTGTATAGGGTTGGGTAAAAAATGGGTTTGCTTCAACCTAGAACTTGTTCAACTTGAGAAAAATCCTTCTCAAATTTTAGGATGAAGGAAATAAGTCTCGTTCAAATCTCTCAAAATATAGTTTTATCTTCCAAATTTATTTACAAGGTACTGTCTCAATATACACTAGATCCTTCCCAAATGATGATGAAAAGTATTTACTTCCTCTTCTTTAAAAATTCTTTCCTGTATCAGAGGATATATCCAAGGTTTGGAGTCATACACCCATGTAGACATCACATGCTCAAATTCTAATATAATTTGATAAAACAACTAAAAATCCAGTAAAAGATCATTAGTAAGTGGAGAAAGTTAATATAAAAAACATTGAATAAAAAGAGAGTTGAAAAAGGGAAATTAAGACCTCTAGTTGTAAGAGCATTCAATAGTAAAGCCTTACATGTAATAACAATCATTATCATCTTATTAGGTGTTTAGTAAAAATAAATCTGAAAAAATAAATCCACTAAAGAAGACCCAAAAAACATAAATATATATTTGACAACCAACTAAATATTGCCATGAAAACGTTAAAATACCAATCCCTATTTGTGTTAATAACTTTAGCATATTTACATGCATGTTATGCTTATGTTCTACCTTTTTCATAGGACCAAAAGCCGGATCTTCATGCATGCAAAGAAACAAATCATGTAACCTATCAAGGTGTCAATACTAAAGCTCATCCCTTGAGTGATATTTTGCCATATAGGTCTATGTAATGCGTTGTCCAATTTCCACTTTCCTTAGTCATAGCAAGTTGAGAACAACCATCCCCATTGATATGTTAGACTACCTCTTTTCAATAGTTCAAATATGGATAGCTAGGAATTCTTTATTTTGATTTTCCATTAATTAATATCTCATTTTTAAAAGGAGACATAACAAAATAAAAACCATCTATGCATGCAATACAAGTGGAACATATTTTACATTAGTTGCACACCTCAATGTTCATAGGTATGCATGGTGGGAATCTAAGGTGCAATCTCGAACATCTAACCGAGTGTACTTTTGTATTCAACAGAAAATCATGATTTCCAAGAAGGGACAACACTAAGTGATTGAGTTGCCTCTACCTTGGTTACCCCTCGAAGAGTAACACTATGAGCTAAATCTTGGAGATATTCATAACACACTGTGTTTTTGAAGGCAACCCTTCAACATCTAATGGACACAGGGGATGCTATTTTTCTTATAAAGCAGGCACATCATGCTGCATAGTTCTACTTCTTTGCATTAAGTCAAGGGATAAGTGAATCGGTCAATATGTAAGTGAATTGTTTTACCTTTTTTCTATGTATGTCACATAAACTATCAATTATGATCAAATAATTATTATTGATGCTATGAAGCACACAATCTACTTTCAAAACTTAGATAGGTGTAATCAAGTGTGAAGGCAAAACCAAATAATTGAAAAGTTTGGGAATAATCATGAAATGGAGGTTGGAGATTATATTAGAGGTTCACATTATTTTATCAAAAAGAGGCTTAAGTTTGAGAAATGTCTTAACCAACACTCTTAACATTTGTGGATCTCATCATTATGCTTTACATTGACCTAGAACTTGATGCTTCACTTTCCCTCATTGTGTAGAGTGAGTCAATCACTGAGTCGTTTGTTATGCAACATGATTTTAGTAAAGTGGCTTGTTAAAGACATGGGAGTGTATGCAAAAGAAAAGCATTCTTCTCCATGTGATTGCTACATCAAATATATTGAAATGCATTGCATGGTTATCAACCAACAAGAAATGATCCTTTAAGAAAAAACATAGGATATGAGTATATTCTCTTGCACACCATCTTGGCCTTTCCCCCACACATGTTGCAACCCTTTGCCCTACAAGTATCCCAACTCAAAATCCATTCTTTTCATGGACAATTTGACCTTTTATCAAATGTATCAACATAGTGCATATGTCGTCTAATGACATGTTTATTTAAGTATTTCATGTATCTTAATCAAATGATGAGCTTCTTCTTTCTTTTCACAATCGATAGCTCCTTTTCAATTTACCTCATATTACTAGCTCATAATACAATGCTAATTTCAAAGTTGGGATAGAAAAGGAAACCTGTCTTTTTAGTCCCCTTCTTATTTTAACGTAGAAACTCCAAAGTGAACTACAAAGTGTCAAGCTCATTGAGTCTCAACATTTGTAGGCTTGAGCTGTGTTGGTTAAAAGGAGGCAATGAGATAGCAACTCGAGAATGCATGAATATTCTTTCAAGGAGGTGACAAAAAATCCAATCATACATACTTCCTAGGTTAGTCATAATTAGTCATAGTTCTAAATGTTGCGTTTAAAACTATGATCGTACCTAAAGAAGTTCTCATGTATATTATAACCATGCACTATCTTACCAAAATGGTATATTTATTTTTATATTTACACCCCAATCCCTATACGCAAGAGTATATCCCACCTTTTCCTCGTTTTATACACTTTCATGCAACTCTATAGTCTAAAGTCAAGCATATTGTTGTAAGGACGGTTAAATTGTTTGAAAATATAATCTCACTAATAGTGATTGAGGTATTGCTTTATGGTGTGAAAATAGTACGACATAACAAAAGCTAAGAAACAATCTTAAGACAGAACTTCATGCATTATAAGTTAGGTGATGCACCTTGCTCTCCCCCCGCCTCTCTCTCTCTCTCTCTCTCTCTCTCTCTCTCTCTCTCTCTCTCTCTCTCTCTCTCTCTCTCTCTCTCTCTCTCTCTCTCTCTCTCTCTCTCTCTCTCTCTCTCTCTCTCTCTCTCTCTCTCTCTCTCTCTCTCTCTCAAGTGTGTCTTGTTTCTAACAATTAGCGTGTAAGACTAGGATTGACAAAATTGGAGGCTAGTCCAAAAAAAAGAAGTTTTTGCATAACAAACTTGAAACTTGGCTCCATGATGGTAAATGCAAATTTCAAATAATGAGGTCAATAGCTTTACACATAGGAATGTGACAATGAGTGTTGATTTCCTATGACAAGAATGATGCCACGTGCAAATGCATGGTTGAAGGACCACATAGTGCGCTAGGTGGGAATCTAAATTGTTGATCATGAGCCATTGCTTTTGAGATAAGCAAGCACCTTCCACTCACCTTTTGTGAATTGTTAATGATATGATCAAACAAAGAAAACGATTTATATTCTAGCATTTTGATCACTACATATATCAACGTGCAAGACAAGGTGGGCCACATTGAAGAAAACTCTCATGATTTTTAAGCATTATGTAAGATGATTCTTTATAAATAAAGACAAAGTGAGGCAAAGCAAGATGTGACACGCGTGGTCGATGTTGTTGTTATTCCACACGCTAGGTGAACTTGCTTGGAGTGTCAAGATTAACCAAGAGGAAGGTTGTAGGGATGGGGAAAAAAAAAAGCTTTAGTGAGCTTAGAGGTTGGAATGTCTCTATTAATCGCTGGACTAGACTATGTAGGTGGGCCCTTAAAATAGTGATCACATGGGCGTTAGACAACAACATGAGAAGACAGTGATGTGTGCTTGTCCTCAACCCTAAAACGTGTTTGTTAATGTTCTAATTTTTGTTTACTCAAGTGTCAAATGTCATCACATTTGTACAACCTATTCCCCCAACTTGTTCTTTTTAAATGAACTCTAAATACAACAAAATGGTATCTCCCCCATAGAACCCTAGATACAACCAAATGGTGACTCCCACACAGAGAGAGAGAGAGAGAGAGAGAGAGAGAGAGAGAGAGAGAGAGAGAGAGAGAGAGAGAGAGAGAGAGAGAGAGAGAGAGAGAGAGAGAGAGAGAGAGAGAGACACACACACACACACACACACACAAGCAAAACGAGCAAGTCTAGTGACGGTGGTCACGGTGTGCTTGGGCATGCTAGCATTATTATTCCTATTTACCTTCTTTTGAGTTCGTACTTATAAAACACAAGTAGGTGATTGCAAGTTCAATATAAGTAGGTGATTGCAAGTTCAATATAACAGGGTGCAAACTACGAAGGCAAATAATATCTCTTGATTTTGATGATGTTTCTATCTTCCTAGTTGCCCTTTATGCAACAGACTATAATGTGTGATTGGAAAGGCGTGCAATACTCCACCTTTTCCCTAACTCCATGGGGGAGTGGAGAGTCTCGAAGTTTTCATGCAATGTCTTCATGGGAGAATATAGAATGAGTACAAATGTTAGAGAGTGATAAGAAAGAGAGATAGAGAGAGATGGTAATAGTGTGTCCCTCTCCCTACATACCCTTTTGATTCTAGTGGGATAGTGTGTCCCCAAGTGTGGCAGGCCGCAGGATAACAGCCAGTCACTTCACACATCACATTCACACAAGAGGTGGAGGATTGATATAATAAGAATAGGATTGACTCTTAGAGAGAGAGGAGGATCGGATCTTTGATAGAAGTGACAATTCTAAAATTGGAAGAGGTCTTGGAATTAGGGAGTTGTAAAGGAAGGATGGTGGATTCTTGTTGTTGTTGTTTTTTTGTAAGCTAGTTGTCCTAAGATATTGGGTGGGGGGGGGGGGATCTCCTATCATTATAGTTGTGTCTTTCTTCTCTACTTTAAAGGGTTTGTATGCTCCTTGCGTTTGTCGTGTTTGGGCAAATAGATAGTGGGGTGGTATTGAGGTATTTTTAAAACCTTTGTAATGCGTAGGTAAGGTGCGCTAAAGCCTAAGTAAGGGTGATTGAGCATCCATAGTAGAAGCCCCACCATCCAAGCACTCTAATATCTAGAAATGCTATGGTTGACCGGGTGAGACCTTCGTCATGCAAGGTGGCACCCTTGAGAAGAGAACGTTCAAAGTTCAAACGGGGTGGGGTACTCGGCCAACACATTTGATCCGTCGGGGCACGCGGTCGGCTGAGTCAATTGACTCGACTCAAATTGCGCCTTGCGCCAATCTTTCCTCACACGAGCTCCTCGTCGTCGTCGTCCTTAGTCAAGCCCGTTTCTTTATTATGGTTCAGTATCATCATCTTTTTTATCACGCATGCCTTCTATTCGTATTATCATCATCAATATATTATTAATGTAATTATTATTGTATGCAATAGACCTTCGTCCTTTGATGTCTTTGCCTTTTTTCCTTGCCGTACCCCACCCTTTATTGACAACTTACAAGGCGGAAAAGGGGGGGGGGGGGGGGTTGTTTGAACAATTCTTCCCATCTCTCTCTCTCTCTCTCTCTCTCTCTCTCTCTCTCTCTCATCTAAATTAAAAAGTGTTGGTTACTTGTCCCTCTCTTAAGGGAAGTTACACATCACCCCAACCACCCCTACCCTTTCAATGCACCCAATGTTTCCTCTCCCCACCTTTCCAACCACCCCCCAGCGACGATGATGGAACACATACCGATGCCATCCATCCATGACTACTTGTGTAATCTAAAGAAACAGACGAGTCTAAAGAAAGAGACTCACACTCCACTTTAAGTTTGGAAGGCAATGGCACATAATCAAATTTGCCATGACAAAAGGAAATATTGGTTATGACTTTGTATTACACACTCTTAGAGTTTACCATGTTTGATTGTGAGGAAAGAGGATTACTCTGCTACATTATACTCGCAAATAGGGTAGATTGATTAAAAATGCAATAACTCTTAGAGTTTACCATGTTTGATTGCGAGGAAAGAGGATTACTCTGCTACATTATACTCACAAATAGGGTAGATTGATTAAAAATGCAATAACTCTTAGAGTTTACCATGTTTGATTGTGAGGAAAGAGGATTACTTTGCTACATTATACTCACAAATAGGGTAGATTGACTAAAAATGCAATAACTCTTAGAGTTCACCATGTTTGATTGTGAGGAAAGAGGATTACTCTCCTACATTATACTCACAAATAGGGTAGATTGACTAAAAATGCAATAACTCAAGCACAATGCATACATTATGATGGGGAAGGTGACAACGGTGGAGAGTCTACTCACTCCACTACTACTATAGGCATTAAATGTGGTACTTCTGTACTTGAGTGATATACTCGACCATCTCAAGTAGGTGCCAAACAAAGCAATTGCTTGAAGTTTCCACTATTAAGGTCAACCAAGTCTTTAAAGTTTTACCATTTTGTCCCCATTCAGTCAAAGTTGTGGGCTCAAATTTGGGCACCCCATTCCATTGAGTGGAGGTCTTTGGGGAAAACTTGATTCGAGGGCAAATATATTAATTTCAAAGTGTTGATAATCAATTGATCTCTTGAGAGTCAAATGCAAACTCAACCATGAAGAACCTACTCTCACTACATAATGTAGATGAGTTGTTGTCTACTTAATGAACTCGAAAGAGGCTTTTGTATGAGTCCACCAAAATGAGCCTAGAAATTGCACTTAGCTCCAGCCAAAGCCTTTAAAACACATAATACATGTAGTGATAACTAGTTGTTCAATATGACTAAGGATATGATGTTCGAAATGTTTGTTTTGAAATCCTTTATACAAATTGCATTTAGGACATTTGACATATCTTGGTACATTTGCTAATCAATGGGAACAAAATTGGATAGCAAAGCCATAAGCATAAGAAAACTAACATTTCTCGACACCATGGCAAAAAGATACAACTCTTTCAAACATGTATCCTAGCCCTTATTCGTCTCATATGCAATGAAAAAAGCATGAGCCAACATGAGTCCCATAACACGGCTACTCAAAGTTCAAGCATGGGCCAAGAAGCCAAATAAAAATTACCTTAGGACACACATTAGCTTACACCTTAGAGAAAGAGGAAAAGTTGGCCAATTGAGGCTCCATTGTCTCAATACATAAGAAGCGCATCACATTGCCACTTAGATTCCATGTCCAAGCTAAGAAACCAAAAGCAACATATGATCTTTTTCTAGACTATAAGTTGAAGCATTATATTAGAATAACAATCGGGTGAAAGATTATTGTGAACACAAATGGGGTACAAATAACACTTTCCAACCAATTGTATGTTATACTTAAACTATGCTTCAAGCTAGGTTGCTTTATATAACTCATTGCATAATCTAGCCAATTTGTTTCTTAAGGGGCACATTTTACAACTTACAATGGTGGTGGTTAATGACTTAGTTGGAGGTGACTAAATTTTCAAAGCTAGAACTTATTGTCAATTTGGCTTGCTTGAGTCTTGACTTTCTAGGTGCTTTGGTAATTAGATAGGGTGTTAACCATTAGTTATTGAGCACCATGAAAGGAAAGGAAAAGTTTTAGTGTTTTTTCCTCATAATTATCATTGAACCCTTATCTTAGATTTTTTAAATGCACACTCAAATGACAAATGATCTTTCAGATTCCCTACAACATTTATATCTTCTTCTAGTGAAGGTTTGAACCTTCGTAGTACAAGCCCTAGCGAACCCCTAATCCTTCTAGACATGTCATTCTTGGTCTTCTCGATGAGATGCAGAAAGACCGTTCAAATCACATTCCATATTTTGACCTCCTCCTCATTGAGTTTGCCTCTATCATAGAGGATCACTTGTGTTATGCCAAAACTTGTGACCTCCATCTTCTAGACTTGTGTTATGCCAAAACTTGTGAACTCCATCTTCTAGACTTAGTTTGCTTCTTTTATATTCTTTGTTTTAGAATATATTCATGGAGACCTGGTCCTAAGATGGGAATGAACAACACAACCTTTCTCCTTCAAGCCTTCCAGAATCTTCTTTCTTGAGGTGAGAGTACCCTTCATCTTTTGCATGGTTTGGAAGCTTGCTATAGTGTCCTTTTGTTAGGATAGATGTAGTTACCCTATACATAAATTTTTGTTAGGAAGGGGTAGATATTGTTAGGACAGAGTTGGTATAGTTACCATATGTGTAAATTTTCCTTGGGAAGGGGTGATCATAAATGTAAAGAAGAATTGCTTACTACAAGGTCTTGTTGGGTTTCTTTCTAATTTGGATAATAATAGCCCTTGCAAACTTTTGGAAATCCCTTGCTAGCATTTCAAAACTCAATTTGCATTTTTAATGTTATAGTAAACCTTCCCATAGAGAGACAATTGTCATCATGCACACTTCCTTACACACCTTGCTCACTCTTATAGCATGTGAGTCTTATACTTCTTATTCTATGAAGCTTGTCTACCAACTTTTATTTCACTTGGCATTGTGGAATCAAAGTATCCCTCCTCATAGATGCCAAATCAATAGACTTGAGATGTGCTCTAGGCTATAGATAAGAATTCTATACTTTGTTAGATGCTCCATGAGGCTCATCTACCAACTTTTCTTCTACTTGGCCATGTTTACTTGAAGTATCGCTCCTTAGAGATGCCAAACTATTAGGCTTGAGATGTGCTCTAGTATCCATATTAGGGTACAAAATCATCGCTTCTCTTTACTCAAAGAACCACTCTCATCTTGCATCCTTACTATATTGTAGAACCTACATCATTATCCACTTGCCTTAATGAAATGCAAACAAGATTGAATGGACTACATTCTATGGGAGCTCAAATTCAACACTATCTTGGATTGATATGAGCTCCTAGACACAAATTTTGAAATCATGTAGAGCTATTGCAATGCTAGAACTAAGCAATCCTTGCAACTAAATTCCACTCAATCAATCTCGATTTTCTACATGCATTGAAACACATGTAACGATGTAGCTATTAACCGCACCACTATTCTTAATGCATTTGATTTTCATCTAACTCTATCTGCACCTCTATCCGCACACATCACAAGCTATTAAAGCTTTGATTGCATTGAAAGGTTTGAGATGCAGGAACCTAACCAAGGTTTCAAAGGTAGAGAATCAAAGTTGTAGTGAGAACCTCTCTCAAGGAGAAGACGTATGTAAATCAAGAAAATCTCTAGTATGGTAATCTAGTTTATTAAAATGCTTATTTGGCTTTGTGATTTCCAATACTAGACGAGTGCTTTGACATGGATTTCTACATAAACTCGCTAACTTTCTCATAGATCCATGTTGCATGTGGGACTTTCTATACATATATGAATTGAAATGTGACTTTGAGGGATATTACAATTTACATGGGAATAAGGCAAGCTCTCACTTTTTCACAAAAATATAATCATCTAATATTTCTTAGCACTAGAATGGTCTTCCAACTTGCTCCTTTTATCTCTCCCTTGACCAGTTGTTCTCTATTAACTCCTACAATGTGCATGGGAATAAGGCTAGGTCTAAAATTTTCACAAAAAGATAATTAGCCAGACAATAGGATTTTATCAAGATGTATTGCCAAAGGATTCCATTACCTAAGATGAATTATGAGAATTCCAAACAATTACCATATCATTTCTCATAACATCTTATTAGTCTTCCAACTTGCTCCTTTATCTTTAAGTCTGTTTTCCTTAACTAGTTGTTCTTTGTTAACGCCTTTGACATTTTACTTTGATAACCTTCAACCAACTTCTCCTTTGGGTACTCCAAGCATGATCTAGGACTTGTCCCAAGTCTAGAAAAACTAGTAGTTCTTCATATTAGGTCTAGGGAGGGTTAGGTTCTAGCTATCAACAAAACTACATGGAATAAGTGGACATCTAAAAAGTTATCATCCACTCCAATTAAAGCCTCTCCAAAATCAAATAGGGATAGGAAATCAATGATCACATGTTGGGTACTAAGCCAATGTATGACCTTGAAATCAAATTCTTGTAGTAAGAGAATCCGGTGGGCTAGTCATCTTGTGACATTCTACTACTTAATGAGATAGACCAAAGTAGAGTGATCCACATGGAAGATAAAAGCATGGCCAAGCAATGGCTGAATTTTTTGACAAAGGCATTCTCTTTTTTTCATAGAGTAGTTATTCTTAGCAATGGACAACTATCTATTGGCATAGAGAATGGGGCGAAACTAGCCTATTGCATCTTGTTGCATAAGCACAACACCTGTTGCCCTATCAGAAGTATTGAAAAAGACATGAAGGGCTTTGTCTAGTCTGGTAGGATCAATACTAGGGCCTTGGAATAGTAATCAAAGGTGTTGGAATGCGAGGTCTACTACATCATTCCAGTGGAACTCGGCCTTGGGAGTGTGTCCAATTGATTAAGGAGGATAGCGACACATCATTACAATCGAGGAGTTAGAAATTAGGGCCTATATGATGGCCACTACCTTGTTGGGGTCCACAAGAATGCCATTATTGGAGGTGATGTCACCCAATAGGACATCGCCCTTCACATCAAAGATGCATTTCTTAGGACTCAAACTAAGATTGACTTCTTGACATCTGATGAAATAAAGTTGGAGGTGATGCAAGTGGCGGAATAGTGCTCCAAAGACATTGAAGTCATCTGAGAAGACCTACATGAAGGTAGTAAGGTAGGGCAAAAATTTCCTGCATATCTTGCTGAAAAGAAGTCGAGCCATTTTTCAGCCCAAACCACATTACTATATAGACATAGACACCCCACGCTGTAATGAAAGCTATTTTAGCTTGATCCTCTAAAGCAAGATGCAACCATTGAATCCATTCAAAAATGAGTACATCTTGTGAGTAGCAACCTCATCAAGAATGCTATCGAGTTACGTGATAGGAAACGGATCTAGAATTGTTGCCACATTCAGCTTCCTATAATCTATACATATTCAAAGCTTTTTATTTTTCTTTGGAACAATGACAATGGGCAAGATCCACTTTGCTCAATCCACTAAGGTGATGAAACCAACTTAGAGGAGTTGGTCAAGTTCTTCTTTCTAGCTTTTGCCATATGGAGATTCATCTTGTATCTCTGCATGCAAACTAGCGCAACATCGGGTTTGAGAGGAATTTGATGCTGCTAGAATCTCGGATCCAATCCCTTCATTTCAAAGTAATTCTAGGAAAAAATATCATTGAGTTTGGTTAAGAGGGCAACTAGCTAGCCACATGAAAGTTAGGCTATAGAGATGAGCACTTATTTTGATCGGTTTTGTTTTATCTGAACCAAGGTAAACTATGGTGAGAGCATCCTCCTTGACTTGGGCGACTTTTTACATTTGAGCTTCGAATTCTCTTTCTTGTTGGAGCGCATCTAAAATTTTGAAATTGATTATAGCTTGAGCTTGAGCTGCTTTTGCCTTGGAGTCTGGAGTTTGTCCATCTAGGTTATTAGAATTCTGCTCGGAGGTTGAGTCTCTCTCCTGGATAGAATTGAGTAGAGAGTGCAGATCTAGGTACCATTGGCTGATTTGCAGACCTAGGTATCATTTAGATAGATTCAAATTTTATTGTGACCTTAGCATATAGTGAGCTAGTCACAATCCCAATTGTGACCTGACTCGTGCTTGCTACAACTAGGGTCATTTGAGCAAGATGCACTAATATTCACTTGCATGCTCCATGTTGAGAACTACCAGGGAAATTACGAATGGCACATTGGCAACCTCCATTAGGATTGAGCGGATGATGCCAAGTGGATGTACTCATTGTTGCTTTGCCATGTAGACTAGGAATGGGGATGGTTCCCAGTTCATGAGTCCAAAATCTCTTCAAGTGGCCATTGTAATGATGTTGATTCCAAACCCACTATCAAAAAGGACATTGTTGATTACGTGATTTCAGAATCTAAGAGAGATGACCGGTGTCGCAGCACATAGGGTTGAAGGTCACCATAGGGGTTTGGAAAGAGAAGAATGTATGGGGATTCAATAGCTTAGACTCCAGAGATGGTAGAGATAAGAGAAGGGTTGAAGGTTTCAAGCCAAGTTCTTGAAGATAAGAGACAGCAGGGTGAAGGTAGATTTAGGGAGAGGAGTAGACAAAAGAGAAGGGGTTCGAAGAAATTGAAGACATAGAAGAATACTCAAAAAAAGAATTAGAAAATGTAGAAGAATACTAACAGAGATGAAGCCTGCCAGTTTCTTTCAGCAATATGAGAATATATAATTCTAATAGACGAAAACGTGTATAAAATAATACCTTCCTCAGTGTTGCTCAGATCGCCAATTTGATGCTTCCATTGGCTCCGAAAGGGGGGTAAAATACCAGCACACCTGGCCAGAATTCTGCCAGATCACTCCTTCTTCATCTCCCCCTTCGGAGTGCTGTTCATAGCGATCGCACCTCGTGCGATTTCGTCAATCTCTCTTTTTACATAAAATCCTCTCAAATTGGCTGAAAGCTACATGCTTTCTTTTACATGTCATCCTAATCTAGAAGTTGTCTATAGTTTTATGGATTTTTACAAGAGATAATATCTAGAATATAAAAAATTGGCTAAAAACTTGTCCAAAAAAATCAAATATTTTGAACCATGGATACTAACACTAATGCCTAAAGTGGCATTGGTCTCTAAATCTAAAAGGAAGCCACACTTTAGATTTTTTTACACGGTGTGGGTGTAGCGGCATGACACCAGATGGTAGGGTACCACTACTTTGGATTTTGATAAAACAAGCTGATTTGGTTGGATTATCTTTAGCAGGTGGTCCTTGAATGCTCAGACCAAACTCAATAAATCCCCTAGTGAAATTGTAATGGAACTATACCCCATGAAGTTTGGGTGTTGAATGCCCTTGGAATCGTGTGTGCAGAGATCAAAGTCTTAACTTGGTGAGTAGGCTAGTTCTCTTCCACCCTCGTGGGTTTTGTTGAATCAAGAGCTAGCTATAGGTATGGCATTGTAGCTACTACTTTGATAGTTTCTTTTTGTTTGGGATGTGTAGGAGTCATACCTAAAACTGATGGCTCTATTGTAGTGCCAACGTTCCTATAGTCCCTTTTGCTCTTGCGAGTGTGGAGGCTGGTATTGGCAATGGTTGTAGATCCTTCAATGTTGCTAGATTCCATCCATGCCACCACTAGGTCATGGACCTTCTCTTGTTCAGTCGCCAGGAGACTCTTGTGGGCTTGTCATCTTTACCTTTGGTTCTCTTTCTTGATCGAGTAACCATGTTGACTTATAGCTCAGGAAGTTCTTTGATTTCCACCATGTTGATAGCTAGCAGCTAAGTCTCTTCTTGACTCTATCACTTATGGGCACCATATTGCTAGTTTTTGAGACATTCAGATCTCCAATGGCCTTCTTGCATTAAAAAAAAAACATTGTCTTCCTAGTCCTCCACAGCCTATGTCAATAGATGGATAGTCTTGTTCTGTATAGGACATTGCTAGGGCTGTGGCAACAGAGGGTTCAAGGTGATTCCAATTGGTTGGTTGTGCTCCTCGGGCACCATGCCAAGACCCTTTATTACCCATCTAACTGCGGGCATTATATTAGCAAACATTGTTGTCATGAGTAGATGTGTGGCAGATGCTACACCATTGCGGATTGAGACTGCATTCAATAGCCAAGTGACCCAGAGTACTATGCTTAGTACACCATAGGATTTTGATGGTAGTTTTTTGAGCATCCTCTAAGGGTTTGGGGGCCTTGTCCCTTTTCTTTGACTTTGTTGGCTTTCGGTATTCCTCTTTCTTTGAGTCCTCTTCACTACTACTTACGTCCTTTGTGTTCGAATCTGTATTAGTCACTTGCGTCATCCTCTATGTTCGAATTCATATTAGTCTCACTAGGTTCCATCCGATTGGGTTGGTTAGTGGGTTTAGCCGAGTTTCTATCTTTTTCAGTCTTGTCTTTGGCTAAAAACATCTCTATGCAAAGTGCACCTGGTAAAAATAATTATAGTTATGTGGTAGGAGAGATCTTCTATAGTTAAGGCCATACAGATTTCCCTATTCAATCTTTGTACCCACATGGAGTGCAATATTTCACCATTTGGTTGGGCGGGTGAGGACATTCATCCTCTCACGACTTTAAATCAAGTTGTATATCTTTGGAATGTGGTTGTATTTTGTCTTAGTCTACACTATCATTCAAGTTTTGGTCTAGCTGGAGTCGTGAATCGAACATTGTACATACATCATTGAATGTTGCATAGTTGTTTTCCACAATGAGCTTCTCAAGAAATATATAAGGCAAAGGTACTTAAAGAGAGAGGACAATTTGTTGCTTTATTTTATCAAACAACATAAATGAAAGATAACGTTTAGAGGCATTGGACTAATTCACATTCGCTCTATCATAAAAATGAGAAACATTGAGCTTAAAACTCTAGATGGGTAAGGAATGGACTACTTCAACAAAAATAATATCAAGAAATATCCCATAGAGAATCCTCAATATGAACCCCCAATAGAAGTGCTAGAGATCACTATCAAAGTAGTGAATATCATAGAGATCAACCTTGAAGATGATGATTTGGTGCAACTTTATTATTGCATGGTTATGCTTATCGCAAAGAGAGAGAACACTTGATGTTCTCATTGATGAAAACATTGACTTTAATTTACTTAGGTATAATTCTTAGATGAGGATCAATCAACTAGAATGTGTCAATTAATGCACAATCAATACATTTGGACGAACATCACATTCCTTTACTAGGTAATTGCAAAGTTCTAATGAACATTAAAACTAAAAGTGTTTCCACCATTTTGTGTGTCTTACATAATCAAGATGAACATTGGAAAGGGGACCTTGAATAAGTTACAATATCAATGACATTGTGCCACAATGAATCTAGCCAAGCCTACTCGATATCAGATTAGACATTGATTTTGGCAAAGGGAAAAAAGATTATAATTGAAGATGTCCATTCCACCTTTAATATCCTCTAGTAAGGACTTACTCACTTGATTGATTAAGTCTCAACAACAATGAAAACAGAAGCCCATGAGTCAAGTTATGATATCAAACAAAGATACAAAGAACAAGTGGGTTCCAAATATTGCAAAAGTAGACCCAACTCCTACTCCAAATCCAATCCTTAGAGCATCCATGACAAGAAGAAAACGAACACTTCATCATTGGAACTACAAAAGGATAAGCATAAAGTCATGGTGGTTTTCTAAAGCCCTACTTTTAGCTTAAGGCCAATAGAATGGAAATAAAGCTTTGGCTACCACTGTCCAATCATTCCAATTTCACATGGCACCAATGAAGAAATAGGAACCAATAATATTGCCTTTGGCACTACAAGTTAAGAAATGGATCAAAGCTATGACTAATCTATTTGAAAAAAACAAGCACAACCTTGAATGCAAAATTGCAACAGCTCCTTGCTGTGGAAAAATCCATCCCAAAAGCAATGATGTCAATAAACAAAGCACTATTCAACTAGAAAACACAATAGTAATAGCTTCTTGCCACACTACTTATACTACATTATCATGTATAAAGCATAATGCCAAGCTAGCACCTACTTTGTAATAGTATGTCCATGACATGTCAAGAGTAGATTGGGGTACTTCTCCTAAATGACCATGGATCTAGAATAGAACAACCCCAAATTGTTGCTACAATTGTACCAATGAAGGAAGATAAGAAGCAAATAAATGGTGCAAATGTACACTAACAACAACCAACAAGCTTATAGATGTAAGAGACAAAAAACTACATTAGGCAACTCACTGAATGCAAACCACATGTTAGTTTGAAGCCTAAGTTAAACAAAAAATCTATAGTTGAAATGGTGGAGGAGTGGACTAGGCAAATAGGTCTAACCACATGCTAGTTTGAAGCCTAAGTTAAACAAAAAATCTATGGTTGAAATTGTGGAGGAGTTGACTAGGCAAATATGTCTAACTATAATTCCATGGCTTTGACAAATAGATAATATGATTAGCTTGCTTACATGTAGCCATGAACTAGTAGATATAGAGGCACTCAACAAGGATAAAGATAAAGGCATAATTACACTACTAATAACTTGGTTAGAGTAAGAATAGTAGGCATCTCACAATTATGAAGGAGCTTAGGTAGAACATCTTTGAATCTTCAACTAAAATTGAGGCTTATACCCTCCTATATAGAACTAGCTGGCTACTCCTTCAATCTAGCAAAGAAAATATTTAGAAGTTGGAAAAAGAAAGACAACACCAATTTTCCTTTCCTTAAGATGTGATACTTGCTTAGAACTTTAGATGAATGTATCAATAGTTGACTGATGACACCAATCAATGAAGAGTCATCAAAGCTCCCAAATATGAACCTATCTACATAACACCCAAATCCCTTAGATTGTTGGTTACCACATGAAAGATTCCATTAAATGCTTATTTAAAGCACCATCCTCTCCTTGATAAAAAGTTCACATAAGATGAGTTACATATCACAAGTTTTCTAGGGCCAGGAAACACATTTTTAGACTTCTTCTGCTATGTCACCTACACGACTGTTAGACCCTAGATGCTTATGCTACTCTTCAATACAATCTAAGATTTTACAATTGGCTCCTTCCTATGCCTTCAAAACTTGCAAATGAAAAAAGAATGAACTTTAATATTTGTATAGATTACTAATTATTTTATATTCATGGTAGAAGTCAGGAAGTGTAAGTACATGTGCCTATTGGATATGCCCAATGCCCCACCTGGTAAGGTGTCGCCAATGATTCGTGGTGCTCAAAGTTGTGAGTCCCCTATTATGAGAAGAAGCCATGTGTGAGCCTATCATTGACTTGTAATGTTGTTTGTGTGATTGTATGGAAAAAGGCAGCCTATGTGGGTTCAGTTGACAGATTAGATGGAAGAGTTAAATTGGCAAAAACTCAAGGTATAATTGATCAATTTTGGGGTGTTAGAGTTATTAAAGACCATATTTTTGGTCCTAGGGATTGCAAAGGAGGTTGCTAGTTAGGGGTCCCTATGTGGGCCAATGGCTCTCCTAGTGGGGGTTTAGGGTAGCACCCTTGACTAGAAGGTAAAGGTATGTTCTTTGGCTAACTAGCTATGGTTAATGATATGGTTTATCAGACTTTATAGGCTATAAAAATGTAGCTCTCTCAAAACCACAACCATCCATTCATCCAGTTAGAGTCCATCTAGCAAGATTTAAGCTTTTCACCTAGAATCAATTTACATTACCATATAAGCTTCATTATGCAATTGTAGGGGTGGATAGGGTCATCATTGTATCACTTTGTTTACAAAATAGGGAATCATAGTTTGACTTTAATTTGCTATGTTAGATCATGCTTAAAATTATAATCATAATTCTTGTTATTAGTTGCAAGACTTTATCTTGAAATATAGAGCTTTCATTAAGAAGGTTTGTCAAAGGTATTGTTATGAGTGAATAGTCCTTGAAGAACCTATGCCATGACATGAATAAAAAGGGATGCCATTTGCATAATAATATTGAAGCTTGGTGTCGACTCAAATGCTTTGAAGAAGAGGACTAGACTAATAAGAATTAGGCATGTGCAGGCTGGAAATAGAAAAGTGTAAGGTTCAAGTGGAGTTGCTTTCTTTATCTCAAAAGGTACATAATCATATTGCAAGTTGAAATCCATACATGTGGCATTGGGATCTTGTAAAGTAACCATTTTATGCTCCACTACTTCTCGTTGATGCCATATTAGCAAGGTGGGCTAATTTTGGCTCTAAAAATTGATTCCCTTCTCTCCTCCCAAAAAGTAGTTGTTTCAATATCTAAAGATTCCTTATCATATTACATGTTCATCGAAGGATTTTTCATGCTCTATTTTTCCATGTAGTCAATTAAGACCAATATTACATTAATAATAATAATCAATGTACACAATTTTCTCTTCTACTTTATAGTTCCTAGTGGAACTGCTTAGGGATATAAGAAATCTTAAGCGGAAAGTGGATTTGTATGTTCATTTGAATGAGGAATATGGCCTTACAAAGACATCTTATAGTAAGTGTAGCCTAGATACAACATCAACTTCTTGATCTCATTCAGATGTAAACAAAAATATTGATCCAATGCCCATTAATACTCTTTAGCATGCAAAACACTTAGAAGGTAAAATCTTCATGGGAAGGTCTACAACGTTATCATCTATATGGAGCTTGACAAGCTCAATGCATGTTCTCAAGCATCTCCATGATGAAATGATATTTCACCTCAATGTTCTTCGACTTTGTATGAAAGACAAGGTTTTATCCCAACTAAATAGCATTCTAACTATCATAACCTAATGAACACACCTCTCCTACAATACCCAAGTCTCCCACTAGATGATTAATCCATGTAGCTTCCAATATCACAGTGCAATGTAGCTACCTCTCCTAAGATACATAAATCTCCCACTAGAGGAGTAAGCCATATAGCTTCCAATATCATAATACAATATAGGAACCTCTCCTACAATACCTAAGTCTTGCACTAGATGAGTAATCCATATAGGTTCCTTTTAGGCCTCAATGGCTACAATGTACTCAACATCAATGGGAGATAAAGCATATATGGCTACAATCGAGAGATCCAAGAGACTGTACCACCTATGAAAGTAAAGGCAATACCTATAGTAGACCTCCTAGAGTCTACAATCCCTATAAAATTAATATCTACATATCTAAGAGATTCATCAATACCCCCCCAATAGACGAGTAAGGTATATAGCTTGATTCCTTGTAGGCCTTAGTGGCTACAATATACTTAGCCTTAGTGCTAGATAAAGCCATACATACTTACAATTGAGAGATCCAAAAGACTATACCACCTACAAAAGTAAAGACAAAACTTGTAGTAGACCTCCTAGAGTTTATAATCCCTACAAAATCAATATCTATATATCCAAGAATAGATGCATTCTTCTTTTTCACACACACACACACACACACACACACACACACACGCACACGCACACGCACACGCACACGCACACGCACACGCACACGCACACGCACACGCACACGCACACGCACACGCACACGCACACGCACACGCACACGCACACGCACACGCACACGCACACGCACACGCACACGCACACGCACACGCACACGCACACGCACACGCACACGCACACGCACACACACACACACACACACACACACACACACAGTGCCATTTAAGTATCTCATGATACTTTTTATTGCCTCCTAATGCTTTTTGCAAGGGTTTGCCATATACCTGCGAACCACTCCAACTATGTATGTAATGTTTGGATGTGCAGCAACCATGGGATACATCAAGCTACCAACTGTAGATGCTAAGGAACCTTGGCCATTTTAGCCTTTTGCACATCTCATTTGGGGCTAGCCTCATGGCTAAGTTTTAAATATGGAGGCAATGGAACATTGGCTATATTTCCTCTCTCCATATTGAAATGCTTTAATACCTTCCCAACATATTCCTTTTGAGACAAGTAGAATATCTTTTTGCCTTTATCCTGTATAATATGCATGCAAAAAAAAATTGACCATCATTTCCAAGTCCTTCATGTTAAAGTTTTCATGCAAACATTTCTTTAGTGCATCCACATCTATGAATGGCTTCTCAACAATCAACATGTCATAGGTAGAGTATCAAAATCATAAGGCTACGATCCCTAGCCTTCCTAATGTATAGGTAGTAATCAATTCCAATTCTAGTGTACCCTTGAGGCTACATAAATGTATCAAACTTATGACACCATTCATTGTGAGTTTGTTTCAAATTATATAAGCTCTTATGTAGCTTATGCATAAATGTTCCTTGAAATCCACAATAAACCCTTTAGGCTACTACATATAACTATCCTCATGCAAATCTATATGCAATAAAATTACCTTTATATTCATCTAAAGAAGCTCCATGTCTTCCCTAATAATCAATGCAAACACCATATGAAGGGTGGTCATCTTGACTACTGATGAGAATATATTGTTAAAGTCAATTTCATCCTCTTTCTTGAATCCCTTGGCCACCGGTCTAGCCTTGTACTTAGGTAATGTATCAGATGGCAACTTGTAGGCCAACTTGCATGGCAATGCATATTTTTCCTTAGGCAAAGAAACTAACTTTCAAGTGGCATTTTTCACCAAAGAATCCATCTCTAATTGTATAACCTCATTTTTCTTATCATGACTGTTATCCCTAATCATAGCATCAACATAACAAAAAGGCTCATTGCAATCTGTAACTATGTCATAGTCTAGAGATGGAGTATGTCTATCTAGCAGTTTAGAAACCCTGATAGATTACATTGTAAAACCAACTTAATAGGAGCCTATGGTTCCCACCAATCTATCCAATAAAGAATGAGATTGTTCCCACTATCTTGTGGCACTCTTACCTCAACATTAGCTGGCTATCCAAGCCTTGCACCATGTGGAATGACTATATGTGTTGCTTATATGCATGGGGAGTCCACCTTATCGAACATGTAAGATACCACATGAGTTCAAAGGAAATGATATTTTATTTAGTAAAATTTACATGATTATATTTATAGAAGGGTTTTTAAATTGTAGTACTAAAAAAACTTGTTAGTTTACTATTGTAAAAGGGGTTGTTTTATAGCCTTATAGCATGTAAAGAAAGGGTATTTCTTAATACCTTTGAACACATGTTATATAGATGATTTTTATAGGTGCACCCCTCGGGCTAATATGAAAGTTATCCATCCTCCTAGAATACTATCCTACAGATCTCAAGTGTTTTAATGGGATGTCTATGCATCATGTGTAATGGGCCGTATATGCTACTCATTTGAAAGCTATCCACCCTTCTAGAATAATATCGTACAGATCTCAAGTGTTTTAACGAGATGTTTATGCATCTTGTCCTCATTAAAATGACAATACTACCTTCTTAGACTTAGAATCCCATATGTGATAGCTCATTTCTCTTGACCACACATGGTGGTGTCCCATTCAACTATTCACTAATCTTATCATTGGCAAACACTAACTAAAAGGTCTATTTTTGCTCAAAATTGGCCCTCATGGCATGGTTTGTCAAAGAGATAATTGTCACCTGTGGTAAGTCTTATGGTCTCCTCATACCACTAGTTATACCTAGTGGAGCCCAGAAACAAATATCTATGTACTTTATTACTCATTTACGTGCTACATTCTCTCATAATGATATGATTTGGATTATACTAAGATTCAATAAGTTTGCTTGCTTTATTCTTCCTGGTTCAAAGACATTGACTACATCTCACATTGCAAAATTATTCATTAAGACTATATTTTCCCATCATGGATTTCTTAAGAAATCCTTTCATACCATGATGGTAGGTTGTGCAATTGTTTTTGGATAGTATGATTCACAAGAATCTAGGTTCTAAGATGGATCTCACCTAATTTTTTCACCTAGAAAGTGATGGCAAAAGTAAGTCTATTAATACTACTATTCTTTACCTCCTTAGATTCTATACCATATATTGACCAACCAATTGGGACCACATTTTCCTATCTTTATGGTCTACTTATAATAGCACCCCGCATTCAACAACTCATAGGGGACCCTTTGAAATAGTCAATGAAAAGAAATTGCTTGTTTTGTTACTACCATAGCTATTGAGGTTTTAGCATAGTTGATGCTCTAGCAATAGGCCATACTATGATTTTAGAAGAGTTATTGATAAAATCAAAATATTTCAACCAAGATAATCGTGGAAGCCAATAAGAAGTGTAAGGAAATGGTATCAAATAATATATTTGAGTATGCATTTGTATTGAAAAGAGAAGATCAACATTTGTTGAAAGGTATCCAAAGATTAAATTAGCTTCAAGATATGATGGGCCATATATTATACATGGTGCATTATGCCATGTGGATAGGCAAGGCATTAATGTGTTTTGTATTTCTAGTAAGCGGGTCATTAGTAGTTAGAGTCATATAGATGTAATTATCTTTGTATTTTCCAATGTTGCACCTTTGGTACATGGGATTGCTATTTTGGGTACTATTGTTGCATGGATTTATTTGTACACTTATACATGGGATTATTTATTATTTTTATAACCTTCATAGCCTTATGGAAAGATAGAAAATTTGTAAGGTTAGAAATATGGTTTAGGCCTTAGTAAAAGTTAGACAGATCTTAGAGATTATTGGAAAGACTAAACTATTTAAACGAGGAAAGAAAAAAGGCCAAAAGGATTCCTTGCTTGATTTTTGAGTAGAAAAGAAAAGAAATACAAACCATTAAATACATGCATGAGTGAGCCACTCACTTGTGCATGGGAGAAGATATATCCATTCTCTTCTTGTGAACTCTTGTCTCTTAGATTCTCATACTCTCTTGTGATTAGGGATCTTATCCTTCTATGCTTTATATTATCTTTGACTAATTATTTGTATGGTGTTACTGGTATTCTCTTATATGTTTCATTGTGATATTGATTATGGCTCACTTGTATCATCTTTCTATCATTTATCTAGTTCATTACTCCTCTTTACTATCGTATATTAGATATTGAGCTAAATATATTTGTATGCATGTTCCTCTCATCAATTCAATCAAGTTGTAATAAAACAATCTTGCCTTAATCCTTTTCTATTAAGTTCCACTATTCAAGGCTAAACCCCACTACTCAAGGTTAAATCCCACCACTTAAGACTTCCTATAAAACTCTTTAAGAGCCATTGTTCCTATCTTATGAGATTTGTTTATCTTTGTTTCTTGTATCTTTAGTTTCAACAATGGTTTCCTTTGGCCATGAGCATTACATCAATGTGATATTTGGGTATGTTTTCTTGGAATATCATTTTGATATTAAGATTTCTTTCACTTAGAAGTAGTTTCCCTGTTTAGTTCCATTTTCAATCAATTTCTAGTTAGACAATGGTACAATCTTGGTTATGGTGATATATATGTAGCTAGTAATCTTTCTTTAGTTAATTGTGACTAAATCTTGAGTCGTTTGAGGGAGAGTAAGGTAGGAATGGTAGAGGAAGGATAAATTTTGCAAAACATCATCAACAATAGCCTACTGACAATTAAGACAACCAAAAACTTCTTTAAATTTGAAATAGGGTTTTCTTTCCTCTCTTCAAGTTTTCTTTCAAAGCTTCCATGGAGTCTTGTCAAGAAATATCTTCCTCTCTCTTGGATCTTCATGTATTACTAACAAAGGATTGAAGAAGGCAACTCTTGGCCTCTTAAGCATGAGATAGAGCACCATATTGTGGAGTCTTTTGCATGGCCAGACTTGTCAACAAAATTTGAGCTTTCCATAGCATATATTATATCTAAAGATAGTCTATTAATCCATGCTTTGTGGATGAATCTCACTCCATGCTTCATTTCCTCCATCACAAGCTCTAGCTATGAAGTATTGAAGCTAGTATGCACCTTCTTAGTATCATTTCTCTCTTCAAAGCCCCAATGAAGTAAGAAACACAGTAGCATAGCAAGGCAAGGTGTGATTCCTCTATTCTAGTTGAAGATATTATTTTGCAATTCTCAAGACTCAAGGATCTAAGCTCATTTCCTCCTCTCAGCTTCTGCTTGCATCTAGTGTGTTTTTAGGAGTAGCTTGTCAGCTTTTGCTTGCATCTAGTGTGTATTCACATTGAGGTGTAGCTTGTTGGCATATATTACATGCATGTTTTCAAGCATTTCATATATTGGGAAACCTACTACAATTTTACCATGAAGTTCCATGAGCAACTCCAGGACTTTTGCATGAGCAATGTTTCTCACACTAAATTCTAGACCAAAGGTTAGTGATATGCTCTCCTTGCTAGCAAAGGTCAACCGATAGCCATGAATCAATCTTGAAGCTTGTGGTTGATCTAGAGTTCTAGAAATTCTTGACTAGCTTCTTGATCTTTTACCACAATCCTTCAATATCTTATAGTAGCTTGTAGAATCTCACACTTATTAGTAGCCACTCTTTTTGTGATTTCTACAAGATGCTTCTCAAGCACAAGAGCTTCTGACTTGCTTGCAATGATTGGCTAGGAATCAACAGGTAGTTGCACATGCTTTACTAACATCTCACCATCTCAATGTGATTTGATCAGTTTTAACTTGCTTTAAGGCAATAATTAGATTAACTATTTATCTCACTTAAAGGCAAATCACAGTCATAGAATAGGATCAAGTAGTGTAGATGTTGTTGAATTTCTAGCCTTGTACCCTCCATTAACATCAATAAATTATTTTTTTGAGGCATTCAAGCATTTAGATATCATTTCTCTCAAGCATTATTTCTTAGAGGCCTCATAATTGATAGTGGTGTCATTGTGATTGTAATACAAATGATTGTTGTGATTGATCTAAAAACTAATGCTATTTTGACGTGTTGCAGTTTGAGTAGCCATGGGAGCCTGAGTTTCATTCCAATGGAGAAGGATATAGGAGGATCTGACAAGGTTGCACTTTAGTAGTTCTAGCTCATTTGCACTAGTTTGGCTGAATGATGACTTCATATAATATGAACATCCAACCTCCATATGTGATTGGCAAGTAATTATAGCTCTATGTCAAATCCTTGGATGATTTAGGAAATTGATGAAGCTTGGAGAGACAATTCCCACCCCTTGTATTACCCAAAGATAGGGAGAGAAAATCATGATGTTCCAAAAAGGGTTATGGTTGGTGTTAAAAACTAAGCCATTTGACTGCTCCTATCAACAGGGTGTTTTCAAGGAGTATTTCATTAGTACAAGCAACATTTTCAATATAGGAAATAGTAGTGTATTTTTAGGGACATCGTCAATATAAGCAAGAGTTTCAATATAGGAAGTAGTAGTGTGTTTTCAAGGAGAAGAAGTGTTGAATCCCCTCCATTTTAGTCAAGAGAAATTCTAGTTTTCACCTTCTCTATATGATGAGGCACTCTATTTAACATCAAGTGTTGGAGTACTATCCTTTCTACATCTATGCTGCATGAAAACAAGCCTTTTTAGAAACTTGAGGTGCAAGGAGGTTTGTTGTCACACCATCATCTACTACAAACTTCTTAAGAAAGTCCACCCAATATGTCACAAGGTTCATTTGGTCAACAGGATCTATTGTAGCACAATGATATTCTTTGTAGTCTCCTTCTTGAACCTTGTTTGTTAGAAGATGGCTCATGTCTTCCAAGGGCTAGAACACATATTTGTAATTAAATTTGGTGCTCAACGTTTGCTTGGATTCTTCTATCACTTCGTTTCCATTCTCCGAATCACCATATACTCTCCCACAAATCACCATCTTCTTCATCAACCTCCTCTGAACTATCATCATCCTTGTTTGGGTTATTGGTTGCTTGCTCTTACATCTCAATTGGCACATTGACTATAACAATGATAACTACTTAATAGGTAAAGGCAAATAACTCCATTGCTCAGGTGCTCCCTTTGCCCTCCAATGTGTGGCAATCTCACTAATTCTCAGTTGGATGAGATAACATTGCACATGCATTTTGGAGAACTTTGGATGTTTTAAAGCTAGAGTCAGAGCAAGAGTAGTAGTTGTAGCTTTCATTTGTTATCCATCATTTAGTTCAAAATAAGTCACACTAGATCCATATCTACTAGCATTATGATAAGTAGTAGCACGACCAATTCTCTACACACTAGGACCACACCCGATGTCCAGCTTGGTGCACCATATCCATAGTTGTCCTACCTATCCCATAAGTAGCATGGCTTGTACCACCACCAAAACCAATTTTAGTCCTAATTCTATAGCCTATTGCTTTGGAAGACATTGTGAGTAGGGAAAAACTGGAAAGAAACTCTTCAAGCTTCTTCAAGCTTTAGATGTTGCATCTAGAGAGTTTTCAATACAGTTGCATTACTCTCTAGCGCACATAACTTTTTACAAGTAAGGCATTGGGAAATGCATGCCTTGAAGGTAGATTGATTGCTTAGGAATTACTTCTATTAAAGCTTGAGGGCTATAGAATAGCATCTTGCTCTCATTGTTGACATATTAGCCACTACTTTCCATATGAGTGTGCATGCGATAGAGTTTCTCAGTAAGAAACTAAGACATTTCAATCCACATAACTGTTTAAGTGATGCCAATGCAAGACAATAGAGCTTGAATATGTTTATCTACAATAATATTCATTTTTCTAGATGCTTCAACTTATAAATCCTTTTAAATAAAGCTACAACAATTGTGGTCTACAATAATATTCACTTTTTTGGATGCTTCAACTTGTAAATCCTTTTCAACTAAAGCTACAAAAATGTTTGCACTAGCTCTTCAAAGAACATCAATGATTATAAGGCTTTCATTTCTTTTGAACAATTAATAATCGGAACTAAAATTTGTGGAGTTCCATTTGTAGTCCAAATGTGAGAGCTTAATTCATCCCCACATGACCCTATGCCAGTTTCCATTGGGAGTTTTTCATCAAATGCTAAAGCAAACCCAAACAACCAACAACCCTAGCCCTTGAATCCATTGTTATATGGCCATTTGTTTGAACTCTTGAGGCCTCTAATATAGAGGAGCTCAATTTATCAATAAAATATGGATGGCATGTTGCAACTCAACAGGTGGCATTTTGAAGTAGCAGAGCTTATGCTAATAGTAGGGGAGATTTGAGGTCTCGAAAATGCCCTATAAGAGATCCTAGAGATAGAAAATATTTTTGAAAATAAAAATAATTTTATAGTTTTCTAAATATTTATTTTTGATGTATTAACACATTAAAAATAATTAAAATTTAATCAAACCTAAAAATATAGATCATCATAAAGATGATAATATTGCTTTAATGAAGATCCTATCTTCTCTTGATAGAAGTGAAAGTGAATTCAATTAGCGATTTTTTTGACATTTGGTTATCTCCCTCCATTCTCATTCTTTTCTTTTTTTCTTTTTCTCCTTGCTAGTTACTTTCTCATTCCTCTTATTTTTCAAATTCACATAGTATTCTTAATCAAAGTTGTAGATTATATCCTTAGCTATGGATTAATCATTCAATGATCTTTGTAACATTGGTAAAAAGAGCTCTCTTTCATCTTCACATTGAGCTATAATGTGAGTATGAACTAATTAGGAAATGAACACAACAACATACTGTTTCAAAGTCCATGAGACATGTGTTTGGATTTGAAGGAAAGAAGGTTATATCCCAAAGATCCTATAAAAAATAGTACTCCTCCTTTTTATAATAGCTCTTCATTTGATGAGGTTTATTGGTAATGGTTATAATGGATTTTTAAGCTATATGCTTAATCTTGTTGTTGCAGAGAAGGATGTTCTTAGATTGGAGAATTACTTATTAACAAAACATAGAGATGAGTTGTTGCAAAAGCTATAGGAGTTTCAATAGAAGGATTATTCATTGGAGAAATACATCGAAGCATATAAGCAAAACCAAACTATTTTATGCCTTTGAAATCAATAAAGAACTCTCAAGAATATTGAGAATCTTAAACAATGAGGAGATGACTGCAATAAAAGAATCCAAGTAACAAGGTATACATTTTTACTTAAGAAATGTTGAATATAAATTTGCTTATAATAGTATTTAAGTTATGATGTTGATTTTGTTTAGGTCTCTTTTGTAGCCAAATATGAGTGAGATTCTTGAAAGGCATCTTAGTTTTATTATCATATGTTGCCCTTAGTAGTCCCAAAGGATTTTCTTGAGAAGAAGTAATTCAAAAAAGTAAAGAGACTATGCTTGAATTCTATCATTAAGTATTATTCTTTGGATTTTGAGCTAGTGCAAAAGACTTTGGATAGTATTGGTATTAGTTGAGATGCATATATACAAAATTTTTAGCTAATACAATCAAACATGAAAATATGTCAAGCACACAATTGTTTACTTATAAGGCTATTTGTGGTGAAGACTATTAAACAAAAAGTTAATGGTAAAGTGATGGGAGTTTTGGGCGAGTATTTCCATATCAAGGCTAGCTTCAAGAGCAAGAAGAAAGAGGTTATTTTCAATGAAATTAACAACTATTTCCTTGATCTACCCACCTTGCAATGCTTGATGATCATATCCTATGATTTGTATTTAGAAGAGGCATACGAAGTAGCCATGTTTGTGATTAAACTTGATGAAAGTGAGATTTTAAAGTGTACAAAATTGAAAAGGGTCTCAATTATCTTAATGAATAGAGTAATTTCATGAAGTCATTATAGTGATGTACATTTAGTGTTCAATTTGAACACAATAATTGGTGGTTAGGAGCTTTTGAAGTAGATACAAAAGATTTTGATATAATATATTGGGTTTTCCATCAACCTTTAATACATGATGCAATTAAGAGCCAACAAGTAGGAGAAGAGCTATTTGTTAAGGGATTTGGAAACTAGAAGGTCGAATGGCATATAATTATTGACTTGAGGATACTCAAGTACATGTATAATGTGTCTAAAGGAGCAAATTCTAGATGTCCCTACCTATATTACATGTCTCTAGCTTCATAGTTAAGCTCAAGCAATTGGAATAGAGCCCCCTCTTGAGGCATATCAAAGAGCTATACTCCAAGCCATTTTTACATATTCCTTTGGCCAATGCTCATATATGTACACTTCATGTACTTTGTAGAATAATTGAGAAGTTCATTCATCTTTACATAAGGTTTGCTTCGAAGCTAAAATCCTTATCAACTAAGAAAGATGCTATAACAAAGATTGTGCAAGTTTTATTTGTAACTGGTTTGCATGGAGGTAATGTTGTTATTGAACCATATCCTCAAAAGTCCAAGTCTGGAAATTGTGTTTCCAAAAAGCCATCCATTGGTAAGGTGAATACTAGAAGATTCCTAGGCTTTCATGGAAAACTTAGCAAGGTAAACTCAAGAAATGGGGGTTCAACCATTAAACATAATCAATGGAAATACCTACATAATGTAGTTATGGATCATGATGATAATAGATATGATTAGTACAAAAAAGCCAAAGTTTAGAAAATACTAAATAAAATATTATTTTATCGTAATAAAATTGATTGGAAAGATGGTATCAAAGACTTCAAAGACCAATTAAACCTTTTAAGAAAAAAAATAATAAAAGCTTAGGATAATCCCATTCAATAAGGCCTCTATATCTCAAAAAAATTTACTTTTTGTAGCTTGGGATAAGCTTCATATCTTTTGCATCCCCTACATGGGAGAGTAAATAGAAGCTAAAAGCCTCCAAAGTATCTGCTCTAGACCCACTATAATCAAGCATGTAGCCAAAAACCCTTATGGTTTCTTCTTTCTCACCTCAAACTATCTTCTTTACTCTTTGAAAAATTTAAATTCAATGACTTTGGAAATATATTTTAAAGCCATTGTTAGTAAACTTGGAGAGCTTGAAAGTTTATTGTGAACAATTGCAATAGTTTGACTATTCAAGCTTCCAATATAGTAGCCATGGCCTTGAGCTTCAGTGGCCTAGAGCCCAAGTTGGCTCTTCCAAAAAAGTTATTAAGATTTCAAAATTGCAATTTGAATTAAAAAAAGTTTTTTTAATGGATGAAAATCTTAAAGTCACTTATCCATTGAATACAATAAAACTCTAACATTAAACCTTTGAAGATCTTGAAAATATATTTCATGCCTTTAGATTTTCATAATCTTTAAGAAGGCTCTTGTCATACAGATTTATTGAGTTCTTTAGCTTCTCCTTTGATGTAGGATTTAGTGTTTCTTCATACCCTATGCCCTCAATACCAAGTCTTTTTTGAACCTCTAAGAACTCTTCTTCTGTGGGTAGCTCGTTCTTTTCACATTCCACAATCTGATCAATATATGTATGTAAGGCTATGGAGCTATCTTGGAATTTCTCCCCCTCAACATCTAGATCTACTGGTGGGCATGGTTCATAACTTATGAAATCCTTTTCAATCTAACCCCATGCTACTAGGATAGCTAAGTAGTAATCTTCTCTAAGATTAAAAAGATGTTGAATATCATTGAGCAATGCATATCTTTTTTTATTGATAAGGTAGGTAGGAAAATGTAGATATATAATCAAGAGGGCCTTCTTGAATCTTTGAACTCAATTCTATCTCCTTTTCTTCTATCTTTGTGATGTTTTGGGTCTTAAATAGCAAGTTCAAAACCTTGCACTGGTTGGTTCTCAACATTCTCTTGAAACATCTTTGCTTTCTCTTCAACCTCTTAATATATGTATGCAACAGCTTCTTCCTTCTTGTCTTGTACTTTTTCTAAAGAAGAAATTCCATGGATTTTTGAATAAAAAAATATTGTTATTGATCCTATGAAAATGAAATTTGTTTCATGCTTTCCAATTTCCTCTTTAATAAGATAAAACTTGGAAACAATCAAAGTTGCACTAGGAGCATTGGTTGCTTGGATCACATAATTAAAATGAACATAATGATCAAATGTGAGACTCTCTACAAATCTAGCATGTTTTCTAAATAAAATCAAAGTCTATCATCACAATTGTCCTTGAATTTCTCTCGCTCCATTCCCTCAAGGGATATATTTCCCTTTGACATTTTAATCTTGCAAAAACTAACAATTGCAAAAAATAAACTCAAACGAGAAAGGAAAATTCATAAATTCAATGTGAAATGCAAATTACAATCATTGACATATGTAACATGAAATAGTAAGTAGGCATGATAAAAGAGTAGTATGAAACTTGTGTTTCATACGGCATCCAAAAAAAGTTCATTGACCAAAAATTCAGATGAAACATGAGAATACCATAGACAAACACAATCATGGTCGAAACAATCGAATTTCACGAGAATACCTCAAACAAACACAATCATGGTTGAAACAATCACATTTCAAAAGACATTCAGATAAGAAATGAGTTGGATTGATCACTTACATGGTTTGATTTGGTGATGGATGTTGTGCTTTTTCTTGCAATAGGGCACAAGAGGACTTCGCTTAACTTTGATGGAGATACAAGAAGATTGCAAGATTGCATCTAGAAATGGAAGCCTTATGTGAGATCTTACTCTTAAAGGACTTCAAAAAAACATTAAATAATAGAGCCATTGTTCTCGAGACTTGTGTTGAAATAAACATTTTAAAATATGAAAAGAGCTTTTTTATTTTTTAAAAGGCAAATTTTCACACATGAGGCTATTTTTGGGTCTAAGAATAGTGTTTAATGAGATCACGTGCAACCAAGTATCACTATAATGAATCATTTCAATATTATTTCTTTTGAGTTGCGATAAACTCTAGCATTTTAATCTAGCCTTTCCAGTAATAGCTCATTTTGAGCCTTTTTGGTAGAAGCTTATTTTGAGTCCAATAAGCTTCCCATTTCCAATAAGAGTAACCTAGCAAGTCTCAACCCTCCAAGGCATACACTTCATCAATCATAAGATATGGGCCAAAAAACCTAATCTTCTTGGTGCTTTGAAGCAAACCTATAACATCGAACACAATTTCAGTGTTTGTATCTCGTTTCTTAGCCAAGATGTCACGTTTCTTCATATGTTGATAGAGAATGTGTCACCTTTGTTGTATGAAATACAAATTTGTTTGGTGTGCTTCTTCATGGACTATTGTCTTCACATTTTATACATTTTGAGAGAAAATTTGCAAGTCAATCATGTGAAACACGAAATATGTTGCTTGGTATTGCTTTATCTACTTGTTTTTATGTTTCATATATTGGAATCAAAGGTTGGATTGATGTTGTGTGAAATGCGATTTTGATACATGCCTACTTACTATAGGGTATTGTTTTCATGTTCTATATGTCAATGTGGGCATGCAATATTATTGATTGTATTACCATAACTATTTTTTGTAGTTGGTGAGTTAAGATATGGCTAACACAAAAGCTATTGCAAGGAAGCAAAAGATTGATCCTTGGAATATTGCTAAGAAGATTCACCAGTCCTCCAAGCTATCCATCTAGGCCACGAAAAGAGCTTAAGAGGAGATTTTCATAGGGTGTGAGATGTCTTAGAGAGATTAGAAAGGCAATGAAGGCTCTTGATAATGCAATTCCAAAGCTACTTATCAACCACAAAATTGCATTGTAACATATGAAATGTAAAAATGTTACCATACAACACAAAGCAGCCCTTAAGATCGCGTTTCATCTGACGATAGACAAACGTTGACCACCAAATGTATGAAATACAAAAATAGAGTAGTGGGAGAATAAATTAAGCAAACAAATTCATGTTTCACATGATAGGAGAAAATCAAATGAATATGGGAATTGAGAGGTATTAAATGTGAGCCTTCTACTATAGGATGAAGATGGCTATCTATATTGTGTCTCATTTGATGGTTTCACATCAAAAGATTAAAAAAATTGGATCTATACATGCATACCTAGTCGATTGCTAAAAAATTTGCCTTGGAAGATTGAGTCCTACCTGTAGAGGGGGTTGATCTTGCTTGAATACTCTTACTGGAGATGAAAAGCTTGCTATATTCAAAATGAGCTTCTCTTGGAATAACTAGATGAAAATGAATCTTTACTAGAAAGGCTAGGGTTAAATCTTGATGTTATCTCATGTCAAAAGAAATAACATTGTAATTAATATTAGGGTGATACTTGATATGATGTGGTCTCATTAATCACTTTCTATAGGCCTAGAAAAGTCTCACGTACAAAAATTTACCTTAAAAATAGCAAAAATGTGAGAGCCCTCTTTTTGGATGAAAAAAGCATCCTTTTGACATAAATTCCAGAACAATGTCTCTATTATTACATGCCCTTTTGAGAGTCTTTTTAAGAGCAGCATCTCACAATCATTGACCATTTTCACTTGTAATCTTTTCTATGTCCATCAAACTGAAGCTATGCTCTCTCATGCTCTATTGAAGGAAAAGGAAACCATCCATTATCAAATCAAATAATGTAAGTGGTCAAATCAACTCATTTTTCATCTTAATATTGAATGGAACATGATTTTTAAAGCTATGGATGTTCTTTATGACTTAAAATCACATTTCATTTGAAGTTTTAGTTTGTCAAAGTGTGTAGGAATGTGTCATATGAAACATGAATTCAATGGTGGTGCTATATATTAGATGCAACTAATTTTGCGTTTCATACATCACGCTCTTTGCATATCATATTTGATTTTTCAAAATTTTTGTTGCTCATAAGGGTATGCTTTACATTTGTTTGCTTTTTACAGGGTATCATTTGCATTTGTTTGCATTTATTTTCTATAGAAGATAGGGAACTCATAAGGGTATGCTTTGCATTTGTTTGCATTTATTTAATATAAAAGATAGGGAACTGATTTAAATTCATGTACATTAGGGTTGTGCTGAATGTCCTTTTTGATTTTCAAGAGCTCTAGGGAGATATTGATAAAAAGCTTAAGGAATACAATGAATTCTATGCTAAACATGTAGAGTCTCTTATGATTGGTTGATTTTAATGATGTGATCCAAGCAACCAATGCTGCCATGGTAACTTTGATTATCAAGTATTATCTTATTGATGAAGAGTTTAGAAGGTATGAAATGAATTGCCTTTTTCACAGGGATCAGTAACAACAATGTCTTTTGATTCAAAAAGACAAAGGTTTTCTTGTATTTCTCCAATATATGGATGATTGTTCTTTAGAGAAAATGCAAGAGAACAAGGAAGAAGATGCTGCATATATAGATAAAGAGGTTAAAGAGAAGGTAGAGATGTTTCAAGAGGATGTTGAGACCAACTAGTCCAAGGTTTTGATTGTGATGTGAGTAAGAGCATTATAAAGGTAGAAAAAGAGGAGATGGAATTGAGTACAAAGATTAAAGAAGGCCCTCTCAATTGTATCCCTGCATTTTCTACCTACCTTATCAACAAAAAAAGATATGTATTTCTCAATGATATTCAATATTTTTTTGATATTATGAGAATATTACTGCTTAGCCATCCTAACATGGGGCCAGATTGATAAGGATTTTATAAGTTATGAACCATACCCAATAGTAGCTCCGGATGTTGAGGGGGAGAAATTTTAAGATAGCTCCATGGCCTTGCACACATGTATTAATTGAATTGTGGAATATGAAAAGAAGGGGTTACCCATAGAAGAAGAGTTGGTCCAAAAAAGTCTTGGCATTGAGGGCATGGGGTATGAAGATACACTAAAGTAGCCATCAGTGGAGAAGCCACGGAACTCAATAAATCTTTATGATGAGAACCTTCTTGAGGAAGATAACAATCCAAAGGTATTAAAGATATTGCCAAGTTCTTTCTAGGCTTGATACTAGAGTTTTTTTGTGCTTAATGGATAAGTGACTTTTAAGATTTTCATCTATTGACAAGGAAAAATATTTTATTTTTTATGTAGATTGAAATTGAAGATCTTGACAACTTTCTTGGAAGACCCAAGAGCTAGACCATTGAAGCTTGGGAAAAGTCAAGGACTTGGTCACTATATTAGAAGCTTAAATAATCAAACTATTGTAATTTATCACAACGGATTCTCAAGCTCTCCAAGTTTTTAAATGATGGCTTTAAAAGCTATTTTCAAAGTCATTGGATTTGAAGCTTTTAACAGAGGAGTGGAGAAGGTAATTTGGATAGAGAATGAAGAAGCAATAAGGGTTTTTGGCTATGTGCATGGTTATAATGTGTCTAGAGCCAGATACTTTGGAGTTCTTGATTCCTATGTACTCTCCCATGTAGGATATACAAGATTTAAAGCTTCTCCCAGGCTACAAAAATCAAGAGTCTTTGAAATATAGAGGCCATATATTGAGTGGGTTGAAGCCATAGATTCCTTTGTAAATTATAGAGACAAATCAAATGATCTTAAGGAATCAAGGGTTTTTTGAAACCCATCTTTTACCTTCTCTTTGTTTAGTTTATAACCATTTTGAAAGTATCCACTCTACACAAGAGTTTAGATATCCCTCTTTCCTTTTTTGGATAACCATTTATATGGTTTTTATCAAAGATGATGTACTGCATAACGTGGTTGTACCTTTAAGCTTGAATTTATGTCAAATTTGTTTGTAAAACTATTGAAAGACCTTTAATAATATGTTTGGTTTGACTCTTCCTCCTCCATGTCTTATGTGTCTAAAATTATTTTTTTCTTATTTGATAATGTGATTTTTCCATGCCTTGGGCTAACTAAATAGAAAGACTATTGAATTGTTTGATGAAATATGGAGCATGGTTGTATAAAATATATTGCATAGTTAAAAAATAAAGAGGATTAGTTAAAAATCTTATATGAGTTAGACAATTAAGAAACATAACAATATCTTACTTGTGGGAGCTTTCGCTCAACCGCCAAGACCCGTGGACCACTTATTGTTTCAAGCGAGCTCTAATGGCTATCTCTCACCTAGCCGACGCGCCGTTGATCCTACGAGTGTAGTGAGCTTACCTTAGTGCCGATATGAGTTGCCTCCTCTTTCACACATGCCAGTAGCTCCACGATCCTAGATGCAAGCTCAAGCATCCTCAAGCCTCCTCCACCTCCAAGCTCCATTCTCCATAGCCGCGTGCACAAGAAGAGAGAAGAGAAGAGAAGAAGAGAAGAGGAGATGGTGAAGAGCTTCACCCTCTTGATCCCTCACTCTCACTCACTCACTCCCTCACACTCTCACACTCCCTCTCTCAAGAGCACATACAAGCAAGAAGATGAGAAGGGGAGAAGAAGAAGAAGAAGACTCTTGTTGCCACACACCAAAGAATGAGCTCTTATTCACTTTTTGAACTTTTTATATACAAACCCTAAAATCCCATGGGCACCCATCCCTTTTTTACATGACCGGCCATTGTGGCAAGGTCCTTTTTTCCATTTCCCTCTTCTAGCCTTATGCCTCTAGCCTACACCCGTCTAGTATTTTACAATTGGCACAGGAGGGAGCCTAGCACTCTTTTACAAGAGTTTTTCGAGTTTTTTGAGGTGCTTTTTCATTTAAAGTTGCGCTTTTTGCCCTGGTTCATCTTTAGAGGCTGCCTGTGTGTCTTTGCTCTTTTTCCATCTTCCTTTTACTTTTTCCTTCATTTTTTCGCCATCTCGACTTGGGGTTAACATTACCCCCCTCCTAGATGAGTGCCAGTCCCATGGCACTTCGGCGTTGGGTTGGTGTAAGGGTGAGGGCCACATGTAAACTCAGGCGCTTGTGGGAGCTTAAGAATGATGTTTGTCGGAGCAACTAACTGGATGTCATGGGTTGACAAGGGCCTCCGAAGTTGGTGGTTTGGCGCTTTTGGGGTGCCTGAAGGAGAATGTGCAGTGCTCTACATAAGGGGAGTGCTTTCCTCAGTGTGTTGGTGCATTGTGCTCGTGCTAGTGGAATGGGGAGGTGGGTCTAACCGCAACCGCAGGCGAGCCTGGGTGATGTCCCACCCTTGAGGAACCCATTTGTGCCAAGGGGGTGCAGTCCCAGTGGCTTAGGGTGACAGGTCTAACCATAGGTGAGTGTTACCTCCCTAGGTGTGTCCTACCCTTGATGTGCCCTAAGCATGAAGTGGGGGAGCAAAAAGGGCTAGGGGGTTGGGAGTGGAGCCTGCCGACCGAAGCCATCGGACACGCCTAACTTAAGGACCCCTAGGTGCAGTGATCATGCTTTTGTGGTGCTAAGTGGTTCTGCAAGTGAGTTTTTCCGTCCATTCAGTGTGGAATGGCGTTCGTGCTTTTCTTTTCTTTTGTTCTTTTTTTTTTTGGGTACATTTAGGGATAGTATTACATCAGGAGTATGACAGCCAAGTCTAATTCTCATCGTCTGAATGAGGGGGGGGGGGGGAAGGAGGGCAGATGGATTTGCGCAAAAATTGGTGGCTTTGCATGTACCCTTTCACGTTCATGCGGACGTGGAGAGAGGTGGTGGATAGAAAGGGGTGATTACACCTAGTGAATTGGCTGTCGCTCATGTCCTCTAGGAGAGCTAGGCAAAAGGAAGGTAGTAGGCTAGCTCTCATCATTAAGCATACCATAGCGCAGCTATCAATAGCAGTGGGATCAAAAAAGAGGGGAGGCAAGCCATTTTCCTGTGGTGCCGGATCTTGCTTGAGTAGGAGCTTAAGAAGCCTAAGGTAATTACATGTAGTTATGAAAGCGGGATCGGGACAGGAGGAGAATTCCGCAAGGAAGCGTGTCATGGAGTCGGTTAGGCTTCCTAAATAAAAAAGTAGAGCATCCTCGAAGGAGGTGGCGTTGGAATTGTAGATGACGGGGAAGTCATGCCTCCCATGGAGGGTGGCGACAAAATCCACGCCTACCCTATGAGGATACGCCATGAATGTGGGGTCGTTCCTCTCGTAGGGTAGGATGTTGCAAAATGCCATCCAGGCGAGCATGTTAGTATTGCATATTCGCCCTCTCCAGAGGGGTTGGCATTCGTAGACCCTCATGGTGTGTGGCACTTCGTACACTTTGTCTTGCCAAAATTCTACTTCCTTCGTGCCCCATAGAGTGGGGGTCTTTTCCCTGTCATCCAGCCATTACTTTGATCACCTCCTCCATTACTTTGATCGGCAGGACCCTTCTCAGACTATTAGGCATAAGGAAGCTGAAAGAGAAAGGGTCCTTTTCAATTTCCTGCCATTCCCAGACCACTAGCTCCGTGTGGAATTGCGTTGGGAGGTCATCGGGGCATGGTGGGAGGGATGCAGATGGCCGCACGACTCGCTTGGCTTGCAACCTTTTCCTGGCTTCTTCCACCAATTTTTTCCGTCATTCCTTGAGCGTGGCTTGTCTGTCCAGGGGCGTCTGCAGGCTGGGGTGGCATTTGCAATCCTGCGTGTAGGGCTCTGTGTGCAATGCTGAGCTTTCTTTGTGCCACCTCCAACGGCTCTCCCTCCTCTGAGCGGGTAGTGTCCCTGATGGTGTCGAGGAAGGCTTTTTGTTGGGCATTGAAGGCTACTTGGGCGGCTTCTGCCTTGCTCTTTGCAATGATCTTTTCCTTTTCTACCAGAGCTAGACGCCGCGCTAGTGTCTCCACCCTCTTTTCATTATGCACTGCCCACTCCTCTGCTTTCTTGTTCATTTCCTCCATGGTCTCTCCTTGCTTCAAGGTCAGTATCATGAGCCTTTGCTCTTGGTCCTCCAATTCCCTGATCAGCCTCTCATGTTCCTCTTTTTCAGAGTTCAATTGATCGGTTAGGTGCTCAATCTCTTCTTGCTGCTCCTCCATGTCCTGCTTCCTTTTCTCATCCCTGGCGTTGAGCTCAGTCCACAAGATCTTCAACTTTAGCACTTTTTGCGAAGATCTCCTGATATTGCATTATCAGGAGCTTATTCTCTCTTTACATCTTCACCAGCTCTTGTGTTTCATTCTCGATCTGCTGCCTCCAGTGCTCTTCTTTGTCATCCTTAGCCTTTATTTCCTGCTTGAGATCTGCGATCTCCCTTTGTTGCATGGCTATCATCCTTGTTTAGTCAAGCTGGAAGGTGGCTATTGATTCCTTCTTAGCTGCCAACTCAGCCACCGCTACCTTTCATTCCTCCTTAGCTCTCTCCAACTACGAGAGTAGCTCGACGACATATTCATCGTAATTAGTTGGCGGCATCATTGTTGTTTGGATGGGTGTTGTTGAGCCCTCCACCTTTTGTCGCTTAGGATCTTGCCTAGACTCTGCATCTGTGGTCGGCCGCTTTTGTCTTGTAGCCGTAGTTTCAGTGCTCGTCCCCTGGGCTATCTCCTTGTTAATGAAATACTGCATCCATGCCACAAGATTTGATACGTCTGTACTGGTGGGGATGCTGGGAGTGATGGTGGTTGGCTCGGTGGGAGGCACCAGTAGAGTAGGAATTGGGTGGATCGGGGCCTTGCCCTTGCCTTCAGTGACGTTGGGCGACACAATCTCTGGCACCTGTGTGCTTGACCCAGGCCTTTCTTCTATTTGTGGGCTCAAACTCCCCAGCTCATCAACTCTGCATTGTTGTTCGATGGACCGGCGTGTAGCTTCAGCTAGGTCCTCTTTCACCTTCCTTCTTAGTTCTTCCTCTTCTTCATCAGCCTTTCTTCGCCTTTCCTCTTCTGCTTTTCTATGCTCTTCCTTCTTTTTCTCTTTTTCTTCCTTTTCCTTTCTTTTTCTCTCCTCTGCCTCCTGCTTTGATGCCTTCTTAGCCTTCTGTAATTGCTCCCTTTCCTTTTCTTATTCTTGTTTTTTCTTATTCTCCCTCTCTTTGGCCTCCCTAAGGGACTCTCTCTTGGCCTTCTCTAAGTCCTCTTTCTCTTTCCTACAGCCCTCGTCATCTTTTTTCTTTTTCTTTTGCGCTGCCTTTTTCTCGGTCTCCTTGACTTGTTTTTTGCTTTTTTGCTCTTCTCCTTCTTCCTCGGTCTCAGTCCTATCATTGGACCTCTCTTGGTGTTGATGAGGAGGTGATCTGTCGAGTGTTTCCCCCTCCCCCTCTTCTACCTCCTACGCCTCCTTCACGGCCTCCTGGATAAGCGCCATTAAGACACCCCCATACCCGATGTAAGAGGCCTTGGATGAAGCTTTCTTCCTCTCTGTAACCTTGGACGCTGGGGACCCTCCACTTGCTGGCACACTTCCTAAAGCCAATCCTTTGGCTGCCTAGTCAATAGTTTTTCGTACATACCCGTTCTAGTCAATTTCGTCTAGAGTGTGGGCCACTATGTTCTCCAGCACAGGCACGCTGATTCGATGCATTAGGGAGTTGTAGCATTGGCTAGAGAACAGGACATGTACCAGCTTTGCTTGCAGCCTAGCTTCTGCATCGGGGATGTCTAGGATGCTGATGTCGTCGTTGGTGAGCACCTCCTCCTTTTTCATTTTCAGCATCACATAGACATCCCTCTTCAGTTTTCTCTCCGTCCTTGGCTCCAACCCCAACGCCTTCTCTACCAAGGCTAGGTCTAGATGGACCTGCACCTGCTTGGCACTTTCTCCTCTACCCACCGTCACTGTGCCACATTCTTGGTCTGGGTCGTATGATCTGAGGAACTCTACACACTTTAGGTGGTCCGGCTCTTGTGAGAAATTTTCAAGGTACTTGATGAGGTTACATTGCTCGACCACCCTCCTAGCTGCTTTCTTCCTAGCCACCACAACTTCTATGTTGCGGACGGTTCGAAACTTAAGCTGGCCGAAGGCGTGGTTTTCTAGGTGGATGCAATATTGCTCTCTTTTCTCCTCTGTGAATGGGAGTCGATGCGCACGGTCTTGCTCTGACATCTTTTGTTCCTGTCATAAACAGTAATTTTTGTTAGTGCTTGCGACATAATAATTTGCTAAAAAAGAGAAAATCTATGCTTTTGAATGAATTCGTTAAGATCCAATGTAGATTCTCCTTTTCAAACTTTGACTTTCTGCCCTTTACTTCATAATATATGCTCACGTATTTCACTAATTCCCCCTCCCCTTCCACTGAAGAATCCTTCCTAGGATTTAGTGTTAGAAAGGTGAGGGCGTTTGGCATGGCGGCGTAGTATTTACTTGTGAAGGAGCCAATTATAGAATTGGGGGTTGTACTCTAAGTGAGCGTCGCGGCCCAGATCAGAGGGTTTAATCCCCACTTGTGTGATGTATGTGAGAACATCTATTAGAAAGTCACCAGAGTTGACCTGGCTAGCAATGTGTAACTCCTCTTCGGTCAACAAGCGGTCGCGGTAGGGGTGTCCTTTGATGTGTTCTTCTATGGGATGGCCCCAAAGAGTGGTTAACACTTGATATGAGGTGGGTACGACATATGTGGGGTCGTATTCTGCTGTTTTGATAGCGCGGCGCTGCTTAGCATTGGTCATTATTCGGCATCCTTCAACTTCCCATTGCAACCTAAGAGTGTACCAATGCCTTAAGAATTGGGATTCCATCTCAGCAAGTCTTGATAGCTCTGCAACTTCTTAGTCAGTGATGGCAGAAGTGGTTCATCGATCATACGATGTGATGAGGCGTTGTTTGATTGCTTGTTCTTTGGAGATCTCAATGCTGAGCAATTCAGCAACGGAGGTAGCGGCTTTTGCAAACATGAATTCAAATGTTTCCCAAGAACAAGGCATCGTTTGAACTTCAGTTGCGAAGGATTCATCCAATAGGTCTAAGTCCAAGCGATTGTAGCTCAGAGCTAGCGACACAAAAGTGGCGTCCAGTCGCTTAATGAAATCCATCATGTCATCCCCTGTTTCTTCAGCTAAATCAGCTGCTAGTGTGAGAAAGGATTTCCTCTCGTAAGAGGGTCTAAGGCTTGTTGGTGGTTGGGGTTTGGTGGGACTTGAGCCTTTGGCAACGAAAAGTTGCAGTGGTGAGTGTTCTTTAGCTTGCGATTGGGTTGCTGGGACTATGGCTGGGTTAGCAGCAGCCTCGAGTAAAGGCCTACTACTTTCAGGATGGAGTTGGGGAGTCAGATCGACTTTGCCAGGTGATGACTCTTGTGACATTGGCTGTCGCTTGGGTCGATAGGCTTGGGCAACTCTCTTGGGTTCATGCATGGATGAACTTGATGGTTGCAGGTCAGGGAAGCTCTGCAGCTTGTGGTTTTGAGGTTTTACAGTTTTTGGGATGATCAAGCTTGAGGCTGGCGTACAAGTGGTGCCTTTGGCCATGTGGGCCTTAGGTATCCATAGCCAAGCATTGCCCTCATAGTAGCCTTGTGCGTACAAGAGGACTTTGGGGACCCATCTTTTACTAATTATGCGGCTATTCTTGTAACTGCGTCTGGGCCTCCTAGGTTTAGAGTTTTTGGTCTTATGAGGGTAGGAGCGTCGACTCCTAGGCGGCTGCTGCTGCGACTGTTTAGGCATCCATTGAAGGCGAGGCTATTGGGCCTTAGCTTTGGCTGCCATGGGTTGCGGTTTATGAAATTCGAGGAGTGGTGGCCATGCACTACCCCCCTCCTTAGACTTGACTACATATGTTTCTATCGGTGGCTTTGTGGCCCGGGATGAGGTCGCGCAACCCTTGCTGAAAGCTGTAACAATGCGAACGTTGCCTATTGCAAGGTGGATGCGCTATGACGCATAATCAACATTGCAATGAGCCTGTTTTTTGAAAGTTTTCCCCAGCAGCGACTCCATGCCCACGTCTTTTGTGTCTAGCAACACGTAAAAAATCAGTCGTACAGTTGCAGACTCGATAGAGACGGCGGCTCTGCACTTGCCTAGAAGTGCTTATGAGTGGGCCCCATATGGGCTTAATTTGGCAGTGGTGGGTTGAATTTGTGGTTTGCTAAGTTGGGTCCAATGATCGTGAGTTAAGACATTGCAGTCTGCTCCCTCATCGATAAGGGCATTAAAAGCGCATGTTTGGTTGGTAGTGACCGTGATATGGAGGTATGCGGGCTCTACGGCTTCCTCATCCTCATCGTCGATTTCAGTGATTGTGGCTACCCGTACTTTGACAGGCGGTTCTAACATTGGGGGCTCATGCAAAGGATGCATAGGAGGGTAGTACTTCTTGACACGACTGCCATTGAAGAAGCCTATTCCTTCACCGTCGAGGGTCTCAAGTTTGACATTGCCTGTTTAGCTGATTGCACGAACTTTGAAGGGTCCAAGACCTCTAAATTTCATTTTTTGCTTATGCCCCTTAATAGAGTAGAGGAGCACTACGTCACCTTGTTTGAACTCGTGTTGCTTGATGTGCTGGTTAAACCAGCTCTTACATCAGGCTTTCTCACAGATCAACGCATGGGTGGCTAGAAGACGAGTCTCCGAGAGGCGTTCGAGTTCAACTAGGCATTGTGTCCATGCCTCTCTCCCTTCCCATCATTTTTGTAGTGCTATTCTCAGGCTAGGAATGAAGAATTCTAATGGTAGAATTGCTTCTGTTCCATAGGTCGACCTAAAGGGGGTTTGACCGACAGCCATTTTATAAGCTGTGCGGTAAGCCCACAAAGCTGCCATCAGCTTGTTGTCCCAGTCGCTGCATGGAGCAGAGACAACTTTGGTTAGGACATTGACAAGAATCTTATTCGTTGATTCAGCTTGGCCGTTTGCCTAAGGGTAGTATGGCGAGGATTTGCGATGGATGATGAGAAAGGTGGACAAAAGATGTACGATCACTTCATTGATGAAGTGCATGCCTTGGTCATTGACCAGTTCGATGGGGCAGCCAAATCGTGAAATCACTTGCTCCCATAAGAACTTAGCAGCCGTTCTAGCATCGTTTTTTTGTGTTGCTCTCGCTTCTGCCCATTTCATGAGGTAATTTGTGGCCACAATGATGTACTTGGCCTGCGAATACTGTGTCGCAGGATTGATGGGTCCAATGAAATCAATTCCCCAATTTTCGAAGAGTTGCTGAGCAATAACTAGGGTAAATTCCATTTGATTCCATTCGTCACAGTGCCTAATAAATCGTGCTGCATCGCAAAAAAGCATGGGCCACCACAATTGAGATTGCAACACTTTTCATGCTGTTGTGTCTCCGCTAAAGTGCCCTCCGGCAACACTGCCGTGTGCTTCTCAGAGCACATCGTGCATTTCATGCTCGCAAACACATCTACGCAGCAATCCATCTTGCCGCAGCCTATAAAGTTGGCATGCCATCAACTGATAGGACTGGATCTTAAGGATTAATCGCCTAAGTCAGGCTTTTTCTATTGGTCGGTTCGGTAGTCCGTGCTCAAGCACTTGGACTATGTCATTTGTCCAATAGGGCATTAGATCAGCCTTAAATAGATCTCTCTCGCTGGAAATGTTAAACAGATGGGTGTCACGTAATTCATCAACAACACCTTGTCCAGCGGCTTCTCTAGTGGGAACGCGTGACATGTGATCAGCCATGTAATGTTGTTTTCCCTTCCGTACCACCACGGAGAAGTCAAACTCTAATAGCCGAAGGAGCCATCGAGCTATGCATCTTGTAGTGCAAGGTTTGTTTACTAGATAGAGCAAGACTTGATGGTCCACGAAGAAGGGAAAGGGCATGGCCAAAAGATAATGCCGGAATTTCTTCACAACGAATACCATGGCTAATCCCTCTCTTTCCGTCGTTGAGTAGTTCATTTCCATCTCTGTGAGTTGTCTGCTAGCAAAGCTCATTGGATAGTCCAAATTGTGTTCGCCAGGTTGGCACAACACTGCCCCCACGACAAACTTGGAAGCATCGATATGCACGTGGAAAGTAATGGTTCAATCTGGGGCTCGTAGGATTGGTGCTGTGGTTAGAGCCTTCTTCAACTCTTTGTATGCCCGTTGGCATGCTTCGGTCCATTCGAAGACAATAAGCAGCTTGTACAAGGGTCTGGCGATCAACGCATAACTCAATACAAACTGCCGATAGTATCCAGTATGGCCTAGGAAGCATTGAACTCCCTTATAGTTGTTCGGGGGTGGAAGGTCAACAATAACCCTAACCTTCGAGAAGCCAGTGGCAATGCCATTCTTTGACACCACATGCCCTAGGATGCATCCATGCTTCACCCAAAACTAGCACTTTAAGGGGTTCAAGGAGAGACGATATAAGCGACACCGCTCAAAGACTGTTCGGAGTTTGTCTAGGTGTTTGATCCAAGTCGAGTGGACACAGAGGTCGTCGACAAAGACTTCTAACTCCTTGCAAAGCATGTCCTTAAAGATGGTGCACATGAGGCGTTGGAAAGTGGCAGGGGCATTAGTCAACCCAAAGGGCATGACCATGTAAGCAAAGATGCCCCACTCAGTGGCGAAGGCAGTCTGTCCGCATGATGCACTTGCACCTAGTTGTAACTTGAGAAGCCGTCCAGAGAAAACTGTAGGCTTCCTTGCCTGCCACTCTCTCAAGCATGTGCTCGGTGTACATCAACGGATAGTTGTCCCTCTTAATAGCAGCGTTCACCTTCTTGTAATTGACGCACACTCGGATTTTTCCATTCTTCTTCATCACGATGACTATGGGTCCATCATTAATGGTAGTTGCCCTAGGTCAACGAGTTGCCCTTCATCTACAACAATCGCCAGTTCCTTCATGTCACACCCTTTATTTATTATCTGTCCACTGGCATCTAGATCTCGAATACTGGAAGTGTTATTTTTCCTGAATGCCATTATCATTGTCAATAATTCTTTATATTAGTGTGTGGCTCCGTGACATCTTCGAAATGAATAACATGGCCCAACTTGTCACTTGGTTCACAACCCATTTCATCACTTGCCAAACTCATAGCAGCCACATGCCTAGGTTGAGTGCACCCTTTATTGCCATAGCTTTGAAAATCCATCCTCAAATGCTGATCCAATTAGCTTGCTTGATGAAGAAGAACCTTACTCTTGCAATATGAACCTTTCAAGTCTTGCATACCCTTGTATTCTTCATAAACTCCAATGCGGTTTTGACATTCTTGGAATCTTCAAAATGAATCTGTATTTTCATGCAATGTGTCCTAGCAGAAATATGCTATGAAAGAGAACTCTGTGCACAACCATACATGATTTGAGAAAACATGCAATTGATCGAATCCACGACATGCTACCATTCAAACAATGCTCACACAAAAAATATGGATGCACTAGAAGAATTGTGCCTAGCCTATCTAGATGTGATCGTGCGTCATGCAAAATGCAAACATAGTTCCTTGATTATTTAAATCCTTATCCTCACCTCTCATACTCCGCCCCTCCCATCCAATTCTCACAATCTCTCAAGAAAATGATGGTCCTCAAGATGTTGACCAAATATGAACAACCCATCTCACAATTGGTGGCATCCTTAACGACCCTCTAACTCACCTAACCTCACACACTCAACAAAAGGTTACTGCATATAGCTGCAGCGAACCTCATGCCGTGCTAGTGCTCAACGATGATGCAAAGCGTGCATAATCCCAACCCATGGCATGGAAGTATTTGATAAGAATAGGAGATGACCCCTGAGTGCAGTGCATCAACAAGTGCAACGTGAAGTGCTCGTGAACCCATTATCCCTGTGATGTGCAAGAGTCTCGACAAGAAAACATACTTGTTCCTCAATGTTCGGTAGCTAATAACAAAATCCTACTTCAACCTGTCCAAAAAAATACCAAGCTCGACCAAGGCTATCAAGTTTTACACTCAACAAATCAAACAAAATGATAGAAACAAATCCTAAGCTAGAGAAACATAAGAAATCCAATTACAAAACAACAAAACAAACAATCACGTAAACAACTAAACTAGCAGAAATCAAACCTAACTACAATTTTGACTAGGGGTTTTCGGTTTTCGAAAAAATGCTTGACAATGGTTGAAGAGTACGGTGTACTTTCCATGTTCTTCCATGCCTCGCTTACCACTGTTGATTCCAATGGCATTCACATGGCGTACGAAAAGAAATTGTGCAAATGGTTTAGGGTGATAGATCTAACCATAGGTGAGGAGACAAGGTCCCTAGGTACGTCCTGCCCTTGATGTGCCCTGAACAACTGTGGGGGGTGTATAAAGGGCTATGGGACTAGGGATGGAGCTAGCCAACCAAGGTCACTGGACGTACCTAATTTGAGGACCCTTAGGTGCTATGTTGTGATTGTGGGTGCTCTTCTTTTTTTTTCTTCTTTCTTTCTTTCTTTCTTTCTTTCTTTTCTTTTTGTTTTCTATTTTGTTGATTTCTCTCTTTTTATTTTTTATTTTTTATCTTTTTAAAAAGATAAAATGAATACAACCATTGCAATATGTTGAGGCTATCAGCCTTTCATTTGGATTGAGAAATGTCGAGATCAAAAGGCTATGAAAAATAGATATTACAAGGATGATTGTGTTACTAGCCTCAATGCTAGAGGAACAATTGTTGAGGTGAAAAGATATACTTGAGATTTTTCCAACCTCTTTGTAATGTGTGAGACATCGAAACAATTAAGGTAGAAACTACAGTGAGCTATGCGTGGACAAGGGATAGAGCATCTAGTGAATTGCATCTTGGTAGACGAAGAAATGTTTGCCATTGTTGAGAGTGTGGCTCCTACCTAGACGTTGAGTTTGGCGAAGAAATAAAGAGTAGCCAATGACTATGCTTTAGGCCATGATGAAATGCAATGTGTGCTTTCTAAAGGGTTGATTTTCTCTTCCAATGGGGCTTTTGTCATGGCTCTTTGCTCTTGGTATTTCTATCGCCTTCTCCATAATTGTTCTTTGTGGGGTTGGTGGTCTTGTGGTGACTTGGACATTGAATGCTTTTGTACCGAGACTTGTGTTGTCCTGGATTCACTTGGCAACTCATGAGAGTACATGCAAATCTTATGATTCAACATCATGAACATGCGTAGCTCAAAGAGGCATCACTTATTTGAATCCCATGGTGTTGATTTTGATGCATATCACATGGGCTTGGTTATCATTGCTTGTGTGTGTGATGGCTTTTCTTTTTTTTTGGTATTATCTATACACAGTCACAAAACTCATTGTTTATTTATGTATACGTTTACGAATCCATGTCATTTCGTGAGGATAAAAACCAATTGTAGAACTCAGGATTGTACTGGAGTGTGGCACAACGTCCAGTACTCGTGGCAACGTACTCAATAACAACATATATTTTGCAACATCGAGTAGCATGGTACCTTGTCTGAGTCTACTAACAACATGTAGCTCCTCCTTAGTGAGAATTTTATCAATCAGAGAGTTCTTTTGGCTAGCTCCGGCTAAGTCCATACCTCAAATGATAGTTAGTACTCGAAAGGAAGTTGGAGCCACATAGGTTGGGTCTCTTTGAGACCACCATTTGGCCAGTCGCTCCTTTGAGACTGGCTCCAAGTTCAGCCATTGTAGCACGGTTTTCAAACCAATGTTTTTCAAATTGACTTTGACCCTCTGATTGTTGCTTTAATTGCTCTATCTCTAAGAGATTTGGTTGGAAAAGCACATCGTTGAATGTCACAGTTAAGCATTGTTCGTTAGCCTCCTCGTCAGAGATGAGTTGCATGCGTTCATGTAGGAGCTTGTCATACTACTCATTAAGATATTCTTGATCTTCCTGGGATAGTGGATATGGCAAGTATTCCTCAAGTTGCTCCCTAGGGAATGTGCCCATTTCTGCAATGACGTAGACACATGCGAATAATTTGAGTTTAGCATCCAACTCAGTTAAGCAGTGACACTTCTATGTTCTATGAAGGCTTGCTTGGTTGCTATCTCATGCAAGGTTCTGGGAGTTTCCCTAGGCTTTAGCATAGTTGGGGGACTCAGGCCTAGATGAGAAAGATTGGTCAATGCTAGGATTGCTCATGTTCTCAGGGTTTTCATGTTTCTCCTAAGGCTTTGCTGCTATTGTATCCTGGTTCTCCTCGAATGCGACTGGTATAGTTTCATCAACCTGTTATGATAGTGTTGTATCCACTCTTGATTGGTCAATGTAAGTTCTGATATTGGTGGATTGAGTGTTGCAAGCAACTGTGGATGGTAATGGTTTCTTTGATTTATCAAAACACACGGATGTGTTTGAGTTTTCACCACTGTTAGGAGAGATGGCAATGGGCTCCTTGGTGGGTGGACTCGATGCTTTATTCCTCAGCTCTTTAGCACACTTGGTCTCAATCTTCTTGGCATCTACAAGTACTTGCAACTGCCATTGTTTATTTTGTTCTTTTCTTCTCTTTTTCTTAGGCAATCGAGGTGTATCCCTTGAAGACTCGAGACCCTTAACTAGGTCAGCCGTTGATGTGCTTGGTTGGGCCTCAACATTCTCTTTCTCTAGTGTATTCTCATGGGACATAGCTGCGGCTTGCTAAACAGCCTCGCTAGGTTGTGAGGGTAAAATGCCTCTCTTTTTGGAGAGTCTAGCTCTTCAGCTAATTCCCCTCTGTTTAGCTCCTCATCTGATTGTATTGGCAGTTGCTCTTGGTTGGGCATTTGCTCTAGACTCTTGTCCTTACCCATTGGAACATGCCTTCATTGCTTCTTATTAGAGCAGGTGTTGTGTTTAGAGCTTTTTTTCTCTTGCTCTGGAGGTTTGGGTGACTAGTGTAGAATCAAGGGACGGTTTAGGGTTCATGTAGGCTTGGACGGAACCAGCTCAAGAAGTCAGGGTTGTATTCATGGGAAGAATAGAGATCTAGGATTGTAGGGTCTTGAGTGAGGCAAAAGACATATGCACTAACATCAAGAACCATGTTTTCTACTCCTAGCCTGCTAGCCACACGTGTAGATATTCTTTTAGAAGCAGTTTATCATACAAGGGATGTTTTTGGACAGTGGTAGAAAGCTGGACCTCATGGACCACTGCCAACACTCGTAATGAGGTTGGGGCAATGTACGTGGGATCATGTATTAATGTCCAAAGGGCTTTCCTTTGCTCAGGAAGTGTCATTAGTCGGTGGCCAATTTCGGCTACCAAACTTTGATTGGAGTACCATTTCTACACAAAGTCACCTTGTCCTTTTCCTTTTTGTTTGATTTCTTCGAGCTTTTCCCTGTTTGTCACACATTGAGCAGTATAGAGTGAGGGTATTAAGCACAAAGTCTCATTGTCCTTTCCCTTTTCATTTAATTGCTTCGATCTTTTCCTTGTTTGAGCATTATAGAGTTAGGGTATCAAGCACAATTCTCTAGATGTGGCTTTTGGGATGTCCTTTGACTTTGGTTTTATTTTTGTTTTGTTGTTTTTAATGAAGAAATTCCCCAAGTTGAAATGTTTAGGTGTGAATCCAATTTAAAAGCATTTTGGAGGTTGGATTTTCTTTTTTCAAAATGTGTTAGGTTGGACACATAAAAAGGTTTCAAATTTTAAGTATGATGTTTCAACCATCCAACATGAGTGAAAACTGAACCAACAAAATTCAGCAAGATGTCTAGATTTTTTCAACGTTTTTCCATTTATGTTTGGCATTTAACATGCTTTTTTTCAAGAATTTTACCCAAAAATACAAATTTGACCATTTTGTAAAGCACGTTTAGCTTTAAAAAAAAGTCAAAATTAAAGAAAAAGATAGACGGAATTTGTTTGATTTTTTAAAATTTTATTTATTTATAACTATTTTTAATCAAAATTTGATGGATTTTAAATGAATTTTGAAGTTTTTGAAATTTTTGCAATTAATTTTTTGGAATTTTATATTTGGAAAATAATCCAAAAATTTTCTAGTTGGTTAAAGGAAATTTCAACTATTTTTTGCAAATTTTATGATTTTTTTGGTTTTTTATATGGTTTTTACGGTTTTTGACAGTTTTTTAATGAGAAATTGGGTACCCGGCTGTGTGTGAATAACTGCCTGTGAACGGATGGGGACGCATCACCACATGAACAAGTCTAGATGCACGTCCTCGCGTGTGAACAGTCGCTTGCAACTCACGAATACAAATACGAACACAAACACGCTTCTATGCGCGAACAGTCACTTACGAGCAAGACACGCTTCTGTGCGCGAACACGCTTCTGTGCACGAATAGTCACTTACGTGAACGCCAATGCGCACAAAAACGTGTGGAAAGATCCGCTGGCGAGACGGCGCGCAAGAACAAGGCAGCACGCGAGAGGGGCTGAGGGGAGGGTGCGTAGGGGGTGTGCGTGCGTCTTTGTGTTGTTGGGTCATGTTTTTCGGTGGGTGGGAAGGGGGGTCGGGTTTTTTTTTTCTTTTGTTTTTAAAGCTTCAAAAAAAAGGAAGGGGGTGTGGCGGTTCTGCAAGGGGGGCTAGGGGCGGCCAGGTAGGGGTGGCGGGGGCGGTGTGGAGGAGATAGAGAAGAGGAAGAGGAGGAGGGGCCAGTGGAAGGGCATCGGCGAAGGGGCCAGCGGGTGCGATGGAGGAGATGAGTCGGTGGTGGGCGCCCTGGTGGGGACAAGGCGAGTGGTAGGTGGGTAGGGGGGTGGGGTAGGGGGAGGCGGACAGCAGGTGGGAGCGGTTGGGGAAAGAAGAAGAATAAAGGAGAAGGGGAGGAGGAAGAGGAGAGAAAGAGGGAGGAGGAGAGGAAGAAGGAGGGAGGAGGAGGAGATGGCGGGAGAAGAAGAAGAGGAAGAAGGAGAAGGAGGGAGGTGCAGGAGCAGGGGAGAGAGGAGAGACAGAGAGGGGAGAGAGAGAGAGAGAGAGAGAAAGAAAGAGAGAGAGAGGGGAGAAGGGAAGGGACCTAGGTGGTTGGGTTTTTTGTTTTTTTTTTCAAAATCGTTGGGTAATTGAGTTTTTTTTTAAAAAAAAAAAATTAAATGAAAGAAAGAAAGAAAGAAAGAAAGCAAGAAATAAAAAATGGGGTGCCGCCCCTGTCCCACGCGCGTGCATAGGGCATGGGTAAAAAAATTTGCAGTGACGAGAAGCAATGGGGGCCAGGACGGTGACATGGGTGCGGGATGACGCGACGGACATGATGTCATGATTACAAATTGGAAAAACGGGTGATCACGCATGACACGAGAGGCATGACAAGTACAAATGGACAGAAAAATTCATAAAACCCATACCGTGCGCCATAATGAAATGATGTAAAAAGAAAAATTATGCTAGAAGTTGAGGGGAAGACAAGGAATAGTGCATTGGGGTGTCCAGAACAATTTAGGGTGTTCACATGGGGAAAATGCAAAAATCGGGCCCGAAAAAACATATAAAAATTAGTATTGAAAAATCCATTCGCTGAAATGAAGCACGGGAAAAAGGAAAAATATGCAAAAAGTCATGCCGGATAGGTTTATCATGTCAAAACACAGATTTGACCAAGATAAGACCCATTTACATGGAAAAAATGGAAAAATCATCCCTAAAACCGGACACAGAAATTAATATAAGAAGATCCGGGCACCGGAACGAAGGGCAATAAAAAGGAAGAATGTCCAAAAAATAGTGTTTCACAAGATTGTCATGTTAGAGTGCATTGAGAGGGGGGGGGGGGGGGGGGGGGGGTTAGGGGTGTTTAGGGGGCGTTCACATGAGAAAAATGCAAAGAAGAGGCCTGAAAAGGCATTTAAAAAATTGTTAACGAAAAATACGGGGATCGGAACAGGGTGGAGAAAAAAGGAAAAATGTGTATGAAGGCGTGTTGGATAGGTCTATCCAATCAGAATGGAAGGCCCATGCAAATAGGGTAGGTTCACATGGAAAAAGGTAAAAAAACGTATGCAAAAAAGGTACGAAACTACACAAAAATTAATTATGGACAAATCGTACATCGAAATATTAGGCGATTAAAAGGAAAAATATCCAAGGGAAGGTTTAGGACATGGCTGGTACATCAGATTGCTGCTCTGAAGCTATGAGGACGCGTTCGCATGGAAATACATCCAATTGTATGGGAAAAGAGTAAAAAATTAATAACTCAAAAATAATAAGCCGGAACAGGGGGATGTAAAAATAAAAAGTGTGTCATTCAAAGGAACGAACATGGCTATAAGGTTGGATCAGGAGTTTGGGAAACTTAGGGCGTGTTCACAGAGAAAAGGGAAAAAATTGTGCAATAAAAGCAACCGCAAGGGAAACGGCCTCGACGAGACAGGGGGTACAAGGGTGGGTGTGTGGGAAAGGGACCCCATCATGGGAGAACTAGTACGTGGTAGATGCACATGATTGGTTAATGACATATGTAGGGGGGTATGCACAATAGACACACTGGGATGCGTCCCTACACTTAAGATCTTACTGGTTAGGGTAGATTGATCGACACAGGCTAGGACTTGTCAACTGACTGGATGATGATGTCCCCACACTTAAGACATGACATGCACTTGCAAACAGAAAGGTAAGGTTAGGAACACTTGGCCCATTTCGTAGATGGTTAAAGGGAACGGTTGTTGTTGATGCAGTAAGATCGAAGTCGTTAGCAGGAGGTACGAGGACTTGCCATAGAATATGTCTAGCATGGCAGGGACCATGCAACAATACCCATGGAGGTAGCTTTGTTGGTAAATTCCATCGATTCAAGTGTCGATGATAAAGAATAGGACTCTTCGCTCACGGGCATGCAGGAGGATGATAGAACATTTGCTCTCCCCATGACGCACATCTCTCAATGAATAAGCATGAAATCCCATAACTCACACCCGTTTTAGAATTGAACAAGGGAAAAATGATTTGGAGGGAGTATTCCAGTGTGCACAATTGATGGTGCATTCGTGCATTCCACCCGGTGTCAGCATACGGTGCGAGAAGGAATGACAGGGAGCCTTATAGTGTAGTGTACATGAATAAATCGTGCTTTGTGCATTGAGAGACCCAACCCGTGTGTGGAACACTCCATGCCACACAACTCACCTCTCATTGATGGAAGGATAATGACTAGTCACTCGGCCCACCCTTTGTCTCGCACTCATTTGATATATACAGGAGGGTAGCCCATGCTTACATCCCCATCCAGTTAGGATGAAAGCTCACATCATTCAATGGGTTGTCGATGAAGATCACTGGTTGGTTGTCGACAAGGTGCAAATGAAGAGGCATACCCAGGGAGGTAGCCAATAGATCTAGTACTTGATTTTATTTGTAGAGCATGTCGTCTTTGGAAAAGGTAGTCTATTGTAGGGAACTAGACCTTTGAATGAGACTTTTGATACAATGCACCAAGGGAGGTGGCTCTAGAAAGTTGTGTCCAAAAAGGTTTGGCTAGTGATTCAACTGTTCCAGACTACGAGGTGTTTCCACCTTTTCCACAGCTTCCGTCCAAGGGTGTTTACCACCTTTTCTTGGAATGAGGCCTACTATGATAAGAAATTTCTTCATTTTCTCCCACACTAGCTTTATTTTTATTTTATTTTATTTTTTCTCTTTTTTTTTCTCCCTACTCTCGAGGGCGTTTCCACCTTTTCTCGAAGAGTTAGGTTGGCATGACAGGGATCAAAGTCCTTTTCTCCCATATACCTATATTTGTTTTTTTTGTCTTTTTTTTCAAAATAAATGGAATGACTAAACTGCCAAGTTTTAGAACTATCCTTGCCCAAATTCTTGGTTGAAAATGGACGAGATGAGAATAGGGGTGGGAGGTGGAGTAGTTGAGGAGATAGAGGGATTATGCCACATCATTAGCAGGAATAGAATGGCTATCAAAAATAATATTAGGAACAAAAAGTGACATCCTAGAGGAGAAGGGACTGTCAGTTGTGATTGTCAAGATCCCCAGGGAAGCAAGTACTTCTTTAGGCGATAGCCATTTATCAAAAAGGGGTCCTCGGAGGCGTCAATGGCTTGCACTTGGACAGAACCATTTGCATTGACAGCAAGTACCTTGTAGGGGCCCATCTAGCACTGTTGGAGCTTGCCTGAAAACTTGCCAAATCGGGAATCATAGGCCAAGACAAGATCACCTTCTTTGAACTCCTTGTGCTTGATAAAGTTGTGATGATAGGCCTTGCATCGCACTTGAGTGGTTCCCATGCATTGTAGGGCCATCCACTGAATCTCATTCAAACATTCCAAATGCAATAGGCGGCGCTGGAGAGACTTATCATCTCTGAGGTGTTCTTTGACTGCCACTCGCAAAGAGGCAACTCTAACTCAACAGAGAAGATGACTTCTATGCCACCATACACCAACTGGAAAGGGATCTGTCTTGTAGCAGCCTTGTAAGAGGTTCTATATGCCTAGAGTGTCTCTATAAGTTGATCATCCCAATTGTGACGATGTGTGGCAATTGTCCATGTCGGGATCGAGCAGAGGATATGATTGGTGACTTTGACTTGGCTATTGGCTCTGGGATAATAGGGAGTGGACTTTCGATGGTAGATTTGGTACAACTCTATCAACTCTTCCATGATCTTGTTAAGGAAATGAGTACCTTTGTCACTTACCAGCTCTAGGGGACTGCCAAAATGGGTGATGACATTTTCATACATGAATAGAGCTATGATATTGCCATCATCCCAGTTCAAAGATTTAGCTTCACACCACTTGTTGGTGATATAGTCAATGCATACTAGGATGTATCAGTTATGCTTCCTTTTGGTGGGAGGGTTGATTAGGCCCACGAAGTCGATGCCCCACTTCTCGAACGGCTTTAGGGGAAGAATAGGATGTAGTGACATGGCACTTGTTTTGGTGGGTTTCCCCATTCGTTGACAAGCATCGCATATCTTGCAGTAGTCATAGGCATCCTTGTGGAGGATCAACCACCAGTATCCCTTGCGAGCAAATCCTTTCTAGCTGTTGCTTCTCCTGCAAAGTGTCCTCCACATGACTTGTTATGACAAGCCTTAAGAACAATCCTGATCTCGTCTCCTGTAACACATCTTTGCAACACTTCATCTTTGCCCTTTTTATACACTGCACTGCCTAGCAAGGTGCACGGGGCTGATTCCAACAAAAGCTTCTTCTTCTCTCTGCTAGAGAGGCCAGGGTGGTACTATTGAGTTGCCAGGAGGTTGGCTATGTCTGCATACCAGGGAGTTATAGTCTCAACCAAGAATAAGGAAGCATGAGGGAGGTCCGGATCATCCTGCTCCTCTTTTGCAGTTTGAGGGATCCGTGATAGATGATTGGCTAGAACATGGGAACGGTCAGAAGACTTAGTGACCACTTGAAAATCGAACTCCTGGAACAGGAGCAACCATCTCATCATTCATCCTTTGACATCTTCTTTGTTCATTAGGAAGGATAGGGCTTCATGGTCCACAAAAAACTTGAAGTGGGTCGATAGTAGATAGTATTGAAACTTCTCCAATGCAAACACCATTGCCAAGCACTCAAGCTCTGTCAATGTATAGTTTCGTTCTCTATCAGTGACTTTTTGGCTTGCATAATATATTGGTTGATCCAACTTGGAAGAGCCCTTATGGCATAAGACATCGCCTAGCCCTTCAACCGATGTATCTGTGTGCACATGGAACTCCTTTGTCTAGTCAAGAGGCTATAGGATGGGTGCTCTGATGAGGCATTGTTTTAGGGTATTGAAGGCTTCTTCACAATCATCAGTCCAAAGGAAATCCGCATCTTTCCTTAAGAGCTTGTGCAAAGGGGCTGCCTTGGTTGTAAAATGTGCAATGAATCTTCTGTAGTAGCCCACATGGCCAAGAAATCCTCTCAATTGCTTGAGGTTTGTTGGTGCAGTTAAGGCTGCAATCTTCTCAATCTTTGCAGGGTCTATTGCTATCCCTTGTTCAAAGAAAATATGGCCCAATAGGACTCTAGAAGAGACTCCAAATATGCATTTGTCGGGGTTGAGGAAGATCCCATACTCCCGGCATTTGATCGAAGCATTGCTCCAAATGTCCCCAATGTTTAAGAACCAAACTATAAACACAGAAATCATCCAAGTATACCTCAATGAAGTCATGCATATGATTTTGAAATGGGACCATCATGACTCGCTAGAAGGTAGCAGGGGCATTGCAGAGCCCAAACAACATCACTCTATAGGCATAGGTCCCCCACTTTGTTGTGAAGGTTGTCTTGGACTGATCTTCTTTTGCTATCTGCACCTGGTTATAACCATTGAATCCATCCAAGAGGGAGTAAAGCTCATGGCTTGCCACCATGTCCAACAGTTGGTTAATCAAAGGGATAGGAAAGTGATCCTTCTTCGTCTTTGAATTCAACTTGCGGAAATCCACACATATTCGCAATTTTCCATTCTTCTTGGATACGACCACGATGGGTGAGACCCATTCACTGTTGGCCACTAGATATATGAACTCAAATTCCAGAAGCTTCAATAGCTTTGCTTTTACCAAGATAGAGTAGTTTGGGTTCATTCACCTCTGTCATTGCCGTACAAGCTTGGCATCAGGCTTTAGATCAATGTGATACTGACATATTGTGGGATCAATCCCCTTTAGATCTTTATAAGACCATGCAAATACATCCAAATTCTCTTTCAATAAGTTATGCAGAATCGATAGTTCCTCTCCTGGCAAGCTGCTACCCACCTTTAGGTGGAATTCAGAGTCATCTACATCCACAAAAGTCAATTATCTTTCACCTTCTACTTCACGGATGAAGGTCCCACGGACTACTTCTAGATATAGATCCGACTCCTTCAAGGGAGTGGTGTCCTCATCTGATGTTCCACTAGAACTGACTTCTTTTTTGGATTGCTCCTTGGGATATTGAAATAGGATTAGGGCTATTTTGGGTTTGGTGTCAAAATTAGTTACCTCTTAGCTTGAAGGTGTTGGCCATATCTACTTCCTTCACAAGTTCTGATGGACTTGATCACCATAGAGGGAACAATTCTTAGGCCTCTTCTTCTTGTCAAGATGCTTTCAAATCTTTTTTGCAAACTGGGAGATAGCATCAGCAACTGTCGGAAGGTTAGGTTTGGTTTAAAGGTGTTTAGGTCTTTGACCAAATCATACTCTTTGATAGGAGCCACAAGCGTTTTCAATAGAATGGGAAATGGAGACATACCCAATTTTATCTTCCCTTTTTCTTCTAGGAGCGACAACATCTATGCTTCTTCTTCATGAGGAGGTATTTCTGCATCCTCTATTTCCTGGACCTCTGGTCCTGTCTCTACAATTGTCTCTGTAGCTCTCTATGGCTCTGTACTGCTTTGTGCTACATTGTTCTGGACTGCATTGTTTTGTTTTTCCCAAGGAAGGTTGAACTTCACAGTCTTGATAGAAGGAACATTCTCTTTTGGAAGTACGAGTTCTCCTTTCTTTGGTCACGCTTTTGTGGTCACTTCCAATTCCACCAAATTGGAAGCAAGTTCTTGGGTCTTCTGTTGGGTATCAGAAGTAGATTTCGTAGGGGCTAGACTTGGACAATCTTTTGCAATGTGGCATTTTTCTTTGCATCGACTGCATAAGGGCTTATAATCCACAGATCTTCTAGGGTTTGGACAATTTGGTGAGATATGACCCTTTTCTCCACATATGTAACATTCCACCTCTAATCTCTGACCATCTTCAATAGATTGTTGTCCTCTATAACTTTGAGAGGGAAATCTCCTTGGATCAAAATTAGGACCAAACTCCCTAGGCTTTGGTCCAATGTCATGCATTGTCATTTTGGATTCCAGCAAGTTGAATCTTGTGTCTTCATCTTTCTTTCTTTGTTCGTGCATCTCTTTCATAGAGCAGATATCCTCCCTATGGTTCTTCCTCAAACAATATGAACAGAAGGCTCCAGGAATGGTTGGTTTTCGAGTACATTTAGTGGCTAAATGTCCCGCTTGATGGCACTTTTCGCACCATGTATTAGAACTCATCACATCTCTCCCACCTCTTTCATGAGTGGATATATTGGCGGTATTCATATTCAACATCTGTAGCTGCTCTGTAATCACATCCATAAGCTCTTTCTTGATACTTGCCATTGAATTGGATAGGTAGTCATTCAAATTTTCACCTCCTAAAGTACTTGTAGTAGGGTTTTGGGAAGCTTCTGTAATTACTGCATACACTAGTTGGGTTGATCTAGGAGGCTCTCTGTTCTGGTTCTGATTTAGAGCTTCTGTTGAGACTTGGGGTTGGTGATTCCAGTGGGTAGGATTTCACTATTGCTAAGTCGCAATGGGAGAAATTGTTTAAAACCACTAATGTTGTGGTTGAACCATCATTTGAGGCATTGCCGTCTATGGCCATTGTGGATTTGCTGCATTGTACTCTGTGGCACTATTTGCATTTGGGGGTAGGGGTAGGGAATTGTCCCTGGAATTGCATTTGGTGGGTATACCATTCCTGGCATGGGAGAAGGTAAGATTCCTCTTCCTGAGGTCATTGACAACCTTGCTTCAACTTCATCATACAGTCTTGCATATTCCACTGCAGCTTGTAGATTGATTAGTCTTCTCAATTCCACAAACTTGCAAACTTTTGGTTGTAGGCCTCTGAGGAACACTCCTTTTTGGATTCCTTCATCCAAATGATGATTGGTCCATCTCTTTAGGATGGATTCCATTTGTGAGATATAAGCTTTTACTCTTTCTCTAGAGGCTTAGGTTCATGAAGTCCTCTCACATCCTCTCTTCAAAACCTTCACGCTTAAATTTAGTGAGGAAGGCCAAGTTCAGGTCGTCCCATGTGCCAAAAGTTTTTGTTGCTTATCTCTCATACCATTGAAACACCGCGCCCTTGAAAGTGGGAGGGAATATTGCTAACCAATGCTCACGGGCTCTAGCATTGTTAGCCACACATGCTACCATAAACTCTGCTACATAAAGATCAGGGTCTTCATTGTACTCTCCCTTAAAATTGGAAATGGGACTACATTTGCTGGACTTCATTTGTTGGACTGTCATCAATATTTCCAAGACGAATTGACTAGGAAGGGGACCTTGAGTCGCCATAGGGACTTTATTGAAGAGTGCTTTTAAGATGTCAAAGGAGGCTTCTTCTGCAAGCTCGTTCTCGACCTTAATTCTTGCCTTCTCTCTTCTCAAATACCTTTGGACTCATTCTAGCGCTTGTCTCCTTATGGCATAATTCACGAGGGGGTTGGCTCCACTAAGTTGTTAGTGTTCCACAAAGAGATAACAGAAGGCTTTAGTCTTTGGAGGACTCTCTCACCAACATTTCTTCCACTTCTTTCTTTTCAACATCTCTGAATTCTCCTTTCATGCCACTACAGAGGAGGAGATATTCCATTCTAAAGGTATCAAAACTCATTCTTCTGGGGATCGTTGTTGTGCCATCATCATAATAATGCCAACTTTTGATGGTTTCAATAGTGTATGTTGTGGAGAATACTCTATCCACCAACTTCCAGTGGGTTGCTAATTGAACAAATAGGAGATCGTCACTGCACCAGGCATCCCACATGTCCTATTGTTGAGCATCCACAAACAAATTCCAACTCTTTTCTTTCTTGTTTTCATGAACCTCCACTGACCATGAATCCTAAAGCTTCTTCACGATCTCCCACTTGATGATGTTTAGAAAATTCTCAATGAATGCCAAATCTTCCATGGATGGTCATTCTCTTTATTTTTGCACTTTAGTTTTTTTCCAAACAAATTGCCACCAAGATGCACGTCTCTGTTGCTTCAGCTGAAAGAGGAAATAATCCACCACATAGAGCCTGCATCATGATGGTCATATTTTTCCGCCATTGTGGGATGAACTTCTTATAAAAAGTGGCTTTGGTAATGAGAATCTCCAACTCTTTGATGGAAGAAGAAACTTTGCAAATATCCATTGAATTCTTCTCTTCTTGGCAATGCCATTTCCTTCATTTTTAACCTCTTCTAATGCTTGTTGATGGTAGTTTTCCCTGGCTACACACAAAAAACATGGAGCCCCAAGAGAGACACCAGGGAAAAGGGAATTCCACTGCAAGAAAATATATATTGTAACATCAACAAACTTTTGTTTCATTCTTTAGAGAACCACAACAAGGAAAATAACAAATCTTCACGCAGCGTCATGGTAGATTTCTCCCACGGATTTGATAGAATCAACCATAATCTTCAATATCTTCATAGAATCCATCAAAACTAACAAGAACACAAAAGAATACACCAATTTTTAATGGAAATAATTACATAAGATTCATCTTCGTTGTCTTCATAGTTTTCTTTCTTAATCTCTCATAGATAGATACATTGTTTTAATAGAGTTGGCCATCTTCGACTCTCTCTTTTTCTCTCCATCAATAATACATCATCTCCTCACTAAAATACTCAATAATGACTCTCAATAATCTTTCTTTGGCCGTGGATGCCCCTTCCAAAAGGCATGGGAGGTATGAAAGGGCACTAGAGCCACTACAGTGTCTCTTCATAGCTCATCACTGTCACTCCACTTTAGTTTTCTCTTCAGTCTTCAATAGCTACTTCTTCCATTTCCTTGAGCTCTTTTTAACTTACATTCACTTCTTTCCAAGGCTAAAAAACTTTCCCAAAGTACACCCTCATATCACAGAACACATACAGAAGCATACAAAGGATTTATAGAAGCAGGATTTATAGAAGCTCTACAGAAGTTCTATAAAGGTTCAACAACAACTAAACATAAAACATTTAGCTCAACTAAAACCGAATAAACCCATCATAAATCACTCAATAAGCTATCATAAAACCTCAAAATTCATCATTAAACATCCTAATCTCACTTACTCAAACAAAATAGCGCAAAAAAGAAGAAAACAGAAGCTCAACAGGCTCAAATAGGATCATACAGAAGCTATTAGAACATCATCAAAACGTATCACATCAATATATCTTCATCATAAAATATAATGAGCTATCAAAATCAATACAAACCTATCCGAATCATTCCAAATCATTCTAAAATCAATATAAAATCATACCAAATCAATCATTCAGTCCACTAAAAATAACCAAAAAAATAAAAAAGTCAATCTTTTTTCACTCTCAACATGCAATCTGAAGAGTGCTCTTCTTGGTTCTAGTCCATCTACTTATGCTTCATCTTATGAGCAAGGGAGAGTGAGTGTGAGAGTGAGGGACTTAGAAAGTGAAGCTTATCTATTATTGTATGCTCTTCTTTTCATTCCTTTCTTCTTGGGTGAGAGGTGTATTGGAGGAGGGATTGAATCGCTTCTTACCTCTTCATGTTTCCTCTTGCAAATCGGATCGGGACTATAGAATAGTGGAAGTGGATTGAGTACCATCTCATGGAGCATGGAACTACTTTTCAAGACTTTGTATAAAAGTACTGAGGAGAAGGCAATAAGGCGAGCTTACTACATCCTTATCAAATTTTTCAACATTCTTACTTTTATAGGGCTTGAGGAAAGGATAGGTAGATCAATGAGAGTTATAGCCATTGCCAATACAAGGGAAGCATTTGAAATAATAAGAATTTGGTCAAGTTTGGTATTGAGCTTGAGAAAGCTTCGATATTTTGGTTCCATTACCAAGACATGATGGAATCGACCATTGTGGGAGCTTTCGCTCAACCGTCAAGACCCATGGACCACTTATTGCTTCAAGCGTTCCAAGCCGAGCACTAATGGCTACCTCTCACATAGCCAACATGCCATCCATATCTACGGGTGTAGTGATCTTACCTTCGTGCCGTTCGAGTTACCTCCTCTCCCACGCACTCCGATAGCTCCACGATCCAAGTTGGCTTCAAGCAAGCTCCATCCTCAAGCTCCACGCTCCAAGCTCCATCACCGCAAGCAAGAGAAGAGAAGAGAAGAGAAGAGAAGAGAAGAGAAGAGAAGAAGAGAGGAGAAGATGGAGAGCTTCTCCACCCCACGGTCCCTCACCTTCACACACTCACTCCCTCACACTCTCACACTCCCTCTCTCAAGCACAAGCTCAAAACCCTAAATCCCTTTTGGGCAGTCATCCCCTTTTCCCCTTTTTTTACATGGCCGGCCGTGGCCTAGGCCCTTTTCCCATTGTCCCTCTATCTTCCTAGCTTCCTTTCCACCGCCCATCTACATTTACAAATTGCATGGGTGAGAGCCCGACGCTCCTTGAATTAAACCATGATGCGCTTGCGCTCTTTCACAAAAGTTTTGACTTGCGCTTTTCCTTGTGCGCCTTTGTCTTTTGTTTCTCTTTGCCTTGGCCTTTGTCTTTGTCTTCTGTTTTAGCTTTCCGGATCTTCCACCACCTGGCACTCTTCTACAAGATTTCAGGGTGCGCCTTTGTATTTTAAAATGCACCTTTTCCCTTTTGCATTTGCCTTGGGCTTTTTAAGGTTGCCCCTACGCTTTTGGCCTTTTCTTTTCTTCTTTCTTCTGTCGGGCTACCTTTTTTCCGCCTTGGCCCTACATAATTTTTTATTTTCTTTTGCTTTCTTCATGTTAGGGTTAACATTACCCCCCTCCTAGACGAGTGCCAGTCCCATGGCAGTCTTTGTCGAAGGTAGTATGCAGAGCTTGCATTGAAGACGTGGGTGGAAGGGACTATTGTGGTTTGCCTTGAGGGAGTTCTGATGTTGGTGCAGATGACGGTCGTTGGTGGCACTATGCTGTTCCGATTGGCTGGTGATATGATGGCGATAGGGCTATTCTTTGTTGGGAATGGCTACTCATAGTTGGCACGTGGGTTGGTGTTCGTGGGATGTTCATGTTGGATTTTGCTCGTGATGATTCTTTGGTGGTTTGCATGATGAAGGAAAGGACAAGAGGTCAGAGTGGGGTGTTGATATAGGGCTGATGGTGCGTTCATTGGAGTCTTTAATACCTGCAATTGGAAAATGTCTCATGTGTCTCTCCCTAAGGGGTGGTGCTAGTCTTCTTATCGTGCACAAGACAGATTTTGATTAGTTTGGGAGACAGGTCGAACTCGAAGTAAGACTGTAGTATTGTCTTGCACTTGAGGACCCAAACTGTGTGTATACTTTGGTGCAGATATTATGTGAGTGCCCGTGTATACTTAGATATTACGTAGGTAGAAGACTGCGGGCTGGTTTTGCCTAATGACATGTGGATTAAGCAAAGTCGTCCCGGATGGGAAGGAGTACATGTGAAGACGTATGCGACATCCTGTACATTGTGATTGCATGACCTAACATAATAGAACACAGGGGTATTGCCCTATTAGTAGCTTGTGGACATTGGGCCTATGTGATGAGGACGGTGGACTTGTCATGGCCATTCGTGCAGGGCTTACCACAATTGATTGCAATGGTATTAAGGCAGAGTGCAAGGGGGGATTGTGTGAGTGGGTCAGGGTGATAGGTCTAACCATAGGCGAGACATGCTCCCTAGGTATGTCCTGCCCTTGAGGTGCCCTAAACTATTGTGGGGGATGCTAGTAGGCTAGGGGACTAGGGGTGGAGCCAGCCTACCAAGGCACTGGACGCACCTAATTTGAGGGCCCCTAGGTGATCACGTGTGCTTTTATTTTTTTAAATTTTTTTTCGTCCTTTGGTTTTCTTCGCTTTTCTCCTTTTTTTTTTGCCACAGTACAACCTTTTGCAATATGTGGAGGCTATGAGCCTTTTAATGGGTTGAGACATGTCAAGCCTTGGAGGCTCAAGAAATGGATATGACCGTGATGATTTTTCCCTAGCCTCGTTGTTAGGGGAGCCGTTGTTGCGATATTGGTGCGATTGCAGTGACACCCATCGTGAGCTCACTATAGAGCTTGGCCCAAGAAGAGAGTGTAGCCCATGATTGTGCTTTGGTTCATGCGATGTGGGCACTTGCAAGGGTGATTTTTCGCATTCAACAGTGTGGCTTTGTTGCGATCCTTTGTGCGGTTGGTGGTCTTGCGGTGGCCTGGCCACGCGTTTGCACGAAGACCTGTCTCATCCTGCATCCACTTGTCACTTCATGAGAGTGTATGCTTGCTTGCGTTAAGTATGTCGAACAAATGCAATCATGTTAAGACATAATTTTTCAGAATGCTATGATGTCTATTGGGGTGCCTAGTTCATTGCTTGTTAAGGTCGCATACATTAAGGAGGGGTAAAGGGAGTGTGTACAAGTGGGGATCTTGCCCTTTCACTCATCAAAAGACAAAAAGTTATGGCATGATGACATCAAGCTACTTGTATATCATTGGGGCTTAGTCGATTTGTACTAGGCGGGGTGCGTCCGGTTGGTTAGGCGACTGGGGCGGTGCTGGTGTGGGACTCTTGTGAGGCTGGGCAGGGAACATGTCGGCCGGGACATGAATGGTGTAGTCCCAGGCCGCCACTGTTTCCAAAATGCCTTTAAACAATTCACCAAATTCTTCCCTGTCCCGAGCTGCCCTTTCTTTCCGTGAGCACCTGGTGCCTGAGCGTATGTTGGGGGTCTGTGCCATTGGCGTTGCCACATGCTGCGCGTTTCTTTGAGTCTCGACTTTCTTGGCCTGGGGATTCTTCGGCCTTCGTCCGGGACGGTGTTGCTTAGGACCTCGCTTCTTCGCATACCTTTTGAGGGTGGGCACGTAGCACACCGGTGGAGGGGCATGTGCTGCATGTTCCCGTCGTCCGTGGAGGGCGTCTCTACAAGCCAGCTGCCCTAGGTTTTCCATGTTTTTCTTGTAGGGGACTTGCAATATGCAAACCAAGGGTTAGGCCTTGATATGGAATAAGACCGTTTGCATGGGCTAAATTATAGTGTAGGTTATCAAATGCATATGACTAGAAGAGGCGGGATCACCCCCAAGGGTTTAACATGCTACTAATTGGCCATCTGAACTAGAAATAAGGCACATTTCCATTCCAAAAGCCCAAAATCTTAGCAAGTAGCAATAGTGATGATATTCACTCCTGAACCACTATCCAATAGAGTATTATTGATGATGAATCCTTGGCATTTAATAGGAAATATTAGGATGGTCAGATCAAATAATGGTGTAGGGGTTAGTGGTATGCTTTGAACTTTCTGTATGTCATTTGTACTTGCTATTGTAGTTATAGTAGCCATCTTTAGCACAAGAAGAGTTGGATGATTGGATCAAACAATTTTAAGGAGATGGTCTTGAAAGGATGGGACTAGATTCAACAATCAACCCAAAGGAATATTAATTATCATGATGCTAGGACCAAATTTTTTGCCACAAAACATCATCCACATGACTTCATAGGTTGGGAACTTTCATTGAAGCTTGTGATCCAATAGGCTGATCTTATGAAATGTTAGAATAAACATGAATGAGATCTAGATTTAACATTATTATAGGAGTGACTAAAAACCATTATGTTGCTTGATGCTTTTCTACTCAAACCATGGAACTTCCATTGGTTTATTTAGTTTTGGCTTTGCTCGCTTCCTTGAGTACGGGTAATCACATGGATTGTGAGGTCAAGTAACTCTTCTAGGTCAACCACACTGTTGGGGGTTAGAAAGGTTTAGGCCTAAATCCATTGGGAATCAAGAAAAAAGAAAAGATAGATGGAAGAAAGAAATATAGGAATAAGGTCTCTTAAATATACTATAGAACACAAGAAATAGATAAGCACAATAAGAAACTATATTAGTGTTGGAAATTGTGTACAACTATAATAAATCCCTTCAAACTGAATACATTGGGCCTAAGAAAACAATTTGGCAAACTCTATTTGAGGTGAGAGCTCAACACTACTTGTTCAACTTGGAATAAATTATAACTTGGAAGTACTATAGTATGCTCTTGCCAATAGCTTGGATATACATAAAATAACTTGAAACCACTTTGGCCCTCCTTCTTTGGTAAATCTATATGAGACTTCTTCAAATACAACCACACAAAACTCTTAGTCCTCACCTACACCACTAGGAAAATATTTCTTCAAATCTGTCACAAAAAGAACCTCTTATAGGTAGCCCTTTCTAGGCTAAAGTCACTTGTAAAGAGGCTAAGTGATTAATCACTTGTTTATTTACTTAGGCTTGTACCAATGCCTCAAATATCTATTTATGACCATTTATAGTAGTTTACTACAAGATACAAGTCCCATACCGATGTTCAAAGCAACGCAAATGTTGATAAAAAAAATTGCCCCCTGTTGCACTAAATGCATTGGTATTAGCGTCTCTACAAAACCGTTGCTATATACATCACTATTTTTCTTGGTTTTGCGACGTAAATAGTGACACATGTAGCGATGGTTTGCAATGCAAATAGTGATAGTTTGTGATGCAAATAGTGACAATTTGCAACGCATATTGTGATGCCAATAATGATGCGTGTAGTAAATTTGCGATGCTAATAGCGACGTTTACAAAGTTTTTTTTTTTGCACCATGTGTTGTGTAATATTCTACAAATGAAATACATGTTAGGTATGCATGGTCATCATGATGAGCGCAAAATGTACTTAAACCCACAAGACTAATACATAGAATAAGTACAAGATCACTGATGAAAACTCATGGAATTATGGCAAGATACAAAGGATGATAAGTACATAGATGCCTGTATAGATCACATGACTAAAAGAGAAGAGGGTGTGCACTCCACAAATCCAAGCACAAGCTATAGATCCTCATCATCTGAAAGCTCGTCCCGACACAAAGGAGCATCGAATGGATTCTACAAAATGAACAATTACATATCAGCCCATAAAAAAATAGTGACTATGGATAAGAAAGATGATCGATTTACTAGGTTGCCGCGTGCATATAGTCTATCAATCAGTGCAGCGAGATCGTGTCTCTGCATATCGAGTCTCCAGGCTGGTGGGAGCAATTTGTAATGAGTGATGCAAAGAAAACAGAATACAACTGTTAGGAACAAGATTGTTAGTACAAGTGATATTGCAAATAAGAAAGCAAGAAGAACAAAAGAAAACCTTACAAAGCCCTTTAGATAAGTCCTATGGCCACTACTCCTTAGATGATGCACGACCCTTGCCTCCAATCGTGCCCTCGCTGCCTCCCGCTACTATTTTCAACATCCTGGAGAATCTATAGCCTCCTCCCCGAGTCTTTGCCAATCATATGCATCTAGCCACTCGGGCTTTGAGGTGCCACTTTTTTTTGAGTGCCTTGTGTGTGTCCGATCGTCTATGTGACATGTATGCAAGCATACACTCCATCATCCACCTAGCGAAAAACCTCTCTACTGCGGTAGGTACCGAAAAATCATCATGCAAGGATACCACTATATAGTCCTTGCTCCCCTCATGTATTTTCTTCCAATGGTCTAAGATGTTGTGTCGAAAAACTTGTTGGCACAACTCTCTCATGTGAGACATCACCCTCCTCCCCTCATCATTCATGATCACAACTCTTGTCCTGTCATCTACAAAGTATCCATACCCCTATGGGGTATGTCTAAGGTGTGTCCTCTCCCACCTATGACCGCACTCCTGAGAATTACTAGGAGACCCTTGTACATCTGGTGTACCCACAGGGGTAGTATATCTTAGAGTAGCACCCATAGGGGTGTCACCTGTGGATGGCTGAGCAAAAGCTGGAGTCATTAGAGTAGATGTCCCCACAACTGTGACAAATCCTACAGGTGACATGCCTCCACTAGAATGACGAGATGGAGACACTGCATTGGTGCCTCCACAACACCCACATGAGTCACCCTCTTTGGAACCTATACGAGAGCAAGGAGTAGCATCCCTATCTGAAGCCGCCACTGCAAGCTCATAGCATCCACATCTTTGCAACACCCCTTAGAACCACTCCCTTCGTCCGGGCCCAGTCTGGAGTGTCGACCTTGTCTACTAGAAACTAAAGCATCAGAGTGTGCTGAAGTAGATCTAATGGAATGACCCGATGGTGTCCGAGATAGCTCTTAGTCTGCCATATCTCTGAATCAAGCTATCTGATCTGGAGACACACATATGAATATCTCATGTAGCTCCTTGTTGCTCATCCCTCGACTCATCCTGCTCTCCAAATATCATCAAAGGTAACCTGCACAGATAGACAATGATGTTAGCATAATCAATATAAAGATTCAAGTAAAGCATGGTAATATAACTCTAAAAAAAATGATGTTACTTAAAATGCATATTCTAGAGTAACCTTAAAAGCGATTTATCAACGAATTGAGTAGGCAGATGCAACAAGTATGATGTAGCCTATGGCCCCATGCTAATCTCTTGGTACAACTCCACGTACATTGGAAGGTCTATAGAGGTAGGTCACCACAAAAGGAGGAGTTCACTTTATTCTCAAAGAATTCTTGGCCTCCTATCTTTGTGTCATCATTACTTGAATCCGTCTCCTCTACATGCTCCAAGTCCTCTTTGATCTCCACCCCTTACAATATCGACCCCTCCACCTGCGTACTCTCCTCATCTACATTAGGAACATTCCTTTCATCATACACTCGTACTCCGAGGAGTTGAAGGCACAACATATCACCATCAAGGTTGTCGGGGTTTTGGATAGAAAATTACATGTTCAAAATCACATATCAGAGTGATTCAACATTTGTGACTGTTTTATGATGTGAAAAAAAAAAAGTTCATGCACCTATTCACAATGGGTTAAGAGGACAAACATATTGCACAGATCCGTCCATCCTTTCTCAAAATCTATTTTGAGAAATCCAGATGGACCTCGCCAAATGGTTGCCATGGCTCCTTCCAATACCTCTTTGAACTATTGTACATCGAATATGATCATGGAGAAGCTACCGTAATCCATTGAGATAACACTTTTCAAGTTCCCAAAATGCTCAATCTCATCTATAACGGTGTTTGGATCCATGGCTCACTGTCGGCTCTCTTACTCGAACTTTGCCATAACACCACAATCCACTGTGGTATGCATTTTGTCGATGCGCTCAACGCAAAAATGTCACCTACATGACCACACTACATTGTATATTTTGTATTGTACATTGAAACAGTTAGATTAGTTGTCACATATGAAATCTAGATATGATAGCTTACAAAACATGCAATCACTTCGGACTACATTCTCTCAAGAATTTCCACTCCTCAGTAGAGACCTCCACCCCTTCGCAAGAAGCTATGTTCAAAGCTCTATGTAACCATTACATAGACATAAACCACGACATCTCTTCCATTCCCTCAGGATATCGAATCGGTCGATGACATGTATTGCATCAAAATTTTGATCGTGCTTCTTCCTGATCTTTCTTGGCCTGCTCATACCTAGCGAGCCACGTCTCGATGGATGCATAATGCAACATACAAAAATGTTTCACTTTCTCCTCCATTGTAGCATCTATCCTTTTTTCTACCCCATTTTCAATTACCACATCTCCGGTCAGTCTATCATCGTCCTTCAATGACCATAGCATACTATTGTCTGAATCCGCCATTGGTAGCCACTGTGAAATATGCACTAACGCCTCTGACACTAGCCAACCTTCAGCCATGCTATCTTCTAGCCGAGATTGTTTTCACACAAATCCTTTTAGGGTTTTCATGAAGCGCTCCAAGAAGAACATCCATCGTGTATGGACAGGTCTCACAATCTCCACTTTATCTCTATAAGATGCACCAGGAGGTGGGTTTGTATCATGAGCATGTTGGTGGGCAGGTGCTTCTCAAAGGGACAAACCGTCTCCACCACTCCCCACCTTGAAGATTCAATATAGGATCTCTTGATCTCCTTTTGTGATATCCATTGCACAAAATTTGACAACCTTTAAATTGCCCTCCGTATTTCTAGAGTGAGGCATCTCGCAATCACGATTGATAATACAAACTACCACAAATGAAGAGCATTATAAACACTGACTAGACACTAAATAGCAAAATACGTAGGCCACTTACAATCAAGGCTAGTAAAAAATTGACATATCTTATGCCAATCATGGGATTTTAGCCCTGATTATTAATTATCTTTAGAAAAAGCAAAAATGAGGAAATGTATCATACCCGTGGATAGAGACATGATAATTTTCTTCACAATGTGCTCTTCTTTAGTGGGCAAAACCCAAGGAGCACGAGGTAGTTTCAAGCGACCATCAGTGCTTGTGGTTGTGGCCAAAGTGCCTCCATCTTGCCTACTGCTTCAAATCTATTTGTGCCCTTGCAATGTCTCTCTTTCCTACGATGTGGTCCCATAATAAGCTACCCACATTCTTGAAAATATGCATGGGATCCAACAAGTGGCTGATCTATAAGTGGGTCCAATATGGAAACTTGTAGAAAACTGAGAACCACTGCATTTTGTTTCGATGTGACTATGTGTGGATCTTTTTCAACTCGTACCAGCTTTTAGTGCTCATTTGTGCTAGAGGTTATCCAATAAAACCTTCCCTTAGTTCATGACCCTCTGCAAGAAAGTGGCATGTCCTTGATATATCACCTTCTTTATGATTCTTGACCTTCGAAAGTCTAATTGTGACCCACACAATGGACATGCATGATAGCTTGAGGTAACTAGACCTGTCCCAACACCCCTATTTAGTCAACACAGACTTGAATGAGCTATGCTAGATATCACTAATGAGAACATTCCCTGAATTTCAGAAAGTCATGCATGATCCACATGAGAATGGCTCGTATATTGGCGGACTGTCGACCATGCCACTTGCTCATATCTTCCATGGCAACCCCCTCCTCCCACAAAATCTTAAGCTCATCAACTAATGGATGGAGATAGACGTCCATATTCTTGACTTTGTAGTGCCTAACAACAAGCAAGCTAATGATCATGTGTCCTTTCTTTATAGAAAGCCATGGCGAGATGTTGTAGTTAACAAGGACTACAAGGCCACACATTGTAAGAAGTTGAGTAGAGACCAAATGCGTTCATGCCATCATCCATAAGAAGACCGAACTGAAGATTCCTTGGCTCTTGTGCAAAGCCTAGAAAGGTAGAGTCAATGTGGCTCCATACGTGTGAATCTGTTGATATTTGTTGGGTTCCATCTATGGATCTATTCTGCGCATGATGCCACGTTGTCAAGCTTGCCATGCCCAATGTACGAAACATGTGACGTATACCCAATATAAGTGAAAAGTTTCTAAGAACTTTTTGAGGGATGGTTTGCCCTTGGAAGTCCTGTTGATACATATGAGCACCATAATTTGGACATGTCTCCATAGTCCCGTAGTCTCCTCAAAACAACACACAATCGTTGACACATGCATGGATGCTATTGTAGTCCATGCCAAGCTTTCATAAAACATGTCACACATCATCATGAGACTTAGGCATAGTATTTCCAAGTGGCAATATAAGATACTTTAGCAACCTAAAAAGAATTCATAAAACACCTTGAAAAAGCACAAGTGTTTTTCATAATGGAGTAAAAAAGATCAACAGAGCGTACGTACAATGTACCTCAGCAACTTAGTCTCACTCATATCATTGCACTCATATTTTGCCTGCACACTTAGGAGCGCAAGCAGTGTCTTCATGCGAGATACTCGGTACCCATCATATAATGGTATGGACGGTTCCTCTCTTAGCGGATCAGATGACTCGGCATCCATGGGCATCAATGCATTGATCACTGCCTCCATCTCATGCTTCAAGATTGGAGGAAGGTTCGAAAGACTGACTGTCTTCTCTGGTATCGAGGGTGTATGGTTGCTGAGTTGTGCCTTCCAAGTGGTGGATTGGCTTAGGCACTCCATCCATTGCACATCCACGAACTCTTCTAACTAGTCGCAATAGGAGCATTTCTCCTTGAGATGAGGCCCACCTCCCTGTATAAATTTTGATGGGTATGTCTAATGTCTTTGTATATGATGAGTCAATTAGTTTGCAAATGTAAGGTATGATTGATACATACTTTTCTTACTGTTTGCTCAAAGTTTGAGATCACTTGATCAATTTTCTTACTGATTGTTTGTCGTACATCGCTCAAAGTTTTTAATTTTGTCTAGTTATGACAAACAATAGGTTTTTGTTATCTTTCTCTTTTTCTTTTTTTATTTGTCTCCCTTTATCCTTCTTTGCTTCTCTCTCCCCCTCTATTTCTATAATTGTTTCTTTATCTCCCCCATCTTCCCTCCCCACTCTCACTTCTTCTCTCTTTTCCTTTCCCTTCCTTCTTTTCTCTATTTCTTTCTCTTGTTTCCTCTTCATTCGCACTTGACACATCTTGCTAAAATAAAAATCAAAGATAAAAAATAAAAAACTCATAAAACAAGACATTGAAAGACTCTTTCTCCCCACCCCTCTTCGTGCCTCTCTTTCCCCTTTGCCATTCTGTTTCTATAATTTGTTCTCTCTAATTCTCTCGTTGTTTCTGTTTCTCTCTCTCTCTCTCTCGCTCTCTATTTGTTGTTTTCTCTATCTCTCTTTTTCTCCCTCTTTTTGTCTCTTTTTCTTCCCTTCTCTTTCTAGCTCTCTTTTTTTTCCCACTCTCATTCTTCTCTTTACTTCACCCTTTTATCCACCTCTCCCTTCACTCTCCATTTCGTGGACTCTCCTCCCTCTCGTTCTTTCTCTCTTTCTCTTTGTTTTTGCATCTTTCTTTGTTTCTCTTCACCCCCTTGTTGTTTTCTCACTCATTCTCCTCTCTCTCTCTCTCTCTCTCTCTCTTCCTTCTTCTCCCTCTCTCCTTTCCTCTCTTTCTCCCTCAATGCATCTCATTCCTAAGAAAAAAAATAAAAGAAAAGAAGAAAGCACAAGAACAATCCAAGAGGAGGCAATGTACCTACCACAAAGGCACGAGGATGGATTCTTCGTCTCTTATTTGCGACATCCCCTCTTTCTCCCTCGTGGACTTCTTCCTCTTCTTCGTGTATGATGGCAGTAGTCAGAAGCTCTCCTTCTCTCTCTTCCTCTCTTCCTCTCCCTCTCCCTCCCAAAGCCATGATCTCTTTTTCTCTCTCTTGAATTGTTTGTGGCAAAATGCCATGCTTGGGTTTTTGACTCTTTTTTTTTCTAAGGCGACGCTGCTATTTTGCATCGAAAACCACCGTCTCTATACCCCATTCCCTTGTAGTGGTTCAAGTTTACTTTTTATCATTGCTTTTAATGCTTTTTGTCTTCTAAACTCTTATTATGTGATTTAGTACTTTTTCTTGAATATGTTTTCTTTTGTGCTTAGATGCAACTTGTTTCGATATCATAACTTTTGCATACGAACTTAGAATAGGTCATCAAGTACTCAAACCAAAGCAAACAAATGTGATCGATAAGCTTGCATTGGAAGAATTGCAAACATCCTTTCAAATAACAAAAAATACTTCTTTTTTGTAAACATGTCACTTTTTGATAATTTTTAGCTTGGGAGACTTGTACCACTTAAAACAAGTCCTAGCACATTGGTAATGGCCTTTGATACTTAATTTTGGTGTCCTACATATGAATTGGTATTTTATACTATGTCATGCACTAACTTACTCTTGAAAGGTTATATAAATCATTGAATAACTCATCCCATAGGTATACAATAAAATCCTATAGCATTGAAGAATTTGCTTGTATTCACACTTTAGGCATGTAATGTCTTGAGAACTCTTATTAAAGATATAACACCTTGTTTTTATCTTTCTACTTTTGAGTGTCGCACTCTTGAGTTTCCATGCACTTATACCATTAATTCCCTTCTCAGATACAAAATAAATGTTGGTTTTTGGATAAGTGAGGGGATCCTCGACTAGCTTAGACATGTTCTTGACATGTTGAGATGGCAAGCTCAACATATGCAAACATTGATGATGGACTACCTAGTTAGATGGATCAACACACGTACACTTAGTATATCGATGGTTATTATGATCCTCACATCACTACTAACTTACTACTTATTTGGTTAATTACACCGATTTATAGTAGTCAACTAATATAGCTATAGTGCTAATCAATTAGTATAGTTATTTATGCATCATTTAACTTAGTAGGTCGCTTTCCTTTATGCTCTATTGTATCTATAGTTTGTGTATATTGTATTGTGTAAGGAAGGAGGAAGAAAAACTAGAAAGAAAATATTCTGGCATCTATATCTCTTCTTGTGTTCTTGAGTGAGCTTCTTCTTACATGTATTATGTGTGTTCAGCATAGTAGCTCAATCATATCTCCCTTCATCATGTGATTTGTGATATAGTATTAGAACACCACCACTAAGAGAGGCTAGTTTTGAAGACTAAAGTGAAGGAGAAGGAACAAGGATTCAAACAAGTAAGCAACTAGTAAGAATCTCTCCCGTTCTATCTTTCTATTCCTTGAATAATACTTGTGGAGGCACCAAAAGCAAGCTAGAGCAAAATCTCAGCTTTTTGTGAGATTTGGTGTGTAAGAAAAATGATATATATTTTACAAATAAGCCTCTTTGGGTTTTTCATTGTGTTTTTGGTTATCTAAGGCCATTTTGGGCACCATTTTAGCTCTATAAGATTGTGGAAAATAGTTTCAAAATATATTATAATTTTGACTGTATTAGCCCTCTACAGGTGCACATGCTATAGATTTCAAATTGATAAGTTTTGTGGTATCATGTGAAAATAAGTTGCAAAATATATGTATTGAGTAGCCTATAAAGAAGCCTATCTAGTTTAGTACTATGAACATATTATGAAATGCTATAGAAGACTTGCTTGTTGGTTAGTATTTAGTTGTGTCATGATGGCTAAGAACAATGGAAATCCTGTAATTGAGAAGCTAGACAAGAATAACTATCCATGATGAAAATTATGTGTGATGAACTTTATTATTGGAAAAGTCCTCTACGAGTTTATTTCATGTGAATAAAAGAAATTAGTGCAAAATAATCCTAAGATTACATAAGCACTAAAGACAAGGAAAGAATGGAATACAAAAGACAAAAAAGTAATGTATTGGTTGTTTGCAGTAATCCATAACACTATGTTAGAACATATAAAAAATACAAAGGGTCCGCATGTAACTTGGACAACCTTCGAAAATATGTTTTCACTAAATACAAAGGCATGGAAGATTCAGCTTAGTTGAACACTTCGAAGAAAGAAATGATGATTTGGTTTTGCCTATTTTGGGTGGCCTTAATAACGAGAAGGCTTGGAAAACTTTTGTTACTTATATATGAAATCCATTTCCAAATTTTGATGAGTTGATCTCTCTCATAATTATTAAAGAGATTAATATGAAGGGTGAATCATAAGAAAGAAGTGGTGAATAGATCCAATAATTTTACTCAAGTTTAAAAAGAAGATGTGGTTGATCCTCTTTAAGTGATTGTGGTATGGATTGTGCTAGTGATAGCTAGTAAAACATGCTAAATTAATAGTTTATGAGGCCATGGTAAATCTAGAGATAGGGGAAACTCTAGATAAAAAGGTGGATAATAAAATAGAGATTCTAGCAATTCTGATATTTTTTGTCATTACGGTGGAAGAATATGTTATATTATAGTCTATTGTTAGGTTGAGAAGGTAACATTCATAGAGGTAAATTGCATCAAGAAAATTATAGATGAACTTCAAGATGGAATGATAATAAAAATGAATATTTATTTATGATGTAGCATATGATGAACGTTGTTATAGGAAAAGGGATATGTGATAATGTATGTTGATTTAAGTGCTTCTAATTGTAGGACAAGCTATGCTAAATGGTTTGGGAGATGTAAGATTTATAAATTCCACATTATGTAGAGATGGATGATGATTCATGCCATCCAATATCATACATTAGAAAAGCTTCATTGTCCTTGCATATGATAGTTAGAAAAAGTATTTATCAAATAGATTTCATATGCCATCCACCATAAAGAATTTGGTATCAGTTGGCTAGATGGTAGAGTAAGGGCTACAAGTTAGACGTAATGCAAAAGGTTGTTTCGGTGAATATTTTAATAATAATAAGTGTGGATTGATTACAAAAGAAAGTAGAGTTGGCCCATATTTACTTTGGATGTTGAAATTCCTACTATAAATGTTGCTATACATGCTAAAGACAAAGATGTGGTTGCATACATTGAAATATGGCATAGACATATTAGAGATGAAAATATTCAAAGGATAAATTTAATATAGTTTAAAGGGTTGGTTATAGATTTGCCTACATTTAGAGTTGTAGAATTACATGAGGTCTATGAAGCATGTCAGTTTAAGGTAAGAAGCAGGTAAGACAATCTCTTTCACATGATAGAGATGTAAGTAAGAATATACTTAATATTGTGCATATAGATGTTTGGGAGACTTAATAAAAATATATCACTTAGTATAGTAAGTGTTTTGTTACATTTATTGATGATTGCTCTAGGAAGCTCTAGGTATATTTCATGAAGGTAAAGAGTGAAGTGTTCAAGCACTTCAAAACTTTCAAGGTTATTGTTGAAGGAGACACATGCTTAAAAGCTAAGTGTTTGAGATTTAGATTGACAAGGAGAATATCTCTCTAATGAGTTAAGCAAATTTTAAGGTCTCGTGAGATAAAGTGAAAGTTTATGTACATGTATATTCCATAGTAAAATGGGATTGTAGAAAGAAAAACCATGCATATTGCAGAAGTGGCATGGGAATTAATGGTTAAAAAGAGTATGGCTAAGTATTTTTTATCTCAGACAATCTATACTTTTAACTATATTATGAATAGAGCTTCCATAGTTGTAGTTCATGGTATGATCCTTGAAGAATGTATTATAAGCAAGAAAGTTGATGTGCCACACTTGAAATTGTTTGGTTGTATTGCATATATTCATGTGCCTCATGAGTTAAGGAAGAAATTGGATGTAAAGGTTGAACAATATAGAGACAATATATCTTCATTTGATACTTTATTGAGGTAATACTGTTATAACCCTATCAATGGTGGCGAGTAGGGATGGTATTTTTGATGAGATGAGTAGTTGGTTGGAGATGCATTGGATGATACTGATGATCATGTTAGTCATGTGCAAATAGAAAAGTAAGAATCATGGATCCTTAGTGGACTAGAGACATCATCTAGTAGTAGATCTATAGTTAGACGGGAGACTAAGGAGCAATCTCATATCTTTTGGTGATCTACTAGTGTTGTAGGTAATGAAAAATGGAAGAAGAAAGTATCACATGGTAATGATATATCTATAATAATTTAATTCTTATTGGAGACTATAGTGGAGATTGGATGATAAGCTTGGCATTGCTTTAGTGAGGAAACCATGTGTATAGAGAGCACATGGTATTGTAAAGACTCTATTGAGTGATCTAGTGGTACACAAGTTTGGCTCAAGTCTATAGTAAAGTGAAACATTTTGTTAGAATATTTGGTTTTGAGGGTTATGCAACTCACCACTATGCTTAAATAGTAAAGGTAGTTGAGGAACAATGGACAAGGAGATGGATGCATTAGAGACTAACATGATTTGGGATCTAGTACCATTGCTATAGATTAAGAAAGATAATGGATATTAATGAGCCTATATAAAGCATAATGGAAATGGTTCTATTAGTAGGTATAAGGCTAGACTAGTTACAAAAGATTATGAATAGTCATATGGCATAGACTATGAAGAGACATTCGGTCCAATTGTTAGGATATCAATTATTGGATGTGTGATTGCTTCAGCATAGATAAATGTTAGAGTTTGCAATAGATGGATATGAAGGATGTATTCTTGCATGGTGATTTGTAAGAAGAGATGTATATGGAGTAGCTAACAAGTTGTGAGAATTTAGACCATCCCATGTATGTATGCAGGTTATACAAGGTACTCTACGGCAAGCACCTAGAGTATGGCCTAGCAAGATTGAAGAGCATCTTGTGAACATTACCCTACTCACTTTATGTGAGGAAGCATAATGCAGGTTTGGTCATCATGGTCATATATGTGGATGACTTGATTATTATAGGTGATAGTGATGGTGGGATTACTAATGTTAATGGCCTTTTGAAGTAGAAGTTTGAGATGAAGGACTTGGGTGAGTAGAGGTACTTTCTTGATATTGAGGTGATTAGATGTGTTGATGGTATATGGTTATCCCAAATTCATTATGTCTTGGAAGTGTTATCCAAGTATGGTATGACAATATGCAAGCCTATGTTAATGTCATTTGAGTAAAATATAAAGTTGAGTCCTAATGTTGGGGATGCAATAGAAGACTTTACTAAATTTAGGAGGGTGGTAGGCATTTTGATTTATATGACTATCATAAGGCCAAACTTGAGTTATGTTGTTGGACTCATGAGTCAATTTATGTAGGTATTTAGGAATCCTCATTTGGATGCAGTCGGACCCATATTGAGGTATGTGAAGTCCACCTTGCATTGTAAACTTTTTGTAAGACAGGAAAGAATGTAAAAGTGTTTGGGTATATGAATGCAAATTGGATTGGTAGTATGTCTAATACAAGATCTATTAGTGGATTCATATTTTCTCTTCATGATGCAACAATTACTTGGAGTAGAAAAAAGCAAATATTGGTTACTTTATTAAGTATATAGGTTGAGTATAGAGGTGCTTGTATACAGTGGGCTAGGAACACTATGACAACATGAGCAGTATACAGTGGGCTAGGAACACTATGTTCCATACTAGGACAAAATATATTGAGGTGTATTATCATTTTATGAGAGAGAGAAGGTACTTAGTAGGTGAGATTGACTTAGTATATGTCAACATATAGAATCAAGTGGCTAATGTTTTCATGAAGCATTGGGTATAGAGAAGCTTTGAGGATTTCAAAGCTTACTTGGAGTTGTAGAGGTGTAGTCAAGCTCACGGGAGAGTTTTGAGATGGCAAGCTCAACATGCATGGACATTGATGATGGATCCCCTAGTTAGATGAGTCCACACGTCTACATTTAGCACCTCAATAGTCATTATGATCCTCAATAGCCATTGGCATATTACTTATTATATTTGGTTAGTTATACCTACCTAGAGCTAGCATAATTATAGTGCCAATTGATTAATATAGTCAGTTATGTATTGTTTGACTTTCAATAGGCAAGAGCTACCTAGAGTGTGTTGTTAAGATCCTATACATAAATATAATTAAGATGTTAATTGTAAATAGCCACAAGGATGCAAGTCAAGAAACAATGTAATGTATCAACATTAAAGTAGAGTGGATTAAATTCTTTATCCTGTGTGACAATAACTTAGATGCCATTATCTACAACATGTAATGAAGTGGTGACTTTATTATTTAAAGTATAGATCCAGTAGTTGAGCTCACTCCTGTGCAAATTGTATTAGTATGGATAGAATTCTAATGATAAAGAAATGTGCTCTATTTAATCTCATATTTGGATGGCTCATGGACCTTAAGGGAAAGGATGCAAGTAGTCTAAGACTGGTTATGAGGCCATAAAGTAGGCTAGATACCCAAGACATGTCTATGACAGCCACCATGTCATCTCTTCATTGAGGTTTGTCTTGATCTCATTTGCTCAGGGCACCTTTGAACTTCATCAGGGCAAAGCTGGGCATTATTGAGTATGTCTTGAGCTCTTTTTGGAAGAGCACTTCAAGTTGGAAATATGACAACCATGTTTCTTTGCTTCTTATGAAGCATAAGCATTACCATTGCCTCTTTGAACCTCAAGAGGGAGCTTGGGAGGGCCGTTTGGGAACCCCCCCACATTAGCATTGAGTCATTGTAGCCTTCCAACCCTCCCAACGAACCATGCACCATCACACTAGTAGCCATGAGTTTGCCTTAGTTCTGGATGACAGATTGACTGCATGTCACTATTTTGCTCATAACTTGAGCTAGAAAACTTGGATTCAAAAACTTTTTCAATGAAAACCAAGCTCGTAGAAGAACTTGTTAGTTGATTTGGAGTGCAGGTATGTCTAAAACTGAAAACACGGAGGTTTTTTTTTGAGGATAGTGTATACAGATCTTGGTTGCAAGCATGGTTGCGGGCAGATGACTGCATGCAGATCAACTCACTATCTTGATCATCTCCTTCATCATTGGCAACTCCAAGACCATCATGGGATACTTGAGAGCTCACTCTTGAGACTGACATTTGATTCAAGCTTGGCATTGGCATTGGGAGCATTTTACTCAGTTTCTTGGATTGTTCATAATAGTTTACAAGGCAACATCAATGGTTTATCCATATGCTTGAATAGCATTGCTTATTTGATGCTTATACATGCTGGAATGGATGCCTACTTGTCACGGGATGCTATGCCTACCATTTGGTACTGATTTGAAGTTGACTTTGGCACTGTGATTGCCCATTTTGACACTAAACTCACTACTATAATAGTAGGGGTTGAGTGCATTTTTTTCAATGAATGACATGCCTATGGGTTGCAGGCACTATCTTGAGTACTCAAAGTGGTGTCTACATGCTTATCTTGGATGTCATATACCTGGGAATAATTTTGGGGATACTTTGAGCTTGGGACATTTTGTCTTGGCTGGAAAAGTATAGTTTGCAAGTATCATAACAGAGAAGGTATTTTGGACAATTGGATGGTTCCCATTGAGGTCCTTATGTACTAATTTGGTACTGATATTATTGACATATGCTTGGACATTGGGTGCACATGATTTATGCCTCATTTTTAGGTTGAAATAGATCAGTCTATGCATGCATTTTGGTGTTGTTTACAATGAACATCAGATCTTACTGGTCAGTTTGCATCTATTCTTGGTCACTTGTTTTTTGATAGATTTGGCTTGTCTTCTTGTCATTTGAGTTGCAATTATGGTTGGTAGCAGTGACAGTAGTAATCTTATGCACATTAAGAATCTTGAAGGGGCACATAACTTTGTAATTTGGCAAAAGTAGTGCTACAATGTATTGGTGCAAAAGAAACAGGTGAAGCCTATCAAGTTAAAAGGAGCATGACTAGCAGATATAGAGCAAGAGGATTGGGATGAGTTGAATGAGCTGGCTCGTTCAACCATTGAGCTTTCAGTTTTTGATGCTTTGTTGTTCAACATAGAAGGGCTCAATTCTGCCTATGCCATTTGGAAGAGATTGGAGGAATTGTATGCTCAGAAGAATGTTGCAAGTAAAGTCTACTGGTGGCTAAAGAAATTGATGGATTTATGCATGAAGGAGGGGATAGCCATGTCTATACACCTCGGTGAGTTTAGTCCCATTTTCAACCAACTGCTTGCCTTGAAGTTCAATATGATGCTGAGTTCAAGGCTACTTTTTTGTTATGTACTTTACTTGAAAGCTGGGATACTTTCAAGACAACCATAAGCACCTCAAAGGCTATACTGTTGTACTCTGATGTAGAGAGTTCTCTACTTATGGAAGAGATGAATCAATAGAACAATGCATCTAACAAGTCATCTAGTGCTTTGCATACTAGAGGCATGTCTCAACAGAGGGGGAAATTTGAAAGAAAAGGATGATATAAATCTTGTGGGAAAGGTGTGGAGTGTAACCATTGTGGCAAGAAAGGACACTTTAAGCGAGAAGGCCTTAAGTGGAAGAAAGAGAAATGAAAGAATAAGAAGACTAATGATAGCAAGGATGAAAAGAAGGATAGTCAGCTAGCTAAGAAGAGTAGTGTTAAGATTGAAGAAGTGAATGTAGCCAGCCCCATGAGAGTGACAATGGCCATGATGTATTCCTTGTCTCTTCTTGCTTTAGTGCACATGCCATGGTAGTAGATACAGATGATGACATGCATACCTTGATCTTAGATTTAGGTGTCTCATTTAATGTCACTCCCCATCGTGAGTGGTTCTTAGACTATACTTGGGGTAGACATGGCGTTGTCCACTTTGGGGACAACTATGCATGTGACTTTGCAAGCACTGGCAGTATGCAATTGTAGTTTCAACATGGATCTGTCTTTACTCTTCAAAATGTACGACATGTATCCCAGCTCAAGAAGAGCTTCATTAGTACTGGGCAGCTAGATGATGATGGTTTTCATACCACCTTTTCTGATGGGAAATGAAAGATCTGTAAGGGATCTAGGGTTATTGCCAGAGGCTCAAAGAGTGATACTTTGTATCCACTACATGTATCTAGTGTGCCTGTCCATGTTGTTGCCATGATCGAGAAACCTAGTGTTTCCTTATGGCATGGTTGGTTGGGACACATGAGTCAGAATGGAATGAAAGCACTTACTCATTTGGATTATTTTCCTTGTCTTCGATATGTTAATTTTGAGCACTATGATCAGTGTATTAATAGTAAACATGCATAGAATTCACATAAAAATTCTCTTTCATTGAAATCTTTGCCTTTAGAGTTCATACATTTAGATGTATGTGAAATGCTAGGGTTATCTCTAGGGGAAAAAAATACTTTGTCACCTTTGTTGATGATGCTACATGGAAAGTCCGGGTGCACCCTATTGGTAGCAAGAGAGAGTTTCTTAACAAATTTAAGAAATTCTTGGCATTGGTTGAGAACATGACTGGTAAGACACTTAAATGTCTTCACTCTAACAATGGTGGGGAATACATGTCCAAAGCCTTTCAGGACTTTTGTGATAACAAAGGGATAAATAGGGAGCTCTTTGCCCCTCATAATCCACCCCAAAATGGAGTTGTAGAGCGTATGAATTGGATAATTCAGGATAAGGTCCATACTATGCTATCTCATGCTACATTACTGCTATCTCATGCTACATTACCCCATGATTTTTGGGCAGAGGCCATTATGGCAGTAGTTCACTTGATGAATTGGCACCAAACAGGTCTTTTGGGGAGAGAGTCCCTCAAAAAGAGTGGTCAGGCAAGCCACCTTCATATTCTCATCTAAGAGTGTTTGGCTATGAGGCCTTTGTGCATGTCCGTAAGGAGGAATGCAACAAAATTTAGCCAAAGTCCTGTGAATGCATGTTCCTAGATATGGCGAGGAGGGTGAAATGGGGTACATGTTATGGGGTCCCAAGAAAAGAAAAATAGTACGTAGCAATGATGTAAAATTCCGTAAAGATCACATGCGTAAGCAACCCACAAAAAGGCAGAGGAGGTCAGACGGGTTGTTTTTAGAGAAGACATACATGTTGGACAACAAATTGTGCCCAGTAGACAACAGCGAATACCCATTGTAAATGACCCTAAAAATGTAGAAAATGATGCTAAAAATGGTCGGAAAGGTATTGCCCATGATACCTCATTGTCTCAGCATGAAAACATATAGTTTGGACATCCAAATGTGGTAGGACAACAAGTTGTTGTAAATGTAGATTTGTAGGCCCCACAGCTTGCAAATGCTGAACCTTGACTTTGTACATTGATCCGACCTTCAAGACCATTGGATATGTTTGTTCCTAGTGCTCAGTATGCTGCTGATTATGTCATGGTAATTGAATGTGGTGAGTTGTCATGCTTCAAGGAAGTAATGACTAGACATGACAACAAGAAGTGGTTCAAAGCTATGCTGTCAGAGATGGAATCTCTTGAAAAGAATGGTACTTGGGATTTGGTGCATTTTTCAAAAGGGCAAAATATTCTTCCATGCAAGTGGATTATAAGATGAAAGTTACTTCTCGTACCTCGCCAAAGTACAAAGCACGTCTTGTTGCAAAGGGGTACAAGCAGGAACATGGGATTGACTTTGATGAGATCCTCTCCTATAGTCAAGATGACTACTTTGAGAACCATCTTGGGCTTGGTTGCAACTGAGGATATAGAACTCATCCAGACAGATGTAAAGACTGCATTCTTACATGGTGATATGCATGAGGACATATATATGTAGTAGCCTGAGGGTTTTGTGGCAAAGGGCAAAGAGAAGATGGTATGTAAACTCAAGAGGAGTTTGTAGAGCTGAAATATGCACCTCAAGAATGGTATCACAAGTTTGATACATTCATGCAATCTTAGGGCTTTCACATGAGTCAAGTGGATCATTTCTTATATACCAAGAAGGCAGCAGATGGTAGCCTGATTATCTTGGTCTTGTATGTGGATGACATGCTGATTACAAGGCAGGGATGTTCATGCCTTGGAATCTCTGAAGCAAAGTCTACATGATGGCACCTTTGACATGAAGGATCTTGGTGACACAAATCATATTCTCGGGATGCAGATACTCATAGATAGACCAAAGGGGCTTCTCTATCTGTCCTAGCATGAGTATGTTTCCAAGGTTTTGCAGTGTTTCAATATAGAGGGGGGAAAAGCAATTGGGGTTCCATTGCCTCCATATGTGAAACTCAGTGCAGAGGACAACCCTACATCTAATGCACGGGGGATTCACTAGTAGTAATAAGGTTGTAGAAGTGTGTTGCATTGTCTACTATAGAGGCAGAGTATGTGGTTGCCATTGAGGCATGTAAAGAGGCCTATGGTTGTCACATTTGATTGGTTGCTGAGCTTGGTATTACTAAGGTTCCTATCCTCCACTATGATAGTCAGAGTGCTATATCATGTTAGCACGTAACCCTATCTTTCATGCAAAGACAAAGCACATACAAGTGAAGCATAATTTCATTAGCGAGGTACTTGACATTAAAAGCATTGAGCTAGTCAAGGTGCACACTAATGATAACCCTGTAGATCTTCTCACAAAGGGTCTTCTAGTAGAGTGGTTTTCCATTGCCAAAAGATGATGGGGATTGGATAGGTATAGTCTCTTTAGCTTTGTACATACTTAGACTTAGCTGATTCTTTTTCCTCTACCTTTGGGAACATTGCCTTTAGGGGGAGGTTGTTGGGAATAAAGGGTAATGTACCTGACCACTGGGCCTGCCTGCCCAACATTGTACTCTATGTACTATATGCCTATCTAGAAAACCAAAAGAGGTACACTATTGTACCCACACACTATGTGACACACACACACACACACACACACACACACACACACACACACACACACACACACACACACACACACACACACACACACACACACACACACACACACACACACACACACACACACACACACACACACACACACACACACACACACACACACACACACACACACACAGAGCATAGCATCCACCATTGAAGCTCCATTCTCTCTTGGATCCGTGTACTTCACCTTATGTCTCACATGTTGTATGTATGAAGCACAACATTTTGGTTCCATTGTCGTTGGAATTCGGCTACAATGTTACTTACACTCTCACCACATCGCAAAATAGGAGATGTCTATATGTGCAACTCCAAAACGCTTGCGGTTAGTTAGGCCTAGGTTTGTGAAATTGCAAAATCTTTTGCAAGTTCTTAAGATAGAAAAAGATCATTTTTGAATTGATGCAAGGATTAAATTGTAGCAAAAAATAGCATGAGATTGATTAAAAAACCACAACACATAAGCAAAAATATTAACAAGTCTAAAAAAGATATAGATACACAAACCCAATAAATTTTGGAATTGAGAGCCTTTGTGAGAGAAGAAATTCTCTTTGATGTCACACTCTTGTTAAAAGGGGAGGGAGATCTATTAAATGTTATTTCCTAAGATACATGGGGAGAACAGGCCTCTATAAGACGTAGAAAAAGTAGGGAGAAAAGATGCAATGCTTTGTCTTTTTTCCTTTAGGGTTTGAGAATAGTGAAGGAAAGAGGAGATTGTATTAACAATTGTGAGAAGAAGGGAGAAAGCACAATGAGAGAGCTCTACAACAAGTTTCTAGAGAGAACAAGGGGCTTGTCTTATTGAGAAGGAATTGGGGGCCATGGTCTTGCTCAATATATCCAAGGTACGCCTTGAGCTCCCATTAAAGCATCACCTTTTGTTTTAAAAGAAAATGAAACTAACTCTTGTTGTGTATAACAATCAATCAATATAATGATAGGGAGTCTCATGGAGTTTTTCTATTACTCCATAAATGCAATCATCTACTCATCGATTGTCATGTTTGCTAGTTCTCAACAGGAAGTGTTTTTCTTGAAGGTGCTGCTCAGACTCTTAGAGCCGTGCCATGCTTAGGTGGAGTGACCTATGTGTATGTGGCAAGTGTAGTTTGATGATAAGGTCATGCCTATGTAAACTAGTGATGTGGCATTGTTGACACTGAGGAGAGAGAAGTAAAGATTTGTTTACAAGAAGAGATAGAAAGGTCTTAGTCACCTAGCTCCTCTAGTCATTTGTTGGCACATACATAAACAAGAGGAAGTTGAGATAGTACCTTCATTTTTAGAGTGTACTACCTCTACTTTGTAGAATTGTGTGGAAACCATTATCAATGGGACCAATTGCTTGCGGAGGTCATTGCTCACGGATGCTTGCCTTTACTTATCCAACTCACTCAGGTCTATAGACCTAGATGTGCCTAAGCTCTTATCCCCAAAGCAAGACTCAAGTATGGGTTACACGACATGAGCACATGGAATATCAGCCTGAACCCTAACTATTCAAATGAGTAGAACAAACTCCAAGTGGCTTGCTTTAAACTTTAAACAACATGCTTGAAAGATCAACTAACGAGTAGATTGATGAGCTACGTGCACCAAGAGTGTAGGCATGTGTAGACTTGCCAGACATGAGATAAAGTTTCCATCATGTGACATGCCTTTTTTCTCTCTCTTCTACTTACTAAAATTATGGATACCTTTACTTTCAAATGCAAGTAGTGACCAAACGTGTGACAAGTAGTGACTAAACGTGTGGGAGGACTCTAAGAGGACCCCGAGGCACGAGACTTGATCCGAACTTGCTCTAAACGAGCACAAGTGTGACATAACCGCGTGTGAGATGGCTATGACGACGTGCTGTGCCCCTTGCTATTGTGAAGGATCACCGCCGGGTTGACACGATATTGGAACGCTTGACGGTAATCGGAATTGATATTGTGAGGCTCGTAATTGCGACGATCGTTGACGGGTGGCAACATAGCGCACACCACCACGCATATTGGATACGTACATACATACGACACCTACTCTCGGAGTCTCGAGCACATATTGCAGCTGCATGCACACAAAACACTAGAAGAGCAGTGCCCATATTGAAACACAAGCACACTCTCAAATCAGCGCACATGAAAGCACATGGGTAGACTCTAGGATAACCCACGAGCATGGGTGCCTAAATGCATGGCACTCATAGAGCATACATGCACTATTGGACACACAAGCACACTATAGAGCATGCACACATGGGGCATGGGCACTAGGCACCAGTGCACATAACACAACTCACATATAGAGCACACTACTAAGGCACAAACACCTGCACGTAGCATGTTGGCACAAAATTAGCACATTATTAGAGCATGTGCGTAAGGGCCATACACAACATAACTCGAGCAAGCATTGTAGGTATGGCTAACAATCTAGCACTTGACCCTCAAGCATATGCACTCTAAACACTCCAACACACATTATAGAACATAACCATTAGAGCATTGAAGCAAAACACTCTAAACCGCAAGGGCTAGAGCACAAAATAAATCATATATATAGGACGATTATTAGGGCACATGACACTAAAACATACAAGGCTAGCATATGCACACACCATACACTAGTAGATAAACACATACTTAGAGTCTGTGCATATAACTAGAGCATGAGCAGCACAAGCACCTTCCATGGTACATAAAGGAGGGCACATATAATCTATGACATGAAAACATACATACTCTCAAGCATGCACTCGAGTATATGCATTAGAGCACACCATAAGACACCCACATATAGCACACGATGTGGCACACAACACACCATAAAGCTTCACTAGCACTAACCCACTAGCACTAGACAAGCACATAGGAGTAGAGCAAATAGCATACAAATACATGAGCTATGAATGGATCTCAAATTCAAGAGGGAATATTATTTTTAACTATTTAGCATTATGCTACACATTTGGTTATTGACATTAGCATATGGATAAAGCTCTTTTCTTTAGGGGTATTCACACTAAGGGAAAAAGAGAAACCTTTTTCCAAAACCTAGGATTTCAACCCTTTATGATGGATATTCTCACAATAGGATACTTTCTAGAGATATATACATGAGTTTGTAAAAACTCCCTTTCCTCCTCCCTCTACTTACCACCACTTGTTGATGGTGTAATGATAACTTGGGGCTACTTCTTCTCTACTTCTCCCCCTCTTCTCCTCTTGGATAGTTTCTTATTACTAAGCATACACTCTCCTAACTATGTCAGGAAGACTCTATGCTGTATGCCTACACTTTACTTTAGGCTTATTGATTTCAAAGCCGATTTGGACTATTCATGCTTTGATTGTAACTAATCATTTTATCTAATTAATTTTAGTGTTCTTTGGACATGTTATTGGCACTTGTACCTAGTTTCAATATCATCATAAGGCTGCGATCTAATGGTTTCAATTTTATCTACTATGAATATGATGGCTACATTTGCTCTATGTGAGTAAACTATATATGATTGTGAAACTCACCTACAACTACCTCCATGGAGGCCCAAGAGGAACACCAAGGAAGAGGGAATTCTATTGCAAGAAAATCTATCTTGTAACATCAACAAGCTTTTATTTCATTCATTTAATCATCAAAACAAAGAAAACAGCAATTCTTCACGCAACATCATAGTAGATTTCTCCCACGGATTTGATATAATCAACCATAATCTTCAAAATCTTCATAGAATTCTTCAATAGAAAAAATAACACAAAAGAATACACCATCTTTGAATGGAAATCAATCACATAATGTTCATCTTCAATGTCTTCATCGTTCTCTCTTTCAATCTCTCATATACAGTTACACTGTTTTGATAGAATTAACTATCTCTGGCTCTCTATCTCTCTATCAATAATACATCATATCCTCACTACAATACTCTCATAATAACTCTCAATAATCCTTCTTAGGTCATGGATGCACCTCCCAAGAGGTATGTTTGATATGAAGAGTCACCAGAGCCACTACAGTGTCTTTTCACAGCTCACTACTGTCACTGTCACTTAGTCACTCTCTTTAGTCTTTAGCAACTGTTTCTTCCACTTGTTTTAGCTCTTTTGAACTTAGATTCATCCTTTCCAAAGGTTAGAAAACTTTCCCAAAGTCACACATACATTTTACAGAACACTTATAGAAGGTCTACAGAACAGTTACAGTACAGAGACAGAGCAGAGATAGAGGCTCTATAGAAGGTCTACAGAAGGTCATCAAAACCTCATAAGTCATACTCAAACCATTCCATACTATCAAAAACTATTCAATAAGCTTTCAAAAGATCTCAATCTTCATCAATCATCAATTCATGCTTCATACAGAAGACAATCAGAACAAAACAAAAGCTATACAGAAGGTATATAGAACCAATTAGAAGCTTAACAGAACCTATCAAAACATCACAGAGCTTCATATCTCCACTGAGAATCATCATGAACTTCCAAAACATAATCAGTATCATCCAAAACACTCTCAAATACTTCCTTTAACAACCACACATCACTCCAAATCCATAAATAATCAATCATTCAGTCCTAAAAAACAACAAAAATCGGTTAAAAATTTAGTCTTTTTCCACTCTCAACATATTCCCACACTTAGAAAGGAAGCGTCCTCACGACCTAAGGAAAAGAAGAATATAATTTCATTAAAGACCTCAATGTGGATCTTCCCTCGGATCTTCAATAATCTTGCTAAACCACGACCCCAACTTAGTACCTGTATCTGAGAGAAAAATACTACTAAAGAAAAACTTCCATTATTCAATAACTCATTTGATTAATCATTAAAAAACCATAACAAATTTGTAAAGGATATAAGATGTTTTCGTCAGCTTTCCACCATAGGCGTTCCATCCACGATCAATAGCTTGAAAAGAGCTCTCGAACAGATTATCCTCAATCAGCACGAACTCATCACATACAATTATTACAACACACACACACAAACACTAACACAACCATTTGAATGACACCTCCAAAAAGAGATATATATCATTAAGAATCATCCAAGATACATTGCAAAGGCATCAATAAAGACGATCCCTTTTGAAGGCTTGGTGGTTTCGAAAGTGATCTATGGAGAAGGATTCATCTACAAATGTATTTGGAGGATTTTGAAAGAACTGCAAGCAACACATTCTTTCTAGCAAAACAAGGTATCTGCTAGGGAGACATAGGGCATGAAAATACAGGACATCCAATTGGTGGGAGTCAATGTTCACATTGACATTCATACAAAGTTTTGGAATGGCCTTTTGATCATTATGGGAATGCCCGTGCATGTATGCTAGATACCAAGCAAAATGAGCTGTCAATCTCACCGAAGGATCTAGAGATTGTGAATATTGGTGAGCAAAATGAAGGTAGTTTTGGTATGCTTGACTGGCAGTTGTCCAATCTCCTGGAATTATTGGCCAGTTAATCTGAGGTCCTGTAAGAGAATTAGTCAAGCTCCATCCTCGTCTTCTGGGAATCTGCTGATCAAACCCTTCATATTGACTAACCAACTGAGGGGGTTGAGAGATAGAAGTGGAAGGAGATGGAAGTTGAATAAGTAAAAGTGGATGAAGAGATGGGTAGGCAAAATCATAAAAGGAGGAATAAGTTAAAGAATGAGTGGTTGAAAATTTTAGGGAATCAGTTAGGAAGGGTGTTAATTGATAAATAGGAAAAGTAGAAGGTACATGGATAGATGGAGAAGGGCATGGTGGAGAAGGGGAAAATACTCTATCTTCGATAAAAGAGCAATATGTAAATATGGGAATTTGAGGAAAAGATTGAGGTTGGAAAAGAAGGGGTAAGATTGCTGTTGAATTGGTTTAATAAAGGGAAAGATAGGTATCATAACAGTGAACCATTTGTTGGTAGTATAGTAGGCTAGGAACAGAGGGACCTAAGACAGATCTTCTCTCATAGGCATAAAAAAAGGTTGAATCAAATGGATTGTTTTTCGAAAGATGAGCTAAGAGATCCACCCTTAGTTGGTTAGTGCTCTGTACATAGGTAGAAGCTGTGTTCTGCTGTTGATTCAGGATCACGGAATCAATCATTGAGTGCCAGGAATTATCAGGGCAAGTAGCCACTTTTGAGGAGTAACTCTGGAACATGTCATCTATTCGCAACTCCAAATAGTTGACATATAAAACATCTTGCAAAACCACGTCTCCCACATACCAGGCCATATCTACTTCATCTGGAATCAACAGATCTCCCTGTAGATACATGTATGACAGCAACATGGTATCCGTCGTGACACAATCTTCAAACGCCATACAGACCACTTCTGTCAGTAACTCAAGAGACCAAGCCCCACTCCAACCATCCTCTGAAAGAGGAAGATCCATCATTGAAAGCTTCATGTAAAAGGCCAACTTTTGCAATTGATAGTGGATAAAGAAAGAATGGTCCAGAGGAACATATTCTTGGAAATTCTCAAATGTAGACCATAGCAGATCCATCCTGGACTGCAATCGTTCCACTTTATCTTGGAATAAAGGACACAAGGTAGCCTGTCTTTGGAGAACTGCCAAGTCCTGCTTTGAGAGAGAAGGGATCAGGGGAACATTAGGGCTTGGGGGAACAGACCGTGATTGTGCCAGTTGGTCTTGCAACTACTTGATTTGGAAAGCTTGTGATTCCACTGTGTCATTAGCAGTGTGTAAGGCTGAGAGTTTTACATCTAAAAGAGTCTGAAACTCTTGCATGTCTTTGGACATCCTCTCCTTCTCCGCGGAGATTTTAGTGACCTCTGATTGAGCCTCTGTTAAAACTGAATCTTCAAAGAAGATATCTCTTCTCTTTGGGTCTCAATCAGTTGGGTTTCTTGCTCCATCTGCTTAAATAGATCTGCCAGGGTGTCTTTAGCAGAGGCTAACTCGGATGTTGCCTTATGCAACTAGTCTTTAGACTACATCAGTTCTTCATAAAAGGAAGCATATAGCTATTGAACACAAGCTGTCACTGAAAGTTCAATTGAACTCTGAATGTCTTTATAGAGGAAGGGAATGGCATCTCCCGACACTAGACTGTTCAGTGAAGGGACTGATATGTCAAAGGAACCCTCTCTATGTGCTATGAATAGGTTGTTATATGTAAGGTAAGCAGGGAGGTCACTGCCAGATGTAGTAGGAATTGTAACTGAAGGAGCCTTATCTGCCACACGCTTCAAGCGCTATCACTGAAAGACCAGGGGAGGAGGAGAATCCAGATCCTCTATATTAGTAGGTTCTGACTCTTCGGAAGGTGGAGGGGGAGGTACTGGATTAGATGGAGGAGGTGGTAGCACACCCTTATTTAAACCTGAGTATGTCAAGAAAGCATACAGGTAGGACCCATATGCAACATTTGTGATATTTCCCTTGGTTACTTTGACGAAATGTTGATCCATCTTTGTGAGTAGGTAAGTGCTTCAATCAATAGCTACTCCTTTTAACACGATCCTGGAAGCTGTAAAGAGCTCTTTGGACAAGTAATGGGATGGTGTTTTGGCAGGCATAAACCTCTTGGAGAAACTAGCAGACAAACTTCCACACAGGATCAGTGATCATGGAAAAGGAGACTCCTGAAGGAAGTGTTGATCACTTTCTTGACATCTAGAATTTCCTTGACATTCAAAAGCTCATCGTTAGAGAATAGTTGGCGAGCTGTAACAAAGGGTTCTCCTTTGTAGGGAAGAGACAAAGCCTTCCATAACCCTCGGGGTGTCAATGTCATAGAAGTACCATGGACCAGTCCCAACTTCTTGCTGTATGAGGCAAGGAACTCATTACACATGGATGGATCTTCTGGAATTAAGGGGAAGGAAGCAGCCATGAAAGTCACGAGTCCTGCCTTCGCTATAGGCTCAAAAGTGAGTAGGAAAGAGTAATCCCTACTAACCAGCGGGACATACTGGATAGGGGGAGGAGCGTGAGGCGACATTCAGATGGAAAACACACATAGCACAACACAGACAATTACAAAGAATGCTTGGTAGGGGTGTGTATGCAATGGTCGGAAGGTGCACGGAAGAGTCCCCCAAAAGTAATGAATCCAGTCAAACAAAATCAAAGACCACTGGACTGAACAGAAAAGAAGACACCTTAGTGGGTTTGTTGATTTTTAATGTATTTTTAATTTTTTATTTTGTATTGTGTTTATTTTGTATTGATTATTTATTTTTGGTTTGTTTTTTTTGTTGAAATTATTGTTTGTGTTTGTTTTGTTTTTTTTTAAATAATAATAATTAACGCAAGATATATAGCACATGGATATGTGATGAAGGGAAAAAAAAAGCCAGCCATGGAGGAAATGGCCACCATTTATGTTAATAAAATTAGGGTTAAAAAAAAGAATATTTGTGTCTTGTATAAAAATATTTTGAAGTGAGAAATTAGTGGAAAAAGGTTAGAGGGGTGTAAAATATTACACGGCACAACGAACAGATCTGAGAAAGAGATAGAGAGTACACAATAGAAAAGAGGAGAATCAGTAAATTCTTTAACTCTAAACAACTGATACAAAGATGGCTCTGTCCACCTGTGCGCTTCCACTGTGTGAAGCTTAGATGGCGATCTAGACAGAAGATAGGTGAAGAGCTTAAGGCTAGTTGGAACAACAACTCTGACTAGGTGAAAGATGAGTGATAGATGGCTGCGAAGGGGTTTAGCTTTTATAGCCCGCGAAGGTCATTAGGTTGGCCTGCTGACTGTGACCTACCATATGAGCCCCCACTAGTCGGCCAGGGAATATTCCCTTTACCATCGGGCCGGGGGCGTTGCCCCCGGACCCCTGCTAGGGGGGCCGTTGGCCCCCCTAGGACTCCCCAGCTAGGGGCCACTTCCGCGGCCCTCGGACCCCACAATAGGGGCTCCTTTTAACTCCCTTACACCGCAACTCGATGCAATGCGCCTCGAGTTGCTACAAGCTTAACCAATCCGTCTAACCCAAAGATTAGACCCACAACAGTCACCTTTTTGCCATCCGGTCACATAGACCTCATCTGATATACAAGTCAGGACTCAACCAATGTCCGGGCTCACATTTGGCTTCTCCTTATAATGGGGGCCTTACAACTTTGAGCACCATGGATCATTGGTAGCACCTAATGAGGGTGGGGCATTGATCATATCTAACACCCCCCCTCAATGTCCACCCATAGGTGAACTATCTCCTCATGCTGAGTCTCTGAAGATGAACTTGAAGCAGATCCTTCGTAAGTGCTTTGGTGAAGATATCTGCTCCATTCTCCTCCGTTGGACAGTAGACCAGTTCCATTATCCCATCCTCCATCAAATCACGCACATAGTGATATTGGATCTCTATATGTTTGGTGCGTGTATGAAACACTAGATTTTTGGCAATGGCGATGCAACTCTGATTGTCACATCTCAGCACAGTTGGTTCTTCATCCTGCACTCCCATATGCCATAGAATCCTTCTCAACCATATGGCTTCACATGCAGCAAAACAAGCTGCCTTGTACTCTACTTCGGTAGAAGACAATGCCACTGTTGGTTACTTCTTACTAATCCAAGAGAATATTCCTGAACTCAAAGAGAAACAATAACCAGAAATTGACTTCCTGGAATCAATGTCTCCTGCCCAATCTGAGTCACAGTTCCCCACAAGAGAAGTTTCGAAACTGTATGTGATACCATAGTCAAGAGTTTCCTTTAAGTATCTAAGCACCCGCATCCCAGCCTTCCAATGACTCTCATGAGGTTTGTTTGAGAACCTGCTCAAAACACCAACAGCAAAACTGATATCTGGTTTGGTGTTACACAAGTAGATCAGACTGCCGACCAACCTCCTATACCTCCCAATGTCTGCTAGTGCTGATGTATCCTCGACGGATAACTTTGCATTCACCTCCATAGGTGTAGCTATCTCCTTGCACTCGGTCATGCCAAATGCCTTCAAGATCTCCCATGCATACTTCTTCTGAGAGATGAAGATCTTTCCTGGCTCTTGCCAGACTTCAATCCCCAAACAATAGTGCAGCAAGCCTAAGTCTGTCATTTCAAACTCAGAACTCAAAGCCTTTCGAGTTTAGTTGATCATATCTTCATAGTCACTTGTAATAAGAAGGTCGTCCACATATAGGACAATCACTACAGACTTTTTACCATCCCTGTAAACATACAAGTTAGTATCTGAAGCACATATTTTGAAGTTTAGGTTTAAAAAGAACCTATCTATCCGCTGGTACCATGCTCTGGGGGCTTGTTTCAGCCCATACAATGCCTTCTTCAGCTTACACACTTTGTTCTCAGAATGGGGGGCCTCAAACCCTGGTGGCTGAGCCACATACACCTCCTCCTTGAGGTTACCATTTAATAATGCTGACTTAACATCCATTTGGTACAATGGCCACTTCTTGTGGGCAGCCACTGCAAGTACCGTGCGAATAGTGGTCATTCTGGCAGTTGGGGCAAATGACTCTTGAAAATTAAACCCTTCAACTTGTGAAAATCCTTGGGCAATCAGTCTAGCTTTGTACTTTTCTAAGGTACCATTAGCCTTGTACTTTACCTTCCAGATCCACTTGGTGTCAATAACCTTCCGCTTTGCTAGTCGATCCACTAGCTCCCAAGTGTCATTCTTCATTATGCTGTCATACTCCGCCTACATAGTCACCTTCCATGATGGATCTGCAAGTGCTTCTTCTAAGTCAGTTGGCTCCTTTACTTCTCTCATAATCTCAACCATCAAGGCCATATTGACTATGTGAGTAGAAGCCCTCCTTTGCTCCTCTATTCTCTAAGGCCTCCTTGGTCCGTCTGCCTTCTCCTCAACAGATGCAGGCATACGATTATTGTGGTCATAGAGCTGCTTCACCCAGCGCGGCAATGGCCTTTCCGGTGGGGTGATTTCAGGTTGGTGAACTTTTTCCTCATCATCTGAAGATGATGCTTCCTCCTCCTTAAGGATAGGGATAGCTCTCGGGACAGGTTCATAGTGGACTACTTCTTCGCTTGATGATAAAGTGGGAGAACTTGCCTTCTCCTCCTCCACTGTATGCGGCTCCTCCTTGAACACCACATCATGACTCGCGATGATCTTCTTTGCCTCTTGGTCATATAACTTGTAAGCCTTCTCCTCATCACTATAACCCAAGAAGATACATTTTCTGCTTTTTGGTTGTAACTTGTTTCTCTTCTCATCTGGAACATGTGCATAACATTCATATCCAAAAATTCTGAAATGTGAGATAGATGGTTTCTTACCAGTGTAAGCCTCATGAGGTGTTTTTCCCTTGAGAGCCTTTGTATAGCTCCGATTTAGAATGTAGACTGCAGTATTAACAGCTTCAGCCCAAAAATGGTTAGGCAATTCCTTGCCCTTTAGCATGTATCTTGCCATCTCCACAATGGTGTGATTCCTGCGTTCCACAACACCGTTCTGCTGAGGTGTGTGAGGCATCAGCAATTGATGCTTGATCCCTTTACTCTTGCAAAAGCCTTCAAACTCCTTTGAGTTGAACTCACCACCACCATCTGTTCCAAATTTCTTCACATTTTTCCTTGTTTCATTCTCAACAAGTATTAGCCATTCTTTAAACTTACCAAAAGCTTGAGCCTTATCATGAAGGAAGTACACCCACATCTTCCTACTGTAGTCGTCGACAATCAACATAAAATAAGAAGATCCCCCCAAGGCCTGGTAGGCTACCACACAAGTCAGCATGCACCAACTCTAGAGGAGCCTGTGCTCTATTCTTGCTTTCTTGTGGAAATGCCTTTCTTTGTTGCTTGCCCATCATACAAGCTTCACATGGTTCCTTCAATTCAGTCATTGTAGGTAGGTGAGCAACCATACCTTGCTTTTGCATCTCCTTCAATACTACAAATCCGATGTGTCCAAACCTTTCATGCCAAAGCTTACTTGTGCCCACTCCAGCGGTGGCTGTAAGAGCACTTAGCTCATACAGGTTGTTCCTTCTTTCTCCTTTGCCAACAATTGTGTCAGCACTATCAATAATTTCTGCACCTGTCTTCTTGAACCTCACTTCATGACCAAGATCAGTTATGGCAGCTGATAATAGATTTCTCCTGATTTCGGGAACATACAACACATTTGAAAGCTTTTTGACTTCACCATTTGCAGCAACAAAAGAAATAGTACATGTGCCCGCACCAGGGCATTTAGCATCATTTCCAACTGTCATAGTGATGGATTCTTGTAGAGGCTGCATAGAACTGTACAAACCTTTCTTGTTGGTCATGTGACGGGAGGCCCCACTATCCAACACCCATGAGTCAGTGGTAGATTCTTCTTGCGCTGAGGAGCACACTTCCTCAATGGTCGCCATGAATAATTCCAGCTCTGCTTCAGCCGTATTGGCTATCTCTTTCCCTTTACTTTTAAGGGTACCATTCTTTTCATCTGCCTTTTTGACATGACAATCTGCAATTGCATGTCCTTTCTTCTTGCAGTAGAAGCACTCTCCTTGAAACTTCTTCTTTCCGCCCTTCTTCTTTTTGTCACCATCATTTTTGGTGAAGGAACCACCTTTGCCTTTTGCATTGGCAGAGAATGCAGCATCTCCATTGTTGCTTCCTGCTCGGGCTTTCAGTCTCAACTCCTCCTCCATTAATAATACACAAAACTCCTCAAAAGTCAAAGCTTGAGGTCTCACCTGAGTATTAAGGGCAGTTACTAGTCCATCAAACTTTTGTGGACAAATCCAAAGACATCTCTGAGGTAGCTCTTTGCTAGTCTTTTGTATCCCAGCGCCAGCCATCTGGTTGTGTAGATTCTTAATCCGAGTGATGAATGCTTCAACCGTCTCTCCTTCAGCAAACTTCTCCGCTGCTAGTTGATTCTCCAAGTTTTGAATCCTCGTTTGGTTTTGTGTTTCATACTGACTCCTTAGTACATTCCAAGCCTCTGACGCTTTGGTTCTATGCTGAATCAAAGTCAGAACACTGTCAGAATAGCTTGTAACTAAGGCACACAATGCATCTACATTCCTTCGTTTCCAAGCTCATAGAAGATCTGCATTCGGAGGAATCATCACACTAGGATTTGATGGGTCAGGGGTAGGCTGTGATTTTGCGTCAGTCCCCAGCACAGTCTCCAGAAGCTCATAAGAATCAAGGATAGTTGTAATTTTGAACTTCCACAAGGTGTAGTTTGTACCATCTAACTTGCCTTCGTTGAAGGTTGGTGGATGAATCCTCAGTGTTTGAATAGCCGGTACAGCAACACCACCTCCTGCACCGCTTCCTGATGCGCCAGAACCGCTTTCGGAAGTCGACATAGTTTCTCTTTGTTGTTGAAGCCTTTGCCTCATGCACACTCTCCGATCTCTAGAGCCCTGATACCATGTAAAATATTACACGGCGCAACGAACAGAATCTGAGAAAGAGATAGAGAGTACACAACAGAAAAGAGGAGAATTAGTAAATTCTTTAACTCCAAACAACTGATACAAAGATGGCTTTGTCCACCCGTGCGCTTCCACTGTGTGAAGCTCAGATGGCGATCTAGACAGAAGATAGGTGAAGAGCTTAAGGCTAGTTAGAACAACAACTCTCACTAGGTGAAAGATGAGTGATAGATGGCTGCGAAGGGGTTTAGCTTTTATAGCCTGCGAAGGTCGTTAGGTCGGCCTGCTGACCTACCATATGAGTCTCCACTAGTCGGCCAGGGAATATTCTAGGGAATATTCCCTTTACCATGTGCCTCGAGTTGCTACTAGCTTAACCACTCCGTCTAACCCAAAGATTAGACCCACAACAATCACCTTTTTGCCATCCGGTCACATAGACCTCATCTGATATACAAGTCAGGACTCAACCAATGTTCGGGCTCACATTTGGCTTCTCCTCATAATGGGGGCCTTACAACTTTGAGCACCATGGATCATTGGTAGCACCTAATGAGGGTGGGGCATTGATCATATCTAACAAGGGGGGGGGGGGGGGGATGGGGGGAAATTTTTGAGATTTTAGTATGAATTTTTCCTGTATTTTTACTAATTTTAAATGAATTTTATGCATTTTCAGGTAATTTTAAATAAATTTTCAAAATTAATTTTTTTTGTAATTTAGTTAGTTTAATTTCCACCTAACAAATATTCCAAAAAATGGCAAAAATTTGGGGAAATTTTTAGAAAAATTCTTGTAATTTTTTAAATTTAAATGCATTTTTAAAATTAACTAAATCAATTAAATGATGTAAATTAGATTAGTTGGGTAAGTAAGGTTAAGTTAGCTCAACTAAATCAGGTTAGTCTAGATAAGTCAGGTAAGTCAGGGCAAGTCAAGTTTGATCTAGTTAGGTTAGTCAAGGGTGATTAGGTTAGTCTCAGTTAGTCTAGGCTAGGGAGGTCAATTAAGTTAGTCTAGGGTTAGTTAGTCAATTTAAGTTAGTTTAGTCCTAACTAACCAGGGTTAGACTTTAGTTGGAACCTAACCCTAGTTAGGTTAGTTACTAACTACAGTTAGGTAGGTTAATTGGAGTGGGGTTAAGTTAACTAAATGGAGGTTAATCTAACTAAAGTTAGGTTAGTTGAACTTAAGCTAGGTTAGTTTTAACTAAACATAGGTTAGTGTAACTAAATGTAGGTTAGTTGCTAACCTGGCTTGAGTTAGATGGTGGGAGGAGGAGGAGGAGGAGGAAGAAGAGGGGGAGGTGGCTGGAGGAGGAGGTGGGAGAGGTGGGCGGAGGAGGCCACGCTGGAGGTGAGGCTTGCCGAGGGAGAGGTGGCGGCGCTACGGAGACGGCCGAGGGAGGGAGAAGAGGTGGAGGAAGTAGCACAGTGGGCGGCCGACAGGAGTGGGGGAGGGAAGAAGGAGGAGAAGAGAGAAAAGAAGGAGGGGGAGGAAGAAAGAAGAAGGAGCAAGAGAGGAAGGGGAGAAGGGGAGGAGGAAGGGGAAGGAAGAGGAGGAGGAGAGGAAACCGATTTGCAACGGGCAGGTATGTTTTTTTTTTCTTGTTTTTTTTTTTCCTTGTCTTTTGTGTTTTTGTGTGTGATTTTAGTGTGTTTGTTTTTTTTTCCTTTAATTTTAATGCTTGGTTTTCTTTCTGTTCTTTTGGTTTTTTAAAAAAATTGTGTGTGTATTTGTTTTAAATAATGAAAAAAAAAGAAATAATACAATAGAAGAACATATCCCCGGCCCGTGCGTATGTGCGGGCAGGGGTAAAAAATTTGCAATGACGGGGTCAAATGGGCAGGGATGGGGACACTGAGCTACGGACGCCACAGGGCATCCCGAGGTGCGTAAAACAAAAAACAAGCGCGTTCACGCGCGAGGCGAGAAACACGATTAACGGGAAAAATGAAAAAAAATTAAAAAAATCCAAACCGTTTGTCGGATCAAAAATCCATAAAAAGAAAAAATGGGTCGAGAGATGAGGGAAAAATGTTGGAAACATGAAACATGGGTTTCAGGACAAAATCAGGGTGTTCACATGGGAAAAACACAAAAAACAAACCCGAAAATACATACGGGCATTAATATTGGAAAATCCGCACATCGAAACAAAGTGCGAAAAGAAGGAAAAGTGTACAGAACAATGTGTCTGACAACCCTATCACAAGAAAACATAGTTCTGATTGAGATAGGATGAGTTCACATGGGAAAAACCCCAAAAATGGGCCCGAAAATGGACTTGGAAGTTGATACGGGAAAAATCATGCGTCGGAATAGCAAGCAGTGAAAACCTAACCCTAGTTAGGTTAGTTGGAACCTAACCCTAGTTAGGTTAGTTACTAACTACAGTTAGGTAGGTTAATTGGAGTGGGGTTAAGTTAACTAAATGGAGGTTAATCTAACTAAAGTTAGGTTAGTTGAACTTAAGCTAGGTTAGTTTTAACTAAACATAGGTTAGTGTAACTAAATGTAGGTTAGTTGCTAACCTGGCTTGAGTTAGATGGTGGGAGGAGGAGGAGGAGGAGGAAGAAGAGGGGGAGGTGGCTGGAGGAGGAGGTGGGAGCGGTGGGCGGAGGAGGCCACGCTGGAGGTGAGGCTTGCCGAGGGAGAGGTGGCGGCACTACGGAGACGGCCGAGGGAGGGAGAAGAGGTGGAGGAAGCAGCACAGTGGGCGGCCGACAGGAGTGGGGGAGGGAAGAAGGAGGAGAAGAGAGAAAAGAAGGAGGGGGAGGAAGAAAGAAGGAGCAGGAGAGGAAGGGGAGAAGGGGAGGAGGAAGGGGAAGGAAGAGGAGGAGGAGAGGAAACCGATTTGCAACGGGCAGGTATGTTTTTTTTTTCTTGTTTTTTTTTTTCTTGTCTTTTGTGTTTTTGTGTGTGATTTTAGTGTGTTTGTTTTTTTTCCTTTAATTTTAATGCTTGGTTTTCTTTCTGTTCTTTTGGTTTTTTAAAAAAATTGTGTGTGCATTTGTTTTAAATAATGAAAAAAAAGAAAAAAAAAAGAAATAATACAATAGAAGAACATATCCCCGGCCCGTGCGTATGTGCAGGCAGGGGTAAAAAAATTTGCAATGACGGGGTCAAATGGGTAGGGATGGGGACACTGAGCTACGGACGCCACGGGGCATCCCGAGGTGCGTAAAACAAAAAACAAGCGTGTTCACGCGTGAGGCGAGAAACACGATTAATAGGAAAAAGTAAAAAAAAATTAAAAAAATCCAAACCGTTTGTCGGATCAAAAATCCATAAAAAGAAAAAATGGGTCGAGAGATGAGGGAAAAATGTTGGAAACATGAAACATGGGTTTCAGGACAAAATCAGGGTGTTCACATGGGAAAAACACAAAAAACAAACCCGAAAATACATACGGGCATTAATATCGGAAAATCCGCACATCGAAACAAAGTGCGAAAAGAAGGAAAAGTGTATAGAACAATGTGTCCGACAACCTTATCACAAGAAAACATAGTTCTGATTGAGATATGATGAGTTCACATGGGAAAAACCCCAAAAATGGGCCCGAAAATGGACTCGAAAATTGATACGGGAAAAATCATGCGTCAGAATAGCAAGTAGTGAAAAGGAAGAATGTCTGAAAAAAAGGAATTCAAAGGATTAATGCATCAAAACTCAGTTTGGGGAAAATTAGTATGGATTCATGTCGAAAAAACACGAAAAATGTATTAAAAACACTTGAAAAAATTAATAATTAAAAATCCGACAGTTGAAAGAGGGGGGAGGGAAAAGGAAAAAGTGGGGGAAATGTTGGCAAGACACGGCTGTTAAACTAAACTGAAATTTCGGTGAAAATACCACAGGTTCACATGGAAAAATGTGAAAAATAGGCACGAAAAAGGTCCGAAAACCCGCAAAAATTAATAGTGGATGAATCATGCATTGAAATGACATGGAATAAAAAGGAAAAGTGTGAGGGGGAAGGGGTAGGATAGACCTGAAATATTAGATTAGGGTTCTGAAGAAATAGTGACGTGTCCACATGGAAAACTGCATGTGCTGATGGCAGAAACCCAACCCATAGGTGCATAGGGAAATAGAAACGTACCTGACTCCAAAGGTCACAACGTCTCTCAATCTTCACCTCTCGGTAATGGATTGAAGAAACACCAGTCACACTCAGCCCACCCTCTCTCTCATGCTTGGTTGAAAGATAAAGAGGGCAACCTGTTCCTGAAACCCATCGATGTAATCCTCACGGTCGCTTGTGCAGAGGTTATATGCCTTGTGTGCAATTGATGGTACAACTGTGCATCCCACCGTGTGCCGGCATAGAGTGCAAGAAGGAAGGCCAGGGAGCCTTATAGTGCAGTGCATATAAAGAGATTGTGCTTTGTGCATTGAGAGGCCCATCCCGTGCGTGTAACACTCTATTCACACATCTCACCTCTCATTTGATTTGAAGGGAAAGAGTGGTCACTCACCCCACTCTCTGTCTCACACTCGGATAGATACAGAGGGCAGCCCATACTCACGTTCCCATCCTATTAGGATGAAAGCTCACATCACTCAAGGGGTTGGTGATGAAGATCATGTTGACTGTTGTTGTCATGAGGATCTTGAAGACGAGGCGTACCTAGGGAGGCAGCCAAAAAATCTCGTACTTCAATGATTTGTAAGAAGAGTCATCTGTTAAGAAGGGCAGACAGACTGATATTGTAGAGTCAACACACCAAGGGAGTGTCAAGATTGTGGGAGAGAAGGAAGGAGTCTCACTTATAGCTTTCTTGCTTATACACTCGGGGAATACACACAAAGGTGGAGGCTGAAAATAGTTTTCCTCTTCTTAGTTGTGTAAGCAAAAAAGAACTCTCATACAAAGAAATAGAAGAACCCTATATATGGGTCTCAAACCAAACTCAACTAACTAAGGTGGCATACTAACTGAACCACGAACTAGAGTAGATAAGGATAGCTGTCATCTAGCTATTATTCATGGGTGGTGTACCAACCGCATCTGCAACTAATAAGTCGGTGACATAAATGCACAACGGTCACCCTAGCATATCACGAGTGGAGCTCGATATCTCAACACTCCCCCTCGAGCTCAATTCCAATTCCTGCACACCAAGCAGGTCTCTGAACTTGCGCAGCTTCTCTGCGCCCAATGCCTTCGTGAATATGTCAGCTACCTGATCCTCTGTGCTGAGATAAACTAGATCAATAAGACCTAGTAAAACCCTCTCCCGCACATAGTGATAATGCACCTCAATGTGCTTTGTTCTAGCATGATATACTGGGCTATTTGCCAAGTGTATACTACTCATGTTGTCACAATAAATGACAACTAGCCCATCTGTAGGCTGATGCATATCATAAAGTAGCTTATGCAACCAAGCTACCTCACATGCAACCATTGCTACACCGCTGTACTCAGCCTCTGTGCTCGACAAGGCAACTGTAGGTTGTTTCTTGCTGCTCCAAGTGACTGCAGCACTCCCAAAAGAGAAAACATATCCATTGGTAGATCCTCTATCAGAAATACTACCAGCCCAATCAGCATCAATGTATCCATGCAACAGTATCTGAACCCTAGTCTCATAAAATAGTCCATACTGCAATGTGGACTTCACATACCTGAGTATGTGTCTAGCCGCATCCAAATGTGGTTTCCTTGGAGCCTGCATAAACTGACTTACCAATCCAACAGTATAGCTCAAATCTGGCCTAGTAATAGTCATATAAATCAAACTTCCTACTATGCGTCTGTACATAGTAGGGTCTTCGAGAACCTTACATGCATCTATGCTCAACTTCACATTCTACTCCAAAGGAACTAAAATAGGCTTACAACCTGTCATCCCATATTTGGACAGCATGTCCAATCCATACTGCCTTTGCAAGAGCGATATCCCACTTGGTGATCTAATCACCTCAATGCCCAAGAAATAACGCAGCTCTCCCAAATCCTTCATCTCAAACTTCTGCTTCAATAGCATTTTCACATGAAGGATATCTTCATCACTATAAATTGTGATAATCAAATCATCAACATAAATGACAAGCAGCATAATACCTTTCTCTGTTTTTCTCACATAAAGTGAGAAATCTGCCTTGGAAATTTGAAAGCCAATAGTGACAAGATACTGTCCTATCTTGTCAGACCATGCTCTAGGTGCTTGCTTCAAGCCATACAAGGCTTTCTTCAACTTGCAAACAAACTCAGGATGAACATCATGCACATAACCTGGTGGCTGCTCCATATAGACCTCTTCTTGCAAATCACCATGCAAGAAGGCATTCTTTACATCCATTTGATGTAAAGACCATCTCTTTGATGCAGCCATAGCAATGACTTCTCTTACGGTTGCCATCCTTGCAACCGGACTGAATGTTTCTTCATAATCAATGCCATATGTTTGTGCATACCCCTTGACTACTAATCTTGCATTGTATCTATTCACAGAACCATCTGCATTGTCCTTCACCTTATAAACCCACTTACAACCAATTGCATTCTTATCTTTAGGCAAAGGTACCAATTCCCATGTAGCATTTGCTTCCAAAGCATCCATTTCTTTATCCATGGCTTTCTCCCATTTTTCTTTTCCCATGGCTTGCTCAAAAGAAGTGGGTTTTGGTTCCTGTATCACTTTGACTATATAGGCATAGTGAATGACTGTAAATCCATCATATTTCAGCCTATCCACAGGATACCTAGCTCTGGTAGACCTGTGCAAAGTAGGCTCACTTCCAGATGCTCTCAAAACATCCCTAGTCTTCCTTACTCCAGGTGTAACGACAGAAGGAATACCCAACTCATTATCAATGCTCTGTTCTGAGCCACTGGATTCACCATCCACATAAGAGTGACTTACATTCACATCAAACATGAGCTGATCTACCTTCTCTTTTCCTTTTCGTGATACCTACATACCACTATCTGCATTGCTTTGAGAAGATTCTCCTGATCTTAATCTGCCTGTCCATGGTGAAGAATGTGAACCACTGCTAGAGGACACTCCAAGTCCACTAATATCTTGTGACTGCTACTGTGAATTCTTTGCAGCATTACCATTTTGTGCATCTACATTATCAATCACATTCACTGGTTTATACTAGCTACTCATCTCATAAAAAACATCTCTGCTCACTGTAAACTTACGAGTAGAAGGGTTATAGCATCTATACCCTTTCTGCTCTGCAGAGAGTAACCAATAAAGATGCACTTCTCAGCTTTTGGATCCAACTTGGATCTCAACTCATTTGGCACATGAACATAGACAATGCAACATAAAATTTTCAAATGAGAAATATCTGGTTTCCTACCAATATACCTCTCCTCTGGAGTCATCCCATGTATTACTGCAGTGGGAGTCCTGTTCATTATGCAGACTGCTATAGCAACTGCTTCAGCCCAATAAAAATCTGGCAAGTCTTTTTCATTGAGCATGGCACGAGATACCTCTCGAATATGCCTGTTTTTCCTTTCTGCAATTCCATTTTGTTGTGGGGTATGACTCCATAAATATTGTTGCTTTATGCCATGCTCCTGTAGGAACCTTGCAAACTCATTTGAGAGGTGCTCTCCCCCTCCATCTGACCTTAGACATTTTATTTGCAGGCCTGTTTCTTTTTCAACCATAGCTTTAAGAGTTTTGAAATGCCCAAAAACTTCACTTTTCTTTTTCATGAAATACACCCAAACTTTTCTGCTATAGTCATCAATAAAAGTGACAAAATAATGACAGCCTCCAAGCGATGCAGCTTTAGTAGTCCACACATCAGAGTGGATTAATTCCAATGGCTTCTTACTCTCTTGAACATGTCTAGGAAATGGTTTCCTTGCCTGTTTTTCAAACTGACAGACTTCACATACCTTATGCATTTCTGCAACCTTGAATTTAGGAAATCCTGCAACAATATTTTGGGCCTGAATTGATTTAAGTCGCGGTACATTAACATGACCAATGCGTTTATGCCAGATATCAATATCTGCAACTACACTGGTTCCATGTGCAAACATTGTTGCACTCAATTTAGGCATGTCTGCATCCAATGTAAACATTCTGTCCTTCTTCTTTTCTTTTTCTATCAAGAGACCTTTATTTTTCATATCCTCAACAAAGCATCCATGAGGATTAAATCTGACCTGCAAGCCCTGCTCAACCATTTGACCAACAGAAACCAGGTTCTTGGTGATATTTGGGACATGAAATACATCCGACAGGTATTTCTTTTTCCCATCCTGCATAGACAAATGAATTTTTCCAATCTGCACAATAGGATGTGCAGTATCATCACCAGTCTCCACAAATCCTGGTTTTTCCATTTTCCTTGTATCCTGCATCGATTCTGCATGACCTGTCATGTGGTTTGACGCACCTGAGTCAACATACCACACTTCGTTGCTTTCTTCTACACTTGTCACAGAATTGTTCATGTGCTGCACCATAAACCAAATGCTCATTTTTGTCATCACCCTGTCTACTAGAAGATGCATAATTCCCTTGTTGTAATTTTCCATTCATGATGTCTTTCTGCTTTTTATAGCAGTCTTTAGCCATATGACCCATTTTACCACAGTAGTAGCATTCAACATTGCTATTTACATTTTGGCCTCTTTGCCATCCACCACGACCTCTTTGGCTCCCCCTGCCTCTAAAGTTACCACGTCCTCCTCCATAGGACTGGTTTTCTTGAGTTTGCTGCACTATGGCCTCCAGATCGGCCTCCTCTACCTCTGCCTCTGCCTATTCCAGCATTTGAGTAGAAGACAATTTCTTTTTAAGTTCCTACTGAAGAAGATGCACCACCATTTCTCTGCTCCTCAGAAATTAGAAGAGCAATCAACTCCTCAAAATTAGGAAATCTTTCACGGACGGAAATGGATGTTCGGAACTGTACATAATCCTTTCCCAGACCATTCAAGGTCACAGAAACTAAATCATCATCTTCCACTGGCGACCCAATGGAAGCAAGTGCATCTACAATCTTCTTCACCTTCATGTGGTAGTCATTGATGCTCATACTTTCTCTTTGCACATTGTGCAACTCTTGCTTGAGCTGCATTTTCCTGGCTTGCATATTTGTGCTATACATTTTTGACAAAGTATCCCATGCCTCCTTTGGCGTACTTGCATCCTGAATATGCACAATCATAGAGTCTGAAATACTGATAGACAGCCAGTGCATAACTTTTCTGGCTCTCTCATGCCATCCTTTAAATGCCTGCATTTGCTGTTGATTAGGAATATCAGGAAGAATTGGTTCTTCTTCATTTCCTGCAACATATCCTTTTCCCATAAGGAAATTCGTCATTCTAAACTTCCATGCTTGGAAGTTGTTCTTGTCAAGCTTTTCAGTGACAATCTGTGAAAGAGAATCAGACGCCATTATAGAACACTGTAAAGAATTCTGTCACTGCAAAAACACAGCTTCAACCTCACAAGGGCAAATCTGCAAAACTGACAAAAGTGGTATTTGACCACACAAAACTTCCTAGTGACGATTTTGCATCAACATGCAAAAAGGATGATTCTGTAACTCCCAATGTCTCTGCGCACAAGCATACGATGCAATTTCTACAGTAACTTTTCACCGATTTGTAGAACAGTGGTCGCACAGCATAAAACATGGCCTTTTCTTGAGTGCGTGCAGAAGACTTCCGCCTCCAAAACAGGCCCCGAAATGGCCTCAAATAAAAAAAACAGAGCAACCAGGGGCTAAAGGCTTTTCCCGCAGCATATACTGCCCTCTTGCTACACTACAAAGAGCGTCTCAATCTGAGACAATGCATTCTTGCACTTTCCGGCTGTGCTACCTACAGAGACTTGCTCCCAAAACAGAAAAATGAAAGCAACATTGGTCCTCTTACCAGAACACCGCGAACTTGGTTTTCTTTCTTGAGCTCCTTACCACAAACAAGGCTCTGATACCATGTCAAGATTGTGGGAGAGAAGGAAGGAGTCTCACTTGTAGCTTTCTTGCTTGCACAATGGGGGAATACACACAAAGGTGGAGGCTGAAAACAGTTTTCCTCTTCTTAGTTGTGTAAGCCAAAAAGAACTCTCATACAAAGAAATAGAAGAACCCTATATATGGGTCTCAAACCAAACTCAACTAACTAAGGTGGCATACTAACTGAACCACGAACTAGAGTAGATAAGGATAGCTGTCATCTAGCTATTATTCATGGGCGGTGTACTAACCGCATCTGCAACTAACAAGTTAGTGACATAAATGCACGACGGTCACCCTGGCATATAACGAGTGGAGCTCGATATCTCAACAGGGAGGTGGCTTCAAATTATTTGCTAACGAGGTTTTGTTGGTGAGTCAACTATCCTGAACTGCGGGGTGTTACCACCTTTTCCACAGTCAGCTTTTCGCCCAAGGGTGTTTCCACCTTTTCTTGGAACGAGGCCTGTTATGACAAGGAATTTCTTCCTTTTCTCCCATAACGGTTTGTTTGTTTTGTTTGTTTTTGTTTTTTTTTAATTTTTAATTTTTTCTTTTTTTTTTCTTAATAAAGGGAATGGTAGAAATACCATATATCAGGACCAACCTCACCACAGTTGTTGGATTAGACGAAAAGATAACAATGTGGGATTGAGATGTTTCTACGAGGGGGTAGCAAAACGAGACCGCCTCATGAGGAGAATCATAATGGCTATTAGAAGCATGACAAGAAGGACAGTGCAATGCCCAAAAGGGAGAGGATAGGTTGACTGTGATTGTCAAGATCCCTAGGGAGGGAAGTACGTCTTCAGGCGATACCCATTGATCAAGAAAGGATCCTCAGAGGCATCAACTATTTGTACCTGAACAGAGCCGTTAGGATTGATGGCCAGTACCTTGTATGGGTCTATCCACCATTGTTGAAGCTTGCCAAATCTTGAATCATAGGCCAGAACAAGATCACCTTCTTTAAAATCCTTGTACTTGATGAAACTGTGATGATAGACCCGCTTGAGTGGTTTCCATGCACTATAGGGCCATCCGTCGTATCTCTTCCAAGCATTCCAAGTGCAAGAGATGGTGTTGCAGTGACTCACTAAGCGTTCTTTAATTGCCACTTGTGAAGAGGGCAATTCTAGCTCAATAGGGAAGACAACTTATGTACCATACACTAGCTGGAAAGGGGTCTCCTGTCCTGTTGCTGCCTTATGAGAGATTCTGTACGCCCAAAGGGCCTTTGTAAGTTGATCGTCCCAGTCGCAACGATGTGCGGCAATCGTTCTTGTCAGAATCGAGCAAATGATGTGATCGGTGACTTCAACTTGGCTATTGGCTCTTGGGTAATAGGGAGTGGACTTTTGATGGCGGATCTTATACAGTTCAGTTAGCTCCTCCATGATTTTGTTAAGGAAATGAGTACCTCTGTCACTTACCAGCTCAAGGGGACTACCAAAACGGGTGATAATATTCTCGTATATTGATGCCAGGGGGCATATTCCACGGTGGATTCTGTGCCATGGTGGATTCCATGAGGTTTTGCGGTGGATTCTGTAAAATTTTATTACCGAGGCTCATACACAAAGTGGATTCTTTGTGCGAGAAGTCGATGGGGACGCCTATCCTTTTCGGGAGTTTTGTTAATTTTATATGTACATGGGTGATTCCATAGCGGGTGATTCCGCAAAATACATATTTAAATTAATCAACGTTTACGAGTTTAGAGTGCGCACTCGTGATAAATTAAGGTTAGGATTGATTTCTAACCAATTTATTTATGTAGCTGAAGACTGCTAGGTATTCACTTTTGTCGGTTTAATTGTATTATTTTACTAACGATTGTGAATGCTTCAGTTGATGTGTAGAGTAAGAAACGGTGGCAGTGGGAAGCATTGGAGGATAGCATGTATTCAAGTTATCGTCAATATTTTGATGGGCGCATACCTTAGGCATGGCGCCCATATTTTGTTGCGCTTATTTATCAAAGCACTTAATACTTATTTATTATTTTTGTATGCACATGGGCGCACGATTTAAATACTTGTATTGGACATTGTATTTGGGTACGGCTGACTTCTTGGGTGCCTATTAGCTTTAATTCTTTATTGGCACAAAAGCAAACTCAAAAGCTAAAGCGTGCTATTTTGTAATTTGGGCTATTATTTGAGCTTGAAGATGAATAATATATAAAATACATGCTTTGTGGAGCGCTCACACAAGGCATGGGGGGAGATTGCACCCAATTGGTCTCTTGTTCATGTCATGCAAGCTTTCTACATTGATTTGTGTGCAAAAAGTAGAGTTCTTTTGTTCTTGGGGACCTTCTAACGCTCACTACGTGCGCATACGTCGACCGATCTGTACACTAGTGGTATCAGAGCGAAGCTGAGATCGAGAGCTTCCAATCTCTTACCATCTTGCACAAAGGCGAAGCTCCTGGAATGATCGAGCTCTATAGTCAGTTTCGTCACGAACGGTCGATACCAGTGTGTTCCTGGCGGTCAAGAACCCCCTTCTGCACTCTTTGATTGCGAAGGACCAGCCTGTGTAGGCGGAGGACCACGTGGATATCTCCTTCTTCAAGTCATCTTCAAACAGTAAGCTCCATATCCAAAAATCTTTAAAGCTTTAATTCAAAGCTTAGTAAGCTTAGTAATAAGCTTATAAAAAAATATTATTCAATGAATCTGACGAAGGGCGGCAACGGCATCTTCTGGGCGGCATCAACGGCCGAGGATATATTCATGTCCTAAAAATCCACGCTTGATCAAAAAGCTCTTAAGCTCCTAAGTTTTCCAAGTCTAAGTCACGAAGGTCCATAAAAGACTTACTCAACAACTATCAAAGGGGCAGTTCACATGCAGAAGCTTACGAACTAGTCTATTGCTCTCTGGTAGACTTTATTCACACTAGCAGACTTGCTGAACCAGTTTCAACAAACACAGAAGGTCATACACAAGTCATACAAAGATTATACGCCGTTTCTATGAAGACGGTTGTGACAACAAATACCGCAATCGCAAAGGACAAAGACTATAAAAGCCAAAAAAAAAAATACAAGCCTTGTATACCCGTCTTTGAGCTACACTCATCCTGCTAATTAGATTTCGAGAGTGTGAGGTCTTTTGGATTTTACAGGATGACTAAACAAAACATGGACAATTTTATGGTTGAAGGTGATCTACCCGAACCAATGATGGAGCAAAAGTTGGATTTGATTATGATGCTGCTCGATGAAGAACAAAGAGCCCGACAAGCTTTGCAAGTTCAATTGGCCAATCTGCAAACGATCTACCACGGACCAAGATGGACCGCAACCTGAAGATCTTATACAACGTACCATCAATGCAACACTTGGAGCCCAATCCATCCGCAAAGAAACAAAGATAAGTAAAATAAACTTCAAATTTCGTACTTTCAATGGATCACGAGATGGAAAGAGTGTACTTGCATTTATCAATCAATTTGATGATTACTTCCATGAAGAAACATACGATGAGAAAGACAAAATTAAATGTGTCACTAATCATTTAGTTGATCGAGCATCTTTATGGTGGACTGTGGTCCGCAAGAGTGTTGATTGCCCTACTACATGGGAGACTTTCCCAAAGAAGTTTTTGCAGAATTTCCTTCCTCCTCAATTCCATGAAAAATCCACCAAGCAATGGGATCTTCTACAACAAAGAGAACGTGAACCTATTTCCCAATACACTGAACATTTTTGGAATGCTCTACTGCAACTACGCATGCTCGAAGATGTACCTGAAGCGACTCACAAACGCAAGTTTATGTCTGGCCTACTTGGACATTACTATGCTGAAGTCAATATGTTCAAGCCAACAACCCTTGAAGATGCAATTTCCTTGGCTCATGACACTGAAGATAAGATTCGAGGAAGAGACAAGCGACCACAACAATTTCCAACTAATGGTAACTATGGTTCCAAACAATTCAATTCAAATTTTCGAAGATTCAATCAAAGTCATTTTCTTCCATCTAACACCATATTGGGGAATATGGAAATTTCCCATAAGTTTGGGACACATGGTCAAATCTTTGGATTTTTCATAACTTGAATACTATAACTCCAAATTGAGCACTCTATAGCTTGATAGATTCCATTTTTCAAGTGCTTTCCAATGATAGGTCACATCATATGGTTTTGAGAAACTTATGGGCGTGCTATCCGGGTGCCACTTTTTTAGTATTCAAAAAATGAGAATTGGGAGATTCCCAAACTCACTAATATTGTATTATCTTCATTCTGTAAATCTTGGACACGACCACCTGCTTTGCCATCAAATACCAATCCAAACCCTAAGCCATCCTCACAGCCAAATCCAAGCATTCCTAAACTTCCTGCCATTACCAATAATGTATTTAAAGCCAAACCTATAGTTTGTTACAAATGCCATCAACCTGGACATCTAGCAGCCAATCGTTGATCGAAAAAGCCACATGTCCGTATCAATTATCTTGGAGCAATCGAAGAAGAACGTGAGGAAATGCCTAACTTTACGAAAGATGATGACGACATTTGTACTACTTCGAATACTTTGCTAGGTATGCCAACTCCCCATTCTTTGTTGACAATGAAATGTTTTGTGCATGGTAAAGAAAAGACTATTTTACATGATGATGGGAGCACACATGACTTTATCTCTGCAAAGTTAGTCAAAGAATTGAATTTACAAACTGTTTCTACACATTATCGCATCAAAGCTGCATTCCTAGGCACAATATATAATGAAACACACGAGGTGCATAATTTAGAAATTAAAATTGGTAAATATATTGAACGAAGAAATTTCCTAGTTATACCTTTGCAGTCTAGTGACATAATCTTAGGAATGCCTTGGCATCATCAATATAATCCTAACATAGATTATTCTACACATTCAATTAAAATTTATTTTCAAGGAAAACAAATCACATTGCATGGTATGCACGCTTTTAATAAATTTCCATTGCTTACTCATACTCAGGCTAAACGTGTATTATGTAAAAGTAGTAAATCTTATTTAATATGGGTAAATGAACTTCAAGCTAAAGAAAAACAAATGCATCCTAGGCATACACAATTTCTTGCCCAATTTCAAGATTGTTGCTGATTTACCACCTGGACTACCACCATCACGTCCTGAAGATCATAAGATAGATTTAATTCTTGGAACACAACCACCATGTAAAGTACCATATAGACATAACCAAATTGAACATAAAGAAATTCAAAATCAAATAGAAGAATTACTTAACAAAGGATTAATTAGACCTAGTAGTTCTCCATTTGGTGTACCTATTATATTAGTGAAGAAGAAGAATAATACTTATCGCATGTGCATTGATTATCGTGCCCTAAATAAAATTACTGTTAAGAATAGATATCCGATTCCTAGGGTAGATGATCTTATGGATAAACTACAAGGATCTGCTATATTCAGTAAGATGGATCTTAAATTTGGCTATCATCAAGTAAAATTGGATAAGTCTGATATATTCAAAACTGCATTTAGAACACAATTTGGACACTATGAATTTCTAGTTATGCCTTTTGGTTTAACTAATGCACCAGCCACATTTAGTCATATGATGAATCGCATATTTCTGAAACGTCAGCATTGTGTCATAGTATTCTTTGATGATACATTAGTATTTAGTAAAAATGAGAATGAGCATTATGAACATTTGTCTTTAGTTTTTAAGTTGTTAAAAGACAATCAATTATATGCTAATCTAGAAAAGAGTGAATTCTTTCAAACAAAAATTGAATATCTAGGACATATTGTTTCATCAGAAGGTATTAAGGTTGACCCTAAAAAGATAGAAGCAATTTTAAATTGACCCATACCCAAAAATGCGCATGAATTACATTCTTTTCTAGGTCTTGCTTGTTTTTATAGAAAGTTTGTGCAAAATTTCTCATTACTTGCATTACCTTTGACAAAACTTTTAAAGAAGGGTATTGTTTATAACTGGTCTGATAATCAACAAAAATCTTTTGATTTATTGAAACATGCATTAACCCATGCTCCTGTATTACAACTACCTGACTTCAATAGACCATTCTTCTTAGTAGTACTGACGCTACTGGATCTGGAATAGGAGCAGTCCTTATGCAAGATAATCATCCCATAGCCTACTCTAGCTGCAAACTCAAACCATCTGAACTTAAATATTCTACATATGATAAAGAATTGCTAGATATAGTATAAGCCTTATGTCAATGGAAACATTATTTAATGGGTTCTGAATTTATGATCAAAACTGACCAACAAAGCATTAGACATCTCCTTAGTCATAAATATTTGACAGACACATTAAATGGGCTACTTTTATTCAAAGTTTTCATCCCCTTATACAATATCAACCAGGAAAAGAGAATGTTGTAGTTGATGCTTTAAGTAGAAGACCGACAATTCATAATATTTATGTGATATCATTTGATTTCCTTATCCCAATGAAAGATACTTATCATCAAGATATTACTTTTCAAATTGATAATAAATTAGTTGCAAATAATTGGATTTCTATTGATCACTGTCTTACAATAATGGATTCATGTTTTATGAAAAAAGATTATGTGTGACTGTTCCATTTCGATCATTTGTTTTGAATGAAATTCATTATCCTCCATATCAAGGTCATAGAGGAATTATATCTACTTTGCATACATTGACTGAAGATTTTTATTGGCCACATATGGACACTGATGTATCTAACTTCGTATCTGAATGTTTAGTTTGTCAACGACTTAAAAGACACCATGGTAAATAATATGGTTTACTAATGCCATTATCTATTCCATCACGACCATGGAAACAGATTTCAATGGATTTTATCACTGGTTTACCTAACACTAAAGCTAACCGTAATATGATTTGGATTGTTGTAGACAGGTTTAGTAAACAAGCATATTTCATTCCATGCAAGAAAACTTTAACTGCATCTCAAGCTGTTCAATTGTTTTTGAAAACTGTTTTCACTAACCATTGTTTACCAAAAGTTATTATTTCTGATCGTGATTCTAGATTTTGCAATAATTTTTGGATTACTTTGTTTGCTAACTTAGGAACAAAGATTGATTTTTCATCTGCATATCATCCTGAAACAAAAGGTCAAACAGAAGCTATTAACAGTACTATTTTAGATCTTTTGCGTGCTTACACCATTACAAAACCACACACATGAGATATACATTTACATTTACCTCAGTTTGCATATAATAATACACCACATACAACTACAAAGAAAGCACCATTTGAAGTTATTTATGGATATAGGTTGCCTACACCTGTTGCATCATTATCAAACAAAATTCAAACTGTTGATGATATTGCTAATATGCATGTCACTATTTTTTATGAAGTTAAAGATATGATTGCCAAAGCCCAGCAATCATATACAAAACAAGAAAATAAGAAAAGACAAGCTATGAATTTTAAAGTTGATGATTATGTTTGGTTACACATAGAAAAATGTCGATTATAAAGTGTAGATAAACACGTAGTTATGAAATTAGCACCTAGTTTCTATGGACCATTCAAGATCATACACAAAATCAATGACAATGCATTTAAACTAGAACTACCACAACATTGGAAAATCCACAACACCTTCCATATTGGTTTATTACGACCCTTTAGAGGCCAATTACCTGTACACCCTATCTATGAAAACCCTCCTTTACTAGATGATGAGACTGAAATCCTTGAGCCTGAAACTATTATAGATACTAACTTTATGACCACTAGAACTGGCCGTAGATAATCTAGATATTTGGTCAAGTGTAAAAACCATCCTGTTGAAGAGGCCCAATGGATGCACGCTAGAGACTTAAATGCTTTCCCCATTGTGTTAGCTCCACATTGAGCTAATAGCAATTGAGGACAATTGCTATCCCACCCCGAGGGTATGATGCCAGGGGGCATATTCCACGGTGGATTTCATGCCACGATGGATTCCGTGAGGTTTTGCGGTGGATTCCATAAAATTTTATTACCGAGGCTCATACACAAAGTGGATTCTTTGTGTGACAAGTCGATGGGGATGCCTATCCTTTTTGGGCGTTTTGTTAATTTTATGTGTACATAGGTGATTCCATAGCAGGTGATTCCACAAAATACATATTTAAATTAATAAATATTTATGAGTTTAGAGTGCGCACTCGTGATAAATTAAGGTTAGGATTGATTTCTAACCAATTTATTTATGTAGCTGAAGACTGCTAGGTATTCACTTTTGTCGGTTTAATTGTATTATTTTACTAACGATTGTGAATGCTTTAGTTGATATGTAGAGCAAGCAGCGGTGGCAGTGGGAAGCATTGGAGGATAGCGTGTATTCAAGTTATCATCAATATTTTGATGGGCGCATATCTTAGGCATGACACCCATATTTTACCGCGCTTATTTATCAAAGCACTTGATATTTATTTATTATTTTTGTATGAGCATGGGCGCACAATTTAAATACTTGTATTGGACATTGTATTTGGGTATGCCTGACTTCTTGGGCGCCCATTAGCTTTAATTCTTTATTGGCAAAAAAGTAAACTCAAAAGCTAAAGCGTGCTATTTTGTAATTTGGGCTATTATTTGAGCTTGAAGATGAATAATATATGAAATACATGCTTTATGGAGCGCTCACACAAGGCATGGGGAAAGATTGCACCCAATTGGTCTCTTGTTCATGTCATGCAAGCTTTCTACATTGATTTGTGTGCAAAAAGTAGAGTTCTTTTGTTCTTGGGGACCTTCTGATGCTCACTGCGCGTGCATATGACGACCGATCTGTGCACCATACATGAGCAGGGCTACGCTATTACCATCGTCCCGCTTCAAAGCTTTAGCTTAACACCACTTTGTGACATAATCCGTATACACTAAGATGTATCTGTTCTGCTTCCATCTGGTTGGTGGATCAATGGGACCCATGAAATCAATCCCCCACTTCTCAAACGGCTTTAGGGGAAGAATGGGTTGCAATGGCATGGCACTTGTTTTGGTGGGTTTTTCCATTCGTCGCTGACAAGCATCACATCTCTTGCAGTAATCATATGCATCCTTGTGGAGGGTCGGCCACCAGTATCCTGCTAATAGAGCCTTCCTGGCTATCGCTTCTCCTGCGAAGTGTCCACCATATGGTTCATCATGGCATGCTTTCAATATTATGCCGATTTTATCTCCTACAACACATCTTTGCAGCACTTCATCTTTGCCTTTCTTGTACAATGCACCGCTTAACAAAGTGTAGGGGGTTGACTCTAACAGAAGCTTCAATATATTTAGGATTTGTATTGGCTGAAATGGATTTAGGCTTGCTGTTCCCTTATTTGAAATCAACTCTTGGACTGTTTGCTGTCCTGAAATTACTTTGAGGTCTAGAAGCATTAAATGGAGGATAAGTTGGTATCTGTAAGCTCCCATTTAGCAATGATTGCTGCCATAAGTGTTAGCAACTTGCCTTGCTTAAAAACAAACCTTGGCTGTCCAAAACCAGGCTGAAATGAAGATTCTCTTCTATACTTTCTTCCATAGCGCTCTGCAAGCTTAATAGCCTTAAAGAGGGAAGTAGGATTTTGTGCCATAACATCACCTGATAAAGATGGCTCTAAACCATACATAAACTTATGGAGCTTAGCCTCATCACTGATGCTTTCCACATACATGGTTAGGTTGAAGAATTGGTTAGTATACTCTCTTACACTTAGGCCCCTTTGTTCCAAACCATACCATCTCCGTGCTAATTTCTCTTTCTCAAGAGGAGAAACAAATACTTCAGCCATAAGTGCCTTGAAAGCTTCCCAATTCACTACAAGTATGTTTTCTTTTTTTACATACCTCCACCAGGTATGGGAAAATCCCTCCAAATGCAAGGATCCCTTGATAGATGATTAGCTAGGATATGGGAATGACCATGCTTAGTGACCGCTTCAAAGTCAAACTCCTAGAATAGGAGCAACCATCTCATCAGTCGTCCTTTAATATCTACTTTGTTCATCAAGAAGGACAGGGCTTCATGATCCACGTAGAACTTGAAATGCGTTGACAATAGGTAGTGTCGAAACTTCTCTAGTGCAAACACCATTGCCAAGCACTCAAGCTCTATCACTTTATAGTTCCATTCCCTATCAGTGACCTTTCAGCTTGCATAGTATATCGGTTGATCTAATTTAGAGGGGCCCTTTTGACATAGGACATCACCTAGCCCTTCAACTGATGCATCAATGTGCACATGGAATTCCTTCGTCCAGTCAGAGGATGTAAGATAGGTGCTTGGATCAGGCACTGTTTTAGGGTATTAAAGGCCTCTTCACAGTCATCCGTCTAGAGGAAATCAGCTTCTTTCCTTAGGAGCTTATGCAGAGGGGCTGCCTTGGTTGTAAAATGTGCAATAAGTCTTCCGTAATAGCCCACATGTCCAAGAAATCCTCTCAATTGCTTGAGGTTTGTTGGTGTTGTTAAGGTGGCAATCTTCTCAATCTTCGCCGGGTCTGTTGCAATCCCTTGTGCAGAGACAATATGGCCCAATAGGACTCCTGAGGAGATGCCAAAGACACATTTGTCGGGGTTGAGAGAAATCCCATACTCTCGGCATCGGTCAAAACATTGCTCTAGGTGTCCCCAGTGCTCTCGGATCAAACTATAGACACAAAAATCATCAAGATACACCTTAATGAAATCATGCAAATGATTCTAGAAGGTAGCCATCATTACTCATTAGAAGGTGGCAGGAGCATTACAGAGCCCACATGGCATCACTCTATAGGCATAGTCTCCCATTCCGTGTTGAAGGTTGTTTTAGATTGGTCCTCTTTTGCGATTTGGACTTGGTTATATCCGTTGAATCCATCCAAGAGGGAATAAAGCTTATGGCCTGCCACTATGTTCAATAGTTGGTCTGTAAAAGGGATAGGGAAATGATCCTTCTTCATCTTCGAATTGAGCTTCTGAAAGTCAACATATATTAGAAGTTTCCCATTCTTCTTGGGTACTACCACAATGGGCGAAACCCATTCACTATTAGCCACAGGATAGATAAACTCTGCTTCAAGAAGTTTCAATAATTCGGCCTTCACCAGAGCAGAATAATTAGGATTCATCCGCCTTTGTCTTTGCCTTATAGGTTTGACATCAGGCTCTAGATCAATGTGATGTTGACATACTGTGGGATCAATCCTCTTTAGGTCTTTGTATGACCAAGCAAACACGTCTAAGTTCTCATTTAGTAGATCTCGCAGGACCACTAATTCTTCTTCTGGAAGATTGAGACCCACTTTCAAGTGACGTTCAGTACCCTCAGTATCTAGGAACGTCACTTGTCTTTCACCTTCCACTTTGCAGATAAATGTCCCACGGATTGCTTCTGGATAGAGATCTGACTCTTTCAAGAGAGTAGTATCCTCGTTTGATGTCCCACTAGAACTAGTGTCCTCCTTCTGAACATATGACTCATTTGTTTGTTGAGGTTGATGGAAGGGTATCCGAGCTTTATTTGCTTTTGTGTAAGTGGTGATTACTTCTGGACTTAGGGATTCATCTTCAGAGAATGCATCCAGGAATGTCATAGCACGGACTTTTTAGAGGCCGTGGCTCTGAGGGCTTTGGCTTCTGTTGCCAAGGGGCATCATCATCATCTTTTCTCTGGACTGAACGGTCAGGGTGATAGGAGCCACTGGTGAACTTAATTTTTATGCTTCTAATCCATTGCTTATACAGATTCTGCATACATTGTGGTCCATTGATAAACCCAAACGACACCATAGTCATTCCATCCAGTACCCTGAGATATTCAGCCTCTAAGGTCTCTGTAGGGTCATCAACAAGATCATCCGCTATCAGATGGAATTCTTCATCTGCACTTTCATAACCTACTTCATTTTCTTCCTCATCATTTTCATCCTCTTTCTCTGGATACTGTCTCTGCTTCTGTAGAGGCTATGTAAGAGAAGAACAGATCTTCTGCCTCTGCATGTGCTTCTGGCACAGCTTCTGACTCTAGCTCTGGCTCTGGCTCTGTATCTGTTACTGTCTCTGTAACTGTCTTTGTATCCGCTCTGTCTCTGTTCTGTATCTACTCTGTATTTGCTTTGCCTCTGTACTATCTCTGTACTGTACCTGTACTGTCTCTGTACTGTCTTTGCTCTGTCTCTATGACTGTCATGTAACAGGGAGAACAGTACGTCCATGCTTCTATTTCACTATCAGAGGTGATTTCTGAATTTAATTCTAGTTGAGGCAGGAGGTATTCACCCATGGACAAGGATTTTACATCCTGTGGCAGTTGGCTTACAGTGCCCACTGTTAGGGACTGTGCCTCTGTCTTCTTAGGAAAGAGCTGCTTGGTAGCTTCTTCATCTCTTGATGTACCATCGGTTACCTCGTTTAGAGGAGTCAGTTATGACTTCAATGGACATGGATCCATTACCTTTTTGTGATCCATACAGCTTTAACATCGCTTTATTGGGTCCTCTGCCTAGGGTTAGGGTTCCTTTGAACCAATCCGTCCTGGCTCTTGCTTCAAAAAGCCAAGGTCTTCCCAACAGCAGAGGGTATGAGGTCCCACAAGAATTTGGTTTGACCACCAAATATGTCAGCCAATAATCTCTTCTTGCAAGGGTTGTTTTTATGTATGGGAGGATGCCCAACGGTTTGACTCTACTTTGGTCTACCAATCTGATAAGCCACTGCGTAGGTTGAATTCCTTGCAACCCTAAGTCCTTCATTGTCACATCCGTCATTATGTTTACTGATGAGCCTCCATTGATTAATGCATCTGAAATGAAGCATCCTTCTATCCATACACTAATCTCTGGGGTTCCAAGATCTAGGAAGGCATTAGCCACATCTACTTTCTTTACAGGCTCTGGGGCCTTATTGGTCTTGGTCGCTGTTGAAGGAGTGATCCTTAGTCCACATCTTCTTGCCAAGATGCTTTTGAATCTCTTTTGACAACTAGGAGACAACATCAACAACTATCGGAATGTTAAGTTTGGTTTAAAATTGTTTAGGTCTTTGACCAAGTCATAATCTTTGATAGGATCCACAAGCTTCTCTAGCCTGCTGGGGAAGGGGGCTACACCCATTTTCATCTTTCTTTTTTCTTCTAATAATTGCAATATCAACACTTCTTCTGTTTCTGGAGGTGCTTCTGTATCATCTATCTCCTGGGCCTCTGGTCCTGTCTCTGGGACTATCTCTGTAGCTCTCTGTGGCGCTACAGTGCTCTGCACTGCACTGTTCTGTTCTGTACTACTCTATCCCTCTGTAGGTAGTTTGAACTTCACAGTCTTTGCAGGAGAATCATTTTCAATCTGAACCACTGGTTCCTTCTTCTTGGTGCGTGTAACAACAGCAACTTCCAACTTGACCAAATTGGAGGCAGGCTCTTATACCTTTTGTTGGCTATCAGTGGCATTGGCCTTTACAGGGGCTGGACTGGGACAGTCCTTTGTAGTATGGCCTTCTCCTTTGCATCGACTGCACAAGGTCTTGTAATCCACAGATCGTCCAGGGTTTGGCAATTCGGGGAGATATGTCCCTTTTCTCCACACCTGTAACATTCCACCTTTGATCTCTGATCGTCGTCCTCTGTAACTTTGAGAGGGAAACCTCCTCGGACCGAAATTAGGACCAAATTCCCTAGGCTTTGATCCAATATCCTGTGTTGTCATTTTAGATTCCAGCAAGTTGAAACTTGCATTTTCATCCTTCTGTCTTCGTTCATGCATCTCTTTCAGAGAGCAAATATCCTCTGTATGGTTCTTCCTCAAACAATAAGAACAAAAGGCTCTAGAAATGGTTGGTTTCTGGGTACATTCAGTGGCTAAATGTCCCGCTTGATGACACTTTCCACACCATGTATTAGAGCGCATCACATCTCTTCCAAATCCCACAGGAGTGGATATATTGGCAGTATTCACCTTTAGCGTCTGTAACTGCTTTGTAATCACATCCAAAAGCTCTTTCTTGATACTTGCAACTGAGTTGGATAAGTAGTCCTTCAGATTTTTGTTGAGATTGAGAGAGGCAGAGATTGAGTGAGGAGCAAGCATGCTCTCATCTTCTTCATTCATTCATTCATACTTAACCACACACAAAGAGTAAGTGTATACAATAGTACTAAGGTCCGTAGGACCATTCACACTGGGTCTAAGACCACCAACTTATTTAATGTCCCACACTTGCTGATACAACTGGACAAGACTAATGTCGGTCATACATACTAGCATGAGAATAGTATGAGCTAGATATTCTCACACTCCCCCTCAAGCTCAAATCATCTGATGAACTCCAAATAGTTGTCTAAGACTACTAAACTTATCTTTACCCAAAGACTTGGCAAAGATATCTGCAACCTGTTCATTAGTCTTCACATGCATAAGATCTACTCTCCCTGCAAGAACCATCTCTCTGATAAAATGGTAGTGTATCTCTATGTGTTTTGTCCTGGCATGGTATACTGGATTCGTTGCTAGGAGTACACTACTGAGATTGTCACATAATAAGGTCATTGGAGCATCCACCTAAATATCCAAATCATCCATAAGCTTGAGCAGCCATGAAATCTCACATGCTGCCAATGCAGCACCCCTGTACTCAGCCTCAGTACTGGACAATGCAATTGTTGGTTGCTTCTTGCTGCTCCAGCTGATTATGCCACTTCCAAAGCCAAAAGCATAACCACTCGTAGATTTGCAATCATATGAGCATCCTGCCCAATCCGCATCTGTGTATCCAACTAGTTTCAAGGGCTTATCTCTCATATAGAACAACCCATAATCTACAGTGGACTTAACATACCTCATAATCCGTCTAACAGCATCCAAATGTGGCTTCTTGGGCTTCTGCATAAATTGACTTATGAGCCCAACTGCATAATTGTTCTAATAGCCATTCTCTTGCTACATTATAACAAAGATACTTTCACTCGTATCTCCTTGACGTGGGCCCTAACAAAGATACTTTCACCCTTATTCTAATAGCCACTTGCTTGATACATTCTAATAGCTACTTGAACCTATTTAAAGGTACACAAACACACTCTAATTTCAACTAGATACTTTACTATGTCTATTCTCTTTCCTAGCCCCTTGTGCACTCTTTCCAATGTGAGGATCATCCCTACCCTTTCTACTTTGAAAATTTTTGCATTAACAATTGTCTAACATCCTTGCCCTTTCTTATGGATAAAACTAGGATAACATAGGCTTGTTTGAGTGACAAGGATAACAAGTGGTGGCTATTGTTGATGCTTCTAATGGAAGTTAGATTGTGTAGTCCTTAGTAACTACTACCTATTTGTTTGCATGTATCATATAGTTCCTCTCTCTTTTTACTACATGCTATTGTTATACTTTTGTTGTAATGATTTGGTATTATTCTAGTGTAATGCTAGCAACCTTGTAACCTTTCATTTTTTGATAATTTCAATTAATGTTGTGACTTCAAGTATAGAGGAAACATCTTGTTTAAGTAGTATATAAAGTTCTTGCTTTTTAGTGACACATACTTGTGGGGTTGGTACTAAAAGAAGCCTTCCTCTTAAATCAACTATGCTATTATGGTTGTGCTAACTATTTTAACCTTGCTATTTGTAGCATATCTCATGGCATACAGATTTGGAAGCCCTAGGCTATATAAATCCCTTTCCCCCTCCTATTTTTATTCAAGGTTTATTAACCTACATCACCTCACAATAATTTCACTACTATCTTATCGATATGTATAAAGCTAGCCTTGCTCTTGATATGGAGAGCTTGTTGCTACTACGACTAGACACAACTAGTTGGCTCAAGATTTACCACATTTCTCCAATCAGCACTAAGCTTGTCATTACAAAGCTAAAATTATTGATGGAGAACTCAAACAATCTTGCCAAGGATGATGAGATCAATCTAAACAAATCATTGAATTCATCTAAAGGTTTTATGAAGAATCTTTTTAGGCACACGATCATTCCTTTTTAGGAAGAGAATGCGGTCACTTTTGTCTCCATCTCCACCAATTTTCTAAAAATGACCATTTCTTGTGCTTCTTTGTTGAGTGTTGAAATGACCTATTTTTTGGCTGATTTTTGTTGTTTTTGAGAGCTGAATGGTTGATTTTATGAGATGATTGATTGATTTGGAAGTGGTTTGAGAGTTTTTTGGATAGGTTGGAATGGTTTTATTAAGGTCACGATGTTTATTAGTAGAGATGTGAAGTTCTGATGATGTTCTGATTGGTTCTGTTGAGCTTCTGTTTTGTTTTGTTTTCTCTCTGTAAGGAAGGATGGAGTATTGATTGATAGGGGTTGAGATTGTTTGAAATCTTATTGAGTGATTTTTGATGGTTTGGAATGGTTTTGGTATGAGTTATGTGGTTCTGATGCTTTCTGTTGACCTTCTGTAACTCTCTAATGAGCTTCTGTAGACCTTCTGTATGCTTCTATATGTGTTCTAATGGATGAGAGTGTAGCTTGGGAAAGTTTTCCAGCCTTGGAAAGAGGTGAATACAAGTGCAAAAGAGTTAAAAGAAGTGAAAGAAGTAACTGCTGAAGACTCAAGTAAAGACTGGAGTGAAGTGACAGTGGTGAGCTACGAAAGGACACTGTAGTGGCTCTGGTGCCTCTTCATATCAGACACACCTCTTGGGAGGGGTATCCACGACCTAAGAAGGATTATTGAGAGTGATTATGAGAGATTTTAGTGAGGATATGATGTATTATTGATGGAGAGAGAGAGAGAGTGAGTCAGAGATAGCCAATTTTATTAAAATAGAGTGATTGTATATGAGAGATTGAGAGAGAAGACTATGAAGACATTGAAGATGAATACTATGTGATGTATTTCCATTCAAAGATGGTATATTACTTTGTTTTCTTTGTTCTATTTATGGATTTTGTGAAGATATTGAAGAATATGGTTGATTCTATAAAATCCGTGGGAGATCTACATGATGTTGCATGAAGATTTGTTGTGCCTGGTGTTCTTTTCTTCATTGTGATCATATAAAACCTAATAAAAAAGCTTGTTGATGTTACAAGATAGATTTTCTTGCAAGAGAATTCCCTTTTCCTTGGTGTTCCTCTTGAGGCTCCATGTTTTTGGTGCGCAGCCAGGGAAATCTTGCCATCAACAAGCACCAAAAGAGGCTGAAAATAAAGGAAATGGCATTGCCAAGAAGAGAGGAATTCAATGGATGTTTGTAAAGTTCCTTCTTTCACTGAAGAGTTGGAATTTCTCATAATCAAAGCCACTTTCCACAAGAAGTTCATCCCACAATGGCAGAAACACATCACCATCATGATGCATGCTCTATGTGGTGGATAGTTTCCTCTTCCTGTTGAAGCAGCAGAAACTTGCATCTTGGTGGCAAACTGTTTGGGGATAAATTGAAGAGCAGAAACAGAGAGAATGACCATACATGGAAGATTTGGCATTCATTGAGAAGTTTTCAGACATCATCAAGTGGGAGATTGTGAAGAAGCTTCAGGAGTCTTGGTCTGTGGAGGTTCACAAAGACAATAAGGAAAAGAGTTGGAATTTGTTCGTAGATGCTCAACAGTAAGATACATGGGATGCTTGGTGCACTGATAATCTTCTGTTTGTTCAATTAGCAACCCACTGGAAGTTGGTAGACAGAGTGTTCTTCACAACATACACTATTGAAACCATCAGAAGCTAGCATTACTATGACGATGGCACCACTACAATGCTTAGACGTATACATTTTGACACCTTCAGAACCGAATACCTTTCACTGTGCAGTGGCATGAAAGCAGAATTCAGAGACGTTGAAAAGGAAGAAGTAGAAGAAATGTTGGCAAGACAGTCCTCCAGAGACTGAAGCCTTCTGTTATCCCTCTGTGGAGCACTAACAACATAGTGGAGCCAACCCCCTGATGAATGATGCAATAAAGAGGCAAGTGTTAGAACGAGTCCAGAGGTACGTGAGAAGAGAGAAAGCAAAAATCAGAGTTGAGAACGTGCTAGCAGGAGAAGTCGCCTTTGACGCCCTTGCGGAACTCTTTACAGAAGTCCCAATGGCACATCAAGCCCTTCCTCCTCCTGCTAGAGGTCGACTTCCAAGCCAGATCCGTCCTGGAAATATTGATGACAAGCCAACGAATGTAGTTCCATTGCCAGTTTTTAAGGGAGAGTACAATGAAGACCCCGATCTTCATGTAGTAGAGTTTATGGTAGCATGTGTGGCTAACAATGCCAGAACCCTTGAGCATTGGTTAGCAATATTCCCCGCCACTTTCAAGGGTGTGGTGTTTCAGTGATATGAGAGACAAGCAGCAGGAACTTTTGGCACATGGGATGACCTGAAGTTGGCCTTCCTCACTAAATTCAGGCGTGAAGGTTTTGAAGAGCGGATGCGAGAGGAATTTATGAACCTAAGTCAGTCCTCTGGAGAAAGAGTAAAAGCTTATGTCTCACGAATGGAATCTATCTTGAAGAGATCGACTAACCATAATCTAGATGATGGCATTCAGAAGGGGGTGTTTCTCAGAGGATTACAACCAGAAGTCCGTAAGTTTGTGGAGCTGCAATGACCAGCCACTCTGCAAGCTGCAATAGAAGGTGCAAGACTGTATGATGAAGTGGAAGCTAGATTGGCGATGAATCCAGGAAGAGGAGTCCTACCTCCTCTGATGCCAGGAATGATGTACCCACCAAATGCAGTCCTAGGGACAGTCCCTTACCCCTACAACAGATGCCCCCAGTATCACAATATAGTGCACCAAATCCACAGTGGCCACAATCAATGCCTCAAATGATGGTTCAATCACAACAACAATGGTCCCAACCAATTTCCTCAATGCCAAATCAGCAGCAACAGTGGAACCCTACCAACTGGAGCCAACAGCCAACAGTTCAAACAGGAGCTCTGAATCAGAATCAGAACAGAGACCCCTCTGCGCCAGCCCAACCTTTTTATGCAGTGATTACAGAGACTCCTCAAAACCCTACTGCCAGTACCTCAGGAGGAGAAAGCTTGAAGGATTATTTATCCAACTCAGTTGCAAATATAAAAAAGGAGTTGATGAATGTGATTACAGAGCAGCTACAGATGCTGAAAGTGAATACCGCTAGCATATCCAACATTGCAGGAGTAGGAAGAGATGTGATGAGGTCAAATACCTGGTGTGGTAAGTGTCATCAAGTAGGCCATTTAGCCACTGAATGTACATGAAAATCAACCATTCCAGGAGCTTTCTGTTCCTATTGTTTGCAGAAGAACCATTGAGAGCGGAATTTTGGTGCCGGAAAGTGCTTAAAAATAGCTAAAAATTATGAATATCAAGGGAAAAATATTCAATGTCAAAGGCGACGGCTTGATCTAGGACGATTTTAAGCATTAAAGTGCTTTAAAGGTGCCCGCGACACTTGTTGATTTTTCATAATTTTTCAGACAGTCGTGCGGATTGGCAAGAGTTACTGACCAATGCGGGATGCCAAGCCGGATGCCTAGGATTTTTCAGAGCTCAATTCCGAGTCCGGACGGGGAAATTGCCACAAAGTGGGCAAGATTTGAAAAGGTGGACCAAAGTTTGGCCAAAGTGGGCATGACCTTTGGGAGCCCAAGAAATTTAAATGTCACATGAAAAGTTTGATGCAAGAGATGAGAAAAAACGTGGAGAGAGGAGGTGCCAGGATGCGCCCGAAAAATGCGCCTCCTCCTCCTTCATCATGGCATGGAGGTTGCATACAACCTATCAGGCAGATCATTGGCCCTCATTTCCCTCTGTATGCTGGTCATTTCGCCGCCCTTCGCCCGTCAAATGATGCTCTCTTTGAAGATCTCTGATTTCAGTCTTTCTCTCTCCTTCCTCTCTCTTCTAAGGGGGAATTCATGTGGGAAGAAGAAGGAAGAAGAAAGAATGATGGAGGCTTGTCCGGCATGGATCGGATTGCTCCACGGGCTGGAAATGGTGATTTGTGATTGTGCTGGACATGAAGTGCTACTGATTTTCAGATTTGCAGCCATGGACATGAAACCCGAAATACGCAAATAAGCGGTAATTCAATTTTTTCAAAGGAAATTTGAGATTTCATGGCTTTTGATTGATAAAATGTTGTTCATGTGGGCTAAAAATTGTTTATGTTGCTATTTTCCATGAGTTCTTGCTGGTCATAATCAGATAATTAGAAAAATATGCATCTTGTGGTTCAAATTAATACACTAAAACACGTAAAATATGAAAAATCAAGGAAAAATGATGGTTTTGGGTATAGAATTGGAAAAATGAATAGGAACACCAACTAAATTTTCATTTTTGCTGTAAGAAGGAACTAAGGGCCATAGCCCATAACCTATTTTGAATTTTTGGTAATAAAATAATGTCAAAAATAAGAAAAAATACAAGGAAAATAGAGAAAAATCACTAAAAATAGGGAAAAAATACATTTTGGGTGCGGAAAATTAATGAAAATTAAGAGCAATGTTTGTGAATGTTTAGGGGGACTGAAGCATGAGTATTTTCCTCATTTCAACCCCACCTTCTTGTTCTAGTGTGTTTTTCCCGCTTTTTATACATAAAATGATGGCAAAATGCCCTATAAATCCATACAACAAGGTAACATTTGATTGATGGGAGGGTAGAGTAGTTGAAATATGTCTAAATGCCGTGTGGGATGATGGAAAAGTTGCTGATTTCTATGCATAGCATTTAGGACGGATAATAATTATAAAATAAGAGCCTAGTAGCACGAGGGTTTCCTTGGTGCTAGGTTTGTGCAACGCCGCATAAGAACGGTAGTTGAAAATCATTGAAAGGATGTTTTCCACATGTGCACAATGTTGATTTCATAATTGTTTGAGCACTTGGCATCCACACTATGAATAAATCATGGAAATATTTAAAGGTATCAGAAATCCTGGATGCACAACAATTGTTTTCATTAGGACCTTGACCTACGTTGAGTGAGAGACAGGACACCCTAAGCCATAGGCTAGTCGTGGGGTCTAGGGAAAAGAGAAGTAAGGACAATGGTACATTCCTGTATACGACTAAATGGTACCTTGAGTGGATTTTTGTGCGAAACGTTTATATGTTGAGCGACGCATCGAGGGGCCAATCCCCAAGGTGTAGGAGAGTCGCAGAGGGTTGACGGCATTCAGCCGTAGGAGGAACCCCATGTGTATGTGATTCGAGCCTTTTGGCTATGTGAAAGGGACTCCCTCTGAGGAGTAATATTGGGTTAGGATCAGTTGGACTACAACGTATTACAAACGCAATGTTTAGGAAGGCGGAGATTTTGATAGACGCTCCTGGCCGCGAGGCCGAGGGGTTGTCTTGTGCGTAGTGACGAGGCCCGGCTAGTGCATGAGCCAGTGCCGGCCCATTTTTAGGTCCATCAACCATACAGAGGATATTTGCTTTGTGAAGGAGATGCATGATAGGAGAAGGAATGAAGAAGACGCAAGATTCAACTTGCTAGAATCCAAAATGACAACACAGGATATTGGACCCAAGCCTAGGGAGTTTGATCCTAATTTCAGTCCAATGAGGTTTCCCTCTTAAAGTTATAGAGGAAGATAGTCTGGCGGTGGTCAGAGATCAGAAGTGGAGTGTTAAAGATGCGGAGAAAAGGGACACATTTCACCAAATTGTCCAAATCCCAGAAGGTTAGTGGATTACAAGCCCTTATGTAGTCGATGCAAAGGAGAAGGCCACACTGCAAAAGACTGTCCAAGCCCAGTCCCAGTGAAAAATAGTGCTACTGATAGTCCGACCAAGGCCCAAGAGCCTACCTCCAATTTAGTGGAATTGGAAGTTGCTGCCATCACGCGTGCAAAGAAGAAGGAACCACCTATCCAGAAAGAAAATAATCCTCCTGCCAGAACAATGAAGTTCAATCTTCCACAAGAAGAAAAGAACAAAACAGAGCCTGACAGTGCCGTACAGAGCACCACAGTGCCACAGAGAGTCACAGAGACAGTTCCAGAGACAGGACCAGAGGTCCAGGAGATAGAAGAGGAGGAGCTTCCACAAGTGGCAGAAGAAGTCCCCATGATGCCCCTGTTGGAAGAAACAAGGAAAATGAAAATGGGTGTTGCCCCATTCCCTAACCGGTTAGAGAAGCCAGTGGATCCTATTAAGGAATACGATCTGGTCAGAGATCTAGATACCTTTAAACCAAACCTCACATTCCGACAATTATTGATGTTGTCTCCCAGTTGCCGAAAAAGGTTCAAAAGTATACTGGCAAGAAGACGTGGCTTAAGGATTGCTTCCTCAATAGCAACAAAAACAAAGCTCTAGAGCTTGTAAAAGAAGTGGACGTGGCTAACGCCTTCCTAGATCCAGGTACCCCAGAGACTGGCATGTGGATAGAAGGCTGCTTCATTGAAAATGCACTGATTGATGGTGGTTCATCAGTGAACATTATGACAGATGTGACAATGAAGGATCTAGGCCTACAAGGTGTGTAACCAACCCAATGGCTCATCAGACTGGCGGATCAGAGTAGAATCAAGCCTTTGGGCATTCTCCCATATGTGAAGACTACAGTGGCCGGAAGAGATTATTGGCTAACCTATCTGGTGGTGAAGCCAAACTCTTATGGTATAGCCTACCCTCTGTTACTGGGTAGACCATGGCTTTTTGAAGCCAGAGCAAGGACGGATTGGTTCAAAGGAACCTTAACCTTGGGTAGAGGACCTAATAAAGTGGTGCTGAAGCTATATGGTTCTCAAAAAGGACATGGATCCACCTCCTTGGAATTATCTTCTGACTCCCCCAATGAGGCTACAGATGGAACATCAGTAGACGAAGATGTTGTCAAACAGATCCTTCCCAAGAAAACAGTGGCACGTTCCTTAACAGTGGATATTGTAAGCTGACTCCCAAACGATGCAAAGTCCCTGTCAATGGGAGAATACTTCCTGCCTGAACCAGGAATGACTTACGAAATCACCTCTGACAGTGAGATAGAAGTATGGATGTACTGCTCTCCCTATTACATGGCCACAACAGAGCCAAAGACAGAGGCAGAAGATGAAATAGAGAACCTGTTCTTCTTTTACAGAGCTCCTACAGAGACAGAGACAAAGACAGAGACAAAGCCAGAGACAGAGCCAGAGACAGAGACAGAAGAGGATGGAGATGATATTGAAGAAGAAGGTTATGAAAGAGAGATGGAAGAGTCTATCCCACCCGAAGAGGTTATATATGAAGAAGAAGTTCCAGAAGCATCAGAAGCAGAAGAGCTCATGTTGTGGGACAGAATGGTGATGGTACCATTTGGTCTGGTAAATGGATCTTCTCATATGCAAAATCTTTATAAGAAATGGTTAAAGAAGAAAAAGCCGTCTTTCAGTAGTGGCTCTTTCCATCCGCAACCATTCTTGCCAAAGAAAGATGATGATGATGCACCGTGCCAACAAGCACCAGTCTCATGATTCCAACCAGCATCAGAGGGTCCCTGTTATGTGATGTTCCTGGACTTGTCATCAGAAGATGAGTCTTCAAGCCAAGAGGTAATTAATCTTGAAACCAAACCCGAAACAGCTCTAATCCCATTTCAACATCTCAAGGAGCAACCTAAGTCTCCACCAAAAGAAGACGTTGGTTCTAGTGGAACATCAGATGAGGACACCACTCCCTTGAAGGAGTCAGATCTATATCCAGAAGCAATCCGCAGTACCTTCATCCGTGAAGTAGAAGGTGAAAGGCAGTTAACTTTTGTGGATGCAGATGGCACTGAACGCCATTTGAAGGTGGGTAGCAGCCTACCAGAAGAGGAGTTGTCAACCTTGTACAACTTGTTGAAAGAGAATTTGGACGTGTTTGCTTGGTCCTACAAAGACCTAAAGGGGATTGGTCCCACAATACGTCACCATCATATTGATTTGGAGCCTGATGTCAAGCCAGTACGGCAATGACAGAGGCAAATGAACCCGAATTATTCCACATTGGTGAAAGCAGAGCTGCTGAAGCTTCTGGAAGCTGAGTTCATCTATCCAGTGGTGGCAAATAGTGAATGGGTTTCACCCATCGTGGTTGTATCCAAGAAGAATGACAAGCTTTGTATATGTGTGGATTTTCGCAAGTTGAATTCCAAGACGAAGAAGGATCATTTTCCTATCCCTTTCACAGACCAACTGTTGGACACAGTGGCAGGACATGAGCTTTATTCCCTCTTGGATGGATTCAGTGGATAAAACCTGTCAAGATTGTGGGAGAGAAGGAAGGAGTCTCACTTGTAGCTTTCTTGCTTGCACAATGGGGGAATACGCACAAGGGTGGAGGCTGAAAACAGTTTTCCTCTTCCTAGTTGTGGAAGCCAAAAGAACTCTCATACAAAGAAATAGAAGAACCCTATATATGGGTCTTAAACCAAACTCAACTAACTAAGGTGGCATACTAAGTGAGCCACGAACTAGAGTAGATAAGGATAGCTATCATGTAGCTATTATTCATGGGCGGTGTGCCAACCACGTCTGCAACTGACAAGTCGGTGACATAAATACACAACGGTCACCCTGGCGTATCACGAGTGGAGCTCGATATCTCAACACTCCCCCTCGAGCTCAATCCCAATTCCTGCACACCAAGTAGGTCTCTGAACTTGCGCACCTTCTCTGCGCCCAATGCCTTCGTGAATATGTCAGCTACCTGATCCTCTGTGCTGACATAAACTAGATCAATAAGACCTAGTAAAACCCTCTCTCGCACATAGTGATAATGCACCTCAATGTGCTTTGTTCTAGCATGATAGACTGGGTTATTTGCCAAGTGTATACTACTCATGTTGTCACAATAAATGACAACTGGCCCATCTGTAGACAGATGCATATCATAAAGTAGCTTATGCAACCAAGCTACCTCACGTGCAGCCATTGCTGCACCCCTGTACTTAGCCTTTGTGCTTGACAAGGCAACTGTAGGCTGTTTCTTGCTGCTCCAAGTAACTGCAACACTCCCAAAAGAGAACACATATCCACTGGTAGATCGTCTATCAGAAATACTACCAGCCCAAGTGTATCCATGCAATTGTATCTGAACCCCAGTCTCATAAAATAGTCCATACTGTAATGTGGACTTCACATACCTGAGTATACGTCTAGCTGCATCCAAATGTGGTTTCCTTGGAGCTTGCATAAACTGACTTACCAATCCAACAACATAGCTCAAATCTGACCTGGTAATACTCAATGCCCAAGAAATAACCTCTCCCAAATTCTTCATCTCAAACTTCTGCTTCAATAGCATTTTCACATGAAGGATATCTTCATCACTGTCACCTGTCATAATCAAATCATCAACATAAATGACAAGTAGCATAATACCTTTCTCTGTTTTTCTCACATAAAGTGAGAAATCTGCCTTGGAAATCTGAAAGCCAATAGTGACAAGATATTGTCCTATCTTGTCAAACCATGCTCTAGGTGCTTGCTTCAAGCCATACAAGGCTTTCTTCAACCTACAAACAAACTCAGGATGAACAGCATGCACATAACCTGGTGGCTGCTCCATATAGACCTCTTCTTGCAAATCACCATGCAAGAAGGCATTCTTTACATCCATCTGATGTAAAGACCATCCCTTTGATGCAGCTATAGCAATGACTGCTCTTACGGTTGCCATCCTTGCAATCGGACTGAATGTTTCTTCATAGTCAATGCCATATGTTTGTGCATACCCCTTGACTACTAATCTTGCCTTGTATCTGTTCACAGAACCATCTGCATTGTGCTTCGCCTTATAAACCCACTTACAGCCAATTGCATTTTTACCTTTAGGCAAAGGTACCAATTCCCATGTAGCATTTTCTTTCAAGGCATCCATTTCTTCATCCATGGCTTTCTCCCATTTTTCTTTTCCCATGGCTTCCTCAAAAGAAGTGGGTTCTGGTTCCTGTATCACTTTAACCATATATGCATAGTGAATGGCTGTAAATCCATCATATTTCAGCCTATCCACAGGATACCTAGCTCTCGTAGACCTGCGCAAAGTAGGTTCACTCCCAGGTGCTCTCAAAACATCCCTGGTCTTCCTTACTCTAGGTGTAACAATAGAAGGAATACCCAACTCATCATCAATGCTCTGTTCTGAGCCACTGGATTCACCATCCACATAAGAGTGACCTGCATTCACATCAAACATGGGCTGATCAACCTTCTCTTTTCCTTTTCATGATACCTGCATACCACTATCTGCATTGCTTTGAGAAGATTCTCCAGATCTCAATCTGCCTGTCCATGGTGAAGAATGTGAACCACTGCTTGAGGATGCTCCATGTCCACTAATATTTTGTGACTGCTGCTGTGAATTATGTGCAGCATTACCATTTTGTGCATCTACATCATCAATCACATTTACTGGTTTATACCAGCTACTCATCTCATCAAAAACAACATCTCTGCTCACTATAAACTTACGAGTAGAAGGGTTATAGTATCTATACCCTTTTTGCTGCAGAGAGTAACCAATAAAGATACACTTCTCAGCTTTTGGATCCAACTTGGATCTCAATTCATCTGGCACATGTACATAGGCAATGCAACCAAAAATTTTCAAATGAGAAATATCTGGTTTCCTACCAGTATACCTCTTCTCTGGAGTCATTCCATGTATTGCTGCAGTGGGAGTCCTGTTCATTATGTAGACTGCTGTAGCAACTGCTTCAACCCAATAAAAATCTGGCAAGTCTTTTTCATTGAGCATGGCATGAGATACCTTTCCAATATGCCTGTTTTTCCTTTCTGCAATTCCATTTTGTTGTGGGGTATGATTGCATGAATATTGCTGCTTTATGCCATGCTCCTGCAGGAACCTTGCAAACTCATTTGAGAGGTACTCTCCCCCTCCATCTGACCTTAGGCATTTTATCTGCAGGCCTGTTTCTTTTTCAACCATAGCTTTAAGAGTTTTGAAATGCCCAAAAACTTCACTTTTCTTTTTCATAAAATACACCCAAATTTTTCTGCTATAGTCAGCAATAAAAGTGACAAAATAATGACAGCCTCCAAGAGATGTAGCTTTAGTAGTCCACACATCAGAGTGGATTAATTCCAATGGCTTCTCACTCTCTTGAACATGTCTAGGAAATGGTTTCTTGCCTGTTTTCCAAACTGACAGGCTTCACATACCTTATGCATTTCTGCAACCTTGAATTTGGGCAATCCTGCAACAATATTTTGGGTGTGCATTGATTTAAGTCGCTGTACATTAACATGACCAATGCGTTTATGCCAGATATCAATATCTGCAACTACACCAGTCCCATGTGCAAACATTGCTGCACTCAATTCAGACATGTCTGCATCCAATGTAAACATTCTGCCCTTCTTCTTTCCTTTTGTTATCAAGCGACCTTTATTTTTCATATCCTCAACAAAGCATCCATGAGGATTAAATCTGACCTGCAAGCCCTGCTCAACCATTTGACCAACAGAAACCAGATTCTTGGTGATATTCGGGACATGAAATACATCGGACAGGTATTTCTTTTTCCCATCCTGCATAGACAAAGGAATTTTTCCAATCTGCACAATAGGATGTGCAGTATCATCACCAGTCTCCACAAATCCTGGTTTTTCCATTTTCCTTGCATCCTCCATCCATTCTGCATGACCTGTCATGTGGTTTGACGCACCTGAGTCAACATACCATACATCGTTGCTTTCTTCTGCACTTGTCACAGAATTGTTCGTGTGCTGCACCATAAACAGATGCTCATTTATGTCATCACTCTGTCTACTAGAAGATGCATAATTCCCTTGTTGCAATTTCCCATTCATGATGTCATTCTGCTTTTTATAGCAGTCTTTAGCCATATGACCCATTTTACCACAAAAGTAGCATTCAACATTACTGTTTGCATTTTGGCCTCTTTGCCATCCACCACGACCTCTTTGGCTCCCCCTGCCTCTAGAGTTACCACGTCCTCCTCCATAGGACTGGTTTTCTTGAGTTTGTTGCATATTCTGATTTCTGCCACGGCCTCCAAATCGGCCTCCTCTACCTCTGCCTCTACCTCTTCCAGCATTTGAGTAGAAGATAGCTTCTTTTGAAGTCCCTCCTGAAGAAGATGCACCACCATTTCTCTGCTCCTCAGAAATTAGAAGAGCAATCAACTCCTCAAAATCAGGAAATCTTTCACGGACAGAAATGGACGTTCGGAACTGTGCATAATCCTTTCCTAGACCATTCAAGGTCACTGAGACTAAATCATCATCTTCCACTGGCGACCCAATGGAAGCAAGTGCATCTGCAATCTTCTTCACCTTCATGTGGTAGTCATTGATGCTCATACTTTCTCTTTGCACATTGTGCAACTCTTACTTGAGCTGCATTTTCTTGGCTTGCGTATTTGTGCTATACATTTTTGACAAAGTATCCCATGCCTCCTTTGGCGTACTTGCATCTTGAATATGCACAATCATAGAGTCTAAAATGCTGATAGACAGCCAGTACATAACTTTCCTGGCTCTCTCATGCCATGCTTTAAATGCCTGCATTTGCTGTTGATTGGGAACATCAAGAAGAACTGATTCTTCTTCATTTCCTGCAACAAATTCCCAATATCCTTTTCCCATAAGGAAATTCATCATTCTAAACTTCCATGCTTGGAAGTTGTTCTTGTCAAGCTTTTCAGTGATAATCTGTGAAAGAGAATCAGATGCCATTACAGAACACTGCAAAAAATTCTGTCACTGCAAAAAACACAGCTTCACCCTCATAAGGGAAAATCTGCAAAACTGGCGAAAGTGGTATTTGACCACACAGTCACTTCCTAGTGACGATTTTGCATCAACAGGCAACAGGGATGATTCTGTAACTCCCAATGTCTCTGCGCACAAGCATACGATGCAATTTCTACAGTAACTTTTCACCGACCTGTAGAACAGTGGCTGCACAGCATAAAACTGGGCCTTTTCCTGAGTGCGTGCAGAAAACTTCCGCCTCTAAAACAGGCCCCGAAATGGACTCAAATAAAAAAAACGTCGCTAAGGGCTAAAGCACTTTCCCGCAGTATATACTGCCCTCTTGCTTCACCGCAAAGGGCATCTCAACCTGAGACAATGCACTTCTGCACTTTCCAGCTGTGCTACCTGCAGAGATCTGCTCCCAAAACAGAAAATGAAAGCAACACTGCTCCTCTTACCAGAACACCGTGAGCTTGGCTTGCTTTCTTGAGCTCCTTACCACGAACAAGGCTCTGATACCATGTCAAGATTGTGGGAGAGAAGAAATGAGTCTCACTTGTAGCTTTCTTGCTTGCACAATGGGGGAATACACACAAGGGTGGAGACTGAAAACAATTTTCCTCTTCCTAGTTGTGGAAGCCAAAAGAACTCTCATACAAAGAAATAGAAGAACCCTATATATGGGTCTTAAACCAAACTCAACTAACTAAGGTGGCATACTAACTGAGCCACGAACTAGAGTAGATAAGGATAGCTGTCATGTAGCTATTATTCATGGGCGGTGTACCAACCGTGTCTGCAACTGACAAGTCGGTGACATAAATACACAATGGTCACCCTGGCGTATCACGAGTGGAGCTCGATATCTCAACACAACCAAGTGCAGATAGTAGAAGAAGAGCAATCCGAAACAACCTTCACTATAGAATGGGGGACCTACGCTTACCGAGTGATGCCGTTTGGGCTCTGCAATGCCCCTGCTACTTTCCAGCAAGTCATGATGGCCACATTTCAAAATCATCTGCATGACTTTATTGAGGTATATTTGGATGACTTCTGTGTTTATAGTTTGATCCGTGAACACTGGGGACATTTGGAACAATGCTTTGACCGATGCCGAGAGTATAGGATTTCCCTCAACCCCGACAAATGCATCTTTGGGGTCTCTTCTGGAGTTCTGTTGGGCCACATTGTCTCTGCATAAGGGATATCAACAGACCCTACAAAGATCGAAAAGATCACAGCTCTGATAGCACCCACCAACCTCAAACAGTTGAGGGGATTCCTAGGCCACATGGGTTACTACAAAAGGTTCATAGCCCATTTTGCAACAAAGGCAACCTCCTTGCACAAGCTTCTGAGGAAAGATGCAGAGTTTATTTGGATGGAAGAATGTGACAAAGCCTTCATCACTCTGAAGCAGTGTCTGATTGAGGCACCCATTCTGCAACCTCCTGATTGAACGAAGGAGTTTCATGTACACACTGATGCATCCATTGAAGGCTTAGGCACAGTTCTCTGCTAGAAGGGCTCCTTGAAGCTCGATCAACTGATCTATTACGCAAGCCAAAAAGTCACTGATAGGGAACGAAACTATACAGTGACAGAGCTTGAGTGCTTGGCAATGGTGTTTGCCCTAGAGAAGTTCCGCCACTATCTGCTGTCTACCCACTTTAAATTTTATGTGGATCACGAGGCCCTATCCTTCCTGATGAACAAAGCAGATGTGAAAGGATGAACGATGAGATGGCTCCTTCTATTCCAAGAGTTTGACTTTGAGGTAATTACCAAACCTGGTCGTTCCCATGTTCTAGCTGATCATCTGTCGCGCATCCCACAAACTGCAAACGAGGAGCAGGATGATCCAGACCTCCCTAATGCTTCCCTATTCCTAGTAGAAACTGTGACTCCCTGGTATGCAGACATTGCCAATTTGGTAGCAACCCAACAGTACCCTCGTGGCCTTTCTAGTCGGGAAAGGAAGAAGCTTATGTTAGAACCAGCCCGCTAAACCATGTTAGGTGGCGCATTGTACAAGAAAGGCAAAGATGAAGTGCTCAGAAGATGTGTGGCAGGAGATGAGATTGGGATTGTTTTGAAGTCTTGCCATGACGAGCCATGTGGAGGCCACTTTGTAGGAGAAGCCTCAGCCAGGAAGGCTCTGCTAGTAGGATACTGGTGGCCGACCCTCCACAAGGATACATGTGATTACTGTAAAAGATGTGATGTTTGTCAGAGAATGGGGAAACCTACCAAGACAAGTGCCATGCCACTACAACCTATCCTTCCTTTGAAGCCGTTTGAGAAGTGGGGCATCGACTTCATAGGTCCGATCGATCCTCCCATCAGAAGGAAGCAGAACCGATACATCCTCGTATGTACGGATTATGTCACAAAGTGGTGTGAAGCTAAAGCCCTAAAGCGGGATGATGGTAACAGCGTGGCCCTGTTCATGTATGAGAATATCATCGCCCATTTTGGCAATCCCTTAGAGCTGGTAAGTGACAAAGGCACGCATTTCATTAATAAATTCATGGAAGAGTTGACAGAGCTGTATAAGATCCACCATCGCAAGTCCACTCCTTATTACCCCAGAGCCAATGGCCAAGTCGAAGCCACGAATCGCATCCTCTGCTCGATCCTGACAAGAACAATCGCCGCACATCGTCGTGATTGGGACGATCGACTTGCAAAGGCCCTCTGGGCATACAGAACCTCCCATAAAGCAGCAACATGACAGACACCCTTCTAGTTGGTGTATGGTACAGAAGCTATTTTCCCTGTTGAACTGGAATTACCCTATTTGATAGTGGCTATCAAAGAGCGTTTGGGGGATGATGATTCACTGCAACACCGTCTCCTGCACCTGGAATGTTTGGACGAAACTCACAGGATGGCTCTACAGTGCATGGAAGCCACACAAGCTCGACGCAAGGCTTACCATGACAGCTTCATCAAGCACAAGGAGTTCAAAGAAGGTGATTTGGTCCTAGCCTATGATTCACGATTTGGCAAGTTTCCTAGCAAGCTTCAATAGCGATGGATGGGCCCATATACGGTACTTGTTGTCAACCCTCATGGCTCTATCTAAGTGCAGACCATTGATGCCTCTGATGATCCCTTCTTGATCAATGGATATCGTCTGAGGAAGTACATCCCTCCTTGGGGATCTTGACAATCACGGTCACCTGATTCTTTCCCTCATTAGCGTGGCACTATCACTCTTATGATGCTACTTCTGATAGCAGTTCTCCAGCCACTCCTGATGAGGTGGACACAACCCTCTGTCCCCTCAGTTCCACCTTCCAACCTTGATCTCTTATCCTCTATTTTCCACCAACAGTAGTGGCGAGGTGGGTTCTGACAAGTGGTATTTCTACCATTCCCTTGCTTAATTCGAAGAGAATATATATATATATATATATATATATATATATATATATATATATATATATATATATATATATACATATCGGTCATGGGAGAAAATGACTTAGGTCCCTGTCATGCCGACCTATTCTTCAAGCAAAGGTGGAGACACCCTCGGGAATAGGGGGGGGAAAAAAAACTGTTATGGGAGAAAAGGAAGCAATTCCCTGTCATAGCAGGCCTCGTTCTTAGAAAAGGTGGTTAACACCCTTAGGCGAGAAGCTGGCTATGGAAAAGGTGGCAACACCCAGCAGTCCAGAAAGTGGATTCATCAATTGACATCCCCAGGATCCAATTCCGAAGCTGCCTCCCTTGGTATGCTGTGTCCTGGGTCTCTCTGTAGAGTGTCTAACTGTCCTCTAGCAGACGCCATGTTCCTATCCAACACAACGTTCGATTTGATGGGGGCTGCTTCCCTGGGTACGCCTCTTCAACAATTGACGACGCGATCTTCACTGACAAACAATCGAGTGACGCGAGCTTTCATCCTAACCGGATGGGGAAGTGAGTATGGTTACCCTCTGTAACTATCAACAGAGTGTGAGACAGAGGGTGGGGCGAGTGACCAGTCTTTTCCCTTCAAATCAAATGAGAGGTGAGATGTGTGAATGAAGTGTTGAACGCACGGGACGGGCCTCTCAATACACAAAGCACGATCTGTTTTTGTGCACTGCACCATAAGGCTCCCTAGCCTTCCTTCTCGCACTGTATGCCGGCACGGGGCAGGATGCACAGTTGCATCATCAAATGCGCACAAGGCATACAACCTCTGCACAAGTGACCGTGAGGATAACATTAATGGGTTTTAGGAAAGGGCTGCTCTCCTGTATCTATCAGCAGAGCATGAGACAGAGGGTGGACTGAGTGTGATTGGAGTTTCTTCAATCAATTACCAAGAGGTGAGATTGAGGGACGTTACGACACGTGGAGTCAGGTATGTTCCCGTTTCCCTATGCACCCCCACGGGATGGGTCTCTGTCATCAACACAAGGCACGTCACCCTGTTATGTACACTGCATTGTAAGGCTCCCTTACCTTCCTCCTTGCACTTATGCCAGACGGGTTGGATGCACTGATGCACCATCAACTGTGCACCCTGGCATACTTCCTCTGCACCATTCCCTTGTCCATTTCTAAACGGGGTATGAGATATGAGTTTCAATCATTATTCCTCGAGTGATATTAGTCATGGGGTGAGTGACTGTTCTTTCATTCCATATGAGTGACTGTGAGTTGAGTGTAACATTCCTCATCATTGACGAATTTCCTGCGATTCCTTCAACCAGCTACCTCCCTGGGTGCTGCCGCATGGTCCCTGCCATGAAGGATGAGTGCTGTGAAGATGCCTTGGTACCTCCTGCAGTTGACATCGACAGTGGATGTGCCATCGACAATCAACCTTGATTCTCAACAACATGGGCCAAGTTTTTCTAACCCTACACCTTCTGTTTCTCAATGACGTTCATGTTTTAAGTGTGGGGACATTAGTGGATGGTTTGTTGTGTAGTCCTAGGTCCCTGTTGCTCAGTTAACCCTGTCCATTAAGGTTTTAAGTGTGGGGATGCGTCCCTACACGTCTATATTGCATACCCTTCTGCATATGCCTCAACCTGCTCATGCCTCTATGCCATGACTTGCTTTTACCCTGATGAGGTCCCTTACTGCCTACTCGTTTATGTTTCACCCACCCTTGGGGCTGTTCCCTTGCAGTTCTTCTTAATTCCATGATTTTACTGTCCTGCCATGTGAATGCACCCTACGTTCAACGGAATTCCAATCAGACTTTACAAACTTGTTCCTTCCTTTGAACTAACCATTTTTCCTTTTTACCTACCTCTGTTCCGGTGCACGGTTTTCGAGTTATTAATTTTTGAAGCATTTTGCACACATTAGTCGGTTTTCCATGTGAACGCGCTTTTCTTTCTTCGAAACCGTGATCTGACGTCATAGCCTTGCCATTCACTTTCTCCCTGATATTTTTCCTTTTTACTCTGTGTCATTTCGATGCACGGTTTGTCCAATATTAATTTTTGCGGTTTCTCGAGACTTTTTCGTGCGTTTTTTGACATTTTTCCATGTGAACCTGCCCTGTTTGCATCAAAATTCCACTTTGATTTGCCAGACCTATCCACCGTGCCTTTCTCCCACCTTTTTCCTTTTTCCTCAACCCTCTTTCGCCTTCTGGATTTATTATTAATAATTTTTGAATGTGTTTTCAGACGTATTTTTGGTGTTTTTGGCATGTGAACCCCTCCTACTTCCGCCGGAACTGCGTTTTGATATGACAACCCTGTAACCCCCCTTCCTATGGACATTTTCCCTTTTTACTGCATGTCATTCCAGCAAGAATTTTGTCCAATATTAATTTTCGATTCCATTTTCAGGTCTATTTTTTGGGTTTCACCCACGTGGACACGTCTTATCTCAGTCGGAACTATATTTTGATGTAAGAGGATTGTCAGGCACATCTTTCTGCACATTTCTCCTTTTTCTTGCACCTCGTTTCGATGCACGGATCTTCCGATATTAATTTTTAATTGCATTTTTGGACTAATTTTTCGTGTTTTTTGCACATGAACGCCCTTTACCTCCCCCGAAACTCCTGTTGCATGTTTCCCCTGTCTTCCCCCTGCCGTTCTGCCCACTTTTTGTTTTTACCACATTTTGTTTTGATGCTTGGATTGGGAGATATTCATTTTTCTTTATTTTTTTCGTGTTTTCACGCGACTCGTCTTGTGCGTGAACGCGCCCATTTTTGATTTCACACGTCTCCACGCGCCCCGGTTGCGTCCGCGTGCCCCGTACTGACATCCCGGCGTTATTTCGATCCTGTCATGGCAAATTTTTTTACCCCGCCCCGCGCACGCGCACGGGACGGGGGCACGCCTTTCTCTTAGGATGGGTATCCCTTGGCACCCCACCCCCACACCCTTTCCCTCACCCACCCCGGGCACCCTTTCACTTCCCCCCACCCCCACCTTTCTCTCTCCCCAACCCCTTCCCCCCCCAACCGCCTCTCTCCCTCTCCCTTCCTTTGCGTGCCTTCCCCCCTCCATCTCCTCCTCCTTTCCTTCCCCTCCTCCTCTTCTTCTTCCCCTCCTTCTCCTCCTCTCCTTCCCCTCCTCCTCCTCTTCTCCTCCCTCCCTCCTCCACGGCGCCGCTTGCCACCTCCTTTGCCCCTACTTGCCCTCCTGCCTCTTGGACGCCGGCCCCGCGACACCTTGTCGCTGGTACGCCCCGCCCTGGTTGCCGTTGCCTCCAGCCCTGTGCGTGCTGCCCCTCTCCCTGTGGGCCTCCCCACCTCAGCGCCCGCCGCCCCCGCCGCCTTTGACGGCTCTACACCCCTCCTCGTCGGCCGTCGAACGCCCGCCGTCTTTGCCATCGTGCCGCTGTGGCCTCCTCCCTGCCCGCCGTGCCTCTAGCCCCGTGGCCTCTGGCCTGCCCGCCACCTCCTTCGACCCTACCGCCGCCCTGTGGCCGCCTTGACACTGCGTGCCTGTCAGGCACCCTGTCCGCCCGCTGCCGGCTCTCCCCCCCCCCCTGTAAGCCCCCTTTCCCCCCACAGTCCCACATTCCCACCTAACCCCCTTGTAAGCCCCCTTTCCCCCCACAGTCCCACATTCCCACCTAACCCCCCTGTAAGCCCCCTTTCCCCCCACAGTCCCACATTCCCACCTAACCTCCATGTAAGCCCCCCTTCCCCCCTACAGTCACACTACCCAACCCCCCACCCCCCTCCAAGCCCCCATTCATCCCACCTCAGCCCCAATCCAACCCCACCAACCCTATAACCCACCAAACCCTTCCATAAGCCCCCCGTCTCGCCGACTCGCAGAAAACCGCCCTCGAAGCCCCTGTTCTCCCTCCGCAGACCCGCAGAACCCCACCTAAGCTCACTGTCACACCCCGCAGAAACCCCCCCTCCAAGCCCTTGTTCCCACCCGCAAAAACCACCGAACGCAACCACCAGCACCCCACCAAACCACACGGCAACCCGCAGTCACCATTCTCAGTCCCCTCTCACCCGCACAAGGGTGTGTATGCACGTGGCTGTTCGTGTGATTGTGATTGCTCGTGTGCGGGTGCGAGAGTCTGTTCGCGGATGTTCACGCGCGGGGACGCGCGTTAGCTGGTCCGTGAGGTGGTGTGCAGCCGGTTGTTCGCACGCAGCTGACACGCCGTCTATTTCTGGGTATATTCTCAGATTTTTAATTACATTACCCGAAAACCCTCAAAATACATTGAAAAATTAAACAAAAAATCATTAAAAATCACTTAAAATTCAAAAAAAAAAGAAGAAGAAAAATCTTGAAAAATTCACAATCTTTCTGCAGTAAATTGCCATATTTTTCTAAACTGAACATTTTCGAAAAAAAAAATTCACAAACACTTTAAAATTAAAAAAACTTTTAAAAATACCCAAAATATGAAAATAATTCATTAAAAATTGTAAAAAATTCTAATTTAATTGCAAAAAAATTCCTAAAAATTCAATTCACTTTTTTACTTATTTTTGGACTATTTTCTAAGCTGAAAATGATGTGTCATTTTATTTTATGATTATTTTATGGTAATAATATTTCATTAAATGCTAAATTCATACAAAATCCTCTTTAATTCAAAACACAAACTGAAAATTCTAGACAAATCCAGATACCTTGTTTCTTTTTGGATTGCTGACCTCCATTCGGGATTGAGAAGTGCGCATTCATTGCATTCACATATACCCACTACTAGGTATTTTTGCTTTTATATTTTTATTTTTTCTTACTACTCCAAAATTCACGTTTAATTTTTAAAATGAACCCTAAACACCACCATGACACGCGCATTCGTGCTAAACACACCATTTTATAATTAGAAATTAACCTGCCGTTCACTTAGCACGCGCTATGTGCGCTTAAGAGGCACTTTAATATTTTTAATTAAAATGAACCAACCGTCACAAAAACACGCGCTGGCAAAAAAACGCCCCACATCACCTTAACTTTTAATAAATGAATTCGCATTTAGAGATCCAATATGGGTATCGAAGTCCGGGATTCGGATTAAAGCACCACTCCAACCTAATAATTGGTAATTAAATTTTTAAGAAGGAACCGTCGTTTTCTTGATAAGGTTTATCACTTAATAAAAATTAACCCATTTCTTAATAAATTCATAAAATGAACATTTCATTAAAATCAATTTCCCCTCACTGCACTTATTTTCCCTTTTTAATGAACTCGTTTCATGGGATGGGTATACGAAGTCTTCGGAGTTGTCTCCATGGTCAAACCTGATTATCAAAGTTGTGGTCATGATATGTGTGGATTGTTGTTATGTTTTGGTTCAGTTTCTTTGTTACGGTTAAGGGTACGATGTGTAGTTTTTTTTCTTTTTTGCCTGATACGGGGATTTGGGTATTTGCCTGTTGCATAGCATGAAGCTTTCGGTCGCATAAGTGTAGAGGTTATGTCGAATTTTTTTTCTAGGCCGTGGTTTGCTTGGGGATAGTTGGTCGAGTCACGTTTTACCGCCTTGGTTGATATCTTATCCTTGGTTTTTGTCTGTTGCTTTGCAGGCATTTTCTTTGATTGTCTGTGTTTGTGGTGTGTGTGTAACCATCTAAATGGCACCCTCTCGTACTCCTCCCCCGATTCAGTATGTTCCTTTGGCTGTCCATGATTATTCTTTGTTACTGGATTCGGACGTTGTTGCTAAAGCGGGCTTGTCCAAGTTCGTGAACCTGTCTTTTCCAGTGGTTCCAGATGATCCTTTCCTTTGTGATGAGTTTTTAACCTCTTACAGCAAGAGGTCTAGTCCAGTCCGTGGCACTTCTATTCTTTTGACACCGAAGAGTCTAGGAAAGGCTCCTGGTCTGCCATATCGTGGGGAATCTGTCCCTACTGCCAAACAGTTGTTTACCAATGATGATATTTTGAAGATGTTTGTAGAAGCAGACTCAAGATGTTCTTGATCCGAAGAAGGTCATTACCACATTAGGATTGGGTGTTTCCATGATTTCCAATCCCCTATGGAAATAGATATGCCAATTCCTTCAGGACAGATTCATGCCTGCAAAATCCCCATCTCATTATCTTTCCAAGGAGTTGTTTACAGCTTCACGAATGATTTTGAAAGGCATAACCATTGATTGGAGTACCTACCTCCTCTCCAAGATGGATCACCATTTTATCCGAGCTACTCGAGGAAATGTGACTAATGTTACATTTGGGTCCTTCCTCTATGTCTTCTTTCTACATGCTGCCCCTGCAAAGGAAGTTCCTTTACCTCCAATTGATCCTCCAGAAGTTCCTCCTCTGCCTCATAATGAAGATGATGAAGTGATAATTGAGGATGATGATTCTCCTCCTCCCCTGGTCATTTAGAGAAAACGCCTCAAGCGGGTGGCTGAGTCAATGCATATTCCTCTAGTTCCAGTGCCAATTCCTGCCCAGTCTTGCAGCAGCTTGCTTGCATTCCTTCAGACGCCAAATCTTTTCAGAGCTCATAGAGATGGGATGCTCGACCTTAATATTCCTTCTGTTCACCGCCTGGTAACAGGAGATGCTATTCCGTTCCTGTGCAAGGATATCTAGAGTTCTATTGAACTTTCGATGACTGCTTGTATCCAACAATTATATTCTTCATTTTATGATGAAGTTCAGCAGTCTAAGGAGGAACTGAATAAGACCAATACTAAGTTAGCCTCTGCTCAGGAGAAATTCTCTAACCTTTGTATGCAAATGGAGCAGCAGACTAAGCTCATGGATGCTTAGAAAGCTGAAATTTCTAAGTTGAAAGCTGAGTTGGCAGAAGCTAGGTCTCAAGTGGTTGCTGTAATAGAGGAGAGGGATAAGTTACAGAAGGAGAGTCAAGAGATGAAGGAGGTGATAGCTGCCCAAGCAGAGAAGTTGAAATCCACCACAACTATTTTAGACCAGAGAAATGCTCAAATCTAGCAACTCAAGGATCAGTTGGCTCCATCTCTGTCTAATACATAGAATCCTGTGCAACCAGTTTCTCTTTTATCCCTTGCAGACTTGGCAGCTCTTCAGAGACAGGCTACCTTATGTTCCTTATTCTAGGCCAAGGTGGAAAGATTGCAATCTCGTATGGATTTGTTATGGTCTTCTTTTGAGCAGTATCAAGAATATGTTCCACCAGATCATTCCTTTTTTGTCCATTATCAATAACAGAAGTTGGCCTTCTATATCAAGCTTTCCACGATGGATTTACCTATTCCAGAGGGTGGATGGAGTGGAGCCTTGTCATTAGATTTGCTGATAGAAGTCGTAAGGATGGTTTTTGAAGACTCTATCACTCCAAATACCATGCTTTTGTCCTACATGTATTTGAGGGGTGATTTACTGATTCCAGATGAGGAAGATCTCGCTTGGTATATCGAAGATGTGGTATTGCAAGTTTCTTTGTATGTTCGACATTTGGAGTTGAGGATTGATGAGATGTTCCAGTGATATTTTTCCAAGGTGGCTGAGTGTCCTGAGTTTTCATGGCACCCTATGGTTGATTCTGTCATTTTGAATCACCGACAAGTCAAAGCTTCAACTCATGCTGCCCAGAACACTAACCAACTGAGGGTGAATCTTTTAGCCTATCTTTCCAATCAACCTCCATTTGATACTTCTTTCTTTGAAGCCTATCATGGTAGATCAGCTTTAGGTCCATCCTTACCATGCTTAACTCATTATCAACAAATGGCTCATAGGTATGATGCTTATATTTCCCTTTTTCAATCTAACTGAAAATTCATTTTATCCCTTCTTTTCCAACCTCCAGGATCTCCTCAAATTCCTATTTTTACCCATTGTTCTTTTATTGAAGATAGAGTTTTTCTACCTCCTGATCCTCGTCCTTCCCCATCCCCTGACATTCTATCAACTTTTCCTCCTTATCTTTTAACTCCTTTCTTAATAGAATCTCCTCAATTTTCAGCCAATCCATCTTTAATCCATTCTTCATTTTACGATTTTGCCTATCCATCACTTCATCCTCTTTCATTAGTCCCTCCTCCGTCTCCTAACACTTCTATTCCTAATCCTCCTCAGTTGGTTAGTGGGTATCCAGGATTTGATCAGAAGATTCTTCGAATAAGAGGCTGGAGTTCAAATGATTCCCTTACTGGACCTCAAATCAATTGGCCATTGATCCCAGGAGAATGGATAAGTGCTAGTCAGGCTTATTAGAATTATCTGCATTTTGCTCAGTAGTATTCTCAATCTGCAGATCCTTTTGTGCGTTTAACTGCTCATTTTACTTGGTACCTGGCATATATGTATAGGCATTCTCATAATGATTCAAAGCCTATTTCAAAGTTGTGCATGAATGTCAATGTGAGCATTGATTCCTAGCAACTGGATATATTGTACTTTCATGCCCTTTGTTTGCCTAGCACAAACCTTGTCCTGTTGGAAAGGATTGGTTGCCTTCAGTTTTTTCAAAATCCTCCCAAGACATTTATAGATGAATCCTTATTGATGCCAGGAGGCATATTTCATGGTGGATTCCGTGAGGTTTTACGGTGGATTTCGTAAAATTTGATGAGTGGATTCTTTGTGCGAAAAGTTGATGGGGACACCTGTCCTTTTTGGGCGTTTCATTAATTTAGTGTGTACATGGGTGATTCGCAAAAATGCATATTAAATTAATAAACGTTTATGAGTTTAGAGTGCGCATTCGTAATAAATTAAGGTTAGGATTTATTTCTAACCACTTGATTTATTTATGTAGCTGAAGACTGCTAGGTATTCACTTTTGTCGGTTTAATTGTATTATTTTACTAACGATTGTGAATGCTTCAGTTGATGTGTAGAGATAGCAGCAGTGGGGGCGGAGGAAAGCATTAGAGGATAGCGAGTATTCGATTTATGGATTATATTTTGATGGGCGCATACCTTAGGCATGACGCCTATTTATTGAGGCGTTGGATATTTATTTTGTATACGCATGGGCGCACGATTATGTTATTTCTACTTGGACATTGTATTGGGCGTGCCAGACTCTTTGCGCACTGTCCATTAGCTTTATTCCTATTTTGTGTTAAAGCAAACTCAAAAGCTAAAAGCTTGCTATTTTGTAATTTGGGCTATTATTTGAGCTTGAAGATGAATAATACATAAAATACATGCTTTGTGGAGCGCTCATACAAGGCATGGGGGGAGATTGCACCCAATTGGTCTCTTGCTCTTGTCGTTCATGCTTTTTATCTTGTAATTTGTGCAAAAAGTAGAGTTCTATTGTTCTTGGGGACCTTCCGACATTCACTATGCGAGCGTACAGCATCCGATCTGCGCACCACTTATGCATGGATCGTTTCCAAAATCACCAATCTTTCAAGAGGGATCATCTTCATTGATACCTTTGCCATGTATGGTGGATGATTTTTAATGATAAAACTCTCTTTTTGGAGGAGTCATTCAGATGGTTGTGTTGTGTGTAGTGTTTGTGTTGTGGGTTAATTGATGTGATAAGATCGTGGTGGTTGCCTATTCGATTTACTTTCGTGCAAGCTACATTTTTGGAGAATTATGGTGATGGTGTTGCTGGTTGGATAGTTGAAGATGCTGATACAGAAGAAGAAGAAACCTCTTATATCCTTTATAAGTTTGTTGTGATTTCCAATTTAATAAGAAGTGTTAATGTATAAAGGGTTTTCCTTTCGTTGTACTTTTTTATATCAGATACAGGTGATAAGTTGGGGTCGTGGTTGGATGGACTATTTTTGAAGATGTATTGAAGATCAAAGTTGAGCTTTTGAATGAACTTGTATTTCCTTTTTCCTGGGTCGTGAGGACGCTTCCTTATTAAGTGTGGGGATATGTTGAGTGTTGAAATAACCTATTTTTTGGCTGATTTTTGTTGTTTTTGAGAGCTGAATAGTTGATTTTATGAGATGATTGATTGGTTTGGAAGTGGTTTGAGAGTGTTTTGGATAGGTTGGAATGGTTTTATTAAGCTCATGATGTTTATTAGTAGAGATGTGAAGTTCTGATGATGTTCTGATATGTTCTTATTGGTTCTGTTGAGCTTCTGTTTTGTTCTGTTTTCTCTCTGTAAGGAAGGATGGAGTATTGATTGATAGGGTTTGAGATTGTTTGAAAGATTATTGAGTGATTTTTGATGGTTTGGAATGGTTTTGGTATGAGTTATGTGGTTCTGATGCTTTCTGTTGACCTTCTATAACTCTCTGATGAGCTTCTGTAGACTTTCTGTATGCTTATGTACCTGTTCTGATGGATGAGAGTGTAGCTTGGGAAAGTTTTCTAGCCTTGGAAAGAGGTGAATATAAGTGCAAAAGAGCTAAAAGAAGTAGCTGCTGAAGACTCAAGTAAAGATTGGAGTGAAGTGACAGTGGTGAGCTACGAAAGGACACTGTAGTGGCTCTGGTGCCTCTTCATATCAGACACACATCTTGGGAGGGCTATCCATGACCTAAGAAGGATTATTGAGAGTGATTATGAGAGATTGTAGTGAGGATATGATGTATTATTGATGGAGAGAGAGAGAGAGAGTCAGAGAGCCAATTCTATTAAAACAGAGTGATTGTATATAAGAGATTGAGAGAGAAGACTATGAAGACATTGAAGATGAATACTATGTGATGTATTTCCATTCAAAGATGGTTTATTCCTTTGCTTCCTTTGTTCTATTTATGGATTTTGTGAAGATATTGAAGAATATGGTTGATTCTATCAAATCCGTGGGAGATTTACTTGATGCTGCATGAAGATTTGTTGTGCATGATGTTCTTTTCTTCATTGTGATCATATAAAACCTAATAAAAAATCTTGTTGATGTTACAAGATAGATTTTCTTGCAAGATAATTCCCTTTTCCTTGGTGTTCCTCTTGGGGCTCCATTCTCAAGCATTTACCATCCATACTTATGATAGAAAGGATAAGTTCCCACTACAAGATATAGGCCTTATATCGACGTTAAAAGCGACAATAAAGTTTTGCGATGCTAATAACGACGCCAATAATGACGCACGTAGTAAATTTGCAATGCTAATAGCGATGGTAACAATGATTTTTTTTTGTGGCAGGCCATACAAAATAGTTTATGCAATGTGTACAATGCTCGTGTAAATAAAGACAAAGTGTACTTAAATCATAACATTGATATATGAAATGAATACATGATCGCCTAATGAAAGCGACTGGTACAATCATGGCAAGATATCACTATTACATAAAAAATGTCTACACAGATCACGTGACAAAAAAAGAAGGGTGTGTGAGCTCCAGGGATCCAAGGGTAAGCTATAGATCATCACCATCCGAAGGCTCGTCCCATTGCAAAGGAGCATTGAATGGACTCTACAAAAAAAGAAACAACTACACATCAGTCCACCATACAATAATGCATTTTAATTAAACATGGTAACTACGAACAAGAAAGATGAGTGACTTACAGGGTTGCCATGTCCATATAATTGGTCGATCAATGCAGTGAGACCGTGCCTCTTTGCATATCGAGTCTCAAGGACGGCCCGATCGCGATTTGTAATGGAGTGCTACAAAGGAAAAAAATACTAACTATTAAAAACATGATTGTGAGTACAAAGGATATTGCAAAAAAATAAAAAAGCAAAACAAAAGAAAAACTTACAAAGTCCTCTAGATATGTCCTATGGCTGCTACTCCCAAGGTGATGGACCACTCCGGTCTCTAGTCGTGCCCTCGCCGCCTCACGCTGCTGTCTCCAACGTCCTGGAGAATTTGTAGCCTCCTCCCTCAGTCGGCGCTAGTCGTCCGTGTGTCTAGCCACTCGGGCTTTGCAGGCCCACTCTTGAGTGTCTTGCGTGCGTCCAATCGTCTGTGCGATATATATGCACGTATGCACTCCATCATCCAGCCCGCAGAAAACCTATCTGTCTGCTGCAGTTGGTATCAAAAACTCCTTATGCAAGGATATTGCTATGTAGTCCTTGCTCCCCTCTAGTATGTTTTTCCAATGATCCAAGACGTTGTGCCAAAAAACTTGTTGGCACAACTCTCTCATGCGAGCCATCACCCTCCTTCCCTCATCATTCATGATGATGGCTCCTAACCTATCATCTACAAGGTGGGCATACCCCTCTAGGGTATTCCTAAGATGGGTCCTCTCCCACCTATGACCATGCTTCTAGGGATATCCAAGAGACCCCTGTACATTTAGTGTACCGATCGGGGTAGTATCTATTGGAGTAGGACCCATAGGGGTGCCACCTACAGATGGCTGAGTAAAAGGCAGAGTGACTAGAGTAGACGTCTCCACAGGTGTGAAAACTCCAGGAGAGGTGACGTAACTCTAGCAAAACAACGAGACGAAGGCACCACGTTTGTGCCTCCACAACAACCACCCTGAGCCACGCTCTCTGGAACTGCCACGAGAGCGAGGAGTAGCACCTGTATCCCGAGCCGACCACATGCTCACTGCATCTGGATCTTTGCAGCACCTCCTCACCTTGAAGCACTCTCTCTGTCTGGCCTAAGTCTGGAGCGTCGACCTCGTCTGCTGGAAAACTGAAGGATCCGATCGCGCCAAAGTAGATCTAATAGAGCAGCTTGACGATGTCCAAGACAGCTCTTGGTCTGCCATGTCTCTGAGTATCCACAAAGGTCACCTGCACAGACAAAAAATGATGTTAGCATAATCAATTTAAATCATACAAAGCACGGTAATATAAATCTTAAAAAATGATCTTACTTAAAATGCATATATTATGTACCCTTATAAGCGATTAATCAACGAATTGAGTAAGTGGATGCTCCAAGTATGAAGTATCCTATCTATACTTTGAGAAAAAAATTGGATGGCATCAACTTTTGTTTAGCTTTCTTTGAAAGTCGTCAACATTCATTGTGTAAGCATGAATTGTGCATGTGTCCTAACTCCTAATGCAAAGTTAATCATTTTTTATCCCTTGCTACAATATGTCATAGTAAACCCTCTAAAATGCAATATCATTGTGGAAAATCATCAAGTTGATTGCCAGTTTTCCAAAATCTACAGCATTATTAAACATTGCAACCTTTTGTCTGCCCCAGAACACCTGCCAATATCAAAATGTGCTTGATCACAAACACACAGAACATACAAAATAGGGAGGGAGGTGTTTATTGTAAGCTTGATGGATTGGCTAGCGCTAGAGGTTAGATGGGAAACTCATAAGTGTCATTAGAGTTGGAGAAGAATTCCACCACTGTGCTTAGAAACGCATTCGGTCTTTGTATGTGAGTGGAATGGGCATTCTCAGGGGAAGTTGTGGCAAGATTAGAGGGGCCAGGGTGGCGATTAGATTGGGAGAAGAATTCATAGCTTGAAAAGAATAATAATTTGCATATACCGTGCTCAAGACATGCCCTCTCTTTTGTATTGGAGCAAGGAACATGATTTCCAACTTATGTATTTACGGGGTTCTTTCTCAATCCTTTGTCTATGACTTTGTGCATATTTGGACCTTTGAAAGAAATGGCATGGTTCGTTATGTAAAATGCAGTATTGTTTCTGTAAAATGGTCTTCAAATATTCAAAGCCTACAGCATCATCTATGAAACAAAGCGAGAGCGTGAGGGGAGGGAGGGAGGCATAATCACTTGATTTCTCCCTCATTGCAGGGCAAGAAGATTCCTATGGCAAGAGAAGTTGAACACTTATTTAAAATATCCAAGAGTGTTCAAATAACTAGACATGTTGGACCCTCACAAGGTATCTGTAGCAAAATATACTGGGCAGATGAAAAAGCCCTTAAGCTATGGTACATTTACTTGGGCCTTAAAACAAAGATCAGCATTACTCCTGCTCTAGACTTGGATGAGAGTGTCAGTGAAGACTCAAGTGTTTTATGGCTCGAGACTCAATCTATGAATGGAAAAACATCACGTCCACATCTAGGTTCTATCCTACCCTTCAAGTTCAAAGAGGACATGGGGTTTGGAATTCCTGGCTTTTTTAAAGGCAGGCCAAAACCATTGAATAGTTTGATGGAAGGCCCTAGATTGAGCTGGTGCTTAGATATGATTGTGACCACACTCAATACTGTTGCGTACCATCTTTCACCACTGAAATAATTATATCCGCAAGGTTTAACAGTTATGTTCTTATTCTCGGGCCTTGGTGGGGCAGAAGTGACATTGCACAAATTGGGTATAATTTTGAAGGCTGTTGTTATTGTGGAGATCAATGATAAATGTAAAAACATAATAGCTAGGTGGTGGAATAAAACTAGCCAAATAGGCCGATTTCAAATGGAGGATGATGTTAGAGATCTTATTGATGATAAGTTGGCTGAGATTGTGGATGAGATTTTCTTTAACAAAATATATATCTCTCTCTACAACAACAATAACAAAATCGCTACTACTACTACAACCATGACTACGACGACTATGATTACGACTACGACTACGACTACGACCACGACACTACCATGACTATGACTATGACTACGACTATGACCACGATTACAACCAAGACTATGACTATGACCACGACTACGACTACGATTACTGCTACGACTACAACTACGACTATGACTACGACTACTAGTACCACTACCACTACCACTATAATAAACAAGAAAAGAAGAAAAAACTACTACTACTACCACTACTACAACAACAATAACAAATAAGAAAACTAGACAACAGTAAACAAGAAAAGAAGAAAAACAACAACAACAACAACAACAAACAAGAAAACCACTACTACTACTACAACCACGACTACGACGACTACGACTACGACTACGACCACGACTACGACTATAACTAGGACTACGACCACGACCACAACTACGACTATGACAACGACTACGATTATGACTGCGACTGCAACTATGACTACGACTATGACTACGACTACGACTTATACCACTACCACTATAATAAACAAAAAAAAGAAGAAAAAACAACAGCAACTACTACTACAATAACAATAAATAAGAAAAGAAGAAAAAACTACTACTACTACTACAACTACTACTACTACAACAAAAAAACAAGAAAACTAAACAACAATAAACAAGAAAAAAAAAACCACTACTATTACAACAACAAGAAAACAACAACCTCTCACTCTCCTTCTCCCTCTCCCTCTCCCTCTCTTTCTCTCTTTTCCTATTATGTTTAATGTTTTCTCACACTCTCTCTTGTTCTTTCTTTCCTTTACTCTCTTCCTCTCCCTCTCTCATTTCCTCTCCCTCACTCACCCTCTCCCTCTCTTTTCCTATTATGTTTAATGTTTTTTCTCTCTCCTCTCCCTCTCTCATTTCCTTTTCTCTCTTCCTCTCCCTCTCTCATTTCCTCTCCCTCCCTCTCCCTCTCCCTCTCCCTCTCTTTCTCTCTCTCTCTCTCTCGTTCTTTCTTTTCTTTTCTCTCTTCCTCTCCCTTCCTCACCCTCACCCTCTCTTTCTCTCTTCCTCTCTTTCCCTATTATGTTTAATATTTCCCTCTCTTTCCTCTCCCTCCCTCTTCCTCTCCCTCTCTCATTTCCTCTCCCTCCCTCACCCTCTCTCTCTCTTTCTCTCTTTCCCTATTATGTTTAATGTTTTTTCCCTCTCTCTCTCGTTCCTTCTTTCCTTTTCTCTCTTCCTCTCCCTCTCTCATTTCCTCTCCCTCCCTCTCCTTCACCCTCTCCCTCTCTTTCTCCCTTTCCCTATTATATTTAATGTTTTTTCCTTCTCTCTCTCGTTTCTTCTTTCCTTTTCTCTCTTCCTCTTCCTCTTCCTCTCTCATTTCCTTTTCTCTCTTCCTCTCCCTCTCTCATTTCCTCTCTCTCCCTCTCCCTCTCCCTCTCCCTCTCCCTCTCCCTCTCCCTCTCCCTCTCTTTCTCTCTTTTCCTATTATGTTTAATGTTTCTCTCTCTTCCTCTTCCTCTCCCTCCCTCTCCCTCTTCCTCTCCCTCTCTTTCTCTCTTTTCTTGTTATGTTTAATGTTTCCCTCTCTTTTCTCTCCCTCACTCTCCCTTTCCCTCCCTCTCATTTCCTCTCCCTCTCCCTCTCCCTCTCCCTCTCTCAATACACATGAATTTTAACAAAAACAAGTAAAAGAGAAAGAGAAAACACAAAAACAAAGCAAGAAGGAACAATGTATTCACCGTAAAGGCTCAAAGATGGATTTGGCGGCTCCTCTTCGCGACGGCGGCTCCGCTTCACCCTCCATATACTTCCTCCTCTTCTTTGCGAATAGTGGCAGTGGCGGCGAGAAGCTTTCCTTCTCTCTCTTTCTCTTTTTCTCTTCCTCTCCCTCTCAAATGCAAGATGTTCGCTCTCCCTTTTGCTCTCTCTTTTGTGTATGCACGCAAAATAACGCGCTCGGGTTTCGGCCCACGTTTTTTTCATTTGGGCACCGTCGCTATTTACGTCACTATTTGCATCGTTATTAGCGTCCCATTGTTGATGCAAATAGTGATGCCTCTATTTTGCATCAGAAACCGCCGTCACTATACCTCCATATCCTTGTAGTGTCCCTTTCAAATGTATCCAATACATAATTGTAGTAGTAGTAGAGCTTTCTCTTGGTCACATAAGATCATAATTTCACAAATTATGCCCATATTGTACTCTATCAATTAGCCTTATTTAAGCAAATTCGCATACTTGTGCAAAAGTTTGCTAATAATGGTTTTGAAAAACCTAAATTATGGATACTTGTACAAGCTTCCTTAAGGACCCAACCACTCTATTCTAAAGTTTGATTTGCAACATTTGATAGTGCTTATGCCATGCTAATTATTGGTAGATGCCTTAGGGACCATATTGTACAGGTGGTGGTTCCTTAGGTACCACCACTTGTTCACATTCCCAACATGAGCTATGAATAGACCTCTCAGATTCAAGAGGGAAAATTATTTTTAATCCTTTAGCATTATGCTACAAATGTGGTTATTGACATTTTAGCCTTTGAATAATGCTCTTTCCTTCAGGGATGTTCACACTAAGGGAAATAGTGAACCCTTTCTCCAAAACCCAAGGTTTCAACACTTTATAATAGATACTCACACAATAGGATACTTTTTGGAGATGAATATGTGAGATTATAATAACCCCCTTTCCTCCTCCCTTTCTGTTGAACACCATTTGATGGTGTAATGATAGCTTGACACTATTTCTCCTCCTCTTCTCTTTCTCTTGGATGGTTTCTTATTGCTCAACATGCAATGCCCTATCTTTGTCAAGAAAAATCTATCTTATATATGTGCACTTTATTTCAAGCTTACTACTTTCAAAGATGAGCTAAACTATTCATTCTCTGATTGTAAATGATCATTTTTATCTAATTAATTTTAGTGCTATTTGGATATGTTATTGGCACGTGCACTTAGTTTGAATATCATTGTAAGGTTGTGATCTAGTGGTTTCAATTTTATATGCGATGAATACGATGGCTACATCTACTCTATGTGAGCAAATATATAGGATTGTGCAATCCACCTACTCTCTGTGAGCAAACTATATATGATCGTGCAGTCCACCTACAATGAGACTTCATAAGTTATCAAAGGTTACTAGGATACTATCTAACATACATATATCTACCAATATAGATACTAGCAACATGTTTTATATTGGATTTCCCATCCTCTTACATCCCTCTCATGGATCACATGATCTTCTAGATAATAGAGCATAAGTATGCAACACATGTACCACAAAACTCAATTGAATGTAGAAAGTATAAGAAAATTATATATTTGAGTACATTACAAGGTAATGTAACTTATCTAAGTACAAGGTATAAAAGAACCTAACCTTTTTCTTCCCTAGAATACATCAGCCTAGACTCTAATGCATGATTTACTAGATTTACAAGTATCTGGCTATTATTCAAAGCATTTGCATACAGTTTTGCATCATTAATAGTCGATGGTCCCACCACATTAATTCCATGGATGAAGGTATGATAGAAGGGAGTGAAGGGTTAGATGAGAGAGAGAGAGAAGGGTCTCCTTTTGACATATGCTTGCTTCAGATAGACTCACCTTCATCCTTGTCTTGATTCACTCTCTCTCTACCTCTCTCTTGCACTCTCTCTCTTTCCCTATTTCTTCACTCACACAAACACATGCACACATTCTCTTTCTCTCTCTCTCTTTAGAGCATTGACTTTCTTACATAGGATATGGGAGCTCCCGTGCACAAGTATCCTAGATTGATATTGACTTCCTCCAAATAGTTAGCAAAGGTAGGTGAGAGGGACTATTGGTACTCATAGATGGCCACTTGAATGAGCTTATATGAGCTATAGATCAACAAATTCCCACCCTTTGACTATAGCTTGCACTATCCTACACTCCCTCTTAGTTGATTTGAGTTGAATTCAGCCATTAGGGGGTGATGTCATGAGAGTTGAGACATGGAGGACTTGGATCCAACCACTGCCCCCTTTAAGAGTACCGAAGATGGAGTTTTAAAATGGAGTTTTATGGATCAACTTTCTACACCCCTCTAAGGATGGATTTATTGTTCAACCATAGTATATGGAGACACACCTCTCCCATAGTATGTGGACTATTATTGGACTTATGCAAGTCTCCTCCCTTTAATTGAGGATAGAGACACCTAGATGGATATATATTCTAGTGGAGGATAGGATATGTGAGCTCTATGATAGAGAGATTGAGATGGAGAAGCACTATATATATAGATGTACAATGTACCGTGACATATGTTGAAGGTATCACTACTTTTTTCATGAGGGCTTTGGACCTCTTCATATGTCTAGGGATTTTTCTCTTGGAGCTCCAAAGGCACTGCATAGCACTACTATGAGACAAATGACTAGCCTAAAGGGACTTAGACGCATAGAGCAGTGATATATTTCTTTCGTAGATCAGATCCCACATGCACTACTAGCTCAATAGATTAGATCCCACATGCAATGATATATTTCTTTCATAGATCAGATCCCACATGCACTACTAGCTCAATAGACATAGATTCATCTTGCCAAACTACCCCTACATGCCACAGAGTCACACTGGACACGGTTATTGCACTTTGTTGAGCCCAATGACCTCAACTATGTAGCCAATGAACCGAGGGGCCTATACTATAGTTAGATTAGAGCCATCATTATGAGACATAAGAAACTCACCCCTTGATACATTAACAGAGCGGCCTTGGATGGCATCATGGTTGGGATCATGTGTTGATCTTGACATTTAGAGAGGAGATTCTATAGCTAGACACTTTATACATTCAATTTTTAGACATAGAGATCTTTAGATGTTAGCCTTATACTAGGATGCATTTTTCTTTCACTTTCATGATGATATGACATTGGATAGAGATGTACTTTGGTTTTATCTCATAGTCCACACTAGAATTTTGTAGATGTTTATATGTGTATATATATATATATATATATATATATATATATATATATAGTGAGATTGCAATATCCTCTTGGCTTGGAATGGCTTGCCTCTTCCTTCACCATGTTCAAAGTTATCGTAGGAATGGGGGACACGGGGGAGAAGATGTTGATGATGTCATTAGCATTTTGGATTAATTGACGAGAGAGGGGAGGAGGTATTAATTGCCAAACCCTTAGAGAGGAAGTTATTTTTTAATGGGAGGGGGATCGATGTATTGCAAAGAGAGAGGAGGAGAATTAATGTGAGAGAGAGAGAGAGAGAGAGAGAGAGAGAGAGAGAGAGAGAGAGAGAGAGAGAGAGAGAGAGAGAGAGAGAGAGAGAGAGAGAGAGAGAGAGAGAGAGAGAGAGAGAGAGAATTAATGATGAGTTGAGAGAAGGAAACTAATGATGAGTAGAGATGGGGGAATATGGTGTTGTTGGGTTGGCACCCTATAAAAATATGGAGTAAGGAGTGGGGGTGGGGGGGAAGGGGATTTAACAATTGGCAAGGGGGAAATTTGCATGGTTTATAATTCTTTCATTCTTGCACTATACGTCTTATAAAGATTCACACATGTATGTGGCCCAATGTATCACATTCTCTTTAGGCATGTATAAGGACTTGTGTATTACATTCTCTTCATGCACATATGGGGTCTAGTATATTGCAACAACTGTAATGATACCTGAAGTTATTATTAAACATATTGCTCTTTCTTTCACCAACATTTGAAATCTAAGCCTCTTTTTGAATAGACTTGCAATTTAATGGGCTACCATCTATAATATGTAAAAATCTTAGATTATCCACTTTTTAAATCCCAAAAACCATCTACTTTTTAGCTCTAAAGCAAGCCATCTATACAAATAGACAAAGGACATCATTTGGCCGATCTCATTGTTGTATCAAATTGAAATTATGCATTTATTTGTGACATTTTATCATGTTTCTTAATGTCTTCTTGAGCATGAATTTGGCATGCTATTTAGTTTGATTTGTCATGGAGTAGTTCTTGCAATAAGTAATGCTCAATGTGTATGCATGTATGATTTAAATTTAATAACAAAAAATAGTGTGTTAATTTTGGCATCTAGGTCTGTATCTATACACACATCTAAACTACATACTAGATGTGTGTATAAATATGAGATGGTTTAGAAACACATATTAGCACAGACTCAGTTGTACATTATTGTAAGATAAAGAAATATTCCTATTATTGTGCTTAGATCCTAGAACTTTTCCTTCTAGTATTGCTTCTTATGAAGGAGTTTAGTTAAGGAGGTTCTTTAAAGAGATGGAATTTGTAGTCAAAGAGATAATAATCATAAAGTTTGACTATCAAAGTTGGATGCTAATTTCAAAAAATCATATATTCATAGCTACAAAAAATATATAGAGGTTCAATATCACTAAGTGTGAGAGCTCATTGAATATGGAGTTGTGGAGATTGCTATATAGAGAAAAAAATTTCTAACATATTTACCAAGGCTCTTGGGGGTAATCATCTAGCTTAGCACCTTGATTGATTCACTATCAAGACAAATAAGTACACATTGTGAGGGTATTATAGTCCAATGTTTGATAGCCCAATGTTTTATAGCCCCAAATGAGGAAAACCATGGTGGATACTAGACACTAGTGGGGTTCCCAGTTTAGACACTAGAAGGGGTTTAACCTTTGTAAATTAGATGGTCATGAGATGGCCTATGTGGATTCGACCTTTGGCTTAAGTGGAAAATAGTTAATAAAGATAATACATATATATTCGAAGTGCTTTAAGGAAAACTGCTTGTATGTATCAATGATTAGTCAACTAGCTTAGGCACTAACATAGGCAATGCTACTCTCAAACACATCATAGTTATTGGGCACCCATACCTTCTATGGTTAATATCCTCCATTTAACCATTTGACTAGATCACAATTGAAGCTCAAAGAATAGGTGGATAGATTCTTTAACTATATCAATTTGATATAATAAAACAATCTATTCCAAAATCTTATTTTCTCTCTTGTACTTGCGTTTGTTTTATCTTCCATTGTATTGTGTTTCCTTCCAATGATTTTGAAATAAATTTACATATCCTCAATGCTGTACTAATCTAGCTCCTATTATTTTAGTTGAGATCTAGAATACATGACTTAAAAACATGATAAGTTAATACCTACATGGATATTGTATGTGACCTTTAGCATATATCCAATCCATTTATACAATTCCATATTTCTTATGCAGAAACATCTTTGAACAAATTTTGGCAAATAGTTGTCATTCTTACATATTGTGGAAAATGTATAGAGCTAATTGCCATTACAATGTAGTGTAAACATCAAAACAGTGTGGTAGACCAGCTCTAAACTCTTTGTCCTTATTACATTGTGGAAAGCATATAGAGCTAATTACCATTATGATTTAGTGTAAACAAGAGAAAATGTGTGGTAGACCAGCTAGATACTAGATGCCATTGTTACATTGTGGAAAACATATGGAGCTAATTACCATTACAATTTAGTGTAAACATGAGGGGATGTGTGGTAGACTAGATATAAAAATTTATTAGTATCAAACAATTACATATACTTGTAGTTGTGAATCAACACAAAGCATATACGTGTGGCTAGCTAGTCACACTAGTTCCTTTTGGGTTGCACCACAAGGCCTACCGTGAAAAAGCAATAAAAATGAATGTGTGGTTTCTAGGCTTTGAGAAATGAGCAAGTTATTCAATTTGTGTGTACTTTGAAGCTGCAAAAGGATGCAAGGCCTATGGAAACCCTGTAATATGGGGGAGACAAGGGTGTGAAACTCTTGTGATATGGGGGTATGTATATTGTAATGTGGCCGAATGTGGTACTTAGTTGTGGGGCGTTCCACGCCAAAGTGGATGACCTAATATAGAGTATGGGGGTGTGTATATTCTAGACGTGGTAGCTACTTGTGGGTTTCACCCCACACTATAACCTAATTGGAGTCTTGCCCTAAAACAGAATAATGAAAAATGCGAGTCTGTGAGTGAGAATGTGTGTGAGCGCGGGCGCGTTTAGGAGTGATGCACATGAGAGGTGATCATATTCTTGATAAGCATGAGTTTGGGTGCCTTCAATTTAGGTGGAATCATGTGATGCGGGTGAGAATTATTGGTGCAGGCGGCGAGGGTGGACGCCATGGATTTGATGCGCTGCAGTGACGCCTTCATCTTCTGAGGCAAGGTTTGCTTGCGCGAGAACTGGTAGCTCCGCAGGAAGAGCGCCCGATTCACAATCTGCACCCCCCCGGCCCCTAATTCCACCTCCACTACATGATGCATATAATCATAATCAGCATTCTGCATGTTCACCTGATCATGATATTGATCATCTTCTGCATGAATATTATTGTATGGTTGTGTAAGCGTAGAATTATATGTTTTTGATGAGTCGGCGACCACGCTAGCTGCCTTCTGATCATCTTCATTGTCATCACTGATAGTAGTACTATGATGGTGATCGTCGACGTTATCATAGCGAGGTTTACTGATCGGGTTCTGACGGCGGCGGCCACTCATCATCTGCGTATTCATGATGCTGTTAATTACTGCGTGCGACGGGGAACAAGAAGGAGAGGAATGGGATGTAGACGATCAGATACTACAGTGATGATTTCAGCTCGAGAGAGAGAGAGAGAGAGAGATTCTTAGTCTGCAGCTTGCTGCGGCGTGCGAGGCTTTTCTAAGCAATATTCTCGAGTGATCGCGAGACATGAATGAGAGAGAGAGAGAGAGAGAGAGAGAGAGAGAGGAGTATGGCTTACGCGTGTGCCCGTCTTAAGTCACGGAAGGTTGGTGAGCCAAGAAATCCATGACCTATCAACCGACTGGCATAATTGGATTTATCATCAGATTTCACATTACCAATTACACCGTCAGGTAAGCCATACTACTTAATCAATTCCATATTCCACCTTCCACTCCTACAGAGCCTAGGTCAAGTCTTTCGACCAAACTCTAATTAGAAGATTCATATATCAACTCCCTAGATGCCCACAAGTCTATGAATTCAATGGCGTTCTCTTATATTAGAAAATTTATGTACTCTAGAACTTCCACTATCTTTGCAATGGACTGAAATTGGGATTGTTACTCTATTTTTTAGCATGCTAATAGGTTGGCATATTCTTAAAAAGTTTTAAATTGCTCTTCTAATTAAAGAGTTGCCAACCAGTTCTACATCTGAGTAAGGGGCCAAACTCCACCCCAAGAGACGGAGCTTCAAGGCATTAGGAAAAAAATGAACTCACAAATGGGCCCTTAAAAATAATATAGTTTAAGATGTTGGTTTTTTGGATTGTCCAATAGGAAGGCTAGATGTTGACATCCATAGAGGGTGAATCTTCTCTCTCCAAATCTTGGGTTTTCTATTAAAAAAAGGGGTAATGGGGAATTAAAAAAATGGAGAATGAATAGTACACAAAACATATTTCCCCCCCTTTTTTTGGAGAATTTTCAATTTCAATTTTTTCCCTCTCATGAAATCACTTTGACCCAAAAGTTGAGCAACAAACCACTTTCCCTTTCTTCTCTATACTCGTCTGTTATTGTTGTTTTATTGCAGAGGTTATTTGGGGTAGGAGACAGAGGTGCTCATCTCTCTCTCTCTCTCTCCATTCCCCCCCCCCCCCCCCCCCTCTCTCTATGTGTTGTTTCTCTTTTATGTTGTGTTTTCAATAGAATTTGATGTTGGTTCTAGTTGTTGTTTTCTTGTAGAGTTTATTTGGAGCAAGAGGCAAATGTGTTAATCTCCCTCTCTGTTTGGTTTTTTTTTTCTGATATCTTTTCAATACAATATTATGTTAGTTCTAACCCTTGTTATTTTATTACAGAGATAATTTTGGGTGACATTGTATAAGTGCTCATCTCTCTCTCCCTTTCTCTTTCTCTCTTTATATTTTCTCTTTTCTACCGTTTTTTAGTATACCTTCATGTAAATACTAACTCTTGCTATTGTCTTTTGTAGAGATCAATTTGTGCAAGATTGGATAGGTGTTTATTTCTTTTTCTCTCCCGCGTATGCACACATACTCTCTTTCTTCCTCTCTACATTATCCCTTTTCTACTATCTTTACAATAGGGTTTGATGCTAGTTCTAACTTAAGGATCAATTGCTATTGACGTAGCACTTAACACAAGGTAGAGCAGAGATTATGTAGCTCAATTTATAGGTAAATTTTCCATATTTTGTGGTGCCAAAATTTATTAATTTAATTAGTGACTTTTATGTTTGATGGGATTGATGTTTTCTTATGTCCATCATTTGCAATGGGTTTTGATTAGCAACGATTCAATCTTATCTTTAGTAGATTAGCTTATAGATAAATTGGCCCTGTTTTGTATTGCTTCTATCTATACAGTTATCTAGATATTTTTTGCTAAAAGGGATTTATGCAAGTATTTTTGTTAAAAGGGATTCATGCAGGTATTTTTAAATACATGCAGGTATTGTACAAGGTTTAGGTGAAGCATATAATTCTCGATCGATTATTTTGATGTGGTAAGTGATTCCTTTGTGCTGGATGATATGAATCTGCTGGAAGTTGATGGTTCAAAAGTCCTCTACTTTATTGGTCCTATGTGTCCATTTGGATCTCCATGCCAATTGGCAATGATCCATGAAACTCTTGTATCATATCATCCATATAACACACAATATGTTGAGTCTTAGAATATCTCAGGTGTCAATCCAATGTGCCTATTAAGATTTGCATGCTATGTGGCTGCTATCTTTGTAACAACTACTCTATAATACCCACATTTCATATAATGTATTGAGTCAAATCAAACTCCTTATAATAAAATTTATTTTGGCAAAATTCTCTGAGTATTCTTGTGCTATTCTTTTCATTATATTTAATGTAAATTGTATGATTAAAGTGATGACTTAAAATTAAGTCTATACTTTATGTCGATGTATATATCCACATGCGTTTCGATATTGATGTTTATGTCTATTTAGAAAAGTAAAAACATCTCTTAAAGCCATGTTGATTTGTATGGTATATTGGTGATTACTAGATAGACTTAAAATGCTTATTATTTAGGGGTTAATACATAATTCTTTACATCTAATACGTATGTTATAACGCCTGAGAGAAAAACAAGCATTCTCTCAATAGAAGTAAGTAACATAAAAGATGAAGAAGGGAATTGAATAACTAATACGTATCATTTCTTGTCTTGGATACATATGCGTCCAAGCATGAAGGGAGCTTTCAGGGTGAAAGCATATGCAATTACAGATGTATCAAAGCACCAAAAGGGTAAAATTTTAGCTCTCAGAAAAAGGAATGTTGATTCTCACCTTGTAACAGAAGTATTTGTACAATATGTATAATAAATATATATTATGCCCACTGTGCCCTTTCAATGAAACATTGCAAACAGTAAGTATTTGCAACTCATTGAGAATGATAAATTTCATGATACCTATGTAATAACTTGTCTCGTATTTATAGAACTATACCCTTTGGATTGCTATGAGTGGCAAAATGTTGAGAGTTTCACTGGTTCTTTTAAGTGTTACCACCTCGAATTGGTAGATTACTCTTTGAGGGGCGTTGTCGTCGTGTTAAGGGTTGAAGGTCTACCACCGGGGCTTAGAGCAGAAGAAGAGTATGGGATTCAAGGTTTAGAGAAGGGAAAAAGAATGGGGTTTGACAAGATTTGGGTTTTAGAAATGACTTAGGTGAGGAAGAAGATTTCAAGTTTTTTCTGTGTATTTAGCATACATGAATGGAATGAATGTCTCTATCTTGATTACACCAAATGCATTTGGAAAAATAAGCCATTACATAAAGGATATTCTCAGATTCTTAATCCAAATGCATATACCAAATGCAAGCTCAAATGGCTTTTATCTCATGTACATAGACAGATTACAACTCCAAGAAATAAGTATTTTGATGGTAGACTCAAGTACATTCAAGTCATGGAACAATAGTACATGAAATACATTGATGGAGCATAAATTTAACTTCAGCCCTGTTTTAAAACATAAATTTCCAGCCCATAATCAAGCTCAAAAAGTGTACATAAACTCAAGAATAAGATCCTCTAATCATTAATGGGTAAAGCTCTGATGTTAAGAGGTCATTTTCTTCTATTACAACCACATGAATCACTTGTTTGCTCATCAAAATGGACAAGAACAGTGGGATGCCCTGTTTATGACTAGTTTTTTTAGCCCATAACAGCCCATACACCTTCAAAATCCTCCCCCTTTGCTTGCCCCAAAGTCACTCAAGTACTTGGGTACAAGTCGGGCTTCATTGGACCATGAATAAGGTAAATAAAATGAGAGAAGATGTACATAAGAGCAGGTTGAATACTTTTCTCTCAGATTTTCCCCTTTTATAAACTGTCATACCATGCATTTTCGTCAGACCAAATGGACGGGTAAGAGGAGCTCTCACCTTTCTTGTTTGTATCTTTATCTTCAGCTCTAGTTTATCTTCAGTTTGCATGCTCCAAAGCATGCACCATAGCTCCTAGTTTTCTCCAGATGCTGCAGGTTGTGCAGGCTCGCATTTTGCATCGAAAAATGCGGGCTGCATCCTGCTTAGCTCCACTTTACTTTTTGACCTACTTAGGTCACTTTGGTTCATTACTTTAGGTCCCCCATGAACCTAGTGGACTTTTGGTATTTTTCATGATTTCTAACCATATTTTCCACTTGAATCAATGTGATTTATCTTGCAGACTATCAATTACTTCTAGCTGACCAAGTTGTAAGTTTCCATAGACTTATTTTTTTATCAATATACATGGTACAACTGAAAATTGTATGCTAAATACAAAACAACTAATGTAACTAAGTTGGTTGTTGGATAACAATGACTGGATTATGTATACAAATTCCTCATATAAATCCTAGTGAAGTTCTTTTGTGTTCATAAGAATCCCATGATTTATATTATGAACAATAAACTCTTTGACATTCACCCCCTCCTAACCTGCACATCCTCCGGCATGTGCCATTCCACAAGATTACAGGTTTAAGGAGGGTCTTCTTTTGATATATCTTCATCCTCATCCTCTAAGTCTTTTTCTTCCTGCTTGTTTTCAAGTAGATGGCTCATGTCCAAGTCATCAAGCTCATAAGTTGAAGATTCTCTTCGTTTGAAGAGCTTACGTTTCTCGACTATTGGTACTTTTACCATGGTTCCATTCATTTCAGTCAAAGAGTAAGTAGCATTATCATGTACTACTTTTACTACATATGGTTGGCTAACTTTCTATGAACACTATATTGATTGTCCAGGCTGCTATCATAGACAAGTACCCAATCATTCTCGTGAATAGCTCTTGGACAGAGTCGATGATGCTTGTCAAACCTCTTCTTATTCTTTAATCTTGCTGTTTTCAGCCTTTCAATGGCTGTCTAGCATTAGGAGAAATATGGACTCTCTTTTTTGCCCCTTAAGGAGTGAATAAACAAATATAGGCCTAACCAATGAGAGAGCTGGGATTCCAGATTCATGTAACATGAATCTTCTAGCCATATCTTGGACCAAATCTTCCCTCAGCAATAAAATAAGGGAAAAGGGGAGTACAAAGCTGTCACTTCTTGGAAGTTTGTGCCTCGAATTTTCATTTTCTTATTTTTTATGTTTGACTTTTCTTTTCTCCCCTTTTCAATTTCCCCCTCTTTTTTAGGCGGAACTCAAATCTGTCATATCTCTTTCCCCGCTTCTTCTTTCCTGACGAAATTTTACAGCCTCACTGTTTCTTGCCATGTCTGTAACCCTGTAAAATTTCATTTGCTTTGCACAAGCATAGAGAGAGATTCATGTGTTTTATGAGAGCAGAGCTTGTTTTACCAAAGCCCTAAGATTCTCTTCACAAAACTCTACAGGTATATTTTTCTCTTCCATAGATGTTCTATGGTAAAGTTTTATCTCGTTTGGAGAAAACCTGTGCAAGTTATGTGCATTCTCTGACATGTAATTTCTTTTGTTTTGATGCTCTAGGAGTCTCTTACAGTCAATAATAGTGATATTTTGAATACTCAACTTCTTCTTCAACATCTTAGGGTTTCTCTGTAAACAAAGTTACAGGTATATTGTCTTGTTTTTTTGTTGCTCCACTGTTAAATTTTATCTCGTTTAGACAAAATGTATACAAGTTACATGCATACTGAGCTTTCCTTTGTTTTTTTACTCCAAGAATCTCCGAGGGTGAAGAACAATGATTTATTAAGAACTCAACTTCTACAACATCTTTGGGATTTTGAACACTCAACTTCTTCTTCAACATCTTAGGGTTTCTCTGTAAACAAAGTTACAGGTATATTGTCTTGTTTTTTTGTTGCTCCATTGTTAAATTTTATCTCATTTAGACAAAATGTATACAAGTTACATGCATACTGAGCTTTCCTTTGTTTTTTTACTCCAAGAATCTCCGAGGGTGAAGAACAATGATTTATTAAGAACTCAACTTCTACAACATCTTTGGGATTTTGAACACTCAACTTCTTCTTCAACATCTTAGGGTTTCTCTGTAAACAAAGTTACAGGTATATTGTCTTGTTTTTTTGTTGCTCCACTGTTAAATTTTATCTCGTTTAGACAAAATGTATACAAGTTACATGCATACTGAGCTTTCCTTTGTTTTTTTACTCCAAGAATCTCCGAGGGTGAAGAACAATGATTTATTAAGAACTCAACTTCTACAACATCTTTGGGATTTTGAACACTCAACTTCTTCTTCAACATCTTAGGGTTTCTCTGTAAACAAAGTTACAGGTATATTGTCTTGTTTTTTTGTTGCTCCACTGTTAAATTTTATCTCGTTTAGACAAAATGTATACAAGTTACATGCATACTGAGCTTTCCTTTGTTTTTTTACTCCAAGAATCTCCGAGGGTGAAGAACAATGATTTATTAAGAACTCAACTTCTACAACATCTTTGGGATTTTTTGCAGAGAAAGCCACAGGTATATTGCCATTTTTTACTACTGTTCCATGGTTAAATTTCAACGCATTTGGACAAAGCCTATATAAGTTATATGTATGTGTTGACCCAATATTTCTTTTGTTTTTGTACTACAGGAATCTGTCAGTGAAGGAACAATGGTCTTGCTATAAGTCAACTTCTTGTTCAACATATCTAGGGATCTTTGTGAAAGAAATTACAGGTACAATGTTTCTTTTTTAAATTGATCCATTTAAATTTAATTTCATTTGGAGATAACATTTGCAAATTATACACATGTTGATAGGTAACTTTTGTATTTGGTTGTTACAGATGTCTTCACGGAGGAAAAATATCAGTAGCATACTTGCAGTGGAGGTCTTCAACAGGAAAGATAATGGCGGTAATTGGATTTGTGATAAGTATTATAAGTTGGATTGGATTTTGATGCACCCAAGTACTCGAGGGAGTTTCAAGGTCAAGCGCAAGGATGTTGCAAACCCTAGAAAACATTGGAAAGGTAGAATTCTAGAGTTCAGAAAAGTGTTTAATGGCACAAGTGCAGTAACAGAAGTGTTGATTCAACATGTTTATACGCATAAACAAATCTCTGTACACGACGAGAACAACATTGCAAATTATAAACAAAACAGTAAGTTGTTAAATTTTATCATTGATTATTCTTTTGTATCAGAGTTGTTTTTAAAAGTCTTTGCAGTATTCTAATTCAGTCTTGTTTGATTGACAGCTCTATATCCATCGACTTTGCATGAATGGCAGAATGTGGAATGTTTAAGCGGCAAGATACATGTTTGGCATGAAGAGATAGGTTCTTTGATCTATGATAATACCTCTACAAGTCAACTTGCCACTCAAAATATCTTTTTTTATAATTCATTGTATGTGGTAGAAAGCCAGAGATTGCAGCATGTCCCATTGCCGCCACTGTCTAGTGGTGAATGGTTCATTGGTAGCTTGGAGTTGTCAGGAGCTTGCAAGTCGAAGATAAAGTCTGACATCAATAGTGTTATGAAACCCACCACAGGCTCCAAAGATGTGCATCTTAATTGGTTTATTCCATTCTCATTGTTTGCACATTTGTTTGGTTCATGTGATGTTTTGAAGAAAACAAAGATTACTTATCAATGCAAGTGTCCATCCGAGGAATGGATGAGTCAGCTATTGGGTGAGTCTTGGGAAGTCAAAAGAACACATTTTGATGAGACGATTGAGTGTAGGGTCAACCAATCTGATATTACATTCAGGTAAAACTTTTTTACTACTTTGCATACCTTGATTTAATTGACATAGGTCTCACTTAGATGAATTGTTATGTTAGTCGCATTGATCACTTACCATTATTTTTGTTTTTATTACAAGTATTTCATTGCTAGACAAACTCTGTGCGTTCGCTTTCGATATAGAAGATGGCGACTTTTGCGAGGGGAGTGGATCAGCTTGGATCAAGATATCCGAGATGACACACATACAGCGCTCGTAGATGTGGTAATCTTGTGGAGTGGTCATAATCCTTTCGTAGTCAGTGCAGAGAGTCATTGGCCCATTTATTTTCTGAGACAAGAAATCCAATTAATGTCTAGTGAGCCCCTCTACAACTTCTATTTCAAGTTAGATAATAGAAAAGTCAGGACTCGTAGTGAGCAATCCATGACATGTAAACAATGTGCTTCTCCACATATCCTTGAGATAGTGGAATCCTTGTAAAAAAACTTTATAAAGAGCGAATACATACCTTTTTTGAACTTCTGAGTACTTTAAATTTTAGTTTACTGTGATCCAAGCGTGTGATAATACATACTGTAATTACTCAATCGTGCAGTTAAAAATCATAATTAAATTGCAGGTTAGAGGTCTATAATCTAGAGAATATTGTCTTTGCACAATGATATATTGTAGCGCATCTCTGCTGCTCGTTTATTACATTTTAATATTAAATTGGATCCAAAGGGAATTTCAAGGCCTTTTAGATTTATTTTCTTTAAAAAATTATATATTTTCTCTCGTTAGACTTGAATATACTCAGTGACCCAAACATATTCGAGGATATAATAATGTAGAACGAAGCGTTTGTCTGTATGAGTAATTTTAACAGTGACTTTAAAGTACTGAAATAAAGAAACTAAGGTAAGAGTTTTAATTTGAAACTTTAGAATTAATAACTTTATAAAGAACCTTTATTTAAAACCCTAGACACATAAAAGCTATAACTCCAAACTCATTTTCGCTTTCATTCTCCACTTCCCTACACTTGTGCTCTCATTCCTTCTCTCTTTGTGTGCCATGGCTACCACTCCCGCCTTCGCCGCATGGATCAGTTCCACATGCTATGCGCACATAGGGGACCATATATACCCTAGGTTTTGTGTGACCTTGAGTCTAGAGAGCTCGCTTTCCGCTGTAGACCCTGACTCTAGTATACTAGCATCGTTTTGTGATGCAGTGAACCCTCTCACTTGCTCTATTCCCGACTCCACTCTCAGGTGGGTTCCCATGGATTTTTTGTATAGTTTGTGTGCCGGATCCAGCCATGCAAAGGTGATAAGTTGAGCCCTGGTGCATGTGGGGCAACATCTCCGCACTAGAGCAGTGCCCACCTCGTCACAGGACCACGTCACGATGGATCTCATTAAGAGGGATGCCGCCTTTGCCATATATGTTATGTGCACTGAGGTGCAAGAGGACAGTGACGAGGACATCGACGCACCCTCTCGGCCACTATTAGAGTACTTTGAGAGGGAGCCTGAGGAGATCACTCTCGATCTGAGTGTTGAGGCAGCACAGAGCTTGGCCATTGTGCACCCACCTCCTTGCCCTGATGAGATGCCCACGAGCGAAGAGCCACCCCTCTCTTCTCTCCATGCTATCACCATCGAGGGGGTGGAATATCTACTCATGCAGGATGTGCTAGAGTTGCTGGAGCTTAGGGAAGAAGAACTATACTGTATCATGGTGCGTGATGCACCTAGTGATTTCATAGATTTTGATTTACAGGATGCCCCACCACATGTTGATGAGGTGGCTCGTTATGATGGCACGAGCATCGATGACATCTCTGCCATTGTGAGCATCCAGGAGCAGATTCAGGATGCGGCACCACAGTATCAGATCTTTGATGAGGAGTTCGAGCGGTTGCAGGAAAGCCTTTTTGGTCCTCGATCCGACTATGCAGTGCCTACCCAGGAGAGAGACGAGGGCAGCCCAGTGGCAGGAGCAGACCTGGATGCTCCATTACAGCGGCAGATAGATGATGCAGAGAAGGTAATGTTCTCGGTTTCATATGAAACTTAACCAGTAGGGCCTCTAGGGCATCGGGAGCACACACATGTGTTTTTGTCGGGATCGGGCCCCCAGATGTGCCCTGGACGGAGGCTCGCGTCTGGGGGCCTGAATCTGCAGATGTGCCCTGGCCGGAGGCTCGCGTCTGGGGGCCTGAATCTGCAGATTCAGGCCCCCAGACGCGAGCCTCCGGCCAGGGCACATCTGGGGGCCCGATCTCGACAAAAACACATGTGTGTGCTCCCGATGCCCTAGAGGCCCTACTGGTTAAGTTTCATATGAATATGATTTATATATCTTCAGCACACTCCATGCATAGTGAGTCTGATACTGAACTTGTGTGTTGCAGGAGATTGTCTATATAGATGAGTTTTCATCTAGGCAGGGTGGCCGATCTGGTAGCCAAGGAAGGGTGCAAGACTCGGCATTGAAGGAGTATGTTGGGCAGCTTGTCAACGACATTATTGTATTTCATAAGACATGCTCCCCTGCTTTTGCAGAGAACTTCTTGAAGTTGAGGGCACTAACAAAGGCTGGGCCCTTCAAGACCATCCCGACCAACTCCAGCCTGGAGAAAGTAGTGTTGCTTCGACGTTCGAAGCTTCTCTACTTATTCACGAGTACTAGGTCTGGCCCACTTTTCTCCATGGTGGCCCGTGGCATGGTTGCCGGTGTTGAAGACCCCACTGTCATTAGACAGGAACTATTGGGGCAAAATGTATTGTTGCCTATGATCAAGAATAGCTCTGACCATGGGGAGCCTAGCTCCAAGAAGCCTAGGAGAGAATAGATGTACTTATTGCCTACTGATATCGCATCATTGATGTACTGCACTTTGTAATCTTCTCTTCAAGTAATGAAAACTGATGTTTGTTGGATTCGCGTGCAATGTAGTTTGTGATACGTGTCATTTACTGTTTTTTTTACTTGAATGTTACATTTATTTATCGAATTTATACGTAACACGATTCGTACCCTAAATTTAATACATAGTGCTTTATCGAATTCGTGCGCAACATGTATTTGTTCGAATGCATGTAACGATAACTCAATGACGTAAATAAAATAAATATCAAGTGACTAAACAAAAATAAGACGCGCCAAAAACTTTGTATTTGTATTAATAACAATTTTACATGGGGTCCATTACAACCAAGGCTTTACAAAATTTCTTCAGAAGCTACATTCCATGTGCTTTTGAGTTTGTACACCTCTATCCTTGCTGACCTCCGCGAGGACTATCTTTCCATCGCCGAAAGAACCTGACTATCCGCAGATCCCTCTCGGTGACAGTGACCCTCCTTGCATGCACCGCTGCATAGACTGAGTATCCAAATAAGTCGATGAGGTAGGCTTCAGCAGCTTCTTGTAGTGTGAGGAGGGCCTGGGCAGTCCAGCGATCCGGTTGTTTCGCATGTGATGTGTTTGGAAACTGGTTCCTGTTGTTCATGATCAATATGCCCTCCATGATCTCCCGCACCAACTTCTGGAATGGAGCCTTCGGTATCAGGAGGTGAGTGGTCTTCTGGTAGTGGCGGATCTCGCGAAGAGCCACTGTGCCTGGCTTCCATCGACGCTTGCGATGCTGGCGTGGTGGTGGTGGTGGTGGAGCTAGAGGACGTGGCTGCCGTATGGAATTTCCAGGGGGGTATCTCCGGGCCGCTTGCTTGGTGCGTACCATGTCTTCTAGGAGAGAGAACTCAGAACTCAAAAGTGAAATGTGTAAAATGAGGTGAAACTTTAAACTTATAGCCAAACTTTTCAAAAACCCTAAAATTTCAATTAATGAATCCACGCTTAGGAAAAATATCACCAGTGCTCCGATTCACATGAAATTTTACATGTAGGCTCCTCAAGGACACATCAACAATCCAAAATTTTTTTGGCCCCAATAGAAGCCTTTGGATCACCTGTCCGGAGGCTCGCGTCTGGGGCCCTAGACGCGAGCCTCCGGACAGGTGACCCAGAGGCTTCTGATGGGGCCAAATTTTTAATATAAATGATTTTTTCTAATGCCCAGCATGAGGGTGAAGTTTCACCAGATTCCGATTTATAAATTTGACGGTTCAATCTTTTTTTGAAAATGCGTTAACTGCATTATACTGCACTCATAATGTATTGTCAACCTCGCAACTGTAGATTAAATGTATTGATAATGAGTGTGTGCAACTGCAGATTAAATGTATTGTCAACCTCGCAATGCAAAACATTGGAAACTTAAAAATTGACAAAAAATAAATCATGGGTAAAATGGAATATCGCATCAGATATACTGTTGCCAAACCACTAAATATAGTAAGGATATAGTGCATCGGCCCATGTACAATTGATCACCGACGTGTACGTGGTTGCACATTGAATTTATCCTCAACAAAACTACTTACAAATTTGGAAACTTGAAAATTCACACAATGCGAAACATGGTCAAAATAGAATATCACATATTGGATTTAGCATTGCGAAACTATGAAATACACGGTAGATAGTGCATCGCACCAAGTACAACTAGAGCTAGGGAAAATTTAGCTCCATTTTGCAGGCCACTACTATCAAATACTTGAAGGTCTATTGGAAAGATAACCCAAAACTAAGATCCTTACAATCTACAACCAAACCTAAGCTAAAAACATAGATCCAATTACAAGGTAGCTTCTCAAAGCATATTGTTGACATTAAGATTAAATGCATCCTTGTTATTGCGGATCCTGCGAACAAGAACCAGATCTATGGGCTTAATAGTGATACGTCGGGCATGAATGGCTAAAAGTTGACCATCACTCATTAGATCAATCAAGTAGCTTTCAACTGCTTCTTGGAGAGCAAGCAAGGCTTGGCTTGACCATCGCCCCACATTCCTTGCCTGGTTCCTCGAAAAGAACTTGTGATGATGCCCTGACTGTAGATCTTGCAGTATTTCTCGCACCAACCTGGAGAATGGTGCCTTAGGAATAATCAAGTCGGCACTCTTCTGGAATTTCCTTATCTCGCGTAGCGCAACTGTGCCTGGTCTCCATCTTCGCTTTTTATGTGTTGGAGGGTGTGTATTACGAGCTGGAGCAGTAGTGGGAGGTGGAGCAGCTGGAGCATGTGGACCACCATTTCTGGACAATGGCGAACCATCATTATCGACCATACTAGGGCCACCATTGTTGGCCACAGTAGCGCCACCATTATTGGCTGCAGTAGGGCCACCGTTATCGGTCACCAGGGGATCTTTGTCACTCACAGTACGCTCACTAGATTCGGAAGAGTGTTGAGCTCTTGCTCTCGCAGGCGCCTTTTTGATAGGAAGCTTGGAACGTGCCATGGCTGTGATGATGAAGGATAGAAAGGTGGAGGGTAGAGTGGAGAGCAATGGGAAAAAATGAAAGGAGAGACGACTTAAATACGAAACTTTCAAACTTACTGTGGTGTAAATGAATTTTAAATTTATCATTTCATTTCATTTCTCCACCCCATCCCTACCTCTCTCTATCTCCTGACACCCCCCTCATGCCCCCCTCTCTCTCTAGGCCAATGAATGTTCCAATGTCTAGAATTTTCATATCTTTGTCTTAGGATTTCAAAATGGACTTTTCATAATTAAAAAACAAAGTTCGAAATCGACTTTGAAAAATATAGTGACAAACCTTTGAAATTTTAAAGAAAATTTATAAGACATCTCATGTTAGAGATATGAGTATTGATGTGTCATATCCTTGGGACTTGTGCTCTCTTGTGGACTCTAAATGCATCAAAATTATTATCTTTATCTAGGTCTCCATTTTTTGCCATCTCTCTCTTGGGTTGCCAACCATTCTGCGTGCCGTTGTCTAGCTGTGCTATTTTCATATCTTGCTTTTCTCACTTCATATATTGCCCTACTTATAGATTCTGCTTGAGATGTTTTGGACTTCTTTTCTTTTTCCTCGTATTGTATCTATAGTCTCCTATACCACCATTGGAATAATTGCCTCATAGAATTGGAATCATTGATGCCACCTCCATGATCAGTTGCCTTTTGAAAAGCACAGCGAGCTTGCCAGTGAGATCTTTCCATGCCTTGAGTTGACCATATTGCCAAACTTCCTTGATCTGCAAAGTATGGACCATGTGCTTCAAGTATATGCTGCACAAGAAAAGAGATTAGAAACACAAAGTAATTCGAAATGATGATTTTTTTTTGCAATGGTGATAATACTGACCATGTAGTGTGTTATGCTATTTGTAGTCCATGCCTCCACCATGGACTTATGAAATTTAGTAGCTGTCTCTTTAAATGCATTGGCATCACCATCCATAAACCCCAACTTCTGTAAGAGAGCTGCTAATCTATCTAGGTGTATCCACACTTCTACCTTCGCAATCCTCGTTTGTCCCCCATTGCTCCAATCTGAAACAGCAAGGTGCAACTTTTTCCATGCTTTGTACTTCTCTGGTTGTTTTACTAGTATATTGCCTTCCTCATCTCGAGGTGGAGATAAAAACTTCCTAGCCTTGGGTCCGCCAAAGCATGGTTTACAAGGAACATTTCCACTCTTCCCCGATTTTTTCTCGTCCTTTTTTATTTCTACTTGGCCTCCGTGCAATCCAACTTCAGAGAGGACTTGTTCTACCTTCTTGCATGTAGCATCAGATTCTGACACGGGCTGCATCTTATATGCAAAGCATATATATTCATATACTAGCTTCTCAATTATTCTAACCAAACAATGCAATGTGCAAAAGTGAACCCTTGTTAGTGGTATTTCCAAAATAGGGTGCTAGTTTGGATCCACTGGAATTAGCATTCCATTTCTCATGACTTTCTGATCACGTGTCGGAGCATCCTGTTGTCCTGCCTTGGCAAGCCATTCTTTCTTTCCATCTTTCCCTTTCTTCCTAGTTTGCATGCAGTATATGCACGGAAATTTTGCATTTGCTGCATTTGATAAACCAAACATACACTTCAATGTTTTTAAATCACCTGCAAGATGCCGTTCAACTTGATAGTCCCCAAACCCCTCAACATGTAAAACTACTCCATTATTTTGCTGTTGAATAACACTGGGTATATTAGTGAGGTTAAAAAAAACTTTAAGTACTTCATGGTCCTCCTTTGGTACTTCAAATGCTGCAAGCCACCATATTTCATTCTCCGATTGTACACTGAAGTATGAAGGATGTTTTTCATCGATGTTGGGATCCAATGCTCGATTCATAAGTGTTATACTCACACGCTCAAGTTTTTGCCCCTTGATAATCTCACTCTCATCAAGTTTGAGGACAAACTTAAGCTTGCCTCTACATTCTTCCATAGACATATTGTAAAACTTGACCATAGCAATCTGAACCCTACATATATCCAATACAAAGTTGTTGGATGCATTCAATACAAAGGCAACTTCTTTGGAACCATACTTCAATATGTGTGTGTGTTCCAGATGCGTAGGCTCACCAATTAGTTCTAAAACTTTCTCATTTAGTTGTTTTCAAGCCTTCTTCACGTGAAATGGTTTTAGCAGAGGCATTACTCGCTTAGTATTGAAGACTTGCTTAAAACCTGTATCCAATTGTTGATAGAGCATACTATATGACTCAGAACTCATTCTCACCTTGTCACATAATCCCTGAGCATCTGTAGCAGTAAACAAGTTGCTCACATCCCTAAGACGTTCACTAGCAACACCATCCACAATGTCCCTGAATTTACGATTTTCCAATGCATTTTTGACCATATTCTTGCTAAGGACTTTGGCAATAGTATCATTCTCTGCATGAGGAAACATATTTCTCATTGTAGTAGATTGAGCATATATCCGTCTATGATATTGTCCACTTCCTTTGGCTAATTGGCCAATTGGTTTAACGGATCGGATGCGCCGACGTGCCTCTTTGGTTTTTAAAGTGGGCCCAATCTCCAAAGTTTTTGTGAGCTTCCTCTCTATGTTTTGATTCTCCTTCTGCAAGTCATTGACTTTAGACTGTAACTCCATATTCTGCACGTGTGTAGCATGCATAGCATCTTCAATGATAGACATTGCTTGTTGTAGGTTCTGGTTCTTTCTATCCTTCTCAGCCAATAATCTATCCTTTTCCATCAAAGGCTGCATATTCCCTTGTAATCTTGTCTGCATATTTGTCAAGGTTTGATGAGCCCCTGCTATTCCTTGTGTGACAAGTCTGCATGTGTATCCATACAATCCTTCATTGCCTTCACAAGCAAACTTTACAAATGATGTAAGCCCTTCAAATTGTGGTGGCCTTCGAGTGAGTGGATCGGGTGGATAAATGCACCCATCAACCCAAAGGTCCACATTTTTTTTCCCTGCATTTCTTTCTTGTTGCATCCTGCGTCTTATTGCATCATCTCTTTCCACAGTTCTTTTGAACATTGGTGCATATTCATCCTCCAATTGAAAGTGAATATCTCTCTTTCTCTTGGTACATCCTGCACCTGCATTCTGCAAAAAAAAAAGTATGCAAATGTTAACTTGGATTAACATTCAAATAGCAGAACTACACCCTTTGATTCACTATATCTGTGTTTTTTTTAAAACCCAGTTGGTTCTTGTCTCTTTCTCTTGCTTTCAGTCTTGATAGACCCTAATCAACCCCTAATCAGCCTGTAATCTTGGCTTTTAATCTACCTCTAATTAGCATCAAATCTTATCTTCTGTTCTATCCAAAATATTCTCTCTCTCTCTCTCTCTCTCAACAAAAATTCATCAAGGAAACCCTAAACACATTCATACTGAAGCTTGGCTAGTGGAAAACAATAACATCATCTTATCTTCTACCCTAATTTACTATCTGTCACTCTATCACTTATTTTCTTTGTTCATCTCACACAGTTCTCTCTGTCCCCCCCTTCTCCCCTCCTCTCTCTCTCTCTCTCTCCCCCTCTCTCTCTCGCTCTATGAATTGATGCTTAAGGACTGAACAACAACTGTGAAGAATAATAACATCACAAAGATTTAAAAAATAAAGATACCTCCATTATCACTGGATTGCTTGTAGTATAGACTGTTGAAGACGGAGATTTCTTACTGCATATTTCTGAAGAGGAAGATGGCTTGTAGCAGGGTAGAGTGTGTTGTAGATAGAGATTCTTTGATTTCAACAAATGGTATCAAAACTACTCCTCAATGCTGCTTCAGAAGAACTCGTATGCAAGAAACCATATTCTGGAGGGAAAGAGAAGAATGCACAAAATTTGGGACAAAACTAGAGCTTTCTGAGGGAATGAAAAAATGCCTAGAAATAGGTATATACTTGTCCAAAAAAGACGAAAATTTACAAGGAAACTCTTGAGTCAAAAAGGTGTCTCTGGGTAAAAAATAATCTTAAAATATGATGTGTACGTCATTTTATATCGTTTTTTAACTTCCGCCCTTTTAAGAAGCGAGAATGAGAATGATTGAAAAGTCATGAGGGCACTAAAGAGGGCATTAAAGAGTCATGAGGGCATTAAAGAATGATTGGCTGCGTTTTTAGAAAAAATAGAATTGTATTTTTTTAGTTATGAGGATTTTGAGAAAAAGTGACCTTATCCTGCAGTTTGGGAATAAAATAATAGGTGAAATCTATTGAAAACACAAAAACGAGATTTTCTTGATTGTAGAAGATCTCTTTTTATAATATTATTTTGGAATCTCTTTTTAGAGAGAGAGAGGTGAGAGAAACCCCTTAAGGGGCAAAAAAGAGAGTCCATATTTCTCCTAATGACATCTTCTGGCCTTCTTTCAAGTTGCATTATGCGCAAAGTCAGCAACTCTTCTCTATTCATGCCTTCATCCCAAGGTAAGATACTCCATGTGACAATGGACTCCTCAATAGGCATAATAGGTGGCTGTCCATATATTAGTTCAGCCGGCATATAACCTGTTATTGCACTATGGGTAGTTCTATCAGCCCATAATGCAAATGGTAGCATTCTAGGCCATTCCCTTATCTTTCCTTTGCAAGATTTTGCTAAAGCTTTAAGAATTGGTTAATGACCTCTTTCGCTCTTACCATTGCCTTTAGGGTTGTAGGCTGATGTAAGAGATAGCTTGATTCCCAATTGAGCAAAGAAATGGCGAGCCTCATCAGCATCCAATTCTCCTCTATCATCAGTTACTTTGGCAACATAACCATACCTGCAAAATACTTCTTCAAGTAAAAATCTACAAACAGCTTGAGTAGACTTTGTTGTCAGTGCTTTTTCTTCCACTTGATTTGTGAGATCTTCTCTAGCAAGTATTAGATATCTCATGTTCCAAATTCCTGTAGGCATGGTTACTAAATCAATAACCCATCTATAGTGAATGGATAAAGGAAAGGTAGGCTGAAGCCCATCTCTATGCTTAACCATAGAGTACATTTGACAAACATGACAAGACTCAACAAAATGCTCAATGTCTTTATACATGTTTTGCCACCAAAATTTCTCTTTTATTTTGGCAAAAGTGCCCCATATGCCTCTATGACCAGCCAATAGGCTTTCATGAAATTCTTGCATGACCTGTCTTTGAGTCTTTTTGTCTCCTAAGACACGAACAGGCACCCTTTCTTTCTTTTTCGCATGCCTCCAAAGGTAGCCATTTTTAAGAAAAAAACCATAAGCTTTTCTCTTGATTCTCTTGAATTCTTCATTAATCCAATCTTTCTTCTTTGTCATAGTGCTCAAAAATTGGCTAATTTTTAGCCAATCATGTGCATAATATTCTTCTTTAAAGTGTGAACAAACCATAACAAAACATTGAGCATGCTGTCTATCAGCTGCCCACTATCCTTCTTTGGTTGTTTCTTCCTTCCTTGCTGATGTAAAGTTTGATTTAGCAGCTAAACCTATTATACTTGCTGTAATTATTGTTATACCTGCATTTTTTATAGCTGAACAATCATTAGGTACAACTGTACTTGCTGTTTTTGAATTTGAACCTGCATTTACAGCATCATTTTTAGCAAATATAGAATCTGATTCTTCCTCATCCATAATTTCTTCTTCATCCTTATATCTGGCACGTGAAAGTATGTCAGCAACAACTGGATTATCTCTTCCTGCAATATGTTTCAAATCAGGATTTAAGGATTTAATATAGGCTATCCATCTTAGCATAGCTATGTCGTGAGTGGAATAGTTGGCAAATCATGCCCAAGAGTGGAAGGCAATCTATTTCAACTATTACATGTGTGCCCATGAAGTACTCCTGGTCACATTTCAATGCAGTTGCTACTCCTCAAAGTTCTCTTTTAATTTGAGCATACCTTCTTTGTCGTTCATTAAGAACCTTCGCTCCAAAGCGAATTGCATATTTGTTGCCTTCAAGGTCGTCTTGACCAATTGCCCATCCTATTCCAATAGGACTTGTGTCCACTGTGAGTATAATAGGCTGTCCATTAGAGTAATTAGCCCTCTTTAAGGTGGGGGCTGAAATCATCAATTTCTTCAGTTTTCGAATAGCTTGAGTATATTCTTTTTCCCATATAAACCTTTGGCCTTTTCTTAGCAGTTGATAAAGATTTTCAGCAATATGAGCAAAATGTGGGATCCAAATAAGGTAGAAGACACATGTACCAATAAATCTTCTCACCTCCGAAACATTTGTACATATTTCTTGCATTTTGCTGATAGCACCAATCTTGGATGGAGAAGGCTTTCGGCCATATAGACCACACATATGCCCTACCACAAGAACTTCTTCGACTCCAAAAACAGAATTAGCACCTGAAAGAGTAAGATGGACTTCTTCTAATTTAGACAATATTTGAGCACAATCATTAATATGATCGAAAACAAACTTCCGACATCCAAGTTCATTGAGTTCTTCATTCTTCTCATGAACTTCACATCCTTTGATTGGTACATCATCAAGGAAAGGAAGAGTTAATTGAGGAATATAATCTCTCAATACTTTATGCATGGCATTCATCATGTGAGCTACTGAATTCGTAGCCCCTTGAGGTAGAGTACACATGCGGACTAAGCCAAGAGGCGTCTTCATTGTGGTAATGTCTCGGCTTTCCAAAGCAAACTAAAATTGGTCATAGCCCGAATATAAATCTCCCATGGAATAAATTGCTCTACCTGCAAAAGCTTCAGCAAATTCATCAACAATTGGGCTTGAACCAACATTTCTAATAGTGACTTTATTGACAGGCTGTAAATCTAGAATGAATCGCAAAGATCCATTCTTCTTAGGCACGGTAAACCATCGGTTGGAATATGGAGCTGAAGATGGCTCCAATATTCGCATTTTTATCTTTTCATTTAGAAGCTCCAATAGCTTAGGCAAATGAGCCCTTCGTACCAGAATTGGTTTAAGATTCCAAGGAATGTGTGGGACCGTAAAAATCACCATTGGTGCCACAACGCTTGGATCCACACAGCCAATATCATGTGGCTGAAATGAAAAAGCTTTGCCATGATTCTTTAACATCTGCATGAATATTTTCTTTTCAACTGGCAAGAGAAAAGAGTCTTCACAAATTTTCAGCTCTTGTAGACTTTCTGCTGTAAATTGGTGACCAATATCTTTGGGATCACAAAGGCTTGGTTGTTTGGATACCCTTTCTGCCAGTCCTTCGCTTTTGGGTGGTAGAGGAGTAGCCACTGGCTTGACCTTTCTATCAACTATCTTATACTTTGTTTCTACTCTTACCTCATCCTTGTTTGGCTGTCCAAAAGCTTCATGATCTGCAAATTCTTGAATTATGTCATACATATCCAATGTGTATACCTGTATGGACTGATTTTTAGCTTGATTTTCTGCATGAACAACAGCATATATTTCAACCATGGTATTATTATAAATCAGCCCATAAAATAGCCCTAAATTTTTTTCATCTTTAGACAAAACATCAATTTGATTCAGTTCTTGTTCCACATGACATAGATGCTTTCTTTCAGCCCTATTCATGGCTGAAAACTATTTATAACAGCCCACACTATTGGCTATAAAAACCTGCAAGTCAGCTTTTGGCCTTGCCTCCTTTATATGTGGAGGCAATTTTTTATGACATGATGCACTGCCATAGCCTCCACTTATAGCAGTGCTATCCGAAAACCCTTAAATTCTCAGGCATTAGGAGGAATAGGACGATCTCTCAATTGATCCCTATTCCGGTGATGATTTACACATACAGTCAAGAATTGGACACCTTTGTCATTATCCTTACTTCTTATCCGAGCATATGATGAACCATCATCAAGGACCTTTGTCTCTAAACGAGACTCAGAAATAAAAGGTTGTCCAAGAATGATAGGATAGCTGCAAGAATCTTGAACAAAGAAATGAAATTCATCTTTTACATTACCAATAGTAACTTGTACATAAGGGTATGCTGCATAAAGATCGCCAGAAGAGTTATTGGTTGCTTTCATGCGCCATCCTGGGTCCACATCAATGGGCCATTCGCCATTCTCGTAGAGACTTCTTGACATGACATTAATCTCTGAGCCATGGTCTATAAGGGCAATGCATGGAGTCTCTTTTTCTCCAATCTTAACAACAGTTTCAGTGGTCGCCCTTGCCCAATGGGTACGGGAGTAGTGACTACTAGGAATAAAGTGAGCATCACTTTATTCTTGCATGTTGTGAAGATGAGCTTCTTTCTTAAGCATGGGCTGCACTTTAGATTGAGAAGTCCCCACCATAATAGCTTCTTCAGTTTATGCTTCATAGATGTCTTCATATTTGGCTTCTATGGATGCAATCAATTCTTTGATTTCCTCCAATCAAATCCCTTGAGTTTTCAGCTTCTCTTCATCCTGCAAATACACATGAAGTGCTTGCAAAAAAGCATGCATAGATTCTTCAGTTTTCTCATTAACATATTGTCTTTTTTGTTTAATTACATCAATTATTACATCATGAAATCCTCATTTTGCAATTTCAAGAATTTCACCTAATGTAAATTCAATTCTACTTCCAAGAATTCTTTCTTTTAGGATCCGATCCGTTGCGGTCTCTATGTCAGACTGCAACTTGTAATTGTGATGTTTGTTGTTTCTTTTTCCTTCTGTCTTCTTTTCTTGAGGGGCATCTCCCATATCAAACTCTGGCAGTGGTGGATTTTCAGCAGCCTTCTGTTGGTCTGGTTTACTTCTTGTCATGCATTTAGTTGGCCCTGAAGAAGAAGGACCAGCAACATCTTCATCTCTTCATCTCTTTTCTTCTATCATGGCTTCATGATTATTAATTTCAACTAACTGGGCAAAAGCTGAAAATGAATCAACTGGCTCGGTCCATCCGGTTCTTCCTCGGATGCATTGACTGGCAATAGTTAAATCATCTTTGGTTGCCTTGCCTTGCTCCATGCGATCTAAGGCCTGCATCCACACTTTAGATTTTGCATTAGTTTTACATGCTTTAACAATTTCATTAGTTGGCTCAATTTGCAGCCCATAGGTTGCTGCATCAATAGTTGCATAGGCTGTTCTTGTTGCCAAATCCTCCAATCTTTTCTTCATGCCACCGTTGTCGAAATTTGGCTCAAGAGGAAGCCCGGTTTCGATTGTGTGAATTTTACCATCCTTCCAAAATACTAATTTTTGTGCTTCAGCTTCACGAATGCACGGCACTCCCTCTTATCATGCTGTAGGCTATCACACCAGATACAACGTCTTTTGAAGCCTTCTCGTATAGGTCTTTGGGTAGTTGACCCCATCCCCTTTCTTCCACTTTCACATCAAGCCTTTCCACTTTGGAATTAATCTCCGTTAGATTAAGATGGAGATCCCGCATGCTTTTAATTAGCTCGTCCATGACATCTTTCTTTGGAGATGGAACAACATAATTTTTTGGTTGCTCGGTCATAGAGACAAGAGGTTGAGAAACAGGAATAGGCTCCTTCATGGATTCAGTTGGTGTAGGGGTTGATTCCCATCTTAGGTGCAACCACTCTCTTCGAGCAATCATATTAACTGCTTCAGTGACATCACTCCAAGCAGTCTTCAATCCCGTTTCAGAGTCAAGATCTTCAAGTCGATCAGTTGGCTTCTCTTGAAGGAAAGGATATGCAGCCTTTAGAAATAATTCGATCTTCTGGCTTTCCATACCTTGCTGATCGTTAAGATCTAGTTGAGCAAATTTGCTTTCAAATTCGTGATAAAGAGCAGTGGCAGTTAGACCCTTATTGGGCCTTTCGACCCATTTAGTGAAAACTTTCTTTGTCATAAGGCCAGAATCTTCAAGAAAAAATTCTTCTCGAAGAGCCTTCTTGAACGTGGACCATCCTGCGTCTTTTTGGAAAAGACCAAGAATTCGGTCCTGGAGACCATGCATGGCCAAACGGGCAAAATATCGGCTCCATGCATGATGAGGAACTCCGAAGAAGACCATCTTGTCAGTATAGAGGCAGATAAAAGAGGACACATTTTTCCCATTAAATTGCTTGAGATCTTGAGCTCTTGCCCAACTGCTTCCAAAGCTTTAATGGCAGCAACATCATTCCGCTCTTCTTCTTGTCTCCGTTGTTGTTGCAATTGCAACTGCTGCTGAAACTGCAATTGTTGTTGTTGGCTTTCTTGCATTAGACGAACCAACTATTGCAAGGCATCTCCTCCCAAACTTGATGATTCTCCCATTGTACTTCCTCTTTTGCAGCGGACCTTCATGTTGGGTTCACCACTATCGTAGTGTTAAGGGTTGAAGGTCTACCATCGGGGCTTAGAGCAGAAGAAGAGTATGGGATTCAAGGTTTGGAGAAGGGAAAAGAATGGAATTTGACAAGATTCGGGTTTTAGAAATGACTTAGATGAGGAAGAAGATTTAAAGCTTTTTCTGTGTATTTAGCATACATGAACGGAATGAATGTCTCTATCCTGATTACATCAAATGCATTTGGAAAAATAAGCCATTACATAAAGGATATTCTCAGATTCTTAATCCAAATGCATATACCAAATGCAAGCTCAAATGGCTTTTATCTCATGTACATAGACGAATTACAACTCCAAGAAACAAGTATTTTGATGGTAGACTCAAGTGCATTCAAGTCATGGAATAATAGTACATGAAATACATTGATGGAGCATAAATTTAACTTCAGCCCTGTTTTAAAACAGAAATTTCCAGCCCATAATCAAGCTCAAAAAGTGTACATAAACTCAAGAATAAGCTCCTCTAATCATTAATGGGTAAAGCTCTGATGTTAAGAGGTCATTTTCTTCTATTACAACCACATGAATCACTTGTTTGCTCATCAAAATGGACAAGAAAAGTGGGCTGCCCTATTTATGATTGGTTTTTTTAGCCCATAACAGCCCATACACCTTCAAAATCCTCCCCCTTTGCTTGCCCCAAAGTCACTGAAGTACTTGGGTACAAATTGGGCTTCATTGGACCATGAATAAGGTAAATAAAATGAGAGAAGATGTACATAAGAGCAGGCTGAATACTTTTCTCTCAGATTTCCCCCTTTTATAGACTGTCATACTATGCATTTTCGTCAGACCAAATGGACGGGTAAGAGGAGCTCTCACCTTTCTTGTTTGTATCTTCATCTTCAGCTCTAGTTTATCTTTAGTTTGCATGCTCCAATGCATGCACCATAGCTCCCAGTTTTCTCCAGATGCTGCAGGTTGTGCAGGCCCGCATTTTGCGCCAAAAAATGCGGGCTACATCCTGCTCAACTCCACTTTAGTTTTTGACCTACTTAGGTCACTTACAGGTCACTTTGGTTCATTACTTTAGGTCCCCCATGAACCTAGTGGACTTTTGGTATTTTTCATGATTTCTAACCATATTTTTCACTTGAATCAATGTGATTTATCCTGTAGACTGTCAATTACTTCCAGCTGACCAAGTTGTAAGTTTCCATAGACTTATTTTTTTATCAATATACATGGTACAACTGAAAATTGTATGCTAAATACAAAAGAACGTATGTAACTAAGTTGGTTGTTGGATAACAATGACTGGATTATGTATACAAATTCCTCATATAAATCCTAGTGAAGTTTTTCTGTGTTCATAAGAATCCCATGATTTATATTATGAACAATGAACTCTTTGACAGCATACAACTAAGCAACTTGCAGAGGACCTTGTTTTTTTCTATGACTCCAAGTACATATTGCCTAAGGGGGGTCGAGAATATGGAACCCTTGAGTCTATGCACGTATCGAATCTCAATAACATAGAATGGCAATTGTGTAGTAGTGACATTTTGCACGTGTAGCACAAAAAATTCAGCAGACATATTGAATTCTATGAAGCCAAGCACCGGCTAAAAGAATGTACATCTAAGCTGGTTCATACTGATTGCAATTTTTGCACACATGTTCAAGAAATGTAAGGGTTTAAGACGTATCGAAATCATGTACGTCATAAAAAGTGCATCAAAGGATTATGCAACAAGGATTCTAGGCAAAACTTGGACATCCAAAATAACTCATACATGGCTTTCAGATAAATTTTTTCTCTCTTAGCTGACTATTATCTTACTTTGGGATGAATCAGCTAACTTTCCTTTCCAATTACAGGTACTTTGTCACACGATAGACTTTATGCCTAGTGTTCAAGTATCATAGATGAAGGATGCTCAAGGGTAAATGATTGTCAAGACATCTGTGAAAGTGCAGCTGTGGATGTTACTGTCATTTTTGAGGGCCACGAGCTCCAAGTGTTGCAAATGGAGGATGATTGGCCCTTGAGTATAATGCACCAAGAAATTACAATGTTAATGTAGAATTCACCTATTACCTTCTATTTTAAACTAGATGACAGAAAAATTCGAAGCCGAGCTGAGGATACTGTTACCAGCAAAAAGTGTATGGCTCCACATATTTTAGAAATTGTAGAGTCTCCCTAAAAATCCCAACACCACAAGTTGTAATATCCAACACCTATAAATTTTTGGATTTTTTTGGCTAATAGAATATTGTCACTTGCAAACTTGCAATATTTAAAAATTATGGTATTTATGCAAAATCATACACTTGTTATACACTTTTCACATCAACACATTTACATATGCATGTAAACTTTACAAAGACGTAAGTAAAACCATAACCAAATATCGTATGAGAACAACCCTTAATGATTTAAAACTTAAGGTTTTTAAGGTAGAACTAGTTTAGTTTTTGTTTCATTGTTTCATTTCACACTTTCTCTCTTCATCTCTTTATATCCACTACATCCCTCCTACTGCTACGATGGACGCTCGCGCACACTTTGATGAGTGGATCCACGAGACTATCTTTGCTAACTAAAGTAACGACATATTCTAGGTTTTCTCTAAGAACTTCAACCTTGAAAGCATTCTCTCATCATTGGATCCCCCCCTTCAAGTTTTGGAAGACTTTGTGAATACGATTGCTACTTGCACGTACTCCATCAAGGGATCCGACATGACTTGGGTCCCTCTAGAACAACTCATGGTATTTCAAACAGGAAAGAATCACCAAAAAGTGGTGAATAGGTGTTTGGACCATGTGGATCCTTTGCATAGAGTATGCACTGTTTTCATGGGTAGTGCACCAAGTACAATACCTTTGGATATCATGGAGTGTGATTGTGCATTGGCAATTTACCTCCTTGCTTTGGATACACCCCTAGAGGAGAAGAGCGATGAGGATACAACTCCATAGGTTGTTGCTATCACATACACAGGAGAAGAACCGATTGAAGAGCTCATAAATATTGAAGAGGAACATTGGGTGGTGGCAGAGAAAGGGTTGGCTCTCATGGTGCCATCTTCTTCAGAACAGCCAACCACAAGTCGACAAACCCAACCTTGCCTCCTTGACACCCATTGAAATAGATGGTATAGAATATTTACTTCTATCAGATGTGTTGCAATACTTGGAAATGAAAGAAGAAGAGTTATTTTCCGTCCTAGTCAGGGATTCGATGGAAGACCTTATCGATTATGATTACATGGATGTGCATCCAACGATGGCATAGATTGGAAGATATGATGGCACAAGCTTAGATATAGTGAGTGCCATCATAGCAACACAGGACCATATTACCTCGGTTGAAGAAGATTACCTTGTGTCGAATGTTGAATTTGAAGCACTACAACATGATTTGTTCGGACCAAGGCCCCAGCTTCCTAGCAAGGAATTTGTAGATCCCTTTGCCCAAAGAGGTGCCTCACTAACACATGAGACAATGAAGATACAAGATGATTTGGAGAAGGTGATATTTTTAACTACCATATATTTTAATGCAATGAAACTTGACGGTAGGGTCCCTCGGGTCCCCGGAGTCCACCGGTGAAATCTTGGCAAAAAATGATGTCTGCAGTTGCCCTATCCGAAGTCTGGCATTTGGGGCCACTTTTCCACCGATGAAATCTTGGCAAAAAATGATGCATGCAGCTGCCCTATTCGAAGTCTAGCGTCTGGGGCTACTTTTTGGGAATCTGAGGGACCCTACACACCCTACCATCAAGTTTCATTGCTTTTTGATAGCTCTAAGTTAGTCGCTAAATATATTATTTTAATTGGCTTTATTATTCAGGACATACTGTATATAGATGAGTTTGCATCAAGGCAAGGAGGAGCTCAACATGCAGATCAATGGAAGGATTCAACTCTAAAGGAGTACATTGGCAACCTTGTTGCAGACTTGGTGGTCCTCCATAAGAAATACTCACCAAGAGGGCAAGAAATAATCATAAAAATTTGAGCTTTTTGACTAAGTTTGGACTGTGATATCTAGCTTGGAGAAGGTGGTGCTAATCAAGCGGTCAAAGCTTCTTTACTTGTTTGACCAAACACGTGGTGGAGCAATGTGTATGCTTGCTACATTAGGTGACCTTGTTAAAGCGTCAGATCCGCTTCTCCTAGAGAAAGAGCTGAAGGGGGAGCACATCATTTTTCAAGCAAAGAAGGAACTTATATCTTCATCAGAAGCTGGCCCCTCCTCTCCACCAATGAAAAAGCCAAGGAACAATTAAGAGTTCTTGCTGGCTATCGGCTTTTTGTATCTACCATCACTAGCAACCATCACATGTATTTTTCTTGATGAATATAAGATATTTTACTTTATCGCTATAAATAAATATTTATTGAATAAATGTGTGGTTCGTATAAGTATGATACATGAACGACACATTCGCATACGTTAAGATAATTCAATGCGTAGTACTGTACTTGCGATTGTGTAAGTGTGACAATAATGTGTGGTACGTGAATGACGCATTCACATACATTAACATAATTCAACACGTAGTACTGCACTTGTGATTGTGCATAAGCAATAGCGTAACTCGTATTTGTATGTATTACTACTTTTGGTGCGTTTGTACGTTAAACAAAAATTAAGAGTCATGCGTTTCAAGAAACAAAACAAAACAACTTTACTCAATTATTTGAATTTAGTACACATCGCATGAGATATTATGTATATATAAATAAATATTCTAATGTGGTAAAGTATACACAAATTTTTGGTATTCCAAGATGCTATGGTACTATAACACTCATTACAAACCTTGCATCATTAATCTCGTAACCTATGGAGGAGTCCCCTTGCCATGTCGAAGCCGAATGGTAAAGTTCATGCCTTTATCTATGATTGTGACATGCTTTGCATGGATGGCCGCAAGTTGTGTATCATTGAATAAGTCGATGAAAAACCCCTCTGCAGCTGTTTATAGGGTCTCCATTGTTAGAAATCAAGCTCACCGTCAGTGTGTCTTTATCTATGACCGACATCTATGACAGCTAGAGTGTGCAACTGTCTACATGTGACTACATTAAATAAGTCGGGTTAGTAGTCAATTAGTGACCTGACTAGAGTTAGTCTGTCTAGTATACACTTACACTAGGTCACTTTATCTTTGTATTGTGTGTGCTTTTCAGGGCTACTGTGTGGAACATGAAGAAATGACTTTGAGAGCCTAAAGGCTCATGACAATGGAGTTTCCCTGTCTCTCTCTCTCTCAACTTTGAACATGGTATTAGAGCTTTACTTGGTGGACCTCTTGGAGCAGGAGGGAGTGAAGATGATTTGCAGTTGAAGACTTGTGTCATTTGTCAAACAGGTTGAATGCCATTGTAAACTGGAAGGTATGCATTGAGTGATTGCCCACTCTATGGTTCAAGCTACAGGTTGTGGCTTGTTTAGAGCCTTGTGAAGGGGGTATTAAGCACTAGTGTGTGCTCCATCAGCATCAACCTCATCAAATCGAGCTGCTGGAGCAGAGGACAGATCTGCGCAAACTGTGCCTGGTTCTGAAAACATCTCAGTGGGTTGGAAACATCACATACGTGTGATATGAAGTGGCTAAATGCTTGATAGGGACTAGTGGGAAATACTTGAAGAGTACAAAGTGTGAATGCTTGTGTGAGAACTCACTTATGAGCTGAAAATAGAGATTACAGGTCTATCATAAACAGTGGCCTGCTGTATACAGCCACTACAAAGCATATATACTTGTCTAGCATGAGCTTGAAGCACTCATACATGCCCAGAAGCATCACTGGAGCCAAGATGTATGTCAAGAAGCCATATGTACCGGATGTAATGCATTCGAGATGAAGTTGCTCACTAAAATCACTCAGATCTGAAGTATGTTAGTGGCTGAAAACTGTCATACACAGTCAATGACAAGCATTGCGTATTACTGAAGCAATACAGGTCATCTTGGGGGTTCTATCATCTATATGAACTGACCTATACATGCTGAATGTATGGAGGATTGAAGCAAGCAATGAGCATCATTGAAAACTGAATTCTGAAGCTAAAGTAAATGCAGTCACACTATCTTGGTTAATTACAAACAGTTCAAGAAGTTTATGTCATTGGTCAATGAAGACAGGTTGTCTATGCCTACTCAGATGCTCATGTATTAAACTTGCCACTACAAAGTAAATGTATGATATGATTGGAAGACATTTTGGAGCTATTTGGAGCTTGTTATGCTGAATTTTGGTTGACTGCAACCTGCAACTGAATTTGTTGACACTTATATGTGCTGGTTATGCACTGTTCTGTGCCTCTATGCTCATATCTTGACTACCAAATGTACTAGCAGCTATCTGGGAGGTTTTAAAACATGTATGACATGATTACCACTCAGTTTTGGACTTGAAATTGCTGCTGGTTACTCATAGTTTACAGTTTTCAGACTGTATGTATGTACCTTGGGCAGTGAGGTTACAGAAGCTTAAGCTGAAGTAAACACATAGCTTATGTATTGACAGTTATATCTACAGTTGAGACCACTTGTTTGTGGGTTGTTTTGGGGTGTCAGTGGGCTGAAATACCCTATTTTTTTCTGCAATTTAGTGTAGAAAATTGTCATAAATTGTTACAGACTGAACTTGGTCAGTCATACTTACTGGTCTGTAGGGAGTCAGGCACTTGATAGACAGTCTATTGCATCATGGCTAATGCACATGGGACTGACAATATCACTCAGATAGTTGGAGAGAAGTTGGAAAACAAGAACTTTTCATTATGGAAATTCAGAATGAAAAACTTTCTGGTTGGCAGAGGTTATTGGGATCTATGTACAGGAGATGAAGTTGCTCTTGAGTTGCCTGCACACAATCCAACAAATGAATAGAAAAGAGCCTATAGGCTATGGAATGAAAGAGCATGCAAGGTGCTACATTGGTTTTCTTTATGTATATCTGATGCTATGGTAATTCAAATGACTGGATGTGAGAAACCGAAGGATGCTTGGGACATACTGATGAAAAATTATGGAACCATGACACATGCAATGAAGATCCAGTTGAAACAGTAGTTCAACAACATGTTTAGGAATGGCAAGAGCATCCAGGTGTATACCACGGAGATACAATCATGACATCAAAGAAAGTGCCTACAAATCCTTTATATGCCTACAGAATTGTCATGTTGGGTATCATCCTATGCTTGATTAGTGCTATTGTTACAGAATTGTCATTCCCGTGGTTTGCCCTCCCTTCTTTGGGCGGTCATCCCATTTTTTACAAGGCCAGCCATTGGCCTAAGCTTATTTCTCATTTCCCACCATTCTAATTTATCCTATTCCCAAATAATGCATATAATTTGTATAGGAGCGAGCCTGGCACTCTTTTACAAGGATTTGGGAGCGCTTCCACATTTAATGGTGCGCCTTTTACTCTTTTGCTGTCTCGCGGCGACACTGAGACTTTTTGGGGGTCGTGCCTGAACATTTAAATTTTTCGAGGTCTGGTTACCGATCAAGGAGCCTTTTCCTTCTTTTATCCTGTGCCTTTTTTGCTATTTTCTTTTTTTCTATTTTCTCACTCCTCTGTTCCATTTTCCCGCTCCTCTGTGCTGCGGTAAATACGGTAAACATTACCCCCTCCTAGCCAAGTGCCAGTCCCATGGCACTGCGGTGGGAAGTAGTGGGATAGTTGGGTTCGCTGCTAAGCGGAACTGGTGGGTAGATGATACAGATTCAAAGGTGAGGGTGTGAATGAGAGGTGATGGAGTTTAATGATGATGACCAGGAGAGATTTCGGTGTGCTTTAGGCTTCATGAAGATGCTCGGCATTTCTCACACAGTTGTGGCTTCCATTCTGCAATGGCTGATAAGTTTTCTAGTTGACTGGTGAAAAATATGTAGCCGGTCGTCCCTTGAGCATCAGAAATGCTTGATCAATAAGAAATCCCTTAAGAGGATGGTATTGGAGGGATTTATCCTAGAGGAACCCCCCCGAAGTCTGCTTTGACAAAGATATTTTCGTCTTCACATTGAAGATCTGTGTCTTTGATTTGAAGATCTTTGTCTTTGATTTCAAGATCTTCAGTGCTGCGTTGAAGATCTTCACCCTTGCATTGAAAATCTTCAGGCTTGTGGAATCAATAAGTGATCCGTAGATCTTGAGGTGTTAGGCATGCATCTTTGGAAGATGAGGTTCCAAGATCTATGCCAATGGGGCAGATCTATTACTCAGTACTCCTTTTTTTTAATTTGGTTCAATCATGGTAGCCATCAGCAGGCAGATGGTTGGCGACATGAAGCATGTTGGTCTGTCCAATCCAATGCAAAAAAGCTCCTGAAATAGCAGCAATGGTGTCATGTCCAGCAAATGGAAAAAGTTTTGGTCATTAAAGGATGCCGTGGGTGATCTTCTTTAGCTGAGTAGCTAGTTCTTGAAACTCAAACATAACCTGTAAGAAAAGTTGTGCACTCCCTAAGGGGTGTGTTTGCCTCTCCATGTAGTGCATGGTGCCCGTGGCAGTGGAACTGGGAGATGGGTCTAACCTTGGGCAAGCCCTTGGTAATGTCCCACACTTGAGGACCCAATTCGTGTGTCGTTGGGGGTGTGGTGCAAGTCTTAGGGTGACACGTCTAAAAGTCCTGCCCTTGATGTGCCCTAAGTGTGAAGTGGGGAAGGGGCTAGGGAGAACCCTAGGTGCAGTGATTGTGGTGCACAACAAGGCAAAGGGAAGTTGCAAGTGCATCATGTGAAGTCCTCTCTCTCTTATCTTTGCTTAGTAGTAGATTCATCCCTTGGCTTTTCTATTCTTTGCTGTTGTCTCTTCTTTCCAGTTCACCTTTTCTTCTGTTGCCTTGTGGCTTTTTTTTTTCTTTTTTCGAAGAGGTTATACGTAGATGCATGTGATACAAGGGCATGACAGGAGTTTAATCCTCGTCATCCGAATGGCGGGTAGGGGATTGTGGAGGGTGAGGGGCTTTGTTAAGGAATCTGCGACTCAGCAAGTAGCCCTTAAGATTGAGGCGGGTTTTGAGAGTGGTGGTGGAAAGGAAAGGGTGGTTGCACTGTGTGAATTTATCGCTCATATCCTCAAGCAGTGCAATACAGAAGGATGGGAAAAGAGTAGAGTGCATCATGAGGCAAGTCATGGTGTTGCTATCTATGGCATTAGGGTCGAATTAAAGGGGTGGAAGGTGGCGTTCTTGAGGTGCAGGCTCTTGGTGGATTAGGACCCTAATTAGTCTAAGATAATTACAGGTTGTTATGAAGGCGGGGTCAGGACAGGATGCGAACTCACTAAGGAATCTATCTATGGAACTGTACAAATTAGGGAGGGTAAATACAAGGGCATCCTTATAGGAGGTGCTATTGGTGTTATAGATGATAGGGAAGTCAAACCTACCGTGGATGGATGGATTAAAATCCACACCTACCCTTTGAGGATACGGCATGAAAGTGGGGTCATTTCCCTCAGAAGGGAGGGTGCTACAAAACGCCATCCAAGTGTCAAGGTTGACATAAAAAATGTGTCTTCTCCAAGTGGGTTGGCAATTATAGCCCTCCACCAATCTAGGCACCTTGAGGACTTTATCATACCAAAATTCACAGTCCTCAGTTTCCCAAGCAGTTGGGTTGGCCTCTCGCTCCGCTAGCCACTTGTCCTTGAGCCTTGCACCCATAGCGATTACATCGTTTACAAGTTCAATGGGCATTACTCTATTTAGTGTAGTGGGAAGGTTGAAGCTCAAGTCGAAGGGGTTGCGGGCACATTCCTACTGCTCTCAGATGATCAGCTCTGCATGGAATCCAACGGGGAGTTCTCAGGGCACGGTGGGAGAGGGGCAGGTTGTCTTGGGATAGGTCTAACGTTCAGCTTCTTCCTTGCCTTCTCCACCATTTCTCCTCTGCGCTTAGCCAGGGCTGCTTTCCTCTCAGCGGATGTGTCAGTGGGTTGCACTTCATCTTGTCGTGGAGGAGGGGGTGGTGGGACGTAGTCCTCCTCCTGAGGTCCCAGATCAAACTCTGGTTCACCCCCTTCTGCTTGCACATCTTCTAGCGCCTTCTCTTCTGTGAAGCCAAGTTCATCGATTTCTTGCACTGTCAGGCCTACCTGTGTAAGGTATTTTCTTTGCTCCTCCAGGCTCTACGGCAGGCCTCCTAGTTGCAGTGGTACGTGCAGGCCTGCTGTTAGGGCTCTGCGTGCAATGGCTAGCTTCTTCTGCAGCAGCTGATCATTGGCCTCGTTTTCTTCTGTTTTGGTGGAGTGAAGCAATGTGTTGAGAAAAGTGTGCTACTGGGCTATCACAAAGAGTTGCGCAGCCTCTGCCTGATTTTCAGCCAACACTCTATCTCCTTTTGCTTTGGCCAATCAGCATACCAGGTCTCATACCCTCCTTTCTGTGGTCAGCCCATTCCATTGCTCTCTTCTCCATATCTTCCAAGCTCTCCCCCTGATGGAGGGTCATAGCCATGAGTCGTTGCTCTTGGTCTTCGAGCTCTCGATGTAGGCGGGACTGCTCCTCGTGTTCATTGGTGATCTGCGCATTGAGCTGATCCAGCTTCACCTGCATTCTTTGCACCTGCTCTTCTCTTAGCTAGTCTAGCTCTGTAGTCTCCTGTTTGATCTTCTCAAGCTAGTTTTGTGCCTCCAGGCTGACTGCAGTGAGTTGGTCGTTTTTGCACCGTAAGTGAGCAGTGGTCTCTCTCTCTCCGTTGAGGTGATCCATTAGTATTTTTCTTCTTCCCTCCCATGCAACATCACGTTCCTTTAGGGCTTTTGCTTCTTCTGCATCTCTATTATTGGCTTCCTCCTTTAGCACAGCAAACTCCCTTTGGTATTCTGCTATCTATTTAGTTTTCTCCAGCTGGAGAGTGGCTCTTGATTCTCGCTCTGTTGCCAACTCTTCCATGGTAGTTATCTTCTCTTCCTTGGCCTTTTCTAGGTGCGAGAGAAGCTCTTTAACATACTCATCGTACTGGCCTGCTGGAGGTGGGGGATGGGACATGGTGGCGGCGGTGGCTTTTGTTTTCTGTCTTTTAAGCTATGGCCTTGGCTCCACATCAGCCGTGGTTGCCCTCTTCACTCCTGACACTAGGGTGGCCATGCCCGCTTCTCTTGCCAACTCCCTTTCCACTAGGAACCGCAGCCATGTGACCATATTGCTCTCATCGACCTTTGGCGAAGTTCCTGAGGCGGGGATGGTTATTACAGAAGTAGCAGGGCTAGTTGGCACAAAACTGGTAAGGACAGGCGTGATGGCCTCCTTGCACTTGCCCTCTGCGATCGGCGGCAAGATGGGATCTGACATGTTCAAGCTCCTGTCCAGGTTCTCATCCTCCTGGGGCAGGGTTTGCTTTCTTTGATGTTGATATTGCTCCACAGATAGGCGAATTGCAAGTTCCACATCTTCTTGTTCCTTCTTCCTCAAGGCTTCTTCCTCCTCCTCTGCCCTTCTTTTCCTCTCCTCTTCGGCCTTTCTAGACTCCTCTTCCATTCTTTGTGCATCCTCTTTTTCTTTCCTTTTCCTTTCTGCTTCCTGGGCTCTTGACACTATTTGCGCTTTTTGCAATTCTTCTTTCTCTTTCTTCCTCCTTTCTTCTTTCCTTTGCTGTTGGAAGCACTTAGTGCGCTGCTCTCTTTGCTGTTGCTGGCGCTGTTCTTCTTGCTTTTCATCTTCATCACTACTCTCATCAGTTTCTGTTTCCTCATCAAAGCCAGAGGATTCTTCATACTATGGTAAGGGTGGCGGTCTCTCCTGCTCCTTCTCTATTGCTCCTACCTCCTTTACTGCTTCTTCAATGAGGGCGATTAGTACACCTCCATATCCAATGAATGATGCTTTGGAGGCAGCCTTCTTCCTGTCTTTTGCTGCTAGGGATTCACCTCCAGCAGGTTGGCTTCCCAGATCCCCTGCTATGGCGGCCTTCTCGATTGTGTGTCTTACATACTCGTTCAAGTCGACCTCTTCTGGTGCATTGGCCGCGAGGCTTTGGAGCACAGGCACATTTATTCTGCCCATATAGGCAGTGTATCGATGGCTGGAGAAGAGGGTGTGCATGACTTTAGCACACATGCGGATTTCGTCATTAGGGATGTCCTGGATGTTGACTCCGTCGTTGGACCACACCTGGTCCCTATCCATTTTTAGCATGGCAAAGACAACCCTTTTTGGTCTCTTTACGGCCCTTGATTCCAAGCCCAGTGCCTTTTCTACTAGTTCCTTGCTTAAGGGCACCCTGACTTGCCTGGCAACATCCCCCCTTCCCACAATCACCGTGGCACTCTTGGAGGCAAAGTCAAAAGTTCGTAAGAACTCAACACACCTTGCATGATCCACCCTTTGCTCCGCCTTCTCCACATACTTGGTCATTTTGCACTTTTCTATGACCTGCTTAGCTGCTTCCTCCGTTTCCACGACCCTGGATAGGTTGTGGACAATTCGGAAATTCAGCCATCCGTAAGCTTGAATTCCCAGATTGAGCATGTATTTTTGCTTTTCTTCTTCTGTGAAGGGAAGCTTATGAGCGCGATCGTGATGAGCCATCTTGGATTTCTACCTAGCAAAAATACTTTTCATTAATCACAAGTGGAAAAGGAAAACATGGGTAAATGAAGCTAAGCATGAAAATTACATAAACAGGAATGCAAAGAACTTGAACTATTTTGCTTACTAATTTTTATTCTGATCACTACTGAGTTCAACCTTTCAACAATTATTTATGCCTTCTTGGCCTTCCTCCCTCTCGGGAAGATGAAAATCCTTCCTAGGATTTGAACAAAGTGGTGAGGATATCAAAGGTGATTGTGATGGGGTGTTCTGGCCAACAGCCACTCATAAAATGCAGGGTTGTACTCAAGTTGAGCGTGACGATTGAGTTCATAGGGTTGTACAGAAACTTGGGAGATATAGGTCAAGACATTGTGAAAAATATCTCCGGTATTAAGGCGGCTTGCAACGTGCAGTTCTTCTTCCGTAATGAATTGGTCAATGTAAGGATGGGCTAGGACCTGGTCATCTAAGTGTTGGTTCCGGATAATGGCCAAAACTCTAAATGAAAGAGGTGCCACATAAGTAGGATCGTACTCTATGGTCTTGATTGCCCTCCTTTGTTCCGCATTTGTCATGATATGACAGCCTTTCTTTTCCCATTGGGTCCGTAGAGTGAACCACTACTGTAAGAACGAGGAAGTTGAGCTTGCAAGTTGCGTGAGCTCATGTAATTCTTGTTCGGGAGCAGAACGAGGAGGCTTGCGGTATGAGGTGATTAGTCACCTGAGAACAACTTGCTCCTTTGAGATTTCTTTATTTGCTATTAGTTCAACACAATCTTGGGGAATTTGACGGTCATAAATTCGTATTCCTCCCAAGTGCATGGTAATGCACGAACATCGAAAGCAAGTGGTTCATCAAGAAGACCTAGGTCCAACCGCTCATAACTCCATGCAAATGTGGTGAAAGTGTGGTCTAACACCTTAATGCAGGTCACAAGGTCATCTCCCAAAGTTTCAACAAGGTCTTTAGCCAAGGAAAGGAAAGAGCACACCGCATAGGAAGGCCTAAGACCTGCTGGTGGTGATGGTGCAATTGAGCTGGACAGAAGTGACTCCATTGCTGGTGTCACGGGTGTGGCTTTGCACTCCGCAGCACTTTGAAGTGCTGTAGGAAGCTTTGGTTGTTGAGATGTCAAGCTCAACACATGCGAACATTGATGTGGGACCGCCTGGTTAGATGGGTCCACACGTCTACACTTAACACGTTGGTGGTCATTATGACTCTCACATGGCCATTGACTCATTACTTATTATATTCAGGTTGTTGCACCTATTTACAGCTGTCATAGTTATAGCGCTAGTCGACTAGTGTAGTCGGTTCTACATTGTTTGACTTAGTAGGCCACTTTCCTTTATATTGTATCTTATCTATGCTTTGTGTAAATTGTAAACAGTGTGGAAGAAGAAGAAGAAACCAGCAAGAAAAAGTTTTGGCCTCCATCTCTCTTCTTGTCTCTTGAGTGAGCTTCTCCTTGTGCATTCTCTGTGTGTTCGGTGCTGCATCTTGAGCAAGTCCCCCCACCACACGATTCGTGACATGGTATCAAAGCCACGCCACTGAGAGAGGCTGATTTTGAAGGTTGAAGTGAAGGAGAAGAAGCAAGGTTCGAGCAAGCAAGCCACGGGTAAGAAGCTCTCCCATCCTTCCACTCTTTCTCTTGGATAGTACCTGTGGAGGCACTAGAAGCAACGAAGAGCAAAAATGTCAGATTGCAGTGAGATTTGGTGTGCGCGAAGAGCGTTGTGTATTCTGCAGATTTGCCCTTTAGGGCTTTCCCGCAGTTATTTTGGGCATCTGAGGCCGTTTCAAGCCCCATTTTAGAGCCGCAAGGTTGCGGACAACAGTTTCAGGGTACACTGTGACTTCGATTGTATTGACCGAAAGTGGGTGCGCGGGTTACAAATTTCAGATCTATAAGTTCAAATGTGTTTACCAACAAGTAAACACAAGGTTTATCTGCAAACTGGTTGTGCAGATTGCATGTATTGTTGAGCAGACAGTGGAAAAGGTTGTCTGGTGTATTGCTGTGCACTACAAGTCGAGGGTTGCAGAAGATTTGCTTGCTGTTTGGTATTAATTTTGTGATAATGGCAGAGAATAGTGGAAGCCCCATCATTGAGAAGCTCGATAAGAATAAGTACCCTTCATGGAAGTTCTGTCTCATGAACTTCCTTATTGGAAAAGGCCTCTACGAGTTTGTTTCAGGTGAAGAAAAGGAGCCGGAGGTGAGTAATCCTCCAACTGCAGAAGAGACAAAGGCACGGAAGGAATGGAATGCAAAAGATAAAAAGGTCATGTTTTGGTTATCTGTAGTAATTGACAATAACATGTTGGGACACGTTAGAAATGCAGAGAATTCATATGCAGCTTGGACCATACTTGAAAGTATGTTTTTTGTAAATACAAAGGCACGAAAGATTCAACTCAAGCAAGAGTTGAATACATTGAAGAAAGGGAAGATGTCTATCAATGAGTATGCACTAAAGGTATGGAGCATTGCAGATGCCTTGGCAGCGATTGATGCAATGCCCAATGATGATGATTTGGTGTCGTCTACCTTGGGTGGACTTAACAATGAAAAGACTTGGAAGTCTTTTGTAACTTCCGTATATGTTAGAAAGCCATTTCCAGATTTCGATGAGTTGGTCTCCCTTATGATCACTGAAGAGATCAACATGCAGAGTGAGACATCTGAAAGAAGTGGTGAATAGGTCCAAGCTTTCTAGTCCAGTTCAGGAAGGGGACGTGGCAAGTTCTCTTCAAGAGGCCGTGGTACAAGACGTGGTACTGACAACCAGCAAAACAGATTGAATCAGCAATTTGGCGATATGTAGGTTTCAGGAGATCGTGGCAACTTTAGAGGCAGGGGGAGCTTTAGATGAAGAGGTGGATGGCAGAAGAGAGGCTCTAACAACTCTGGTATTGTGTATCACTACTGTGGCAAAACATGTCATATTGCAGCCCAATGTTATACTAAGAAAGATGATATTCGCAATGGTAAGTTGCAGCAAGGAAACTATGCATCATCTTCACGACAAAATGAATACAAAAATGAACGTTTGTTTGTTATGCAGCATATGCTAAATGCTATTACAGGAAAGGGAACACATGATGATGTTTGGTATGTTGATTCAGGTGCATCCAATCATATGACCAGCCATGCAAAATGGTTTGGAGAGATGTAGGATTTGCAAAATGCAGGTTATGTGTAGACAGGTGATGATCCATGCCACCCAATTTCACACATTGGAAAAGTTCCCTTATCCTTGCATGATGGTAAGACAAAGAGTCTTTCAGATGTATTACATGTTCCATCTATTACAAAGAACTTGGTGTCAGTCGGTCAAATGGTAGAGCAAGGGCTGCAAGTCAGATTTAATGCAAAGGGCTGCTTTATAGAAGACTTCAATGACAAGTGTAGGTTGGTAGCTAAGGGAAGTAGAGTTGGACATATGTTTACTCTGGATGCTAGAATTCCTACTATGAATGCTGCTATGTATGCTAAAGGAAAAGGTGTTGTAGCAGATATTGAAATTTGGCACAAACGCATTGGACATGCAAATGTACAAAGGCTGAAATTAATGCAGTCCAAAGGGTTGGTTATAGGTTTGCCTACATTTAGAGTTGCAGAATTTCATAAGGTATGTGAAGCATGTCAGTTTGGTAAGTAGGCAAGACAACCCTTTTCACATGACATAGATGTAAGCAGAAATATCCTTCATGTTGTGCATACAGACATTTGGGGGCCTACATAAAATGTATCTCTTGGAGGCAGTTCATACTTTGTCACATTCATTGATGATTGTTCTAGAAAGCTGTGGGTATATTTTATGAAGGAAAAGAGTGAAGCATTTGAGCACTTTAGAACTTTCAAGGCTGCAGTTGAAAGAGAAACATGCTTGAAAGTAAAGTGCTTGAGGTCAGATGGAGGGGGAGAGTACCTCTCGAATGAGTTCAGTGATTTTTTGAGGTCTCATGGGATAAAGAGACAATTCACATGCAAGTATACCCCATAGCAAAATGGGGTTGCAGAAAGGAAAAACAGGCATATTACAGAAGTTGCACGTGCCTTGATGGCTGAAAAGAATATCCCTAAGCATTTTTGGTCTGAGGTTGTTCATACTATTGTTTATATTATGAACAGAACTCCCACATCTACAATTCATGGGATGACTCCTAAAGAATGTTTTACTGGCAAGAAGCCTGATGTATCGCACTTGAAGGTATTTGGTTGTGTTGCATACGTTCATGTGCCAGATGAGCTATGGAAGAAGCTTGATCCAAAGGCAAACAAATGTGTTTTTATTGGATACTCTTTAGAGCAGAAAGGGTATCGATGTTATAACCCTGTCACATGTAAGTTCAGAGTGAGCAGGGATGTCATCTTTGATAAAATGAGCAGTTGGTATGCATCTAGTGGTGATACATTGGATGATGATGATAATCATGACACTCATGTGCAGGCTGAAAAGCAAGAATCATGGACTCTTAGTGGTCCAGAGACATCATCTGGTAGTCCTTGGTCTTGGAGACTAAGGAATACCTCTACATCTTCAGGTGCATCTAGTAGCACTACAGGTAAAGGCAAAGGAAAGAATAAAGTGTTAGATGGCATTGATGCAGTTCTTGATGGAGACTCCAGTGGCTCAGAGAGCTTAGATGATGAGCTTGGTATTCCTTCTGTCAAGACACTAGGTGTATAGAGAGCTCATAATAATGTAAAGGCTCCAATGAGTTGTAAAATATTACATGGCGCAGTGAACAGAATCTAAGATAGAGATAGAGAGTACACAACAGATAAGAGGAGAATCAGTAAATTCTTTAGCTCCAAACAACTGATACAAAGATGGCTATGTCCACCTGTGCGCTTCCATTGTGTGAAGCTTAGATGGTGATCTAGACAGAAGATAGGTGAAGAGCTTAAGGCTAGTTGGAACAACAACTCTGACTGGGTGAAAGATGAGTGATTGATGGTTGTGAAGGGGTTTAGCTTTTATAGCCTGTGAAGACCGTGAGGTTGGCCTAACCGACCTACCATATAAGCCTCCACTAGTCGGCTAGGGAATATTCTAGGAAATATTCCCTTTACCATCGGGCCGGGGGTGCTACCCCCGGACCCCTGCCAGGGGGGCCGCTAGCCCCCCTGGGACCCCCTAGCCAAGGGCCGCTTCCGCGGCCCCCGAACCCCACAATAGGGGCCCCTTTTAACTCCCTTACCCCGCAACTCGATGCAATGCACCTTGAGTTGCTACCAACTTAACCACTCCGTCTAACCCAAAGATTAGACCCACAACAGTCACCTTTTTGCCATCCGGTCACATAGACCTCATCTGATATACAAGTCAGGACTCAACCAATGTCCGGGCTCACTTTTGGCTTCTCCTCATAATGGGGGCCTTACAACTTTGAGCACCATGGATCATTCGTAGCACCTAATGAGGGTGGGGCATTGATCATATCTAACACCCCCCTCAATGTCCACCCATAGGTGAACTATCTCCTTGGCCCAGTGCCGAGTCTCTGAAGATGAACTTCAAGCAGATCCTTCGTAAGTGCTTTGGTGAAGATATCTGCTCCATTCTCCTCTGTTGGACAGTAGACCAATTCCACTATCCCATCCTCTATCAAATCACACACATAGTGATACTGGATCTCTATATGTTTGGTGCATGCATGAAACACTGGATTTTTGGCAATGGCGATGCAACTCTAATTGTCACATCTCAGCACAGTTGGTTCTTCATCCTGCACTCCCATATGCCATAGAATCCTTCTCAACCATACTGCTTCACATGCAGCAAAACAAGCTGCCTTGTACTCTGCTTCGGTAGAAGACAGTGCCACTATTGGCTGCTTCTTACTAATCCAAGAGAAAATTCCTGAACCCAAAGAGAAACAATAACCAGAAACTGACTTCCTGGAATCACTGTCTCCTGCCCAATCTGAGTCACAGTTCCCCACAAGAGAAGTTCCGAAACTGTATGTGATACCATAGTCAAGAGTTTTCTTCAAGTATCTGAGTACCCGCATCCCAGCCTTCCAATGACTCTCATGAGGTTTGTTTGAGAACCTGCTCAACACACCAACAGCAAAACTAATATCTGGTCTGGTGTTACACAAGTAGATCAGACTACCGACCTCCTATACCTCCCAATGTCTACTAGTGTTGATGTATCCTCGACGGATAACTTTGCATTCACCTCCATAGGTGTAGCTATCTCCTTGCACTCGGTCATGCCAAATGCCTTCAAGATCTCCCATGCATACTTCTTCTGAGAGATGAAGATCTTTCCTGGCTCTTGCCAGACTTCAATCCCCAAACAATAGTGCAGCAAGCCCAAGTCTGTCATTTCAAACTCAGAACTTAAAGCCTTTCGAGTTTGGTTGATCATATCTTCATAGTCACCTGTAATAAGAAGGTCGTCCACATATAAGACAATCACTACAGACTTTTTACCATCCTTGTAAACATACAAGTTAGCATCTAAGGCACATCTTTTGAAATTTAGGTTTAAAAAGAACTTATCTATCCATTGGTACCATGCTCTGGGGACTTGTTTCAGCCCATATAATGCCTTCTTCAGCTTACACACTTTGTTCTCAGAATGGGGGGGCCTCAAACCCTAGTGGCTGAGCCACGTACACCTCCTCCTTGAGGTCACCATTTAAGAACGCTAACTTAACATCCATTTGGTACACTGGCCACTTCTTGTGGGTAGCCACTGCAAGTACCGTGCGAATAGTGGTCATTCTGGTAGTTGGGGCAAATGACTCTTGAAAATCAAACCCTTCAACTTGTGAAAATCCTTGGGCAACCAGTCTAGCTTTGTACTTTTCTAAGGTACCATTAGCCTTGTACTTTACCTTCCAGATCCACTTGGTGCCAATAACCTTCCACTTTGCTGGTCGATCCACTAGCTCCCAAGTGTCATTCTTCATTATGCTGTCATACTCCGCCTGCATAGCAGCCTTCCATGATGGATCTCCAAGTGCTTCTTCTAAGTCAGTTGGCTCCTTTACTTCTCTCATAATCTTAGCCATCAAGGCCATATTGACTATATGAGCAGAAGCCCTCCTTTGCTCCTCTATTCTCTGAGACCTCCTTGGTTCGTCTGCCTTCTCCTCAACAGATGCATGCATAGGATTATTGTGGTCATAGAGCTGCTTCACCCAGCGTGGCAATGGCTTTTCCGGTGGGGTGATGTCAGGTTGGTGAACTTTTTTCTCATCATCTGAAGATGATGCTTCCTCCTCCTTAAGGATAGGGATATCTCTCGGGACAGGTTCATAGTTGACTACTTCTTCACTTGATGATAAAGTGGAAGAACTTGCCTTCTCCTCCTCCACTATATGCGGCTCCTCCTTGAACACCACATCACGGCTTGGGATGATCTTCTTTGCCTCTTGGTCATATAATTTGTAAGCCTTCTGCTCATCACTATAACCCAAGAAGATACATTTTCTACTTTTTGGTTTTAACTTGTTTCTCTTCTCATCTGGAACATGTGCATAACATTCACATCCAAAAATTTTGAAATGTGAGACAGATGGTTTCTTACCAGTGTAAGCCTCATTAGGTGTTTTTCCCTTGAGAGCCTTTGTCTAGCTCCGATTTAGAATGTAGATTGCAGTATTAACAGCTTCAGCCCAAAAATGGTTAGGCAATCCCTTGCCCTTTAGCATGCATCTTGCCATCTCCACAATGGTGCGATTCCTGCGTTCCACAACATCGTTCTGCTGAGGTGTGTGAGGCATTCGTCAATTGACGCTTAATCCCTTTGCTCTTGCAAAAGCCTTCAAACTCCTTTGAGTTGAACTCACCACCACCATCTGTTCTAAATTTCTTCACACTTTTCCCTGTTTCATTCTCAACAAGTTTTAGCCATTCTTTAAACTTACCAAAAGCTTGAGCCTTATCACTAAGGAAGTACACCCACATCTTCCTACTGTAGTCGTCGACAATCGACATAAAATAAGAAGATCCCCCCAAGTCCTGTGTAGGCATCTTACCACACAAGTCAGCATGCACCAACTCTAGAGAAGCCTATGCTCTATTCTTGCTTTCTTGTGGAAATGCCTTTCTCTGTTGCTTGCCCATCATACAAGCTTCACATGGTTCCTTCAATTCAGTTATTGTAGGTAGGTGAGCAACCATACCTTGCTTTTGCATCTCCTTCAACACTGCAAATCCGATGTGTCCAAACCTTTCATGCCAAAGCTTACTTGTGCCCACTCCACGGTGGCTGTAAGAGCACTTAGCTCATACAAGTTATTCCTTCTTTCTCCTTTGCCAACAATTGTGCCAGCACTATCAAGAATTTCTGCACCTATCTTCTTGAACCTCACTTCATGACCAAGATCAGTTATGGCAGCAAACTGATAAGAGATTTCTCCTAATTTCGAGAACATACAACACATTTGAAAGCTTTTTGACTTCACCATTTGCAACAAAAGAAATAGTACATGTGCCCGCAGCAGGGCATTTAGCATCATTTCTAATCGTCACAGTGATGGATTCTTGTAGAGGCTGCATAGAACTGTATAGACCTTTCTTGTTGGTTTTGTGACGGGAGGCCCCACTATCCAACACCCATGAGTCAGTGGTAGATTCTTCTTGCGCCGAGGAGCACACTTCCTCAATGGTTGCCATGAATAATTCGAGCTCTGCTTCAGCCGTATTGGCTGTCTCTTTTCCTTTACTTTTAAGGGTACCATTCTTTTCATCTGCCTTCTTGACACGACAAGCTACAATTGCATGTCCTTTCTTCTTGCAATAGAAACACTCTCCTTGAAACTTCTTCTTTCTGCCCTTCTTCTTTTTGTCACCATCATTTTTGGTGGAGGAATCACCTTTGCCTTTTGCATTGGCTAAGAATGTAGCATCTCCATTGTTGCTTCCTTCTCGTGCTTTCAGCCTCAACTCCTCCATCAATTGAGAGCGGAGGTTTGCTGCCGAGAAGTGCTTAAAAATAGCTAAAAATTACGAATATCAAAGGAAAAATACTCAATGTCGAAGGCGGCTCGACCTAGGACGATTTTAAGCGTCAAGAGCTCTAAAGACGCCCGTGCGACATTTGCGGATTTTTAGTAATTTTTCCATGTGCTTGTGCGAGTCAGGGAAGCTGCCGGCCAGTCCAGGATGTCGAGGCGAATGCCCAGGATTTTTCGGAATGTGATTTGGACATCGGACGCGAGAAAGGCCGGGAAAAGGGCCAGAATTGAAGGGGTGGCCAAGGAGGGGGGCCAAAGGGGGTGCCTTTTGGGACCCCCCTCTTTATTTTTTAATGAGGTAGGGGGCATGGCGTTGCGCTGATCAGCGTGGCGCAAAACTGACCCCCCCCCCCCCCCCCCCCCAAAAAAAAATTGAGACATAATGGCTGTGAAGAAGCCATGGATCAGAGGCCTACATGAAATCCCACACTTCTTGCCGATCGTATCACCTTCTCTCGCACACACAATGGTGGCCTGGTTGGAGAGGTAGAAAATCAGTATTTCTCTCTCCTCCCTCTCTCTCCTCTAAGGGGTGGTACACGCGGGAAGAAGAAGGAAGAAGAAGGAATGGCGGATGCTCGTCCGGCAAGGATCAGATTGCTCCGTGGATGAAGAGGGGCTCAAGACGGCAATGCGGGGTGATGCTCGACATTGAATGAGGGCTGACACACAATCCCATAGCAAAACCGAGATCCCGAGACACAAAGCCTAAGCAGTAATTCAATTTTTATGAAGAAAAAATGAGTTTTATGCTATTTGGTTGATAGAATATTGTTCCCATGGGCTAATTATGCATTATGTTGTTGTTTTCTATGAGTTTGATCAGTTTATGCTCAGAAAATCAGAAAATCATAAGTGTTATGACTGAAATTAATGGTATAAAACCCGTAAAACACGCGTTTAAGAGGCAAAATAGGGGTTTTTTGCAAAATATAGAGGAAACATGAGATATAACATCAATATAACCTGAAATTTTGCTGTCAAAGAACCTAAGGGCCATAGCCCACAATCAGTTTCAATTTCTAGTTATTTTTTATTGAAAATAATAGAAGAAAAATACCAAAAAATGGTGAAAATGGATTTTAAATGGGAGAATTTTAGGAAACCATAAAAGGAAAATTTTAGAAAATTCCATAAGTGTTTGTGCAATGTATAATGAAGGTAGAGAACAAGGTTAGCCTCGGTTTACCCTCATTTCTATGTTTCTGTCCGTATTTAGTGCTTTCTCTACAAAAAAATACACATAAAATGACTCTCACACCTATCAACGATTGCAAAACATTAAACGGTAGGGTGAGAGGGGAGTTTGAGCATCAAAGTACAATATTAAATTTGATTTATGTGTTGCATCATGGCTATAGGACGTTGTTTTAAAATAAAGGAAAAGGCAGCATGAGCGTAAGGCTCGATGTCTCTCCTCGTTTCAATACATAAACGTTAGCATGGAAATCATGAAAAGATTGGTTGCGCACGATTCACAATGCTGATTTTCTATTGTTTGTGCACTAAACCATTCACATTATGCACTATGCATGGTTCATGGTATCGAAGGAAAAATCTCCTGGAATGCATAGCAATTATTTTCTTAGGACTTTGACCCACGATTGAGAGTGTGAGGTTATCCCTTGCCGTAGGGTAGAGGGTCGATTTCCTAAGGGACTATTAAGTGAGGAAGCATGGTATATCTCCTTGAAATACGAGAAATATAAAAGAGAGGAGTTTGTGCCCGGTTGTCTTATATGTTTAGCAGCGCATCAAAGGGCCAATCCCTGAGATGTAGGAGAGCTACAGTGGGGCTCCAACTATTAGTCGGTGGAGTGCCTCCTATATGTGTGTGACGAGGCTTTATGCCTAAGTACTTTGGGATCTCCCTTTGAGGAGTTTTAGGGAAACGTTGGACTATGAACTATAAACGCAGGAATGAAGCTTTAGGGCAGGTTGTCCTTCAGCATTAGATTGACGCTCCTAGTCCGCAAGGCTATGAGGGTGTTTGTGTGTCATGAGCATGAGGTCTGGCTAGTGCTATAGCCATTGCCGGCCCGTTTTAGGCCCCATCAATGGTGCGTCCTGTCGAAAGCCACTTATAAGTGGTGGCTTTCGGATCTAGGGTTTCTAGGGACCAAAAGGAAGTTAGTTTATGTCCTCTCACAAGGACCGTCAAGCCAAAATCCAGAAAGCAAAACATGCTAAGAGGGCTAGACGGCGGTTAGAGATTGTAAGCCGTTATTCTCCTTGAAGGAGTAGCCTAGTACATATACGAAGTAGTGGTCTTAGTCATTTAACTACTCCACCTATTCAATTAGGTGCAGGAGGAAGCATAAGTTCTTCCTCTCCTCCACCAAGTCTACCCACTTCAAGGGGGGGGGGGGGGGGGGATGAATTCACATGTTCATGCTCCTATTGCTAATCCGATTGTCACCATGGCACAGCCTATTGCGATTCCTACAAGGACGCCGGATTTACCAGCCTTAGGAGTTCCCTTACCCATTTTTAATGGGTTACGGAAGAGGATGTAGAATTTCACATTTGTGAATTTCAAAGATTGATGTTCAATTATTGCATCCAAGACGAGGGACATCTCATGATGTTCTTCAATATGATGTTAAAAGGAAGGGTTGCAGTATTGTATCACAGCATAGAGTCTGGAACCATAACCACCATTGATCAATTCTATGCAGCTTTCCGAGCGAAATATGCCCCTGAAAGAGGTGGTCAATATTGGTTGCGGATCTTGAATGTAACGCGCCAAGATCCTCACGAGAATGTGAAAGCATATGCCAAGAAGTTGAAGGAAATATTCCGTAAGTTGCAAACTTACATTCCCATTCCGCCGGCTGCCCAATTGCAATACTTTTTGCATGGGTTGGACTTTAACATCCAAGTACAATTGAGCAGTGTGGCCTTGGTAGATATAGACACTGCTATAACGCGGGCAAAGGGAGTAGAAGCACGATTACAAATGGCCTACTCCTCTCGAATGAATGTTAATGGGGGTTTAGTACCTAGTGGCAATCCAGCATTGACGAATGGAAGTCAAGGGATGCCTATGACTAACCCTATTAGGAGAGGGAGTATGGTTTCAAATGTACCTTTATTATCGGCTCCTCCTAGTGTGACTATGCCTATGGCAAGTCAGTTGGCTCCACCAAATGTTGGAGGCCAAGTTTCAAATTCTAATGTTGTTCTTGTGGGTCAACAACCAATGCCAAATTAGATCGTTAGGCCGATGGAACGACGGGTTGACAATCGAGGCTACGAGTCGAGTGCATCTAATGTCCTTGGCAAAGTTAAGGACATGATGAAGCATTATACCGATATAATTTTCAAATAATATCAACAAATAGCCGTCGACATTAATTTCTTGAAGAAGCAACAAAATTTGATAGGGAGTCGACGCCCTGAAGAGGGTGGACCCTCTAGATTTAGTTGTAAATGGTGTGGTGGACAGCACTTTCCCAGAAACTGTCCAAATGTGAAATGTGACATTTGTGGGAAGTCGGGCCATCTAGTTGCTACCTGTTGGAGTAAGATTAGCTCTCTCCAACAAGGGAGTAAACAACCGGGCCTAGTGAATCACAGAGTGCAAGAAAATAACTTGCAGTAGAATGATGCACCAATGCAAATATTACAGAGGGGAAAAACAACTATAGAAGAGTTGCCACAAGGCAACGGAGTCAGCCTTATTGAGACTGTACGAGTTAATGATGCTGAAACCTCTAACTTAAGAGCCGTGACAAGAGGCCAAAAGACTAAAGAGGTTGGCAAAGATAATGCAAAATCGGTTGAGGCAAACCCTAAACAAGGGGATAAGGGGACGCAAGTCCAGAATTCTAGCATAGAAGGGGGACCGCTAAGGCCGGTTGACAAGAAAGTTGACCCTAAGAAGGATGAAGAAGTGCCAAGAAAGAAGGCAAGAGCTAAGAGAAAAGCACCAAAATCGGTCCCAAGACTAAAAGAGAGGATGGTTTGGCAAGAAAAGAGAGCTTTGGCTACTTATCATGACTTTGATTTAGCAAGTTCTCTTTGCGAAGTTAAACCAGACATGAACCTCTTGCAATTGATCAAATTATCTCCAGGAGTACATAAGGAATTTAAGAAGATCCTGCGTATCGGGTATATTATGGAACCCTTGGGCATATCATGAGTAGGGGAAGATTGGTTTGACCATGCTGAAAAGAACTGCCCTAGGGTTCCAGCTTATGTAGATGGAATATTAGTGGAACATGCCATTGTAGACAGTGGATCCTCCGTCAACATCATGAGTTCAGAGTTGATGGAGAGGCTGGGTCTAGGCATCCAGAAAGACAGGTCCACCATTCTGAGAATGGCTGATGATAGTCTAAGACAACCAGAAGGTTGTGTTACTAAGGTCCATGTTATAGTTGCAAGTGTGGAATGCTTCTTGGACTTTAGGGTGATAAGATTTGCAGGACGTCCTAGTTATCGAGTTTTGCTAGGTAGGCCTTGGATCTTACGAATAGACTGTCAAGTCGATATACCTGCCGATCGAGTGGTTCTAAGTAGAGGTGCTAATCGAGTAGTAGTCGATGCTTATCCGGAGTCTCCTCAAAGTGAGAGAGCTCCTTTATCTTCTACTAAATTAGAGATAGCAGATGATCCATCTGGAAGTGAGACATCATCCAGCGATGAATCTAAAGAGGGATTCACTACAGAGGATATTTATCAGATAACTCTAAATGAGTCGATAGAGCCTCAAGATAGGATAAGAGACGCGGATGTAATTGAGTTGGACCTTGGCACGCCGAATGATTCGCGGCCAATTAAATTAGGTTCCATGCTCAGTTCAGCAGAAAGGGAGGACTATGTGTCCTTGATTCAAGAATTCCACGATATCTTTGCTTGGAGTTATGATGATCTGAGAGGCATTCCTCCCAGCTTGGCTATTCATACTATTCCTGTAAAAGAAGGCAGTCGTCCTGTGTGTCAGAAGGTAAGGCGTATGCCTTTTTAATTGAGAGACAGGCTGTTTGAGGAGTTGCAGAAGTTAAGGAAAGCTAGGTTAATCTTCCCTATACAACACACAGAATGGTGTTCACCAGTTGTTATCAAGAAGAAGAAAAAACAACCAGATCCGACTATGTGTGGATTTTAGAGAACTGAATAAGCAGACAGTTAAGAATTACTACCCGTTGCCATTTATTGACCAGATTTTGGATCAATTAGCGGGTAGGGAAATATATTCGTTTATGGATTGCTTTGCAGGATATAACCAGATGGCAATTGCAGAAGAGGACAAGTTGAAAATAACTTTTATTACTATCTTTGGTACTTTTGCATACCATGTGATGGCCTTTGGTTTATGCAATGCACCTGGATCGTGGCAACGAACAGCAGACAAGACCTTTGGTGACATCTCCCTAGACGAGTTGAAAGTATTTATTGATGATCTGGGGGGGGCCAGCCACCGTAAGGGAAAGGATGTTGATTATTTTGAGAAAGTGCTTTGAGTGCTGTAGACAATTTTGTATCGCTCTTAACCCACGGAAGTGTGTCTTTGGAGTACCTTATGGGCTATTGCTGGGCCATGTGATCAGTTCAATAGGGATAGCAACTGACCCTGAAAAGATCAAGGTTATAGTCGCTATGAGTCCACCACGCACTCCGAAAGAGGTTCATAGCTTTCTGTCATCGATAGGGTACTATCGAAGATTTATAAATGCCTTGGTAGAAAGAACGTTGCCATTAACAAACTTATTATCCTTTAGCTGTTCATTTGAATGGAGCGACACTTGTAAGGTAGCTTTTGAGGATGTGAAACAGGAGCTAGTAAAAGCACATGTTTTAAAAGCACCTAAAAGAGGTGAGGTGTTCTATATATTTTTAGCAGCCACCATGCACAGTATCAGTTGGGAGGACAAGTGGTATCATCCGATAGCTTTCGCTAGTCGAAAATTGGGCATTTCAAAGATTAACTATATCTACATGGAGAAGTTGTATCTTGCAATGGTCTTTGGGACTAAGAAATTTAGGCACTACATTCTCTATGAAAAGGTAGTATTCTATACAAAGGTGGAAGGACTTAGATTGCTTATGAACAAGCTGCAATCGCCTGATCGTTTGGCAAAGTGGTTAATCACTTTGCAGGAGTTTAATTATGAGATTAAGAGTAAGCCACCGAGGCTGCAAGGTATTGTGGAATGCCTTGTGGATTTCGGGGAGCCGAAAGAGACTTTGGCTGAAGGAAGTGATATTGAGGAAATGTTTAAAATTGATACAGCTTCTATCCCATCTTGGTATGCTGCTATTACGCATTATCTATCAACAGGAGAGACGGGAGTTGGTTTGTGTCAAAGTCTGAAAAGAAGAAAATCAAACAACACGCATTGAAGTTTTCCTTGCTCGCAGGGATACTATATCGGCAAGGTGTTGATGATATCTATCGCCGATGTGTGATGCTTGATGAGGTTCCTTTTATCTTAGAAGAGTGCCATGACTCTGCATGTGGAGGGCACTTCGCGGGACGGTTGACGGCGCAGAAAGCTTTACGAGCTGGATATTGGTGGCCGTCCATCTTCCAAGATTCTTTTGAGTATGTGAAGTGATGTGATACCTGTCAAAGACATGACAGTAGAGAGAATAGGAAACGTCCACTTACGCCCATCATGGCTACCCTTCCATTTGAGAAGTGGGGCATTGATTTTGTGGATCCTATTACTTCGCCGTCTAATACCCAAAAGAGGTATATTATAGTGGCCACTGATTATTTTACAAAATGGTCAGAAGCGCGGGAGACGAGGCAAGACAATGCAAAAGAGACTGCAAGTTTCCTTTTAGAGCAGATTATTTGCCATTTTGGTCCACCGAAAGAATTAGTGTCGGACCGTGGAACCCATTTTTTGAACAAAGTGATCAAAAGCTTGACAGAAGCTTGGCAAATCAAGCATAATAAAATGACTCCTTATAATCCGAAAGAAAATGGGCAAGTTGAAAGTACTAATAAGCAACTTGTGGGTATCTTGTCTAAGATAGTCTCTGAGAAGAAATGAGACTAGGACAGGAAGTTGTATGTGGCAGTATGGGTGTACAATACCATGTTCAAGTGACCTACCGGCCATACTCCATTTAAATTGGTTTATGGGGAAGAGTATGTGTTACCCCTCGAGATTGAATTGCCAACCATACGGTTTGCAATTAACCATTCTTTGGGAGATAAGGAGTCCCTTTTTGAACGTTTCACGACCATAGCCCACCTGGATGAGCTGAAGTTGCAGAGCTTATTACACCAGGAGGTAGCCAAACGTCGAATGAAGCAGTTGCATGACCTCAGAGCGAAGAAATATACCTTTAAAAAAGGGCAATTAGTCCTCTATTATGATGCGTGTAGGGAGTTGTTTCCAGGGAAGTTAGAACCTAAATGGGATGGCCCCTACAAGATTGTCAGGTTAGGGAAAAATAGGTCTACGGCCCTATTAGCTGATCTGTAATAGGGAGTAGAGTTTTAAAATAAGGTTAATCTTAATAAGATTAAACCTTAATATTTCTAAGTATGCTAATATAGAGAAGTGCATTGCAGGTCCATGCTGGGGATGATTTGAGACCTACAAAAGAGTTTAAAGCCGGTTGATGGGGCTGTTAATCCCTTATTTGGAGCACCCATATCTAGAGCAGAGATACCATCAGGGGAAACTCATTTGGTAGAGCAAAGGATACAAAGTGATTGAGCAAGAAGACGGAACCTTTGTGTGGGAGATTAAAGTCTTCTACCATCACTGCTTACGACTGTTGACAAGTATCCCTGTTGAGTTCAATGAAGAAGGTGGGATGGAGCCATCAGTTCATCCTCTCAATATGCTAAACTTTGATTATCATAATTACGAATAGAGGAGTTCAGAATGGTAGGTTGTGTAAACCCATTGTGGATGTATACATTATATTTTGACGGAGAGTCCAAGGGCCCTAATAAAAAAGGGAGTGTTGGAGTAGTAATCCGAGATCCCCGACGAAGAGTTACGATGAAGTTAGCTCCTTATCTCGAGGTAGGATTCACTAACAATATGGCGGAGTATAAAGCCTTGATTATGGGACTGCATATTGCCAAGCAAGGTGGTATTCGTCGATTGTTAGTAAAAGGGGATTCCCAATTGATCCTGAATCAGCTAGATGGGACATACACAGTGTGGAATCCCATTCTTTGTATGTATCATCGAACTGCTATGACCCTACTTGAGGAGTTTGAGAGAGTGTCTTTTCAACTAATTCCATGTTACAAGAACCAGTTTGCGGATTCTTTGGCAAATCTTGCTTATGAGGAAGACCTCTTCTTTAATTGTGGTCCTAGTTTGGATATTGTGATCAATGATGAAACATGACCCAGTTGCTTGTGGGGAATGTTATCAGAGCATGCAATATATGGCAGATGATGGTTGATATGGGTGATGCAAAGAGTAGCCGAGACCAATCTACCGTTATTATCCTGGACCCATAGGTTGATTAGACAACATGTTATGCGTACGCCTCTTGCTATCTATGTAGGAGGGATGGGTCATAACCTTATGCATTTAGTTTAGGGCTAATAGCCTGTTTTTCCTCCTTGGAAAGGAGCTTATTATTGTATATCTGTGCTATTCCAAGGAAGGATGTGTAGATGTTATTCTGTTTGATCTCATTAGGCCAAGATGGCCAGTGTTGCGAGGTTTTGAATGTTTTATTTCATTAGGCCAAGAGGGCCGATCAAGTTTTGTGGTGAAGTGCTATATTTCGTTAGGCCAAGAGGGCCAGTTGTCTGTTTAGTGCAGGTGCAGTTAATGGTTTTTTGTTTTAGTTCTGTGCTAGACAGGTTCGGAAGAAGAGCTTGGAAGGAGCCTTTTGTTGCATGGAAGCTTCTCGTGGCCCTATCCAGGTGATATCTTTCCTTTATGAGTACTATGGTTTTTATGTTATATGTGTTTGTGTACTTGTTAAGGGGTTTTTCGTTTCTTATTGGTGACCGGAGTCCAAGGCATGAAGTCCCGAGGTTTAGGTTCAATATGTTTGAGGGAGGTCTGAGTGTTGCCTCCTATGAAGACATTGTCAGGCATCAAAAGACCTATTTTAGAAGGCAGTTCTAGTGACCTTGTTCTGCTAGCCTACTAGGCATCCATTCTAGGAGTTCTTGTTAATTGTGAGGCAGTTAGAGAAGCCTGCCAGCAGAAAAAGAATGTTGATAATACGAAACTTTGAATATCTTACAAACAATAAATATATACAAAGGTGTGTAAAAAGGGGTGCTAACCCCCTAAAAAAATAGAAAAGAAAAGAAAGGAAAATCTATAAGCAGTTGATCATTGCCTTGCAAGGGCCTGGTAGGTTCCTGGGGATGAGTCAGACTCGAGGCCGATGCCTTGTCTTCCTAGGGGTGGCATCTTGCTGGAAAAGAAGAAATTAAGGAAGGTTGGAGCGAAAATAAAAGTGAGCGTCAAAAAAGGATTAAGTGTCGCCTTGCGAGGGCTTGGTAGGTTCTTAGGTACCGAGATAGGACCTGAGACCGATGCCCTTTTCTCCTTGGGCACTACGCTCAGCTACCTCCTTTTTACATACCCGAGTATGTCAATAAAATAAAAACCCTACAAGAAGAAATGTGTTAAAAGAAAATACTTCTTGATCAGGCTATAGGAGTCCTCGTCTAGTAGGAGCTCCTAGTTGTGATATCCTTAGTTAGGTAGGTAGTTCAGACCACCACTCAGGGCAGCCTCTTTGATAGTTCTTTTTAGTTTGGCCGTGTTGGAGCAGTTGGTCCTTGACTAGCTTTGGACCTTCTATCCGATTATGCTAGGCCTACTCCTTGTGGATAACATGCCTTGGTTTTGTCAGGGGGTAGGGTGAGCACTGTGTTGTGTATAATACGTATCTACTTTGTATCAGCTTGATGCTTCCTTTGGTTGTTTTGTGCAGATCTACTGTGGGATTCGACGGGCTGAGTCGCCCTATCCCATTATCGCCAATGAGAGCGGAGTTTTGCTGCCGAGAAGTGCTTAAAAATAGCTAAAATTTATGAATATCAACGGAAAAATATTCAATGTCAAAGGCGACGGCTCACGACCTAGGACGATTTTAAGCGTCAAGTGCTCTAAAGATGCCTGTGCGACACTTGCAGATTTTTAGTAATTTTTCCATGTGCTTGTGCGAGTCAAGGAAGCTGCCGGCTAGTGCAGGATGCCGAGGCGGACGCCCAAGATTTTTCGGAATGCGATTTGGACATCGGGCGCGAGAAAGGCCGGGAAAAGGGCCAGAATTGAAGGGGTGGCCAAGGAGGGGGGCCAAAGGGGGTGCCTTTTGGGACCACCCTATTTATTTTTTAATGAGGTAGGGGGGCATGGCGTTGCGCTGATCAGCGTGGCGCAAAACTAACGCCCCCCCCCCCCCCGAAAAAATTGAGGCATAATGGCTGTGAAGAAGCCATGGATCAGAGGCCTACATGAAATCCCACACTTCTTGCCGATCGTATCACCTTCTCTCACACAGACAATGGTGGCCTGGTAGGAGAGGTAGAAAATCAGTCTTTCTCTCTCCTCCCTCTCTCTCCTCTAAGGGGTGGTGCACGCAAAAAGAAGAAGGAAGAAGAAGGAATGGCGGATGCTTGTCCGGCAAGGATCAGATTGCTCCGTGGATGAAGAGGGGCTCAAGACGGTAATGCGGGGTGATGTTGGACATTAAATGAGGGCTGACACGCAATTCCATAGCAAAACCGAGATCGCGAGACACAAAGCCTAAGCGGTAATTCAATTTTTATGAAGAAAAAATGAGTTTTATGCTATTTGGTTGATAGAATATTGTTCCCATGGGCTGATTATGCATTATGTTGTTGTTTTCTATGAGTTTGATCAGTTTATGCTCAGAAAATCAGAAAATCATAAGTGTTATGACTGAAATTAATGGTATAAAACCCGTAAAACATGCATTTAAGAGGCAAAATAGGGGTTTTTTGCAAAATAAAGGGGAAACGTGAGATATAACATCAATAAAACCTGAAATTTTGTTGTCAAAGAACATAAGGGCCACAACCCACAATCAATTTCAATTTCTAGTTATTTTTTATTGAAAATAATAGAAGAAAAATACCAAAAAATGGTGAAAATGGATTTTAAATGGGAGAATTTCAGGAAACCATAAAAGGAAAATTTTAGAAAATTCCATAAGTGTTTGTGCAATGTATAATGAAGGTAGAGAACAAGGTTAGCCTCGGTTTACCCTCATTTCTATGTTTCTGTCCGTATTTATTACTTTCTCTACAAAGAAATACACATAAAATGACTCTTACACCTATCAACGATTGCAAAACATTAAACCGTAGGGTGAGAGGGGAGTTTGAGCGTCAAAGTACAATATTAAATTTGATTTATGTGTTGCATCATGGCTACAGGACGTTGTTTTAAAATAAAGGAAAAGGCAGCATGAGCATAAGGCTCGGTGTCTCTCCTCGTTTCAATACATAAACGTTAGCATGGAAATCATGAAAAGATTGGTTGCACACGATGCACAATGCTGATTTTCTATTGTTTGTGCACTAAACCATTCACATTATGCACTATGCATGGTTCATGGTATCGAAGGAAAAATCTCCTGGACTGCATAGCAATTGTTTTCTTAGGACTTTGACCCACGATTGAGAGTGTGAGGTTATCCCTTGCCGTAGGGTAGAGGGACGGTTTCCTAAGGGACTGTTAAGTGAGAAAGCATGGTATATCTCCTGGAAATACGAGAAATATAAAAGAGAGGAGTTTGTGCCCAGTTGTCTTATATGTTTAGCAGCGCATCAAAGGGCCAATCCTTGAGATGTAGGAGAGCTGCAGTGGGGCTCCGACTATTAGTCGGTGGAGTGCCTCCTATATGTGTGTTAGGGCAGGTTGTCCTTCAGCATTAGATTGACGCTTCTGGTCCGCGAGGCTGTGAGGGTGTTTCTGTGTCATGAGCATGAGGTCTGGCTAGTGCTATAGCCAGTGCCGGCCCGTTTTATGTCCCATCATCAAGAATGCACAAAACTCCTCAAAAGTCAAAGCTTGAGGTCTTACTTGAGTATTAAGGGCAGTTACTAGTCCATCAAACTTTTGTGGACAAATCCAAAGACACCTCCTCGCTAGCTCCTCGCTAGTCTTTTTGTATCCCAGCGCCAGTTATCTGATCGCGCAGATTCTTAATGCGAGTGATGAATGCTTCAACTATCTCTCCTTCAACAAACTTCTCCGCTGCTAGTTGATTCTCCAAGTTTTGAATCCTTGTTTGGTTTCGTGTTTCATACTGACTCCTTAGTATATTCCAAGCCTTTGATGCTTTGGTTGTATGCTGAATCAAAGTCAGAACACTATCAGAATAGCTTGTAACTAAGGCACACAATGCATTTGCATTCCTTCGTTTCCAAGCTCATAGAAGATCTGCATTCGGAGGAATCATCACACTACAATTTGATGGGTTGGGGGTAGGCTGTGTTTCTGCGTCAGTCCCCAGCACAATCTCCAGAAGCTCATAAGAATCAAGGATAGTTGTAATTTTAAACTTCCACAAGGTGTAGTTTGTACCATCTAACTTGCCTTTGCTGAAGGTTGGTGGACGAATCCTAAGTGTTTGAATAGCCGATACAGCAGCACCACCTCCTGCACCGCTTCCTGATGCGCCAGAACCACTTCCGAAAGTCAACATAGTTTCTCTTTGCTATTTAAGCCTTTGCCTCTTGCACACTCTCCATTCTCTAGAGCCCCTTGGGCTCTAATACCATGTAAAATATTACACGGTGCAGTGAACAGAATCTGAGTTAGAGATAGAGAGTACACAACAGATAAGAGGAGAATCAGTAAATTATTTAGCTCCAAACAACTGATACAAAGATGGCTTTGTCCACCCGTGCGCTTCCACTGTGTGAAGCTTAGATGGCGATCTAGACAGAAGATAGGTGAAGAGCTTAAGGCTAGCTGGAATAACAACTCTGACTGGGTGAAAGATGAGTAATTGATGTCTTTTAAGGGGTTTAGCTTTTATAGCCTGTGAAGGCCGTGAGGTTGGCCTGACCAACTTACCATATAAGCCTCCACTAGTCGGCTAGGGAATATTCCCTTTACCATCGGGCCGGGGGTACTGCCCCTAGACCCCCACCAGGGGGGCCGCTGGCCCCCCTAGGACCCCCCAGCTAGGGGCCGCTTCTACGGGCCCCGAACCCCACAATAGGGGCGTTGCCCTCGGACCCCCACCAGGGGGGCCGCTCGCCCCCCTGGGACCCCCCGAACCAGAAGCGGCCCCTGAACCCCACAATAGAGGCCCCTTTTAACTCCATTGCCTTGCAACTCGATGCAATGCGCCTCAAATTACTACCAGCTTAACCACTCCATATAACCCAAAGATTAGACCCACAATGGTCACATTTTTGCCATCCAATCACATAGACCTCATCTGATATACAAGTCAAAACTCAACCAATGTCCGGGCTCACTTTTGACTTCTCCTCATAATGGGGGCCTTACAACTTTGAGCACCATGGATCATTGGTAGCACCTAATGAGGGTGGGGCATTGATCATATCTAACATGAGTGATCCGGTGGTACGCAGATCTAGCAGGGTCAGATACCCTGTTAAAAGATTTGGTTTTGAAGGTTATGCAGCTCACCATTATGCTTATATGGTGAAACTAGTTGAGGATGTTGAGCCCACATGTTTTGAGGATGCTGTTGGTCATACTCATTGGGATGCAGCAATGGATGAGGAGATGGCTGTATTAGAGGCCAATAAGACTTGGGATCTAGTATCATTGCCAAAGGGAAAGAAAGCTATTGGATGTAAGTGGGTTTATAAGATTAAGCACAATGCAAATGGTTCTATTAGTAGGTACAAAGCTAGGCTGGTTGCAAAAGGCTATACCCAGACACATGGCATAGATTATGATGAAACCTTCAGTCCAGTTGCTAGGATGGCAACTGTCAGATGTGTGATTTCTTTGGCAGCAGCCAAAGGTTGGAGGTTGCAGCAAATGGATGTGAAGAATTGCTTCTTGCATGGTGATTTGCAGGGAGAAGTGTATATGGATCAGCCAGTAGGTTATGAAAATCTAGAGCATCCCCGTATGTGTGTAGGTTGAAGAAGGCACTCTATGTACTCAAGCAAGCACCTAGAGCATGGTCTGACAAGTTCAGAGAGTATCTTGTCAATATTGGCTTTTATGTTTCTGATGCTGACCACTCACTTTATCTGAGAAAGAGAGATGCAGGTTTGGTCATCATAGTCATCTATGTGGATGACTTAATTATTACAAGTGATAGTGATAGTGGGATTGCTGAAGTCAATGACTTTTTGAAGAAGAAGTTTGAGATGAAGGATCTAGGTGAGCTAAGGTACTTCCTTGGCATTGAGGTGATTAGATGTGATGATGGTATATGGTTGTCCCAAAGACAGTATGGCTTGGATATGTTGTCCAAGTATGGTATGACATCATGCAAACCACTTTCACTCCCGTTGGAGCAGAATGTAAAGTTGAGTGCTAATGTTGGGGATGAGATAGAAGACCCTACTATGTTCAAGAGGATAGTGGGGAGTTTGATCTACATGACCATTACAAGGCCAGACTTGAGCTACGTTTTTGGTCTTGTGAGTCAGTTTATGCAAGTACCTAGAAAGCCACATTTGGATGTAGTCAGAGATGCATATTGAGATATGTGAAGTCCACATTACATTATGGACTTCTCTATGAGGCAAGTACAGATGTATAGGTGTTTGGATACATAGATGCAGATTGGGCTGGTAGTATGTCTAATAGAAGATCTACCAGCGGATACATGTTCTCTCTTGGTAGTGCAGCAGTTGCTTGGAGCAGCAAAAAGCAATCTACAGTTGCTTTGTCGAGTACAGAGGCTGAGTATAGAGGTACTGGTTTTGTAGCATGTGAGGTAGTATGGCTACAAAAGTTAATGGCTGATTTGGATGTGCAGGTGGAAGGTCCAATTGTCATTTATTGTGATAACATGAGTAGTATACAGTTGGCTAGGAACCCTGTGTTCCATGCCAGGACAAAACATATTGAGGTACACTACCACTTTGTGAGAGAGAAGGTACTAGCAGGTGAGATTGACTTGGTGTATGTCAACACACAGGATCAGATAGCTGACATATTCACGAAGGCATTCGGTACAGAGAAGCTTCAAAAGTTTCGAAGCTTACTTGGAGTTGTAGAGATGCAGTTGAGCTTGAGGGGGAGTGTTGAGATGACAAGCTCAACACATGCGGAAATTGATGTTGGACCGCCTGCTTAGATGGGTCCACACATCTACACTTAGCACGTTGGTGGTCATTATGACTCTCACATGGCCACTGACTCATTACTTATTATATTCAGGCTGTTACACCTATTTACAGCTGGCATAGTTATAGTGCCAATCAACTAGCGTAGTCGGTTATGCATTGTTTGACTTAGTAGGCCACTTTCCTTTATGTTGTATCTTATCTATACTTTGTGTACATTGTAAAGAATGTGGAAGAAGAAGAAGAAACCAGCAAGAAAACGTTTTGGCCTCCATCTCTCTTCTTGTCTCTTGAGTGAGCTTCTCCTTGTGCATTCTCTGTGTGTTCGGTGTAGCATCTTGAGCAAGTCCCCCCACCACGCGATTCTTGACATTGGTGGCATGGAAGTTGTGTTGGATTCTGAGTGCTTAGTCACAGAAGTATTCAACTCTTTTGAGTGAGGTAAGATTGAGGCTTCTAGCGATTGCTTTGGTCGATGAATTAGCTGGGACTTATGAGTCACAGCCGGCAGTGGTTTGCTAACTACGGCCCGGGCGCTATGTTTGCAAGCCTCTCTCACTGGAGTGAGGTTGCTTGGAGATGAGCCTTTAGACTTGCCCTTCTTAGGCACCCAAATCTAGGGGTTGCCTTCATAGTAGCCTTGTGCTCGCAAGAGATCCTTGGGGATCCATCGCGGCGTGGTTGTGTGCCTATGTGGATAGCATCCAAATTGCCTCTTAGGCCATGATGACTGATTGTTTTGGCATTTAGAAGCATGTTTGGGTGGTCTACCTGGAGGTGGTCTTTGCCGCTTTGGCACCCATATAAGCTTAGACTCCTTGGCCTTGTGAGCACTCTTGGTGGGTTTGGGTCTAGGATCTAGAGCTTGGCGTGAGACTTTAGTGTCCTTTTGTGTAGACTGGAGCATAAGTGTGGTCGTAGCGATTTCTACCGCTGGCTTCACACTGTTGAAAGGGTTAGAATAGCCCTTGCTGAAAGTCATCACTATGCGCACATTGCCTATAGCAAGTTGGATGAGATCTAGATTATAATCCACATTACAATTCGTCTGCTTCTTAAAAGTACGACCTAATAGTGACATACTACCGGCCCCTTTTGTGTTAGGGAACACGTGAAAGAAATCTGGTATACATTTAAACTCGATAGAAATAACCACTTTGCACTTCCCTAAGAGCGTGTAAGCATTGCCCCCAAATGGGGTGAGTTTGGTGTTGGTGGGTTGCAATTTAGGTTGACCAATGCGTGTCCAATGGTCATGCGTCAAGATATTGTAATCGGCACCTTCATCAATCAAAGCATCAAAAGAATAGGTCTTTTCCGCAGTGACGGTGATTCGTAAGTAGGCGGGTGCCACTGCTTCTTCATCTTGATCTGTTATTTCCGTAATAGTAGCCACGCAGACGTTGACAGGGGCTTCTAACATAGGTTGCTCATGCAACGGGTGGGAAGGAGGATGAAGCCCCAAGAGAAACACCAAGGAAAAGAGAATTCTCTTGCAAGAAAATCTATCTTGTAACATCAACAAGCTTGTTTATTAGATTTTATATGATCACAATGAAGAAAAGAACACCAGGCACAACAAATCTTCATACAACATCATGTAGATCTCCCATGGATTTGATAGAATCAACCATATTCTTCAACATCTTCATAAAATCCATCAATATAACAAAGAAAGCAAAGGAATACACCATCTTTGAATGGAAATACATCACATAGTATTCATCTTCAATATCTTCATAGTCTTCTCTCTCAATCTCTCATATACAATCACTCTGTTTCAATAGAATTGACTATCTCTGACTCTCTCTCTCTCTCCATCAATAATACATCATATCCTCACTACAATCTCTCAAAAATCACTCTCAATAATCCTTCTTAGGTCATGGATACCCCTCCCAAGAGGTATGTCTGATATGAAGAGTCACCAGAGCCACTACAGTGTCATTTCATAGCTCACTACTGTCACTTCACTCCAGTCTTCACTTGAGTCTTTAGCATCTACTTCTTTCACTTCTTTCAGCTCTTTTGCACTTGTATTCACCTCTTTCCAAGGCTAGAAAACTTTCCCAAGCTACACTCTCATCCAACAGAACACATACTGAAGCATACAGAACAATCTATAGAACAGTACCAGAACAGCTACAGTACAGAACAGAACAGAGACAGAAGCTCTACATAAGACCTACAGAAGGTCATCAAAACCACATAACTCATACTCAAACCATTCCAAACTCTCAAAAACCATTCAATAAGCTTTCACAATATCTCAATCTTCATCAATAAATACTCCATCCCTCCTTACAGAAGACAATCAGAACAAAACAGAACAAAACAGAAGCTATACAGAAGGTATACATAACCAATCAAAACCTATCAGAACATCACAGAACCATTGATAAGCATCATGAACTTCCAAAACACAATCAATATCATCCAAAACACTCTCAAACCACTTTCAAACCAATCAATCATCTCATAAAATCAACCATTCAGCTCTCAAAAACAACAAAAATCAACCAAAAAACAAGTCATTTCAACACTCAACATATCACGGGGCTTAATAAGGAAGCGTCCTCGCGACCCAGGAAAAAGGGAATACAAGTTCATTCAAAAGCTCAACTTTGATCTTCAATATTTCTTCAAAAACAATCCAGCCAACCACGACCCCAACTTATAACCTGTATCTGATATAAAAATACAACGAAAGGAAAACCCTTTATACATTAACACTTCTTATCAAACTAGAAAATCACAACAAACTTGTAAAGGATATAAGAGGTTTCTTCTTCTTCATCTGCATCAGCAATTCTCCAATCACGACCCCATCACCACAATTCTCCAAAATGTAGCTCGCACGAAATCCAATCCAATACGTTCTTTTTACATAAAGTAACTCACAACACAAACACTACACACAACACAACCATCTGAATGACTCCTCCAAAAAGAGATTTTCATTAAAAAGCATCCACCATACATTGGAAAGGTATCAATGAAGATGATCCCTCTTGAAAGATTGATGATTTCGGAAACGTTCCATAGACAAGGATTCATCTACAAATGTTTTGGGAGGATTCTGAAAAAACTCAAGACAGCACATCCTTTCCAACAGGACCAGGTATCTGCTAGGCAAACAAAGGGCATGAAAATACAATATATCTAGCTGCTGGGAATCAATGCTCACATTGACATTCATGCACAACTTTGGAATAGGCTTGGAATCATTATGAGAATGCCTATGCATATGCGCCAAGTACCAAGCAAAGTGAGTAGTTAATCACACTGAAGGATCTGCAGACTGTGAATACTGCTGAGCAAAATGAATATAGTTCTGATAAGCTTGACTGGCAGCTGTCCATTCTCCTGGGATTACCGGCCAGTTTATCTGAGGTCCTGTAAGGGAATCATTCGAGCTCCACCCCCTTCTTCTAGAAATCTGATGATCAAACCCATCATAGTCACTAACCAACCGAGGTGGTTGAGATATAGAAGTATTAGGTGATGGAAGTGGAATAAGGAAAAGTGGATGAAGTGAGGGATAGACAAAATCATAAAAGGAAGAATGATTTAAAGAAGGAGTTGCGGAAATTTGTAGGGAATCAATTAAAAAGGGTGTAACTGATAAATAGGAAAGGTGGAAGGTACATGAATGGATGGAGAAGGGCATGGTGGAGAAGGGGAAAATACTCTATCCTTAATAAAGGAACAATATGTAAAAATGGGAATTTGAGGGAAAGATGAAGGTTGGAAAAGAAGGGGTAAAATAGTTGTGGAATTAGTTTGACAAAGGGAAAGATATAGATGATATCGGGGAGCCATTTGTCGGTAATATAAAAGGGTAGGAACATAAGGTCCTAAGAGAGATCTTCTATGATAGGCATAAAAAAAGGTAGAATTAAACAGATTATGTTTTGAAAGATAAGCTAAGAGATCCACCCTCAATTGATTAGTACTCTGGGCATAGGTAGGGGCTATGTTTTGTCTTTGATTCAGGACCACAGAATCAATCATGGTATGCCAGGAATTATCAGGGCAATCAGCCACTTTGGAGGAGTAACTCTGGAGCATGTCAGCTATGCGCAATTCCAAATGGTTGACATACAAAACAGCTTGTAGAACCACGTCCCCCACATACCATGCCATATCCACCTCATCTGGAATTAACAAGTCCCCTCGTAGATACATGTATGACATCAACATGGTATCTGTCGTGACAGAATCTTCAAACACCATCCTTACCACCTCTGTCAACAACTCAGCAGACCAAGCCCCACTCTAGCCATCCTCTGGAAGAGGTAAATCCATCGTGGAAAGCTTCATGTAGAAGGCCAACTTCTGTAAGTGGTAGTGGACAAAGAAAGAATGGTCTGGTGGAACATATTCCTGAAACTGCTTAAATGTAGACCATAACAAGTCCATTCTGGATTGCAATCCTTCCACTTTATCTTGGAATAGAGGACACAAGGTAGCCTGTCTCTAAAGAGCAGCCAAGTCCTGCTGTGAAAGAGAAGGAATCAAGGGAATATTAGGGCCTGGAGGAACAGACCGTGACTTTGCCTGTTGATCTTGCAACTGCTTAATTTGGGAAGCTTGCGATTCCACTGTGTCATTAGCAGTCTGTAAGACTAAAAGTTTGTCATCTAAAAGAGTTTGGAACTCCTGCGCTTCTCTGGACATCCTCTCCTTCTCCTCTGAAAGGCTAGTAACCTCTGATTGAGCCTCTGTTAACTGGATCTTCAAAGAAGAGATCTCATCTCTTTGGGTTGCAACCAGTTGGGTTTGTTGTTCCATCTGCTTAAACAAATCTGCTAGGGTATCCTTAGCAGAGGCTAACTCGGATGTTGCCTTATGCAACTGGTCCTTAGACTGCATCAACTCTTCATAAAAGGAAGCGTACAGCTGTTGAACACAGGCTGTCATTGACAATTCAATGGAACTCTGAATGTCTTTACAAAGGAAAGGAATTGCATCTCCTGAGACTAGACTGTTCAGTGAGGGAACTGATATATCCAACGATCCTTCGCGATGTGCTCTGAACAGGTTATTACAAGTGAGATACCCAGGGAGATCACTGCCAGAGGTAGCAGGAATGGGCACTGAAGGAAGAACCGAAGGAGCTTTATCCTCTACCCACTTCAAGCGTTTGCGCTGTATGACCAGGGGAGGCGGAGAATCATCATCCTCTATATCAATGGGTTCTGACTCATTTGAAGGTGGAGGAGGAGATACTGGATCTGATGGAGGAGATGGAGGCACACTCTTCTGTAAACCTGAGTAGGTCAAGAAGGCTAAAAAATACGATCCATAAGTGACATTGGTAACATTACCCTTGGTGACTTTGACGAAATGTTGATCCATTTTAGTGAGGAGGTAAGTACTCCAATCAATAGCGACTCCTTTCAACACCATCCTTGAAGCTGTGAAAAGCTCTTTGGACAAGTACTGGGATGGCGTTTTGGCAGGCATAAACCTATCCTGGAGAAACTGACAGACCATCTTCCATACAGGATTAGTGATCATGGAAAAGGAAACTCCTGAAGAGTTGATCACCTTCTTAACATCCAGCAATTCCCTTGTCTGTTTTTGTAACAGCTTCAAAATCTCTTCATTAGAGAAAAGCTGACGAGTGGTAACAAAAGGTTCACCTTTGGAGGGAAGAGAAAGAGCCTTCCCTAGGCCTTGAGGTATCAAAGTCATAGAAATACCCTGGACCAGTCCCGACTTCTTGCTGTAGGAGGCGAGAAACTCATCACATAACGATGGATCCTCTGGAAGCAATGAAAAGGAGGTAGCCACAAAAGCAGCGAGTCCCGCCTTCGTGAGAGGCTCAAAAGTGAGTAGGGAAGAGTAATCCCTACTGACTAGTAGGACATACTGGATAGGAGGAGGAGCATGAGAAGGCGCCATTCAGATGGTTACACACACACCACAAACACAGATAATCAAGGAGAATGCCTGCAAAGTAACAAACAAATACCAAGGATAAGAGAACAACCAAAACAATAAAACGTGACTCGACCAACTAACCCCAAGCAAACCACAACCTAGAAAAAATTCAACATGACCTTGAGACATATGCGACTGAAAGCTTCATGCTATGCAACATACAAATACCCAAAACCCCGTAGCAGGCAATAAAGAAAAAAAAAACTACACACCGTACCCTTAACCGTAACAAAGGCACTAAACCAAAACATCACCACAACCTACACACATCAAGACCACATCTTGGATTGTTTGACCATGGAAATAACTCCAAAGACTGCGCATACCCATCCCACAAAACGGGTTCGTTAAAAAGGAGAATTTAAGTGCAGTGAGGGGGAAATTAATTTAATGAAGGGTTCATTTTAATAAATTATTAAGAAATGGTTGAAGTTTTATTAAGTGATAAACCTTAACAAGAAAACGGCGGTTCCTTCTTAAAAATTTAATTACCAATTATTAGGTGAAAACGGTGCTTTAATTCGAATCCCGGACTTCGATACCCAGATTAGGTCTCTAAATGCAAGTTCATTTTTAAAAAATTAGAGTGATATGGAGTGCTTTTTTGCCAACGCGTGCTCTTGTGACGGCTGGTTCATTTTAATTAAAAATATTAAAGTGCCTCTTTAGCGCACTTAGCGTGTGCAAGTGAATGGCGGGTTTATTTTTATTAAAAAAATGGTGTGTTTAGCGCGATGCGCGTGCCATGGTGGTGTTGAGGATTCTTTTTTTTTAGTAATTGTTTGTTTATTTGTGTTTTTCTTTTCTTGGTTATTTTTTATTTTTATATTTAACCGTGGGTTTTGGGGTAGCTGAAAAAAATAACAAATAAAAGGGAAAATACCTGGTAGTGGGTGTATGGAAATGCAAAGAATGCGCTCTCCTCAATCCAAAAATATCTGGATTTTTTTCTAGATGTTTAGTTCGTGTTTGGATGAAAAAGATTTTTTGTTATTTTATTGATTTTTTTAAGGAATTTAGATGTGAAATGAAATAGTGTGACAGTTGAGAAAAATATGCCAAAAATAAATAAAAATATTAATGGAAGTATTAGGAATTTTTCAAAAATTAATTTGGAATTTTTAAGCATTTTTAATAAATTTTTTCAAATATTTGGGTACTTTTTTGAAAAGAATATGTAATTTTAAAATGTTTTGAATTTTATTCTTGAAATTTATAGGATTTAAAAAAAAGACAATTGGTTGCAGAAATAATAGGAAATTTTCTAAATTTTTTTGGGAAATTTTTCAAAATTTTAAAGATTGGTTTTTGTTTAATTTTTATTTATTTTTATTGTTTTGTTTTGTTTTTTAAATGTGTTAAAGGTTTCGGGTGTTCGAATTAAAAATATGGGAAAATACCCAGAAATAAGCTGCATAGCAGCTGCGAGTCAGCAACCGACGAACAAGCTCCCGCACCAGCGCACGATCAACCGCAAGCTCCCACGCGCACGTGTGTCAAGGGGTGGAGAATGGTATCTGCGGGGTCGGCGTGGGACTACTGGTTGTCGGCAGATGAAAGGGGGGCGTAAATAGGGTTTTTCGCGGGTGACAGGGGGCTCACCGGGAGTTTTCTGCGGTGCAGCGGTTCTGCGGGTTTCTTGGGGGGGAAAGGGGGCTTATGTGGAGGTAGGGTGGGTTAGTGGTGGGACTGGGGGGTGTGAACAGGGGGCTAGGTAGGAGGTGGGGGGGGGGGGGGGGGGGGGGGGTGTGTTTTCGGGGGGAAAAAGGGCCTGGTTGGGGGTGGGTAGGGAGTGTGTGGTTATGGGGTGTGAAGGGGGGCTTGTATGGGGTGGGGGAGGTGGGTGTGTGTGCTGGGGTGTGAAGGGGGATTAGTGTGGGGGTGGGGGGTAGTGGGTCAACTAGGGGGAAAGGGGATTAGTGTGGGGGTGGGGGGTAGTGGGTTTGAATGGGGGTGGGAAAGGCGGGAGGCCGTCGAGGCGAAGAAGGCGCAGACGAGGACGGTGGCGGGGTGTCGCGACGGGTAGGTGACGTTGCAGGGGGCAACGCCGGGCGAAGGCGGCACAGAGGACGGGGGCTGCAAGGCTGGCGTGAGGCAGGCGAGGACGAGGCAGAAGCGGTCGAGCGCCCTGGAGGTCAATGGGGCGGCGCAGGGCAGCTGACGAACGGCGCTGCAGACGTGGACGGGCGCCCTGGAGGTCAACGGGGCGGCGCGGCTGTGGCAGCAGGCGCTGGAGCAGAGGCGAGCGGCATGAGGAGACGTTGAAGCTGTACGTGCCGGACTTCAAGCGGGCATTCGAGCACTTCTGCGTGCACGCAGGGGGGCGTGCGGTTCTGGACGAGGTGGAGAAGCGGCTGTCGCTGACGGGCGGCCTAGAAGGGACGACGTCGGACGGCCTGAAGGGCTGACGAGGAGGGCGTCGTGAGGGAGGAGAGAAGGGAGGAGCAGAGAAGGAGAAGGGAAGGAGAGGGGAAGGAGAAGATGGAAGGGAGGGGAGGACAACGCAGGGAAGGGAGAGGGAGAGGTAGTTGGAGGAGGGAAGGGGTCGGGGTAGGGGGGGGATAGGGAAGGGTGTGGGGTAGGGTGGAAAGGGGTGGGAGGGTGATGCCCATGGGTTAGGGTACCCAAGGGATGGGGGAGGGGGTTCCATAGGGGGGGTGCCCATAGGGGGATGGGGTAGGGGTAGGGGTTGGGGGTAGGGTAGGGTGGGAAGATGGGCAGGGGCCCAAAGGGGGAAAATGGGCGGGGGGCTCATAAAGGAGAGGTGTACCCCCCTGTCCCGCGCGCGTGCGCAGGGCGGGGTAAAAAAAATTGTCGTGACGGGAGTGAAAGGGCGCCCGGATGCAGGGACGAGGCACGTGGATGCGAGCGGGGCGCGTTAAGACGCATAAAATCGAAAACAGACGCGTTCACGCGCGGGACGAGACGCGCAAAAACACATAAAAATAAATAAAATTGAATATCTCCCAATCTGGACGTGAAAACGAAATGGCATAAAAACAAAAAGTGGGCAGGATGGCAGGGGGAAGACAGGAAAAATGTGCAACGGGAGTTCCAGGGGAGTAAAGGGCGGTCACGTGCAAAAACACAAAAAACGGACCAAAAAACGCAATTAAAAATTAATATCGGAAGATCCGTGCATCGGAACCAGGTGCAAGAAAAAGGAAAAATGTGTAGAAAGACGTGTCTGACAATCCTATCATGTCAAAACATAATTCTGACTGAGATAAGACGCGTTCACGTGGGAAAAACCCAAAAAACAAAACCGAAAATGGAATCAGAAATTAATATTGAACGAACCGTTCACCGGAAGGACATGCAGTGAGAAGAAAAAATGTCTGCAGGAAGGGATGGCACAGGGTTGTCATGTTAAAACACAGTTTCGGTGGAAGTAGGAGGGGTTCACATGTAAAAAACACCAAAAATACGTCTGAAAATACATTTAAAAATTAATAATAATAAATCTAGAAGTTGAAAGAGGGGGGAAGAAAAAGGAAAAAGGTGGGGGAAGGCACAAGGGACACGGCTGTCAAATCAAATTGGAATTCCAATGCAAACAGGGCAGGTTCACATGGAAAAATGTCAAAAAGACGCACGAAAAAGTCTCGAAAAACCGGAAAATTAATATTGGACAAATCGTGCATCGAAATGATTCGGAGTAAAAAGGAAAAATGTCAAGGAGAAAGTTGTTGTCAAGGCTATGATGTCAGATCACGGTTCCGAAGCAAGAAAAGCGCATTCATATGGCAAACCGGCTAATTTGCGCAAAATGCTTCAAAAATTAATAACTCAAAAACCGTGCACCGAAACAGGGGTAGGTAAAAAGAAAAAATGGTCAGTTGAAAGGGAGGAACATGGCTATAAGGTTGGATTTGGAATTCGGTGAACGTAGGGTGCGTTCACATGGCAAGACCTCAAAATTAGGAAATGAAGGAAAACTGCAAGGGAACAGCCCCAAGGGTGGGTGAAACATGAACGGTCGGGTGGGAAGGGACCCCATCAGGGTAAAAGCAAGTCATGGCATAGATGCATTAGCAGGTTGAGGCATATACAGAAGGGTAGGCAATGTAGATGCGTAGGGACGCGTCCCCACACTTAAGACCTTAACGGATAGGATTAACCGAGCATCAGGGACCTAGGACCACACCACAGACCATCCACTAATGTCCTCACACTTAAGACATGAACGTCACTGAGAAACAGAAGGTGTAGGGTTAGAAAAACTTGGCCCATGTTGTTGAGGATCACGGTTAATTGTCGATGGCACGTCCGGTGTCGTTGTCGGCTGCAGGAGGTACCAAGGCATCCTCACAACACACATTCGTCATGGCAGGGACCACACAACAGTAGCCAGGGAGGTAGCTGGTTGAAGAAATCGCAGGAAATTCGTTGATGATGAGGGATATTACACTCAACTCACAGTCACTCAAATGGAATGAAAGAACTGTCACTCGCCCCATGACTAATATCACTCGAGGAATAAGGATTGAAACCCATATCTCATACCCAGTTTAGAAATCGACAAGGGGGAATGATGCAGAAGAAGTATGCCAGGGTGCACAGTTGATGGTGCATTAGTGCGTCCAACCCGTCTAGCATAAGTGCAAGGAGGAAGGCAAGGGAGCCTTACAGTGTAGTGTACAGAACAGGGTGATGTATCTTGTGATGACGGTAGAGACCCATCCCGTGGGTGCATAGGGAAACGGGAACATACCTGACTCCAAATATCGTAACGTCCCTCAATCTCACCTCTCGGTAATTGATTGAAGAAACTCCAGTCACACTCAGCCCACCCTCTGTCTCACGCTCGGTTGATAGATATAGGAGGGCAGCCATTTCCTGAAACCCATTGATGTAATCCTCACAGTCACTTGTACAAAGGTTGTATGCCTTGTGCGCATTTGATGGTGCAACTGTGCATCCCTCCCTGTGCCGGCACACAGTGCGAGAAGGAAGGCCAGGGAGCCTTATAGTGCAGTGCATAGAAACAAATTGTGCCTTGTGCATTGAGAGGCCCGTCCTATGCGTGCAACACTTCATTCACACTACTCACCTCTCATTTGATTTGAAGGGAAAAGACTGGTCACTCACCCCACCCTCTGTCTCACTCTCTGTTGATAGATACAGAGGGCAACCCATACTCACTTTCCCCATCCGGTTAGGATGAAAGCTCACATCACTCGATTGTTTGTCGATGAAGATCACGTCGTTAGTTGCTGAAGAGGTGTACCCAGGGAGGTAGCCATCAAATCGAACATTGTGTGGGATAGGACATGTCGTCTACTAGAGGTCAGTTAGACACTCTGCAGAGAGACCCAGGACACAGCGTACCAAGGGAGGTAGCTTCGGAATTGGATCCTAGAAATTTCAAGTGATGAATCCACTTTTTGGACTGCTGGGTGTTGCCACCTTTTCCACAGCCAACTTCCTACCCAAGGGTGTTTGCCACCTTTTCTTGGAACGAGGCCTGCTATGACAGGGAATTGCTATGACAGGGTGTTCCATCAAACGAGGCCTGCTATGACAGGGAAGTGCAAGGAGTTCAAAGAACGAGGCCTGCTATGACAGGGAAGCTCGACGTGGTTCCTGGTAAGTGCAGGATGGCTCTACAGTGCATGGAAGCCACGCAAACTTGCCAAATCGTGAATCGACGTCGAGCTTGCGTGGCTTCCATGCACTGTAGAGCCATCCTGCGAGTTTCGTCCAAACATTCCAAGTGCAGAAGACGGTGTTGTAGTGAATCATCATTCCCCAAACGCTCTTTGATAGCCACTCTCAAAGAGGGTAATTCCAATTCAACAGGGAAAACAACTTCTGTACTATACACCAGCTGGAAGGGTGTTTGTCATGTTGTTGCTTTATGGGAGGTTCTATACGCCCAGAGGGCCTTTCTAAGTCAATCGTCCCAGTCACGACGATGTACGGCAATTGTTCTTGTCAGAATCAAACAGAGGATGCGATTCGTGACTTCGACTTGGCCGTTGGCTCTAGGGTAGTAAGGAGTGGACTTGCAGTGGCGGATCTTATACAACTCTGTCAACTCTTCCATGACTTTGTTAAGGAAATGAGTGCCTCTGTCACTTACCAGCTCTAAGGGACTGCCAAAACGGGTGATGATATTCTCATACATGAACAGGGCCACGCTGTTACCATCCTCCCGCTTTAGGGCTTTAGCTTCACACCACTTTGTAACATAATCCGTACATACGAGGATGTATCGGTTCTGCTTCCTTCGGGTAGGAGGATCGATTGGGCCTACGAAGTCGATGCCCCACTTCTCAAACGACTTCAAGGGAAGAATAGGCTGCAGTGGCATGGCATTTGTCTTGGTGGGTTTCCCCATTCTCTAACAAGCATCACATCTTTTATAATAATCATAGGCATCCTTATGGATGGTAGGCCACCAGTATCCTGCTAGCAGAGCCTTCCTGGCTGTAGCTTCTCCTGCAAAGTGGCCTCCACATGGCTCGTCATGGCAAGCCTTCAGAACAATCCCAATCTCATCTCTTGCAACACATCTTCTAAACACTTCATCTTTGCCTTTCTTGTACAGTGCACCGCCTAGCAGGGTGTAGGGGGTTGATTCTAGCATAAGCTTCTTCCTTTCTCGACTAGAAATGCCAGGAGGGTAGTGTTGGGTTGCCAATAGATTGGCAATGTCTGCATACCAGGGAGCTATAGTTTCTACCAGGAATAGGAAAGCATTAGGGAGGTCTGGATCATCCTTCTCCTCGTCTGTAGTCTGCGGGATATGCGACAGATGATCAGCCAGAACATGGGAACGACCAGGTTTGGTAATTACCTCAAAGTCGAACTCCTAGAATAGAAGGAGCCATCTTATCATTCGTCCTTTCACATCTGCTTTGTTCATCAGGAAGGACAGGGCCTCGTGATCCACATAAAACTTAAAGTGGGTGGATAGGAGGTAGTGGTGGAACTTTTCCAGTGCAAACACCATTGCCAAGCACTCAAGCTCTGTCACTGTATAGTTTCGTTCCCGATCAGTGACTTTTCGGCTTGCATAATAGATGGGTTGATCTAGCTTCGAGGAGCCCTTCTAGCATAGGACAGCGCCTAAGCCTTCAATAGATGCATCACTGTGTACATGAAACTCCTTCGTCCAATCAGGAGGTTGAAGAATGGGTGCCTCAATCAGACACTGCTTCAGAGTGTTGAAGGCTTTGTCACATTCTTCAGTCCAAGTAAACTCTGCATCTTTCCTCAAAAGCTTGTGCAAGGAGGTTGCCTTTGTTGCAAAATGAGCTATGAACCTTCTGTAGTAACCCACATGGCCTAGGAATCCCCTCAACTGTTTGAGGTTGGTGGGTGCTGTCAAAGCTGCGATCTTTTCGATCTTTGCAGGGTCTATTGATATCCCTTGTGCAGAGACAATGTGGCCCAACCGAACTCCAGAAGAGACCCCAAAAATGCATTTGTCAGGGTTGAGGGAAATCCCATACTCCCGGCATCGGTCAAAGCATTGTTCCAGGTGTCCCTAGTGTTCACGGATCAAACTATAGACATAGAAGTCATCCAAATATACCTCAATAAAATCGTGCAAATGATTTTGGAATGTGGCCATCATGACTCGCTGGAAAGTAGCAGGGGCATTGCAGAGTCCAAATGGCATCACTCGGTAAGCGTAGGTCCCCCATTCTGTGGTGAAGGTTGTTTTGGATTGGTCTTCTTATGCTATCTGCACTTGGTTATATCCGCTGAATCCATCCAGAAGGGAATAAAGATCATGTCCAGCCACTGTGTCCAATAGTTGGTCTGTGAAAGGAATCGGAAAGTGATCCTTCTTCGTCTTGGAGTTCAACTTGCGGAAGTCAACACATATTCGCAATTTGCCATTCTTCTTGGGTACAACCACGATGGGTGAAACCCATTCACTATTTGCCACTGGATAGATGAACTCGGCTTCCAGAAGCTTCAGCAGCTCTGCTTTCACCAATGTGGAATAATTGGGGTTCATTCGCATCTGTTGTTGCCGTACTGGCTTGGCATCATGCTCCAAGTCAATATGATGTTGACATATTGTGGGATCAATCCCCTTTAGGTCTTTGTAGGACCATGCAAACACGTCTAAATTCTCTTTCAACAAGTTGTAAAAGGTTGACAACTCCTCTTCTGGGAGGCTGCTACCCACCTTCAAGTGGCGTTCAATGCCTTCTGCATCCACAAAGGTTAACTGCCTTTCACCTTCTACTTCACAGATGAAGGTCCCGCGGACTGCTTCTGGGTACAGATCCGACTCCTTCAAAGGAGTGATGTCCTCTTCGGATGTCCCACTAGAACCAACTTCATCTTTCGATGGAGACTTAAGGTGCTCCTTGAGATGTTGAAATGGGATTAGAGCCGTTTCGGGTTTGGTTTCACGATTAGTTACCTCCTGGCTTGAAGACTCATCTTCTGATGACACGTCCAGGAACGTCACATAACAGGGACCCTCTGATGCCTGTTGGGTTTGTAGGACTGGTGCTTGTTGGCACGGTGCATCATCATCATCTTTCTTTGGCCAAGGTGGGTGAGGACAGCATAAGCCACTGCTGAAAGACGGCTTATTCTTCTTAACCCATTTCTTATAACGATTTTGCAAATGAGAAGATCCATTTACCAGACCAAATGGTACCATCACCATTCTGTCCCATAGCATGAGCTCATCTGCATCTGATGCTTCTGAAACTTCTTCTCCAAATGTATCCTCTTCGGGAGGAATAGACTCTTCTGGCTCACTTTCATAACCTTCTTCGTCCATATCATATCCATCCTCTTCTATCTCTGCTTCTGTCTCTGTCTCTGTGCATGTCTCTGTCTCTGTAGGAGCTCTGTAAGAGAAGAACAGGTTCTCTGTTTCATCTTCTGCCTCTGTCTCTAGCATTGCTATGATCATGTAACAGAGAGAGCAGTACATCCATGCTTCTATCTCACTGTCAGAAGTGATTTTGAAAATCATTCCTGGTTCAGGCAGGAAGTATTCACCCATTGATAATCGCTTTGCATCTTTTGGAAGTCGGCTTACAGTATCCACTGTTAAGGAATGTGCCACTATTTTCTTGGGAAGGATTTGTTTGACAGCATCTTCGTCTGCTGATTTTCCATCCGTAGCCTCATTAGGGGAGTCATAAGATAATTCCAAGGAGGTGGATCCATGTCCTTTTTGAGAACCATATAGCTTCAGCACCACTTTATTGGGTCCTCTACCCAAGGTCAAGGTTCCTTTGAACCAATCCCTCCTTGCTCTGGCTTCAAAAAGCCATGGTCTGCCCAGTAACAGAGGGTAGGATGTACCATAAGAGTTTGGCTTCACCACCAGATAGGTTAGCCAATAATCTTTCCCAGCCACTGTAGTCTTCACATATGGGAGAATGTCCAAAGACTTGATTCTGCTCTGATCTGCCAGTTGGATGAGCCATTGGGTTGGTTGCACACCTTGTAGGCCTAGATCCTTCATTGTCACATCCGTCATAATGTTCACTGATGAACCTCCATCAATCAATGCATTTGCAATAAAGTAGCCTTCTATCCACACGCTAGTCTCTGGAGTTCCCGGATCTAGGAAGGCGTTAGCCATGTCCACTTCCTTGACAGGCTCTGGAGCTTTATTGGACTTTGTTGCTGTTGAGGGAGCAATCCTTAAGCCACGTCTTCTTGTCAGTATACTTTTGAACCTTTTTCGGCAACTGGGAGACAGCATCAATAATTGTCGAAATGTGAGGTTTGGTTTAAAGGTATCTAGATCTCTGACCAAATCGTATTCCTTAATAGGATCCACTGGCTTCTCGAATCGGTTAGGGAATGGGGCAACACCCATTTTCATTTTCCCTCTTTCTTCCAACAGAGGCATCATGGGAACTTCTTCTGCCACTTGCGATGCTTCCGCCTCTTCTGTCTCCTGGACCTCTCGTCCTGTCTCTGGAACTGTCTCTATAACTCTCTGTGGCACTGTAGTGCTCTGTACGGCACTGTCAAGCTCTGTTCTGTTCTGTTCTTCTGGTGGAAGATTGAACTTCACTGTTTTGGCAGGAGGATTGTTTTCTTTCTGGATAGGTGGTTCCTTCTTCTTTGCAGTGTGATGGCAGCAACTTCCAATTCCACTAAATTGGAGGTCGGCTCTTGGGCCTTGGCCAGACTATCAGTAGCACTGTTCTTCATTGGGGCTGGGCTTGGACAGTCTGTTGCAGTGTGGCCTTCTCCTTTGCATCGACTGCATAAGGGCTTATAATCCACTGACCTTCTGGGATTTGGACAATTTGGTGAAATATGTCCCTTTTCTCCACATCTGTAACACTCCACTTCTGATCTTTGACCTGTCTTCCTCTATAACTTTGGGATGGAAACCTTCTAGGTCCGAAATTAGGACCAAAATCTCTAGGCTTGGGTCCAATATCCTGTGTTGTCATTTTGGATTCCAGCAAGTTGAATCATGCGTCTTCTTCCTTCCTTCTCCTATCATGCATCTCTTTCAGAGAGAAAATATCCTCTATATGGTTCTTCCGCAAACAGTAGGAACAGAAGGCTCCAGGGATGGTTGGTTTTCGTGTGCATTCAGTGGCTAAATGTCCTACTTGATGACACTTACCACACCAAGTATTTGACCGCATCACATCTCTTCCTGCTCCTGCAACGTTGGATATGCTAGTGGTATTCACTTTCAGCGTCTGTAGTTGCTCTGTAATCACATCCATCAACTCCTTTTTTATATTTGCAATTGAGTTGGATAAATAATCCTTCAAGTTTTCTCCTCCTGAGGTACTAGCAGTAGGGTTTTGAGGAGTCTCTGTAATCATTGCATAAACAGGTTGGGCTGGTGCAGAGGGGTCTCTATTTTGATTCTGATTCAGAGGTCCTGTTTGAACTGTTGGGTGTTGGCTCCAGTTGGTAGGGTTCCACTGTTGCTACTGATTTGGCATTGGGGAAATTGGTTGGGACCATTGTTGTTGTGGTTGAACCATCATTTGAGGCATGGATTGTGGCCACTGTGGATTTGGTGCACTGTACTGTGATACTAGAGGCATCTGTTGGTAGGGATAGGGGACAGTCCCGGGGACTGTATTTGGTGGGTACATCATGCCCGGCATCAGAGGAGGTAGGACTCCTCTTCCTGGATTCATCGCCAATCTAGCTTCCACTTCATCATACAGTCTTGCACCTTCTGTTGCAGCTTGCAGTGTGGCTGGTCTTTGCAGCTCCACAAACTTACGGACTTTTGGTTGTAATCCTCTGAAAAACACCCCCTTCTGAATGCCATCATCTAGATTATGGTTAGTCCATCTCTTCAGGATGGATTCCATTCGTGAGACATAAGCTTCTACTCTTTCTCTAGAGGACTGACTTACGTTCATAAATTCCTCTTGCATCCGCTCTTCAAAACCTTCACGCTTGAATTTAGTGAGGAAGGCCAACTTCAGGTCATCCCATGTGCCAAAAGTTCTTGCTGCTTCTCTCATATCACTGAAACGCCGCGCCCTTGAAAGTGGCGGGGAATATTGCTAACCAATGCTTAGGGGTTCTGGCATTGTTAGCCACACATGCTACCATAAACTCTGCTACATGAAGATCGAGGACTTCATTGTACTCTCCCTTAAAAACTGGCAATGGGACTACATTCATTGGCCTGTCATCAATGTTTCCAGGACGGATCTGGCTTGGAAGTGGACCTCCAGCAGGAGGAGGAAGGGCTTGATGTGCCATTGGGACTTCTCTAAAGAGTTCCGCAAGGGCGTCAAAGGCGGCTTCTGCTGCGAGCTCGTTCTCGGCTCTGATTTTTGCTTTCTCTCTTCTCACGTACCTTTGGACTCGTTCTAACGCTTGCCTCTTTATTGCGTCATTCATCAGGGGGTTGGCTCCACTCTGTTGTTAGTGCTCCACAGAGGGTTAACAGAAGGCTTCAGTATTTAGAGGACTCTCTTGCCAACATTTCTTCTACTTCTTCATTTTCAACGTCCCTGAATTCTGCTTTCATGCCACTGCACAGAGGAAGGTATTCGATTCTGAAGGTGTCAAAATGCATACGTCTAAGCATTGTGGTGGTGCCATCATCATAGTAATGCCAGCTTCTGATGGTTTCAACAATGTATGTTGTAAAGAACACTCTGTCTACCAACTTCCAGTGGGTTTCTAATTGAACAAATAGAAGATTATCAGTGCACCAAGCATCCCATGTATCTTGCTGTTGAGCATCCAAGAACAAATTCCAACTCTTTTCCTTCTTGTCTCTGTGAACCTCCACAGACCAAGACTCCTGAAGCTTCTTCACAATCTCCCATTTGATGATGTCTGGAAACTTCTCAATGAATGCCAAATCTTCCATGTATGGTCATTCTCTCTGTTTCTGCTTTTCAGTTTATTCCCAAACAGTTTGCCACCAAGATGCAAGTGTCTGCTGCTTCAACAGGAAGAGGAAATTGTCCACCACATAGAGCATGCATCATGATGGTGATGTGTTTCCGCCATTGTGGGATGAACTTCTTGTGGAAAGTGGCTTTGATTATGAGAAATTCCAACTCTTCAGTGGAAGAAGGAACTTTACAAACATCCATTGAATTCTTCTCTTCTTGGCAATGCCATTTCCTTCATTTTCAGCCTCTTCTGGTGCTTGTTGATGGCAAGCTTCCCCTGCTGCGCACCAAAAACATGGAGCCCCAAGAGGAACACCAAGGAAAAGGGAATTCTCTTGCAAGAAAATCTATCTTGTAATGTCAAAAAGCTTGTTTATTAGGTTTTATATGATCACAATGAAGAAACGAACACCATGCACAACAAATCTTCATACAACATCATGTAGATCTCCCACGGATTTGATAGAATCAACCATATTATTCAACATCTTCATAAAATCCATCAATATAACAAAGAAAGTAAAGGAATAAACCATCTTTGAATGGAAATACATCACATAGTATTCATCTTCAATATCTTCATAGTCTTCTCTCTCAATCTCTCATGTACAATCACTCTATTTCAATAGAATTGACTATCTCTGACTCTCTCTCTCTCTCTCCATCAATAATACATCATATCCTCACTACAATCTCTCAAAAAACACTCTCAGTAATCCTTCTTAGGTCGTGGATACCCCTCCCAAGAGGTATGTCTGATATGAAGAGTCACCAGAGCCACTACAGTGTCCTTTCATAGCTCACTACTGTCACTTCACTCCAGTCTTCACTTGAGTCTTTAGCAGCTACTTCTTTCACTTCTTTCAGCTCTTTTACACTTGTATTCACCTCTTTCCAAGGATAGAAAACTTTCCCAAGCTACACTCTCATCCAACAGAACACATAAAGAAGCATACAGAACAGTCTACAGAACAGTACCAAAATAGCTACAGTACAGAACAGAACAGAGACAGAAGCTCTACAGAAGACCTACAGAAGGTTACAGAAGGTCATCAAAACCACATAACTCATACTCAAACCATTCCAAACTCTCAAAAACCATTCAATAAGCTTTCACAATATCTCAATCTTCATCAATCAATACGCCATCCCTCCTTACAGAAGAAAATCAGAACAAAACAGAACAAAACAGAAGCTATACAGAACCAATCAGAACCTATCAGAACATCACAGAACCACTGGTAAACATCATGAACTTCCAAAACACAATCAATATCATCCAAAACACTCTCAAACCACTTCCAAACCAATCGATCATCTCATAAAATCAACCATTCAGCTTTCAAAAATAACAAAAATCAGCCAAAAAACAAGTCATTTCAACACTCAACAGAGGATAGTTTTTTTTAATGCGGCTGCCATTGAAAAAGCTGATTCCTTCACCTTCGAGCGTCTCTAATTCAACATTGCCCGTTTGAATAATTACACATACTCAGAAAGGTCCCAATCCACATAGTTTCATTTTTTGTTTGTGATCCTTCACAGAGTATAGCAGAACGAGATCCCCCTGATCAAAGTCGCGTTGTTTGACATGCTTGTCAAACCACATTTTCCTCCGTGCTTTCTCACAAATCAGCACATGGGTGGCCAAGAACCGAGTTTCCGTGAGACGTTCTAGCTCTACCAAGCGATTTGTCCAAGCGTCTCTTCCCTCCAACGCTCCTACATTGCTATCCTTAAGCTAGGGACAAAAAACTTAAAGGGCAGAATGGCCTCCATTCCATAAGTCAGCTTAAAGGGCATCTGGTCTGTAGTCATTTTATAAGCCATACGATAGACTCACAAGGCCGCTATTAACTTGTTGTCCCAGTCACTCCGAGATGTAGATACCACTTTTGTGAGTACATTGACTAGGATTTTATTGGTGGATTCCGCTTGTCCGTTAGCCTGAGGGTAATAGGGCAAGGATTTCCTGTGAATGATTAGAAAAGTAGAGAGCAGATGTGATATCACCTCATTAATGAAGTGTGTGCCGTGATCACTGACTAATTCTCTTGGACACCCAAACCGTGAAATGACCTGCTCCCACAAGAACTTTGCAATGGTTCTAGCGTCGTTCTTCCTTGTAGCTCTTGTTGAGAATGTAAGCTTCGGTGTTTGCAGGTGTGTATATGTGAAAGCACTCTTATGTGCTTAAGATTGTGTGGTGCATGAATATGGATGAGAGATGTGGAGTAAAGTGTGCCACATAGGGCACACATGTAAAGTGTGGATTGTATGGTGTCACATGGGAACACACATGGAAAGTGTGAGGCTACATAAATGAAGCCTTATCTCTTCTATAAAAGTATAGCCATTGTATGCAATGAAAAAGAAGAAGAGAACATTTGTTGAGTGTGCATATTGTTTGCCTTCTCTTTGTAGCCATGGAGTTCTTTGTCTATTACAATCCTCCGTGATAATGTATCAATCATTTTGTACACACCATGATCAACCCCACATTGGGTTTCTTGACATGGTATCAGAGCCAAGGTTTAGGGCTATTGATCATGGTGTACTTATATGTGTAGATATTATTGTATGTGGTTTTCTCGAATTTAGCCTTAGTATGTTTTAGCCATTCTTTCCTTAAAAATCTTGCACACTCATTATTATGCTGGTTCACGATTTCAAGGGAGCTAAAATCTTTTGAGAATTATGAAGAGGCCATCAAATGAAGGATCTTTGTATAATGGAAGCTGGAAATGGAGTTTTTCAGCACAAGTCGTGGAGCCACTGTCAACAAAGAAGCTGCTAATAGAAGGCAAAGGATGGAGAAATGGAAGTTGGGTTGTCTTCAACAACAATAGGTGAAGAGGAGGAGAAGCCTGTTGATATTCTTAGTCAAAAGATAGAAGTTGTTAGTCTCTGATTCAGAAGCTATTAGCTCTTTATTGGGCTCTTCAAAGAAGCCCATTGATATTACTAGTACAACAAAAAGTTTTTCTTGCAAACATGGTGTTACAAAGAGAAACTTATGAGAAGGTGAAGCCCATAAAGATGCAGTGTCAAGAGAGCATGCTGATTTCAAAGGCCCACAAGGGAACGGAGAACAGAAGTCGTGAAAGAATGGCGGAGCTAGAGGATGGGTCTAGCTCGAAGGGCTTCCAAGGAAAAGAATGCGAAAAAATACACAGAGAGAGATAGAGAGAGATCGAGATCAAAACATAGCCTTTTTATGGGGACTCCAGAAACGGGAAGGAGAGATGTCGGAAACTCGCAGCCTCTGTCATTGGAGGAGATTTTACCTTTAGGCAAAGGTACCAATTCCCATGTAGCATTTGCTTCCAAGGCATCCATTTCTTCATCCATGGCTTTCTCCCATTTTTCTTTTCCCATGGCTTGCTCAAAAGAAGTGGGTTCTGGTTTCTGTATCACTTTGACTATATATGCATAGTGAATGGCTGTAAATCCATCATATTTCAGCCTATCCACAGGATACCTAGCTCTCGTAGACTTGCGCAAAGTAGGTTCACTCCCAGGTGCTCTCAAAACATCCCTAGTCTTCCTTACTCCAGGTGTAACAATAGAAGGAATACCCAACTCATCATCAATGCTTTGTTCTGAGCCACTGGATTCACCATCCACATAAGAATGACCTGCATTCACATCAAACATGGGTTGATCAACCTTCTCTTTTCCTTTTCGTGATACCTGCATACCACTATCTGCATTACTTTGAGAAGATTCTCTTGATCTCAATCTGCCTGTCCATGGCGAAGAATGTGAACCACTGCTAGAGGACGCTCCAGGTCCACTAATATTTTGTGACTGCTGTTGTGAATTCTGTGCAGCATTACCATTTTGTGCATCTACATCATCAATCACATTTACTGGTTTATACCAGCTACTCATCTCATCAAAAACAACATCTCTGCTCACTGTAAACTTACGAGTAGAAGGGTTATAGCATCTATACCCTTTTTGCTGCAGAGAGTAACCAATAAAGATGCACTTCTCAGCTTTTGGATCCAACTTGGATCTCAACTCATCAAACCACACGAGTACTTTGGTTGTCGAGCTATGACAGGGGTCAACTCCATTTTTTAAAGGGTTGTCGAGCTATGACAGGGGTCAACTTCATTTTATCTTTGCACACGAGTACTTTGGTTCTTTGATTCGTCCCAGTGCTTCACAAATTTAGCAACATCACGGAATAGGGTGGGCCACCATAGTTGGGATTGCAACACCTTTCGGGCTGTTGTATCCCCGCTAAAGTGTCCTCCAGCGATTCCGCCATGTGCTTCATTCAATGCATCGTGCATCTCGTGCTCACACATGCATCTACGCAACAAACCGTCTTGTCCTAACCTATAAAGTTGGCCGACTATCAATTGGTATGGTTGGATTTTCAAAATAAGTCTCCTCAACCTGGCCTTCTCAATTGGTCTCTTAAGTAATCCGTTTTCCAGCACCTGAACTACATCATTGGCCCAATATGGCATCAGATCAGCTTTAATTAATTCTCTCTTACTAGATAGGTTAAAGAGATGAGCATCCGATAAATCGTCAGGTATGCCTTGTCCAGCGGCTTCTCCTGTGGGTATGCGGGACATATGGTCAGCCATGTAATGCTGCTTTCCTCTATGTACCACCACAGAGAAGTCAAATTCCAATAGGAGAAGTAACCATCTAGCTATGCGTCCTATAGCGCAAGGCTTGTTCACAAGATAGAGCAAGGCTTGATGTCAACAAAGAAGACAAAGGGAGTGGCCAAGAGATAATGTCTAAATTTCTTTACAGCAAATACCATGGCCAACCCCTCCCTTTCTGTGGTGGAATAATTCATCTCGGTCTCTGTGAGCTGCCTACTGGCAAAACTCACCAGATAGTCTAAGTTATGTTCACCAGGCTAGCATAACACGGCCCCAATAGCAAACTTAGAGGCGTCTATGTGTACATGAAACATTATGTTCCAGTCGTGGGCTCGTAAGATTGGTGCAGTGGTAAGAGCCTTCTTCAACTCTTCATATGCGCGCTGGCATTCCTCAATCCACTCAAACACGATCAACAGCTTGTACAATGGTCTAGCAATCAGTGCGTAATTTAGTACAAAGTGGCGATAATATCTAGTATGTCCTAAGAAACACTGAACTCCCTTGTAGTTATTGGGTGGCGGAAGGTTGACAATGACTCTGACTTTTGAAAAGTCCGTGGCAATGCCATTCTTTGGCACCACATGCCCCAGGATACATCTGTGTTTCACCTAGAACTGGCACTTCAAGGGGTTCAACGAGAGGTTGTATAACTAACACCGTTCAAAGACAGCTCTCAATTTCTCTAAGTGCTCGGCCCAACTAGAGTGTACCCATAAGTTGTCTACAAACACCTCCAGTTCGCCTCTAAGCATATCTTTGAAGATAGTGCACATTAAGCGTTGGAAAGTCGCAAGCACATTCATCAACCGAAAGGGCATGACGATGTAGGCAAATACACCCCATTCCATGGCGAAGGCACTGTCATCGAGGTGCACTTGCACTTGATTGTAGCCCGAGAAGCCATCCAGAAAACTGTAGGCCTCTTTACCTGCTACCCTCTCAAGCATGTGCTCAGTGTATGGTAAAGGGTAGTTATCCCTCTTTGTAGTGGCATTAACTTTCTTGTAATTAACACACACTCGGATTTTCCATTTCTTCTTCATCACGATCACAATCGGTGATACCCAGTCCATGTGCTCAATCTCATATATGAATCCCACCTTCATGAGCTTATCAATCTCCTCTTTTACTGCATGGGCGTGTTTGGGATTCATGGGGTAAGGTCGTTGCTTTGTTGGCACTGCATCAGGGACCATTGGGATGTTATGAGTCACAACCCTAGGGTCGACCCCTTTAAGCTCTTCCAATGTCCAGGAAAATACATCAATATACTCTTGCAAGACTGCAACAAGTTTGGCCTCCTCATCCTCGGTCAAATCGTCTGCAATGAATACAGGTCTTGGCTTTTTTCCCTCCCCAGCCAAGTTGACTTCCTTGACTTTGACGGGTCCTTCGATCGATTCACTAGTTTGGCCCTGCCTCTTTGCACCTAGCAGAACCACTACTCTGTCACCCTTTTTAAATTTTGTAAACCATTTGGGTAGATCCTGTGGTTTCTTTTGCCTTTCTGCTTCTGAGCCCTTCACTCACATCCTGGCCTCCTCCTTTAATCTCCTGCACCTTAGGTGGATTGGTAAGTCCCCTTTTGTGTGTTTGACCTTAGAGGGTTGGGGTATCTCGGGATCACTCTCAGTGCTGACTTCCGACTTCGAATTAAACTCGCATCCCTCACTCGAGGAAGGAGTTTCCCTAGGGGGTCCTAGTTCAGTAGGTGCATCCGTCTTGAGCACTGGGATCACCCATGGTCATGCTACTCTGGCTTGCTTGTAATCCACGGCTCCCATGTGTTCTAGCCAGGATCTATCGCACTCCATCCGCATGACTCCTTTTTCACTCCAATTTTTCCTTTCCTTCCTAGGTCTCGGGTCTACCTTGATTTGTTCTATCATTCTCCCTTCTGTGTCATACTCTACTGTAACTATCCCTTCCTCACTTTCATCTCCTGCAGAGCGACAGTCCTCATATTCCTCGTCATCAGAGTCTTGCTCTTCAGACCGTTCATCATCACCTAAGATTTCCTCTTTAGTCTCCTTGTCATCAGTAACTAAAGCCCAATTGTATAACAAATTCAGGTTGTGGACTTTGGTCCATTTCCATTCTAGCTTAGTCAACAGATCACGTAGAGGCTTTAGGTTGGCAGCCAAGTTGACCTTCAGTGTGTCTATCAGATACTCTACGATTTCCTGAAGCTCTAGCTTATTGCTAGGAATATGGGACAAGACTGGTTTCCTTGGGTTGAGTGAGCTTCTTGCCATCGTGCAGAGTGGCACAGTTGGATCCTCTATTGGGATGGTTGCGGCTTTAGCAGCTTGTCAATATAGTTCTTCCTCATATGAGAATGGTAGGTCAATCAATGGTTGCCAAGACGTGCATCCAATCCCACTCATCATCAGGGCAGGGAATATATTTAGTGAGTGATCCATAGGGTTTGGTCATTTGAGCATTGCCTTTCAGCATGGTTGAGATGGCATTTAGGTCAATGGGGGTCATTTTCCAAGTGTCCATCTCTACCCTTACTGCTTCAGTTCTGCTCCCTAGGAAGATCAAACCATTCCCCCAATCTTCAATGACTCGATCGTTTCTCATCCATTGTCGTCCTAGCAGTATGTCGTAGTCCACTCCCTTTATGACAATGAAGTTCACAAAAAACTGCACACCTGCAATCTTTACTGGCCAATTCTTTAAGACTTCGAATGGCCTTATCTTCATTCCATTTGCTAATGTGACATTGAACCTGGCAGTCTCTACAGGGGGGTTTCCTTTCTGCGTCCTATCTCCTAAGGCTAAAACACGTAGGACTGCATGCATTTCAGTGCCTTCAGAGAAAGCATTGATGTGCAATGACTTAGGAGTTGAGTGTAGAGTTAGACTGGGGATTTGCATAATTGCATCATGATCTTGCTGATCAACATCCGTAAGTCCTATGTGTCCCTCCACCAAATCTTTTAGCTCCTGCCATAAAAAAGGATTCTACCTAAGTAGGTCTTCTACGCTTAGAGTTACTGGGGTGGATAGCAAGGTTGCAAGGAGACTGCTGGGCTCTTGTCTTCCCCTAAGGCTAGCACTCCTAGCCCATGCATTCTGTCTACCCTAGTAAGTCCCTTTGGCCTTGCTGCTGAGTTGCCCCCTGTGGCAAGGATACACTTTTAGTTTGTGGTTTTGTGGGTGAGACTGGTGTGCTCACGCTGGAAAAATCGTCCATTGGATCCTCTAGTATGGGCTCAGCATCCTTGAGGTGCTCCTGGGCATCCTTGACGGACTAGCTCTCACCCAGCACTCTAACAAGTATAAAACCAAGGTACCGAGTAGCAAAGTATATACTTGGAGCTTTGCTCCTCACCATGAAACCTGCAAACATGCCTCTCTTGCCATGAATACACACACACAAAAGACTCAAGACACACCCTCACCAATCAAGAAACAAGATCAGGAGGCTCCTTCTCTTCCTCTACACACTCAAGATCCATAGTTGCAGCACAAAGGAAGAGCAAGAAGAAGGATGGACAAAGAGAGTTTGGAAAAGAGGGAAGAGGGAAGTTAAAGAGGCACCACAATCTGCCGTGCTCCAACCTCCTCAACCACTTTTTCCCAAGAACCCCAATTGCACCCTTTTGAACCTTTATTAAATCAAATATTTTGACCATACAAAAGCAAAGGTTGAAGCCCTTATGTGTTGCATGTATTCTAGGCAAGATTCCTAAGGTTTTTAAAATAAAGGAACATATGCAATGGCTTTTATAGCTCTAAGCCAAGCATTTACAACACATAAAAATATATATCAATGAAGTACAACTTAGATGCAATAGCACAAATATTTTTGATAAAGTGAATAATTTGTCGATGTAGAGCCACATGCTTTTAGCCTTTTTGATGACAAAATTGGAGACTATCATTGACCCACTCCTTGACTTTGGCTATAGCTTCGAGTTGACATTTGGGATGGGGATATTCCCCTACCTTGGCACTCCCTAGCTTGGCTATCTTCGGGGTTGAGGTCTCTGCCTCTGCATCCAAGACCTTCTTTCCAGCAAAGTTGTAGCACTCTCAGTTTTTAGTGTGACTTTAGCTTCCGATCTCTTCTTCTTCTGCCTGCAGCTTCTCTTCCCTATCAAGGCTGCGTCAAGATTGCTAGGTCCTGGCAGAGAGATGCCTACCTGCCTTGTTTGAGCTCGCGTCATCACCTGTAGTGGGATAGGTGTGTCCTCACTATCAAAGGGTTCCACTCCAAATAGCCTCGGAGGTACTGACGGTACGCTAGCAGAGCTAGCTGATGGTTTCCTCCTAGGACAATCAGGAAACAGGTGAGTGATTCCACATTCTGTGCATCGGAGATCCGCTTTGTCCTTGTTAGCCTGTTCCTTCTCTGGGCAACATGATGAAATGTGGCCTGGATGACCGCAGGTCCAGCATGTGATTGGATCTTGGCTTGGCCCTTCAAAGCCTCTGCCTCTTCCTCTACTTAGTGCCATTACCCACACCGACCGATAGTCCATCAGGACTGGGTTGCCCTCCTCGTCATAGGATATGTATGGGTTGACATATGTTTCCTCTTCACTAGGCTCTTCCATATAGTGAACTGGAGCATCGCTCTGTAAAATATACATGGTGCAGCGAACAGAATCTGAGAAAGAGATAGAGAGTACACAACAGATAAGATGAGAATCAGTAAATTCTTTAACTCCAAACAACTGATACAAAGATGGCTCTGTCCACCCGTGCGCTTCCACTGTGTGAAGCTTAGATGGCGATCTAGATAGAAGATAGGTGAAGAGCTTAAGGCTAGCTGGAACAACAACTCTGACTGGGTGAAAGATGAGTGAGTGATGGCTGCGAAGGGGTTTAGCTTTTATAGCCTACGAAGGTCGTTAGGTCGGCCTGCTGACCGACCTACCATATGAGCCTCCACTAGTCGGCCAGGGAATATTCCCTTTACCATCGGGCCGGGGGCGTTGCCCCCGGACCCCCGCCAGGGGGGCCGCTGGCCCCCCAGCCAGGGGCCGCTTCCGCGGCCCCCGGACCCCACAATAGGGGCCCCTTTTAACTCCCTTACCACGCAACTCAATGCAATGTGCCTTGAGTTGCTACCAGGTTAACCACGTTGTCTAACCCAAAGATTAGACCCACAACAGTCACCTTTTTGCCATCCGGTCACATAGACCTCATCTGATATACAAGTCAGGACTCAACCAATGTCCGGGCTCACATTTGGCTTCTCCTCATAATGGGGGCCTTACAACTTTGAGCACCATGGATCATTGGTAGCACCTAATGAGGGTGGGGCATTGATCATATCTAACACCCCCCCTCAATGTCCACCCATAGGTGAACTATCTTCTCGGCCCAATGCCGAGTCTCTGAAGATGAACTTGAAGCAGATCCTTCGTAAGTGCTTTGGTGAAGATATCTGCTCCATTCTCCTCTGTTGGATAGTAGACCAATTCCACTATCCCATCCTCCATCAAATCATGCACATAGTGATACTGGATCTCTATATGTTTGGTGCGTGCATGAAACACTGGATTTTTGGCAATGGCAATGCAACTCTGATTGTCACATCTCAGCACAGTTGGTTCTTCATCCTGCACTCCCATATGCCATAGAATCCTTCTCAACCATACGGCCTCACATGCAGCAAAACAAGCTGCCTTGTACTCTGCTTCGGTAGAAGACAATGCCACTGTTGGTTGCTTCTTACTAATCCAAGAGAAAATTCCTGAACCCAAAGAGAAACAATAACCAGAAACTGACTTCCTGGAATCAATGTCTCCTGCCCAATCTGAGTCACAATTCCCCACAAGAGAAGTTCCGAAGCTGTATGTGATACCATAGTCAAGAGTTTTCTTCAAGTATCTGAGCACCCGTATCCCAGCCTTCCAATGACTCTCATGAGGTTTGTTTGAGAACCTGCTCAAAACACCAACAGCAAAACTGATATCTGGTCTGGTGTTACACAAGTAGATCAGACTGCCGACCAACCTCCTATACCTCCCAATGTCTGCTAGTGCTGATGTATCCTCGACGGATAACTTTGCATTCACCTCCATAGGTGTAGCTATCTCCTTGCACTCGGTCATGCCAAATGCCTTCAAGATCTCCCATGCATACTTCTTTTGAGAGATGAAGATCTTTCCTGGCTCTTGCCAGACTTCAATCCCCAAACAATAGTGTAGCAAGCCCAAGTCTGTCATTTCAAACTCAGAACTCAAAGCCTTTCGAGTTTGGTTGATCATATCTTCATAGTCACCTGTAATAAGAAGGTCATCCACATATAGGACAATCACTACAGACTTTTTACCATCCCTGTAAACATACAAGTTAGCATCTGAGGCACATCTTTTGAAGTTTAGGTTTAAAAAGAACCTATCTATCCGCTGGTACCATGCTATGGGGGCTTGTTTAAGCCCATACAATGCCTTCTTCAGTTTACACACTTTGTTCTCAGAATGGGGGGCCTCAAACCCTGGTGGCTGAGCCACGTACACCTCCTCCTTGAGGTCACCATTTAAGAACGCTGACTTAACATCCATTTGGTACACTGGCCACTTCTTATGGGCAGCCACTGCAAGTACCGTGCGAATAGTGGTCATTCTGGCAGTTGGGGCAAATGAATCTTGAAAATCAAACCCTTCAACTTGTGAAAATCCTTGGGCAACCAGTCTAGCTTTGTACTTTTCTAAGGTACCATCAGCCTTGTACTTTACCTTCCAGATCCACTTGGTGCCAATAACCTTCCGCTTTGCTGGTCGATCCACTAGCTCCCAAGTGTCATTCTTCATTATGCTGTCATACTCTGCCTGCATAGCAGCCTTCCATGATGGATCTGCAAGTACTTCTTCTAAGTCAGTTGGCTCCTTTACTTCTCTCATAATCTCAACCATCAAGGTCATATTGACTATGTGAGCAGAAGCCCTCCTTTGCTCCTCTATTCTCTGAGACCTCCTTGATCCGTCTGCCTTCTCCTCAATAGATGCAGGCATAGGATTATTGTGGTCATAGAGCTGCTTCGCCCAGCGCGGCAATGGCTTTTCCGGTGGGGTGATGTCAGGTTGGTGAACTTTTTCCTCATCATCTGAAGATGATGCTTCCTCCTCCTTAAGGATAGGGATAGCTCTCGGGACAGGTTCATAGTGGACTACTTCTTCGCTTGATAATAAAGTGGAAGAACTTGCCTTCTCCTCCTCCACTGTATGCGGCTCCTCCTTGAACACCACATCACGGCTCGCGATGATCTTCTTTGCCTCTTGGTCATATAATTTGTAAGCCTTCTGCTCATCACTATAACCCAAGAAGATACATTTTCTGCTTTTTGGTTGTAACTTGTTTCTCTTCTCATCTGGAACATGTGCATAACATTCACATCCAAAAATTCCGAAATGTGAGACAGATGGTTTCTTACCAGTGTAAGCCTCATGAGGTGTTTTTCCCTTGAGAGCCTTTGTATAGCTCCGATTTAGAATGTAGACTGCAGTATTAACAGCTTCAGCCCAAAAATGGTTAGGCAATCCCTTGCCCTTTAGCATGCATCTTGCCATCTCCACAATGATGCGATTCCTGCGTTCCACAACATCGTTCTGCTGAGGTGTGTGAGGCATTCGTCAATTGACGCTTAATCCCTTTGCTCTTGTAAAAGCCTTCAAACTCCTTTGAGTTGAACTCACCACCACCATCTGTTCTAAATTTCTTCACACTTTTCCCTGTTTCATTCTCAACAAGTTTTAGCCATTCTTTAAACTTACCAAAAGCTTGAGCCTTATCACTAAGGAAGTACACCCACATCTTCCTACTGTAGTCGTCGACAATCGACATAAAATAAGAAGATCCCCCCAAGTCCTGTGTAGGCATCTTACCACACAAGTCAGCATGCACCAACTCTAGAGAAGCCTATGCTCTATTCTTGCTTTCTTGTGGAAATGCCTTTCTCTGTTGCTTGCCCATCATACAAGCTTCACATGGTTCCTTCAATTCAGTTATTGTAGGTAGGTGAGCAACCATACCTTGCTTTTGCATCTCCTTCAACACTGCAAATCCGATGTGTCCAAACCTTTCATGCCAAAGCTTACTTGTGCCCACTCCACGGTGGCTGTAAGAGCACTTAGCTCATACAAGTTATTCCTTCTTTCTCCTTTGCCAACAATTGTGCCAGCACTATCAAGAATTTCTGCACCTATCTTCTTGAACCTCACTTCATGACCAAGATCAGTTATGGCAGCAAACTGATAAGAGATTTCTCCTAATTTCGAGAACATACAACACATTTGAAAGCTTTTTGACTTCACCATTTGTAGCAACAAAAGAAATAGTACATGTGCCCGCAGCAGGGCATTTAGCATCATTTCTAATCGTCACAGTGATGGATTCTTGTAGAGGCTGCATAGAATTGTATAGACCTTTTTTGTTGGTTTTGTGACGGGAGGCCCCACTATCCAACACCCATGAGTCAGTGGTAGATTCTTCTTGCGCCGAGGAGCACACTTCCTCAATGGTCGCCATGAATAATTCGAGCTCTGCTTCAGCCGTATTGGCTGTCTCTTTTCCTTTACTTTTAAGGGTACCATTCTTTTCATCTGCCTTCTTGACACGACAAGCTACAATTGCATGTCCTTTCTTCTTGCAGTAGAAGCACTCTCCTTGAAACTTCTTCTTTCTGCACTTCTTCTTTTTGTCACCATTATTTTTGGTGGAGGAATCACCTTTGCCTTTTGCACTGGCTAAGAATGTAGCATCTCCATTGTTGCTTCCTTCTCGTGCTTTCAAACTCCTCCATCAATTGAGAGCGGAGGTTTGCTGCCAAGAAGTGCTTAAAAATAGCTAAAAATTACGAATATCAAAGGAAAAATACTCAATGTCGAAGGCGGCTCGACCTAGGACGATTTTAAGCGTCAAGAGCTCTAAAGACGCCCGTGTGACACTTGCGGATTTTTAGTAATTTTTCCATGTGCTTGTGCGAGTCAGGGAAGCTGCCGGCCAGTCCACGATGTCGAGGCAAACGCCCAGGATTTTTCGGAATGTGATTTGGACATCGGACGCGAGAAAGGCCGAGAAAAGGTCCAGAATTGAAGGGGTGGCCAAGGAGGGGGGCCAAAGGGGGTGCCTTTTGGGACATAAAATAAGAAGATCCCCCCAAGGCCTGTGTAGGCATCTTACCACACAAGTCAGCATGCACCAACTCTAGAGGAGCCTGTGCTCTATTCTTGCTTTCTTGTGGAAATGCCTTTCTTTGTTGCTTGCCCATCATATAAGCTTCACATGGTTCCTTCAATTCAGTTATTGTAGGTAGGTGAGCAACCATACCTTGCTTTTGCATCTCCTTCAATACTGCAAATCCGATGTATCCAAACCTTTCATGCCAAAGCTTACTTGTGCCCACTCCAGCGGTGGCTGTAAGAGCACTTAGCTCATACAGGTTGTTCCTTCTTTCTCCTTTGCCAACAATTGTGCCAGCACTATCAATAATTTCTGCACCTGTCTTCTTGAACCTCACTTCATGACCAAGATCAGTTATGGCAGCAACTGATAAGAGATTTCTCCTGATTTCGGGAACATACAACACATTTGAAAGCTTTTTTACTTCACCATTTGCAGCAACAAATGAAATAGTACCTGTGCCCGTAGCAGGGCATTTAGCATCATTTCCAACCGTCACAGTGATGGATTCTTGTAGAGGCTGCATAGAACTGTATAGACCTTTCTTGTTGGTCATGTGACAGGAGGCCCCACTATCCAACACCCAAGAGTCAGTGGTAGATTCTTCTTGTGCCGAGGAGCACACTTCCTCAATGGTCGCCATGAATAATTCCAACTCTGCTTCAGCCGTATTGGCTGTCTCTTTCCCTTTACTTTTAAGGGTACCAGTCTTTTCATCTGCCTTCTTGACACGACAATCTGCAATTGCATGTCCTTTCTTCTTACAGTAGAAGCACTCTCCTTGAAACTTCTTCTTGCTGCCCTTCTTCTTTTTGTCACCATCATTTTTGGTGGAGGAAACACCTTTGCCTTTTGCATTGGCAGAGAATGCAGCATCTCCATTGTTGCTTCCTTCTCGGGCTTTCAGCTTCAACTCCTCCTCCATTAATAATGCACAAAACTCCTCAAAAGTCAAAGCTTGAGGTCTCACCTGAGTATTAAGGGCAGTTACTAGTCCATCAAACTTTTGTGGACAAATCCGAAGACACCTCCGAGCTAGCTCTTTGCTAGTCTTTTGTATCCTAGCGCAAGCCATCTGGTCGCGCAGATTCTTAATCCGAGTGATGAATGCTTCAACCGTCTCTCCTTCAGCAAACTTCTCCGCTGCTAGTTGATTCTCCAAGTTTTGAATCCTTGTTTGGTTTCGCGTTTCGTACTGACTCCTTAGTACATTCCAAGCCTCTGACGCTTTGGTTGTATGCTGAATTAGAGTCAAAACACTGTCAGAACAGCTTGTAACTAAGGCACACAATGCATCTGCATTCCATCGTTTCCAAGCTCGTAGAAGATCTGCATTCAGAGGAATCATCACACTAGGATTTGATGGGTCGGGGGTAGGCTGTGGTTCTACGTCAGTCCCTAGCACAGTCTCCAGAAGCTCATAAGAATCAAGGATAGTTGTAATTTTGAACTTCCACAAGGTGTAGTTTGTACCATCTAACTTGCCTTCGCTGAAGGTTGGTGGAGGAATCCTCAGTGTTTGAATAGCCGGTACAGCAGCACCACCTCCTGCACCGCTTCCTGATGCACTAGAACCGCTTCCCGGAGTCGACATCGTTTCTCTTTGCTGTTGAAGCCTTTGCCTCTTGCACGCTCTCCGATCTCTAGAGCCCCCTGGGCTCTAATACCATGTAAAATATACACGGCGCAGCGAACAGAATCTGAGAAAGAGATAGAGAGTACACAACAGATAAGAGGAGAATCAGTAAATTCTTTAACTCCAAACAACTGATACAAAGATGGCTCTGTCCACCCGTGCGCTTCCAGTGTGTGAAGCTTAGATGGCGATCTAGACAGAAGATAGGTGAAGAGCTTAAGGCTAGCTGGAACAACAACTCTGACTGGGTGAAAGATGAGTGAGTGATGGCTGCAAAGGGGTTTAGCTTTTATAGCCTGCGAAGGTCGTTAGGTCGGCCTGCTGACCGCGACCTACCATATGAGCCTCCACTAGTCGGCCAGGGAAGCGGCCCCCCTGGGACCCCCCAGCCAGGGGCCGCTTCCGCGGCCCCCGGACCCCACAATAGGGGCCCCTTTTAACTCCCTTACCACGCAACTCAATGCAATGTGCCTCGAGTTGCTACCAGGTTAACCACTCCGTCTAACCCAAAGATTAGACCCACAACAATCACCTTTTTGCCATCCGGTCACATAGACCTCATCTGATATACAAGTCAGGACTCAACCAATGTCCGGGCTCACATTTGGCTTCTCCTCATAATGGGGGCCTTACAACTTTGAGCACCATGGATCATTGGTAGCACCTAATGAGGGTGGGGCATTGATCATATCTAACACGCTCGCTGGGTGGGTTACAAAAGGCCCTGGTGGTCTTGATATACCTGTTGGGTTCATCTCTAGCCTAGGTACAGTAGGTCTTGAGTCATTTGGTGCAGGGAGTGCCAATTGGCCTCCCCTCCCAAAGAAATTGGGTGGTCTATTACCTAAGTACAGAGGATTGTATTGCTGTACGTATGGGAATCTCCTTTGCATCCTACAATGCAATGCATCATGCCCGAATCTACCACAATTTGAGCATGGCCTAGATCTAGGATCTTGGCATTCAGCCTGGGAGGTGATTGCCGCCACAATATATACACTGTACTTGCGATCGCACAGGCTTCTTTATCAGTTCCTGCAGTCGTGCAATCTCCATTCTCATCTCCACCATCTCCTAGCCTTGGTCCATACTCTTTCCCTTTTCTTGCACACTAACGGTTGCTTTTTCTCCCGAAATAGTTGATTTCTCTGGATCCCTCCAATTTGCACTTTCTCGACTGGTAGTCCTCATGCTTCGTTCCCTAAGCTGATCATCTACACGTATTGCCTCTTCAAAAACTCTAGCTAGCACGTCTTGTTGCAAGGTAGAGTTAGTGGCCAAAGTCTTGTAGAGCTCCTCACTCCGAATTCCGTTCATGAATACTATAGACACTACCCTCTTAGTAGGTCGTTCATTGGCAGGGATCCTTTTGAATGGGCTACGCACATGAGTGACATAGTCCCTGACGTTTTCCTTCTCCCTTTGACTGATATTCATCAACCGGACGATGAGGTCATTAGAATATCTTGCCTCCGAGAATCTCTTGATGAAGAGGCCCTTAAGGTGAGCAAAGTTTGTACATTCTGCGTCATCAAGGCTAGAATACCAGATTCTACCCTTATCACCTAAGCACATGCCAAAAGCTTGAGAGCGTTGCACAAGGTCAATAAGACCGTTTGCTTCGCATACTTGCTCGAACTGCTCCATGAAGCTGTATGGGTCACTGCTAGGCTCATACTTCGCTAGCTGTTTTGCTACGACATGGATTCTAGCCTACCCTTTAGCCCCTTGCGTGACTCCCAATCCCGAGAGTAGTGTGGTGGCTAGGGCTGTAGCACTCTGCTCAATGAATGTATTGTCCATGAGTCGCTTGGCTACAAGTTCGCTCAATGTCATGTCAACCTCTGCTGCTCGTTCCCTCTCTTCATTTGGTCCAAATTTGGCTGCCCCAGCTAGGTCTAGCACCCTTCTAGCCTCGTACATATCTACATCTTGCTATAGCTTTCTGGCCCTTTATTCGTGGTTGTAGGAAATTATGCCTTCTAGCGCTCTCCTGATTGCTCTTCTCTCTTCTTCGAGGCTTGCTACCACTTCTTCTACAGGTCTGCCCTAGATCACGGTCCTAGTAAGTAAATCGTAGTCATGGACTAGTTCCTGTACTGAGACTGGGAATTCTCCTAGGTCTCTTCTCGATCACCTCTTGATCTTGACATTGTTTCTGCCTCCAATTCCACAAGGCCGTCGATTAGTTCGAGCAGTTCTGTCATCAGCGCCACCCGATCCTCTATGTTGTCGTCTTTTGGATCCTCACGTCCACTTAATGTCCTCCTGGGTCCTAACCCTGTTTGTCTGCTAAGTCTTGGGGTTCACTCCTATTGGTGGGTTCCTTGAATGATTATGTTCGAGTGTATTCCTTGTTATTATAACCAAACCTCAAATTATGTACACTCAATGTGGTGTATGTGCGTTCGGTGCGAAATTAGGCTTTGTGCTCTTTCAGTGCACAACCAATGTGGCCTACTGTGTGTGCTGGATTACGGCACTCAAGTGCCATGTCAATGCTACCTTCAGCTCTTGGCCACTGGGTATGAGGTCAACACACGGCTGCCTGGTTAAAATCTGGGTCTCTGCTGCGTCTCTCAGGTATTGGGGGTCTGATGTCTGGTCTGCGGTTGTGACTAGGTTGCATCAACACACTCTGCTAGGTTTCCTAGCCACACGGCCAAGTTTTCTATGATTTTCTCGCATCTACAAGGTCGCACTAGTGTCAGTAGCGCGGGTTTGGGCTTAAATTATTAAAATAAGGTAAAAAATGCATTTGGCCAAAATTGGCCCGAATGTCAAGGTCTGAATCCCAGAATCGGCATCCAAACCACTGAAATCCGAATGTCTTGTTCGGCCATTCGGGCCCGAGTCCGAGGGCCGAAGTCGAGTTGGGCTGAATGGCTGGGTTCGAACGGGCTGATTCGACTGTCCAAACACCGAATGGTTGAATCCCGAATTCGGAGGGGCCAAACCGCCGAAGCCGGAATGATAAGGTCCAAATGGCTAGATGGCCCGAAGGCCAAACTACGAAGCCCGAATGGCACGTGACCGAATGCTCGAAGTCCGAACGCCGAACCCTAGGTTTGGGGCAGCCAACTGCCTGATCGTGGGGTTCGAGCGTCCGAACACGTCGGGGTCGGTGCACTTCTGACAATGAAAATGGTTCCGAATCTAGTGTTTTGCTGATGATTAGCTATTCTAGGTTGTTAAATACACACAAGGGCATGCCGGGGAAGAGATTTGTATACCTGTAGCACCTCGAAAGTGTGATCGAAGGGCATCCGCTGAATCTTAATCCTATCCTACCTGATGCTAACAAAAAATCACAAAACCAAGCATAAGTTGTATTTATCGACTCAACCACTCATCAAAAAACTCAAAATACTTACTTTTTCCAACGATTAAACCTCCTAAATCTCCTATCTATCTCAAGCACTATTTTGGGAAAAGGCCCTACTCCTATGCTCGATTTGATGTGCGCGGCGCTCAAGGCTCGATTCCATCTATCCCGGCAATGGAACCAAAATGAAGGGGAGCTACAAGCTCTACCCCGAGACCTACGGACCGCTTATTGATCAAGTGTTTCAAGCCGAGTGGCCATGGCTACCTCTCACATAGCCGACGCACCATGCCTACCTTACGAGTGTAGTGAGCTTACCTTGATGCTCGATTAAGTACCCTCCTCTCTCTTGCACACCGGTAGCTCCACGACCCTTGTGGCAAGCTCAAGCAACCTCAATCCCTCTCCCATGAGCTCCATCCTCCATAGCCACGTGCGTGAGAAAAGAGAAGAGAAAAGAAGAGAAGAAGAGAAGAGGAGATGGTGAAGAGCTTCACCCTCGCGATCCCTCACTCCCACATACTCACTCCCTCACACTCTCACACTCCCCCCCTCAAGAGCACACACAAGCAAGAAGAAGAGAAGAAGAAGAGAGCCACTTTTTGCCGCACACAAGAATGAGCTTCTCATTCACTTTTGAACTTTATATACATGCCCTCCCTTCTTTGGGCGGTCATCCCCTTTTTTATAAGGCCGGCCATTGGCCTAAGCCCATTTCTCATTTCCCACCATTCTAATTTATCCTATTCCCAACTAATGCATACAATTTGCATAGGAGCGAGCCTAGCACTCTTTTACAAGGATTTGGGAGCGCTTCCACATTTAATGGTGCTCATTTTACTCTTTTTCTGTCTCGGGGTGACACTGAGACTTTCTGGGGGTCGTGCTCAAACATTTAAAATTTTCGGGGTCTGGTTACCGGTCAAGGCGCCCTTTCCTTCTTTTATCCTGCGCCTTTTTTGATATTTTCTTTTTTTCCATTTTCCCGCTCCTCTTCTCCATTTCCCCGCTCCTCTGTGCTGCGGTAAATACGATAAACACTTCCCCTTGCACCCTAGTTGTGATTTGGAAGGTTGTGTGTAAAATGATTAGCTAAATCGTTAGTTTCGATCAAAATCGCCTCAGTGATGCCTCGTCATGTGTAACTTGGCCCGTCCAAGCGGCTGTTTCCTGGGCCGAGTCCCAGAATCGGCCCTTGGCCCTTTGTCTTTCGGCCGACTCGACCCAAAACCCTAGTCGGCCCATCCGAGTGACATCACTCGGCCCCACTTACAAACTTAGCCCTCGGCCAACCATCCCGCTCGGCCCTTGGCCTGTTCGAGCGATCCAATTTTGCCCTTCGCTTGCTCAAAACACGGCCCTTGGACAAACCTGATTCGGTCCTTGGCCCATGTGCCTCAGCTCGTCCAAGTAGACTCCCTCGGTCCATCCGAGTGACCCTGTCTGAGTGGACCTTTTTGGCCTATCTGAGTCAGCACCTCGGCCCATTCAAGTCCACCCTAACCGCGTCGTCCATTTGCCCTCGGCCCGTGCATCTCAGCCCGTCCGAGTCACCCACTTGGCCTCTACAATTCGAACAAGTTGGGCCGAGTGTGGACTTTTCCAAATTTTCCAAAAATTTGACTAGACCCAGCTATAGCTGAGCTACACAACCTATCGCAAGTCCTCCTGACGCTCAAAACTCGATTCTGGTGCAAGGAATAGGCAAAGTTGTAAGGCGCAGCCGCTTAGGAGCTTGCATATGGTGTCGCGAGACCTAGAGTCCTAGAGACAACCCGCTGAGCCATAAACCCTGATCGGACTAAGAATGAGCAAGGCAACATAGCAGGAAAACCCGAAACCCTGTCAAGTTGACCAAAGAATTGATCGACAAGCCTATCATGCCCAAAATGAAGCGAGAGTGCGTAAGATGCTTAGATATTGTTTACTGCACTCACCTTGAATTTCCGCACCTTGAAGTACACTTAAGGAAAACTGAAAGCCTGATTGAGCACAAGTGCATGGGAAGGAACACACACACTAAGAGGAGATAAATTGAGGATTTTATTTAATAAATCAAGGAACTCACTCAGATAAACAACTCAAGGAACCCACCAATAGGAGAAGATCCAAAGACATAGACAGACTATCAATACACGGAGTAGGACCAAGCAAGCGGCGAAAACCTAGACTGCAAGACAAATGAGGAGCTCAACTTAGGAGTCTTCACAGAGGTGATTCAACAGCTGGTTAGTAGCTAGGATGCACACACTAGGTATGAGCACCGCGGCAGGACAACATATACCATCATTGCAGGATTAGAAGAGGAGAGGAAGCTAGCCCACAAGGCACTGCAAAGCATAGTAGAGTACAACAAAGACTAGCAGGCTAGGAGACAAAGACAAAGCATAGAATCATGCGAGGTACATTGGGTGCTGAACCTAGCTGGTAGAAACCAAACTGATCATGAGAGAGCCCTGGAAGGAGACTTAACATTGAGCTTCTCATGAAGTGACTACTAGACAATACAACAGCATAGCAAAGTGTCGTAGCACTAGCGACATCACTGCTAGCAAGATTAGGAGCAAACCAAGGCTCCAAGAGCTAGTCCAAAATCCCAACCATTGCAAAGCAGCTCGACAAGTACTAGCCCCACGACGATCTCCCATGACGATCCATACAATTTCGTAGAGCAATTTGAGCAAGTCTATAAAGCGAATGGCCTCATCAACCTGACTCAGTGCTCTCAAGCATTCGGGCTCTGCTTAGGTGACAAGGGCAGGACTTGGTATATGAGTTTAGATGCCATAGAGTGAACCAACTTTAATGGCCTCAAGAATCTCTTCATCAAGAGATTTGCCGAGCCTGGATACTCTGACAATTTGCTAGTGCAACTGATGAATGTCAAGCAGAAGGAGAAGGAGGACATTCGTGATTGCATGACCCACGTGAGGAGTCTTGGAGCCCCAAGAGGAACACCAAGGAAAAGGGAATTCTCTTGCAAGAAAATCTATCTTGTAACATCAACAAGCTTGTTTATTAGGTTTTATATGATCACAATGAAGAAAAGAACACCAGGCACAACAAATCTTCATACATCATCATGTAGATCTCCCACGGATTTGATAGGATCAACCATATTCTTCAATATCTTCACAAAATCCATCAATATAACAAAGAAAGCAAAAGAATACACCATATTTGAATGGAAATACATCACATAGTATTCATCTTCAATATCTTCATAGTCTTCTCTCTCAATCTCTTATATCAATCACTCTGTTTTAATAAAATTGGCTATCTCTGACTCTCTCTCTCTCTCCATCAATAATACATCATATCCTCACTACAATCTTCCATAATCACTCACAATAATCCTTCTTAGGTCGTGGATGCACCTCCCAAGAGGTATGTCTGATATGAAGAGTCACCAGAGCCACTACAGTGTCTTTTCACAACTCACTACTGTCACTGTCACTTAGTCTTCTCTTTAGTCTTCAGCAGATGTTTCTTCCACTTGTCTTAGCTCTTTTGAACTTATATTCATCGTTTGATCTACAGAATAGTCACAGTACAGTACCAGAACAGCTATAGTACAGTTACAGTACAGAGACAGAAGCTCTACAGAAGGTCTACAAAGGGTCACATAAGGTCATCAAAACCTCATAACTCATACTCAAACCATTCCAAACTCTCAAAAACTATTCAATAAACTTTCACAAGATCTCAATCTTCATCAATCATCAATCCATGCTTCATACAGAAGACAATCAGAACAAAACAGAAGCTATATAGAAGGTTTACAGAACCAATCAAAATCAATCAGAACATCACATAACCTCACATCTCTACTAATAAACATCATGAACTTCCAAAACATAATCAATATCATCCAAAACACTCTCAAACCACTTTCAAACCAATCATTCATCTCATAAAATCAACCATTCAGCTCTTAAAAACAACAAAAATCAGCCAAAAAATAGGTCATTTCAACACTCAACATATCCCCACACTTAATAAGGAAGCGTCCTCGCAACCCAGGAAAAAGGGAATACAAGTTCATTCAAAAGCTCAACTTTGATCTTCAATAAATCTTCAAAAACAGTCCATCCAACCACGACCCCAACTTATCACCTGTAGCTGATATAAAAATACAACGAAAGAAAAACCCTTTATACATTAACACTTCTTATCAAACTAGAAATCACAAAAAACTTGTAAAGGATATAAAAGTTTTCTTCTTCTTCTGCATCAACATCTTCTTCAACTATCCAACCATGACCCCATCACCACAATGCTTCAAAATTGTAGCTCGCACGAAAGCAAATCCAATAGGCAACCACCACGATCGTATTACATAAATTAACCCACAATGCAAACACTACACACAACACAACCATCTGAATGACTCCTCCAAAAAGAGAGTTTTTATCATTAAAAATCATCCACCATACATTGGAAAATGTATCAATGAAGATGATCCCTCTTGAAAGATTGATGATTTCGGAAACGATCCATAGACAAGGATTCATCTACAAATGTCTTGGGAGGATTTTGAAAAAACTGAAGGCAGCACATCCTTTCCAACAAGACAAGGTATCTGCTAGGCAAACACAGGGCATGAAAGTACAATATATCCAGCTGCTGGGAATCAATGCTCACATTGACATTCATGCACAACTTTGAAATAGGCTTTGAATCAGTATGAGAATGCCTATGCATGTATGCCAGATACCAAGCAAAATGAGCTGTTAAGCACACAGAAGGATCCAGAGACTGTGAATACTACTGAGCAAAATGAATATAGTTCTGGTATACTTGACTGGCAGCTGTCCATTCTCCTGGGATTATTGGCCAGTTTCTCTAAGGTCCTGTAAGAGAATCATTCGAGCTCCATCCCCTTCTTCTAGAAATCTGATGATCAAACCTGTCATAGTCACGAACCAACTAAGGTGGTTGAGATATAGAAGTGG